>NC_138548.1:207326746-208723299 GCF_964273705.1 Natrix helvetica | reverse complement strand
GAAACCAATCAAAAGAGCCAGCTCTCATTGCAGGGAAGTTTTTATGTGGAGGGAAAGCATCAAAAAGCATCTATTCCCATGATCCAGGGGTGTCCAAACTTGGGAACTTTAAGACTTGTGGACTTCAACTCCCAGAATTCTGGGAGTTGAAGTCCACAAGTCTTAAAGTTCCCAAGTTTGGACACCCCTGCATCCATCTCCAGCCCCATAGCCCCATAATCCTGTAGCTACCTTTCCCCTCCTATTTTCCTCGTAACAACAACCCTATGAGTTGGTTTGGGCTGAGAGAGAGTGACTGGCCCAAAGTCAGCCAGCTGCCTTTCATAGGTAAGGCAAGATTAGAACTCACGGTTCTCCCACTTTTTAGCCTGGTGCCTTAACCACTAGACACCACAATGGCTCTGAAATGAAAAGCATTTCACATTTTTCCTCTTGGGTCTTCAGCAAACATTGCTTACTTTATAAATGCATTGCTGGGTGGAAAAAGTTCCAACTACCAGTTTGTGCTTCTTGCTTGATTTACCCTGATCCTTAACACTAATATGGAGATTCAAGAGTATCAGGGCCATGCTTATGGAAAATTGGTTTAAACTTCATGCAACTCAGAGCTTTGCATATTTCGTTACCAAAACCAGTTCAACAACACATCAATTGAACAAATTATCTCTTGGCTTGGACTTGGGTCTGCTGTCTCGTTCAGACTACCTTGGAATTGGTCTTGGGTTACATTAAGGACAAATTTTTCTTGGCCACCCTGCTTGGCTTAAATCCGGAATATGCTACCAGGTTTAAGTTCCTTCAACTGCTGTTGGCTGAGGATTGGTCTCAAATGACCAGCACAAAACGCGGGGCCTGCATCTGCTTATCTTAGAGGTTCACCTGTTTGTCTTGGACTCTTTCTTGCTTGGCCGTCATGTTCTTGTCTTTGTCTGCTGGAAACTTCCCCTTATAAACTAGAGTTTAAAGTAAAGTTCCATCAAGAAGCTCTTGGGATGGAATTTTCTTTTCCATAGTTGTGGGTCTGCCTGTAACTTAATACGCAGTGGTGGAGGTGCAGGTTTGGGCTAAGGGTTCGAGGAGAGACAGGCTTACCAAACCATTTTTATGTCTAGCACTGCAGTTAACCAAGATAAGCTTGAATAAAATCACCATGTTCATTAGGGATATATATATATATTTCACCTACCGGATTTCACAGAGAAGCAGGCAATGCCTTTCTTAGTTCAAATAGATAGAATCTGTTTGTTTGCTGTATCTGCCTTGGCCCTTTTCAGAGGGAAAAAAAAAGTAGGTTAAGATTTACAGCAAGGTCATCTTTATCCCCAGTTCTGAAACAAAGGACATGGCACTGCTTTCTTTCCATGTACTATCTTTATTGTGTTCCATGCTGGCTTCTGTATGTTCTATGACCCACAGGCAGTGATGGGTTTCAAATTTTTTTAGAACCTCTTCTGTAGGTGTGGCCTGCTTTGTGGGAGTGGCTTGCCAGCCATGTGACTGGGTGGGAGTGGCTTGCCAGCCATGTGACTGGGTGGGTGTGGCCAACTTGTAAAATGTGGTGAAACTCACTTAACAACGCTCTTGCTTAGCAACAAAAATGTTGGCTCAGAAACTCTGGCATTTGAAGCACGCAAGTCTTAAAGCTGTCAAGTTACAAGACCCTTGCACCCCTAACCCTTTAGGAAAAAACAACCCTAGGGATGTTCAAACTTGACAGCTTTATGACTTGTGGACTTCAACTCCCAGAATTCCTCCTCTTGCTCTTCATCTTGATGATGTGGGGACGGGCGGGGGGAAGGAGCTGGAACCGGTTCTAAACGGCACTGTAGATTTGTGGAACCTCTTCTATAGAAGAGATTAGAACTGGCAGGAACCCACCCGTGCCCACAGGACAAGGGAAATGCTCCACTCTACTTCCTTCCCTGATTTCAAGATTTCTCCCTTTTTAATGTTTTCCTCCGCTTCAGCTCTTCAAGATTTCCACTGTTTCCATGTCCACTGTTAACTTACGACTTTTGTTTTGAGAAAGACATGGGGCCTCTGCATGGTGTGGGTGTATGAAGGAGAGTAGGAAATGAGCATGAGAGAGCTTGCATAGATGGCAGTGTGATAGGTAGATAAGCGTGGCAATTTGTTTCTAGAAAGAAGTTCTCCTCACACCAACCCTTCTTAGAAACTCTCCAAGATGGGGCTTTGTTGCTGCACCAGGTCACATAACCTGAAATTTAATATCCTAAAAGAAGTTTGGTATGGGTTAATGGAGGAGTTCCAGAATCAGATACCGATACAAAAGGAAAAAATCCCTTTTTGGCTCTAAGCACAACACTAAAATCATGTCCTGTTTAGTCTGACCTGAAGCTAGTTACGGCCATAATTCACATAAGTCCTGGAGTGATTTAGGGAAAACCCTCCCTTCTTGCCATTGTTTGAAGCTGTCACCTAAGCAGGAGGTGGAGATCTTTGGCTTTTCTGAAAGTTTGGGGCCATATCTTCTTACAATCCCAGCTAACTGGACTTCTGGAGAGGTTTGCTGGAAGCTATAATTCAGCAACATCTAGAGTAATGTTTCTGAATCTTGGCAGCTTTAAGACGTATGGACTTCAACTCCCAAAATTCCCTCGTCAGCATGGGAATTCTGGGAATTGAAGCCCATACATCTCACACTTGCCAAAGTTGAGAAGCACTGATCTAGAGCAGTGGTCCCCAACCCTTGGGCCATGGACCAGCATTGTTAGAAACCGGGCTATTCAACTGGAGGTGAGCAGTGAGCAAACAAAGCCCATTGCAATCCGAGCATGGTTGGAATCTAGGATGCGCACTCCTCTTCTCCTTCAACCCGGTCTGTGGAAAAATTGTCTTCCACCAAACTGGTCCCTGGTGCCCAAAAGATATAGATGCTACATATCCTGCGCATTTTATAGGATGTACAGAAGCAGAATTGCTAGAAGTTTTTTTTTTCTCTCTTCCTTCATTCTGTCCTCCACCTAGCAATGCACATTTCAACCATGTGAACTCCATGACTGCTCTCTCCTTCCTCCCTCCTCCTACCAGGCTGATGGAAAAATAAAATGCATAACTTGAATTCTTCTCTCGGACAATTTTAATATTTTGTTTATTAAAGGGCAGCTCTTCAAAGGTTGGGTGTGGGTTTCCAGCACACGGCTGGAGTGGGAGGTGGGCTTGGATTGGCCCCACGTCTCTTGGAAGGGACTGTCTGTTTCTTCAAATCTGGGTGTCTTGGAATTTTGCATGTCTGGATTATAATAGCCTGGAGCTCTCGCCTTTCCCAGAATCACCCTGCTGTTAGGAATTGGAAGGCGAGCAATTTTCTCTTCCCCTTCTGATCCGTCACCAAACTTCAAATTAGACTTCTGGTGTGACCAGCAGACAAAGCATACGCTTAAGATGACACAGATGGGAGGTGGCAGAATTTGCCAGCTCTTGCAGGAGCTAAGCAGGCTCAGTGTGAGGATGAATACTGACCATGAAATCTAGAATTGTGATCTTGACTGGCTGCAGTCCTAAATAATACAGTGAGAAACCATTTCTGTGTGGCTGTTGAGACTGTACGGACACTAGGAGTCTAAGCCTAAGCTAATTGTAGTGTAATTCAATGGGAAAAACTTAACCCTAACCCTAACCCCAAGATTCACACCAGAATCCCAAATCCTTACCACATAATATACCACTCATTTTGCATTATCACTGAGACACCCCCCCCCCCCCCCAATGGCACTTTCCTTCTCTATGAAATGTTCACTCTAGCCTTAGTTGTCATATAGTTTGTTGTTCTGTTGTCATGGGTACCACAGTTGTCTTTGGGCTGCTCCTGCCCTATCCAGGTTTTATGCTGGTCTGCTTTGTGCAAATGAACCCTGCCAGAATTTGCTGGGGTTAGCATGATTTTCTTCTTCTTCTTGCAGGCCCTTGTACCGTTAAAATAAGAGTTATATAGCAAAAGAACATCTCTCTTTATTTTTCACAGGAAAGGAAAACACAGAGAAACCTGTTTTCTCCCAAACATCAGCTTATTGTGCCTGGCAGTTTTGCTTAGTGGACCATTTTTCAATTCACTGGGACCTTTGTGCTCTTTGTGGGGAGGGGCGGGGAAATGTGACTAAAACTCAATCTGGCACTTTATTAGAATATTTTCTTTCCTGAGAAAAACACCCAAGCCAATACAGTTGTCAATTGTCAATACAATTCTGATTCTAGTCATCGGGAGCGAAGCATAAAGGGCAATGCAGTTGAACTTCTTCAACCATCAGCAGCTCCATGGCTGACATGATGTATGCTTTGAAATATTACCTTCAAAACAATAGGGGCTAGAAACGTTTATTAACAAAAACAAAAACAAAGAAAACAAGACTCTTGGAATACTTAATCCCCTCTCCAGTTTAAGAAACTGTATATGCTTGGCACACTGACAAAGATAGAGCAAGTGTGTTTTCCTGGGATCGGATTTTTGTAGCACAAATAAGAGATTGGGGCTGGGAAGTGGCTCAAATATTCTCCCTTGCCTGGCTTTTGACATCTGAATTGAAAGCTTGTCATTGAAAGGGGATTGAGATGCTTTCTGAAGAAGAAAAAGCTTTTGCAAGCTATTTCTATTATAACAATGCTGTTAGCCTGCTGTGGGGCTGACCATAAAAATATTTCAGGTTCATCCTAACTTTATTCTTTTCTGTGCAGCTAAAGGAACGCTGCTCCATCGCTCTAATCCAGGGGTGTTAAACTTGATTTCATTGAGGGCTGCATCAGGGTTGTGTTTTATTTTTATTTATTTTATTTTATTTCTTAGATTTTTAAACCGCCCCCTCTCCCAAAAAGGGACTCGGGGCGGTGTTTGACCTCGGGTGGGCGTGGCCAGAGTGGGCGTGGCCTCGACGGGCATGGCCAGCTCGACATCACTTGTGTCAGGGACACTTGTAATGGCCCAGGCAGAGTCGGGGTGGTGGTGGTGTCCATTGTCTCCAACAGAGGAAGGCAAGGTCAGGGAGAGCGCCAAACCTTTGTTTTCCAGAAGAGCCTCGCTGTCCCTCTCAAGCCACACGGAGGATCCATGGACAGCAGTGCAGGCTGTCCAGAGCCATAGGCCGCAGAGGGCAAACTCCCAGGATACTGGGACTTCACAGCCCACACCAGCCCTGCTTCCCCAAGGGGGTGCCTGGCTATGCTTACCTCCTCCTCTTGGCCGCTGCTGCTGTTCTTGCTCTCTCAGGCGCTGTTTTAACTGGCAGGCACCGCGAGCCAGTCCTTCACTGTTTCCAAGACGGCCTTGTGGGCCGAATCCGGCCTGCGGGCCTTGAGTTTGACACCCCTGCTCTAATCCTATCTGGACTGATTCTGGGTGAGATATCGTGCAGCTCCATAGTTTTAGCCCACCAATAAAAATCGCAGGGGAGATTTAAATCTCATTTGGGGGATCAAGTCTTTCTGTGCTTGCTTTATTTTCATCCCCAGAGTAACTCTTAAGAGCTCTGTGGCCATTCAACTTAGACAGGCAGCAAAACTATTATGCAAAGCATGAAAAATGACCCCAAGGACAACACCTTATTTCTCCCATTAAAGGAAATCTGGGGTGGGGGGGAGGTAAAGAACTCCCTGCAGATTTTACTCCGCTAGTCTTCTTTGCTGACTCTAGGAAAGGGAAGAGTGAATAAAATGAGGTTACTTTCTAGACAAGGCTTTTGTGTCTACATATGTTAACATGTGTTCTTCCAAGTTGAAATTGTAAAACTCCAAGCAGGTGGCAAACACCAGTGAAGGTACATGCGTGTCTTGGCATTCCATTCGTGCTGCAGCCTTCCCTCACTTGGAACCTTATGGCTATATGATGAGAATTCTGGGACCGGTGGGCTCAGCCTTCGTGGAGGGCACAGCTGGGAAAATCCAGGGGAGGACGAGACTCCCGAGTGAATTTCACATTAGACACTTTGCTAATGCTGGTGCCAGTGACTGTGCTGTTGAAGCATGAAACCTAACCATGGCTCCCTCATCAAGGCCGTGTGGTATAGTTAAGAAAATGGCATAGTTATGGCTAGCTATTACCAGCCATTAAATATTGCCACTGTCTAGAAGAGGTGAAGAAATGTCCCTTCTGAAGAGCCTATAATTGTGCAAACTTTGAAGGGAAAAAACCCCAAACGTGCCAGGATGTTATTTCAATATCAGTAGCCACATCAGATGGCAAATAACATTCAGTTTCTCATTCAGTTGTCACTCCTTCAGTCCAGATGGCCGTTTGTTTGGCTCTGCTCTTAGGGTAGAATTTATTTTAATTTGCAAAAGCAACTGAAAACCTTTCCGTAAACCTTAACTAACTAGGGGAGAAGATGCTTGTCAAGGTGGCTCTCGCCCCTTGTGTCAAACGGCTTCCTGATCCAGCTGTTTGAAATGTTTGCTTTCTGTTTAGATGGATGAGCAGTTCTCGGAATTCTGCAGCAGCCTGGAGAGCCAGTGGAAAGGGTCAGCGGTTTGCATTTTTTCCACCCGGCTGCAGAAGCCAGGAAAGTTTGGTTCAGCATATGGCTGGGCTTCATGAGGGGTGTTCCATGCACACATGCAAAAAAAAAAGAAAAAAAGAGCATCGGAGGGTCAGATCATGCATACTTTGGGTTGCTCTTCATCATTGATGCTCTGCTGGCCTAATTTGGAGTGGGATTGAGTGTGGTAACCTGAAGGGCACATTGCAGTGGTTTCAGTTTCTCCCCGGAAATGGGATAGGATGCTGGCAATCCAATTGCTTTTCTTTAAAAAAAGAAGAAAAAAAAAGAAAGAACCCCGAAGATTTCTAACCAGCGTGGCTCGAAAGATAGACTGGAAAGTATGCAAGCAATCTCTAGAATGTATTCCTGGCAGCCCCGTTCTTAGGCAAAACTGGTGTTAGGTGTCACGAAAGGCCAGCAAATGAGAATTTAATGCGCTCTTGCCTTTGATTGCCAGCGTCGTAGAAAAAAGAAAAAGATACTTGCGGGATGGTTTGCCTCCGGTGTCATTATAAGTTGGCTGTCTTTGGGTACAGTCTTAAACTGTGGGGGATGGAGATGTCAACATTTCTGTTTGATTTCAAATGGCACAACATTTAGGTTAGGGTCTGTCCTATTAGAACCCCCTGTGGAAAAGGTCTACTTGTTAAAGATATGGGCTTTTTATGCTTGGCATACAAACGTTCCTTGCTTCTCCTGGCTCCTTATACTGTTAGCATAGTAAATGATGCAAAACCAAAAAAACGTTTGCGAACATTTATTCAACTTCCTTAGTTTACATAGAATTGTCTGCGTCCTTGGTGTAAAAACTATGTAAGGAATTTTGCAATGCAAAAACCAAAAGAGGATTTTTGCTTCACTGCCACTAGATGTGAATCACATTGAACATTGGATCTGAATAGGACTGGAGGATTTTTAGCCTTTTCGAGTTGTTCAGTGACGAGACAATTTCTTATATGAATACTGGTGATAAACTCAACTTTTACAAGCACTGTTTAATCGACATTAGCCTTCATATATGCAAGATTTCAAAGGAGAACTTGTATATGTTTATTTATTTATCATATTTATACAACTATCTATCTCACAAAATGTTACTCTGGTGGAATACAGTATAAACTGTAAGACAGCAGTATAAAAATTAAATTTCTGATTAAAATGCAAAGAGAGGACAGCAGATATTAAACAACAATGGAGCCATTTCAACAAATCACCGAGTATCATGGCCAAATTAAATTTTGAATGACTTCTGGAAAATTAACATGGATGAAACCTGCCTCACGTCAGGGTGGGATAAGATTCCATAAGCTGAGCACCATGGCAGAAAAGGCCCATCTCCTAGCTTCTGGACAGGACCTGAAGCATACCTCTTCTGCAGGATTTGATGGGATTTCTCAAATGTAATCAGGGTTAGGTGGTCCTTCAGATAATCCGGCCTCATGCCATGAAGGGCTTTAAACTTCAAAACCAGCTCCTTGAATTGGACCTAGAAGTGAACTGGCAACCAGCTCATGGACCGGAGGTGTAACATATTCTGTTCTAGAGGCACAAATATAGTAACTAACTGTGCCACTGCATATATATATTATATACACATTGGCTTCCATGCAGATTAGGTCCCTTAAATATCAGGATGTAGAATCTATATGTGTCTGTAATTATACACCCGAATCCTGTCCTCTTACAGATTAGAGTCATATCAGTGAAGAAAAATATTCTGGCATGCTTAATATTGTTGTTGAAAGCATGGCTAAGTGTCTATAGAGAGTCTCAATCATCCAAGTCATGGTTGTCCCAAAGGTGCTTTTCAAAAGGCAGCTGGACTGGACCAAGTAATATTTCTTTAAAACTTATATGTGGGAAATTGCTTTGAGGTTTATGAAATCTATAATGTCTATCTGGTAGACAAGGCAGCCTCAAGAGCCAAGAGGAATAAAGCAGGCACCAAAATGTACAGGCCACATTGGGACTGGAGCTTCCATTGCTACGCGAGTCAGTTATTATCTGATTTTTCCACCTTTTTCTTTGGAGATGTTAAAACAAATTACCATGGTTATTAAGTCTATTGTTAAGCAACTATGGCTTCTCCCACTGACTTTGCATGCAGGAAGCCAGCTGGAAAGATTCTAAATGGCATGATCACGTGACCCCAGGGCACTGCAACTGTTGTAACTGCATGCTGGTTGCCAAGCGCCCATGTGACCGCGGGGATGCTGCAACCGTTGTAAGTGCGAGGATTGGTTGTTGGTCATAAGTCACTTTTTTCCACACCGTTGTACCTCAAGAACAATTGCTAAATGAATGGTCCTAAGCTGTGGACTACCTGTACTTCTCAAATGGAAAAATAAATAAAGCAACCGATTTTAAAAAGCAGAATGGATATATAAGTAATGGTGTTGCATTATAAAATCAAAACGATGGTAGCATATGCTCCAGGGATCGCCTCAGCAAATTATTAAATTGGAACAAGAATTAATAATACATGGAACGGCCGTGTCGTTTACCAGTATATTTCACATAGTTCAATGATTTATTTGAAAAGTCCCCATGATCACTAAAATCCACTTCTTTTAGTTGTATTGTTTTATGTTTATAACCAATTCAGGTTTGAATCAATAAGATCAACTGATCTTCCAAATTATTGCCACCTCTAGCTTGGAGGTTTCTGTGAAATAAGAGAGACTAGTTTGCGGATGCACTTCTTGGACTTCCTACTTCAGTTGTCTGCAGCCTATTTAAAATAGGGGGGAAAAAAACTCTGTAAAATGGGAAAAGCAAAAAAAAAAAGTTGTTTGGGGGGGATATTTCCCACCTTATTGAAAAGCAGTCTTCCACATCCATAACCATGGAAGCGGTTATGTGATACTTGCAAGGACAGGGGTTTTTCTAGTTTGTGATTTCAAATGTTAACTCTTGATTTGATTGTTGTGGCCCACTGTTCCACCTTGTAAGGCACACACAGACTGTTTAATTACCGTGCAGCAACCAAGTCTAATGAATGCTTACCATATGGCTCTCTTCAATTACCTTTGGGAGTCCTTGTTTGCTCTTTTGCTTGCCAGGCTTTCAGAATTCTCTATAATTAACACAACAACAGAGGATGTTGATAGGATTATGGCTGCCTGTGGTGACTTCAGAAGATGGAGTGTCAGGCCAGATGGGCAGTCAGCTCTTGTCTTCTCTTTGCAGCTCTTGGAATATATAGGGAAAGGGAAGAGCATCATCGATGTGGGTCTTGCACAAGCTCGGCAGCCTTTGAGTACCAGGAGTCACTACTTTGAGGTGGAGATTGTGGATCCGGGAGAGAAGTGCTACATCGCCCTGGGCCTTGCCCGCAAGGTAAGAAAGCTCAGGAGAGAAAATGGAGACCGATCCGGCTTTAGAGGTTCCCTCATTAACTTGATGTCCCCAGGTGTACAGTCCCAATGTGACATCAAATTGGGGGAAAACAACTTTGGGTATGTATGAAGGAATATGTCTGCTCTGTGCTGTGTATTGAGAGAAGGTAAGAAGCTCCCTTTAACGTGGAGCTTTTCAAGTCCTCTTTTCCTTGCGATACGCTTCCTTAGGGCTCACCGACACAGCTTTAAGCCAAAACTCTTTGTTGGGATCTTTCCCTTGGTGTCTTCTGGGGAAGTATCACCCGATTTACCAAATCCCACAATCAGTGACAGAAAATGTCTGTGGCTGCCCACAAAAAGTGCTGTAGGGAAGAACTAAGCAGGAGCTAACAAAAGGCCTAAGTTTGCTTCTCAGTTTAGCTTTGGGTTCCTTGCTCTTTTAAATGTCTGCAAAACTGAAGATGGCTGGCAGTATCTCCCAATCTTGAATTAAAGGTGGGGTTTAATTTGACCAGTTTGAGGCTTCATTGTTAGGGCAAGTCAGGCAGCAGATGTTTGAAACTCTCCATATGAAATGATGAGTCACTGCATGGTCCAGCCGCCAAACAGAAATCATACCACGGACTCTCCTTGTCGCCTTCATGAGGGGTAGGATGGACCTAAAGCAGTGATGGATCATGGAGAAAGTAACATTTTTCTCTCATTGGAGGGCAGTTGGGACAAGTCTTTTTAAAGATTGGTCATTGCATAGAACTGCTTGCAGCAAGGTTGCTTTTCTGATATCTAATCCCTCCCCAAGGTGTCACTCTTATCTGTAAGGGCTATTGCAATCTCTTCACCAATTTGTCAGTTTTAGTAATTGCGGGTTGGTCATGAAACTTTTGCAGTGAAGCTGCTACACCATAGCCATTTTTTCCCCAAGACCTGGCAGTTGTGTGAACTTCCATTTCGCTAGACAAGTTTCTTCCGCAACCCTCCTTTAACCCTTGACAATGTGGCCTGCAAAATACAGTAAAAAGCTAACGTCTCCTCCCTTTGTTTCTTCAGTCAAGAAACCTTGCTTTTTGTTTAATTTCCCCAATGTGTTTCTCAGAGGGATGGTGGGATATGTTTAAGCAGAGGTTGGGTGTTTGACGATGCTTTCATTTGGATTCCTTCCCTAAACAAGGGCTGAACTCATGGAGTCTAACTGGCCCCTTTCAGCTCAAAGATGGAGGGGGGGGGTGTTAGGCAGGTGGAAGTTTAAAAACTCAAGTTCAGCGTGAACCCTTGATTAATGAAATACAATTCAACAACGGGAAACATTTCACATGTGCCGTCTGTCCTATTTAGGTATTATTGTAGTTTTAAAGTGAGCCATGGAGAATGTTCAACATTGCAGCTGTGTCACCAGGAAGCAATTTTCTTTCCTCTTGACTTTTGCTTATGTTAACCTGCAAAGTTCTGCCTGGGAAAACTGAGGCCTTGAGTTTAGCTGCTGCTGCTCTTCCACTTTCCTTCAGAGCAAAAATAGGACATCTGGAAAGACCAGAGTAACCCTTAGCAAATGTACGCACTGTCACTGATCAACTATTGTCTTCAACCCATCGATGCCTCTTTGTCCTGCACAACATCTTCTGCTCTTGATTGGCTAAATTAGGCTCTCTTGTTACTGGCAAATTCCAATAAATAAATTAGAACCAGGTTGCACTGCATATTGGGGCTGGATTGGCGCCTGTCCCTCTTCCTTTCTTGTCCGATGCAGCCATCTGGTTCTGTTGTTTGCCTCTATGCATGGCTTGGATTCATGTGGCCTTTGATACTGAGCCAGTTCGTTCCCTCCTCCTCTTGCTACAACAAGCAAATCCCAGCAGTCATGGGAGATCCAAAACAGAAAGAACTGGATCAACTTCCTTTCGTTCTCCCTTGAGTTCCTGATTCACCGGAGAATAACTTGCCCTGAAATGATCTGGCATTTCTACATCTGGTGTGTCTCTGTGCATACGTAAGGGCAGGATGAGGAGTAGGCAAGGGAGCCTGGATAGAACCAGAAGCTGATTTTTGGGAATCCTGCTTCAGCTTCTAAGGAAACCAGGGAGTCTTAGCCATCATTAGGAAAAGAAAGCAGAAAAAGTGTGGGCAAAAAGTCTCGGGGGGAAAAAATCTTTAAGTCAAGCTTAATCTCTAGTGAGAGAATTGAATTTGGTTAGTACTGTACTTGAATAGCAGATCTTAGGAAATTTCCCAGCATTTTTAGCTTAGATTGGGGAATTTGAAGAATATCCCGAAAGAAGGTAGTTGCTTCTAGGTTATTCAAGGAATAATCTACCATATTTTTCAGAGGATAACACACACACACACCCCACACCCAAAAGTGGGTGAAAATTTCGGTTCATCTTATACAAGCTATATACTCTCTACTTTACATTGTAGCCAAGTGTCATTTCTTCAGTGTTGTCACATGAAAAGATATACTTAAATATTTACAAAAAGTGAAGGGGTATACTCACTTCTGTGATATACTGTAACTACATGAATGTGATCTAGATAAATGTTTCCCAAACTTCTGATAGTTAGGACAAAGTGAAAGGCTTTAGTTTAGAGTGTGATTAAAAATTGAATGCCGTCAGAAAAATGTGCCATATGCTGTTCTGTTTTACCCGATTTGGTTTGCATCCTTGAACTTAATCGGTATGTCTGTATCGTGATGGATGCCGAACGGTGCTGGAATTGTCCGCTCAGAAATTAAGTAGAATTTGTGAGACCGGACAAAGTAAATCATACAAGAACACCAGATCCCCTCTTCTATGTATGAAATATGAAAACATCTGGACTCATTTTCATGGCATGTTAGTATGTCTTGACACAAAATGAAAAATTCAATCATCCCCCCCCCCCCCCAAAAAAATCTGTTTAACCGCTTACATATCTGTCTGCTTCCAACTGCTGCCACTCCACATCTTGAGACAGAATGGCTGAATGTGGTTGCACTCAAATTCCCATCAGTTCCAGCCAGCCATTAATATTGATAAGAATTATAGTCAGGAAATGTTCAGAGGACTAGATTCTCTTCCCTTGCTTTAAGAGAGCCAAGACTTGAAGAAATAAGGTTTGAGGTTCATCCAGTATGGATGCAGTAGAATTGATTTCTGTGGAGATGGGCTATTTAAATCATCCTGGCTTTAAAATATACCTGCTTGCGTTTAGCCTTGAAGACTACGAGAGGTGAGTGTAGTGCTAGTGCTAGTGTACTAGTGTGTTGTGTAATAGCTACTGTTGGAAGAAATATCCATCTGGTTCAATTCCAAGCGGGGAGAAAGATACTGGAAACAAGGAGGCTGATTGGAAAGATGGTTTATTGATGGGCAGGACCACGTGGGGTTGAGGTCCTGGGCAGCTGACCACATGCGGTGGAGAGAGAGGGTTATTTATACCCTCTCTTGGGGCCTTGCCCTTGAGCTTTCTGTTCCTGTGCAAGAAATGTATTCTATTGGCTGTAGTCAGAATCCCATGGGGCCATGTGGGGTCCTGTTTGTCTGAATCAAATTTGGTTGAAGCCTGGAGGTTGATGCAATGTCCCCAGGTGATTTTGCAATGTGGTGAGCTCTTCTCCTAGGTCATCCTATTATGTCCTGGAGGGTCATGTCTTAATCCCATCACCCTGGAGCTGAACGTCTTTTGTTTTGTAGATAGGCTGGCCCAGTCCTTCTCAATGGCACCAAATATCTTGTGGGAGCAGGGAGCTGAAGCTCTGAGTTTCTGTCTCCCTTAAGATTTCTATTTTTCTTTTAGGGGAATTATAATATTCTGCCTATTTCCTAATATTTCCTAAAATAATTCATTCTTCTAGGAGGGGTGGGTGCTAACTTTCTACCCTACAAACTAGACCAGTGATGGTGAACCTATGGCACGCGTGCCACAGGTGGCGCGCGGAGTCATTTGTCAGGGCACGCAAGGCGCTGCCCTGTCAGCTGGCCAGCGCGCATGCGTGCGCTGGCCAGCTGAGTTCACCCTTTTTTAAAGCCATTTTTTGCCCTCCCCAGGCTCCAGAGACTTTATAGGAGCCTGGGGAGGGTGAAAAGAGCCTCCCACGCCCTCCCCCCCCACCGGAGGCCCTCCGGAGGCTTCATGAGCTTCCCTGAAACCTCCGGAGCGCAAAAAACCAGCCCTACGGGCAACCCAGAAGTTCGGGAACGGACTTCCTGTTTGCTCGGAGGGTCGTTTTGAGTGCTCCGAAGACTTCAGGGAAGCCTCTTGAAGGTCCCTGAAGCCTTCGGAGCGCTTAAAACGACCCTCCGAGCAAACCGGAAGTGACTTCCGGTTTGCTCGGAGGGTCGTTTTGACTGCTTTGGAGGCTTCAGGGAAGCCTCCTGAAGGTCCCTGAAGCCTCTGGAGGGCTTCCGGGGGGGCGGGGTAGGCTGTTTTCGCCCTCCCCATGCTCCTATAAAGCCCCTGGAGCCTAGGGTGGGTGAAAAAAGCATGCAAAAACGGGGGGGGGGGGGTGTCACGCCCGTAGTGCGCGCATGCGCACTGGGGGGGGTCGTGCATTGCATTATGGGTGCGGCACGCCTGCACACGACCCCCCTGTGCTCCCCCACTTATGGCACACGAGCCAAAAAGGGTTCGCCATCGCTGAACTAGATTAATGGACACAATCTCTTTTGGGAGAAGGGAAGGCCAGGGCCTTGTTCGACAACCCCTCTCTGCTCATTGTAATGTATATATAAATAGACATTTGTGACTTTCTGTAGAACGTCTGCATCTTGACTTTCGTGGGTGCAAAGCAGCAGAATTTTCTCCACCCAGATGTTTTCTTGTGGGGCTTGACTGCAACTCTTCCCACATCCAGTCAACAATACATGAATGGCTTGTGATGGTCAAGCGGGGTTTCTATTTGCCTTCCTATTTTGCAAGTTGGTTAGTAGAATCTGAGGAGGTGATCTATTGCCACACACTTTGGAAAGAAAAGAAACCCCGAGGTTTAATGAAGGAATATGAAAAGGCAGCACGAAAAATAGTAGACAAGAGGTATTATCTGTGCTAGTTGGGACATTCAGGTGACTCTGCTTACTCAGATTTCCCTAACCAACTTGCTGAGACTGAAGAAGCTCCTGGGATGAGTGGTGAAATGTCTCAAACCAACAAGAAAATAAGTCCAGTTGCCATGATTCAGCTTTCAGAGATCTCTAAAACTAGTCCTAAAACTATCAAAAGGGACAAACCAGCATAAAGTGCATCCTCAGCTGAGCAAGGACTTTGGTCTTTGGGTTCACCACTGACGCCAGGGTGTGTGGCCTGAGCGGTGGAAGGCTTCATGCTTGACCGTAGTAGACACTTTTCTTTTTTGCAGCAACCAAGATTCCAGACATGAAGTAGTTGAACAATATGGCAACAAATAATGTTTAAATTAAAGGATGGAGGTGCGGCACCTAGAAATAAAGGCTCTGTGAATTTTTCCCCCATAGTTACCTTTTTCTTCATCCTGCCGTGTTCTTCTTTTGCTCCTTTAGCTAACCTCATTTGAGCAGCAGTGCCTTGTAGTTGCTAAGCTTTGGGAAAATTCAGAAGATGTTGGTTGATCTCCCATGTAGGAGTTTTAGCAGTTCCTAGGAAGGCTCCCCTCCCGTTCCTTCTGCCACTGCTTGTAGTTTTAAAAAAATTTCAGCATGCTCCCTAAGGATTAAATTGTCTGTGCTGTATTGCAACCTGTTTATACAGTCACAACTTGCTGGTGGGAAGAAGAAAGGGGCCCTAGCTGCTTTGAATTTAAATTTGCAGATATATATTGTCTGTATGTGTGCGTGTACACATATGTATGTATGTATGTATGTATGTATGTATGTATGTATATTCAGAAGATGTTGGTTGATCTCTCATGTGAGAGTTTTAGCAGTTCCTAGGAAGGCTCTCCTCCTGTTCCTTCTGCCACTGCTTGTGGCTTTTATATAAGCACTGGCATAAAGAAAGGGAGGGGGTGCTTCCTAGGAGAGAGAGAGAGAGAGAGAGAGAGAGAGAGAGAGAGAGAGAGAGAGAGAGAGAGAATAGAGATACTAGATAGATAAAATGATAGATAATAGAGATAGATAGATAGATGATAGATAGATGATAGATGATGATGATGATGATGATGATGATGATGATGATAGATAGATAGATAGATAGATAGATAGATAGATAGATGATAGATAGATAGATAGATGATAGATAGATAGATAGATAGATAGATAGATAGATAGATAGATAGATAGATAGATAGATAGATAGATAGATGATAGAGTGAGTTATATAGTTGCGGTATATATAGGGTTATATAGTTATATATGTATATAAAAAGTCCACAGAGGAAGTGAGAGCTCTCACTAAAGAGGTGCATGCTTGTTTATTCAATCAATCATGCCTGTAATGGAAATTTATTTTCTCTGTGGCATTTTTTTGCCAGAAGAAATGTGATGATGTGCAACCTGGCTGTATTTCTTCTTTGACCTAGGATTACCCCAAAAATCGGCATCCTGGCTGGAGCAGAGGGTCTGTAGCCTACCATGCAGGTGAGTATCCACGACCCAGCTTTGCCTATAATAGGAGGAACGGTTTGGACGAATCCCATGTTACGTTGATTTCGCTATATTTGCTTTCTCTAAAAGGCTACCATAGAGAGGTTCGCTGTCTTAGCAACTTACAGAAGTTAAACAGCAGAAAACAGTACACTTGCAGAAATTTAAAATGTTACATCACCTTTCATTCATATTTTGAAACAGAGAGCCCCTTGTTGGAAGAGGTATGAAGATGAAAATAGCCTGATCAGAAGATGAGAATTCCTTCATTTACGGCCTATAGCGTTTAATACCCCACTTCTTGTAATTGTTCAAATAATAAGTGAACATTATATTTTGCATTGCAGATGAGCTAAGGGGGAAAAGATGGTCCCAGGACCAGTTTCCAGATAGATCCAGGATGTGAAATTTTAATACAGTTTTCTGTGTATCATACGGCACACCAGCATGGCTTATGAACATTGGAGCTCAAGAGTTGTTGAATGTTTATTTTTAAAGCTAGCCGGATGGAATTAAAATCTAATAAGTGTGAGTTTATTAAATAAAAAGTAATTTATCTGTCCAAGAGGGAGGGGAATAAAAAGAAAAGAAAATACATTATCAACATTTGGAGGAAACTGTTAGGTTTGGCAGTGGGAATGGATATGGGATTTTAACACAGGTCAGAGGTCTGATAATATATCCTCAGTTGCTCTCTGACATCTGAAAGAGATGAAAATGGGAGTATGCTGAATTCTTTTATATGTTGGAATTGGTTTTTCTTCTTGTTGTTTTCAGTGGATAATGTTAAAAAATGGTGATTCCAAATTTGGAGTGATTTTTCTACAGAGTAGATAGCAAAATGGAGCCTTGTCTCTTTGAGGCAACTTCTGAGTATTACTATGAGCTTCGAGTGCTCTTGCTTGTTTAAATTAAGATAATGACATAGTTAGCTGATTTGCTAGGGCAGTTCATCGTTTAAGCATCTCTGACTAGTATGAATAGATGCCAGAATAGGAAACAAAGGTTTAATTTGTTGGATGTCATTTGTTCAAAATGAAGAGAAAATCAGCATTATTACCATATAAAAAGCCTCCTTACTGGACATAAGAAGGAAACAATATCTCATCTAAAATAATATTTTCTGCTATAATTTCTTGCTAGTTCTTCTAAGAGAGAGGAATTGCTGGCCAGCTCATTATCTTCTTACTTATCTACTGATGTAAATTATCAACTAGCATTTCTCATAGGCTGATTTAAGCTTTGTTTTGTTTTTAATTTTTTGCCCTTCTAGATAGAGGCTGAGGTTTCTGCTGGTATCTCCGTCTGGTGATTGATTGGTGATATTCTAGCTTGTAAAAATCTGTATTTAGAGAACACCAGAGCCCAACAGATCAAGCCTGAGCTGTCGTATTAGAATAGAAGACACAACCAACCGTAGATACTACATGAACTAAAGCTATGTCTTAGTTCCCTTGTAGTATCAATCCTGGTAAAGGCGAAGAAGCTATTTCCAGTTACCTATCTATCGTTCTTTTTTTTATTAAAAGAGTTTTGTACAAACAAATTTTCCCCCTTTTCACCCCCCCCGCCATACAATATAAATCTCATACAAATGCTATAACCCCCCCAACCCCCCAGCAAAAATTCACATTCAAATATTATACCAAATACTTTGCCCCCTCCCCTCCCCCCGTCTTAAAGTAAATTACTCGTAACCCCTCTCCTCCCAGCAAACACAGTATAAATTTCTCTTAGATTAATAATAACACATTGATCCCATTTTCTAAGCTAATTTAACATCTATAACTCTCAATATAAATTTCTCCTAGAATATCTATCCATCGTTCTTAAGCTTCTCCTTAGGTTCTCTTCATTGCCTTTGGGGGAATTACTGAAAACAGTTGAACATTTGATCCTTCTTTCTGTTTTGTTTCAATAAACAAAACACAGCACTGCTAGTGGTTTCCAAGACTCCAATATCATAGTCAACCTCATTGTTTGTCATGCTGGCACAAATGTTGCATTTTTTAATTTGGCCACCTTTTCATCATAAAATAGAGATAGCCATGTGTAGTTTTGCCCTTAGCTGCTGGACGACCATCAGCCCAATAATAAGTAAAAAATGATTCCTCACTAAAACCAAAGTCCCGTAATTAGATAGTGAAACAGAGTCCGTATCATCAACAGCAACAGCAATTAAGTCTGTGTTGGCAAACCATGGTTAAAATAGTGATTCTTACTAGTAATCTCACAGGAATTTCTTTTGACATGTTACCCGTGCTTAACTCACCGAGAATTGATGAAATTTGATAGGTCTGGAGAATATCGGGTTGGAGGGGAGGGAATCTGAGAAGGTAAATACGGTTTCATAATTTGTGTGGCACTCTCAACCAGGACAAAGAAAGCAAATTGTGGTTAAGCAATTTGTCTGCACTATGAGTACCTGGGAGAGAAAATAATTACCTGGCAAACAATCTTAACTTATTCCAAAAAGAATAGACCAGATAAATGAATCTAGAGAAGACTAGAATAACCATTGGGGAAGTTGATATTCTTCAGCTGTTTATCAAGGATTCATTCTTTCCTCCTTGGCTGCTCGGATCTCAACAGATCCTGTGATTATAGTTTCGGGCTTAAGGATCAAAAAACAGTGAAATTCAAAACCTCACAATTCAGCATATTTGGGATGCTTATACGAACAAGATCCAACAGTTCCTAAACGCAGTTCTACTTACAAATAATGCCAAAAGTCACTGTTAGAAAGAAGCCAAAACAGATTAGCATGGCATGATTTGGCCAGCTGGCCATAAAGCTAGCAACTCTCATCTCATACGTTGGGCTTTGCTACTAAAAGTCTGTCTTTTAGCTATCAGCTTATACAGGTACTCCTCGACTTACAACAGTTCATTTAGTGACTGTTCAAAGTTACAACGGCACTGAAAAAAGTGACTTACGACCATTTTTCACTGTTACGCAGCATCCCCAAACAACAACATATGGATGCTTGATAACTAGCACTAGCACTCAGATTTATATACCGCTTCACGGTGCTTTACAGCCCTCTCTAAGCGGTTTAGCCTAGAGTCAGCCTATTCACCCCAACAATCTGGGTCCTCATTTTACTGACCTCAGGAGGATGGAAGGCTGAGTCAACCTTGAGTCTGGTGAGATTCGATCTGTTAGCAGCTGGGGATCAGCAGAAGTAGCCTGCAATAACACATTCTAACCACTGCACCACCACGGCTCTGAACTGGTTCATATTTATGACGGTTGCAGTGTTCTGGGGTCATGTGGTTGCCTTTGCAACCTTCTGACAAGCAAAGTCGATGGAAAAGCCAGATTCCCTTAACAACCTTGTTAACAACTGGAATGATTCACTTAACAAATGTGGCAAGAAAAGTTGTAAAATGGGGCAAAGCTCCCTTAACAAATGTCTCATTTAACAGCATACATTTTGGGCTCAATTGTGGTCGTAAGTCGAGGACTACCTGTAATTAGTTGGCTCATCTGGGTTTGGGTAAGGGTGTTTTGTTTTTTGTTTTGTATTTTTGCCCCATAAAAGCTAGAAAATGTCCCAGATTTTCTAGCTGTTGCATTCTGTTGCAGGTGGACTGGTGATGTTTTCTGTACAGGTAGCCCTCGACTTACAACTATTCCGTTGAAGTTACAACAGCATTGAAAAAAAGTGACAATGACATGTTTTTCACACTTAAGACCCTTGCGGTATTATCGTGTGATCAAAATTTGGCTGCCTGGCAACTGGCATTCTTTTTATGACAGTTCCGTTGTCCCCAGGATCATGTGATCAGCAATGATCCCAACCAGCTTGTGACAAGCAAAGTCAACGGAAGGAGAGGCAGATTCCCTTAACGACAGGACGGTTCACTTAACAACTGCAGGGATTCGCTTATCAGTGGTGGCAAAACAGACTGTAAAATGGGGCAAAGTTCACTTAACAACTCCATTGCTTAGCAATGGAAATTTGGGGCTCCATTGTTGTCATAAGTCGGGGACCATCTGTAGAATCTTGGATCGACTACTTTTGGATGCAAAGGAGGCATCACACAGAAAATCGATGACGTACCTTTACACTGAGGGACATTTAAAACCGATGGGCTTCCTGCCCTCCAGGTCATCTTCTAAAAATAATGAAAAAAAAGGTGAAGATTTCAGATCTTCTAACTAACTCACTCTAGGCAGTGCCACCTTAGCCGCCTTCATGCCACCACAATGAAAGATTCCTCCTTAAGAACTTCACAAGAAGAGCAGAAAAGGTGAAGGCAGAAAACAGTGGTTTGTGGCTAACGTGCGTCCTCTTCTAATAGGATAAAATAGTTCACTCAGATGTATGTTGAACTACATTCCTGAGTGAACTGTTTTTTTTTTCTTAATTCTGGAACAGGAGCACCAGGAGGCCCCCAAGATCAACTGCAGCTTCTGAAAGTCTTGCAAAAGTTGCCACCAAATTGTAATTTTTAATGTGACAGCGGGGGAAAAAATTACATACCTTGAGAATAACTCTGCTTGATTTAATTGGAGCCAAGGAAAATCATTTCAGTCTTTCCGTTAAGCCTGCTTACTTTCCAAAGCACGGGCCAACTTTTGATCTCCCTTTTAGAGTATATAAGACCCTGAACAGCTTCGCCCAGGGAAGATTTATGGAGGATTGAGGAATGTCCGACACTGTTTAGGTTGGAACAATTTGGCTTCAGGATGCTCGTTCTCCCTACTTTTTGGAACCAGGACACCAAGAATCACTTCGGTTCTAAGTAACCCGCTTCCATAGATGTATAAATCATACTCAAGAAAGTTGCGGGACGGCCCCCCTGAGAAAGTGGGACCATATAAGCAGGATCTCTCCCAACAGTCCACTTTGGACAAATCTGCTTCAAGGAAAAGAAAGGCACAACTTCAGAGTAAGATAGTGCGTTAACTGTCCGTTGCCCATCTCCTGCTAGAACTGGTCTTCTTCATCCTTTCCCAACCACCGGTCTGTTCTTCTCCCATCAGTTGCCATCCTCTTGATCTTCCTTTCTTACGTTTTACTGAGCTTAGGGATTCCCTAAAAGGCGCTCCCGCTGGCCAGCCTTCATTATTTGAGACACGTTCTGGAATGTTTGCACAAGATTATTCTCAAAGTTTCCTTGGCAGCAAGGGGAAATATTGACTGCCCTTTTGCCAAGCAAACCTCCCTCTTTCATGAAGACAAAAGGGTCTTGGCCCCGTGCCTTGTGTTCTGGGCACCCGCAGCCACTGCGTAGCTGAATTCGGGGAGAATAAAAGAGCACCGGGGCCTTTCAAGTGGTCTCTGCTCCACCTCTCCCTTCCTTTCTGCTTTTGTTCTCCTCTGCCCAGAGGAAAGGAATTGTTCTGACCACTGGGTTTCGGAGTCATCTGGCTTTGATCATGGGTGGCACAAAAGTATGTATTTCCCCACCCCACCCCTTGTTGGTCTGGCGCGGCAGAGCAACTGATTGGCTGGACCGGTGTGTTTATCCCCGGAGGGACCTTGCTGTAAATAGACACTATGAGAAACTTAGTCGACTTTGAATCCTGGCTGGTTAGGCATGCTGAGTTATCTTGCCAGAGGATCCCTGTTTGAAATCAGAGCCCGGCCTGTTCATAAAGCAAAGATTCAGAGTTTATTATGATGTTCCAGTACCAGTTGTCTCCTGGGGGTAGTCCTTGACGTGCGCTCACAATTGAGCCCAAAATCTCTGCAGTTAAGTGAGTGGGTTAAGTGACTGTTGTCCCATTTTACGACTTTTTCCCGTTGACTTTTGCTTGTCAGAAGTTTGCAAAAGGAAGTCACATGACCTTGGGGTACACAGCAATGGTCATACATATGGGAGGAGGAGCTTCCGGAGGAATGGCGGTCTGCCGCCGAGCTCCGTAGATCCGTGGGGCTCTTTCCAGGGAATTAGGAGTGCTGCCGGTCCCCTTTTCCACCATGGGGGCCGGGTCCCCAGTAAACAGCTACCCTGGTTTCTTTTATGACCCGAATGGGTTCCCCAGGGTAGCTGGGCAATTGGAAATAGCATGAGGAACGAACTGGTAATGCAGCTGATGGGAGGCGTCGCCCTGAGAAGCCGCAGAGAGGCCGTCTGCGTTTGGAGTTGATTGAAGGCGAGGCAGACAGCTTCGAAATGGTGGACGGAGTGTGCGGAGGCGCGCCGATACCGACGATGCCGAATTTGGACCTGAGGTTGGAGGCTGGTGATCTAGGACCATCTGGGACCGTGGATTGAGGCGGTGACGGCTGGAAGCGCCGGACGCCGAATCCCTCGGCTTGCAGCTTGTTGTGAGAGGTAGCTGTGAGAGGTTTGAAAAGGTTTGAAAATCATGTTGGCCGAATTTGAGAGGACTGGAGACCGGCTGGGACCTTTGAGGCAGGCAAAGACTGAATGGGTAGGCCGAGAAGGAAGCTGGAGGCCGGTGGGAGCGGCGTTGGGGCCTGGAATGGTGGTTTGGGGGCCAAAATCGCAGCTGCAGGCCAAGGCAGGGATTAAATGCCGATGGCCTGGTAGGAGTAGGACTACGATTCAGGAGGCTGTACAGAGACCGGGGGGGGAGCTTTGTTGGGGATTGCCAGGAGGCCCTTATCATCAGGCTTAGCAGAGGAGTTATCTGCCTCTGCCTATTGCCATTCTGACTGCACCCCACCTACCCCCCCTGCTGACTATTTATTAACAACTGCCCCGGATTACCATCTGCGTGAGCCCTGGAGGACTCCTTCCTACCCTATATGATTTACTGCTGATTGACCATCTGCCCCTTGCCTATTGCCAACTACAGTCCAACTACCCCTTGCCATCCACCACTTACCACCCACCAGCCCCACTTCTTGATTGTCATCCAACCAACCTATCACCATCACCCCCCCCCCCCATCTAAGACTAATGACTGGACTATTCTGTTTTGCTGCAACCATGCTTTTCAAATTTTACTGGATTATGACATCTTCAGCACAGACCCTAAGCCCCGACGACGAACTCTTTTAACACTCTATGTATTTAAGGTCAGACCTGATCCTACTGCGGGAGTCCCCCCTCTCGCAGGTGTGGCCCTCCGCCCTTTCGAGGGCCCACCTTGATGACGGATTTATTAATCTCGAGAGGTGGAGGAAGCGGAGATTTAGGGGGTTTTTAGTTAGTTGTTTTTTAAAAATGTGTAGAGGTGGGGGTTCAGGGGTTGTGGGGCGGGTGGGTCAGGTCAGGAGCGATGAGAGAGCCGGGTCTCCAGGTGTGGTCGCGAGCAGAAGGAGCGGAAGGGAGGAGGAGGGGGAGGATATCGTTCCTATACAGGGCTCTTTAATTCCAACGGTCGCAGGGAGGGGCAGATACGAGGACAGATTAAGAACTTACAGTTGGTTGGGAGACCGTGGATGCTGGTTACACCCGGTCGCTTGTACCAACCCCCGCGTTCTAGGTGGTCAAGAGTTACAGACCCAGGGCCTGAGGCTGTTGTTATGCAATGCAAGGTCCGTTGTTAATAAGGCCCCCCTCATTCACGATCTAATTTTAGAGGGGGAGCCGGACCTCACGGGAATAACGGAGACCTGGTTGGGCCACGAGGGAGGTCTTCCCCTCGTGGAAATGTGCCCACCAGGCTACCGAGCATTTCACCAGCCCCGGGCCCAGGGAAGGAGTGGTGGGGTGGCAGCAATTATTCGGGAGGACTTAGAGCCGAGGGAGTCTACTGTGCCACAGACGTCCGGATGTGAATCCCTTGTTGTGAAATGGGGCCCTGGGAGACAGTTGGGCCTGCTGATAGTATACCCGGCTCCTCGCTATACATCAGCGGCCCTGCCTGAACTCCTCGAGCTGATCGCATTGGTGGCGGTTGAGACCCCCAAACTTTTAGTGATGGGGGATTTTAACCTGCCATCGATGGGAGAAGCATCAGAGGGGGTTCGGGAGTTCATGGCTTCCATGACAGCCATGGACCTGACTCAATTGATTCAGGGCCCGACACACGAGGGAGGACACACCCTGGACCTTGTTTTTGTCTCTGGCCAGTGGTTGAGTGATCTGGGAGGAGGGGACTTAACCATCACTCCCCTGTCATGGTCAGATCACTCACTCCTTCGTCTTGACTTCCCTGGTGCTACCTCCCGCTGCGGGGAGGCGGAACCGGAAAGCACTAGATGGTTCCGCCCCAGGCGCCTGATGGAACCAGATAGGTTCCAGACGGAGCTTGGGCCACCTCCTGTAACCTTGACCCGCCCCCGGGTAGAGGACCTGGTGGTCGCATGGAATAATGCGACTACCGGGGCCTTGAACCGGGTGGCGCCTTTGCGGCCTCTCCGGCGGCAACGATCCACCCTGGCCCCTTGGTTTACCGAGGAGCTGAGGGTGATGAAATGCCGCAAGAGACGTCTAGAGAGTCGTTGGAGATCCTCCCGTTCCGAATTTGATCGAACACAGGCACGAGCCCATTTAAGGACGTACCTTGTGGCATTGAGAGTGGCCAAACGCCAATATTGTGCCACTCTCATTGCATCCGCAGAGAACCGCCCTGCCACCCTGTTTCGGGTGTCCCGCTCCCTCTTGTTTCAGAGGCCGCGGGAGGCCCCCCTACAGGGCAGAGCAGAGGAATTTGGGAAATATCTGCAGGATAAAATCGCTCAAATCCGGAAGGATTGGGTCCCTGTCAGTGGTCCAATGGAGACGTCCGTGGCGAGTCTTGAGGAATCGACCTGGGAGGAGTTTGACTTGGTTGCCATCGAGGATTTGGACAGAATGCGTGGACGACTGCGAACCACCACATGTTTATTGGACCCGTGCCCCTCCTGGCTTGTACTGGCATCCTGGGAGGTTACACGAGACTGGCTCCTGGACCTAGTGAACGCTTCGTTGAGCGGGGGGTCTCTCCCGGCCGCCTTGAAAGAGGCGGTGGTGAGACCCTTGCTCAAGAAGCCTTCCCTGGACCCTTTGGAGCTGGCCAATTACCGTCCTGTCTCCAACCTTCCCTTTTTGGCGAAGGTTGTAGAGAGTGTGGTGGCTTACCAGTTTCCACGACATCTGGAGGAAAATGATTATCTAGACCCGCGCCAGTCCGGCTTCCGCCCCGGTCACAGCACGGAGACGGCCTTGGTCGCGTTGGTGGATGATCTCTGGAGGGCCAGAGATAGAGGTTGTTCCTCTATCCTGGTCCTATTAGACCTCTCGGCGGCTTTTGATACCATCGACCATGGTATCCTGCTGCGCCGGCTGGAGGGGTTGGGGGTCCGGGGCACCGTTTTGTGGTGGTTCGGCTCCTACCTTTCTGGCTGGACGCAGCGTGTGTTGGCAGGGGAGGAGAGGTCGACCCTACGCCCCCTTACTTGCGGGGTACCACAGGGGTCGGTCCTCTCGCCACTCCTGTTCAACACATATATGAAGCCGCTGGGTGAGATCATCCGTGGTTTCGGGGTGGGATATCATCTGTACGCTGATGATACTCAGCTGTACTTTTCCACCCCGAACCACCCCAACGAGGCCGTCGAAGTGATGTCCCGGTGTGTGGAAGCCGTACGGATCTGGATGGATGACAACCGACTCAAACTCAATCCCTCCAAGACGGAGTGGCTGTGGGTACCGGCTCCCTGGTTCAGCCAATTCTAAGCTAATTCCATCATTGGCCATCGGGGGCATTCAACTCGCCCCCGTGGAGCGGGCGCGCAATTTGGGCGTCCTCCTGGATGCCCGGCTGTCCATGGATGACCATGTGACAGCCGTGGCAAGGGGGGCGTTCCACCAGGTTCGCCTGGTGCGCCAATTGCGCCCCCTACTGGACCGGGACGCCTTACGCACAGTCACTCATGCGCTGGTGACGTCTCGCTTGGACTACTGTAACGCTCTCTACATGGGGCTTCCCTTGAAATGCACCCGGAGGCTACAGTTGGTCCAGAACGCAGCCGCGCGGGTAATTATGGGGAGTACTAGGTACTCCCATGTGACACCGTTCCTGCGCGAGCTGCACTGGCTTCCTGTGGTCTATCGGGTGCGTTTCAAGGTTTTGATAACAATCTTTAAAGCGCTCCATGGCTCAGGACCTAGTTACTTGCGGGATCGTATTCTGTCCCATACATCCCTGCGACCAATCCACTCGCACAGAGAGGGCCTCCTCCAGGTGCCGTCCACCAGACAGTGTCGAGGGGCAGCGCCTAGGAGTAGAGCCTTCTCTGTGGCGGGCCCAGCCCTGTGGAATGACCTCCCTCCGGATATTAGGAATACCTCTGACCTCCGCTCCTTTCGTATCAAGCTCAAGACCCACCTATTCCAAGTAGCTGGCCTGGCTCAACTTTGATCTAACTATATCACTCCTGACGGGTTTTTTATTTGGGTATTTTAATTGTATTCAATTATTTAGGGGTTTTTTAAACATTGTGATTTTAATTGTTTTTACTCATTAGCCGACCTCCTCCTTGTACATGTCTTGGTATACGTCTTTGTTATATGTATGTCTTGTCTATATATGTATTTCATATGTTTTATTGTACGCCGCCCCGAGTCCTTCGGGAGAGGGTGCGGCTAAGAAATAAATATTTATTTATTTATTTATTTATTTATTATATAAACCAGTTCCAAGCAACTGTGATCATATGATCGTGGGGATGCTGCAAAGTATATCACTGTGAAAAATGGTCATAAGTCACATTTTTCAGTGCTGTTGTACCATTTTGAATGGTCAATGGTCAGGTAGAACAATGCTCTGTTGCACCTCTCCCAGTAAGCCCCCAACTGCTTAGTTGGAGATTTTTTTTTATTTACGTCTCTTAAATCAAGGATCCTTAACCCTTAATTCCATGGACTGGCTCCTATCCATGGCATGCCATAAACCGGTCTGTGCAAACAAGCGAAGCTCCACCCGTAGGATGCAGGCAGCATGTGAAATCAGCCAGCCGCCCCCCCCCCTCCCCCCCCCCCCGGTCTGTGGAAAAACCTCTCTCCATGGAACTGGACCCTGGGGCCCAAAAGGTTGGAGACCCGTGTCTGAAATGATGCATTTTAGTGTTTGTTCTCTCTTGTTTCTTTATGGCTTTGGGATCGCAAGACCTAGAAAAATAGAGTTATTCCTGGTCCAGTTTCTGAATGTCGAGTAAAAGGGAGACAAGCAATTCCTAAAACCTCTAATTTTACCAAAGAGCCAGGGGAACTGAATTTGTCCCGTGCCAAATTCTTGGTAATCCTTTCTATCCCTGCCTGATGACTGAAGTGATGCTTGGTTAACCGTGGCTTAGCCTGAGATGTCTGCATCTGGCCTTGGAACTCCTAGCATTTTTAGCAGCTTTTCTTTTGCCGATGTTATGTGAAGGCAAACTGAGATCCAGAAACTTCACAATGCTTAATGACTGTCCCTTTTCTCTTTTGCAGATGATGGCAAAATCTTCCATGGAAGTGGCGTGGGGGACCCCTTTGGCCCCCGTTGCTATAAAGGAGACATTATGGGTTGTGGGATCATGTTTCCACGTGACTACATCCTTGATAGTGAGGGTGAGCATTTGGACTTTGGTGGACATGATGCTATTTAAAAGGAAATAAAGAATAATATAGTACCGTATTTTTCGGAGTATAAGACGCACCGGAGTATAAGACGCACCAAGGTTTTGAAGAGGCAAATTTAAAAAAAAGTAGGTAGGTAGATAGAGGGAGAGAAATACAATAAGTAGGTAGGGAGAGAGAGGGTAGCTAGGTAGGTAGGTTAGTAGATAAAGGGGGAGAGGGAGAGAAAGAGAGAGAGAGAGAGAAATAAATAAATAAATAAATAGAGAAATACAGTAGGTAAGTAGGGGCGGAGAGAGAGTGTAGGTAGTAGGTAGAGGGATAGAGAGAGAAATAGAGAGAGAGAGAAATACAGTAGATAGGTAGGGAGAGAGAGAGTAGGTAGGTACGTAGGTTGATAGGGGGGAGAGAAATAGAGAGAAATACAGTAGATAGGTAGAGAGAGAGAGAGAGAGTAGGTAGGTACGTAGGTAGATAGAGGGGGAGAGAGAAATAGAGAGAGAGAAATACAGTAGATAGGGAGGGAGGGAGGGAGAGTAGGTAGGTATGTAGGTAGATAGAGGAGGGAGAGAGAGAAATACAGTAGATAGGGAGAGAGAGTAGGTAGGTAGATAGAGGGAGAGAGATAGAGAGAAATCAGTAGGGAGGGAGGGAGAGAGAGAGAGTAGGTAGGTAGGTAGATGTTTCCAGGTGCATTTATCCATGTGCTGGAGAAGGAAATCGCTGACAATCTGCAGCACCTAAGACTTTGTTTCTGCCAGCACAGCACTTGATCAAGGTAATTCTCATCAATCAGTTAAAGAGCTTTCCAAAAGGGAAAAAAAAGTTTTTGCACTTTGCAAACCTCCCCAAAACAGCCAGTTTTCTGCGAAAACGGGCCCTTAAAAAAAAGGCATGAATAGCCTGGGGGGGGGGGGGGGGGGCAAAAACTAGCAAAAAGCAGTCCATTTTTCGCAAAAACCGGCTGGGGGACAAAAAATGGTCTGTTTTTGCTCATTTCTGCCCTCCCCACCCCCAGGAGCTCTCTGAAAGCCTCCTAAAGGCTATGCACAGCCATTTTGGTGAAGAGGGCAGGGTTTTGGGAGGCAAAAAATGCTGTATTCGATGTATAAGACGCCCCCAGATTTTCAGCCTCTTTTTTGAAGGTGCATCTTATACTCCGAAAAATACGATAGGTGTTTCTAGATTGACAGATGCAGGTGTAGAATAGAATTAGACATAAATTTTCTGTAGAAAATTGTTATAAAGGGGTTAGCATCCTGCTGCCTCTCTGCTGAATCTGTTTCATTGGAAGGAGGTATTGCTGACCCCCGGGGTTATGAAAAGGGGTGCGCAGATGGAGTGGGGGGCTTGGGATTTGCTGTGTAATTGTCTCAGATAGGACACCCTCGGGTAGTTTCTCAGCTGGCCTGTAGAGGCAGTCTTCTCATCCAGGTACAATCCCGAAGAAGTTACTTTGGATGTCTTTTAGAACAATTGGAAGACAGTGAGGAAAATTTGAGGAAAACTAGGACCATCTTTGGGTGCCATCCAATCTTTTGGTGGCGATTTGGAACTGGCCTTTCTCAGCCCTTACCTCTAGAGGTTGTGAAAGCCCCTCCTGTAAATACCAGAGGAATTGCCGTCTTTAGACATGATCAAGCAAGCAAGCCTTCCTTTCAGCCTGGCTTTTAATAATATTTAGCCATTTAGACACTTCTCATATGGGCTTCATGTCGATTGGAATATTTTAAGGTATTTTAATTGTACTGTACTTCAGCCTTAGAGCTTTTGAAAGGTTAGCGCAGAACTAAAATACTACTATTTCCACTATTGCTATCTCTCTGAAAATATATGCGGGAAATTATTTTCCATAGATATTTTACAAAGCTGAATTACATTGATTTGTGGCCACGATGGATTTGCAGCTTCAGGCTGCCCCTAAACTCTTAGCAGTGTGATTTTCCTATCTCTGGAGTCATGAAGCTGAGCTTCAATATTTTCCCTCCTGTTTGATCGTCCCTTGCTGACAACACTGCCCCTACAGTCCAGGTGGTTGACTAGCTTGTACGGGAGACTGACAAACCAATTGAGGGTGAGCCTCCCCTGATACGGGAAAAGTGGCTTGTTGCCATTCTGTCTTACGTGCTTAATGTTGAAGCAGAGTGCTTGGGCAGGAAAGTCAAAGGAAATAAAATGAGAAGCGGGGGAAGGGAGGGCAGAAGTAACAACAATTTTGTGTGACTGCTATGAAACTGAGAAAGCAATGGTCTGTAGATGCTAAACAGAATTAATAGGCCATCAGATCATACTTCAGTTTCTATGGTGGGAATCTGTTATCTGCAAGACCTATATGGGATTTTGGGTTCCCCCTAGGTGACAGTGATGACAGCTGTGATACGGTGGCTATCCAAGCCAAACCACGAGGAGTGAGGAATGTCTTGTATCTGCATCAGGAGGCGGATGAGGATGAGGATGATGAAGAAGATGGGGAAGATGTGGAACAGGAACACGAAGGCAAGAAAGTAGTGGTAAGTGCCAGAAGAACTGGTTAATACACAAGTATAGAACAAGGCTCGGGGGCTTCTGCTGTAGCTAAAACATGAGGGCTGCAGTGTGTTGTGGCCTGTCGGCCACTGGCCCCTCCAGCAGCCGAATCAGATGAGGGGGAGGCGTGGGAGTCAGGGTCAGCATCAAGGCAACTGAGAGCTCCGAGGGGGAAGAGGGCATGGAGCTGGCAGAGAGAGCTTGAGCTGTCCGTCAGCCCTCAGATGGAGAGTCAACAGCCCACAGGTCTGAAGTTGGCTGGTGAGGAAGAAGAAGAATAGCTGAGTCCAGTGCCTGACGCATGGATGCGCAGATGGCAGAGGAGAGGAGAGCAGTGGAAATCTCTGGGCCGATCCTTGGGAAGGAAGACCCATGCCTTCTAGCAAAGCCCCACCTTAGCTCTGGGAATAAAAGGCAGGGTGCAGAGATGAATAGATGTGGCAGACAACTATTCATCTTCTGGCCAGCAGGATTTGTTAGCAATCTGCGGTGAGAGAGAACTTTTTGTCGGGGCTGCCAGCACTCCTAATTAAAGGAATCTTTGAGTTCACTTCAGAGGGTTTATCCTGTTTGGGGAGCTGGGTCAGAACACAGTGTTTCTCCTTGCTAAAACAGTCTGCTTGTTTGGAATAATTGCGGCTGCAGAGGGCAGGTCATTTGGGTTGCTGGACTTCTCTTAGGCGATCCTTTGAGCATGATCAAAGTGTTAGCAGATAGTGCCTGATCAAGGTTGGGACTCAGTTTACCATCGGGACTTCATTTCAAGCTCAGGAATCGTTATTATTCTTGGAATGCAACTTGTCAGAGGTTTTTTGCATATTTTATTTTTCCCCCTAGCCCTTAGGGAGCAGTACCTGATGTGGAAACTGAAAGGGGTGTTTTAAAAAAAAAGAAAAGAAAAAGCAGTATTTTACTGCTAGGACATGTTTTCTCTTGACTTACAGATGCCGACAAACATAAACTGCACTTAATAGATTGCCTTAAACTGCAGAACGCTATTTAAGGTCACAGAAGATAGTTTAAGTAGAGTTCTGCTTGTGAGACTCCATCAAGCACGAGTCACGAGAAGCTGTTTTTTATGTACTGGCGTCCGCACATGAACTTTTCTTTTCAGCATATGGTTCTCTTGATTCTTAGCGCTGCTGTGCCTGTTGGCAGCTTCATTTCTGTGCTTTTAAACGTTCACGTCCAGAATGCGTCATAGGACCGAGTTGTCAAAGTTCATCATTTGAACCCTGTCGATCTGGTCCTGCAATGTCACATTTCCAGCCTTTGACAGATGCCGCCTGTTTCTTGGGATGTTAGCCTGCAGTCAGCCCAGGAGGGATTCTCCTCTGAAGCTGCTCTGCCTGGATGTAGCTTTATAGCTCTCTCCGGCCAAGCAGCAGCCATACTATTTCAGAGGGCAGGAGAGATACGTTTGCGGGGGGCGGGGGGGAACAGTCTGTCAATGCTCTTTCTGTGCTTAGTGGCATATGATATGTCCCATCAGTGACAGTAATGGGAAAGGTTTGGCTGGAACTCTGGGGACACTGGAATTGGCTCTGAATTACGGGCTCCTTTTGGACAGTTCTGATATTGCACATTCAGAAACATTATTTTTAAAAAAAACAAACAGGAAGTTTCAGTCAACTAAGGTCTTAATGCCAAGAGTCTTACTCACAGTTCTTAGTTATTTTCATATGACAGATTTTGGAAGATTTGTCCAACATCTGACCCAGCCAATACAGATTCCTTCAGGGTCAACCTGTGTTAAAATTCTTGGTTTTGTTTTTGGTTTCCCCCCCCCCCTATCTCTGCCAGGTCTTCTTCACCCGCAACGGAAAGATTATTGGCAAGAAAGATGCCGTGGTGCCACCGGGAGGCTTTTATCCCACCATTGGGATGCTGAGCAGCGGAGAGAAGGTCAAGGTGGATCTGCATCCACTCAGCGGCTAAAGATCAAAGGCTGGAGAATACGCCTCTTCTGCCACTCTGCAGGCTGCCGGATTGCTCCGGCTGTTCTTCATTGCAACTTCGGCCATTGCCTCCAGGGGGTAGAACCTTCTTGACGTGGGGGCCATATAGAGAGATATTTGTCTATCTAATAACACCTGAGCCACTTTTCTTGTCTCTTTCCTGCCTGCTTGATTGCAACTGTTTCAATACTGGAAAAATCTTGAGGCGCTCTTTTATTTCCAAGCGGGTCAGGGATTCGTTCCTGGAGCACAATACCGATCTCTTTCTGCTCGTAATGTTCCATTGATTACTGTTTGTGAGGGCAGGACAGCTCTTTTGAGTTTACATGGTTGAAAAAGAGACCGCAATATGGCCTAGCCTTATTCGGCTCTGGGGTGTCCACGATCCTGTTCCCAAGGGGGTGATTGAATTGCAGATGGAGCAGGTCAGCTCCTCTTGCCTAGGGATATGAACCATTTGCATTGTTATAATCTAGTGTGCTGGACACTTCATTCTTCAGTGCGAGCCAGTCTCAAAAGTCTTATCTAAGTTATTTTTCTCCTGAGCCCATCAGTGTGGGGAAAACCCTATGTCGGTTTTTTAAAAAATTATGGGCTCCTTAGTTGAACCCAAGCTGGCATTTAGAAACTCCCAGGATCCCAGGAACTTTATTTTTTCAAGGACTTTTGGAGGGGATGATGGAAAGCCAGGGAAGGCTCACTCTTGGACTGTACTTCCTAACTGATGTTTGATAAGCCAAGATCCAGCACTTTTTTTTCCCAATCAGAGTTTACAGATGAAGTCTAAGGATGAATTCTCTGCTGTCCTACTCAGCTAATCTCGGGGTTGGGGGTGGGTGGGTGGGTGGGTGGGAGGTCATTGGCAAAATTTGGAGGCAGATAGTATTCTGCTCCCTCCCTCTTATCCTGAGCTTCTGAGAGCTCCCTAATATTTCTTCTATATGTTGTTATGATCTGGGTGCAATGCTGCTGTATATCTCTATTGATGGAGAAGAGGGTGGAATGTGAAATCTGTACTGTAACTTGATTGTAAAGTGTTCATTCTTCACCCTTCATTCTTCTCTGCTGAAGTTAAAGAGGACAGGTCCTTAGGTATGTAGGCCTGCCCTTCTTTTCAGCCCCTCTCCTGTTCTCTGCATTGTATTTGCTCTTGTCATAGCCATGCCCCATTGCAGAAATAACACAGGCTACGGGAAGTGGAACAACCAGTCTGGATGCTGTGTGTGTAGATGTGGTCAATCAATGACAAGAGAAGCCAAAGAGTAGCAGCTGCTTTGAGCCACGGGAGAAAGGCTCCTACTTTCTCTTAACTTCTCTGCCCCTGTATTTTCATGGGAAATCTTGCTGCTAAAAAGATAATCTGGGAATTGGGGATTGAAAAGGGGATGGCCCTAAGAAGAAAAAGAAAAAATAGGTTGGCTCCCTCTGGTGGTGTGAATGACCTGCCTTTGTTGTCACTGTCCCATTTTGTATGTTGGATGAGCGGGAGCAACAATTCGGTCTCTTCCTTCCATGTTCGTGTCTTGCCAACAATCCTCCCTGCTTCTTGCAATTATGAGAAGATTGTAATCCCTGCTTGCTGATGATGGTGGTTTCCTCCCCATCTGCTGCGTGAAACGATCCAGCATCTGGCTGCAGAACGCAAGGATACAGGCTTGCTGGTGTGCAAGGGGGCATCACAAGCTTGTAAACGTGCTGCTGTTGACTTAATTGTTGCACCAAGCCTTGGAGAGTGCAGATGTTGCTCTCTCTCTCTCTCTCTTTCTGTGTCCTGTTGTGTAGTTTAGTGTTTCTCAACCTAGGGAACTTTGAGACACGGGGACTTCAACTCCCAGAATTCTCCAGCCAACATGGGGAGTTCTGGGAATTGAAGTCCACCCATTTGAAAGTCCTCAAGGTTGAGAAATACCCGGTGAAGTCTGTCCTTCTACACTGCAGGCCTACCTTGAACAGACTTCTATTCCCTTCAGATCTGGGTGCTTCTGCTGCATTTTTTGTAGCCAGAATCTTTATACACTTAATAAAGTTGGCATTTCCACCTGGAAAGGCTACTGGTTTCATTAATAGTGTTTTACTGCTTTCTGTTTCTCATCCGTGTTTCTTTGAAGTGTATTTTTTTTTAATTTGAAAGAATTTTCTAGCAAAGTAATTTTTAAACATTTAAACTACTCTTCAAAAAAAAAAAAACACCTAAAAATAAAATTGTTTTAAGTACCCTACAATGAAGCTTTAAAGGAGTATTTTAGCATTAGAGAGGGATGGTATCATAACACAATGACCTGATTAAAAATAAAGGTTCAGCAAGATAATTCAAATGGCAGGGTTGGAAGCTCACAATAATGCCACAATGATAAGACAAAATGATACAATACCTTTTAAGCAGCATTAGCCTTTCCGATGCAGGGGATGTAGGAAAATGTATCTTAAAGTTCATTCCTACCTGAATGCATCCAAATATGTGGTTTATAAACAAAATCATGAAATCAATAGCAGCAGCATGTAAATATGTAGATTTAAAATGGAACCCTTGGGGTGAAGCTTTTTTAATGAAAAATTATAGCTTGAAAATAGGCTACACAAAACTGAAAAACGGAGTAGCATTGAGGGTTTCTATCATCCGAGGAGGAGGGGGGGGGATTTTTCTTTACTTTCAAAAAAATGTAAACAACTGAAGCAACTCCAGAAACCCCACATATAGCTCAGAGTTGCTGGATGTGAGGTGGGCGGCATATAAATTTAATAAATAAAAAGTGATGTCGCAAGAATGTCTCCTCTAAAATGAACAAAAATGCTTTCCTTGCCTTAAATCGGGTGTCAAACTCGATTTCACTGAGGGCTGCATCAGGGTTGTGTTTGACCTCGGGGGAGCCACGGTGGACGTGGCCAGTTTGATGTCACTCGTGTTGGGGCACCTGTGATAGCCAAGTGCTAAGGCAGGACTTCCCTCAGATCCTCCCTCATTATAACCCCCCCCGCTTCATTCTTTCTTACCCTCTTTCCTTATTTTTCCTTCTTTGCTCTCTTCCAATCTGTCCTTTTTGTCTTTCCCTTTCTCCTTCCCTGTCCCTTCTTGCATGTTCAAAGGCAAAAGGGGAGACATTTCTCGTTTTGTTTTGGAAGCCCTCTGTCAACAATAATGGAGTGCCTCCCCCCAGGCCCCATTTTTGGGTGCGACGGCCTCCTGCAGCCTTCTGCCAGCGATAATGGAGCTTGGGAGCCATGCACTGCCCCACAGGGCCCCGTTTTCACTGGCAGAGGCACCGCAGGCTGGTCCTTTGCTGTTTTCGGGGCGACCCAGGGGGCTAGATCTAAGCACCCCGTGGGCCAGATCCAGCCTGCGGGCCTTGAGTTTGCCACCCTTGCCTTAAATGACTAGAATTTAGATTAAAATTTCCTTCAGGAATTCTATCTACAACTAGAATGCCTAGTTGTATTTTTTTCATTTTCTACCCCATTACACAAGGACCCATTTCCAAAAAGCAATAGAAGGCACTCTGATTTCTTTTCCTGGTATGTTAATTTTGAATAAACAGGAAGCAGGTTGTCATTTATACAGAAGATAAAAATACAGATATAAAAAATAGTGCTGCAGCTTTCTCTCCCCTGCCCGCCCTCCCCTTTCACAAATATATATATATATATATATATATATATATATATATATATATATATATATATATATATATATATATATATATATATATATATATATATATATATATATATATATATATATATATATATATATATATATATATATATATACACACACACACACACACACACACACACACATATATATTATCAAGACTTCTCTCGCTAACATTCAGATATAAATTCTTTAGTAGACAAAATAAAACTCTGTACTAAACCCAACCCTCCCCTTCCCGCCACTTTCGAAGATTGGAAGGCACCTTTGTAGAGCAGCAGAACGCTCTTCACTAGCTCATCTGATACGTCCTCTGCTATCAATGACCCATCCTGAAAATGCTGGTAGGGGGAATCTCTTGCGTGAATCTCACCAGAGGTGATCCACCAAGAACAGGGACCCCACCAAGCAAACTCTGCTTTCTTGGTACTTGCACTGGCATGTCTTAATGGGAGGTTGAATCAACCGATTGCACCCAAGCACATGAGAAATTAATATATTATGCTTATTAAGAATACAAGCCTGAATTGGATTTTTTAAAAAGCAATTTCTAGTCTGGTGGGGAAGGAAAACACACACAGCTGGTCTTCCGGAATGAAAAACCCAAAACCCAGAATTAATTAAAATGGGACTTCTGTTGCATCATGTTTTTTTAAGCCCCTCACCTCCTCCTGTGCCTTAATCCTGTGATATTCTGCTGTGTGCTATCCAGATGCAGAGATAAACCCTTTAAATAGTTGCGTAAGAAAGTGAATTCTGAGTGTCTGAAGAGAGTCATTAAAATGGATTTTTGAGCTATCAAACTGCTAAAATTAACGTTGATCACCTGCCCATTTTCTTAGTATATTTTGTGAGTTTCTAAACTTAGGCAGATGTCTGCACCAGGCATGTCAGAAGCAAAAAAATTGTGTTCAGTGGGGCCAGCCAATTGATCTTTGAGAAATGAGCTGCATGCGATATATGGTTCTCCCCAACCAATTATTTGGATTTTAGCTCCTTGCTAAGAGTCAAACTCTACAAAGATGTCCAGATGATATTCCATGAAATCCAAATAGCTTTCACCGTGGAGAACCAACACATCCTTCTTGGACCTATTATGTTCTAGATTCCCGTGCTTTCCGCTTTGAATTGAAATGGGAGCAATATATCTTGTTCATCCCAATAGCTTTAATCCTAAGGAGGAGCCTCTGGCCTTAGCAGTATCTGCAAGGTCTTCGGGAATTGAGACTCCACTCTGCACAACCCTTAGCCTTCCTCACATGCAATTCCCTAATGCTGCACATGTTTCTCCACTATAGAACTTGGTGGCCAAGGTATTTAAGGCCTATTGTCATTTGGGATATTTTACATCAACAACTTCTTAAGCATTGTGTGTCTGTTCCAGCTTCTCATCTCCACAAGACAGTGGAATTATATGTATCTCTCACACAGTTGCCAGCATTTTCACACACGGGAGCTTAAAACCATTTCTTACTTCGATCAGTTTGCCATTTTGATGTCAAGCCTACACTGGCCAAAATGCTTGCATGCATTACAAATAAAATAAGATGCAATCCTTAGTGAGGGGTTGGGTTTTTTTTGCTGGGGGGACTCTTGGACTACTTGCAAGTTTTGTGTCCCCCTGTCAACATTTCCATGGTATTGAAGAATTCATGGTGTATCTGTTGGTTTCTCCTTCCGTTGTCCGTTTCAATTCAAAATGAAAATCAAGCCCTGGAGCGAGTTCAAGAGTTATTGAACTACAGTAGCAGCTTGCACTAATTGTATCTTCAGATCAAACATTCACATAGAGCAGCACCGAACAGCAGCAGCACAATTGGTTACCCAGATGTGATCTTGAAAGGTGAAGGTAACTGAACAAATAATAGTAGCTTAACTCCAGGCTTCAGAGACAACAGCATTGGATTATAGGCAGTGGTGGGATTCCAATAATTTAACAACTGGTTCTCTGCCCTAATGACCAGCTGGGTAGGCGTGGCTCGATGGTCAAGTGATTGGGTGGGCGCGGTCAACTCAACGTCACATCGATGGGCGTTTCGCCTTAGCTGTTACAATGTAATAAGGGTTAACCAGAGAGGCAGTTTCTGTAAGCAGGGCAATAAAGATTAGGCTAGAAACACCACCAGAAGGTTTCCTTCCTGCCTTCCTTACAGGATTAGCCCTGTAAAGTGGGAAAAACACAAAAGGAGATTTTCTTCCAACAGCCGGTTCTCCGAACTGCTTAGAAAGTTAACAACCGGTTCTCCCGAATAGGTGCGAACTGGCTGAATTCCACCACTGATTATAGGGGTTTTCAGACCCAAATCAGTAAGGCCAAACGATCAGTCAAAAAACTGGAGGGAAGCTTTCTATTTTTTTCAAAAAGACTATTCATTTAAGAATCCCCCAAAAAACTTTACAGCTAGAACCTGGTGTAATCCCATGAATAATTCATTGCTTCATACCAAGCTTGGCACCACTTTGTCTAATGAAAGAAAACAATTTTGAATTTGATGTGCCTTACTAATAAAGACTGTCATGCCTAATCTGCTTGTTGGAGGGAGATACAATGTTGGGCCTCCAGTGCCCTCTTTCTCCATTACAAAGGGGCGTGCTTGTCCGGAGCAATGCTGTTTGTAGAAGGAAAGGCTGCTGGATACTTTTTGCACGGGGTTAGGGTTAAGGCTAGGGTTATGCTTTCCGCCCGAAGTCTGGTGGTTCTTAAATGTGCCTCCAAGTAAATTTAGTGTGACCCTTGGCCCGGTTAGATAAATCTCTCTCTTCTTCATCTGTACAAAAATGCTTCCCACCCTGAATGCTTCAGAATGCACTTAACTATAAAATCTTGGCTTATGGCAGAAGCAGCACACTACCATGAACTGTGCAGTGTTCGTCAGACTTTTAGTTCCTGGCTGTTCTTCTGTGGTAGTGATAAGTGTTAAAACGTCACACTTGAGCTGTTGGGATCAAGTGGGCCCTCTTTCCCCACTATACCTGGTCAGTGGGTTGCGGAAATAAGACAGTAGATTAAAATGGAGATGGTAGAAGACTACTTTGCATAACGCTGTAGAGCTAGCCATGCTGTTCCCATTTTGCAGAGATGCCACAAAACATAATGGGTATCCAGACAGGCAGTTATGGTGGGGAGGAAGAAAGAATGGCATATGAAAGCCCTGGAGCAATTGCCAAGCTGCCATCATCTTCGGTGCGTGCCCAGCATAACCTTGGTGATGAAATTGACGATGGCCGATGCTGGTTGCTCAGGATCTAACTCAGCAAAAAGATGGCAGACATTCTCACATGGGCTGCCTTGTTTCTTGGCCACAAAGCCAAAGATCCTACAAAAGACAAATGGTACATGTCATCCTATGCTGATCAAGGATCAGGGCATAATAACAATAGCAGACTTATATACTACTTCATAATGCTTTATGCAGTTTACAGGGTCAGCATATTGGCCCCAACAATCTGGGTCCTCATTTTACCGACCTTGAAAGGATGGAAGGCTGGGTCAACCTTGAGCAGGTCAGGATTGAACTGCCAAACTGGTGGCAGCTGGCAGTCAGCAGAATTGGCCTGCAGTACTACATTCTAATTCTGTTTCTCCGTGGTTTACAGCAGGGGAGGAGGGTGAATGGTATCAGATTGGCATCAGTAGCATTATAATGGTAATACCAGCTCTAGTGTTACCATTCTGATTATCACCATTTCAAAGGGGATGGACTTTGTAGCACAACATTGTAACACTGCTTTCATCAGTTTGACAAAAGGAGTGAATTCCAGTGGATTTTGCTGCTTATAGAAGCGTTGCTCTGTTCCCATGGGATTGTCTTAGTTCTACCAAATGTAGTAAGCCATAGTTTTAACTCAAGGAGAGGAAGACGGGAAACATGAAACACCACAAAGAAGGAATATTTTATCACGTGGTGGTTATGGGGGGGGGGGGAACCACTCAAAAATATTGGAAAGTAATAGATCAAAATATTCCGAAAAATCCTAAACATAAAACTTGAACTGAAATCGCAAATGTATTTGTTAAGTGTAATACCAGGAAATATGGGAGAGATTGCAATTTATGAACAGCTGCAAGAACAAATTAAGCACATTGGGGGGGGGGGAGGAATAAAATAGATACTTGGGATATGGTTTCCAGGAAAAATGTTGACATCAATCAAAACAATAGACAAAGGGATTTAAATAGATAGTAACAATGATCATCAGTGTTTGTGTGAAGTATAAACATCTGGGTTTTGGTCAGCAGTTGGGAAAGCAAAGTCAATGTTGCCACCGTACAAAAATAGAACCTAAATGTTGGTAATACCGTAGGAAGGGTGTCACAAATGGGGACCTTTCAAACTAAAATATGATCCTAGCAAAGTCTTCCATATCGAAAAGATCAATCTGTTATACTGTGTATTAACATACTAATGTATAGCTTAATGTTAAATTAATGCTTTCCTTGATCTTGTTATCATATGTTTTTGTGACTTGTAGTCTTTCCATTACTTACTTGGCTGTAGTGCCATCCCTGTTGGCCCACCTAGAATTAAACATAGAGTCAGGTTAAGAAAATACTCTTCTCCAATCAGTTGCCTCTAAAGCAGACTAACAAAACACGTCCTAGGAGCAGTGATGCTTCACAGAAAGATAGTGTGCTTTGCATAAAAAGGAAGAAAATTGATACTCCTGTAATTAGAGCAATAGAAGTCAGAAATGGGGATTTGTAGTGGAGATACCAACATCCTTCAATTTCAGCCAATATTAGCTGAAAAGCTATGTGTTCTCCATTTCTGATTTAAGTATCTCTCTTGAGTTAATAATAATAATAATAATAATAATAATAATAATAATAATAATAATAATAATAATAATAATAATAATAATAATAATAATAAAAAAAATATTTATTTCTTAGCCGCACCCTCTCCCGAAGGACTCGGGGCGGCGTACAACATTTTCACAACAAACATTTTCCTGGTTCAAATATCTCCACCTACTGAAATTTCAAGGAATTGAGAACTGAATAGTTTCATATACTTGTGAAGTATATACTGTACATAATATTTAAAACACTTTAAAAATTAGGCATGCAAGTTGATGGCAAGTCTCTCTTGCCATCAAGGAATAATATTACTCCAGAGTTTGTTAATGTCACTGAAGCAGCACAACTAAGTTGTGTTATTGGAACAATCATCAGAGCAAAGATAGGAAACGGGGCAAAAAAAGCAAGGTTCTTTTTACCAAAAAATGCACCACACTTTGAAATGAAAGTAAGTTGAAAAGTAGCAGTAACTACAATGAACTAATAGCAATTTAGCTGCAAGTCAGTCATGTTCAACAACACATCTCTGCATATGAAGAAAAAAACGTTACTGACAAGGATTCCACAAGCTAGCCCTTTTTCATCCAAGGATCATTGCACTATAAAATACTGCATGTCTTTCTTCCAATATGCACTGAATAATGAGGGTCATAGTGAAAATAAGAAAAGTTGGTTGTAGAAATGAAAACAATCAGACCAACTCAGAACTTCAAGAAGTCTTCAAAATGGAAACATGGACCCTATTCTGTAGCTGCTTATTACAACCCAAACATGATCATCTGAAAGCCAGGAGCCATCCACACAGGTAACTTCACAGTTACAGCTGAAGAAGCTACCACACACATCCTGGTCTCATAAACCAAGCACTGTTCGCCATCACAGCGTACATTGAGTAGAAATATAGGAGACAGACACTGAATGCAAACTGCATTAACACGATATCAGGCCATTGCGCCAACAAATTTGTTGTTACCTACTGTGACTACTAGCAATTCTGCAAGGCATCTTCCTTGGCTTGCAGAAGATTAAGCCTGACTCTTTCTATATATAGTATACATATGCCACTAAGCATAGATTCCCTGGCATCCAGGCAGACGTGGATTTCCATGGGCAAAAGCAGGAGGCAAGCTACAGAAGAACCAAGATTGTCGGTTACCTGCGGTCCTGAGGATCCGTGCTGCAGAAGGTAACGCTGTTGACCGGATAATGACGCCGGAAAAACAGCCTATCAGAAGAAAGAAAGTTTCCTGAATACAAGGGAAGACCCACCCCACAGCTTCATCCATAGGTTTATAGAAGCCAACAATGGGAAGAGGGAAGAGAAGAATTATCCAGACAATTAAGGGGTCCTTGGTGCTCTCAGAGCTTGCTTGCAGGCATTTTATTACCCTAACTAGATAACATCAGCAGTACTGATGACGTTACCTAGTTAGGATAATGAAACGTCTGCAAGGAAGGAAGGAAGCTCAGAGAGCACCAAGGACCCCTCATTTCAACTCATGAGCTACAAGTATTCTCCTTTATTGAGACAATTAAGGAACAAGGCATGTGAGCAGGGAATATATGTGAGAAGCACAGAGATGGCCTTGACTGCAGTGCTTGTTAGCAAAACATGGGCTCAATCCAGGAAAACAAAGTGAGAGAAAGAACCATAAAATGGGCCGCTTTAATTAATTATTTCTGGTATAAGAGGAAGGGAATGTCAGGCTTTCAAGATTCCATATCAAGAAAGGCGAGTTCTAGTATTTCTTGTATCTGTTTCCTGTCTTGGCCAGCCTGGAAGGGCTTATAATGAAAGAAGAAAAGCCTGCAGCTGCATAAAGGAAGGGATTCCCATGGTGCCTGGGTGGAGAGGCAGGCCGACTTACTTCCTCTGGTTGTCTGTGAGTGTGATGCCTTGGGCCGACACCTTGAAATGAACGGTACTGGCTGAAGCATGGGGAGTCGAAGCCAGGATACTGGTGGTCGCCTTCGCCACAGCCTGTGGCCCCGTCAGGGACTCTGTTTCCACAGAGCTCAGGTAAAGCACGCTGCAGGCTGCAATTTGGGAACAGAGTGAGGAAAAGAATACCAGTTCAACAAAAGCAACAGTGTCTTCCATGTCAGGGTGTGCACAGCGTGACTACTCTTTTGAGACAACCCAGGAGCAAAATACAGTACACAGAAGTTTTGTCTTTCAAAGAGTGGTTTATATACAAGACATCTATCTATCTATCTATCTATCTATCTATCTATCTATCTATCTATCTATCTATCTATCATCTATCTATCTATCTATCTATCTATCTATCTATCATCTATCTATCTATCTATCATCTATCTATCTATCTATCTATCTATCTATCTATCTATCTATCTATCTATCTATCTATCTATCTATCTATCTATCTATCTATCTATCTATCCACACGTGTTAGGCAAATACTAGGCAAGTAATCAGTCTTCAACTCTACACAGGGAACCACAATGGAGAGAGATACAAGAGGGGAGAGAGATGCCCTCACATGGCCTCCCTTATATATGCAACTTCTTAAAGTGGCAGTAACCCTGCTGACTCATCCTCATGTCATCATCTCGGTTTAATGCCTTAGAGCAGCTGGTCAGCTATTAAATGGTCATTACCCTCACATTCCAGAATGGGCACATAATTTACATTCAGATGTTTGACAACCAGAATCCAGAATGATTATTGATTTCCTCTCCCTGCCCCCTCAAGGCATCTCCAGTTTGTCCAGGCTCCTATGCACTTAGATTACAGGCAGTCCTTGGCTTACAACTGTTCTCTTAGTGACCGTTTGAAGTTACAATGGCACTATAAAAAGAGACTTATGACCATTTTTCACACCATTGCAGTATCCTCATAATCATATGATTTTACATTCAGATTCTTGACAACTGATGGTTGTAGTGTCCCGGGGTCATGGGATCATCTTTTAAGATCTTCTGAGAAGCAAAGTCAATGGGGAAGCCAGATTCACTTAACAACCGTGTTACTGGTTTAACAGCTGCAGTGACTCAAACAATGAGGCAAGAAAAGTCGTAAAACAGGGCACAGCTCACTTAGCAAATTTCTCACTGAGCAGCATAAATTCTGGGGTCAATTGTGGTCATAAGTCAAGGGCGACCTGTATATCCACATGAGGTTTTTGAGTCTGACTAGTCACAGAATTATATGGATAACTCAGAAGGTGTCGTCTTTCATTCCTAGCCGTGCCATATCTTCCCACCTTCTGTGTGAGGGAAGCTCAGTCAGGAAGGGGCAAAATCAACGGGCATGTTTCCTTTCCTATTGGAAGCATCCTGGGGATTGTTAGGAGTCCCTTATTCAATTTCTGAAACTTAACTCTGAATCAGATGTTTGGTTTTTGGGGGAGGGAGAGTCATCCAGGGAGGAGTGTGCCTACAGGGAAAATGAGCAATCAGAGAAAAAGGGCCTCCCCCTTTTTCCTTCTCCCTCAGTCATTTCTTTCCACCAAACTGCATCCCACTTTGAGTTTATAGCTCTTACACAGAGTGCCAAGGGCTCCCCAATGCCCCCATTGGCAATTAGCCATTAGGCTTGCCATCTATCTATACTAAAGTGGTTCTGGCATCTCTTCCCATCTTTAACAGCTGCCTCAGCTGGGATTACCCTGGTAGAGTTGAAGCAGATTTCCCGCCACCAGGAGACAAACTTTTATTTAGTGCTGAGCATTGCTCTTCCTCACCCACCCACCCCCCCGCCCCTACAAGCAGGATAATTGGAAAATATATTTGCTTGATCCACTTACGTTACAGAATGAGGCTTTTCTTGAATTTGGCATAGCCTTAATTAAGGACTTAAAATTCCAGAATTATGTTAGAAATCAAATAAATACATGAGGTAAATTAACACTACTCTCTGCCTACAACTGTTTCCCAAATTTGGTCTGAATAAATTGATTCCTGTTACCCGGTTCATATTTTTAACCCCGCTGTCTGTCTTGAGTGTTCACAAAGCCACTTACCCTTTGCTCCTCTCCCCACCCCCCCAAGTGCTTACCTGCTCCCTGCTTCAGCAGGTCAGCAGCAGTGCTCATATTGGTGGGAATGGCCAGCTCTGGTCTTTCCTCAGTGAGATCTGAAAAGCAGGAGTCAGATAACATGGAGAAGTAGTATGGTATCCTCTTGTTTTTCAAACTCGGCAAGATATGTGGACTCCAACTCCTAGCACGCTGCCTGGGGAATCCCAGGAGTTGAAGTCCACCTGTCTTAAAAGTTGCCAAGTTCAAAAAACACTGATCTACCCAATACTTTCCCATCTGTTGAGATCACCATTTGCCGGGCTAGGCATTGGGCATGTCGCTGGGCAAAAAGGAGACTCGCTTGACTTCTTCTGGACGAAGCTTCCATGATAAAAATTGCTCTGCTCAGAAGTAAGCAACCTGGAACTCTTCAGATTTTCCTAAAATGGCAACCCCATTTTCATTCAACATGTAGGCTGGGACTGGCAACATTTATCCTGCAGCAGGATCCAGGGTGCCACATGTTGCCCACATCAGCCTGTCGGCGTAGCCTCAAAGTCACTAAATAACATTACTATGGAGAGCAAGAAGTGAAAGAGCCACTCTGGCTGGGCAGTTGACCCTTATGTCATGCCTCACTCATTCTCATTGGGGGGGATAGGGACACATCACATGCAGTGAGTTATTCTGCAAGATGACTGTGGAGAAGATTGGGTCATTATGGGGATGTAACCAACTTATGAAACATCAATTTTCCTGAAAGTTATTTGCCGTTTCACCCCAGGGATCCACACAGGACTCCTTGCAATCCCTGTTTACATTTGTCCTTTTTCTATGTAAATAGGAACACTCGTAAACATTGCACAAGGCTGCAGCCATCCATCATATTATTTTCTAAGAATATTTGTGGGGCCTATTAATTGCTCAGAGGCATTCTTGGAAATAAATATGTTGGCGGCTGGCATTTTCCTTTGCAACAGACCAGATTCCTATTTTTTAAAATTAAAAGTCCCTTTGGTGTAATGTACAGTACAAGGGAGATGCAGCGAAGAACCTGGAGGCATCAAGGAAGGAGGCTGCAGGCACATGGATGTCTCAGGGCCATCTTGGGGACCACCGTGTTGGACTTTGAAGAGGGAGGCTGATCCCCGACACAGGCAATTTCTTCATTTACCACAGGGGTGTCAAACTGTGGGCCCTTTCATTGAGGGCCATATCATGGCTGTGTTTGATCTTGGGGGGGGCAGGGGGGGCAGCGACTAGGTGTGTGTGGCCAACTTGACACCAGTCCCAAACTGCTGGCATGTTTCCTCTTTGCATTGAGTACACTAGGCCGAAGCCATGCTGGCCTGATATTTCCTCTTTGCATTGGGTACACCGGGCTGAAGCAACGCGGGCTGGCCCCTTACATTTTCCAGGACGGCCCTGTGGGCCGTATCCAATCACATTGCGGGCAGCATCCGGCCCACAGGTCTTGAGTTTGACACCCCTCGTTTAGCATTCCTCTCCACTACTTTCATCGACCTCCATCTCTTTCCAGTCTCTGGGTTCTGAGCAACTTCCCCCTTGCCTACCTTTGCTTGGGATGCGGAGTTGGCAAGGCAACGAGAGAGGGGTGATGGAATGCTGGGAGACCAATGCTGGCAGGCTGCCTGTAAAAGGAACAAGAAAAAAGCAAGTCAAGGGTTTATCTTCCATACTGTCTTCCTAACCATCCACTCCTCAACACAGCACCCTTAACCCTGGCTGGTGACAAGCTTTCTGCGCTAAGGATTCTAATTTATTAAGCTTCCCCAAAGTGTCATTCGTTTACTCAGAAGGGGATTCCATGGTGGGGGCTATACTATTTTAATCAAGGGCTATCCTTGATTATAATTGGGCGGGGGTGATGCCACTAGTGGGGGGGGGGGCATTAAACCAAGAATGGGTGAAACAACCAATTATTTCTCTGACATCCCCTATTTCCCTCTCCTATTTCCAAGCCAGGAAGTTGCCAGGGTAAACATAGACACAGATTGCTCATATCGTACTGACCATTTTTTTTTGAATAAGCCGAGAGCTGGAAACTAAGCCTAATTCTGCACAACCTTCATTCTAGAATCTTTTCCATTTAAGGTCCAGTCTAGTGGTGGGTTGCAAATATTTTTACTACCGGTTTGGGTGCGCTCCTATGTGTGCAAGCAATGCTTCTGTGCATGCGCAGAAGCATCCAGGCGGGTCGGCGAGGCCTCCCGCCACCTCTACTACTGATTTGGCTGAACCAGGCCGATCCGGGAGCAATCCACCACTGGTCCAGTCCCAGTGTTACTTACCAAAATGGGGCTCATTGTTACAGCCCTTGATCTTCACCCCTTTGGGTCCTGTCTCGATCAAGAAGTGGCGCACCAGCTGCTCAGCAGGGTCTCCTAAGATAGGAAAAGACATTATTGATGGCTGTTCTCTTTCTCCAGATGTTTCCTATCTAGCCTGATCCCAGGGAAGAAGCCTAAATGGAGTTCCTCCTGATGCTGGCAGGGCACTTTATGCAGAGAATCAGAATTAGAATAGAGCTGGAAAGGACCTTGGAGATATTCTAGACCAATCCCCTGCTCAAGCAGGGGACCTTTTCACCCATTTCAGACAGATGGCTGTCCAGTCTCTTCTTAAAAACCTCTAGTGATGAAGCCTCTACAGCCTCTGAAGCAAGCTGTTCCTCTGGTTAATTATTCTCACTGTTAGGAAGGAAGTTTCTCCTTAATTTCAGGTTGCTTTCATCTTGGTTGCAGAGGATAAACGAATAAGGAAAAGCACATAGTTTGGGGCCAAGATAGAATGTGTTTTTAGAGTTGTCAAATGCACTTCTCAAAGCTAGCTCCTCCATAGGTGTAGCTGACAATAAACTACTAAGAGGGCTGATAATTTGTGAAGAATGGTAATCACATTGTTCCAAGTCATTGGAAGGCAGTAAGTTTTGTTCTAAGTCTTAGTTTGGCTTCAGACGTTTCTGAATTTCAACTCCATGCAACACCAGGTAGACATATCTACAGGTGAGCGATATCAAAAGGTGTAAGTTGCCCAGATATTTGGATGGCTGCAGACTGCTTAGCTCTAAGCAATTGAAGTATTCCATTTTTGGAGACGGAGAAGGATGCTGGAGAGTGTTTCCCCCCATCCTTACCTTTGGTGGAATGGTTGATGCTGTTGGGTGGAGGTGTTATCACTTTCAAAGCCAAACCATAGGCCCCCTGGAAGGAGTTACTGTCCCGAATGAGGAACGTGCCGGGTTCCTTGTCCTTCAGGAGAGCAATGGCTGCTCAGAAAGAAGGAAAGAAAGAGAAAAAAAAATATCAGTGATTAGTATATATAAATATACAGCTCTACTAGAGCTGGATGAAAAACTATATTAAATGTAGCAGTCCTTGGGTTGAGGGCTACATCGAGCCTTTATGATGCCAGAAACCATTTAACAAAAATCTGGCAAGGCCAGAGTGAAAACTAAACCAATTAAAATTAAATAACTGCAGATAACACGATTCCTCCTTGAATTTTCAAAGCACAATTGACTTGTTTTGTGACAACAGAAAGTCAAGCCTACAAGGGTGATAAGAAGTCAAAGGGGGGACATGAAAGAAAAGGAAGGAAGTAAAAGATGCTAAAGTGGAAGCAAAATGGCAGCAGAAAGAGAAACAATGAGTCTTTAAAAAAAAGAAAAGAAATGCGAAATGATAGATTAATCTCCCCCAAAAATCAATGGAAAGTAGATGTAAATCTGGAAGCTGCTTATGATGTTATATTATGAAATGCCAGAGGAGAATATGGAGTTATGCTAATTGGACTTACGAAAAAGGATGCTTGGCAACATGACGTTAAAAAGGCAGGGGAAAAATCCCCCTAAGGCAGTGATGGCAAACTTTTCAGGCACAGAGTGCCAGAAACCCAACAACTAGCTGCCTGGCGCGCGTGCATGTCTCGGAAACCCAACAACCAGCTGGCAGAGCTGGGGTGATGGCAGGCGTGCCCACAGAGAGAGCTCATCGTGCCACCTCTGGCACACATGCCATAGGTTCGCCATCACGGCCCTAAGGGAATGATGGCTGCAGAAAATGAGAAAAAGAGAAGGAAGGAGAAATTGGAAACAGCACGGATGTGGACTGGAGATGGCCAGTAGTCTTCTCTTGCTTATCAGGGGGCCTGATAAAAATGAAAACTTCAGTGCTGCCACAAGGCAAAAGCCCGACAGTCTTGAGCAGTCTTTTATTGGGAACTACAGGCACATGGACCAGTGGTGCAATGCAGGGATGAAATGCTATTGGTTCGCCCGAACCGGTAGTTAAAAAATGCTTTAAAAAGTTTTTTAAAAGTTCCGACAATGGCGGGGCGCAGCTGATTGTTGCACAGCTAATCGTCGGAACTTTTAAAAAACTTTTTTAGCATTTTAAAACTACTGGTTCGGTCACATGATCCCCCCCCCACACACATCAAGCCACACCCACCAAGAACCGGTAGGGGGAAAAAATTGAATTTCACCACTGGTGCATTGGGACAGAAACAGATAAACGGTATATGTAGCCTGGCCTTTTCTTTGCAGTTCAGAATCTTACACACAAGTCCCGTCCAGGAATACACAGAATATATGTTTGCAAGAATTACGCTTAACGTGGATGATGAGGGTTGGACCGGGAGAAAGAAAGAGACGTCGTGTACAGAACAGATGGAGGCATGAAGATGATATATGCATGGTTCACACCTATCATCTGTACACAATATAGTCAGTCCTCAACCTACGACTACAATTGAGCTCCGAATTTCTGTTGTGAAGTGAGAAATGTGTTAAGTGGCTTTTGCCCCATTTTATGTCTGTTCTTGCCACGCTTGTTAAGTGAATCACTGCAGTCGTTAAATTAAATAACCTGGTTGTTAAGTGACTCCTGCTTCCCCCGTTGATTTTTCTGGTCAGAAGGTCACCAAACACGATTGACAGGACTCCTGCCCACTGCAGTTGTCATAAATGTGAGTCAGCTGTCAAGCATCTGAACGTAAATCACGTAACCATGGGGATGAGGCCATGGTTGCAAGTGTGAAAAAATAGTTGTAGGTCACTTTTTTCAGTACCGTTGTAACTTCAAGCATCACTAAGTGACCTGCTGTAAGTTGAGGACTACCTGTGCCATTCTTACTGTATTGGTCCATCCAGAATGTTGAAGTGAAGAGTGTGGCTGCATTCTCAGTTAATTGATGCAGATCAACTGATGGATCTTTGGGTGGTGACTGATTGCATGGATAATGAACTGCAGCCCTTAATAATGACCACTGAAGGAGCCCTTGAGCCAATTACCGTATTTTTCAGAGTATAAAACGCACCATGATTTTGAAGAGGTAAATTTTTTAAAAAAGTTTTTGCATTCTGCAGACCTCCCAGACCCTCTGCACGCCTCATTTTCTGTGAAAAATAGGGCATGCAGAGAATTTAAGAGGCCTGCAAAGTGCTCCTGAGGGATGGAGGGGGCAAAAATAAGCAAAAAAGGCCTCATTTTTCTCTCGTTTTTGCCCTCCCCAGCCCCCAGGAGCATTTTTGCAGGCATCCCAAACCTTCTGCATGTCCATTTTGGTGAAGGGGGCGGGGTTTCGGGAGGCCAAAAATGCTGTATTCAGTGTATAAGACGCACTGAGATTTTCACCCTCTTTTTTGGGGGGAAAAGGTGCGTCTTATACTCTGAAAAATACGCTACCAACCTAGCAAAATTCCTTGTACTCTGATCCATCCGGCAAATGGGAGACTAGCAGGGAAGGGGAATTTAAGGTGATGAATGCAAAAAAATAATAATCATGTTTTCACTGGAACTGCCGGAGGCAAACTACATCTTGCCCATAAATCTACAACCAGCACAACACATGGAGTGGGGAGTCACCAACGTGGACTGTGGTGCTTTTTTAAAACAGGAACATTCTGTACAGGGAGATGGAGGTGGCCTGTGTTTGAGCATGTGGGATTGGCTGCTCTGAGGAAAAGAACTATTCCTGCCCTAGAAAGAAAATGTCAAATACTGACTGTGTTAAATCACAGGCAAGGCAGCCAAAATTGTTTGGGAGTTGCATACCTTGGTCCCGAGACAAGTGGGGCTTGTACCAGAACTTTGACGTGTCTTGGACAAATTTGACGCTAACCGGATTCTCTTGCTGGAGATCTGGAAGAAGCAAAACAAAGGTTTCCTCTCCCAAAGGCAGGCGAGCGTAAAGGTTTAACAGTCTTAAAATATCCACAATATATATTTGCTACTGAAGACTAGAGATGGCTAGATAGCTGATGGTACAGTGAGCTACAAATGTTTTGCTTACATAATAAAATTATAATTTTAAGGGACTGTACAATAATAACTCTCCTTTGAGTCAGCTTGAGTCCTGCTACTTACTGACACACCCATCCATATACTTTGTAGTAGACAGTGTGTATGAAAGTTACACGCTGCTATCTTCGAGAACAATTTCTTTGACTTCCCAATTTAAACTACAACCTAGGATTTCCTGATGTTCACTCACCCAAGGGGTAACTGTTTCTGATGCTACTTTGCTTTCCAAGATCAGCCAAGGGGACTAGCTATTGCCGGAGGTAAAGAGAATTCATCCCAAAATGTGCTGTTTTCTGAAGCTAAACGTCAGTCTACATTTAGTGTACATCTGACTTTGGGAATCTTTCTTCATAACCAAATGAAAGTATATTTTCTGTGCGGTTCACACGCCTTGCTCGCTGGATCTGGATATCACAAAGCAAAGCCCACATTTTGTAATTAACCCCGCGCCCCATTTTGACTGCCAGAGTGCTGAAGGAGGCTGAGTGCCGTCACGCCTCTGGCCACTCCCACCTTGGCCACGCCCAGCCAGTCGATCATTAGGGCAGAGAACCGGTTGTTAAATTATTTGAATCCCACCACTGGAGACAGACAGATGGACAGGAACATTTCTATCAAGCAGTGTCCTCTTAAGCAACAGAGTTGAAACAGCCAAGGAGAAAGAGCTGAACCATCTCAGTGTCTTATATGTAGTTCCTTTTGGAGAACTCTTGAGTAACGGCAGAGGAATTAAGGGTCTGAGCCAGCAGAAAAGCACTAAGAAAGCAGGCTCAAAGTATAAAAGCAAAGGCCTGAAGGGAATAATAGCTAATTCTTCCTCCACCCTCTGCACCTCAAGCACTTAACTAGGAGAACATTACCTGAGCCAGGGGCACTGCCGTCAGGCACCCCAGGGGCAAAGGTGACATGGTGAGCAGAGCCTGGACTACGCCCGGGTGGCGAGTTTCTCTCCCAGGTCCGGGTGGCCAGTAGGTGATGTTTCTCAGGCAGGGGAGGCTGCTGGGGCTCCCGAGGTTGCTCTCGGCTGCCAGAGCCACCCTCCATGCTTGTGTAGTAGGCTGTTGCAATGGGGAAGGCCGGAGTCGGTGAGCCCTGCATGTCAGTGATGCCACAGCCGAGTGCCGGGGGCTGGATGCTGAGGGAGCAGGGCCCAAGAGAGGGGCTGAGGTTGGGGCCGTGGGGAAGGCCCTTTGTGTCCAGTTCATCTCGCTCACTCTGCAACCTCCCATTGTAGATGGCCGGAGTTGTAGGCGAGGCTGGAGCACCAGAGACTGTCCTGCAGCCAGGAGAGGGCTGGCTGGGGCAGGGAGCCTTGGGCGTGAGCCTCTGGGTCTGTCTCTCCATGATAGGGCCTGGCTGATGCCCCAGAGCGTCTTGGGGGGGCAACTCACGGGGCATCGGCACCGTAGCACTAAGGCCACAGGCGTCGGAGCCATTTTGATGCTGCTGCCTTTCCAGGAAGGGAGAGTGCTTGGCAGGGGCTGAAGGAGGCCCGTGTGGTGGACTAGAAGCACAGTAATTGCGAGAACACAGCTGTGGCGCCTGCAGGCCCGGCCTCTGGGGGGCTCCATTAGCTTGTGGTCTGAAGGCAGGGAAGTGCACGAAAGCCGGCATTGGGGATAAGATTTGGGATGGGTTGCCTGATGAGGCCATTCTCTCAGGGGCTCTTTTGTATCCAGGAGAGGATTGTTCCTCAGGGTTGGACTGGAGCAGGTTCTCCAGGGGGCTGGCAGCCTTGTGGCAGAGCTTGCGGGATCCAGGGCTGCAAGGACAACAAGCACAACGTCGGTAAAGTTTAGCAGACAGTCGGGAGGAGTTGGGGAGCATCTGACATACACGTGTTATTAAAAGCTGTATCTGATGAAGGGAGTTGCAGCTCACAAAAGCTTCTGCCCTTTAATAAAATATGTTCATTGGAAAAGCCTGACTCGGCCTGATATTTATTTATTTTTGCCCCCCAAACAGACTAACACAATTCTACTTCTATAACATTTGGTAGTTATGTCTAATAGGAAGAAATTTCTGGGATGGTGGTGAAATGCATCCTTTCAATTCCAACAGCGCCGATTTCAAAACACATATGAAAAAAAGAACAAATAAATAAATAAAAGCCTCACAACCTAGATAAACAAATGCTACTAGTCCGTGGATTTGCTGATTTAGACTAACTGGCCACATTTCCCAGCTTTTTAAAAGTTTCCTGGCTTGTCACTTAAAGGCAGTTTTCAGCGCTTCTTACAAATCTGCATTTAAAGCAAGCAGTGTCAAGCACCAAGGAGAGTAAAATAATAATTAATAATAATAATAATTTATTAAATTTCTAGACCGCCCCCTCTCCCCGGAGGGACTCTTTGTTAGACTTCTAACAAAATTGTTGTATAGAGAGCTTTGATTTGTTGGCAAGTTCTGCAAATATAGAAGTATGTACATGTGTCGGGGCAAAGGGTTCCCTTTAATTCAGAACATAGAATAACAGTGTTGGAAGGGACCTTGGAGATCATTCTGGATTTGGGGGTGGGGCTTGATGGGATGGATACACCTGATCATAGAACGAATAACACAACAGAATAATAAGAGTTGGAAGGGACATTGAAAGTTCTCCAAGCAGAGGTGGGTTGCTCCCGATTCCGCCTGGATTGGGTGAACCGACAGTGGTGGCGGCGGTAGTGGTGGTAGTGGCAGCATGCGCAGAAGCGTTGCTTGCGCACGAACCAGTAGTACCAGTAGTAAAAAATTAGTAGTAAAAAAAAAATGAAAACCCACCACTGTCTCCGATCCAACCTCCACCCAAGCAGGACACTCCATACCATTTCAGATCAATGGCCGTTCAGTCTCTTCTTAAAACCTCCATGATGGAGCGCCCACAACTTCTGGAAGCAAACTGTTCCTCTGGTTTACATAAATACATTTGACTGAAACAATTATCATTGTAATATTCCGTTAATGTAGCCTTAAAACAAAGTAGAATTAGCTCATGTTGTATTTCCTGCCTGGTCTATTTGGCATCGATCCTGCAAGTCTGAAACTACAAGTCTCCCACTGTCTCTTTTCTACCAACTGTTCAGTTAGAGGTTCCTTTCTAAATTCCCTAGGCAGCATCACTTCCCCTTGTCTCCCAAGACCGCTCCCACGTACGTTTATAGCACCAACTGACCCGCCACCTTATACAGCCTTTCTCACCTTTGACATATTCCACCTGGGTGGCTTTAATTCCTAGGATGCCAGGAATACCGCCATGGCAGCAATAACTAGAGAACATGGTGAGTTCATCCACCCATCTGAAAGGCATTAAGACTGGGAAAACATCACAAGTCTATCTGTGGCTACTAGTCTTGACAGTGTTGTCTCAGATTCATTAAGAACCCTACCATGAGGTCAATTTCAACATCTAGTGGCCATCTAGACAAACATTCTCCACGATGATCTGTCCCCGGTTTGGTCTTTAAAGTCTTCCAAAAATGCACCTATTGCTACTGGAGAATCACGGCTCACATGGTTAAAATGCTGGGTTGGAGGCAGTGGTGAAATTAAAAAAAATCTGTGGGTGTGGCTTAGTGGGGGTGACAAGAGAAGGATACTGCAAAATCTCCATTCCCTCCCCACTCCTGGGGGAAGGATATTGCAAAATCTCCATTCCCACCCTACTCTGGGGCCAGCCAGAGGTGGTATTTGCCGGTTCTCTGAACTACTCAACATTTCCGCTACCAGTTCTCCAGAACCCATCAAAACTTGCTGAATTTCACCCCTGGTTGGAGGCTAGCAAGCCTGCATTTAAGACCCATGTGTTGCCATGTGGCGGGATGAGCTCCTGTCCTGTCCTTCCCTCCAGCTCCTGAAAGGAGCCCCCAATTGGGCACCCCCCCACCAGGCAACGGTGATGTCACCAGCGAATCCTTTCAACCTGGAAGCACCTCAGTGCTTCTGACATGAGTGCAATGTGACCTATTGCTGCTGCAACGGAATCCATATCCCTTGTGGCTGGTTGTCCTCATTTCTTCAGTTCTACCACTTCCCGTATCCCGGACTTCTCAAGAGAACTAGGCCTATAGATAATATGTTCAAACATATGATAATCTGAGAAGAGGTCCTTTGCACTTCAAGTGAGAACTGGGTTGATTTGCTGATGACTCGTTTGTTCCTTTCCTTGGCTATCTACAGCCAATATTTATGTGGCTGCATATTGTAGGAAATCTTCACATCAGACTAAAGTTCAAGGAGCTTTATTGCTCTGTTCCCTATATTTCAAGGAACTGAAAGGTTTTCCAGAATAACACTGCCTTACAAGCACAGATTCAAGCGTAAACTCAAGGATCATGCTAGTTCTCACTCTAACCCAGTGGTTCTCAACCTGTGGGTCGGGACCCCTTTGGGGGTCGAACGACCCTTTCACAGGGGTCGCCTAAGACCATTGGAAAACACATATTTTCGATGGTCTTAGGAACCACCAATTTTATGAGAAACTGTATTAAAGGGTCGCGGCATTGGGAAGGTTGAGAACCACTGCTCTAACTTTTATCACTATACCCTAACAAATGACTAGGAAGGCTGAGTGCACTCAGACATAAAGATACCTGTTGTTGTTGTTGAATACAGGACTGCTGGTGTGTACAGGCATGGGAGAGCTAGACTCATCTGTACAGGCAGCTCGGACCTCCTGCCGGTGAGGTTGTAGGGAGGTGGGCAGGTCCTGCCAGGGGATGCCCTCCCTGCAGTCTTGAAGCTCTAAGGAAAAGGAATGGAAGATGTGCACAAGACAATCAGTAAAGACATAAACAACTTTGTTAAACGTTGTCACCTTTAAAGCCCCTCATGGCTTGGGACCAGGTTATCTGAGCGACTGTCTCTTGCTGGTCACATCAGAGGTGAGTTGCTCTTGGTTTGGCCTGGATCGGGTGAACCGGTAGTGGTGGCGGCAGGGGGCTCTGCCTCCTGCCCGGACCTTCTGTGCATGCACGAGCAAACCGGTAGTAAAAAAAATGGAAACCCACCACTGGGTCACATCTTCCCGATCCATCAGAGCATAAAAGCAGGGAATGCTGCGGGTCCCATCAGCAATGCTGGCTGGGGAATTCTGGGAATTGAGGTCCACAAGTCTTAAAGTTCCTAAGTTTGGACACCCCTGTCCTAGGGAGATACACCTGGTGGGACCCAGAAGAAGGGCCTTCTCCATGGTGGCTCCCTCTCTCTGGAACATCATTCCCCCAGAGATTAGAACAGCCCCCACTCTAGCACTCTTCCAGAAGGCGCTGAAGATCTGGTTCTGCTAGCGGGCCTGGGGAACCCAGAGTGAGATGGAGCCCATTAAATGGCTCCCGTGAACTGCTGTTGCTGGGGGGGGGGGGGAAGTAGGGAGGTGATTTTATTTAATTAATGTATTGATTCTTTTATTAGTTTTATTGTTTTTAAATACGGTTTTAAATTATGTAAGCTGCCTTGAGTCTCCATGGGTGAATAGGCGGCAACATAAATGTAATAAATAAAAAAATAAAAAAATAAGTTCATATGAACTCAGTCCCAATTCTGGGACTTTACACCAAGCATGCCTTTGTTTCCAGACTGGAGAATGTCTGGATCTTCTCAATGTTGCCGAATTATTCCCAAGATCGATCCACAGTTGCTGCTAGGAACTCCATCTGGAAAACTACCCTTCCTCTCTACTTGTTCTTCCCGAGGGAGAACTTAACTAAAAGCAAAGCCAGAGAGAGCATTTGGGACATTTAAAAAAGAGAAAAATATAGCAATGGATTGGGATGATGGATTAGGGAAAACCCAATAGCAAATCCTCACTCAACTATGAAACTAATTGGGTGGCTTTGGACTCTCTGTTCCTATTGAACAGAATTTGCCTCGATGGTTGTTAGGAAGAAAAAAAGAGAAAGGGAGAGTTGCATTGTATATGTTGCTCGGAGCTCCAATTTTGAAGGAAAATAGGAGCTATAAATGTCATAAAGATAAAAAAAATAGCCGGTTTGCAGATTATTCCTAGTCCCCCAGAGGATCCTAGGAATTGAAGTTTTCTGAAGTGAAGGCCCAAAATCTCCTAACAGAATTCTCTGAACCAAAATACATTACACTTTAACAAATGTTGTCAATCCAAGCTTATGGCAATATAGTAGTTGCAACACAAGTATTAGCATTAGTAGTGCAAAACTCAGAATCTAAACGTTTTGGGTAAATGCTAAAAAAATAATAATAAGATTACATGTATTCCTTCGAAATCTATGCTGAGAAAAGCTCGATTTTGCTGCCAACGGGGGCTCATATAAATAAAACAAGCCTGCACAGAATTATCTGGCTTGATTGCATTGCTTAGGATCAGGAGTAGGGAAATTCACTGGGGTCTGTCCAGGTCAAAGTTCCCTAAAACCTAGGAAAGAAACAATATTGTAATCAAAGAACCACCAAGGAGGAAGCTGAGACCCCACCAAGACTGGCAGGGAAAGCAAACCCCATTCTCCCTCATGCTGACGATATGTAATGAAATGTTTACAAGAAAACAAGGTCAGAGAGCACTAAGAATCCAAGAGAGGGCTCTTTCTCAGCCTGGTTACTTGCAACATAAATGACCTTGACTTACAACTGGATGCTTAGCAACCAGTTGCTAAGCGACCCTGAGTTGCTTAGCAACTTGGGACTACTTCCGACCCAGATTTGAAGTTCTAGTGATTGCTCCGCCCACAACAACACAGCCATATTTATGGCTGATTGCAGCATCTTGCGGTCACGTTTTAGCAGGGTTTGGCTGAAAACCAGCCTTTCCTTCCAATCTTCAGCAAAACTGTGCCCGTAGCAAACCACTGGCAGAATGGAACAGAGTGGGAAGGGACCTTGGAGGTCTTCTAGACCAACCCACTGCTCAGTCAGGAAACCATATACCCGTGATGGTGAACCTATGGCACATGCCCGGTCTCTGCGGGCACAGGAGCCGTTGCCCAGCTTAGCTCCACCGCGCATGTGCCCGCACCCCACACCGGCCAGCTGATTTTCAGGTCTCTGCCGTGCAAGCGGGAGACGTGTGTGTGTGTGGGGGGGGTTGCACACGCATGCATGGAGGAAGGGGCTCACGCGCATGCACGAGGGTGAGGGGAATGCAGGGGGGTACAGCCCATTTTTAGTCTCAGGAGGCTGCAGGAAGGCTTGCTAGGCCCAAAACAGGGCATGGGCAGGAGGTCGCGCGCATGTGCAGAGGGCGGGGGAGCACAGGGGCTCGTGTGCGCAAGTTCAGGAGGGCGGGGTGCATTGCATGCGCTGTTGTGTGCGTGCATAATTTTGGCACACGAGGAGAAAAAGGTTAGCCATCACTACTCTATATGGTCATCTGATCTCTTCTTAAAAACGTCCCATGTTGGAGCATTCACGACGTCTGGAGGGAAGTTGTTCCAATGATTAATTTAAAAAAATAAATTAAAATGGCTTGCTTAACAATCATGGCAGCCACTTAATGTCCATGGTAGCCACTTTATGATTGTTGTGTTAGCATAACAATCACCCCAAAAAGATCATGAAATTGGTCGGTCATGTGACCGACCTGTTTTACAAATGTCATGACTTACAACCATGATGGGCAGGCCCCATTACAGCCGTAAGTCAAGGACTATCTGTATAAAAGACTGGCCCTGCTGGGTTCCCCCCCCCCCCCAATGCTCTTTTTCTAGTCCCAAATATTACAATTACTGGCCCTTTTTTCTATTTTTTTAAAAATCATTATTACTGATCATGTCAGAAAAAGGATCCCCTCTTTTCTTGCCCCTTTCTCCTGGCTTGGAGAAGGAGCAACTTTTACTCCTGCCACTTACCACACGGTTGTTCTGTGGATGGTGGCAGTAAGTATCCATCGTTGCCCTGTGGGAGTTCGTATCCATGCTTCCCGGATGGTGGATACAGCGGGCTGGTTGGCGAAATGGAGCCCGAGTGAGGAGACCCCAAGTACCCCGAAGTGTAGGGGGAGAGGCAGGGCTTGACTGGGGCTCTGCCACAGGTGTAACCAGGTGGAACTGGATGGTAGGCTGAGCCATAGCGAGGATAAGGAAATGCCTCTGGGTTATCTTCTGTTACTTTGGGCCTCTGGTGGGATGGATACCCATGGCCTAAATGAGTAGCCATCACATTGGACTCAAAGTTAAAAGCCTGGTGATGGGGCAGGGAATGGGGCCCATAGCTGGCTGGCATTAGAATAGGCACTGGCTGACCACCCCGATGGAGAGCATGATGAAGCATGGGTGGCCTCTCCACCCCCCAGAAGTCCGGTTCCTGATCCAGGTGTAAGTTGTAGAAGGAAGCCAGGGGCAGCCTTGATTCTTCCCACGCTGCTTCTTGGCAATCTTGGCATGGGCATAAAAAGGTAGGCTGGTCCTCCAAGATGAGCAGCTCATTGGGCTCCCGCCGGTTAGGACTGTGAGGAGGCAGCAGCTCATGGCCGTAGGGGTAGGTGTGAGGCTGTAGGCCCTCCGAAAGGGAACGAAACACACGTCGTTTCTCCTCATACCCCTCCGAGTGCAGGTGAGAGTGCCCTCCGTTATGGATGGGCTGCCGCCGCTCCAAAACACTTTCCGGCCTGTAAAAGGACATATTGCGGGGTCTCTCAGGGCTGTGGGAGCAGTAATCCAGGCGACAAGAACAATGGCGGGCCAGGCCAGAACGTTGAGGTTGGTAGGAGAAAGAGCCTCCTGGCTGGCCTACGTCTGACAGTTCATCTTCTAAGATGGCGGTTTCTCTCTCTTTAGTGGCAGGAGGGGAAACTGAATGAGAACAGGACCCCTCACTTGGCTGCTGAGACTGGACGCCAAAGCCTCCCAAGAGCCGATCCAACTCTTCCTTCTCAGCTGGTGTGGGCTGAGGCCTAGATGGAGGTGTGCTGTCTTCTGCCTTCTCCGTTAGCATAGAGGAGTGTCCAGAGTCACTGCTGATGGACAGGAGACGCCCTCCCTGCGGTGGTGGAGACTCTAGGCTTCCTGGACTGCCATTGCTGGAGGAGAAGTGACTCAGCTCGTTTTTCTTCTTGACCCGTGCATACAGACTTCCGTCCAGAGGGCCCCGAGTGTGTAAGCCATCTGCAAAGAGAGGAACCAGGTCAGAGGGTTGTGGGAGAGCTCAGCATTTACTGCCTATGTTCTGACCTAGGCTTCCCAAGAGCATGCAGAAAACTCCTTGTCCCGACAAAAACCCCTTTATTAATTTACTGTGAATTCTGCTCATTCACATCCAGCAAAGGATGAGGGAGGATTTACAGTCACAGACCTTATCTGGCTTGGAGAGTTGACAGGCCAATAACTGCAAAACTTGGCAAGGAGACTCAGAGAGTCACGAACCAATTAAGCAGACTAATGGTCTCCTGCAAACTCCCCTCCCCTTTCGCTCCTCTTTTATTTCCTCTGGGAGATGCCATTCATTGTCCACCTGTGGCCTTACTCCCAAATCAAGCCCTGTTCTTTAAAGGTTCCTTTCATCTGGCAACTCTGCGCATGCACACACTGGGAACAGGCTCCAGCTGTTCTTCTGCCTCACTGATGTCTGACTCTGAAGGCAGCTGATAACTGGCACACGGCTCTGGCCCCCTCTCTGCCTCCGACACAGAGCCCCCATCAGAGCCTTCCCCAGACTCCAGGACTGGTCCATGTTCCTCCCCAACCTCCTTGCTGTCCGAACCTGCTGCCAGCTCTGCTGGCCGCTGGTGTATCACAGCAGCCTAGATGCGGTCTTGAATTTCCACACTGAGCAGCTCATACGTTCAAAGGTTTAGATGCTAACTTTTTGAATATTTGCAGCGAAAAATATCCTCTAAATTTCTGTTTTGGGGTTCTGACTTTTTCCAAATAGGTCAGAATCAGAAGCGGTGTTTGTTCTTGGCTTCTGATCCCGAGCTCATTTGAAACCAGCAAGACAGGATCTGCAGTAAATAAACCACGACAGCAATCTTTGTGGGTTTTGCTAGCAGGAGGAAACAAGAAGAATGTCAGAGCGATCGATGCAGTGCACTCCTTGCAAACAATTGGGCCAGAATGATGTGAAAATGATTCATGTTTGGACTCTTTGGAACAATATCTAATCTGGTTCGTTTTTGTTGTTTGAGGATGGATTATAAAGCACGAAATAGATATAACTAAAGTTATATAGTTTACAAATAAACTCATATGCTGTTAGTCCTCAGCTTCTAGCATAGCACTTAGACTTATATACCGCTTCACAGTAATTTATAGCCTTCTTTAAGCGGTTTATAGAGTCAGGCTATTGTCCCCAACAATCTGAATCCCCATTTTACTAAGCTTGGAAAGGCTGACTCAACCTTTAGCTGGTCAGAATCAAACTGTTGGCAGTCAGCAGAATTAGCCTGTAATAATGGATTCTAACCACTGTGCCACCACAATTGGGAAGAGCATTTTCACTGTTAAGCAAGGAAGTTATTAAGAGAATCGTACTGATTTTATGACTTTTTCCCCACGATTTGTTAAGGAAATCACTGCAATTGTTAAGTGAATCACACAGGCATTAAGAAAATTAAATTGTAATTGAACGTATGATGCAAAATGAAAGTAAGGTACCTATTCATATTAGATGAAAAATTCGTGATTGTATAGGTAATTCAAAGTATGGATGCACAAAGCTTGTAACCAAACGACATGCTGTACGTAATGGATGAGAATTTTTTATGTTGGTTTTTTTTATGTTTAAAAATTTTTTTTAAAAAGAAAAAGAAAATCTGACTTCCTCCATTGATTTTGCTTATCCGAAACATTCTGCTCTTCCCAGAAGCCGGCTGGAAAGGTTGCAAATGGTGATCGCATGACCCCAGGATGGTGCAACTATTGTAAATACATGCTGATAACTAAGCACCCAAATTTTGATCATTTGATTGTGGGAAATGCTGCAATATTCATAAGTGCAAGGACTGGTCCATAAGTCATTTTTTTTACTGCCACTGTAACAATGAGTGGTCATTAAACAAATGCTTGTAAGTCAAGGACTTCTTGTACTGAAATGAGCAGCAACTCGGTCGTTAGGTGAAGCGGTCGTTAAATGAAATTGCAGTCATGCCGAGGATCTTACTTCAACTTTTCTTTGCTTTATAGACCTGCAAAGGTCGTAAGTGCAAGAAATGATCATAAAGTGACTACTATAAAATGAGTAATAAAATGTATTACTGTTAGGTACCAAATGTTTTTGTTTCTAAATTCGCAATCAAGTCAATCTATTTCACTTAAGTACTCTAGGGATTTTCCAATGAATTTCACCTCTAATTCAATGCGAGTAGTCTCGACTTACAACAGTTCATTTAGTGACCGTTCAAAGTTACAACGACACTGAAAAAAGAGACTTGTGACCGTTTTTCACACTTATGACCATTGCAGCATCCTGATGGTCACATGATCAAAATTCAGGAGCTTGGCGACTGACTCTTATTTATGACGCTGTCCTGGGATCATGTACTGCAACCTTCTGACCAGCAAAGACCATGGGCAAGCCAGATTCACTTAACAACCCTGTCACTAATTGAACCTCTGAAGTGATTCACTTAACAACTGTGGCAAGAAAGGTTGTAAAATAGGGCAAAATTCACTCAGCAAATGTCTCACTTAGCAACAGAAATGCTGGGCTTGATTATGGTTGTAAGCCAAGGATTACCAGTACCTATAGTACTACTTAAATTTAAATATTTTAGCCCAGCAGAGGGCAATAGTCCACTTCTGCTTATCCAGAGATGCATTTTCTTTGATAGATTCAAACAGGAAGCAGGCTTAAGAAGCCCTTATTCAACTTCCCATTAATTTAAGTCACTTAGGCTTCATCCCCCCCAAATGCATGGCATTCTCTAGCTACAAAAATCACATTTCTGAAACACGGCTCCGTTCTCCACACACCGGTTCTTGCTGGGAAGGCGGAGGGAGGAAGTTTGAGGCCATCCGGCTGGAATTTTCTGGGATCTGACGCAAGCACACCACAGCGCTTAAATTGCCATTTAATGACGCCCATTGGTATTCTATTTGTTTTGGTTCTTAACAAGTTTACTTTAAGTGGACCTTGGAAGGAAACTTGTAATGGGCGGTGGTGATGGCTGGGGGGGGGGGGAGATAGGCTGGTGGGATTACAGCTCCCAGGAACAAAACAAAAAACAAAAAAACAAAAAAACAACCACCAATTTTTATATGCATGCATGTAGGAAGAGATGTTTTCATCTCTGTATCCAGAATGAGCTGGACTCAAACTCTTTTAAGAATTAAGAGAGAAGGAAATGAGACCAACTTAGTTCTGTTGTGATGAATGGTTGAGGCATAGCACAAACCTGCTATGACACAGCAAAAACTTGCACAACTGTGGCACAACTTACTGACCATAGCTATGGGAGCTAATATCCAACAGCCTAAATTGGCTTAAAAGCCATTTCACCTAGGCAAAATAAAGCGCTAACTTTACCCATGTTTCAAGGCAGAGTAGAATGCACATACAGCCTCTACTAAATTGGTGGCTTTTTTTTACACTTTTCTCTCTCAAGACCCCTTCCCACTTTAAAAAATTATGGCAGACCACTCCAAAAAGCTTTTGTTTGCATGGGTTATATTTCTCAACATTTAGCGCATTAAAAATGAAAATTACCGCTATCGCTTGTCAAGATTGTTTGATGGGATTTTTATATGGTACTAGCTGATAGCCTGACAGGTATTTATTTATCCCAACCCTCCTTCCATGAACGTCGCTGCAATTTCTAATGTTGGATTTTCCCCCTTACAAGAGGGAGCCACTACCATGACAACTCCAAGCGCTGTACAGTGGAAGCCATTTTAAGGCACTACGGTAGAAGCTGCTTTAAGGCACAAGGGCTCTTAACGGAACACACACACTGAGGGGTGTTAGGAGTGTCTTATCCCCCATAGTATTTGTTTCCAGATGTTAAGTAATCTATGTACCAAGTTTGGTTGAAATTGCTGAAAGTGTTCCAGAGTTATGCTGGAACATACACACATACACAGAGCCATTTTTTAATATAAAGATTATTTCTTAACATAAGCGGAAAAATAATTTTGTCTTTGTAGACACGTGAGAGGCTCTTGGGGGATGTCCCAGGTCCTAGGACCACACTTTAATACTACTATAAACAAACATACTTTTTATGGGCCACGGTAACCAACATTATGTACCAAAGATTTGCTCAGTTCTGCAATTTGTACACACTATGCCAATATTTCCCAAACTTTTTACAGACAATTAAATAAGCATTCCAAAATGGCAGGGATCTGTCATTTAAATATACCCCTTATCTTTTTACCTAGGAGTTCCCATTGTCACATCATATAATGACTAGAACTGAAAAAGCTTTGTTGAGGAGAAGCGAAACATTTTCAAGAAAAAAAAAAAAACCCAAGACAAGTCTAAATTGCCTTGTGGGGAAAAAAGGCACCAAAAAGTTGCATTTGTATAGTCTTCAACTTTAAAGATTTTTTAAAATTAAAATTGGTACTAAAGTAGAATAAAATATGGATTAAAATATAAGAATGAAGACGTGGCATAAAAGGAACAGCTAGAAGCTTGCTTAAAGGGACAGGGAAATGTCATCAGCCTTCAACCACAACATGTTCCAGTAAATGTCCCTATGTCAAAAGTCCAAAACCACAAGGTTCAATTAAAGTTCGTTAATGGCATGTAGTCCATACCTGTAATAAAAGGAGAAGTAAGACCCCCATCTCCTTATAAGGCTTTTTCCTCAAGGTAACCAATAAGAAATGAGTAAAGTGTTTCCGTGTTACACAGTCTTTGAGAATGTATAAGAATGCATGCATCAATAATAAAGATTGTTCAGAATTTGCAATGTTAGCCATGGGCTAACGTTTCTGAACCTGGCTGCCAAATAAACTTTTCCTGTATCCTGAGAAGTCTAAAGCCTGTCATTTTCTGCAACAGTACCCCTCAAATTAGTCCCAAATTATTGTACTGCTTGAGTTATCTTACGTAACCTCTATCAACAACTCATAGCCGAAATCTGCTGGTCAGAGATTCTTTTCAACATAACTCTTTTTTTGGGTTTCAACTATCGATCCATTTTTTGTGAACCAGCTGACTGGCAGGAAATACTAGAAGGAACTAAGATGGCAAGCAGGCTTGGGCAGAAAACGGAGGCTGCAGTGAACCTCTACAGGCCATTGATGGTCTATAAGTCATATTTTGCATCACTGCATTAGGCAAATAGACACCTATCCAATGCCTTAATATAAATTGCTGCTTCTACTGTAGAATGGAGTAAAAACAAGCCGTAGGACCAGGGGTGAAATCCAGCAGGTTCTGACAGGTTCTAGAGAACCAGTAGTGGAAATTTTGAGTAGTTTGAAGAACCGGCAAATGCCACCTCTAGCTGGCCCCAGAGTGGGGTGGGAATGGAGATTTTGCAGTATCATTCTCCTGGAATGGGGTGGGAATGGAGATTTTGCAGTATCCTTCCCCTGCCACGCCCACCAAGCCACACCACGCCTACCAAGCCACGCCCACAGAACCAGTAGTAAAAAAAATTGAATTTCACCACTGCCTAGGACTCTATTAAGCCCCACTCTATTCACCCTCTACAAACTAGTTTCATAACAATTGTTTGGTCTGAAGCAGAACTCCTCCGGATGCTGAATTCTGCCTGATTTGCTCCCTTGCGTAGATGCAGAACAGAAGCCTAGCCAGTCATGATGTAACCTTGGAGTTCTAAGTATTCTGGAGTTCCCTGGGACCTTTTATACCTTCCAGGCTGTCCTCATACTGCAGGTTGAAGTTCTCGTAGGAATCCCAGCGGACTATAGGATCAGAGATACTGTAATCTATGGCAACATCAGCATTGTTTCTATAGGTTTCTCGGCCTGTGAGGGAAAAAAAAAAGACAAGGTGGCCCCAAGAAGATCAACAAGCAGTCTGCCTCTCGTATCTTAAATTAAACAACGGAGTTCCATTTTTCACAGCAAAGAAGGAAAATGTTTGTTGTGTGTCACCATTTTATGCATACCGTATATCACAGAAGTGAGTATACTCACTTTTTGTAAATATTTAAGTATATCTTTTCATGTGACAACACTGAAGAAATGACACTTGGCTGCAATTTAAAGTAGTGAGTGTACAGCGTGTATAACAGCGTAAATGTGCTGTCCCCTCAAAATAACACAACACACAGCCATTAATGTCTAAACTGCTGGCAAGACAGACTTAAATATTTACAAAATGGGAGGGGGGTGTACTCACTTCTGTGATATACATGTGGAAAGACTAGCTGGGTAATTTTTTTTGTCTGATGCAGGTTACTCTACAGCAGGGGTGTCCAAACTTGGGAACTTTAAGACTTGTGGATTTCAACTCCCAGAATTCCCCAGCCACCTCTGCTGGCTGGGGAATTCTGGGAGTTGAAGTCCACAAGTCTTAAAGTTCCCAAGTTTGGACACCCCTGCTCTCAGTGTTAGCGACTGGCATCATCCACCTGAGTTCTCTAAAAGCTCTACCACTTGCCCAGCAAAACTAAGTGCCAACAGCAGCCACTGTTTTCAACACTAAACATGGCTGCCGTTTTAATTGCTTGCTGCAGCATATTGTTGATCCACGTAAAATGCAGCCAACGTTTTTGGGATGCTTTTGCTCACGCTTGCCAATACCAAGCTAAAATTTGGGGAAGGATACATCATGTCACCAAGTTCTCATGCAAGTGACATGTCCCAGGGCACACCTCTGCTTTCTCTTCTGCAATTGAATGGTTGCAAAAAGCCAAGATGTTCTCCTGATAAACAACTAATTCCCACAACACTGTCAATCTACCTACTAAGGCTGTATTATTATTACTCCTCTGGTCTTTCCTATTACCTGTTTTTTTACCGTCTTATGACAATAACTTTGTTGCTTGTATCTTACGATTTATATTAATTGTTTTATATAGTATCCTAGTGTGATTTATGTTGATTGCTTATTCAGTATCCTAAGACTATCGCTAAGTGTTGTATCTTTTGATTTATGATGAATGCATTTTATGATTATGATCACGATTTATCACTGGTTGCTTGTATGTACACTGAGAACTTACGCACCAGAGACAAATTCTTTGTGTGGCCAATCACACTTGGCCAATAAAGAATTCTATTCTATTCTATTCTATTCTTCTATTCTATTCTATTCTATTCTATTCTACTCTACTCTACTCTACTCTACTCTACTCTATTCCATTCCATTCCATTCTTCTGATGACAATGTTAAAATCTGGGCAAAATTGGTCAACTACTTAAACTGTGGACATGTTTATCTCTTTTTCAGAGAATGGATATGCACCGGGACAAAAATAAGAAAGCAAATTCTGTAACTCTCACAATTCTCTTAGTAAATATAGACATACTGATCTAAGAATATACTAAATACTTTCAAACGAAAACCTCAGGTCTGTAAGACATAGTGATCTTTAGCAATGCAACAATTAAATTGCCTTCAGAAAATTATTATAAAAAGATGCTACAAAACAGAGATAGGAAATCTTATTGCCCAGTTCCTTGAGCTGCTGAAAGACACTGGGAGATGACACAAGGACATTATCAGGAGAAAGCCTAGTGGAAAATGTCTATTTTCTTTTTCATGGGTTGGAGTTATTTGAAGAATGAAATAGGAGAATGTCCTTTCAAAAGGGGGTTAAGAGTAAATGTGAGTTATTTGTCTCCCTGAGGCCTCTCTGTCCTATTCGTGTGTTTATTTGGGAGGGGAGGATGAAAAAATAAACATTGTGATATTAAAATTTAGCCTCTAAGCCAAAGAGACCAACCAAAAATAGAATTTTATTGTTTTTCATTCTGCAAGAACAAAACCTTCTAGATTGTGGTTGGCTGCATCTCTTCTTCTTTCCATTTCCTGCTGCCTTCTCAACTCTTTGTCACAATCACAGAATATATACTACCCTGACCATAATTTCAATTGAGAAAACATGCAGCAGGAAAGGCGGCTGGCAGCCGATGCTCTCTCTGCTGCCAAAAGAGCCATAGCTGGTGCGATAAGAATTAAGAGTCTAAGCAAACAGAAAGCCGCCTTATCTCCTCTGCTAAGTCTTGAACTCCTGAAAGAAAGGTTAAACATTGAACAAATACCTACAAAAATAAATAGATCCCAAGGCACTTTCTCTGCAGAGAGATCAATAGAATTTCCAGGCCAATAGCTGCATTTCTGCATCTCCTGCAGGCTGGAGTCCAAAAGGGAGAAGCTTAACGTGACTCTATTGGGCTGTGATAAATGATTGGTGATGCATTCAGTGGGCTGGTCTTACTCTCAGATGACCTTCCCCCAAAACTGGTGCCCTCCAGATGTTTTATTACAACTACAGGAGTTCCAGGCCAAATGAAGGTTGACAATTCTTATCATCTGGAGTGCTGTTTTTGATTAATTCCATGCCTCCATCATATTTATCTATTTGCGTTTCTACTCCATATTTATACGCTGTCTCCAATCAGCAGCCTTCCACATAGATGTGACCTTGCTTTACTTCAAGAAAAATGGATGTGTCGCAGGAGGAGCTGATGTCGCAACGACACGACGTGTGATCTTGGAGCTCCAAGATCGCAGTCGATACTTTTGGCGCTGGATGGTCCTTTTGGACCTAAACCGTCCCTAAGAGACGGTGATAGGGAAGAGTATATCCTGCTGATCTCGGGAACACGGCAAAGTCCCTGATTGATCCAGGAGAATCTCTTTTTGCCTGTGACAGAAGCGCTGCCATTGAAGCTGCTGAAGTTGGGACAGCTCCGGAATGGGAGGAAAACGGAAAGAGAAAGTGTGTCCATCTGGTGCAGAAATATTATTATAAAAGAGACTACCCCCAAAAAAAATTAAAGCTAAATTAAATTTGAAAACAGAAGAGAAAAGGCAGTGAAATTAAGCTACATTAGACAGTGTGTTATCCTTTTTTTTAATTTTCTTTTACAGATGGAACTTTTGCAAATGTTTCCTATTCTTTAAATTGAATGGATTAGTTTTTCTTCTACTACTTTTTATATTCTTTTTTTATACCTATGGATTAAAATCTTTTTCCTTATTTTTATAATGCTGGATTGGATGGGTTTTTTTTTGCTCCATTTAAGAATTTTGTTTTCTTTAAGCCTGGAATATAAAGAAGATATAAAAGGAATATAAAGAGGTGTAATAACAGAGGGAAAGGAAGTAACACTGCCAATTGGAGGCTGGAGGCTTGGAAAGCTTGGAAATATTTATTCTTTTTTCTCTTTGATCATTTGATTTTGCATTTCAAGGTTCCTCAGCTTGTTTACAGAGAGTGATAGTGAGAAGAGCATGGGTTGTTTATACAGGTGCTTTTCGGGAGCTTCATTGGCAGCCGGAGTGGAGTGAAAACAAAGCCTTGTCTTGAAAGATTATAAATGAACTTGCTTTAAATTTAATAAAAAGTTTTGAATGCCAGACTGGCAGTGTTTACAAGTTGGAAGAATGGTGCAACATGAAAAAAGAAACCTTAACATTGCAAAAGATTATGTTTGAAATTCAAAAATTATTAGAAGTAACAGAGAGAATTGAGAAGAGATTGGAGAACATAGATCCTAGAACAGCAAAATTTGATGGAAAAATTGAGGATCTTCATCAAATGAAGAAAGTGGAGGTCAGAGCTCTAAAAACTGAAGGAAAAAATAAACAAAGAGACAGGAAAATTGTTGATACTGACAGTGAACTGAGCGTGGTTGGAAATGGAAAGAGTGGAATATGGAAAGGGGAGATAGATGGACTGGAGCTCTACCCCAGATCTCAAAGTATAGAAGAAGAAAAGAGAGAAGGATTGATGGAACTAAGGAGAGAAATTTTGTCAGAAGCACTAGTGATTACCAAAGATAAGCTGATCGAAGAAGCAGATGGAGGATTTCGAGCTTATACAAGATATGCAATAAGCAATAAGTTGCGAAGAGAAGTCCATACAAAACTTACTAAGGAAATAACCAGAATACTAATGCCACAAATGGCAAGAGACATAAGACTACACTATTACTGGAAAGACATAGGTTAATGTAGTGAAAGCTTATAATAAAAAACTGTCAAATTTAGTTAAATCTAGAGCATTATGTATAAAATGAAGTGATAATGGATACAGTTAAATAATTGATTGATAATGATAATAATGCGCATATATATATATATATATATATATATATATATATATATATATATATATATATATATATATATATTGGTTTGATAAGAGGGAATTTGATATAAATCGCAAAAGGTGACTAAGAAAGGAGGTTTAGAAACTCTGTTATTAAATATAACCAATTTTTATATTAACATGTTATAAAGATGTAATGTTACTGGATGATATTGGGAAGAGCTAATGGAATGCCATTATGTGGTTTTGCTTTAAATTTGGAATATTTTATATAAAAGGACATAAAAACAATTATAGTCAAATGAAGGTTGAGGTATGATGATAGTAATATATATATATATATATATATATATATATATATATATATATATATATATATATATATATATATATACATACATACATACACACATACACACACACACACACACACACACACACACACACACACACATATATATATATATATATATATATATACTACTGTGAAAGACAGAAATTGGTGAATGTCGACTTTCACCGGTGAATGTCAACACATACCAAATACGTAGGGTTAGGATTAGGGTTAGGGTTAGGGTTAGGGTTAGGGTTAGGGGTAAGTATTTAGTGTAAGTCATAAATAAGGGTATTTAGCAAATATTTCGGACATTCACCAGATTTCTGTCTTTCACAGTAACATATATATGATTTAAAATATCTGATTTGATATGAATTGTAGGTGATGACTGTGGAAGGGATGCATGGAAGTTTTTGTAAGCAAACGACACACTTTCTACAATTTGTAATGGAAGATGGTTTTGTGGTTTTTGTGTGTGTGTGTGTTTTGTCTGTTTGTGTTTATTCAAAAACTTTTTAAAAATTCTTTAAAAAAAAAGAAAAATGGATGTGTCCATTTTCTGTCTTCTTTAGGACTCAAAGGGTTGCTTTTCATTGAACTACATCCATTGCTCTTTAACTGCTGTTCACTCACCTTTAATTTTCTCTGGACTAGAAGAGAAGATAAATTCCACACTTGCTTCAAAGGGAAATCTTTCATCTACGGAGGGAGGAAGAAAAGAGAAATAGTTTGGTACATTTGGCCTGAACTGTGTTTAGCCAAAGTGTTCGCTTTCCTTATATGTCCCATTTCCATAGAGACTTAATTTATAATTCTTTATTATGATAATAAATGCAATAATGCATTTGTCTAATAAGAGGATAATTCCAAAGAATGAATCACACGAAACTCACACAAAATATACAACACTGTGGGGACCATAGAACACTTTTTGGCCACGTGACTCCAGGAATATTTTCAAGAGAAGAAACAAAACACAACCATCATGAAAACAACACATCCTGGGATAAGATACAACTATAAATCACACCAAATTGCATATGCATTTTAAAAGCTGCATCAATGCTCCCAGATGGATGCAATCCTGAATTGGATGTCTAACTGAATGGTTCTGCCAACAAGCTAAAGCCATTACCACCAATTAAAAATTCCCCTTAGGGAACCATTCTAGCAATCCAGAACCAGATGCCATTAAGACCTCAAGAATAACAATGGCATAATAATCACGCAAGCTAACAAAGCAGCTGTTGTCATTGTGAATAAGGTGGATTACATCAAGGAAACCAAGAAGCAACTCTCCAACACCACATTATATCAACTCACTTCTTACAATAACATAGCAGAAATATTATGCAACTTGATAAAAGATTTCCTAAGAACAAACATTGTTTTTACATGGAGACACCGCAAGAGTCCTGATTAGGCATTTTCTACCTACTTGCCAAAATACACAACCCAAGTAAACTAAGCCATCCCATTGCTTGAAGCATTAGAAAGATCACAACTGGAAAATCAGGTTTCATGGACTTTGTGTTCAGACTTTATACCACTAGCACTACCGGCTACATAAGAGATCCCACAGATTCCCTAAAAAGACTGGATATCATGGATGGCCAGCAAAACAGCGTCATTTTAGCCACCATGTATGCTGATAGATCTCCAACAAACATGGGACTTCAAGCCATCCTGGACATCATCACTATGCCAAAGAACATGCCTTGCCAACAGACTAAGTTACTTTGTACTCACCCATAACTACTTCACCTTTGACAATGCAAATGAGTAGCACAGCTTCCAAATGAGTGCAGCAGCCATGGGCACACAGAAAACTACTCCATATGTCAATATATTTCCAGCTGATCTAGAGCAACACTTTCTCATGTCTTACCTCCTTCCTTTATTTGAGATTTACTAATAACCTTTTCATGATTTGGACCCAAAGAATTTCTCATCAAATTCTATCATGATTTTGACCTCCAAGCCCCCATGTACCTCACCTTCCCCCTGTGTATAGAATACGTTTATTACCACAAAGTTGCCAAAAAGAAGAGGGAGTCAACTTCTCCAAAGCTCCTGAGGGCAGGGTAAGAAGCAATGGATGAAAACTAATCAAGGAGAGAAGCAACCTAGAACTGAGGAGAAATTTCCTGACAGTTAGAACAATTAATCAGGGGAACAGCTTGCCTCCAGAAGTTGTGAATGCCCCAACGCTGGAAGTCTTTAAGAAGATGTTGGATAGCCATTTGTCTGAAATGGTACAGAATTTCCTGCTCTTAGGCTTAGAAACCATCTCTAGCTTTGGATTCTTATTTGATTGAGGATCTTATCTGCCTGAGCAGGGGGTTGGACTAGAGGACCTCCAAGGTCCCTTCCAACTCTGTTATTCTATTCTATCTTTTTTTTTTTTCAAAAAGTTTTATTGGTTTTTTTAAAAACATTTATGTGGAAAAGGGTAGGTGGAATTACAAATTTTGGCAGTTGCAAATGTGGCAGACGCCCCCTCCCTCCAAACTCCTAGGTTACATCAAAATATCAAATCTTAATACATAATCATAAAAAGTCAGCATCTTAATTCTAGAAAGAATAATTTTCAATCAATCTATATAATTATAATATATAGTCTAGTTATAAATTCATTTTTACTTTCGGTCTGTTTATAACATTGTGATTTTCTTATTTATTTTTGTGATCTGAGCTTTCTTGGTGTTGACCCTTCACCCCCCGCTGGCAGAGCTCCGGCCCCTCCCGTGTCCTGTATGACCGTTGTGGTGTCTTCTGTTTTTTCTAGGTTGGCTTTATTTTTTTCCATAAAGGCCTGTGCCTCTATGGGTGTATTAATTCTGATTCTTGTCTCCTCCCAGAATATCAGCATACCTTCAGGCATCAACCATCTAAACCACACCCCCTTCTGGTATAATTTATTCGCCAATTGCGAATAATTTTTCCTTTTTTCCCTAATTTTTTTGGGAATCTGCTTTAGAATGGTTATCTCCCTGTCGCAGTATGTCAATGTTTGCCCCCTTTGCACACCCAGAATTTCATCTCTTGTGGTTTTCCTAAGGAATTTAATGTGAACCTCCCTGGGTACGTTATGTGTTCTGGCATATGCTGAATTCACTCTATAAGCTAGGTCTATCTCCCATTCCATCTGCTGTTTATCTTTGTGTATGTATTCAGCTAAAATATTAGTCATAATGTCCCTTATGTTTTCCCCATCTGCTTCTATTACATTTTGAAATCTAAGATAAAAGGACATTCTCTCAAACTCTATTTTCATTTGTTGGATGTCAAGTTCTTTGTTCCCCTTCTGTAAAGCCTCTACCCCCCCCCCTCGCCTCCGCCACCCCACCCTCCACAAGGTCCAGTCTCTGTGAGTTCTTAAAGATTTGGGCTTGGTTCTGTTTAATTTCATCTTTCATTTCCCTTAACTGTTTCTTAATTTCCTCCTGGCCCTGTAGAATTTGTTGAAGCATTTGTTGAAAGTCTATCTCTGTAGTCTTGGGTTGCATCAGTTCTGTTATCTTTGACTGTGTAGCTGGGCTAGACGTTGCAGACGTTGGGGCAGAAGTAGCAAATCCAGGCTTTCCAGGAGGTGGTCTTTTTGGAGACATGGTTTTTAAAGCAAGGAAATCAGTCAAAATAGAGACTGGGCAGCTGGAGAAGTAGAGCAGGCAGGCGAGTCCAGAAGGCAGAGGATCCAAACAGATGGGGATTTCTTTAGTCAGTCTAGCAATAGATGAAAATTTTTTCCCCAAAGAGTTCAGAAAAGAACAATCCACAAGAGATTCCTCTGGGTGACTCGGAGACAAAGACCGGAAGCCTGAATTTTAAAGGTGGAGTCAGGTTTCACAGTTCATGAAGACAACGGAAGTGTGCCATCTTGCCCTGCCAGCTTTGGGCTCAGAGGCATAATAAAGTTTTAAAAGTTCAAAAAGTTCTCAGTTCACCCATAGGTTCTGGAACTAAGTCCAATGAAAGTCACTTTTATGAGGGTGAGGCATCATTAGTTGGCTCTCCCCCCTCCTCCTTCCCCTGAGGGCGAAAGCAAAATCTTCTCGAGCCGCTTGTCCAAGGGAGGGGGGGAAATCCCCCTCCCTCTAGCCGCACCTCTAGCAAAAGTCCGAAAGTTTAACTTTTTTTTTAAAAAAAATGCTGAAAGGTCCATAAATTCAAAATAGAGGGAATGGAGAAGGGAAGCCTCTCACCACATTGCCGCTGCTTCGTTCAATAGCGCGTTCTCCGATCGGCATGGGGCGAGGCGCGCGCACACGGGCACCCTCCGAGACTGCTCCCCGGTGCCTAGAACGAAGCGGAGAAGCCCCCGCCAGCCGCCGCCGACGCCAGGACCCTCCGCGAGCCGTTCCCTCGGCAGGACACCTCTCCGGGGCATCCTGTGCCCCCCCAGAAGCGGGGGAAGCCCACCGGGAGAGCGGGAGCAGGCAAAGGCTTGCCTGTCGCCGTAGCCGCCGGAACCGGAACCGGAAGTCCCATTCTATTCTATCTTGATGTCATACACAATGGACATATAACTGCCACCTTATACATGTAACCTACAAATCACCATGCAAATCTTACATGCTTCCAGTTTCTACCCAGAAAACATTATTACCTATAGCCTAGACCAGCGGTTCTCAACCTATGGGTCGCGACCCCTTTGGGGGCCAAACGACCCTTTCACAGGTGTCGCCTAAGACACGGGCGCACGCTGCCCTCTTCTCTCTGACAGCCGCCTGGTTAAAAAGCCACCCCCCTCGGCGTTTTTCCCTGGGGGGCTCCAAAGAAAGAAAAAGAAAGTGGGAGAGAGAGATGAAAGAAAAAAAGAAAGAAAGAAAAAGAAAGAGAACTTATGACCACAATTGAACCCAAAATTTTGGTTGCTAAGCAAGAGCATCGTTAAGTGAGTTTCACCACATTTTGTGCAACTGTGCAACGAGTTGGATGCGCCGAACAATGCTCTGCCATTTCACATTGCGCATACTGTCGCAAAATGTAGCAATATAGTTTACTGTTGTTATATTAAGACTGTTACCCATGCTGCATCATGCTTCAAGACAAAATTTCATTTATTTGTAATTAGAAATAAATATTTCACAATATATAATTACATATAACAGTAGCAAAATTATAGTTACGAAGTAGCAACGAAAATAATTTTATGGTTGGGGGTCACCACAACATGAGGAACTGTATTAAAGGGTCGCAACATTGGGAAGGTTGAGAACCACTGGCCTAGACTTTGCTAGAAGTGCACTTCTTCTGAATCACTTGACAGCTGATGGAATTGAATCAGGTTTCCAAAGACTAAACCGCCCACTCAGCAAGATCAATAAACTAATCAAAAGAGCCAAATTGATTCTCAGGGAGGGCCTATTAAAAGACAGGCCGTTAAAGCAGAAAAAGATAACACCACTAGTTGTCACCCACAGCTCACAACTCAAACTGCTCAAATGGCATTATTAATAATTTACAGCTCATACTGGATAATGAAACTTCACTTTTTCAGACACCGGGTGGCAGAGCCGTACTTGAATACAGACAACTCGAAATAGATTCTCCAAGTAATAAGGACCATGGTGCTTACAGGGAAGAAGACACTGCTCAAAACTCAGATTTCTACTTTACCCCCAAACCTCCATTGCATTTACACCAATAGCACCACCATGGACGCCAACAAGTATACTCACAAGTGACAGTCACTTTCTTGTGAGATGGGTGGCTATACAAATATAACAGCCCAGCCCAGCCCAATCCAATACAACCCAACACAATGTAACAAAACAACATAAAACCTAACCTAACCCTAACCCTAACCTAACCCAACCTAACATAAAACCTAACCCTAACCCTAACCCTAACCCTAACCCTAACCTAACCCAACCTAACATAAAACCTAACCTAACCTAACCCTAACCCTAACCTAACCCAACCTAACATAAAACCTAACCTAACCCTAACCTAACCCAACATAACATAACTTAACATAACAATCTAACATAACCTAACATAGCCTCTACAAGGTTTTCTCAAATGTAATAAATGCCACCATCTGCTGACCATACTCCTCTGGATTCTATGAAGGACAAACATTGTGCAAAAGAATTGAAGGATGTAAGTTTAACACAAGGACTCCAAACAAGGTCAAAGTAAGATCAGAACATTTCAACTACCTAGGACAATCTACTGAGGACCTCAGTGACCATTTGGGGAAAAGGGAGACTTTAGCAACACTATTGAACAAGAGGATGCTGAAGTCACCACATGAAAAGTACTGACCACCAGGGGGCAGTATATATGAAAAGTTTCGCCCTCATTGGGACTCATCAAATGTGTGTAGCCAGCTTCCTTTAAGGGGGCCAGAGGTGGTATTCTGCCGCTTTGCCCCGGTTCGGGTGAACCCGTAGCAGCGGTGGTGGGAGGCTCTGCCCATCCGCCCAGAAGTCATCACAGACGCTCTGAGCATGCGCAGAAGTGCCGCGCCCGAGCGCTCCCGGTTCCAACCGGTAGCGAAGATAAGAGGAAACCGTTACTGAATGGGACCCAAATCCTTTAAGAGGAATTGAGCTCACGGACCCTTGTACCATTGGGATGACTACAGTTTCAGGCAATCTCAAAAGGTCTCAACAAACACCATTTTTTCAACATATTATATTTGTTAATCTGCCTCGCATGTAACCCGCATCATTAACCTGTTTCCCCTTCCCCTTCTCTTACCCCCACCCTCGTCCTAATTCAAATCCTTCCTTACTCTTGTCACTTTGTACATTTGATGGAGTGGGCTGCCACTCCCAAAAGCTTATGCCTTTCAGTAAAAGGTGCGAATTGGAAAAAGTGTTCGCTGACTCCTGGCATTTTGCATTACGTGCCTGTAACCGTTTTGCCCCATATGAACACGCATGGCTCTTTGCCTCTCTGTCCCAAAATCCATCTCTCTGCTCACCTCTCCAGGCTTCATCCAACTCGTCTTTGCTGAACCAGAGTTGGGTGCTGTGGATGGTACAAGTGTGAAACTGGACCCGAAACACAACATCTCGCTCTCCCCCCTGCAGATGCTTATGGTAGCATTTCACCTGGAGAGGAAAGGATGACCGAATTAGTAGAGAGCACAGCTGTCCCAGCCATGTGGTCCGGCTTTCTTGAATCTGCTCATTCAAAAGTAATAGTTATTTGCAGACAGTGATCACAAACATACACTGCGTAAAAAGGTCTACATCATAAAAATTTCATCTGTGTTTTTCTATATAGCAAAGCTATACAGGTAGTCCTCGACTTACAACAGTTCGTTTAGTGACCAATCAAAGTTACAACGGCACTGAAAAAAGTGACTTTTGACCGCTCTTCACACTTACGGCCGGTGCAGCAACCCCATAGTCATGTGATTTACATTTACGTGCTTAACAACTAGTTCATGTTTAAGACGGTTGCAATGTCCCGGGGTCATGTGATCCACTTTTTGCCCTTCTGTCAATGGGGAATCCAGATTCACTTAACAACCCTGTTACTAATTTAGCAACTGCAGTGACTCACTTAACAAATGTGTCAAGAAAAGTTGTAAAATGGGGCAAAACTCACTTAACAAATTTCTCACTTAGCCACATACATTTTGGGTTCAAGTGTGGTCGTACATTGGATAGCACACACACACACCACGTTTCCCTGGCAATAAGACTGGGTCTTATTTTCTTTTGGCCTTATTTTCGGGGAGGTCTTATTATTTTTGAGGTGCAGGAGGCAGCGAGCGTGGTAACCTCATGGTTGCTGCTGTGTTGCAATACTCACTACTCCCCCTTTCTGTCTATTGGCAAATACATACCTATTTCCCTGGCTCAGCTGATAAGGAGGAGAGCCTGTGGCTTAGTGGTTAATACATCTGCCTAATATGTAATACAGCCCAGGTTCGAATCCCAGTAAGGATATGGCTAGCTGATGAGAGCTAATTAGCTTGAAATAGATCTATACTAGTCTCCCTTTATTTATTTATCAGCACAAATACAACACAAATATAAAAAGGCAACATTAAAAATATGGTTTTCTACCTGGATGATCTCCTGCAGTGAGCCGATAGACAGAAAGGGGGAGTAGTGAGTTCCCTCCCATATTTGGGCATACCAGGGGTTGTAACACAAATACATACCTATTTCCCTTGGCTCAGCTGATAAGGAGGAGAGCCTGTGGCTTAGTGGCTAATACATCTGCCTAATATGTAATACAGCCCAAGTTCGAATCCCAGTAAGGGTATGGCTAGCTGATGAGAGCTAAATAGCTTGAAATAGATCTATACTAGTCTCCCTTTATTTAATTATCAGCACAAATACAACACACACACACACACACACACACCAGTGGTGGGTTTCAAATTTTTTTAGAACCTCTTCTGTAGGTGTGGCCTGCTTTGTGGGAGTGGCTTGCCGGCCATGTGACCGGGTGGGCGTGGCCAACTTGTAAAATGTGGAGAAACTCACTTAACAACGCTCTTGCTTAGCAACCAAAATGTTGGCTCAGAAACTCTGACATTTGAAGCACGCAAGTCTTAAAGCTGTCAAGTTATAAGACCCTTGCACCCCTAACCCTTTAGGGGTGCAAACTTGACAGCTTTAAGACTTGTGGACTTCAACTCCCAGAATTCCTCCTCTCGCTCTTCATCTTGATGATGTGCGGATGGGCGGGGGAGGGAGCTGGAACCGGTTCTAAACGGCACTGTAGATTTGTGGAACCTCTTCTATAGAAGAGGTTAGAACTGGCAGGAACCCACCCCTGACACACACACACACACACACACACACACACACACACACACACACAAACCTTTTGAGGACTTATAGCAGGAAGGGCATACAAAAATTAAGTTCTTATGCCAGGCTGAATAGAAAAGGCAGTAGAGATGGGCAATTAACTCAATATTTTTGCAGAGGGATATCATTAAATCTCATTTTTAACAAATAATTAAGGCAGCATGTGGGCCATGGCTAATGTGAAATCTTTTCTTTGCAGCGGGCTAAGAATGTTGGCAAGATAGGAAGCCACTGAAAAAGGTCTTTCAAGTAAAACCAATTTGGCCATGGCAAGTTGGCCGTGGTTAGTTGACCATGGCAAGTTGACTGAGGCGAATTGACATAGAGAACAGTATTCAGGTGACAAGCTGTGCTTTCTGTCTTCCAAATCAACTTAGTGTCTCTGGCAAAATATACAGCTACACAGAATAAATTTGAAAAATTCCAGATATGCCCAGTGAGTTGACTTAAAAAATGAAAACAACCTGGAATCTTTACCAATGAACGTGTTTTAAATTTTTGAAGGAAAGGGTACACAATGTGACTCTCTGAATCCACTTTTGAAGTAATCTGAAGTGCGCATTCTTGCCTAAGTATGCAAGAAATGTGTAGCAAGTTCAAACTGAGATCCACCTAACATAGGTAATCTTTTAAAATAGAAATTCCAGTGCCCAGTAGGCAATATCTGGCATACTGAAAATTAGCTACTGAGTGGCTTCTGTGAACTCCTGGATTAAGCACATATACCATATTTATCAAAAATCATTATACCTTATTTATTTTATTTTTTTAATCTAAAGTATGCAGGGAAGAGGAAGAAAGATGATAAAGGGTATGGTAGCTAAATCATTTGACAATTGATTGAGGGAGCTAGGAATGTGTATCGAAAAGAAGGATGGGAGACATGATAACTGCCTTCCACTATTTGAGTGGTTGTTACAAACAGAGGGGATTGATTTATTCTCTGAGACACCAGAGGGCAGGATAAGAAGTAATGGGTAGAAGCGTGTTAAAGAGAGGTTCAACTGAGAATTAAGGAGAAATTTCGTGACAGTGAGAACAATTAATCTATGGAATAACTTTCCTCCCAAAGTTGTGGGTGCTCCATTACTAGAGGTTTTCAAAAATAGACTGGACAACCATTTGACCAGGATAGTATAAGGTCTCAAGACAGAAGCAGGGGGTTCAACTAGGAGACCTCCGAGGTCCCTTCCAGTACTATGAATCTATGTTCTATTCATTCCCAGAATGACAAATACAAGGATAATATTTAAAAAAACCATTTACAATATTTTCCATTGCTCTCTCTGATTAAGTATATGATGTTCCTAGTACTAGGCTCGCTGGAATAACAACAACAACAACAACAACAAATAACAAAATACAAAGACTTACAAATAGAAAAAGAATGACTATGGAAAAGGCAAGCAAGGGTAGTACCAATAGTAATAGGTGCCTTGGGTGCAGTCCCAAAACAACTGGAGCACCACTTGAACATCATAGGCATTGACAAATTTGCCATCAGTCAATTGCGAAAGGCAGCTTTACTTGGAACTGCTTCCATCCTGCAACAATATCTGTAATACCATCAAACATACAGATTTGCCTTTCTCAGGTCCTCGGTAAGGATTTGATAGGTAAGACAAAAATGCCAAACCCAGACTGAACAGCTGGCTGACTGTGCTGTTGTTGTTGTTGTTATTATTATTACTACTACTACTATACTACTACTACTACTACTACTACTACTACTACTACTGCTACTAGTACTATTATTATTATATACTTTCTTCATTAAACATGAAATTCAGCCAACTGAATATTCAAAAATGCATTACAAAACCAGTGACTGGTGCTAATGGTTGATACGGTTTGCTGCCAGCGTCCTAGGTATCAACCAAGTACCTTCTTAAAATATGAGATGTTCCGAGTAGCGTAGTTTTTTGCAGTTCTGCTGGTGTTATTGCAGGAAGCTGCAATTTGTTGATGTATCTTCTAAAATTCTTGGACATGGTGCCAAGTGCCCCGATGACAATGGGTATCACTCTTACATGCTTCATCCATAGCCGTGTAGTTTCGATGGCCAGGTCGTGATATTTCATGATTTTTTCTAGTTCTTTTTCTTCGACTCTGGCATCTCCAGGAACAGCGATATCAATAAACTGTACACTTCGGCCCTCTACAACTGTGATGTCTGGCATGTTGTGCTCCAAATGACGATCCGTTTGTGTTCGAAAGTCCCACAAGATCTTCACCTTCTCATTTTCGATAACTTTTTCCACTTTATGTTCCCATGACTTTCTGGATACAGGTAAATAATATTTTTTACATAATGACCAGTGGATTAATTTAGCAACTCAGTCATGTCTAGCTTTGTAATCAGTTTGTGCAATTTTGCTGCATTCACATATTAAATGTGAAACAATATTAAACCTTCTATTTCTTTCTTGATAGTTCCCATCTTAAGCCATGTCCATGACAAGTTGCCATCACATTTTCCTTCAATGTTTTTTAAGTGCTGTCCATGCAAAGCTTTGGTTTTCCATCTATTTAATCTGTCATCCAGCTGTTTTTCCTTATATTCTGCCTTTGTTTCTGTTGTTTTTATGCTGTTCTCCGTTTTCACAGCCTGCAGCAATTTTTCTGTACTTTGGTTCACATAATCATTCAAACTTCATTTTTCTTCTTCTACAGTTTGATGGATTTGCAATAGCTCCCTATCCCCTATTTTTCTTGGCAGGTACAACCTGTTGATGTCACTTCGTGGATGTAAAGCGTGGTACATATTCAAAAGTTTGTGTGTTTTCCGGTCCAAGTTTTCCAGTTCAGCCAGAGACCAGTTGATGATTCCAGCTGAGTAGCGTATCACTGGAACTGCCCATGTATTAATGGCTTTAATTATGTTTCCAGTATTCAGCTTTGATTTTAATATTTTGTGGACCCTCCTGATATATTCCTTTTGTGTTGACTCTTCGACTTTTCCATTCAAGATGTTATCTGCTTCCAATATGCCTAGGTACTTATAACCATCATCCTTTGCTAATGCTTTCACTATATTTCCATTTCCCAGTTCTATTCCTTCTGTTTTCCATTTTTCCTCCCTGCATGGATATTATTATTATTATTATTATTATTATTATTATTATTATTATTATTATTATTATTGTTGTTGTTGTTGTTGTTGTTGTTGTTATTGAAATTGCAAAAGATTGCACTACTTCCTAACAGCATACATTTTAAGAAGATACTTAGTCAATATCTAGGATCCTGGCAGCAGCCTGTATCAACTATCAGAGCCAGTCAATGATGTTTGTGATACATTTTTAAATGTTCAGTTGACTGAGTTTCATGTTTAATGAATAAAAGAAATAATACTATTATAACTACGCTGCTATACCTTGGTTTTAAAATAAATCAATATAAAAACCACTCAATTTATAAAATGAACAAGAGGCCTACTGCAGAATCCCTTCTGCCTGCAGCAAGCCAATTCACTTGGTGTGTGTATTACAACACAGGGCATCATACTATACGCCATTGTTACATATAAGTTGGCAGGGCCATACTTTGTGCATGGATATCATATGATACATTATCTGGCTTGGCACTGTTCTGGGAAAGAGAGGAAGGGAGGAAGAAAGAAGGGCTTGTGGCAACATCATATCCCTTATAAAATCTAGTTCTGCCCTTAAATCCTGACCTGTTGGCAACACTCACCATGACGTCTCCCTTCAAGAGCAAGGCCGGCTCCAGAGTGATACAGATCTTCTGAGTGCCACTGGCACCATGGAGGCTACTGCGTGAACAAAGGAAAGCATAAGGATTGCCGGAATTGAGGTTAAAAGAAGACAAGCCTACAGTATGTCCTTGTAACTTCAGAGGCATCTTAGGTGTTTGATCTAGAGAACACCACCAGCTCATACTTACTAGATCCCAGAGGTATAGACCAGTTGCATGGATTGGTAGATCTTTAGGAAAGGTTGATAACCTAGAAGAGAGACGATGGGCCAGATGGATCAAAAAAGAGGAACCCATTTCCAGGAAATAGAAGAATGATGCAAATGGAAAATTTCTATCATAGAAACTGAGGGGCAACAAAGGATGTTCATTCATAAGTCACATACTTGCTAGAGAAAGACAGGCACGTGTCTCCATTCCAAACAGAATCTGTACCTGTATATGTTCCAATGATTCTTAAGAATTACGAGCTGTGGTGACACCATGGTTAGAGTGCAGTACTGCAGGCTACTTCTGCTGATCACCGGCTGCCAGCAGTTTGGCAGTTCGGGTCTCACCGGCTCAAGGTTGACTTCCATCCTTCCGAGGTGGGTAAAATGAGGATCCAGATTGTTGGGGGACAATATGCTGACTCTGTAAACTGCTTAGACAGGGTTGTAAAAGCACTGTGAAGTGGTACATAAGTCTAAGTTCTATTGCTATTGCTATTACGCTTGAGTCCTTTTCGTATAAGAAGGAGGGAAGGAGAAACATGGTCAGGCTTTCAAGATTCTGTTATTATAAACGGAATCAGTAAATTTAAGTTCTAGCATTTAAGGGCTGAAAATCATTGGATATAAAAGGAAGTAGAAATATGCACTCCTCACTTTTTTCTTATGCTAAAATCCAGCACTTGGATCAGGAGCACTAAGTTCAAAGGGAGGATCCCAGAAAGTTGCACCACAAAGCATTGCTGCTTTACAGCCAGACGTACCAATATATGCTCAAAAAGTAACGCATCTTCATTTGAGGTATCAACTTTACCAGTCTCACTGCAGTAAACAGCTCAGTAAAAACATGCTGTTGGGACAGGAAGTTAAAAACTGATTTACTTTCCTCCTGTCTCAGGGACAAGAGAAAAACACTTTGCTGAGGGTGTGGAAAGAACCGAACTCAAGGATCTATAATAAAAGTTCTATTGTTACAAAGGGGCATATTTTTTTTCTGTTTCAACCCGAGATCTCTCCTCTTAGCACTTAGACTTATATACCGCTTCACAGTGCTTTACAGCCCTCTCTAAGCGGTTTTCAGAGTCAGCCTATTGCCCCCAACAATCTGGGTCCTCATTTTACCCACCTCGGAAGGATGGAAGGATGAATCAACATTGAGCCTGGTGAGATTCGATCTGCCAAACTGCAGCTTGCAGTCAGCTAAAGTAGCCTGCAGTGCTGCACCCTAACCACTGCACCACCTCGGCTCTTTTAAGATTATTCACGTGGCAGGCTGAATAAATTCATTTTTCATTTAAGGGGTGCTGGCATTATGAAATTTGGGAATCCCTATGGATGAAGAAAGTAAACATTTGTTGTTGTAAGAGAGATGGGTGGTCTCTAAATCTGATATATAAATAAAAATAAAATGTAGATTTGGGCTATGTTTTTTAGAGTTTGGGATTATAAGCATGCCTGGTTTGAAGTCTGAAAGGAACAACATAAGAAGAGCATTTTATGGATATTGTTTTGCAGTCCTGTGACACTTACCTCCTCCACTTTCAAAAGTAGGAATGGCTGGGAGCAGAATGTGGTGCAGAAAAAGTGTATTGCTGTTCATCTTGATCGTGCCTGAGAGTAGCCCACTGAAATAATGAATATACCTATAACAGAAAAAAGAAGGATAAAGGGATCATCCGTGTGACATAAAAAAATAAATGGGTCTAATTTTCATCCATAGAGGCAAATGGCCAGTTGCAGTTTTAATCCTTTTATATGAATTAGTTTCAGCCTATAATTAAATATACTATATTGCAAATATACTTAATAGAAAATTTTTTAGAATATTTTTACTAGAATATTATTAGGGGGAAAAAATCTTAACAACATCTCCCTAATATCAGAATCTAATAACAGACAATACAATGATGGCAAACCAATGGCATGCATACCACAGGTAGCATGTGGAGCCATTTGTTAGGGCATGCGAGGCGTTGCCCTGTCAGCTCCAGCATGCATGCGCGCACTGGCCATCTGACTTTGGCCTTCTTTTAAGGCCGTTTTTTGCCCTCCAGAGATTTCCTTGAAGCCCCTGGAGGGCAAAAAAATGGCCCTACCAGCAATCCGGAAGTTCAAGAACAGACTTCCGGTTTGCTCGTCAGGCCGTTTTTCGCCCTCCGGAGCCTTCAGGAGGCCCTACGGCCAAACTGGAAATCACCATTCCTAAACTTCCTGTTAAGTTCTCGAAGCTATGACGCCATTGACTATCATTGCCGGCCCCTGATTGGTTGAGATGCAAGCAGCCAGCTGGCGGGAGAATGCAGCCATTCTATTGGTTCAGTGTCTGACAGCTCTAGTATAAAAAGGGCTGTCAGCTGTCAAATGCTGCTGTTTGCCGGGTCGAGGTTTGCCTTACATTTTGCTGTGTTATACTGTAAATAAAGGCTGTGTTAGCTTAAACCTGCCTTGCCTCAGTTCCTGTCTGCCTCGTTCTCCCTACAGAACACTTCCGGGTTGCTCATAAGGCCGTTTTTTGCCCTCCGGAGCTTTCAGGGAAGCTTCTGAAGTCTCTGGAGGGCCTACGGGGATGGGGGGAGGCTGTTTTCAGCCTTTTAGGCTCCTAGACAGCCTCTGGAGCCTAGGGAAGGTGAAAAAAGTGTGTCAAAAGTGGGGGGGGGATGCACACTGGGGTAACGTGCATAGCATTATGGGTGTGGGCATGCCCGCACACAACCCCCAAGCTCTCTCCCTGCTTTTGGCACACGATCCAAAATAGGTTAGCCATCACTGATATAGGTAGTCCTCAACTTATGATCACAATTGAGCCTGAAATTTTTGCGTACATCAAACTGGCAGTAATGCCGGTAGCAACCCACCCTAATATAAATCCTTCCTTTCCCCACCATCCAGTCAGAGCTGAAGAAGCTTCTTGGATGAGAATCGAAACGTCTTCAAAGAGAAACAAGAAAGTCCAGTTGTCCTCTTGAAAAAGCACCGGGTATAAGAAAGAGGGTGCGAGACTCACCTCTTCTGCGATGGCTGGAGGGAGGCAGCTACTTTGTCTTCACAGAACTTGCGCATGGTTAGTGTGCTGAGGGCCTGGTCTGCACTGAGGAGAGAAGAGAAGGAAGGGAAATAGAGTTGCATTTATGCATTGGCAGGTTATACAATTGACAGGTTACAGATACATTCGGCCCACCAAAAATGTAGCTTAAGAAGAAAGCCTGGAAAATGAGACTGAGGAAGGAAAGGAGAAGGGAAAAAAAGGCTGTCAGTGCTAGAGTAGACCCTCCATTGTTTTCCCTTGCTCAATACCTTGCAGAGATTTTGCTGTAGTACATGTAAGAGGCTACGATCACACCCGTCTTGCCCTTGTTGCCCTGGCACAAAGAGAGAACATGTTAAATTGGCATTGGAATCATGCATTGTGACTATAAATTCAGGGGTGCAAAAAGTTTTGGCAAAATATAACAGCCACCTTGGAGTGGGGATGGGAAAGCCCAAAAACGGGAAAGCAAAAGAAGACACATTATTTTTACCTATGCTCACTTTGTTTACTGGATTCGGTTTGTATACCGGTAAATACAATTCATTCAATCTGTTTGTTTCTATAATCTCACTATACTGTCAGTGGGAAGCCATTCTGCACCACCACTATATAGGAAGGTGAACCATCCAGTATCTGTACAATGACTTCCTCCTTCTTTGTAAAGCTTAACTTTTCCATGGAAGAAGTTTCAGGCTGTCCAAAAAGCCTCCAAGAAAAGCTTTTTAAAACTTGCAATTGAAAGGTAAACAGAGATGGAAAAATCCATTAATTATACTTTTAAAAAAAGAGAGAGAATGAACCCAGAGAAAGGTTATTCAGCCTGATCATGTCTTAATAAACAAAAGCTGTTGGTCATAATTGGGGGGGGGGGGTTAGAAAGGCAATTTTGTATATTATTCTCTTTTTTTCTGTCCAATCTGGGAATGTAAAACCTTTCTTCACTTACCAGTAGCTTTATAAATGAAAACTAATTCAATGTCTTTGAGGGAATCACTAGAAAGAGGTGGGAAATGCTGATTAAGATTCCAGCTCTGATACAATAGAGGAAAGTTTGCATGATGCCACTTCATTACATGAAGGACTTTGGCAGCCATATAGACTTTCAATGTTTGACTGATGAATTGGACCAACCTGACGTCCTGCTTACCTTTCTATCAGCAGAATAAAGTGAAGGTATATATGCAACGGAGGTATTTCATCAATCTAAGCCTTTCTCAGAGGACCTTCTAAGTTGCTGACTTTGAGGACATACCAAAACCACTCAGCTAATGATTCTGGAAAGCCAGGATCTCACCCCTTTCCCCTAACAGCAGGCAGTGTCCACTGCCTTATTTCCTCTTTGCTCATCATATTCCTTCCTTACATAAATAATCAGGAATTTGGGAAGGTTTTTCTCTGACCTTGCAGTGAAGGACAGCCACATGCTGAGGGTCTGAATTTAGCCAGGTCTCCATGGCTTTGCAGATGGAACAAATTTTGTCCAGAGGTGGAGCATGCAGATCTGGCCAACCAAAATCTTGCACCTGGACCATCAAGGAGAAAGAAGTATTGGAGTTAAGAACTTGCTGAGGTATATAGGGAGGAGACAAGCTTTTGGAACTGGTGAGTACAATTTCTTGCCTATAGAATGGAACCCCTATAAGAAACATAGGGCCTTTCCTCACCGAATTGAAGGGTTCTCCGTCCCATCTTTAGTTAGCAGGAAAACATAGTGGCATAAAAATCAGTCGTTCCCAATGATGACCCTTATCCCACCTTTATTGCCTATGTTGCTGTCACTGTAATCACTGATAATGTGACTCTAATTATAACTGGGAAAGAATGGGTTAGAAAACCTTACTAGTTTTATGCATCTTTATGTACCTTGAAAGTGTCCCTGGATAGAGTTGGCAGAAGGAGAAAATTACATTTTTACCATCTTTAGAGCTATAAAATGCAATGAGCACTATTGGCACTCTTCGTATAAAGAATAACAAGAAGGAAATAATAATAATATGAGCTCTTTGGCTACTCAATAGCTAGTTTTTAAAGGTTTAACACATTTTAATGACTCTCCCGAGTCTTACAGCCAAGTAACTTGCTTGCTTTCAACTAAGGAGCTACTTCTGGTTTTAGGTACGTAGTCTTAGGTTCAATTATTATATTTTCTCTACTGCATTTCTACCTCTTTGAATTACAAACTTTATATCCGTTTATAACAATAAAGTAGAACAATACACAGTAATAAAATAATACACAATACAAAAATAAAATAAATGAAACTTGAATAATATATAAACATTTTAAAAATTCAGAAAATAACCTGTATTGTGTCTAAATATACAGACATAGATGGTCTTGAGCACAATAGGCCCTCCTGAAGGGCTTAGCTTTAATTGCTTTCAATGAAATTACAATCACAGAAAATTAACATTCTCTTTAAAAATGTTGCCTGATACAATTTAGTACTGTACGTAAATATTTACTATGCATTATATCTTTCTTTCTCCAGGATTAATGCCTGTTTCTCTCCTTTCCTTTTTAATCAGCTGAGAATGAGAATGAACAAATCAAGCTAAACTAACAATCTAATTATAATTACTGTACTTTAATCACAGAATTCATAAAATGTGAATCATAAAATTCACATTTTATGAATCTCTACCATCTGCAAGCTTCTAATAACCTTCTAAACAGTTTCAGTTTAGATTTAGTCTCAATTTAATGTAAGCATCTTGGCCCCAAGCTCTCATCTCTCACCTTGGGGTTCAACCGGAGGATGTCATTCCGTTTCTCTGACAAGTTGAGGAGCTGTTGACACAAAGAAGCATCTTTAGCAGTTTACTAGACCAACTCAGCTTTCAACTAATAACCTAGACTAGAGCATCTTGATCAGGACATTTTAAGCACAGTTTATTCATGTGATTTCACCCCAAATGTTACTTTCTCTTGCCAAATAAGCTTGTTAAGTTGCTTGGAGTTTTATAGCCCCCTATTCCTCTTGAAAGTCAGAATATCGCTCGTCCCAAACCCTGCCCACCCAACATATAGGCTGCTCCTATAAGTGATCTTTATACAGTAGAGTTCTTCAAAATGAAGATAACACCAATGCTTTACTTGATATGAAATCATGGGATCCTGCAGGACAAAATGATCACCATCCCTCTCTATCTCAGAGGTTAAACAGGCGTTTTCACACACTCACTCAAACCTACATAGAAATGTCAAGTTGGCTCCTTCCTTAGAGTAACTCTTCTCACCACTCAATTGATTTTTCTGCTTATCCTCATCCTCAACATCTCCTCGGCCTCCTTACCAGATACTTGTCCTCATGCTTGGATTTCAGCATTTGTGCCACCTCTCGGAGATTGCTACGGTAACGTTGTTCCTCCAAAGCAGGAGGAAAAGACACAGAGATGATACGTTCAGTGATGTAGATGAGGTCGAAGTCATACTTGCGCTCCATTACGTGGTCCAGACTGAAGCTTCTGAAAGGAAGAAAAGCAGAAAGTTTAAGGGAACTGGGACTCCAGAGGTCCACAGAACCATAATAAGCACTGAAGATTACAAAATAAATTAGCAGGCAAAAGAACTAAAACCTACATAGTTTACCATTTGGCAAGCCTAATTTTCAGTGGAATCTCCCAATAACACAGCCAGAAGCGAAATATTGCAATTGTGCAGGTACCAATTGAAGAGAATATTTATAGCTCAGAGTTGAACCGTGGGGTCCTTGGTGCTCTCTGAGCTTGGTTGTTTACTTGCAGATGGTTCATTTACATCATCAGTACTACCATAGAAGGGAATGGGGTTTGCTCTCTACTTACATACAAGTGGTTTGTCCTATTAGTGTTGGTAGGAGTGTTCTTGCTGGTTCCTTGATTAGGCTGTTTTTTTTTTTTTTTACTGTTTGAATGTTTGTCTAAGATGATAGTTCCTTGATTGGAGTATTTGCTTACTGTTTCATTGTTGTTAATCTTGGTGATAATTTCTGCTTATCTGGGTGTTGCTTGCTAGGGAGTTGGCGTTTTGGACTTTTTGTTTCCTTTTAGTTTTTAATTGTCTCTTTAGAATGGTAGGGATGTGTTGTTTAAGAGCCATAGTGGCAAAGTGATTAGAATGCAGTACTGCAGGCTACTTCTGCTGACTGCCGGCCGCCTGCAATTTGGCAGTTTGAATCTCACCAGGCTCAAGGTGGACTCAGCCTTCCAAACTTCCGAGGTCGGGTAAAATGAAAACTCAGATTGTTGGGGGCAAGTTGCTGTAAACTGCTTAGAGGTCTATAAAGCAATGGTATATAAGTCTAAGTGCTCTTGTTATTGCTATGTGCCTGTTGGTAGCTGATTTGTCTGAGTACCATGCTTCCACTTGTGCAGGAACCTTAAATCAATATTTAACAAAACCAGTGGTTCATCTTATACCCAGTTCTAGGAGCAACCAGTGCTTTTCTTCATGTGCTTTTCTTAAATTTATATCCTGCTACTCCATATAATGATAGAATTGGAAAGTGTCTTGGAAGTCTTCGTATGTAATCTTCTCCTCTCTGTAGAGCAGAAGCAGCATTTATATGACAAATAGTCCTGACCAACTTCTTCTTAAAAACCTCCAATGGGGGGGGGGGGGGAATCACTGCAACCGATTCTTCAATTGATAATTTGCATCAACACAAAATATTCCTTCTGTATTTCTTCACCACTCATTTTTAATAGCAATAGCCCTGAGACTTATATACCGCTTCACAGTGCTTTACAGCCCTCTCCAAGTGGTTTACAGTCTCAGCATATTGCCCCCAACAATCTGGGTCCTCATTTTACCCACCTCAGAAGGATGGAAGGTTGAGTCAACCTTGAGCTGGTGAGATTTGAACTGCTGAACTGCAACTAGTAGTCAGCTGAAGTAGCCTGCAGTGCTGCACTTTAACCACTGTGCCACCTCAGCTCTCTTAAGCACTTTTAATGTAATTTTTTAAAATATGTATATAGTTTGTGGTTTTGTTCTTTTTGCTCCTTTCTTTTTTCTAGTCATTATTTTAAAAGCAATAAAAATTACTAAAAATTAATTGCATCTATTAGTGACTTTCCCCTAACATTTAATTAATTGCTTCCTTGCAATGCTCATTCATACACTGTAGTTAAGGTTTTCTGCAACAACAGAGAATAAATCAGCTGACTCTCTGAAGGCTCCAATCTCCAGTGAAGCAGCTGAGATATGGGAAAAACCTTCTCATTTGTGAAGATTAGGTCTTAGCCTTGACCCAGAATATTTTGGCCAATAAGAATGCAGATGAAAGAAAATGCTGTTCTTAGATCACTAGATTTGTTTAAGGAGATAAAGCTTGCTATCACAGAACAATGGACGAGGAATGCATGGCTTATATTCATATCTAGTCCTTATTAATGAAAACTATCTTGCTAGGGATGAGCAAAAGAAAAGAGGCAATTCTGTTGAATTTTGTTAAAAATTCTCTCCCCTACTCATTTACTATTTGCATCAAAAGGAGGCAAGAGTACAAGCATGATAGATAGTATAGTATAATCATTATTGTCATTGTACTTAAATACAACAAAATTGGTTAAACGATAAACGATTTAAGAAAATATTAGTGTTTTTATATATAATAACTGCAGTGAATTATATGCAAAGAGATGGAAAGACTTATAAATTCCTACAATGGCAGAATGGATGGTGAAGTTAATGGAACTAGTTGAGACAGTGAAATTAATTACTTTGATTAAAGAAAAGACTTTGTCTAGCTTTGTTTTTATGTAGACACCACTTTTGGACTTTTTGCTAGAAACCGCAAGAGATGCTACATTAATTTTGGGACTTGACAATTGGAAATATTTATGATTGTGGAAATACTGTGTATTGTTGAATTTTAGATCAAAAGGTTATTTATGTATACAATTGTATCAAAGAACGTTGGAAGTTACTTACCCTTTTTTATTTCTTTTCATTTCTTTTCTATTCTTTTCCACCTTTCTTGTCCTCTATTTTAACTTAATTCCTTCTTTGTTTTTATAGTTTATTTTTTGTAGAAATTTAATAAAGCGAATTTTTTTTTAAAAAAGGAAGCAACTGTGCTTATCTTTTTAGAATAAAGCATATGGTACTGAAACGCCTTCATTTTTCTCTCCCATTATTATTAACTTAATGGCATTCTCCATGATATTGTATCCTCAGGTGAATGGCGTCATTCACAACTGTTTCAATAAATATTAACACTTACTTTCTTGTCTCTCCCCCCCCTTCCCCCCCCCCAATAGCCAAACCTAAAATTCAATGCAGTGCTAATCCATTTTCTTCCTAGTTCCAAAAGGACGGGAGTTACTCATGTGATTAACTGAGGATAATGTTAGTATGAGAAACCAAGAGAAGATGACATCTGTCTACAAAAATAGCTCACCATTAAAAACAATAGGCTAAAAGCTGGTCCATCCCTCACCTTCCCTGAATTTCAAGGCCAATATAATTACACACACACACACACACGCACACACACGCACACGCACACACACACACAGAGTCAGGGTCAGGCTGTACCTGGGCAATGTATTCCGTTGCTTTGCAGTGTTGAGGGACTTGGTGGAGCCCTGAAAAATAAAGAAGGAAGGAAGTCAGCATCTAACAAATGTGTGTAGAAAAATATTGTATTCACAGCAAAGACAAAAGCACAATGAATGACAATATTAATGTGTATAGAAAGAGCATAAAAATTAAATAGGAAAATATTCACAAAATACCTAGTTTTGGACCCAAGCTGACTATTTTACATTTTCAACTAGTGTTGGCCTTTATTGTTAGTTCTGAGGGACCAAAGATTTGTCACTCCATCAATCTTTCGCTTAATCTGAGGCAGTGCCCAAGTACTGCACCACTGTACTTTTCGTGTCCCTGCAAATCAGTATTGATTCCTGATGCCTGTCAGTCCCTGTAGTTTCCTTGGCAAGGATTTTTCGGAAGTGGATTGCCCTTGCCTACGTCCTTGGGCTGAGAGAGGCTGACTGACCTAAGGTGACCCAGCTGGCTTTGTGCCTAAGGTGGGACTAGAAATCATGGTTTCCTGCTTTCTAGCCTGGTGCCTTTAACTCTAACACCAATCTGGCTCTGCTATCTGAACTAGAACAACAGTCTACCACAAAATAAGTGTAAAGTCTTCTACCAGAAAGGCAAGGAGACAAAACACCTTGATTTGACCCAAGGAACAGAGATACTTTTTAATAATGTGTCTTGAAGTTCACATGATTTTAATGACTAAGTCGCAAAATAAATGACGACTTTAAGTACAAACGCGTTAACTACAAAAACAAAGAAGAAAAATCTTCCCACGCTCCTAGGGATTAGTGTCAGCATAATGGTTGAAATGCCAGTCTATGGGACCGGCAGGTTCAGAAAAATAGCATCAAACAGAGCCTTACCAAATGTTCAATGCGCCGGGCTGGGGCTGTATTCCGTCTCTAAACATAGGGAAGAAGATGACATGTGTTTAAGTTCAAATTAAAAAAACAAAAACCCAAAGAGCATTAACAACAAGATTGCATGATGATGTGGTATGTACAGTTTCAAAGAAGTAAGAATGTTGCTTCTCACTGAACTGTGAGTGCTACTAACCACAAAGCTGAAGAAAAATCATGCAGTGGCAACTTGTTTTGCCAACAAAACAATGCAGTGGCAAGTCGCTTTCCTGGTAGGATACACCATCCAAACAATCTACCATGAACATGATGTAAATTGCTCCCGTGGAGCGGGCGCGCAATTTGGGCGTCCTCCTGGATGCCCGGCTGTCCATGGATGACCATGTGACAGCCGTGGCAAGGGAGGCGTTCCACCAGGTTCGCCTGGTGCGCCAATTGCGCCCCCTATTGGACCGGGACGCCTTACGCACAGTCACTCATGCGCTGGTGACGTCTCGCCTGGACTACTGTAACGCTCTCTACATGGGGCTTCCCTTGAAATGCACTCGGAGACTACAGTTGGTCCAGAATGCGGCCGCGCGGGTGATTATGGGGAGTACAAGGTACTCCCATGTGACACCTCTCCTGCGCGAGCTGCACTGGCTTCCTGTGGTCTATCGGGTTCGTTTCAAGGTTCTGATAACGATCTTTAAAGCGCTCCATGGCACAGGACCTAGTTACTTGCGGGATCGTATCCTGCCCCATACATCCCTGCGACCAATTCGCTCGCACAGAGAGGGACTTCTCCAGGTGCCGTCCACCAGACAGTGTCGGGGGGCGGCGCCTAGGAGCAGAGCCTTCTCTGTGGCGGGCCCAGCCCTGTGGAATGACCTCCCCCCGGATATTAGGACTACCTCTGACCTCCGCTCCTTCCGTGCAAAGCTCAAGACCCACCTTTTCCAAGTAGCTGGCCTGGCTCAACCATAGTTTGATCATATCGCTCCTGACGGGTTTTTTTTTTTTTTATTTCGTAATTTTATTTAGGGGATTTTAAATTGTGATCTTAATTGTTTCCATTTATCTGTCTACCTCCTCCACGTATACGTCTATATGTTTGTGTATGTACTGTCTATATCTGTATTCTATGTGTTTTTTATTGTACGCTGCCCCGAGTCCTTCGGGAGAGGGTGCGGCTAACAAATAAATTATTATTATTATTATTATTATTATTATTATTATTATTATTATTATTATTATTATTATTATTATTATTATTATTATTATTATTATTATTATTATTATTATTATCCATTGTCAAATCCACCCAGGACACAAGTCAGAGATGGTGATTCAGCCAGTTCTGACAGATTCTTGAGAACAGGTAGCGGAAATTTTGAGTAGTTCGGAGAACCGGCAAAAAGGCTGGCTCCGCCCCCACTGCCTCCCAGCCGATCTTCTTTTGTTGCCCTGAACAAGAGAACGGAGCTGGAAAGCAGGTTAGTGGGGTGGGGAGAGAATGGGGATTTTGCAGTATCCTTCCCCTGCCATGCCCACAAAGCCACACTCACAAAGCCACATCATACCCATAAAGCACACATTTAAACCGTCACAATATTTCTACGCTCAGCTGTCCACTAACATAGAAGGAGATGAGGATTTGCAGTGAAATTCAGGCCACTTTCTGCCCACACAAGAGCAAAAACCAAGAAGGCAGAGATGAGAGCAACGGCTCCAGATCCAATGGGCTGCCTGGAAATCTTGGCCTTCCCTGGTCCCCTTCAAAGAGCTTCGCAATCTCTCAGCCTTCCCTTCAACAACAGTGCCTGTGGCTTCACTTCTGCTGAACTCTCACCCCCACACCTCCCATCTCTTTGAAGATGGCTTCACGTATGAATGGGGTGGTCATTCAGCAGCAGAAAACACACTCCAAAGGCTTGCACAGGTGGAACAGGCACAGAGGGACCCAAGTGTAGATTAATTTTTGATCCACACCAGTGGTGGGTTGCAGGTGGTACGCCCCGGTACGGGCGTACCGGAGCCAGCCCGGAGCACCGGATACCGTTTTGGTACGGTGCTCCGGAGAGCCCATCCGCCCGCCTGAGCTCCTTACCAGAGTTTAAAGGCTTCTGCGCTTCCGCGCAGGCGCATGACATGTACAGCGCCTGTGCAACGCTCTGCGGAGCAGCTGGAGCGTCGCAGAGGCGCTTGAACACATGTGCACGCTGCCGTGTCCATGAGGACGCCGCCAGCCCCGTTCCAACCGTACCGGTTGGAACGGGATTTGCAACCCACCACTGATCCACACACAACGCAAGTGAGAGATCTGGCACACACGTTACTTCAAATTTGGAAGCAGCACATGGTCACACGAAAGCTTAATTACAAGAAGGAAGTGAAATAAATTAAAGGCAACGAATCCGCTGATTCAAAACTGTTGCCCTGTTCCCTTTTGGTATTAGATAAAGTTTACAGTTTTGTTGTCCACTGGGACAACAAGGTGAGAGGAACCTAAACTAATTAGGGGGGAAGGACTAAATGGATCTTCAAATTCCTATCAATCCTCCTTGCGCTTGTAGAGAAACATAATTAAAGTGTAAATCCATTTTCTCCCCCATTCTCAGTATCCAGTTGCTGTAATTCTTGTGAAACCTGATTCTGAGAAAAGGAAGGAATATAGGTAGTCCTCGACTTACAACCGTTCACTTACTGCCCGTTCAAAGTCACAGCAGTCCTGAAAAATGTGACTTAGGACCATTTTTCACAGTTGCAACGATGGGTTACTAACTTATCAGCTGCAATTATTCACTCAGCAACTGTGGCAAGAAAAGTCATAAAATGGGGCAAAGCTCACTTAACAAATGCCCCACTTAACAACAGACATTTTGGGCTCGTTTGTGGTCGTAAGCTGAGGACTACCTGTATGCACCTGCAGCCACCTCTTTTCTTTTGCTTTCCAACTTCCTCTCAACCAAACTGGTCAGGGCAACATATTGTGGATTGATTCTCTTAAACCGGAGACATGGGAGATGGAGGGGTGGAGGGGAGGGAATAGATTGAACTATCTTTACTCCAAAGAAGACAGGATAGGAAATATTTGGTTAGTTCAGCCTATAAGCTGGCCATTATGCCTAGGATGATTATCTACATCAAGCAAGTCCAACTTGCAGCCTTGGACAACTTGTAATGTGGCCTACAATCTTAAACATTATGATGTGACTTTTTAAATGATAGTTAAAATAGTGTGTGTGTGTGTGTGTGTGTATCTATATATATCTGTTGTGGCCCAGCAGGATCCGGTTGAGCTGCTGATGGACTCAGATAGCGAACAACCATATGAGTCTGCCCTGGATGGTGTGGAGGACCCTGTGCAGGGTTCAGACTCAGAGCAGGGACCAGAGAGGCTGGTTGGCCACCAGGAGGCGCCTGAGGCATGGAGCAGTGGGGAGGATCAAAGGCAGTTTGTCCCTGATGCTAGATTGAGAAGGGCTGAGAAATGGAAGCAGCAACTCCTTAGGCAGACTCACAGAAGATGATTAAGCACAGGTGGTTGTGGATTGGCCCCTCCCAAGAGAGATTATAGGTGAGGCGTTGGGAGGGGACATTTGCAGGAAACAACCGTTCAAATTAGTAGTTAAGAAAATCTATCTGTGTATTCTAGCCGTGTCTGTTCGTTTGGACTATCTGCGTTGCTTCATTTGAATTATCTGGGTTGCTGCAGAGTTAATCTATTGAACATGAGTTATCTGGGCCCTCAGCCAAAGGATTTGTTATCTCAGTAATTAAACAGTGGCAAACAGCCAAGCCTGTGCTCTGGTTTATTCACAGGCATTGGGGGGGGGGGGTCAGAACATATATCTATGTATATATACGTACATGCACACACAATGAGAACTATCTTGAATGCATTTGGGTCAATATTAAAGGTTGTGGGGGAAATGACATTGCCATAGGTCTATACTACAGGCCACCCAACCAAGCAGAGGAAGAAGATGAACTTTTTGCTAGTCAGCTAACTAAGGTATGTAGGAAGCACACCACAATAGTAATGGGAGATTTTAACTACCCTGACATCAACTGGGAAACAAACTCTGCACCAAGTGGAAGATCCAACAGGTTCCTAACAAACCTAGCAGACAACTTTGTTTTCCAAAAAGTAGAGAAGGAAACAAGGGGATCAGCCATACTGGACTTAATTCTCACTAACAGAGAGGAAATGATAGAAGGTGTTGAAGCCATAGGAACCCTGGGGGCAAGTGACCATGCAATATTGGAATTCAACATTATCCAAACACAAGTAGTAGAACAAAGTCAAACTAGAGTCTTGGACTTTAAGAAAGCTAATTTCAATAAACTTAGAGAGAGCTTGGGAAAAATTCCATGGATGAGAATCCTCGAGGGGAAAACAACTCAAGAAGCTTGGGAAATTTTGAAAAATGAGATTAGAAAAGCCCAGTCTAACACAATACCAATGAAGAAGAAAAACAACAGCTCCCAAAAGAAACCAGCATGGCTGCATAAACAACTATCTGACAAACTGAAAGACAAAAAAAGTAAGTATAAAAAGTGGAAGGAGGGGGACATAACTAAGGCAGAATATCAGCAAATAGCCCGAGCCTGTAAAGATGAAGTGAGGAAAGCTAAGGCTCACAATGAAGAAAGGCTTGCCACAAAAGTAAAAATTAACAAAAAAAGCTTCTTCCAACATGTTAAAAACAAGAAAAAAGTTAAGGAAACAATTGGTCCATTGCTAGGAGAAAGTGGCAAGAAGGTGACAAGCAACAGGGAGAAAGCAGAACTATTTAACTCATGTTTTGCATCTGTCTTTACACAAAGGGATAAAACAGTCCAACCTATCAAAAGCAGCACCACAAAATTAAGAACACAAATTGAAATAGGGAAGAAAATGGTAAGTGAGCACCTGTCTACCCTAGACGAGTTCAAATCACCAGGACCGGATGGATTACACCCCAGAGTTCTGAAGGAACTAGCAGACGAGATCTCAGAACCACTGAATTATATCTTTCAGAGATCCTGGAACACCGGGGAACTACCAGAGGACTGGAAAAGAGCTGATGTGGTTCCCATCTTCAAAAAAGGGAAAAAATTAGATCCAGGAAACTACAGACCTATCAGCCTGACCTCAATACCAGGAAAGATTCTGGAAAAAATAATCAAGCAATGAATTTGCGAACACCTAGAAGCAAACAAAGTAATAGCCAAAAGCCAACATGGATTTGTCAAAAACAGATCATGCCAGACTAATCTTATTGCATTCTTTGATAATGTGACAAAATTAGTGGACCAGAGGAATGCCGTTGATATAGTTTACTTGGACTTCAGTAAGGCTTTTGATAAGGTAGACCATAACCTACTACTAGATAAAGTAGAAGAATGTGGGTTAGACAGCATCACCACCAGATGGATTGGTAACTGGCTGACCAACCGCACTCAACGTGTAGTTCTCAATGGAACTGCATCTACATGGAGGGAAGTATGCAGTGGAGTACCCCAAGGCTCTGTTTTAGGCCCAGTACTCTTCAACATCTTCATCAATGATTTGGATGAGGGAATAAATGGGGAACTCATCAAATTTGCAGATGATACCAAGCTGGCAGGAATAGCCAACACTCCAGAAGATAGGCTTAAGATACAGAAGGATCTTGACAAACTTGAACATTGGGCACTATCTAATAAAATGAAATTCAATGGTGAAAAGAGTAAGGTTCTACATTTAGGCAACAAAAACGGAATGCACAGGTACAGTATAGGTGATACCTTACTCAGCAGTAGTAACTGTGAAAGGGATCTTGGAGTCCTAGTGGACAACCATTTAAATATGAGCCAGCAGTGTGCAGCAGCTGCCAAAAAAGCCAACACAGTTCTAGGCTGCATCAACAGAGGGATAGAATCAAGATCACGTGAAGTGTTAATACCACTTTATAATGCCTTGGTAAGGCCACACTTGGAATACTGCATTCAGTTCTGGTCGCCACGATGTAAAAAAGATGTGGAGACTCTAGAAAGAGTGCAGAGAAGAGCAACAAAGATGATTAGGGGACTGGAGACTAAAACATATGAAGAACGGTTGCAGGAACTGGGTATGTTTAGCTTAAGAGAAAGAAGGACTAGGGGAGACATGATAGCATTATTCCAATATCTCAGAGGTTGCCACAAAGAAGAGGGAGTCAAGCTATTCTCCAAAGCACCTGAGGGTAGAACAAGAAGCAATGGGTGGAAACTAATCAAGGAGAGAAGCAACTTAGAACTGAGGAGAAATTTCCTGACAGTGAGAACAATTAATCACTGGAACAGCTTGCCTCCAGAAGTTGTGAATGCCCCAACACTGGAAGTCTTTAAGAAGATGTTGGATAGCTATTTGTCTGAAACGGTATAGGGTTTCCTGCCTAGGCAGGGGGTTGGACTAGAAGACCTCCAAGGTCCCTTCCAACTCTACTATTGTATTGTATTGTATGTATATCAGTAATGGTTTTCTCTTACCTTTGCTACTGGTTCAGAATCGGGAGCGCGCGGGGCGCCTCTGCGCATGCACCGAACATTTGTGATGACGTCTGGGTGGGTGAGCGAAGCCTCCTGCCACCGTCACTACTGGTTTGCCCAAACTGGGGCAAACCGGCAGAATACCACCTCTGATGTTTGTGTGTGTGTGTGTGTGTGTGTGTGTGTGTGTGTGTGTGTGTACACAGTATGTGTATATTTTATATGCTGTCCAAGACTATACCCCTTCACTCAATGCAGTGCAGGACAAGCCAAAAGGTTGGATGAGCCTGATCTAAATGGAAACCATCAGTTCAGACATGTCATCTTGGATATGGAAATGCGTACATTACTTCACCATTTGGATAGCAAAAGGGGTGGGGGGAGGGGGAAAGCAAGCATTCACTGAACAGAAAATAGTAGCTATTTATAAAGTGCACTGAATCAACACATGTCCAGGTTATAGCGGAAAAAGAGAATTCCCTCACAGATACACTTTGAATGGTGGTGCATCTACAGAACACAGGCTGCTTTGTTCTGGGAGCAGCCCCCTGCCCTAAAATAATCTTGCGTCAGGGAGTAGACAGAATCATCCTGTAAGGTAGTTAAAAGCTGGGAACACATTACTGTACATGGAAAGATTGGGGAAAGGGGTTTGTGAAACTACAGGAAAAGCTCCAACACATTCCTGACTAAAGTTTTTTTCCATCTCTTTAAAAATGAGTAACGGAGTGATAAGAATCAAGCACTGGAAGTATTTTAAAGAATATCTAAACAAATCAGCCATGCAAATTTTGAATTGGGGGATGGGTGGGGGAAATCCTGAGCCAGCGTACCGTGTTTTAAAATATTGGAGAAGAATGAAAGAGCAGAGTACGGGAAAATCAAACAATTCCTGCACGCATCCCAAACTTTGCGGAAGCGGGCAATTGTGTAAGATTCATAATTCAGAAGAGAAAAACCTCAGACTAAATCCCCCTTTTTTTAAAGAGGCAGCGATAGAAAGCCACACTTGGCGACATGTTTCAATTTCCTTACATGCCCGCACCCACAGCTTACCTGTCGGAAAACAATAAAGGATCTTGGCTCAGGTTTAAGCACCAGCAATTTTACTATTGCCCAAAGTCTTCAAAGCATCACAAAAGGCCCTTTGTCAACTTCGCCACAAGAGGCTAGCCCCCCACTTTCCCCTCTGGAAAGTATTATGCGGGGTCAAGTAGGTGGCAAAAGAGCAGGCACTTACCAGTTCGCTTGGAGGGACGGGCTGGCAGGAAGATGGCACCTGGCAAAGAGAAAGGGAAAGAGATGAGCCCCAGTGCACATGCCGGTTCAGCTTTGCCGTCGCCAACATCGTCCATCCACCCCTCCCAACACTGAGACCTTTGCAATGACATCTGAAGACCTCCTCCTTTTCCCCAGATTAGGACGTGGGGCAGATGGGTAGGAGAGAAGTCTCTTATCCCGTCCCCAGCTCCCCTCTCCAAGAAGCAGACGCTTTCCCATCTGGGTGTTTCCTTTGGCTGGGCCCTTCCAACAACAGCAGCACATATTACAGGCAGCAATTCATCAGGCTGCAAGGCAGCACGGCCAGATCTGGCACAGGGGGTACCATAGAGGAAAACAAACACAGAAGAGCACCCCACCCAAGAGGGAAGTAACAGTGAGGCTATTCAGGCTGCTGCGTTTCCCTCTCGCCTGGTGGAACTGCCAGGGCATTCCTTGTGACCCGTAAGAGAGCAAAGGGCTATTATGCCGCCTCCCACCCCCCACACCCTTTGCTTCCTGTGGTTGAAGGAGGGTAAAGGGCAGAGACCCAGGCTGATTCTGTGATGCAGGTGAGACCTCAAACCCAGTTGGGATCTCCTCCAAACTATCTACTATTTACCTCACCCCATTCCTAAGAGGTCTGTAAGGGGCGTGCATAAGTGCACCATCGTGCCTACCGTCCCTGTCCTATTGTCCCCATTTCATTGATACTCATGTTTATTCTTGTACCTATTATCTTGTAAACAATTTGACAAATAAAAAAAAAATAACTCCAGTTACTTCCAGAAAAAAAGGTCTCATAAAGCCAGCACCTGGCCTTCTTTTGCAGAATTTTACGGAAGATGATTTCAGATGATTTTGCACCCATCTTCCACTTTGAGCCTTCTTATTTCTCCATTAATATTTCTTGTTATTTTTTTTTTGGTCTTTCTGCAGCAAAACTGCTCAGGGGGATAATATGAAATAACTGCAGTTGGTTTTGGGAGGCTACTTGTAATGCTCCGGAGCTTAATCTCCTCACTTTTTCTTCTGCTGGATCATGATGTTGCCTTCACTGGATCCCCATAAGGTGGCCTTAAGTTGGCCGTAATGTGGCTGCTGTCAATGCAGTTTTTACAATACAGATGACAATCTATTTTGTGAGCGGGGCAGTCAGATCATCCATAAGGAGTTGGAGGAGCCAAGCAGCTATTGGCTAGTGAGGCTTCTAAAGCCAGTCTGTTTTTGGACAGAGGAGAATCCAGTTCTCTTATGTCTCCCCTCCGGATCTTTAAAACTCTATGAGCTACAGATCAACCTGGCCAGCAGATGACCAACAAAGGAGAGCAAGGCTGAAGTTTGATGGCAATTTCCCCATGCCTGGAAAGTGTTGGTTGGCTTCTTTGAATATTAGGTTTAGCAGACATTGGAACAAGTACTAAGCCCATGTTCAAAATTCATCTATCAGCTGATACTTGGACTCCTTTTGAACATACCTACCAAAAACTCTTGCACAAAACTAGCATGAGTTTTGACCAGTGGCTAACTTTCTAATGAAGCCATCTGAAAAAAACAACACTAAATTCCTCCCAAACTTCAGCTCCTGTGAAGAAAAGTGACAGAGGATGCTTTCCCACCAGCTGGTGATATTTGAGGAAGCAGGAGGAAAACAAAGTCAGAGAAATCCACCCCACCCCACCCCCATTTCCTTATGTGCCCTTTACACAGTGAATAATGACAGCAGCCTTGTCATTGTCATTGCATTTACAGCAGGAGAGGGATCACCAAGCAGCAAATCGCATGCTAGTGTAGCATTTTGCTGGTTCAATGATTGATGGATAACATGTTAACTTGGCTGCAACAAACATTCCCTTTTCAGTCCGATTGTACTCCAGCTGCTGAGTGTCTCCTGCCTACAAATGAAGAGGCTAACACAAATAAGCATATACAAGTATAGTTGGACCCAAGTCTAATCAGAATGCAATTAATTCGTGGCTTTTGCTGAAACCAAACAGTGCACTGAACATACAATGGAAGGTAAGCTAGTGTTCTCATAATCTCTCCAGAGCCAAGCTGCTGATAAGATTTATAGAACCAGTTTGGTCTACTGGCGTAAAGACTAAAAACCAGAAGACCTCAGAGAGCTGCTGTTGTAGGGAAACGTTTGTCACTTTGAGCGCATTATAAAAAAAATAAAGATGGATAATAATAAATAAATTATAGACCACTTCCCTGCAGAATGCTACATTGCATCCTCCTGGGTATTGATTTAACAAATCCAGGGTGGCTCTGTTGCTTGAGTCAGAGCAGTGGTGAGCCCCACCTAGTTTTCCCTGAAAAAGTTCCTGTCTTTTAAAACAGGGACACCGGGCCTGCCTCCAAGCAAAGTACTGACATTGGTTTTACTTCCACTTATTTCCCATTTTTAGGAGATGAAAACTGATGGATGCTCACCAGCCCAGGGCTTTCTTTGGCGATATGCCTAATGCAGATAATCAGCAAAGCTAAGTTGGAATAATGGTGGGGAATGGGGACTATCCTCCCCAGTTTTTCTTCTAGCATTCTGTGAAAGTGCGGACAACTTGCTCCCCAAATTTCACAGGTCCACACTAGCCTATAAAGATTATCTCTATAAAGATTTGGGCAAATGAAGAGCCACTTTGGAGCAGAAAAGCAACAATATTCATGCCCACCATTCTTCTGCCTCATTTCCACCATAAAAGTTCTTCTCAATAGTTGCTTCCAATTCTTCATAAAGTCCCACACATTTTAGCAAGGAAAAGTTAACAAAATTCCATTTAAAATGAAACGGTGTGTCATACTTAAAAAAAAAAACTAAGTGGTTAACGTATTAGGTGTATGAACTTACCAAGTAATTCATTTGCTTTCTAATAAGAAGACCAAACATGGCTAGACATTTCTTTCTATAAATAAAATCCAATTTTTTTTCTAAAGAGAAAACTGAGGTTTTATTTAAAGTCTAAAGGATAGATTAAATAGAAAAAACATGTGTCTGGACTGTTTAATCTGCCACAATTACAGACTGATTGTCCCCTTCTCTTCCAACATATTTTTTTTTCAGATTCAATTCCAGAAATATTATTTCCTTATATTACTATCACTGGATTCCTGTAAATGTATGCTACTGTAGAATTCACCACATCATTTGAATTTTTAAAAAGATTCCCTTTTGTGGGTTGCAAAAAATGAATGAAAGATCAACCATATTCAGAATGGATAGGATTGTGGAAGTATTCCAGTTGTATACATTAGGAAAGAATCTATATGGAGTATTATAGCTCATCTGGTCATAACTTTATCCTTTGCAACCCCCACCTTAACTTCCTAATAGTATTTTCCTTCCAATTTCCGTCCATCCCTATCCTGTTCTTTTCATCATAGGTTTTTTTGGGCTATCATAGACTGAGGGGGTCGTTTTATTTCAAAGTTTGGTGCTACAGTGCTCAATTCACTGGATCTTGAAACAATGGATCTCTAACCTAGATTTGTCATTGCGATTGCCCAAATTTCTCATCATGATTGCACCATGATGCCATCATGTACATGACACAATCACTTTTAATGGACCATTGGGAAGTGTAGACAACTCCTTCCCAACCTATTGGTGCATTAAAGTTTTATCTGGGGAAGCTACTAATGAAAAGTACACGTTGTTTCCAAAAGCGAGGAGTAATCATCCAGAATGTTTCTACCAGCGTTGTGAAACTTTCCTATTAACTTTTCTCTGTTACCAAATTGCAATGTTCTTTACTCAATGGTTCATCACCAGAAATGCTATCCATGCTTTGACTCCCAATATCATAGAAACAAGGACATTCATTTTGGTGAATGGTGAAACTATTCCAAAACATCGCCCCCTTTCCACTTTTGGATAGATTTTTTTAGTTATCAAATTTTGAAACAGACAGACAGACAGACAGAGAGACAGACAGACAGACATTAAAAAGAAATTGCAAATTCAGGCTTCTCCCCAGCTCGATACCATGTTCAAACATTGCCCACAAACACAAATGCCATGCACAACCCGTTGTCCTGTTGTTAAAGATAGAATAAGAGAGTAGGAAGGGAACTCGTAGGTCATCTAGTCCAACCCTCTGCTCAAGCAGGAGACCCTATACCAGGGCTGTCAAACTCACGGCCCACGGACCGGATGCATCACACACTGGCCACGCCCATACCGTTTAGTGAAGGGGGGGGAAGTCCCAATACATCATATGACACTGCCGTGACGACACAAATCTGACACTCCCGCCCTATAGCATTTCTGACAAGTAGCTATCCAGTCTCTTCTTGAAAGCCTCCAGTGATGAAGCACCCACAATTTCTGAAGACTAGCTTTTCCATCGGTTGATTGTCCTCCCTGTCAGAAAAGTTCTCCTTATTTCTAGGTTGAATCTCTCCTTGATCAATTTCCATCATTGTTTCCCACTTCTCCAGAACACCTCATCCTGATAACAAAAATGGCTGAAAGAGGGTGTTTTTTTTGCCGCAGCTGCTCTGGGCTGAGTAGAACCAGATTAAGTCTTCCACTAAGCATTCCTGCATGTACGCTTTTAATTAACTGTTATGACTACAGTAATGTAATCATTCAGGCTACTCGGCTTCAATCATGGTTAAAAAATGTTCTTGGCCAAGGGCTGTACAGTTTGCCGGACTGAGAGTCCGTTTGCATATGGGAATTGGATAAGTTCCTTCACATACAACACATCTCACACATAACTCACACATTTTCCTAAATAACCTTCCCTCAGTCCTACAAAGAGGTCGTCCTCGACTTGCAACACTTCCTTTAATGACCATTCAAAGTTACAATGGTTAAAAAGTTTTTTAAAAGTGACTTGTGACCGTTTTTCACACTTACGACAGTTGCGGCATCTTTATGGTCACGTGATCAAAATTCAGCCGCTTGGAACTGAACTCATGTTTATGACGGTTGCAGTGTCCCTGGGTCATGTGATCCCCTTTTGCGACCTCCCGACAAGCAAAGTTAATGGCGAAGCCAGATTTTCTTGATAACCAGGTTACTAACCTAACAAATGCAGTGATTCATTTAACAAATGTGGCCAGAAAGGTTGTAAAACGGGGCAAAATTCACTGAACAAATGTCTCACTTAGCAACAGAAATGTTGGGCTCAATCATGGTCATACATTGAGGGTTACAGACACAGCTGTCTTTCATCCATATGCCAATCACAAACATTTCCTCACTCAAACATATATCATTCTCTTGTCCACACCTCCTCATTGCTTCCACACACTCTCCCTCTCTCTCTCTGGCATACCATCCACACCGCAGTACTTCTTCACACACACTTCCCCCTCATTTTTCCCCTCAAGCCCACAACTCTCCCAAACTTATTTTCCCCACATACATTGCATGCATTGTTCTTTGCGGCCTCACTTTCCTCACATAGGCTACACCCCAGGGGTGGGTTCCTGCCAGTTCTAACCTCTTCTATAGAAGAGGTTCCACAAATCTACAGTGCCATTTAGAACCGGTTCCAGCTCCCTCCCCCCGCCAGTCCGCACATCATCAAGATGAAGAGCGAGAGGAGGAATTCTGGGAGTTGAAGTCCACAAGTCTTAAAGCTGTCAAGTTTGAACACCCCTGGGGTTTTTTTTCTAAAGGGTTAGGGGTGCAAGGGTCTTGTAACTTGACAGCTTTAAGACTTGCGTGCTTCAAATGCCAGAGTTTCTGAGCCAACATTTTGGTTGCTAAGCAAGAACGTTGTTAAGTGAGTTTCACCACATTTTACAAGTTGGCCACACCCACCCAGTCACATGGCTGGCAAGCCACTCCCACCCAGTCACATGGCCAGCAAGTCACTCCCACAAAGCAGGCCACACCTAAAGAAGAGGTTCTAAAAATTTCTGAAACCTACCACTGCTACACTCCTTCATATACACTACTTCAAACGTATCAGTGGTGGGTTCTGGATCTCGTTAAAACTGGTTTGGTTGGAACGGGCCGGGTGGCGTCCACAATGTGTGCATGTGTCTTACCATCCAGCGACACCTCCACGAGCTCCACAATGCTCCAGCTGCTTGGCGGAGCATCGCGCAGGCGCTGTACGCACTGTGCGCATGCGCGCAAGTGCTGTATGCACTGTGCGCAAGCGCTGTACGCACTGTGCGCATGCGCGCAAGCGCTAAAGACTTTAAAGACAGGTAAAGAGCGTGGGCAGGCGGATGGGCCCTCTGGAGCACAATACCGGAACGGTACCCAGTGCTCCGGGCAGGCTCCGGTACGCCCGTACCGGGGCATACCGCCTACAACCCACCACTGAAACATATACAGTGGCTGATCAAACATATGTACATTTTTCTTTTTTCAGACAGATCCAGGTTGATTATTATTGGACTGGAGACCACAAGGTAACCCCTGGCCTGCAGGCTATTGTGGAATGTTTTTTTTTAAAAAAACTGGAAGAATGCAGTGGCAACTATTTCCATATAGGTAGTCCTTGACTTATGACCACAATTGAGCCCCAAGTTTCAGTTGCTAAGTGAGACAAGCTCCAAGTTTTGGTTGTTAAGTTAGTAGCATGGTTGTTAAGTGAATCTGGCTTCCCCATTGATTTTCTTTGTCAGAACATTGCAAAAGGTGATCACATGCCCTTGGGGCACTGCAACCCTCATAAATATTGCAGCCATCATAAGTCAGTTGCCAAGTGCAATGGTCGTAAGTGTGAAAAATGGTCATAAGTCACTTTTTCCAGTGCCATTGTAACTTTGAATGGTCATTAAATGAACTGTTGTAAGTCGAGAACTACCTGTATGTAGGTCTGAGGGAAGGCTATTTAGGAAAATGGTCGTGTCGCTTTTTTCATTGCTGTCGTAACTTCGAAGGGTCACTAAATGAAAGGTTGCAAGTCAAGGTTTACCTGCAGTGCTGTCCAGAAAATTATGTGAGTGAGCCCATGAGATCCCCAGGAATTGAGTTCCCCTGGAAGGAGACTTAAAGCAGAGGAGAGCTTTTTGAACTGAGGACAAACAGCATGTCAGGTTTCCTAAAAATGCCCTAATTGATTCATGAGTATCGAGCCAAGTTTCAATACAAAACTAGTCATTTATTAGGAGCACCATTAGGCAAGGCCTTTTTGCAGTCAGATCTGAGCTTCGTTTGAGTTATAGCTGAACTTTACCCGTTTCTTCCCTCCCCTCAGTCTGTGTCATAAATCACTTTCCTCAATGAGGTGCACCCCCTCCCAAGCCTACTACAGTAATCTGAGATCCAACTCTAGCTGAAAGTATGCGTGAAATGTGCTCCTCCCCCCCTTCCCTCACCATGACAACTTTAGGAGTTGACACAGCAATTCTTGACTGCGTTTTAAAGATTTGCAAGTACTGTATATGTGACACGTTTTCCTATGTACATCTGTAAAGCACTGGCAATAATTGAATTGTGTAGGGGTTTTTTTCTAAAAATCTCAGTTGCTTATTTCTCTTTATCTGGAAAATGCACAGTCAAATCAAATAAGTGGAATTGGGTGAAGAATTGGATTCCCACTGGGTGTGAATCCAGAGATGCAAACCCAGAATTGTGGCTGGAGTGTAAATTGGCAGGTCACGAGCCCTTGCCTAAACCAACTATCAACACATTTTGAAATTGCACTGTGTTGGAGGCCAGGGTACAATTAAGCAAACAGCCTCTATTAAAATGGGATTCTGGCTGGGCTGCGGCACCGAGTGTTTTGTTTTTTCATGTTTTAATTAAAAAGGAAAAAAAAAAAAACCAAACCTCCAGCAGTGGGGAAGCTGTCTTCTCTTCCTAGAGGAATGGTTTAATCAGCCAGATTCTTTGGTCCCCACAACAAGGGAGGATTGTCAAAAAATCTGGACCTTTTAAACCAATCTTTGTCTTAGAACCAAAGGAAATTTTGCACCTATTTTCTCTCCTACTCCCAACTTTTCTTCACCTTGGCGCCTTCCAAATGTGTCTGGATTTGGTAATTGCAGCCACCCCAATTCTGGATTATTCAATCTCTACTAAATAATGTCCAAATTGGATGTCACTGAAGTCAAAGGAAAAGCATACAGCTGACATCAATCATGCGTTTCAAATCCTATTTTTTGAAACAGGCCATGGATTCTAACTGATGGGAGGCTAACCATCCAACCCAACTCCCAGTATAGGAATCACATTTCAAAATTAGGATTTAAAACTTCCAAATCTTAATTCCAGGAATTATTCTTACAGGTGAAACACTCGTTTATGGAAAGGATGGGCTGATTTTTCAGTTACACCACAACAAAACCTACGAGACACCCACGAAAGAAGTACATACCCCAAAAGAGCTGTGTGTGTGTCTATGCCAGGCCATTTGTGACGAACAGAAAACTAGCGACGAAAATAAAAATCAGCAGTTGGATTTTCAAAAGCAGGAGGAAAAGATATTTTGCCTACTTTGGCAAGTATGTTGATCACCCTTCCCCAGTTTAGAGCTTGCTATGTACGCTGCATTGCAGCTCCCCAAATTCCAATCAAAAATGCAAATAACTTTTGTTCTGATTCTTGATTTGGGTTCACCTCTACTCCAGATAAAATATGAAACCCTGCCCCAAATACAATTCCCTCTCTCCTCATCCAGCTCAAACTTTTCCAATCCTTCATCTGTGGGAAATTTTGAGGATGCTAAGCAGATCTTGCAGGATTGATGCTCTGGAGGAAGTTTTGTGCTATCCCTCCTCCTTCTGCTTCCTTGCTCCCTCCTCCCCATTCATCTCTCAAGCAAACCACAGCCTGGGAAAACATCTGGACCAGCCCATGGGACGAAGGGGGGAGGTCATCAGGATGTGGGAAACTACAGTAGAGGCTAAAATGTCGGCATAGCTGAAGAGCCAAGCCCGCAGCCTCAGCTGGCCTGCTTCTTAACCAGAGAAAAGCATCTCAGGCTTTACACGCCTGTTACAACTGATAAGCAAAGGGACCAACTTTTGAATGGGGAGGGAGGAATTTCTACTCTCCCGCATGCTACACATGGAGGCAACGAAGCACAGAGGGCAAGTTCAAGATGACCAACATGTCTGTTCCCAAAAGGATCCTATCTTGATCTCGGAATCTGGGCCACCCCCTCCAAGTACAGCAAAGAGGGAATGAGTGAGCTGTACCAGTCCAGGCTGCAAGTTTAAAAAATATTGGATTTGAATCCTAGATTAACAAGTATAAATCTTTATTACAGTCAAAGACCAGCAATACACATTACTTTTTACAATATGCTAAAAAGTACTGACATTAAAATATAATTAAAAAGTATTGACGTTAAAAGTGGATAATAACATACATGTTCTCAGATTGTTTGGGTCACTCCCTGGTTTACCTGGGTGAAAAGCCAATAAGTATGGGAGTAAATACAATGGTCCAGAAATTGTTAGAGATATGTTCAAATAATTGGTACAAGATGACAACTATACTACTGGAACCAATTTATTTCTTATGGACATTGCAGCAGCACAGAACTTTGACACTGCATACGTGGTAACCGGGTTAGTGTCCTGGAGGAGAAAGCCTACATAAAAATTGTCTGCCCTCCCTGGCAATCCCTCTAATAAGGGGAGAATATGTGCAGACCTACGAGCTCTGTATAGCTCGCAGTATAATAGAACATGTGAATTATCTTCCACTTCTCCTTTACCACATATACAAACCCATTCTGCTATAGGTGTTCTCTTATACCTGCCCTGGAGGAGTGCTGAAGGAAGAATGTTAAATCTGGCTCTGAAGAAAGCTATTCTTTGTTTTGGGAAGATCAGGTCATTTAGATATCTTGCCGATTCCCACAGACCCTGTTTGATTCTGTCCCTTCTGTGGAGAGGCAACCTATTTAGCTTTTCTTGGAACTCCATGTCCTTCATTCTATTGATTACTACTTGCTTTGCTTGATCAAAGCCTAGGAACATTAAGAATACCGGTGAGAGCCCATAAGAGCCCAGCTTGTGATCAATTGCCTGTTTCGACGGGGAATCCTAGATTAAAACAGTTTAAACAATACGGTTTAAACATTGAAAACTGAACCCCATTGCTGTAAATAGTTTGAGAAAGACCACACTATTTGAAAGACTGTCTACCCCAAGGGATTTTTGACTCCATCAAAGGCTGCAGGGTTTGGAAGTCATTCAGAATAAGACTTAGGTCTCAGATTAGCCCTGTGGGTTCATTCATTTATTTTCTCCCTACCACCTCATCTCTTCCTTCTTCCTTCCTTCCTTCCTTCCTTCCTTCCTTCCTTCCTTCCTTCCTTCCTTCCTTCCTTCCCAGAGGTACGGATTGGATTAATTATTTGCAAAGGACTTTGAAAATTGAGCTGAGATTGCTCAGGCTTATTTATATTAATTCAAACCTGTCCAGGCGCTTTAAACTGATTTTTGGAACATTACATGCAGAGTTATTGTCCCAATCCATCTGGTTGACACATCCTGAAGACAGCCTTTGTCACTAATATCTTGAAACTCCTTCACTCACACTATTTTCTAGAAGATCATAAAAATGCTGGATTGCTGTTTCTAGTTTTCCAATTGGTTTTAATAGTCTAAAACAGCTTTTAACAACCTTGAGAAGCTTTGTTCTAAAACTGTCTTCATTCAGAATTAAATAGAACCTCAAGGAAGCTGACTTAATTTATCTTTCTGAAGTGCTAATGTTCTATTATCAAGACATTTTTTTAGTCATGAAACATTCCATCCCAATCAGAGGCTTTGGTTGGCTGTTAGTTAGAAAGACCAAACTTGACTAGATACAGCAGGGCTGAAATGCTTGCAGAGCAAAACAATTCCAGATGTCCTGTGGAAACAAAGCCAGTCCAGATGCCTACAGGGGAAGGCAAAAAGTGACAACGTCACAAGGAAATGCAATTAGAGGCAACTCACAATGTTCTCCAGCTCCACATTTCCAACTGTCCATCAGATGCTGAGAGGAAACACTGTCTGAATCATCCAAAAGGTTTGTGTATGAGGAGGTAAATCTCCAACGCATTCCCTAGCAACCTCAAGTCAGTTGAAGTCCAAGGAAGGCAGAGATGTAAAGGGATTGAAAAGAGGAGGTTGCAAAATAAATTGTCCTGAATGAGTCACCCAAATGTTAAGCCATCCACCCTGCACAAAGTTTAAATAGTTTGAAAAACATGCATGACCGAGAGATTCTCTCATCTAAATAGGACAGGGGGGAAACTTGTTCTTATTTTTTATGATAATTATTTTTTAAAGCTGTTTCTTCAAAGTAACTATCTCTTCTGCCTTGTTATGACATCTCACCATCCAAAAAAGATTTCTAAGACTGCAAATGAGAGAGAGCGGGAGGGAGGAAGAGACTAAGTATATATCATCTATCTATCTGCTAAAGTGTCCTTCAAGTTAAACTGTGCTCCTGGCAATTTCCTGGATATATCCATGTTTTCTTGGCAACAATAAAGAAGTGGTTTGGAATTCGCCTCTGGAACTTTTTAAAACTTCCCTGTCAAGTTCACAGAGCTAGGCGCTTTTTTTTTTTCCATATCCAAGCATTCCATCCAAATACTGACCTTATTTAGCTTTTTGGTATCACCCAAGGTCAGCATGTGTAGAGTAGCTCCAATGCTCATTAGAATAAAGGGGAGAAACCAAACAAATATGAAAAAAAATATTATCTGAATGCTCCAAGGATTTTAATTGCTTCCTTTGCTTGATGTCTAACAAATAATAAATAGAATCACCACAACCCATGTATTCCTTACATAGCCACTAGATGACTGTAAAGATCCTGCCTGCAATATAATTTTTGAAGTTGAAAGCACTGGAGAATAGTCTCTGATTAAGACCTCACAGAACATTAAGGCTCACATAACAAGCAGAGCTTTAGACATTTTAAGCTCAAGCTGTATAAGTAAAGCTATATGTCCAAATATGTTACAGTTGTGAACTACCCTAAATTTTAGAAAGAGAGATTAAAGCTATCTTGTGATATGAAATCATCTATTCCAACGTTGTCTCTAAGATCATCAGGCTCTTTCTGAGAAGAAGGATACATAAAGGTAAAGGTTCCCCTCATGCATATATGCTAGTCGTTCCCGACACTAGGGGGTGGTGCTCATCTCTATTTCAAAGCCGAAGAGCCAGCGCTGTCCAAAGACGTCTCTGTGGTCATGTGGCCGTCATGACTAAAAGCCGAAGGCGTACGGAACTCTGTTACCTTCCCACCAAAGGTGGTTCTTATATTTCTACTTGCATTTTTATATGCTTTCAAACTGCTAGGTTGGCAGAAGCTGGGACAAGTAACAGGAACTCACTCTGTTACATGGTGCTAGGAATTTGAACCACCTAACTTCCGACCTTTCTTATCGACAAGCTCAGTGTCTTAGCCACTGAGCCACCCTTGAAGGATACATACGCAGACATTAAAGCAGTGACATTCTCTGTTTATTTATCTGTCATTTCAGAGAGGGGCAGTTCAGCTAAGGATCTCTGCTGGTGACTTCCACTGTTGTCTAGTCACTCAACCATCACGGACAAGCTTCAGCATTGCCCTAGGGATGGTTGCATTATGCTAGAAGGTGCTAGAGTAGATAAATAGCTGGAAGGGAGAAACAGCATAAGATAGGAAGAGCCAAGTCTAATTCCCTGCTGAACCAAAACAAGGACCTTGGTGCCGTCACATTTTCATCCTAACTTTCTTCATAAGACTACTATGGAGATAAAATGGAAGCATGTCCAAAGCACTAAAGCTGAGTGCTTTGGAAGACAAAGACATGAAGGTAATAAATGCCCAGGCAAATAGATGCCTAAACATAGAAAATAAAATGAAATAAACCAGCTGGGTATACGGATGATCTATGTAGCAATCTTAGATAATAACTGTTGATGGGCTTATCATTTTATTGGACAGAACATAGGTTAATAACTACCCCATACCTAACTGTCCCATTGACCCAGCTTCCACTCACTAGCATTACTTCTAGGGGAGCAATGCTGTCCCCTTGTGGAGAGGGAAGAAAGGACATTTCTGCTAAAAAAGAAATCCCGATATTCTACGCACCTGCTCCAAATGCCAAATCTCATGCCAGATCTCACATGCAGATCTTCTCTCTGCCCACAGCCCAGGCACTTACCCAGATCTCTTGACTTCTTCTCACTCCAACACAGAGCTTCCCAGAAGAGGCACCAGCAGGGCTGAGGGAGCCACCAGCACTAGCTGTACCATGGATGGGGAACGTGCACTACGATCTAGTCTCTCGGTGCTTCGGTTGCTTTTTTCTCTGCTCCTCAGCCTCCTTTCCTCCTAAATTCCAATATTTTCCTTCCAGAGAGCAGAGCTGCATTTACGAAAACAGCCTGATTTCTTTTTTTTTTTTTTTTTGGAGGTGAAAAGGAAAAAAGTCCCTGAACAACAGCAGGCTGAAAGTCAAGTGGCTTCTCCTCCAGCTGCAGTCCTTGGCCTGGCTCCAAGGCAAACTCCGCTCCATAATTACACAATTTAGAAGAACAGCCCCATGCTGACTTAAAGGGCCAGAGATCCAGATCTCCCAGGTCTGCCTGGTCCAGCTCCAGAGACAGACTCTGAATGAAGTCACATGAGGCGACATGTTGGAACCAAACAGGTGGGTGCATATGCATCCAAGGAATCAGCTCTCAAAGGCTTTCCTGGATTGTATTTCAGGATATCAGAACTTGGTCCCACAGAAGAAGCAGATGTGACCTCACTTGGTTTCCTTCCTGTTTCCATTACCCTTGCAAAAAATAAATAAATCCCAATCTGGATCCCCATAACATCTTTCAAAAACGCCTTGGTGCTTTTGACTCTGATTGTAAAGTGTGGAAATGATCTGTTGGGAGAGATGGCAGCCATCCAGGCCATCCAGGCTGAAAGCAGATGGAGACAGCTAGCAAGGTTAGAGAGGAAAGAGTCCTAGAGAACCACCAGAGGAAGAACACCAGATACTATAACCCAACCGTTCCAGTTCGGTGGCCTCTAGATTGTCTGGGAACTATATTTTTCAGAATCTCCCAGAAAGTCTGAAGATGCTGTTATGGCCCCTGCTGAAGCTAAACAAGAAACAAGACAGGGAACCACAGCAAATGCATATTGAGGATTGGTTTCTTCAAGGGAGGGTTAGAAAGTACACAGAATAGGAATCTTGGTGAAACTAAGCTAGTTAAACTCAAGGTGGGACATATAATCAGCTTTGTGAACTATAGAAGGAAGGGAGAGATGGAGGGAGAAAGAAAGAAAGAAAGAAAGAAAGAAAGAAAGAAAGAAAGAAAGAAAGAAAGAGAAGGAAAGAAAGAGAGAGAGAGAGAAAGAAAGAAAGAGAGGGAGAGAGAAAGAAAGAAAGAAACAAATAAACACAGAAACAAAGAAGAAAGAAAAGAAAATCTTGGTGAAACTAAGCTAGTTAAACTTGAGCTGGGACATATAATCAGCTTTATGAACTATGGAAGGGAGGGAGGGGAGGTAGAGAGAAAGAAAGAAAGAAAGAAAGAAAGAAAGAAAGAAAGAAAGAAAGAAAGAAAGAAAGAAAGAAAGAAAGAAAGAAAGAAAGAGGAAGGAAGGATATATATGGTGGAAAATAACGTGTGAGAGATATTTTGTTTTAGAAAATACACAGAGCTACACTGGGCTAGAAATATTTGATAATTCTTTTTTCTTTAGTTTAATTGTGTCTGATTCTGCTCATATTTGAAAACACAGAACTTCACATAATGTGAGAGCTTAAAAATACTTGAATTTCTCTCTCTCTTTTTCCCAGCCATAACTAAGGGTCTGTTTGTAAACCAAAAGGCCCCAGCTACATTCACCAGCAGCCAGGCGACTCTGGAGGTCCCCCTGAGGTCACCCACATTGACCTTTACCTCTTGAATCATGCTTTCTCCCCATTAATCACAGCTGTCTCTGCTGCTGCCACCCTCTGGGGGAACATGGCCCTTGAGAGTGAACAGCCCTCGGCCATCCAATGCGTCTTTCCCAGAAATCATCCGAGACTGACGCTGGAGACTTTGCGACAATTGCTGTCTCTCTCCAGCAACTCCCCCACCCTGCCCCCCTGCCATGCCAGCTTGCCTGACAGTGAATTATCTGCAGGGAGAAAAAAAAGAAATCCCAGCCTGAAAGCAAGGAGAATCCAAATGACCCCTCCATCTCCCCTCAGCAAGATCTCCTCTTCAGTTTCTGGGGATGTCCAAAGCTGACAGAGAGGCCCATTGATTCTAGACAGAAGTTCATACAACGTATCTTTATGCATAGGTGTATTGCACTCCCACACACCCACCTATGAAACCTGAGTGCCAGGGATTGATCTGAGGTTACCAACAGGGAAAGGCGACAATATTGGCTGATGAGGAAACTGGCTAAAACTTCCTTGTATGCCAGACTCTCTGGAGGAAATAACGAAGCCAGGATGCCCAGAATTAGCAATAGCAATAGCACTTAGACTTGTATACCGCTTCACAGTGCTTTACAACTCACACTAAGCAGTTTACAGAGTCGGCATATTGCTCCCAAACAATCTGGGTCCTCATTTTACCCATCTCGGAAGGATGGAAGGCTGAGTCAACCTTGAGCCTGGTGAGATTCGAACTGCCAAATTGCAGGCAGCCGGCAGGTAGCAGAAGTAGCCTGCAGTACCACACTCTAACTACCGTGCCTGTGTTTTCCAAGCTGTAATAAAAAGGTAGGGAGAAGGGCATAGGCCAGGGGTGTCCAAACTTGGGAACTTTAAGACTTGTGGACTTCAACTCCCAGAATTCCCCAGCCAGCATGGCTGGCTGGGGAATTCTGGGAGTTGAAGTCCACAAGTCTTAAAGTTCCCAGGTTTGGACACCCCTGGCATAGGCCAACCTTCCTCCCCTCATTGTAATGTTCTCCATTATGGTCTTAACTTTGGTCACCTCTTTTTTTTAAAAAAAACTGATTACTTGGGCACATCCAAAATGTATTTCAGCCTTTGAGTAAGCTTTTTAATCTCGGCTTTGTGGTGGAAGGTAGAGAGTGGGCACCTATGTTCTCCTTTCTCAATGGTTATAACACCCCGTGGCCACTTCCATGCGTGAATAGCCATTAGAGTTTTTGAAAGTTCTGAATACATCGCTCGAGCACTTCTGCAGTTCAACCGAAACACACATGAATGGGGTAAAAAGAGCACTCCTTTAACTTATTTTGCTTTCATTCCTCTCTTCCACATACAGGTTGATGCATGAGATGGGGAAATGATTTTCTTTCAAAATTGCCAACCTTCCACGCAGCAACCACACTGAAGGAGAGACACTTTTGCTTGGAATAGGCTGTCGATTCAAACAATGAGCAGTTTGAGGAAACGCAGTCAGTAGAATGAGGGTTTATAGGCTACAATTAGGGGGGAAATGGGTGGGAGAGAGACACAAAAATGATCCCACAAAATGCAAAGTCTATTACCCGAAAGGACTAGATGCCAGAAGGAGGCGGTACTATTTTTTTCATAGGGATATAAGATTTTTGGTATTTTATCATCCCAAGAAATGACCCTTATGGGATAGGGCAGTTTTTGGGCGAGAAACCCAACTGTAGCTTTCTTCTGAACTCACCTGGGAAACACAAGGACCTTTTGAGTAAGACCGATCTACTAAAATAGCTATTATAGAGCAAGCAGTATGACACCCAGTAAATATGGTAGAATTGATGCAGCCACAGCACTCTGTTTTCCAAGCTGTATTAAAAAGGTAGGGAGAAGGGCATAGGCCAAACTTCCTCCCCCACATTGTAATGTTCTCCATCATGGTCTTTTCTAGGTTCACAGAACCATAATTCCCAGAATTGCCCAGCCAATATGAGGAGAATTTTCACGATGTACAGGGAAATGGCCCTGATGTTGCAATAGCATCACCACTGGTACCTAGTGGTGTGTACATGTGTTTTGTGGCCCACCAGCAGCCAACAGATCTGGCAGCATATTTGGACAGTGAGGAGGTTGGGGAGGAACGTGGGCCAGTCCTGGAGTCTGGGGAAGACTCTGTTGAGGGCTCTGTGTTGGAGGCAGAGAGGAGGCCAGAGCCGTACGCCAGTTATCAGCTCCCTTCAGAGTCAGACATCAGTGAGGCAGACGAACAGCTGGAGCCTGTTCCCAGTGTGCGCATGTGCAGAGTTGCTAGATGAAGGCAAGAGCTAAAGAACAGGAGGCAAATTGGGAGTAAGGCCACAGGTGGATGATAAATGGCCCCTCCCAGAGGAAATAAAAGAGGAGCGAAAGGGGAGTGGAGTTTGCAGGAGACAATTAGTTCGCTTAATTAGTTCATGACTCTCTGAGACTCCTTGCCAAATTTTGCAGATATCAGCCTGTCAGCTCTCCAAGCCAGATAAGGTCTGTGACTGTAAATCCTCCCTTGAAAGACTTTGCTGGATGTGAATGAGCAGAATTTACAGTAAATTAGTAAAAGGGGTTTTTGTCAGGACAAGAAGTTTGCTTCATGCTCTTGGGAAGCCTAGGTCAGACCAATGTAATAGTACTACAGTATTGCTCCATAACACTCAGCTGTAATTAAGCTTTATCTTTGGTTTTGACCTCTCTGCTTCATTTTTTGCAATCTGCATTCAGGAAATTCTTGCACGTTAAATCAGGGAATTCATGCAGTGTATTCTGAACATATAAACAAAGATATCTTGGCTGATGTCAGCCTATGTCCCCTGTTTATCTTAGCCCTTTCTTAAGAAATCAGACTCTATATGGGGACTTTTTTTTTTTTTTTTACTGGAATGGAATTTTCAGAGGGACCAAATGATTCATCCGTAGACATTTCCCTAAAATCCTAGCAAGCTGAAATGTGTGAGAGAGGGAAATCCAAGATACCCATAGCGTAGAAAAATCTGAAAGTCCTTATCTTTTTTGTATGGCTGTGGCAAAACGAGAGGGGGGGGGAAATCAATCCCAAAATACCAATTCTCACCATATTTTGTGGCCTCGGATAAATGCAAGCAATGGAAACAACTACTCATTATAGGGACAATCAACTTAGTGTCTTCCAGATATTTGGCAGTATATCTCCTAAAATTCCTGTTCCTGCTAGCCAGGACTTATGGAAGATGTAGTTCAAGGCATCTGGAAACCAGATGGCTTCCTTGTTTGTTTCAGCTTTTATTCTCTCTTCTTTTCCTTTGTTTCCACTTGCCTCTCATTTCGGTTGCCGTTTTTCCTACTGTTAAGTTTTAGCTGCCTCAGAGCATTCTAATGTTATCCTAACATCCTGCAGGGATCTCAGAAGCAGATCTCAGAAGCAGGAACGTAATGTTTTCCTCCTTCAAAGTGGGATCCTCAAAGAGCACCCTCGGAAGTGGTTAAACTGTATTTGGAAGCAAAATGAAACTCTTCTACAGGCAACATTCTGCACCGGAGAATAACAGCATAGGTTGTGACGTATGGTGGAGACGGGTGGCACACAATTCCAGCCCTAGGACCAACAAACCCACACAAGGAACGGAATGTCATTTGGGGGAGTTCCGCTGCTCCTTTGCACCCTTGTGATGTGGCGTTAGAACAATCAGAAGAAATGAACATGTAAGCTCTCTCAGTATGTAGGATGAATTAAACAAGGTATGGTACAAAATCTGATAAAAAAAAAAACACAGTTTGGGGCACCCAACCAAATGTTTCCCAGTACTTACCTTGGCTTCGCATTTTTTATGGCTTGCCATTTTGCACACTGCAAGAGAAAAAAAATAGAGAAACATTTCAGTATTCAAGGTAACTGTAAATATGGATGCCTTCTGATGCTTTGATCCCAAGTACAGGTAGTCCTCAATTTACAACAGTTCATTTAGTGACCGTTTGAAGCAGTGGTGGGATTCAAATTTTTTCACTACTGGTTCTGTGGGCATGTATTGGTGGGCGTGACTTGGTGGGCATGGATTTGTGGGCGTGGCAGGGGAAGGAGACTGCAAAATCCCCATTTCCTCCCAATCATCTGGGACTCGGGAGGCAAAGAATAGATGAAGGTGGGGGCAGTCAGAGGTGGCATTTACTGGTTCTCCAAACTACTCAAAATTTCCACTACCGGTTCTCCAGAACTGGTCAGAACCTGCTAAATACTACCTCTGGTTTGAAGTTACAATGGCACTGAAAAAAGTAACTCATGATCCTTTTTCACACTTACATCCGTTGCCGCATCCCCATTGTCATGTGATCAAAATTCAGGTGACAACTGATTCATATTTATGACGGTTGCAGTGTCTCAGGATCCCGCGATACCCTTTTGTGACCACCTGACAAGCAAACTCAATGGGGAAGCCACGTTCACTTAACAACCGTCTTACTAATTTAACAACTGCAAGTGATTCACTTAACAACTGTGGCAGAAATGGTTGTCAAATGGGGCAAAACTCACTTAACAAACATCTCATTTAGCAACAGAAGTGATGGGCTCAATTGTGGTCGTAAGTCGAGGACTATCTGTATTTTTTTATTTTATTTTTTGCAGAACAATACTGTAAAGCACGTTGGGTGAAGCTACATTTCGGGTATGGAAATGGAAGTGAAAGAGCCGTGGTGGCGCAGTGGTCAGAGTGCACTACTGCAGGCCACTTCTGCTGACTATTGGCTGCCTGCAATTTGGCAGTTCAAATCCCACCAGACTCAAGGTTGATTCAGCTTTTCATCCTTCCGAGGTGGGTAAAATGAGGATTGTTAGGGGCAATGTACTGACTCTGTAAAACTGCTTAGAGAGGGCTGTAGAGCACTATAAAGTGGTATATAAGTCTAAGTGCTATTGCTGGTGCTATGGGAAGGGGCTAATGTCCTCGCTGTTGTCCTCGCTGTTTTTAACTATTATTATTTTTCATTGTGCAGTGAAATCCATAATAAAAAAAAACCCACCCAGATTAATGAACTGGCAGTCCTGGTGGGCACCACTATAAAGAAGACCGCATCAAAGCTTTGCCTTCCAAAAATAATGATGTGAATGTATACTTAAAATGATATGTAAGAGAATAAAAAATAAATAAAAATGTTCTGAAAAAAAAAAAAAGCTTTGCCTTCCCAAAGCCCTTTCCGTATTGTCTTACAACACAAGGAGTACAAACGAGCCAACAGCAGAAAAACATCCTACCTCTGCACACAAGCCCTTGGGCTTCTATGGATTCCTTGCACACGATGCATGCCTTTTTCTTCTTCTTAAAAACCTTCTCTTTGAAGTTGTGGGGCTCCGACACCTTCCCAGGCTGAAAGGACAAACAAAAGCAGAAAATAGGATGGTGCAGAATTTATTTTACATAGATCAGTGGAGGCACCTTTCCCCGGACACGCGCATGCGAAGTCATCATAAAGATTTCACCAATGGGTCTAGGACAGTGGTGGGCAACCTTTTTTTTCAACTGAGCCAAATCTCGCCAAAACCACAATTGAAATTTATTTTGAGAGCCACATTTTTAAAACCGAAAATACATAGGATGGTACACTGTTTTTAGTTTCAATAAACTCTGGCATTTGAAGCACGCAAGTCTTAAAGCTGTCAAGTTACAAGATCCTTGCATCCCTAACCCTTTAGGAAAAAAACCCCAAGGGGTCTTCAAACCTGACAGCTTGAAGACTTGTGGACTTCAACTCCCAGAATTCTGAGAATTGAAGTCCACCAAGGGCATCAATCATATTAGCCCAGGGATCTGCAAAATTGGCTCTTAACACTGGTGGACTTCAACTCCCAGAATTCTGAGAATTGAAGTCCACCAGTCTTAAAACAGCCAACTTTGCAGACCTCTGTGTTAGCCCAAAGCCTGGCGCTGGGCGGGCACTGCTCCCCCATTGGTGGAGCCCCAAGAAGCGAGGAGGGAGAAAAAGAAATGGAGGCTAAGGAGCTTCCCCCGCCCCCTCCCAGCAAAAATCTAACCAGGGAGCCGGGCGGGCAGTAGCAAATTAGCCGATCACGCGGCGTGATCGGCTAATTTGCTACTGCCCGCCCGGCTCCCCGGTTAGATTTTTGCTGGGAGGAGGCGGGGGGGAAGCTCCTTAGCCTCCGTTTCTTTTTCTGCCTCCTCGCTTCTCGTCCCCGCCCGACTTCAGGATCCTCCCTAATCATTGTGGGTCGAAAAGAAAAAAGGGAAAGGGGCGCTTGTTTTGAAGTGCCCGAGAGGAGGGAGGGGAGCGGGCGCCCGGCACACAGAAGAGCCGCATTAAAATGTGTAAAGAGTCACATGTGGCTTGCGAGCCGCGGCTTGCCAACCACTGGTCTAGGACAACTCCCCACAGCCAACTTACCATGGCCAATTCATCATGGCTAACTCACCACAGTCAACTTGCCACAGCCAACTCACCATGGCCAATTCGTCTTAGGACAACTTGCCATGGGACAAGATTTACACTAATATCAAAGAAATGGTGTAATGGAATCATTTTTTAAAAGAATGCAAAAGGAAGGACAGAATGAAATGTGAATGACAAAAATTAAAATGATTTTTCTAATTGTTTTAAATAATTAAATAAAATTATTGATTTGTCCCGCCTTTGTCCCACAGCAAGTTGGCCATGACAAGTTATCTTGTGGTGAGCTAGCCATGGTGAGTTGGCCATGGAGTATTGGCAGTGGTGATTTGGCAGCAGTGAGTTTGGCGAGTTGTCCCATTCTGTTCACCACCACCATACTGGGGTTCTCCAGTATGTTGAGATGTCAATTTACAGAATTCCACATGGGAACGGCACATCAGATTTGAGACATACTTTATAAAAATTCTAGTGAAAATAATTTTTTGAGTATTCTATACACAAGGACCCTTCTGAATATTAACGCTCATCTGACACTCAATATTGGAAAAGGCCCCAAAGACTTGTATTGTCATGGTTTAAATCCATGCCAAATTCATGTCCGTCTCCAAACAATTTGGATATTTATCCAATACAGAAAAGAGTACGAGAGGTTTATCTGTTACGGTCCCCTTACTTATTTTGAGTAGATATGGATTGTGGTACATTATAATCAATGAGAGACAGAACAGTATTAGGAGAATAGGTTGAAGAGATTGGAACAATTTAATTGGGAAAAAAGAAAACTAAAGAGAATATTGATATATTTCTATTTTATTATTTATATTATTTGTAATTTCTCAGTGCTATACTCTTTCATTTATATGTACATATTGGCACATCATGCCATGAAAAGTAACTGAAAACAAATTCTGGATTTCTTTGCACAACATGGAATTAACGTGTAGCATATTTCACAAGATCCAGCAGTAAGAACCGGTTTAGATGCTGGTTTTGTTTTTTTAAGGATTAAACAAATTCATAGAGGTCAGGCTTAGGAACTACTTACTATTAACCTTATCATAAAACAAAAGCCCCTGTTAAGAGATCCAACAGCCATAAAAAACAGGGAATTGATTTCTCCATCCTATTTCCCCTCTTCCTAAAATACGTTCTGTTGGAACATGTTAGAGATGCAGCTCAATTACATCTTAGCCATTATAACTGTATTTCTGCTCAACAATTATAACAGCCCATGACTAGAGTAGTAGTTCTAAAACCAAAAGGATGTATTTTACTTTTAAGCAGTACATGTATTTCACAGATAAAGCATTAATCTGTGAAATGTTGTGTTGAGAGCATTAGTTTGTTTTAACTATGGTTTACTAAAGTACAAACTATAGTCACCTAATCAGATGCAACAACTATAAATCATGGATTATAACTCCAGCTAGCTAAGGCAGAAGGCTAGAAACTGGCAATCTGTGAATTCTTCAGAGATCTTGGGTTAGTCACTCTCTCTCTCAGCCCAACCTAGCTCATAGGGTTATTGCGGAGGGAAGAATAAGAGAAGAAAAGAGCACATCATTATGTATGTTCGCAGCTTTGACTTATTTATAAGAATAGTAATAAAGGCGGGAGAAAAATTAAAAAAAATACTATGCTCTGCTACTTTATTTATTTAAAATTGTTTAATCAGTTGGCAGAATTCATGCAGCACACTGGATCGCATTTCACGAGTCATCATTCACAGTGCTATATTAACCCATTACACTAACCCAAAACAAGCCAACTCCATTGTGGTTTGATGCAACACGTGACCACCATCTCTTTTGCAACTTTATCAAAGCAGTTTATTGAAATATGTATTAAAAAACACACCCATGTGCACACACATCCACACTCATGCAGATACACATTGCCTAATTATGCCAGAACATTTTTTTTAAAAAGAAAACGAAGCAATCGATTAAAATCAAAAGGGAAGCTATCGCTCTAAATTATACGGCTCTCAAACTGACCCATCAAACTAAAATTTGTTCAGCTGAATCTATTGATGAGCGTTGGTTGTGCAAGGTCTTACAAAACCCAAGCTCAAAATTAATCCACGCTCTGGAGAAGGAACAGAAGATGACTGGGAACATTGTGACATGCCAAATAACAATAACAACTGCGCTGAACATTTCTCCACAAAATGCAAGCCTTGCATACGCTCTCCACGAATTTCAAGAATGTGCGTGCTAAGGGTTCATGAGATAAATCTTCATGAAACGCTGGGTGCCAGGTCAACAGCCAATGTTCTGTTGGAAGCAGCTACATATCAACCAGATTAATGTATTTTCTCAAACTAAACAAACAGAAGGAACAAGGGCTGCTGCTTTTCTCCCTCTTTAAGACTTGAGAGAAGGGGAGGGGAGACAATAAACAGCTTCAACCTTAACTTAAGGTTCAACGCGTCTGTATAGAAATCCTTTTTTTTAAATTTGGTGGCACAACCATAATTTTTTATTTAAAGGACAAAAGAACTGACAACTCTCTGCAGGGTTTTAAGGAGTTTTGCTGATATGATGTCCGGTAGGGTTACCAGATATCCAACAAAAAGAGGAATGTCCTACTTTTTATCCTCATGGCCTCTATCTGGCAGGAATAACTTTCAAATGAAATATTGTTTGGCATTTTGAGTATCTTCGGGTTTGGGGGGGAGAGCAGGGACCATTTGCATAACATTTAACATACCTTTAATAAATAAATACAATTTTTCAGACTTTTGGGTACTGCAATTAGACTCCAGATGTATGTTATTTTCTAATTGCAGCAATCCGCTGCAATCCAGCCCCTTCAAATCTATGATCATTATTTCTATAATGAAATTTGAAAAGTGTGCCACTATTGATGCTATACTACCATGGCGTTTGTTCTTGAAAAGATAGATACGTTCAAAAAATACTGAAGTTGGAAAACCAGTCCTTCTGATGCTAGAAAAAGTAATTTCATATATATGTAGACCCAAGTACATTTGGGGGGGGGGGTTTCAGTGAATTTTTTTTGTTACAGATGCCAAGAAAGTTAAACAGTTAGTAGTGGATCCTCCTTTTCCCTCATTTGTCCTCCTTTCTAATTGTCCATGTCCTCCTTTGCCTGTTCAGATATCTGATAATTCTAGGAACAAGGCCTTCTCTCTAGTGCAGGGGTGTCCAAACTTGGGAACTTTAAGACTTGTGGACTTCAACTCCCAGAATTCCCCAGCCAGCATGGCTGGCTGGGGAATTCTGGGAGTTGAAGTCCACAAGTCTTAAAGTTCCCAAGTTTGGACACCCCTGCTCTAGTGGCACTGTAGTTAACAGAATATGGTGTCCAGAGATGTTGCTCAGATGTCTATGGAGATTCTCAGTCATCCAAGTCATGGTTGTCCCAAAGGTGTTTTTTCAAGAGGCAATTGGACTTTTTTGGTTTTTCCTTGAAGATGTTTCGCTTCTCACCCAAGAAGCTTCTACAGCTCTGTATTCGAAGGGCGTTCATCCCAAAGTGCATAGCTAAATGTCTACAGGGAGATCCTCAGTCATCTAGGTCATGGTTGTCCCAAAGGTGCTTTTTCAAGACTCAACTGGACTTACTTGTTTTTCTTTGAAGGTGTTTCGCTTCTCATCCAAGAAGCTTCTGTGACTCAGAGTTGAAGAAGTTTCTTGGATGAGAAGTGAAACGTCTTCAAAGAAAAACAAGAAAGTCCAGTTGACTCTTGAGAAGGCACCTTTGGGCTCAGATGAGTTTCTTCTGAGCAACCTTTTAAAGTTTTAAGGCAATGGGCATGAGAATGCAACAAGAGGACTGCAGGGCAATGAGCCTTCTTATCACAATGGTTGTGCCAAAGAAGCTAGAAATAACTGTTTAGAGTGGAGGACAAGATAAATCTGAAAGCAGGCGGCTTTGGCTGTGCTCTGGGGATAATAGGAAGGCCGTCTCATGGGGTCATGTGCTTTGCGATTAGTGAGGTTCAACTGCAGCCTGACCATCAACAGTATTGCTTTTTTTGGCAAGTCCATGTCAGTCCACTTCCCAAGGATCTGAATCATGGAATTTGCCTTCCTTTGCAGCAACTATACCCTGCATTTATTTTTTTCATTGAGCTGTCTACCATGACCCCAAAACTCTTACTCCTGGTCAAAAACTGTCAGCTTAGATCCTATCCCTGTGTTTAGAAAGTCTGAACTCTTGCTTGTTTATATTCTATTGTATTTGCCATCTCAAGGCCAAATCATCCACTTTGCAAAGATCTTTCTGGAAATTATTCTGTAATTTTCTACAGCCAGTAAACTTGTCTAATTCATTAGTTAACCCCTATACCAGGGGTGAAATTCAGCAGGTTCTGACAGGTTCTGGAGAACCGGTAGCGGAAATTTTGAGTAGTTTGGAGAACCAGCAAATACTACCTCTGGCTGGCTCCAGAGTGGGGTGGGAATGGACATTATACAATATCCCTTCCCCACAAGTGGGGAGGCAATTGGGATTTTGCAGTATCCTTCCCCCAGGGGTGGGATGGCAATGGAGATTTTGCAATATCCTTCCCCCAGAAGTGGGGAGGGAATGGGGATTTTGCAGTATCCTTCCCCTAGAGTGGGGAGGGAATGGGGATTTTGCAGTATCCTTCCCCTGGAGTGGGAAGGGAATGGAGATTTTGCAGTATCCTTCCCCTGGAGTGGGGAGGGAATGGAGATTTTGCAGTATCCTTGCCCTGGAGTGGGGAGGGAATGGAGATTTTGCAATATCCTTCCCCCAGGAGTGGGGAGGGAATGGGGATTTTGCAGTATCATTCCCCTGGAGTGGGGAGGGAATGGGGATTTTGTAGTATCCTTCCCCTGGAGTGGGAAGGGAATGGAGATTTTGCAGTATCCTTACCCTGGAATAGGGTGGGAATGACCATTGGCCTACCTGAAGGGTCATTTTCTGGGTGCTGCGAAGGAGAGTCCAAGCAAGGGTTAAATACAGTCAATCTGCCCAGGACTGAATTGAAACTTTAAGCCATGCCTCTGGTGCCGACTAATCTTCAGATTTTCTTCAATGAAGGCGTGGACAATGCGCACTGAGAAGTTCCGGAGCAAAGTCAACGAAAGTCATAACAAGTATCCATAAGTTCCGCAGGACCATATGACAACTGGCGGAGCAGACCCCAGGGCGGGGTTGGACTCTCCTTTGCAGCACCAAGAAAAGGACCCTTCAGGTAAGCCAATGGTCATTTTCCTGGGTGCTGCTCTGGAGAGACCAAGCATGGGACATCCCCAAGCTAAATGTCACTAGGGTGGGAAAAAGAAGATTTTGCAGTATCCTTCCCCTGGAATAGGGTGGGAATGGAGATTTTGCAGTATCCTTCCCCTGCCACGCCCACCAAGCCACGCCCACAGAACCGGTAGTAAACATTTTTGAATTTCACCACTGCCCTATACACATTTTATAAGCAAATTTAAAATAGTGGTCCCGATATCAGTCCCTTGGGGACCTCTCTTCATGTTGAAAATGGCCCATTAATTCCTACCTTCTATTTCCTGTCCTTTAGCCAGTTAACAATCTATGAGAACACCTGTCCTTTTCATTCCATGACCGCTGAGTGTGCGCAGAAGCCAGTGGTGAGAATTTTGTCAAAGGCTTTTTCAAAGTCTATAATGTTTGTTGACTTATCCCTCCCAACACACTTGTCGACATTCAAAAAGCAAATGCCATGTTTGTTCCATTTCGGCAAAGATGATGATTCTGGACCTTTGATTACTTTTGTGTTAGTAACATTGCCTATACTTTACTAAGAATTAATATTAAGCCACATTTAGATCCCCTTGAAAGAAACTGCGCTTCGTTACTTGTTACTGTTTTCCAGTTCTTGGCAACAAATCTTATGGAGAAGTTGCATACATTTGCCAGAAGAACAGCAACTTCAATATTTTACTTCTTTAGGAAACCTAAAGATGGATGGATATCTCCTAGACATATTTTTAATGTGTCAAATTTATAACTGTATCTATGGTTATCTTATTTTGTCTTAATTCATATGATTTTGTTCCTGAAAAACATAGCTCAATGTGTAAATAATTTAATGTTATTTTAACTTAGAATCAGTTGATCAAGAACACTATTCCTCCTCTTAGTTATAGAAATGCTATTGTTGTTGTTGTTGTTAGTTGCGAAGTTGTGTCCAACCCATTGCAACCCCATGGACAATGTTCCCCCAGGCCTTCCTGTCCTCTACCATCCTCTGGAGTCCATTTAAGCTCACACCTACTGCTTCAGTGACTCCATCTAGTCATCTCATTGTCTGTTATCCCCTTCTTCTTTTGCCCTCAATCCTTCCCAGCATTAGGCTCTTCTCCAGTGAGTCCTTCTTTCTCTTTAGGTGGCCAATAATATAATAGCATTAGAAATGCTATTATTACTCTGAAATTCTAAATCTTTCTTTGGAATACATAGAAAGTAAATTAATTATCCTCATTGCTTGTCCATTCTTTAAGCAACTCACCTGCTTTTTAATCATATTCATACTTTGTAATGTGAAACGCTCCTAAATGTCAACCCAAAATATATGTAATATGCAGAGCCTGGCATGCCTACCAAATGCATCTCAATGTAATGAGGAAATTCTGATTTCTTTAGTATAAATTATGCCAAATTATTGCAATCTGATTTTGCCTAATTTCCTGCTGTTCATTCATTTTGGTTCTTTGTTCATGTTAACTGAATTTGAAAATTTGTAACTGTACATGTGGAGGAACATTTGTTATTTTAAATGAAATTTCTAGTTAATAATGGCCAATTGTGACAAATATTTTCTTGATTAAAATGTATCTCTTTGCAACCGAGAGGACTACACACATGAATGACAAAGTAAGATTTCTTAGAATGGTCAATTCTGTTTTCAGTATCCCATTCTGCAATTCATCAACGTTTCTTCAGAGTAATATATTCACATTGCAAAAAAAGAAATTGCAAAAAAAAAAAATCAGAAATAAGGAATATTGTAATCTTCACACTGAATTTGAAAACAATTACTTAGAAATGTTGATGGTTGAAATTTATATAAAGCTAGTAACAGCAATTATATTCCAATGAGATGAATGAAACAGCTAGTAACAGAAATTACATTAAATTAAATTCCTCTTATATGGATGGACTTACATGGCTTTTTCCAACCATCCCCTTCCATCCCAGTCCTATTTCCCCAACTGGCAGCTGCTAAAGATGACATCTTCCAGCATTTCCCTAATTTTGTTTTCCGAATTCTGAACCTACTTAGATAAACCAGAAACAAAACAGCAGTCCTGCTGGAAACAGAGCTGCATTCCAACTCCAATTCCCATCCCCCCCACTCCCCAAAAGAGAGAGAGACAGAGAGAGAGACAGAAAGAGAGAGACAGAGAGAGAAGGAGGAGGAAGAGGAGGAGGAGGAGGAGGAGGAGGAGGAGGAGGAGGAGGAGGAGGAGAAGAAGAAGAAGAAGAAGAAGAAGAAGAAGAAGAAGAAGAAGAAGAAGAAGAAGAAGAAGAAACAACAACAACAACAACAACAATAACAACAACAACAAGAGTTCTGGAATGCTGCTCTATATTACCATACAGTTTCAGAAATTGAGCGCTGATCAAAACCATGATCACCATTCTCACCAAGAATCTCACCAGCTTCTAGGCTTACTCAAACCAAATGGTGCCCATAGTAACAACAGACAGGCTTTGAAACACTGCTATACCCTTCAACATTTCACAGATGAACATAGGGACATTCCTGTAAGCAACACATAGCTGACTCTCATGTCAGCTGCGCTCTATTCCAGTAATAAATGTTGCTGAAGAATGGACTCTGCTGTCTATTTGTTCTACTCTAGCCTGGTCTCCATTATTTCAAAAAACAAGAGTAATTTTCAAAAGGATTAATGGCCAAATCTCATGTCACAAAAGAATTGGTGATGAAGCAATTATGCCACAAGGAACTATTAAATCCAACGAAGGAGAATATTGTAGCCCAGTGTTGAAATGAGGGGTCCTTGGTGCTCTCTGAGGTTGCTTGTTTTTTGCAGACATTTCATTACCCTAACTAGGTAATGTCATCAGTACTGCACCAAGGACCCCCAGCTATTAAATATTTTGGCTCTATTTAGAAGGGAAAAACATAAGCAAGCAGTATAGTAAAATTATATATAGTATGGAAAACCTGGGTATGAAAAGAGTTCTGTTCTGTCATAATACTAGAATCTCTTTGAAAGTGAATAGTGAAGAATTTGGATCAGATTAAACCTAAGTACTTCAGAAAGCCAGTTTGGTTGGTATAGTGCAGTAGTTGAGGCCCCCGGGTAGAAATCAAGGGACCATGATTTTAGTCCCAGATTAGGCGTGAAGCTAGTTGGATGACCTTGGGCCAATCCTTCTCTCACAGCTCTGGAAAGAAGGCAAGGATAAGCTACTTCTGGAAATATTTATCAAGACAACTGCAGGAACTTGTTCAAGCAGCCACCAGGAACCAAAATGGCTTGAAAGCATGCATACATTTCTTCGTACAATGTGCAGTGAAATTTGGACTTCTTCTCTACTAAATTAATTGATGATTGCAGCTTTTATAAATCCAAAATGAGATTGATCCAGTGTAAGAAGTAAACAGAAGGTACAACATAATAATAATAATAATAATAATAATAATAATAATAATAATAATAATAATAATAATAATAATAATAATAATAATAATAATAATAATAATAATAAATTTAAATTTATTAGCCGCTCCCTTTCCAAACAGGACTCGGGGCGGCGTACAATGGAGCATATAAAACATATACAACACATAAACATACATATATACAGGACATACATGCACGGAGGAGGTAACAAATTACATCACATTGGACAATTAAAAGTCACCATTAAAATACCCCAATTGTAAAACACAATTTAAATTTAAAATTTTAAAATTTAAAAGAACTGTCAGGAGGAGTAAGAAAAATTTACGGTTGAGCCAGGCCAGATAATTGAAAGAGGTGGGTCTTCAGCTGTACACGGAAGGAGCGGAGATCGGAAGTAGTCCTGATGTCACGGGGGAGGTCATTCCACAGGGCATGCTCTCCTCCTATTAGATCTCTGGCTGATTCAGAGTCGCAAACATTCTTGAGTCTTCCTTATCTAATTATGGCAACCTTCGTGAGAAAGAGACCATAACAATGAATTTTGGTGTGAAAGAACTTCTAAACTGGGATTCTGCTGGTGATCATAAATGCTGGCTGGCTGTGTGCTCGGGGCTTCCAATGCTTGAACTTTCATATAGGACTTGAATGTTAAATATTAAAGTTCTCGTAAAAAGATTCACAGCAACTTAGATCCACAAACTGGATGTCTTGCGCAACCTGGGACTACAAATCCTAGATTTTCTAATGATTCATTGGCAATATTGGATAGCAATTCAGGAAGCTGTCTTCCTAAGACTCCATTCCCCAACCATCTTCCCTCTAGCCCCATCTGTGCATTTAAACTTGTCTAATCCCCAGCCATCACAGCCAAGATGAAGAATTCTCAGTGGTAAATCATGCACATCAGGAGGGCATCCATATTGGGGAAGTCTATCACCAGTGGTGGGTTTCAAAATTTTTTAGAACCTCTTCTGTAGGTGTGGCCTGCTTTGTGGGAGTGGCTTGCCAGCCATGTGACTGGGTGGGAGTGGCTTGCCGGCCATGTGACCGTGTGGGAGTGACTTGCCGGCCATGTGACTGGGTGGGAGTGGTTTGCCAGCCATGTGACTGGGTGGGCATGGCCAACTTGTAAAATGTGGTGAAACTCACTTAACAACACTCTTGCTTAGCAACCAAAATGTTGGCTCAGAAACTCTGGCATTTGAAGCATGCAAATCTTAAAGCTGTCAAGTTACAAGACCCTTGCACCCCTAACCCTTTAGAAAAAAAAACCCCCAGGGATGTTCAAACTTGACAGCTTTAAGACTTGTGGACTTCAACTCCCAGAATTCCTTCTCTTGCTCTTCATCTTGATGATGTGCAGGTGGGCAGGGGGAGGGAGCTGGAACCGGTTCTAAATGGCATTGTAGATTTGTGGAACCTCTTCTATAGAAGAGGTTAGAACTGGCAGGAACCCACCCCTATGTATCACCAAACATCTGGAGATAATCAGGTTGCAGAAGGCTAATGTACATCAAGTCTTGCCAGATTCTGGAGTCAAATAGAGGGCTTCTGGTGAAAGCCAGCACAATATAGACCAGAAAGACCTAAATTAAAATTCCCATTCACCCACAAAACTCAGCCAACCACAGTCATACAGCATGGGGGAAAACCCTGCCTCTGACCTTGGAGTTCCTCAAGCTATGCCTATGATCCAGTGGTGGTATGTCAGAAAAAACCAACACCCCTTCCCCCCAAAAAACAACCAAGTTGCTCAGCAAACATTAGAAAAAATTCTAAGCTTTTCTCTGCCTCTGCTTTATGATGAATGCCTGTTTACATTCCTTCCTTCCAGTGGTGGGATTCAAAATTTTTTACTACCAGTTCTGTGGGTGCGGTGTGGCTGGGTGGGTGTGGCAGGGGAACGATAGTGCAAAATCTGCATTCCCTTCCCACTCCTGGTGGAAGGAGACTGCAAAATCTCCATTTCCATCCCACCCTACTAACCTGCTTTCCAGCTATATTCTCGTGTGCAGGGCAACAAAAGAAGACCCAGCCAATCAGCTGGAATTCCGATCAGCTGAGACTCAGGAGGCAGAGAATAGATGAGGGCGGGGCCAGTCAGAGATGGTATTTGCTGGTTCTCCGAACTACTCAAAATTTCCACTACCGGTTTGCCAGAACCGATCAGAACCGGCTGAATACCACCTCTGGTTCCTTCTAACTTTTGCTTTTGGCTAGGATTCTTGGTCATACCACCAGCTCAAGATTTACAGTGGCAACAATGAGGATAGACAGGATTAGCAAACCGGGTCTGCTTTCTGCTTGGGGGTGTTGGTGACATGGCACTCCTCACACTCCCAGCTTCCCCTTACTTCCTAGGCAGAGGTGGGATTCTATTGTTTCAGCCCAGTCCGGGCGGACTAGTGGCTCCAAAGAACAGCTGAGAGCAAACTGGTTTACTCTGACCTTCAGGTGGGCCCGCCCGCCCACCCCCTTGCTATACTCACCTATATTTCCTTGTTTTTTTGCCCAGCTGATAGGCTGGCTGAGTGGATTGCCGGGCCTCAGCTGTTTTCCTGTGAAATGTGCAAAGTGCGTGTTCAGCGAACCGGTTGCTAAATTGGTAGGATCACAATCCTGTTCCTAGGGCTCTGCTGAAAGTATACTAGGGGAAAGTAGGCATCTGATATGTGATTTTGAGCTTTTTTGGAGGAAAAAGCAAGATGCAAAGTGATTAAAGAACAGAGAGAAGTCTATCTGCTAGTAAACAGAGGTGGAAAATCCTTTCCGGTGGACAGAAAAATGAGAAAGGAGCCTTCCATGTGCCAGAATTGATCTTGCTTGAAGCCACAGGCAACTCCAGGGAAGGAAACACAGCTGCTAGCGGAAGAAAGTATCCCAAACAAACAGCTGATCCGCTGGCTTGTTCGTAATTGGTAGCAAGAGAGGAGAAGTCATTACAAGAAAATGATTTTCCCTCAGCAAAAGTTCCAAACAGAAGCAAGAGTGACGAAACCCAGCAAGACGTCTAGGGTGAGATTGGGAGTAGGGCAGGTACCCAGCCAGTGGTGGGTTCCAGGCAGTACGTCCCAGTCCCGGTGTACTGGTGGCAGCTGGGAGCAGCAGCCACTGTACCAGAACGGTGGCTCATTGGGCCCACCCATCTGCCCGTGTTCCTTACCTCTTTTTGAGTGAAAAGGGCCAATTGTGCACATGCGCACAGCGTACGGCACCTGCGCGACCTCCGCCGAGCAACTGGGGCACTGCAAGGTGGTGGTGTGCAGAGCACGCATGCCTGAGGTGGACACCTGGTCCCGTCACAGCGCACCGGTTGCGACAGGATCCGGAACCCACCACTGTACCCAGCCCTGATGACACAAGGGCTGAAAGGACAGAGCTAGGAAAGTGGCCTGAACAGCCTAGCAATCAAGAGGATTCGTGGGATATGTAGTTCTCTCCTTGTGAGGAAAGGAAGACAAGGCCAAAGGGCGCTCTGTATGAAGTTATAATGTACACAAGGCCTAGTGAATGGACCATTCAGCCAGGGCCCAGCATGGCAGCAGCCTTAACTATAAATAGCTATGAATCGGGCTCTTTGTTAGTGATCCTCTTGCTGGGAAAACAAAGTTGCTACCTTAGAAGCAGAGCCGTTAACAGTCAGAAAAAAATTAGCCATGGAAGATTCTTTCCATATACAATTTCTGCGGCGAAATTACTATGGGTACACAGATGGATAGATTTGATACTACTCACTGTGGAAGAATGGTGGGTGAAACTGACCAATTTTGCTGAAATGGATAAATTCACTTCTTTGATTAAAAAAAAAATACCTTCTCTACATTTATTGACGACTAGAAGCGTCTTGCGGGCTTTCGTCAGCTCAAATGAAAAATTACAAAATCGAAAGGAAAGTGGCTGTCAACCCATTCCCCCTTTTTTTTATAGCCCATCCTCTGGACTACATTATTACAGAGCAAACACATTTATTTGGACAAGGTACAATTCCTCTTTCATTTGTGAAGAATTCGAGCTAAAGAAGCTTTTATGTCTTCTCAAGCCTTCTGGTAACTTGCTTGGAAATGCCCGCAAAGGGTTCTTACTCTTTTCCCTCTGTGTGGTCAGCAATAGAGGGTCTGCCAAGAACTTTTCCAACGTACATATTTGGGTTTCTCTGACCAGCTTATTTGGGACATAGAGCAGCAAACTCTGACCAAGTTTCTTGGCGGTTCACACGGGCAGAGCAATGCCTTAAAAATTGGCCTTAGATATTACTATGGGCAATATGCTGGGTGGATGATCCAACGTGGATTTTCTGTGGGGGAAAGGAGGAAGAGAAGTCAAACTGAGTGTTAGAACTGACTACCATCTCTATGCATTGACCCAAAACTCCCTGTCTTTTAGAACTATTTCAGCAGAGATGGTTAAAGAGGATGAACCCACAAAGAGAATCCTGTTCTACTATTTAGTTTACTTCATTTGGTTCCTTTTCCTCAAAGTCCTCATGGTATCATACCTGGGTCCCTCTCCAACCATTTTAGCTTCATCACCATCTTGTGAACAAGGTTTAGTTGAAAGTGTATGAGCAGCTCATCCAGTGAACGGTAGGGTTGAATGGGAGCTCAAACCTGGTTGACCTTGGCTCTGTTTTGATAAGATACCCACTGGGCCACACTTTCTTTCTTTCTTTCCTTTCCCATCCAGATGTTCTGTTTATCTCTTTGCCAACTGGGATAGGATACTCTACAACAGGCAAGGAGCTATATAACTAGCAGCTTAAATGTATAATTTTTATATATTTACTGCATGTATATAATTATATATTAATTTCATATATGTGTGTGTATGTGCATATTAGTTACACACATCTGTCTGTCCGTCCGTCCGTCCATCCAAATAGGTCACACAAAACAAAGGCCCACAAATGTTTCCATTTGTCCTTTAAATAATATTCATGTGAAATCATCGTTATAGTATGGGTGGCATACACTATTCTGCAATCTCTCACTCCACAGAGATAACTTTTCCATTTCTCCTCTCAATGCTCTGAATCTTCCACAAAAAGTCCCTTTTATGAGAAAACACAAGACTAAATGCACCAGTCCCAGCCCTTTATCCAACTTCTGGCTCAAACAATTGCTAACAAGCTTTAAATTCAGAGAACGCACTAAAAACATAAGTCATTCCAGGGAACTCATCCTTTTAACTCCCTGATGTCATAATTCACACCAAGGGTAATCATGTCCGTATAAAAGGACATTGAATATGACCATCCCAAACTGGACTACCTCTGGATATACGGGATGACAGCTCCCGTAATTCCTGGTATGAATCCAGGTAACTTTAGCTCCATGAATTCCTGTCATCGCAGCCAATATCAGACTGAGGAAGATTGGCTGGGGGGAAAAAAACACATGGGACAAAGCCACACACTCACAGCATAAAATCTTTCCAAAGGGACTCAAATGAGATCCATCTGTAGTCACTGAAAAAAAGGCGTGTTAGCTTCCCTGATCAAAAAGAGGCTATCTCTCATTTTAAAAAAAACAAGGGACACACACATACAGCCCAAGCTATTCGCCTCACCTGCATTCACCAAATCTGCACCAAGTTGTACAGAAGGATGCCTGGTTTGTATGGCAGGGTTGCAACAGGCGTCCTCAGCTTTTGCCACAAGTGGAGGAGGTTAACCAAAGCAAGGAGTTGGCTGGGGCGATGGCTCTTTCGTAATTGGACTCCACGCGGAGCTGGGGCACCAGTTCTCCCCCTCCTCCTTGCACTGAGTCCAGAACAACATGTTTACTCACTGAACTTGGTTGTACTGCTGTGAAATGAGTGCCTGCTATTATGTGTCAGCTGAAGTGCTTTTTCCCCGGCTGTACGACAGGCCTGTCATGTGAATAGCCCATGTTTACCCTACATCAGCCTACATGGGTTGAGATTTGGTATCAAAGAAAAGAGACATTTTGCCGTGCAAACTCATCATGGAATTTTTAAAAAAACGTAACCCGGGGGCCTCTTCTGAAGTAAAGTTCAGTCTGCCAAAATCTGGAACAATGGTTTTTATAAAATGGGTGGGGCAGAGGAAGAAGAAAGGTGTGGTATGGATTATGTGAGGAAGAGGTAGGCAATTTTTGATGGCCAGAAGCCACATCTAAATGTTTTTGCACAAGGCAAGACCTATAGAGGGTGAGGGAGCCCAAAACCGATGAGGAAATATTCTGTATGGGGGTGAGGTTTTTATTTTTATTTTTCTTCCTCAGGTGTTTTGCAGATGGAAGATTATTATTTGAAGCTGTGTTGAGTTTCTTTGAATGATAAAAGTTCAGTTTTGTGGAATGGCAGGAAACAGCACTACTGATTGTGCCTCCAAAATTCTCACACACACCCCAACCCCAAAAAGTTTAAGGGCAATAGGTGATTTCAGGGCTAAAGAATGCTCATCCTTGGGGGCGGGGGGGGAAGGCATGGGAAGTAGTGTCCATATAGAATAGATTAGCATTATGGGGAGCAATCTTCTCCTGCTTTGGCACAGGTAGTCCTCAAACAGTTTTTTTAGCGACTGTTCAAATTTACAATGACACTGAAAAATACAATACAATACAATAGTAGAGTTGGAAGGGACCTTGGAGGTCTTCTAGTCCAACCCCCTGCCTAGGCAGGAAACCCTATACCGTTTCAGACAAATAGCTATCCAACATCTTCTTAAAGACTTCCAGTGTTGGGGCATTCACAACTTCTGGAGGCAAGCTGTTCCACTGATTAATTGTTCTCACTGTCAGGAAGTTTCTCCTTAGTTCTAAGTTGCTTCTCTCCTTGATTAGTTTCCACCCATTGCTTCTTGTTCTACCCTCAGGTGCCTTGGAGAATAGTTGGACTCCCTCTTCTTTCTGGCAACCCCTGAGATATTGGAACAATGCTATCATGTCTCCCCTAGTCCTTCTTTCTGTTAAGCTAAACATACCCAGTTATGACTTATAATGACTTATAACTATTTTTCATACTTAAACTGTGGTGGCATCTTCATGGTCACATAATCCAAATTCAGACATTTGGCAACTGACTCTTATTTATGACGATTGCAGTGTCCCAGGGTTATGCTGTTACTTTCTGACAAGCAAAGTCAAGGGGGAAGCCAGATTCACTTAACAACTGTGTTACTAATATAACAACTGGAGTGATTCACTTAACAAATGAGTCAAGAAAGGGGCAAAATTCACTTAACAATGGGGCAAAGTTCACTTAACAATGGGGCAAAATTCACTTAACAGCTGTCTTGCTTAACAACAGAAATTTTGGGCTCAATAGTGGTCATAAGTCAAGCACTGCTTGTACGAAGAAGATCTCATTCTGGCATCTCCAATTCAACCAATCAATTCATGTATCAGACAGTAATGCTGGGAAATGCCTTATCTACCTAGGTTGAGCCACTCAAAGCTTACAGTAAAGGTAGTCCTTGTTTAGCAAATACAATTAGGACTAGAAATTCAGTTGGTAAGTGAACTGGTCACTAGGTGAAACCACAACTGTTCTTATCATTTTATTTCAGTTTTCCTTTGCTTTGCAGACCTATAAAGGTCATAAATGTGAGGACTGGTTGCAAAATTACTTTTTTCATCAGTTTTGTATCAAGCAAATGGTGACTAAATGAGACAGTTGCTAATCAAGGACCACTTGTACTTGTCCAGTTTCATCAATTTAACCTTCCCTGACAAAATTGCCATCATTGTAACAAGCCTGAAAGGAGTAATAGTGAGATGCATTGAATTATATATTTAATTATATACTGCCCAATAACAATCCTATTAATTTCCATCTACTATTATTTATTCCACAATACTGGCACTTTAAAAGCTTATCTCTCTCATATGCAGAAAAGAAATGTACTCCATCAGGAATGTCTAGCCCTGACTGTATCTTTAGAAAAATGGCAAAACTATACACCTCTCTTTCACTAATTGTTAGTTGAACTGATTTGGTTTTCAGCTGCATTGTTTTAACTCCTACGCTTTATCGTTTGTATTTTTATCAGGCCTTGAATGTTGTCTGAATGGGAAGGCAGGGTCTAAATCAAAGAAAGAAAGAGAGAGAGAGAGAGAGAGAGAGAGAGAGAGAGAGAGAGAGAGAGAGAGAGAGAGAGAGAGAGAGAGAGAGAGAGAGAGAGAGAGAGAAGTTTGAACATGAAGAATGAAAGGCTTATTATCAGTGGAGGTATTCAGCCAGTTCAGGCGAACCGGTAGTGGCGACCTGCGGCTGGCCACGCCCACCCACCCGTTTCACTGTGTGGCGAACCGGTGGTTAAATTATGTGAAACCCACCTCTGCTTATTATGCTATACAGTCAGGAGTGAAGACAGAGCTGACAGAGAGAAGTATGGAGGACACATCACACAAACAGGCATAAGAGAGATAGACAATATTTTGCAACAGTAGAAAGACAGATGATGAAAAGGGCAAAAACGTTTAAAAGAAGAGGGCAGAAGGGAACGATGCGGCCTTGGCAGCCATGCTGAGTCACGAACATTGGCCTTCCTCTACTAAGCATAAATTGTGCACCGGTCCTTAACGCATGGTTGTAGCAATGGTTTGACTGAATCACTGGCTCAGGCTGTTGTCATCTCTGGCTGGTCTAGGAAGAATGGTAAGAAGGAAAAAGCTCAACATACAGGAGAGGGGATACACAAGGAAGGATGGTATCCTTTATATGTTAACTTCAGTCACAGACATGGGATGCAGAAAGGGACAGTACATTCCCAAGAGAGAAAATGCTGAAATTTGGGACACAAGCTGCAAAATGGAATGTCAGGCATGACAATTTCCACTTCCCTTTCACACAGTTGGGGGAGAGGAGGATCTATGCAGACAACTAGAAACAAACAGAAATGATAGTAGAGACATAAATTGCAGAGGGAGGAAGATTTTTTTTTGGCAGCCCTACACATGCAGACATGCATAGCTATACTTCTATCATTCATACACACACATACGAGATATATATCCAGAGACCATCCAGGCAGAAAACCATATTTTTAATGTTGCCTTTGTTATGTTTGTGTTGTATTTGTGCTGATAAATAAATAAAGGGAGACTAGTATAGATCTATTTCAAGCTATTTAGCTCTCATCAGCTAGCTCGAATCCAGTAAGGGTATGGCTAGCTGATGAGAGCAAAATAGCTTGAAATAGATCTATACTAGTCCCCCTTTATTTATTTATCAGCACAAATACAACACACACACACAAACACACAAACACACACACACAGAGAGAAGGGGGGGAGGGCAGCCTTGAATTTTTCTCCTGCTAAGTCCTCAAGCTCTGAGGTTGTACATTTCAAGTAGGATCAAGATCAATGTTTTTATAAAATTTTCTCTTGCAATATCAATGCTGGATTAGAATACTTCTCCATCTACCGGCAGTTCTCGATGTATGGCCATAGTTGAACCCAAAACTTCTGTGGTTCAGTGAGACATTTATTATGTGGGTTTTGCCCCATTTTATGACCTTTCTTGCCAAAGTTTTGGGGAGGTCTTATTATTTTGGAGGTGCAGGAGGTGGCGAGTGTGGTCACCTCATGGCTGCTGCTGTGTTGCAATATTTTCAGGAAGAGCTTATTTTAACACATGCGTTCAAAAGCCTGATTGGGCTTATTATCCAGGAAGGTCTTATTTTCGGGGAAACACGGTAACACAGCTGCTAATTGAATCCGGCTTCCCCGTTGATTTTGCTTGTCAAGAGGTGGCAAAAGGAGATCACATGACCTTGGGACACAGCAAAGGTCATACGTATGAACCAATTGCCGAGCATATGATTTCTGACACCTGATTGTGGGGCTGCCACAAAGGTCGCAAGTGTGAAAAATGATCATGTCCCTTTTTTCGGTGCCCTTGTAACTTTGAACAGTCATTAAACGAATGGTTGTAAGTTAAGGTCTCCCAAGTTACAAACCAGCAATTTGAGCCATAAGGGGTTCTCAGGGGGAAAAGAGGAACAATTAACAAAATGCCCATCACAACAAGCCACAATTCCCATCCTTGCCTTTGATGTCCCAATGCATATTTTGTCACCTTGTAAACACTGCGGTGAGGAGCTTATATGCTTTGCGGTGCATACATTTCTATGTGGGGCTGACAAGAAAGCAAGGCTAGATCAACTCCAAACGGACCCACCACAAAAGCTGCGGAGAAATACAAGACTTGGAAGGTGGTGCAACTGAGCCAAGCTACACCCTGCAGCAGGCTAGTCATTGAAAACAGGATTCTGGGCACAAGAAAAATCAACCCACCAGGTTTTTCTAAGGAAATTGGTATCAAGCACAGCTCCCTTCCAATCATATCACGCTTGTGCCATTGGTGGCCTCTGATTAAGGACGAGAGGCTGGAGGCCTCCAAGCAAAACTTGCCCATTCTTATCACTGCTCATCCAAGAGAGGATACCGAGACACAGGAGAAAGAACAGATACGATACAGGGGATTTGCTGACAGACCACAGTGCACGAAGGAAACAAGGGCTCTGAGTCAATTCCTCCCATTCTCCTCTCAAAGCAATTCTTTTCGAAATTAAAATGGAGCCACGGTGCTCCCCAAAAACACAGTCTCTGGTGGTTTATGGTGAATCTACGGGCAATCACAGCAGCGCTCTCCAACTTCCTGCACAACTAAGCTGTGTAAGGAATGGGAGGCTCCCAGCCAGCTGGACACAGTGTTCCTTAACTCCGGAAAATCAGATGGGAATGGGTCAAAGCTTAAGAATAGAAGGCAGGGCTCCGGAGCCCAGGAACAAAAATAGGATTTGTCAAGCTATCATCCCCCTGCCTGTCTGAGAACAGAACTCAATATCGCCTGTTTCACTGTGGCCAGCAAATTAGTTGGCTGGCTTCCCTGCCATGCACAGCTCATCATTGTAAAGAGGAAAAGTAATCCGGTCTGTTTCCTTGCCATACTTTATGATTAATGTCATTTCCTGGCTCTCTCACCCATCCCCTTCTTTTCCTTGCTTTGGGCGTTCCAGCTCCGTTTGGAATGAAATGGTAGAAATGCAGAAAGGTATGTAGATGCCTAGGCATCCTTCCCCCTCCCCCTCCACTTCCTTCTTGGCTGCTGACTTGCTTGGGAAATGGTTGGTTAGGCAAACCCCCACCTTTTGTACATGAAACCTAAACCAAAGGTTTGGGAAACTTATCGAAGGGACTGTTGTTCTAATTACATTCCTGGACATTTCAACTCAAGTGTTCAGCAACAGTTACGACAAACTCTCAGCAATGCCAAAAGCGCAGAAGCCAAGTGGTCATAAAAGAGCTGCCAATTGATGCAGGAGTTGACAGACAGAGGGTAGCATATGGTGCTTCATCCTGTCCTTTGTGGCCTCTTAAAGCCTGCTAAAAACTGTCAAAGCCAGTGCAAACGGCCTAATTACAATGGCACAATTAAGGAGGAGAAAAGAGGAGGAAATTAAGAGTATTTGGCCTCCCACTTGAAACTGTTGCCCTGCCTCTTGGTGACACTTAGCGGCCTCAAATATATCTTAGAAAATAATTCCCTGCATTCCCAGGGATCCCCCCCCTTTTTCCCCTACTACAGCGTTCAGCTTTAATCCACTATTTGAACATGAAAATTCTCCCATAGGCATCGAAGTAAAATGCAAGGTTATCACAAAGAAATGTTCCCAAACCTGAAGCACTTGATAGGTTTGGCCACACAAATGTACCAATTCCATCCTTCCTGTCTCAGGATTGTTAAAACACAAAATAACTTGAAAGAAGGATTTCCCTTCTGGTCTGCATCCAGATAAAGACAAAGCGTCAGCAGTTTAGTTCAGGAAAAAAGCTGCTGCTTGCAGATGCTCAAAATACTGTTTTCAGGTTCTCCCAGACTTTCTTATTATGTCCCATCATAGACTTTTTAATACGTACACCTGAAATTGACCTTGCCTAGATGCAAATACCATTCATGGAACAACCAGAACTGATGGTATTCACTCAAGAAAACCTATAACGATATACAGGTAGTCCTTGAGTTAAGACCACAATTAACCCCAACATTTATCTTGCTAAGTGAATTTTTTGTTAAGAGAGCTTTGCTCCATTTTACGACTTCTCTTGCCGCAGTTGTTACAGTAAGTGAATCATTTGCATTTGTTAAGTTGGTAACACAGTTAAGTGAATCTGGATTCCCCATTGACTTTGCTGGTCAGAAGGTTGCCAAGCATCTGGATCAAATGACCATAGGGATCGCTGCAACGGTCGTAAGCGTGGAAAGTGGTCATAAGTCACTTTTCTCAGTGCTGTTGTAACTTTAAACAGACACTAAATGAACTGTTGTAAGTTGAGGACTACCTGTAAACACCAAACCTGCTGTCGTGCTGAGATGTGAATGGACTTACCGAAGCAATTCACAGGTGTCTTGATTTGTTCTATTAAAAAAAAAAATTAACCCCAACCAAGTCATTGATAACCTTCAGGACACTCCATATAGGAGGCTCCTGTACCACTCCCTTCTCATCTTTGTCCTTCATGGTCCTTTCCCATTTGTCAGCTGCTGATTAATTTACAGCTCAGTAGCCACGCAGACTGTGGCTGGCTCAGTGGCTAAGAGGCTGAGCTTGTCGATCAGAAAGGTCAGCAGTTTTGCGGTTCGAATCCCTAGTGCCACGTAACTGAGTGAGCTCCTGTTACTTGTCCCAGCTTCTGCCAACCTAGCAGTTCAAAAGAATGTAAAAATGCAAGTAGAAAAAAAGGAACCACTTTTGGTGGGAAGGTAACAGTGTTCCATGTGCCTTTGGCATTTAGCCATGCTGGCCAACATTACCACAGAGACGTCTTCGGACAGCGCTGTCTCTTTGGGTTTGAAATGGAGATGAACACCATCCCCTAGAGTTGGGAATGGCTAGCACATATGTATGACGGGAACCTTTACCTTTGCCTTTTAAGCCACGTAGAAGGAATCACTGCAAATGCAACTGATACAACTGAATTTGGAGAAGGACTATTACCTATTGGTGGGAATTTGTTCCTTGTCCCACATGCCACTCCTCAATCCTTTCCTCCATACTAGAACCAAGATATTGTGATCTCCCCCCCCCCCCCAGCACCATTTTTATCTTTGTTTTTAAAGTGAAAAGGAGGGCTTCAGCTCTCATCAGAGTAGGGCGATCAATAGTTTTAATTCGCAAGAAAACAAATCCAGTGCAAAGTTAGGGTACAAGTGGTAAGGGGGGAAACCTTTGCTGCCGATCACCTGCATCTATTGGTCAAATGGAAGGAGTTTGGTCAACACAACTGATGATGTTGAGAGAAGGGCAGTGAGGTGGTCTAAATCAGTTAGTGAGGCCGGAATAGAAATAGCAATAGCAACAGCGATAGCACTTAGACTTAGAACTTAGCACTATGCACTTCATAGTGCTTTACAGCCCTCTCTAAGTGGTTGACAGAGTCAGCCTATTGCCTCCAACAATCTGTGTCCTCATTTTACCAACCTCGGAAGGATGGAAGGCTGAGTCAACCTTGACCCTGGTGAGATTTGATTTGCCAAATTGCAGGCAACCGGCAGTCAGCAGAAGTAGCCTGCAGTACTGCATTCTAACCATTGCACCATCACAGCTCAAATACCCTTCATAAAAGATTCACACCATAAAAGAGGTTGCTTAGGGAGGGAAAAACCAGCATGAGTCAATGTATTCACATGACCAGTGGACAGCCAGAACTGACTGCATTCACTCAAGAAAACCTATAACAGTAACATCAAACTTGCTGTCATGCTGAGATGATTCCCTCAATTAAGTGAACTTAATACAGGATACAACTGACAGATGACCAAGGAGGCAGACGGGCAGGCAGGCAAGGATGTTTACATGCTGAGAGAGAAGAACAGAGATCAGTTGATGCTCACAGGAAGTTGTTCAGATTTACCAATCATCCACCAAAGACCACCAAAACAGCAGCTGATTTAAGTCCAGACAGAGTCCTTCTGTTGCCTGTGAATCCTACCAAATCTCTCCCGAGTTGCAAGTTCTTTCTTGGATTACCTGCATTGATGGTGCTTCAATACATTACTCAACAGACCAGGCACTTCCTCCTCCTGAAAGCCATCATACAGCAGTAGCAAAGCAGGAGCTTAGTCACTGTGGTTGGAAAGCATGCTTTATGTGGCTTAGTAAACAGTATAAGAAAGAATAGCTAAAACTGCAGGCTTAGCGAAGTCTATGAAGCTAGTCCAAAAATTCTAACATGAAGCATATTGTCAGAGCATTAATGGCCAATATTATTAGCCTGGTAGACTTAACTTTGTGTTTTAGTAACACCTTGAGTTCCACCAGCCCATTCACAGAGGATTTCACTCCTTGTTTGTCCCTTAAGGCTTCTTTTGCAGCAATCTAATTTGGAAGAAGAGAGTTCATTGTTGCTATTGGACATTATCAAACATGGCAAATAATTACTTCTTCAATTAAGTGATAAGGTTTACTGGGAGATTTCCACCACACAGGTTCCTACTGTTGAAAGAAATGTCCATCTGGATTCAGTTCCAAGTGGGGAGGAAGACACTGGAAACATGGAGGCTGATTGGAAAGATAGTTTAATGGTGGACAGGACCACATGCTTTGAAGTCCTGGGCAATTGAGCACATGGGAGGGAGGGAGGGATGGAGGGATGGAGGGATGGAGAGAGAGAGAGAGAGAGAGAGAGAGAGAGAGAGAGAGAGAGGGAGAGGGAGAGAGAGGGAGAGAGAGAGAGAGATATTTATACCCTCTCTTGGCCTTTGAACTTGTTACCTGTTCCTGTGAAAGAAATGTATTCTGATTGGTTGTCAGACTCACATGGGGCCATGCAGGGGTAACATTGTAAGTTGTCTTGAGTCCCAGGTTTGGTTGAATCTTGCTGGGTGATATTATGAAGGGGCTTTGGGCAATTCCTATTATGGCTTAATGGCTTTGCCCTCGTTGGATCTTGAGTGAGGGCTAATCCTATCATGTCCTGAAGGTGAAGGCCTTTTGTTTTGTAGATAACCTGGCCCAGCCTTTTGTCTTGTAGATATGTTGGCACCCAGCCTTTCTGGGACTATTAACAAAGGTGGGGGCTGCTTTTCAAGAGCATGTTTCTCCTTTTCTCATCCAGGGAGTTATAATATTCTGCCTTTTTAATATTTCCTGTAATATTTCATTCTTCTAGGAGAGGAGTGGGTGCTAACTTCCTACACTACTGTAGTTTCCTCCAGTTACAATATTAAGATTTTGTGTAATGAGACCTGCAGTAGGAAGAAGTTTAATTTATAAGAATAGACTTGGTTTTTTTTTCCAGTGTGGGACAGGTGGCATATAAATGCAATAAATAAAATGAGAATGTTCCTATTGGTATGCTGTGTTGATGAACTGGGGACTTTCCCAACCCGTTGCAAACATGCATCTGGTAATACTAATTGTTAGACAACTAGAAATGAATAACCTTTGCAGATTGTGGCAAGTCTTCATTTGTCTTTATTCTTTTCTTGAACCAAAAGTTCTTGTTGAATCTCTTGCTAGCATATTTCTGCAACATTACACCTGTTTCAAAATGGGAGGTGTCCTTAATTAAATAGGACTGGGCAAAAGAGAGATTACTTTGTGTACTATTCACCATATCTAGCATACACACTGCAGATGCACAACCATGGCTGAAACATCTGGAGCTGTTGCACAATTGCCATGGGATACTAATGCAAGCACCCTTAGCCCCATTAGCTTTTCTAATATCCCCTAAGACCTAAGACTTTGCTGCAGACCTCAGAGTGTAAGGAGGATTACATAGTTGGAGCCTTTCAGGAGGAGAACTGGGTGACTTTTCCTGCTCATTTCCTGTTTATTCAGCATTCTCAGCTCTTCTGGAAAGATGGTCAGAGGTCTTCCCCCAGAGGAGTAAGGTCATTCCTAATAAACTATAGGAACAAGAGGTTTTTTTCCCCCAAAGATAAACCTATAAGCACACAAGATAATCTCCAGCTGAGTGCTGGTAGGCAGAGAGCTTTCTCGCATGTTCACTTGATCTTCATTCAAGAAGAATCTCATCATGCAAATCTTGTGTCACAGATAGTAGCCCCTAGGTGCAGATTGGAAGCAACAGGCTGTGCCAAATATGCCTGGTGATGGGTAACCTTTTGCAGTGAAAAGCCACAGTAGATATTAATACTGTAGCATGTTCGAAAATTCCTCTAATTTGGGGCAGGTGATAATATATGATCACACTGACCAGGGCAATTATGTAACAAGATCTCGTGTGTGTGTGTGTGTGTGTGTGTGTGTGTGTGTGTACGTGTGTGCGTGCACGTGCGCAGAGTGTCCACTTTTTTAGACCGAGTCTTAATATGCCCATCTTTCATTTGCTTCCTACCCCAAATTGGGTGGGTAATGGTGCAGTTTGGTTAATAATCTGCTGATTAGTTTTGTGGATCTGACTTCTGGGACTCTAAAGCTATCAAAACATGGGTGGAACACAATATATTTCTTCCTATACATTCACTATTGCTCTTCATAAGGCAGGACATAGGAGCAATTTGGGGGAGTAGATGAATTTTCCAGAGAAAACGTAGAAAGCAAACATTAAAAATGGATGAGCCCAACATCTGGAACCAAAGTACACCGTTTCATCTCTTCTTTGTCTCTCTTTCTGCCGGCATCTTCCTTCCTGACACTTTTCCCGTCCTCCCTCCCCTCTCTTCCACCTTTATTTTGTAAAACTCATCTGTACATAATGCTCTTTTTTTTCTTATTTCCCCACAAAAACAATGCTGTGAAGCGCCCAGTCACACAGTTGCTTTTAATGTCTAAGGAAGGACTGGAACCAGCAGTGTGCTGGAGCCGAGAGGCAGCAGCTTGCAAGAGCAACTGATACATTTTTGGGACTTTTGAGTTGAGCCCCTATGCTTAGTGCATCAATCAGTTGTTGGTTGGTTGGCAGCATGGCATGATGGTGACATTGGAGAAAGCAGAGTGGGTTGCTAAATACTTACCAGCACACCACAAACTAGAACTCCCAGACTCCCAGATTCTAATTAGCACCTAAACCACAGCACCAAACTGGTTCTCAGAACCTTTTTGCAGGATTCCGAGCAAATTAATAACTGCCTATTTTTAGCTTTAAAAAGATATGCCTATGTGAAAGAGACCTAGGGGAACCCCTGCCCTCTACTCTCCCATTCCTTTTACTCCTGTAACTCTTTGTAAAAGAAATTAGAGTTTGTTTCAAGACCTGAAGAAAAAAAGGAAGGAGGATGAATAAGTTAGCATTGAAATCAGGAAGGAGACACAACAGCCCTGGAGTTTTTAAAAGTCAAACAAGTATTTGCCTTGGTAAATCTGGCATCCTTAATTCCATCATATCAACCTTTCCCATCCTTTTATGATCCAGATGCGTTGGGATTGCAAGTCCCGTAATTCCCAGTTAGTTGCCCCAACACAGTTGGAAGATGTCAACTGAAGGGCGACGGTGTACGTAGTTATGCAGAATGCATTTATTCTGCTTGCAATAGCTAATCACTGACTTGATCTTTGACATGTGCAATTGCAAATCCTTACTTAGTAGTGTAATAATCAAGCAATGTGAACAGGTAACTATGAACAGCCTCAAGAGCACAGCTTCACAACCTGAGACCCAAACCCTTCAATGCAGCTTCTAGAACCCTTCTGCAAATCGCTGCCAAATTGTCATTTTTAATATGGCAGGCAGGGAAATGAGTTGCTGCCAAGGAAGTCATCCTCTTCACAGCATTTCATTACTTCAGCTTTAACTTTAAAAAAGCAATGAAATCAAGTTTTGTTTCTATTCTGGCCCCATCTGATTACTGACACTCCTGGCACACCACTGCAAGACCTGAAAAAGATTGTGCAGTCAGTGCCCCTAGAGACAGGGCGGATAACAAGCAGTCCAGGGCCACAGGCGGCCTTTAGCTAGCAAAGATACAGTTCTTGGATCCTAACATGAAGTGGATTAACTCCTGTTCTGCTACTATTAATGGCACAAACCCAAGCACTCTGCTCCCGTTTGCCAGCTGATCCTTGTACCGGTGGGGTGAGAAGAAATAGAGATGTGTGTTTGTTAAGAAGTACAGGAAAAGTCTGCTTTGATAGTCTTTGATGCAGTCCAAATGGACTCTGCAAACACCTGCACAATTGCCACCAGCTAAGGGCCACAGCGCAAAAGTGGGTGAGACAGGAGGCATTTTGGAAGAGGGAAATCAGAATAAACTACAGGTAGTCCTCAACTTATGACCACAACTGAGCCCAAACTTTTGGTTGTTAAGTGAGACATGCGTTAAGTGAGCTTTGCTCCATTAACTTTGCTTGTCAGAAGGCAGCAAAAGGGGATCGCATGACCTTGGGACACTGCAATGGTCGTAAATGCGAACCAGTTGCCAAGCATCTGAATTTTGATCACATGACCATGGGGATGACTGCAACGGCCGTAAGTGTGAAAAATGGTCATAAGTCACTTTTTTCAGTGCCGTTGTAACTTACAACGGTCATGAAATGAACTGGTGTAAGCCAAGGACTACCTGCACTGTACGTGTATTGGAAACATCTGGGCAATCCCTGGATGACAGCAAACAGAAAACTCAGCTTTTACTACCACTTTGAGTTAATTTGGAGTTTTGTGGTCCTAATTCAGAAATCTTGCAGAGGAAATGTGTTCACTCATCCATCCACCCATCCGATTATATCATTCTATAGTGGTGACTCAGGGATGGATGGGAAAGGGATGTGGTGGCACAGTGGCTAAGCCGCTGAGCATGTCGATCAGAAGGCTCAGCGGTTCGAATCCCTAGCGCCACGTAACGGAGGGAGCTCCCGTTACTTGTCCCAGCTTCCGCCAACCTAGCAGTTCAAAAGCATGTAAAAATGCAAGTAGAAAAATAGGGACCACCTTTGGTGGGGAGGTAACAGCATTCCATGCGCCTTCAATGTTTAGTCATGCTGGCCACATGATCACAGAGACGTCTTCAGACAGCACTGGCTGTTTGACTTTGAAACGGATATGAGCACCCCCCCTAGAGTCAGGAACAACTAGCACGTATGTGCGAACCTTTATAGCACTTCAGCTCCAGCATAAAAGTTTTTTCTATGCAGGCAATTCCTAGGATCATCTAATGAGATGCAAATCATCAAAGCAAGGAAGAGCCCTAAGCCGTAGACATGGCACATGCATTCCTATGCCCCATTTTAAAAATAGTCCTTTTCTGCTGTTTTTGTATGAACACTATTCCAGCCTCTCAAGTGTTACAGGTTAAATGATTTTGTGCCCTGATTCAGTCTCGTTTCCTTTCACACCTTCTCTTTCACCAAAACTAGAGTGAGGCTTATGTGCGACTGATCAAGATTCAACTTAAGGATAGCTCATCTGATGCCCTCCAGATGTTTTGGATTTACCCCCGTCAGGCCCACCATGGCTAAGACAAAGGAATGGGGTGGGGGGTGGGGTTCCCTTGTCCAAACATCTGGAGGGCATCAAGTTGCTTGTCTGATTTAACTACAGTATATAGAATCTCAGCCATTATTTTTTTTTTTAAAAAAAAGGAAAACCAAACAAAGCTGTTTCTTAAAATACATATCAGGAAATGGCTCAAACAGGCTGACATGGCATTTGGCCAACCAGCTTTCTCCCATCTGGGGTCTTAAGACTGCGGCAATACGAAGCAAATGTCAAAATTAGCTCTCAAGCACGGAAGCACAATCCATCAGGCTAGTTCATCCTCACCCTCCTGAGAATTTTTGCCTTGAACATCGTTACAACAACAAAGAGAACCCAGTGGAAGGGAATATGTGTGTGTCAGGGGGTGGGTGGGAGTTGGGCACGATAACTGTACACTTTTAGTAGAATAGTCATGTTAGGTCAGCCAGAGGAAAAACACAAGTTAAAGGTGTTCCTTTGTACTAAACCTATGGGGGGGGGGGGGGGGGAAGCGAAGCAAGAGGATGTTTCAGCAGGAAACCAGGGAGAGATCCTAGTTACTGGCTACTTTCTTAAGTTGTACAGTGAGCAAAGTTCCCCCCAAAAAGAATGATGGACTAAGCCAATTTACTGCCCCATTAACTCGTCCAGCTTATTTCACTCTGTACATCAAATGGAAAACCAAAGACGTTCAGTGAATAGCTTTCCCTCCAGCCTGTCTGGGGATGATGGGGACTAATACCACCAAATCCAGCACACACCATCCCAGTCAAAGACTGTTACACAACGAGAAAACCACATCTCACACCCAATCCCTGCCTTCCTTCTTTATCCAAAAGCTTCCCCTGCTTTCCAAACACTTACCCGGCAGCTACTTGGTATTCGGGCACTTTCCCTTCTCCCCAGGGCTCTCAGGAGAGTTTCCACCGTGTTTCGGGGCTTCATGGTGACCAAGGAGACAATGACACATGGATCCTACTTGTGCCTCTGAGCCTTGGCTTGCCAAAATGCTTGAGCGCAGGTCCCACCGCCACACACCGCCGAGAGACGCCAGCCCTCTGCACAGTGCCAGGGGCTGCCGTCAGCGACACTTCTGTTGGCTTCTCAAACCAGCCCAGCCCTTGGAGGATGTGAGGCTGGAAATGATGAGGTAGGAGCCAGGCTGGGGTATGAGTTCAGAGCAAGCTGTCAAGGGAGCTCCATTTCCTGATACACAATGGCTCCTTCCCCTTGCAGGGAGGTAATGGAAAAGGAGGAGGCAGCAGCAGAGAAAGAGGGATGGAGGCCCTGGATGAGACGCAGAGGGCTGTAGGTCAGTTGTCTCCAAGCTTGGGCCTTTGAATCAACAGCAACTCCGAGGAGCCAGAAATAAGAAAGAGGTTGGCAGGGGATATAAGGAAAGAGAGAAATGAGGCCAAGCACTGGATAGGGATTCCAAATGAAGTCTGTCTGTCTGTCTGTCTGTCTGTGAATGATGAAGGGGAGTGACTATTGAGATTACTGTCTGTCAGAAGGGCATTTTCCTCAGGCACACACAGAGATAAACACACAGAATTCCTGCAAGTAGAAAACGAACAACCCAGGGAAAAAGTTTTAGTCTAGAGCAGCGTTTCTCAACCTCGGCAACTTTTAAGATATGTGGACTTCAATTCCCAGAATGCCATTGACATACTGCCACAGGAATTCTGGAACTTGAAGTCCACCCATCTCAAGTGGCTGAGGTTGAGGAAATATTGCTTTAGTGAACTGCTTTTCTAGTGTTGGGTGGTTTCGTTTTTCTAAAAAGGGGGGGAAAGAGCCCTGGAAAAAATAGGGATTCAAACCCAACCTTCCATTAATTTCCATAGACTAGCAGCTCGTAGGTGACACAGATTCTCCGGGTTAAGAATAGGAACCACTCACTGAGACACAAATGAGTCTGTAGGACAGACCTCTGAGCAGAGCTGGTTTTGAGAACAGGATCCTTTGAGCCTGGAACCAGGTTCTTCTACACAATCATCAAATACATACAGCTATCACTCTTTTGGGTTAACAATTTGTCATACTACTCAAAGCAGTGATGTGCAGTCAGGGGAGGCAGGGGAGGCAGAGCCTCACCGCTCTCATCATGAAAATAAAAAAAAAATTATTCCGGGAAGCCATGAAAGTGGCTGGGAGAGGCGCGCGGCTTGGTTTAGCCTCCCTGGACATCTCAGCAGCAGCCGCAAGTGTGCCGATCTCTCCATTTTTTGCATCGGACGAGCCCGGGATCCTTGCAAGGGGAATGGGACCACGTGTGCAGGCGGCTCCTCAATGCCAGCCTCAGATCAGCGCAGCCGTGGTCCCCTTCATGTTGGCTTAGGAAGGAGGGGAATGGGACCACGTGTGCAGGGGAAGAGGATCGCGGCTGTCCTAATCTGAGGCTGTGCGCAGCTGAGGAGCCGCCTGCACACGTGGTCCCATTCCCCTTGCAAGGATCCCGGGTTCGCCCGATGCAAAAAATGCCTAGGTAACATCATCAGTGCTAGAAGGGGGGGGGGGAAGGAGGAGAAAGGAGAAGTTTATCTTCTCAGAAATGTCCTCTCAGTGGAGCTGCGGCAGCCTGCCTGCCTCTTTCTGACATTTCTGAGAAGAGAAACTTCTCCGTTTGGGCTACGCCGTGCGATCGGAGCAACCACGCGGTTTGATGACATCACCAGCCTCACCAGTCATAAACCTCACCGTACGTCACTGACTCAAAGCCGTTCAGGAAAGGCAGATACAGCATACAGGGATTCTGCTTGCTGACCTCGCCTTGTTTTGTTTTGGTGTTTTTTTTTTTACAATTTTTAAACTTTATTTTAATACAAACAATCCATCTTCCATTAAACAGTGTGTCATCTGGGTACAACTGTCTTGCGCAATAACAATTAGAATTTACAGCTATACTCATTATTTATCTACTCTTAACTTAACACTGATATACATAACACATCTAATATTGTAACAATCTTCCTCTTGACTTATTGAATTCTATTGATACATTTTCTATATTTCACTAATCTCCTTTTATTTCTAACTTTCATATTTGTTCTCTAGCCATTGGCAGACTAGTTCACATATAGTATAATATTCAGTTTGTTCCTTCTCTTTAATTGCAAGTGTTAACCTATTCAACCTCTCCTTGTCAGCTACAGGACCATTCTACCGTAAGACTCATGAGCTCTCCCACTACTCTATAGGGAGACCTTATATATTGTGAAGAAATTGCATCTTTGATGTCACATATCCATTTTGGCTAAGAGCCACATTTCGGTCTTTGAGAAGCATGCCAAGGATAGATAGGTTGGTGGTCAGGACAAAAATGAAATTTGTTTTCATTCTATTTTCATTTTAAAAGGATGAAAAGTAAATATAATAGCACTAGCACTTTGACTTATATACCGCTTTACAGCCCTCTCTAAGCGGTTTACAGAGTCAGCATATGTCCCCCCCCCCCCAAACAATCTGGGACCTCGGAAGAATGGAAGGCTGAGTTAACCTTGAGCCGATGAGAATCGACCTGCCGAATTCCTGCCAGTGGCAGCCAGCAGAATTAGCCTGCAAGACTGCATTCTAACCATATGATTATTCTCCAGTTTTCTTGGCAAGGTTTTTGGAAGTGGGTTTGTCATTGCCTGCTTCCTAAAGCTGAGAGAAAATGACTGACCCAAGGACACAGAGCTGGCTCAGTGCCTAAGGCAGGACTAGAACTCACAGTCTCCTGGTATCTAGCCTGGTGCCTTGATTACTACATCATATTGGGAACCAAAAAAAAAAGGAGGGTGGGGAATCTAGTAGGACTTTAAGTAGACTTGTCCTCTGTAACTCCTTGCATTATCATCTGTCAGAGCAGAATGTTCTGTCATCACAATCATACATAGACAAATCATTCCTATAATATTTACAGAATTGAAGTGACTTTATATAGCTTGACCTATGCATGGTGTCATCTCCTACTCTGGAATAATCACAGTATATGGAGAGGAAACCATTATAGAGAGGGATGTCTATGGAGACTCTCAGTCATCCAGGTCACGGTTGTCTTAAAGGTGCTTTTTCAAAAAGCAACTGGACTTTGTTTTTTGCTTGAGGACATTTTGCTTCTTATCCAGGAAGCTTCTTCAGTTTCGAATGAATCATGGAGAATGGATTTGGTTTGAAAAAGGGGTCAAAGAAGCCATCTACATTAAAACTGAACAGCCTTCTCTCAACAGAGGGGGGAGGGATATGACACTAGCTCTCTCCTGTTTACAACACAGTCCTTTTAGCATTTCCAAGAAGGCTCCATACACATTTGCATTATTCAGGTGAGGGTAGAAATAAACCTCCAATTGGCCTCAACGACTCTCAGAAAGAGTGCTAACAACCACATGACTGCAAGGAATATAAATCCTTCTACACCATTCTTCAGAACTGAAGAAGCTTTTTAGATGAGGAGTGAAATGTCTTCAAGCAAAAAACCAAAATCCAGTTGCATTTTGAAAAAGCATGTTATACAGAGGGATCTTAGGAAGCCTTATGTCTCTTCCACGCTGAGCCTTAATCAAAGCAAGATATCTACAAGGAATTTTGTTCCTCGTGGCCTTCAGTGATAAGGAAGGCTACTATACCTTCTAAAATGTAGTAGATGAAAAAGAGTGAAGAAACGGAGCAAAGGCAGAAAAACTCCTGTCCAACTGGAAGGCAAGAATATATAAAGACGAACAACCCCTCCCCTCCAAACTCAAAAGTTCAGACTAGTTCTAGCTTACAAATTGCCAAATATTTTCTCTTGTCTCTAAATACTGTAGATCTTCAGCTCAGCAAACAGAAAGAGAAAAAGACAATGCGAAGTCAGTCTCCTAATACATAGCTGGAGATTGCATGATTCTCACAGTAACTTAATCTTGCTGGGCCATGTAGGCAATAAACTATTATTTTTTATTTCAAAACTTTGGATGTAAATCCACTCTACAGTGAGCCAAGGAAGTCCACAGGACAATGTCCAAAGAAGCAGATAGGGATTACAGCCATCAACAATGGTAAAATATTACTGTTATCTCTAGTACTACTATTACAAGCTAAAGTGGAGAGGAAAAGGCCAATGGTTATATCAGCAGTGTGCATAAAGACACTGGAGTCCCATTCAGTTCTCATCTAATCACAATTTTTTGGATTCTTAACTCCTTATAACTAAGAACATGGAACCAATGGAAGAGAATATTTGCAGTTCAGGATTGAACTGAGGGGGTGTCAAACTCGTGTCGTCACATCGTTGTCACATGACATATTGCAACTTCTCCACCCTTCACTAAATCGGGGGTGGGGCGTGGCCAGCGTGTGATGCATCTGGCCTGCAGGCTGCGAGTCTGACATCCCTGAATAATAGAATCTTTGGTGTTCTCTGGGCTTACCGTAGCTGTTTTCTTGCAGATGTTTCATTACCCAATTAAGTAACACCATCAGTATTAGCATGGTTAAGAGCATGGCTATCACCATGGATGGGGTTTTATTAAAAACATAAACCTAGTTTCTAAAGAACTTTATCCACTAAGGAGCAAAAGCATTGTTTGTTTGTTTGTTTGTTTGTTTGTTTGTTAAATTTCTACATTGCTCTCCTCACCTAAGGGACTCTGAGGTTTATCCATCCTCAATCCAGCAAAAACTATATTGACATGAAATCTGCTGTGCCCATTGCCAATCCATGGTCTGTTTTTATTGCTTCTCTTCCTGGTCACTTCCAGTGAAAGTGACAGGTGACAAAGCCTAATGGATTTAACACACATTGGAGGAGCCTGCAATAAGGATAAATAACACTGGTTATAGCTAAGGATACAATAACTGATACCTGTCTCATTTATACACTAGGGGTAGAATAAAGATAGCATCCTAAGAATGAGCCGAAGAAGAGTGTTGTCAGGTTGGACAGGGATTAGGTGTGAGTGAAAATATTGTTTGACATGCTGGAATATTAATTTGTAATTCTAACATACATACATACATACATACATACATACATACATACATACATACATACACACACACACACACACATATACATACCATGGATGGTATTCAGCAAGTTCTGAGCAGTTCTGGAGAACCGGTAGCAGAAATTTTGAGTAGTTTGGAGAACCGGTAAATACCACCTCTGACTGGCCCCGCCCCCATCTATTCTCTGCCACCCGAGTCCCAACTGATTGGGAGGAAATGGGGATTTTGCAGTAACCTTCCTGTCAGCGTTCTAAATACCATGCATGAAATCAATCAGAGACCAAGGCAGAATCATCCTTAAAGTTCCAATTAATCATGCAGGCATGTTAGCACATCTGTGGAATTCCAACTCTGATTTTCTTCCTGGAATTCCACCCAGTTGAAAGTTCATGATCTTATCCCCACACCCATAATCCCATCACATGTTCCAATCATCATCTTCCATGCTGGCATCTACACCCCTCTGCTTCCAGTCAGGTGTCCAGGTGCGGAGACAAAAGATGACCTTGAGCTTCTAGAAAAGAATCACAACAATACATTCCACAATCCTACTCCTTTCTATTCCCCCCTCCCAACTGCTACACTAATGAAACAGCATAGGAAAATAATAGAAAGTGTGGCAGGCCAAAGATCCTAAAAGGAACATAACTACAGGCCTGACACTTCCACTGCCACGCCCACCAAGCCACACCCACTAAGCCACACCACACCCATAAAGCCACACCTGGTAGTAACAAATTTTGAATCTCACCACTGATACATACATACATACGGTACGTACATACATACATATAGTACGTACATACATACGTACATACATACATACGTACATACATACATACATACGTACAGTAAGTATATACATGCATACATACATATTCTGATACCGGGAACTTCAGGTAGAGGAACCTGGGCACCATAAATAAAAAAGCCCAGTGCACACTCTCTTAATTTTCCCCCTCCCCCTGGAAAGAAAGGATTATGGAAGAAGTGCTGGGAAACGACCTGACAGTTGTCACTGGAAGACGAAATCATCAGGATTTCTTCTACACAGGCCATTGTGCCATGGAAAAATAAATCCCGCCTGGAAGGGTTCCAAACCAAATCACCCTCTCTCCCTCCAGTCTTTTCCATTTGTAAACTAAAGTACTATTAGCCCTCGGTTATCAGAGCACTACTTAATGGTTGGAGAGCAATATATCCATTCAATGAAGTACTGCAAAGATTACTCACAGCTCATTAAAAACACATCCAATTATTTGGCTGAGATGATAAACTAAACTGATGAAAAGGGCCAACCAGCCAAAAGACCCAACGGGGTGGCTAATGCCCCACAGTTGGCTTCTCCGCTTTGCTAAAGCAAGGGGGAAAGGTGTCCATCAAACAGGTGATTTATCAAGGGACTTGGTATGAGAGAAATGCTGGAAAGAAGAAGTTCCATGTGATCAAGGTACATGTGTAAACAACTAGCTTTCTGCATGTATGCATGTTAATAATCAGTCTTCTCCAGCTTGATAGCTGCCATTTTGTTATCGGACCATCCTGACAGAGAATTGTGGGAGACGATGTCCACCAAGTTAGGAAGGCTTGGGTATGGAATAAATACTAACACATAGCCATTCTTACGAAAGAACATTGATTTCTCTGAGGTGACGTGCATTTCTTATAATCTGGGCTTGGAGATAAGAGGATGGAACTGCCTCAGTATTTCCCAATGAGACTGAGCTTATCTAGTGTTGTGGCAGCAGATTCGGACAGTGAGGAGGTTGGGGAAGGCCCCAGTGAGTGCTATGTGTCAGAGGCAGAGATGGGGCCAGTGCCTTCTGACAGTTATCAGCTACCTTTGGAGTCAGACATCAGTGAGGCAGATGAACAGCTGGAGCCTGTTCCCAGTGTGCGGATGCGCAGAGTTGCCAGATGAAGGGAACAGCTAAGGAACAAGGGTCGACTTGGGAGGCCACAGGTGGACAGTGAATGGCCCCTCCCATAGGGAATAAAAGAGGAGCAAAACGGGAGAGGTGTTTGCAGGAGACAATTAGTTCATTCCTGCATTCTTGCCAAGTATTGCGGCATCTGAAAGATATCAGCCTGGCCACTCTCCAAGCCTGATAAAGGTTGGTAATTGTGAACTATCTTGAAAGACTGTGGGAGAGGAAAGACTTTGCTGGAGAGGATTTAACTGTAAATTAAAGAAAAGGGTTTATCGGGACGAGGACTCGGCTTCATGCTGCTGGGGAAGCCTAGGTTAGAACATCTAGTATCTGAGATGGAAGACAGGATCATCTTCTCAGGATGCCACCTGAAACAGTTCTCCAATGACAGCTAATTGTCATGGTTAAGTATTTGTTACTGCTCTTGAGTGAGTTCTAATATTGCAATGATCACTGCCAAGGTATAAGTAGAATTAATTCCTAGTACCACTAGATATAATTCCTTGTTCTCTGGATTGAGCCCCTGCTGTTAGATTTATGCCGCCTTTCCTTTGGGTATCAGACAATGTACATAGCACTCCAGCCTTCATTTTTTTTAAATCACAGTAAATCTGTGAGGTCTATTGGGTTGAGAGTGAATGGACCATCAAGTGAGCTTCTGTTGCTAAAGGAGGATTTGAATCTTGTCTCTTTCATTATGATCCCAACATTTTTTACTCTTATGCCATGCTAACTAGTTAAAATCACAGCTAGGTTGACCTAGCTACTTCACTTCTTCACCTGCACTTCTCTTTCTTGATTACTGGAGAGCAACTTAGCCCTCCATCTGGACTGGGCTTCAGCTCTCAGGTTTCCCAGTTCAGAAGCCTAGGAGCTAGAAAATTTGGGAGCTCATCTGGAAGACACCAGATTGGGGTAGACTATTCCAGAGTATGTTAGAACCTATCCAATGTATCTGTACACCCAGACTTGGTGCAAGCATGGCTATTTGAAACCAAAACATGATTTTAAACCAAGCCAATCTTTGCTGACTTCAGTTTTTTAACACATCGGCTAAGCTGAGAATGAGATAATGTAGGTTCCTAAAAGGACTAGATTGTGCCTATTCATTACACAATCCAAAATTGGTACTACAACTCAGGACTTGTAGCAGCACTATTTTGAACAATGCCCTTTCAAACCAGAACAAAAGCTTTGATTCAATAAACAAGTGCCAGAATTAGTTCAGTACCATATTTTTCGGAGTATAAGACACACCTTTTTTCCCTTAAAAAAGAGGTGAAAATCTGGGTGCATTTTATACATTGAAAACAGCATTTTTGGCCTACCAAAACCCCACCCCCTTTGCAAAAATAGACGTGCAGAGGGTTTGGGAGGCCTGCAAAGTGCTCCTGGGGACTGGGGAGGGCAAAAACGAGCAAACACCAGGCCTTTTTGCTCATTTTGCAACCCCCCCCCCCCAGCTTCCAGGAGCACTCTACAAGCCTCCCAAAGCTCTGCATGCCCTTTTTTTTGCAAAAAAAAATGGCCCGTTTTTGCTCGTTTTTACCCTCCCCCAACCCCCAGGAGCACACTACAAGCGTCCCAAAGCCTATGCATGCCCCCCCTTTTTTTGCAAAAAACAAGGTGTGCAGAGGGTTTGGGAGGTCTGCAGAGTGCAAAACCTTTTTTTAACCTCTTCAAAATCATGGTGCATCTTATGGTCCGGTGCGTCTTATAGTCTGAAAAATACGGTAATTAGTTTAGTAGCAGGGTCCTTGATGCTCTCTGAGCTTGGTTGATTTCTTGCAGAAATTTCTTTACCAAAGCTAGGTAATATCATCAGCATCAGCATTGGTGGTGTTACCTAGTTTGGGTAATGAAATGACTGCAAGAAATCAACCAAGCTCAGAGAGCACCAAGGACCCCTCATTTCAACCCTAAGCTACAAATATTCTCCTTTATTGGTTCAGTAGGTTTAAGATGTATGCTCTTATTAGGACCTGAAGCTACATGCCTCCTGTCATGAGAATACCCCACTTTCTCACTTTTGCCATGACTGGGACAATTTAAAGGGGAAGTGAGAGCTGCACTTTTATCTGGGATTAGAGGGGCACAGTGGCACAGCAGCTTAATGACCAAAGTGGCCAGAAATGGTCTGCAGTCTGGCAGTTCAAGCCCAGCTTCATGAAAATGAGTGAGCTCCCATCGCTCAATCCCCAGCTCCTGCCCACCCAGCAGTTCGAAAGCATGCAATATTGCAAGTAGATAAATGGGTACCACTTCGGTGGGGAAAACGTAGCAGTGTTGCTGTGTGTGTGTGAAAAGCAGAAGTCGACACTGGACCTGCAATGCAATGCAAGGGGAGGCGAGACTAGATCAGTGAAGGAGCCTGGAAGAGACAGGGACCCTACCATAATTGCTAGTCAGCTGGTGTAAGCTATTTTGCCCCCTGCGATGCGCTGAGGATAGGTATGTAAGCGCTGAACAGAATGAACTGGGTAGCAATTTAGGCTGTCAGGACTGCATCGTGTCTAGCATTTGTAGATTTCCCTGATATTGTATGCCATACCCTAAATAAATAAATTAACCTGGGATTATGTCATGAGAATGACTGTGAAGGTGGTTGTGGGAAATGGTCAACTTTTTTGGCATGTAACTCTTCCTTTTCTAATCTCTAATGCCGTGGGATCCTGCCCTTTTCATTGTTTGACTTCAAGGGAACTCAAGGAAAATAGCTCTACGGATAAATTAATCCCCATCAGTAACTTGAAGCAATTGTTAGAAGCATATTATCAGAGGGCAGAGGAGGGCCAGGGCTCAGCACTTAGCGGAGAAGGATTGGCAGGGCTGCAAGCTGATACTGCATTTCAGTAATAAGTGGCGAACATCTGCGGCACCGATTGAACATCATTGGAATTGATAAAATCATCGCCAGTCAATTGCAAAAGGCTGCTTTACTTGGAACAGCTTACATCTTGTGATGATACCTTTAACACCACCAAACAACATCATCTGCCTATCCCAGGACTCCAATAGGTGGATAGAAATGCCAAATGCCACCTAACCATTGGCTGACTGTGTGACAAACCGTGCTAATAGTAACTCACTCTTCCTATGATGGTCCTGTAAAATAAATCCTTCAAGTCATATCACGTTCAAATATATGAAAATGAATAATCTTAAAAGTAAAAAAAAAACTTTCTTGAAAGTCACATGGAAGTAATTAGCCACTGCCTTCTTCTAGGATGTTTCTTCCTGTTTCCTACTCTAGCTTGTAGTCCTGGGGTTTCTTGCTAGTCTCCCCTCCACAAACTTTCCAGATATTGACTCTGCTTACCATTTTGGGGAGCAGCCAAGGTTTAACTGCCACCTGCTGGGGATGATATGCCTATTCCCAAGCTATGCAAATAGCTTCAAGAATTGAGTGAAAGGAGAATCAGAACAGATCAAAAGCTCATCTACTGTACATTTCCTGTTAAAGTAGAATCACAATTAGCTTTATCTAGACCTGTGAGCCGTCACCCCAGCTCAGCTCCACTGCGCATGGTGTGCATCTCCCGCTAGCCAGCTGGTTTTCGGGTCTCTGCCACGCATGTACGGGGGGCACAAACGGGAGACGTACGTGCATGCATGCACGAGGTCACATGCATGCACGGGGGCAGGGGGAGCATGGGGACCACACATGCATGGGGGGGCGCAGGGGGAGTGTCACACACACACATTGCATTATGGGTGCATGCGCGCACACACGTTTTCGGCACGCGACGACAAAAAGGTTAGCCATCACTGATCTAGACTCTAGATAAAGCCTTAAGCTTTTGCTCCATTCCCATCATGGCACTTTTTACTGGAACCATCGGAAAGCCATTCTACTATGGCACGGTTTTCAATATTGCCTCTTCCAAACTTATATACGTTTAATTTTGGATTATAACTCTGAGACATTTCCAGATTTGTTAAAACCACCAACCATTAGCAGATACGCTCAGAGCAAGAAGACAAAAATACTTTTGTAAAGTGAAAGCACACAGAAGTTCTCTTCTATCCCCTTTCAAGATATTAAAATCAGTGGTGGGTTCCTACCGGCTCGGACCGGTTCGGCTGAACTGGAAGTGGTTTGGCGGCCTGGTTCTCTGCCGGTTCCAACGACCCAGGCCGCCAAGCCACTTCCGGTTCAGCCGACGCCCCCAAATCAGGCACTGCCATCTTGTTTTTTGCTTCTGCGCATGCGCAGAACAATTTTTATTGCACTGTGCATGCACGTATCAAGCGCGCACATGAGCGAACCGGCAGTAGTGCCTGCTGGAACCAGTGGTGGGTTTCAAAAATTTTTAGAACCTCTTCTGTAGCTGTGGCCTGCTTTGTGGGAGTGGCTTGCCAGCCATGTGACCGGGTGGGAGTGGCTTGCCGGCCATGTGACCGGGTGGGAGTGGCTTGCTGGCCATGTGACCGGGTGGGAGTGGCTTGGCAGCCATGTGACTGGGTGGGCGTGGCCAACTTGTAAAATGTGGTGAAACTCACTTAACAACGCCGCACTTGCTTAGCAACCAAAATGTTGGCTCAGAAATTCTGGCATTTGAAGCATGCAAATCTTAAAGCTGTCAAGTTACAAGACCCTTGTACCCCTAACCCTTTAGGAAAAAAAAACCCAGTGGTGTTCAAACTTGACAGCTTTAAGACTTTAAGGTTTAGCTAGGACTCTTAGAGGCAGGCAGGGTGATTGGTGAGCCAGCCAATCAGTGAGCGGCGGGTGGGGCAAGCGTGGTGCGGACGGGCGGGGGGGAGGGAGCTGGAACCGGTTCTAAACGGCACAGTAGATTTGTGGAACCTCTTCTATAGAAGAGGTTACAACTGGCAGGAACCCACCCCTGATTAAAATGATATACATTTTTGAGAGGTGGGACTAACCAAACATCTGCATTCTAGCTGTCCTTTTGTTCTGTAAGCATCACTGTGCTGTCTTTGTAAGTTATTTGCTCACTACCTCTTTCCCCCAGTGCTGTTCTGTCACTTCCTTGCTCACCCCCTCTCGATCAGAGACCAAATGAGCAAAAGAGGCAGCTAAGAATAAAGAACCATCTCTGGACACCATTACTAAAAGCAAGTGCCTAGTGCCTTTTGATTCGGGTTAATAAGGAATGAATGGTCAATCTTTCTAGAGGATCTGCTCAAGATAAAATATAATGTCCTTATATTAATAACATGACCAGATGCCATTCTATTACTGTGCAATCAGCTCATCTCACATTCCAACCTTTCAGCAATTACTACTTTGGGTACAGGAGAATCCCGTAAAATGGATGCACCATCATAGATGTTTCTTTGGTCGTCCAACTTTTCCAACAGCTGCAAAGGATCCTGTATCATTACTTTGTATTTGTTCGTTTCTGAATTCAAACAGGTTTGTGGAGGAGGGCAGATGTAACAAGAGGTTTTGATTTTTAGATGTATACAGGTAGTCATCATTTAGTGACCACAATTGAGACTTGCAACCTGGTCATTGAGCAAAGCAGTCATTAAGTGAAACTGTGACTGTGCTTGTGATCATATTTCGGCTTTTCAGCCCTGCTGTAGGTTGTAAATGTGGGAATTGGTTGTTGCTTATTCATCACTATATTAATAGTTGCCAAATAAGGCAGTCAGTAAATGAGGACTACCTATAAATCCAAATATTAGATGCTAGCATAGAACAAGGGAGAGGCTGTTGTCTTCCCGACTGGACGGGATAGATGATAAATGCAACAACCTGCTGCTTTCCAAGCATTGCTCAACTCCTAACTCCTGGCATTTCTCATCATTGGCCATGATAACCGAGTGCCACAGCTTGCCAATCTCTATGGTGGCTCCCCGGACTGATGCAGTACAGTAGTTCTTACTTTTTCATATTTAAAACACAGATTTTTGCACACGAACCCTGAACTGAGCTGTTTAATAGTTTTATTTTTTTTAAAAAAAAAAAGTTAATCATCTTTTGGGGGGAAAAAGAAGGCATCAAGAAACGTGGGACAAAAGTAAAAAAAAAAAAAGCAACACCCTCCACCTCTCCAGCAAGCTCCCATCATCGCACGCTACTACATCATGTTCCCTTACCAGCAGAAATTCCTTCTAAACCGAGGTCAGCCCGTCATGCGGTCTTTTATATTAATACACAGGCTCTGAACCTCTTTCTGCGCGTCTGCCCACAATTTGAAGTCAGAAGAAGGGCTGCCCTCAAAGTTCCTGGAGCTCCAAGAAAAGACTCGATAAGGACCATGTACTGTCAAAGACACAAACACACACACACACACACACACACACTGCTCCTTGCTTACCTTCATGCTTTCTCTGCACCCAAATGTGTGGCTGACAACTCTACCGCTGTTCAGCTGGTGATAGGTTCTGAGCTGGCCTCCATCGGCAGCCGCCCACCTTCTCCCCACTTGCTTCAGTCTTCCTGGCAGAAGAGAGCTCCAAGCGTCCCTGCTTGTTATATAGGACCTGGGAGCCTCTGGACTCTCGGAGCCTGAACAGAAACACACCCTCTCCTCCCCCCCTCCCTCTCTTCCTTTTCTTTCTTCCACCCCCTTGCAGATATGTTTCCCAGCCCCTTTCCTTACCCTCCTAAAAGCAAGGAATGGCCATCACATTCCATTTCCTGCTGGAGGCATGAAGCTCTTAGAAATCCTCTAATACGCAGGCAGAAGACATCGGATTAGAATAGTCACAATATAGCACACAACACACCTATGTTTGGCTTGCCCTCACCTTCTGAGCAAAGCCCCTTGGGGGAAAACAGGTCTTCAAAAATAGGATGTTCTCTGTACAAAAATAAGACAGCATCCACATCTTATTTTCCCCTTGGGGGAGGGGGAATTACCCCAAGGCATTTGTTCCTTAAGAGACCAGTGTGCATATGGCTTGAGTGTGTGAAAATATAGAGATTCCTTCTGAAATCTCTCTCTCTCCATCTGTCTGTCTGTCTCTCTCGCTTTGTCTTTTTCTCTGTCTTGGTCTCTCTTTGTCTCTTTGTCTCACTGTCTCTCTCTTTCGTCTTTTTCTCTGTCTTTCTGTCTGTCTGCTTCTCTCTCTGTCTTTTTCTCTGTCTTGCTGTCTGTTTCTCTCTGTCTCTGTCTCTCTCTTTCATCTTTTTCTCTGTCTTTCTGTGTATGTTCATCCTCTCTCTCTCTCTCTGTCTTTTTCTGTCTTTCTGTCTGTTTCTCTCTCCCTCTCTCTCTCTGTCTTTTTCTCTGTCTTGCTGTCTGTTTCTCTCTGTCTCTGTCTCTCTCTTTCATCTTTTTCTCTGTCTTTCTGTGTATGTTCATCCTCTCTCTCTCTCTCTGTCTTTTTCTGTCTTTCTGTCTGTTTCTCTCTCCCTCTCTCTCTCTGTCTTTTTCTCTGTCTTGCTGTCTGTTTCTCTCTCTGTCCCTGTCTCTCTCTCTGTCTTTTTCTCTGTCTGTCTGTCTGTCTGTCTGTCTGTCTGTCTCTTTCTGTATGTGTGTGTAAAGAGAGAGAGAGAGAGAGAGAGAGAGAGAGAGAGAGAGAGTGAGTGAGTTTGTTCAAGGCTCCAACAGCCGAGAACCTCATGATTAGTGCTGTGATACCGATTGGTTCAAAGCAAGCAAATAGATGCAATTCTGTTCCAACTGTACATACTGCAAAGCGCAACCTTACCCTTCTGATCGTGATGATGACCTTGCTGGAGAAAGATTTTGCTTTTTAAACGAAGGGCAGCATTCGGAAGCCTTACGAAATTACGACTATGCTACCCCGAATGTTCATACGCACAGAAGGTTGAACTAAAATTGTCTTTATTAGATGATTGAAAGGTACTTCTTGAGATATGCAAACCTTCAACTGTGGAGCCTGCTTGCAACTGTTGCTCTTTTAAGCTATTTTTAATCCAGGTTGTATTTTAAGAATGTTCTAAATCGGTCCCTAGCTGTTACATGAATATTAATAAATGAATAATTATTCTTTTATGTTAATGCATGGCAAAGGAAGGAAGGAAATAAGGAAGGAAGGAAGGAAAGAAGGAAGGAAGGAAGGAAGGAAGGAAGGAAGGAAGGAAGGAAGGAAGGAAGGATCCAAACTACAGCTTTAAATAGAAGATACTTTTAACTAACTATGGCTAGAGAAGTGCCTGGCTGTAAATTTAAATGCCTTACAATTTGTAATTACTGGCAGTAGGGCCCTTGGCTTTCCTTGCAGTCACCAAGGGACAAAACATGCATTGGAAGGCACTTGGAGATAAAGACAAGGGTTAGAAATTGGAGAGAATGGATAGGCTGCCTCTTCGGTGTAGGTACGTACAGCAACTTGGCCCATGCTGCTGCCCTGTTGCTATTGTTATCTTCCACTGCATTTTCTATAAATCAAAACCTTCCGCAAGTCATCCTGTCCAATGTCTCTAAGCAGGCTGAGGAATTCTGGAAGTTGAAGTCAAAATAAGTCATCTTAAAGTCGCCAAAATGTTTGTTCCATTTTGCTTTCTTCAGGACAAATGGTGCCTTTCTTTTCACAAAGTCTTCTCTGAAACAGAACTGCTTAGAAAATTGTGTGAAATTGTTTAGCCAGATCTCCCAACTTTATCACTTTGGCACCTCCAGAACTCTTTGTAAATCAGGGAGTGCCATCTTCTGGTTAGATCTTAAACTGCAGGAGAAATAAAATGGGTTCCCTACTACAGAATAAATTCAGAACGGAATTTATGCTGAAGTCCCTTTTGTTTGCGATGCTCCATTGTGCTGCTACTCACACACACACCAACACACATACAAACACACACACAATTGTGGCTTTCTTCTCACATGTCCATGAATACAATGCAGTATCCTCTGTTGTAACAAAAAAACACCCCACCCTACATCAATGCATAGCATTGTAATTGTGGGAGAAGTTGGAGGAGTATAAACGGTTCCTTGTACTTTATCATCTGTGTTTATAGCAGAATCCACATTGAAAGCCACAAGTACAACCCCATGCAATGTGGAAGGTCTCACGGACCATTTCAAACATTTCTTAAAATAAAGCCTCTCTAAATGCATGTGCTGTTTTCCACATTGGCTTTAAAATAACAAAACTGAATTTTTATTCACAGCTGTGTCTATCTAATCATCATCATCGTTGTAACTCCCTCCCTTTCCATAATTGAAGGAGAGGAAATGGAGGACAACCATGAATTCCTTGCTTGCAAATGCTTGGCTACTCCAGCAATAAAAAAAAAGTGAAGTGAACAAAATTCCTGAAACCCCCATGGCACCAAACTGGTGGTAATGTTACAAGGCTGCAAAGAACAAAAAGCCAAGGGACACGGACATCAGCAATATCTAAAGTCATAAAGTGGGTTAGAGGGGGAAAAGTAGGATGCAAAAAGACGCTTATGTTAGCTTGGAGAGTGTGTTGTGTGCAGGGGTGGTATTCACTTACTTTCCCTACTGGTTCGCAAATGTGAGCGTGCGAGCATGCGCTCACTTCGCTCGCAGGCACCCCATCCACGCATGCGTTTGGCCTTCGGCGCATGTGCTTTGGCTTGAAAATGTGCCTAAATAGGATGGCCCACCTGCGATTTCCACTACCGGTTTGAGTGAACCGGTCCGAACCGGCTGAATACCCCCTTCAAATTCAAATTTTTAATTTGTTAGCCGCTCCCTCTCCACAGGGGACTCGGGGCGGCGTACAATAAAAATATACATGCATACATGCATACATATAGATATACAGGTACACACATATACATACATATACATACATGTACATACATGGAGGAGGTAGTAATCAAACATATATCACATTAATAATAATAATAGAAAATTAAAAATTAGCCATTAAAATCCCATGATAAAATACAATTTAAAAGGACTGTCAGGAGGAAAAGGATAAACTACGGTTGAGCCAGGCCAGACAGTTGAAAGAGGTGGGTCTTGAGCTTTACACGGAAGGAGCGGAGATCGGAAGTAATCCTGATGTCAAGGGGGAGGTCATTCCACAGGGCTGGGCCCATCACAGAGAAGGCCCTGCTCCTGGGTGTCGCCCCCCGACACTGTTTAGCGGACGGCACCCGGAGAAGTCCCTCTCTGTGTGAGCGGATTGGTCGTAGGGATGTATGGGGCAGGATGCGATCCCGCAAATAACTGGTTGTGTGTCTCAGACATCGCACTACCGAGAAAAAATATCTTATATACCTTGACACCACATGGCTTTCTGCACAGAGTGTTTTTCTACTGAGCTGTTCTAAGCAAGCCAATGGTGGAAGGGGTAGCATTCCTCAGTGATTGGGGTTCATTTCTGCAACTCTGCATAGCATTGCTTCAAGTGGCGAAGGGTGAATGATATACTGGTAGTCCTCCCTTTATAACCTCAATTGAGAATTTCCAGTGCTAAGAAAGCTGTTGGTTAAGTGAGTCTTGCTCAATTTTGCAACATTTTGCCACAGCTGTTAAGTGAACCAGTGCAGTTGTTAAAGGAATCACATGGTCACTAAGCGAATCTACCTTCCCCCAATGACTTTGCTTTGTCTGAAGATGGCTGGGAAGGTTGCAAATGTGACCCAGGTAAATCTGTGACCATTGTAAACATATGCCAGTTGCCGAGTGCTCAAATTTTGATCATGCGATCGTGGGAATGATACACTGGTCATAAGTGCAAGAGCTGGTCGTAAGATACCTTTTCCAGTGCTGTTGGTTGTAAATTGAGGACTAACTGTATTTAAGAGGTGGTTCATGGCGGCCGGTTTTTCACAATTACTTGTCTGTGCTGTCTTGTTACTTAGTTTAATTATTTATTACCAAGATTTATAAGGCTATGCAACTAAAGTTCTGTGATTTTGAGTGGCAAACTGAATACAAACAAACAGCTTCCCCTCTAAAGTTATGTAGTCCTCCAGCACAGTTTTCCTTTGAAAGGAAAAAGGGTTTAAGTTCACTTTTGTGTTGACTCACAAGTCCACCAATCCGTTCCAGGAGATCCCTTCAAAGCATCCAGATCAGCTATTTTGTGTCTATTCTTTACACATTATTTTGTCACTATTTTCACAGCAGTGGTAGCTTCCTAACCGGTTTACTACCGGTTTGCTGAGTGCACGCGCCAGACACATGCTGCGCGTGGGTGCACAATTGAATAAAAATTAGTCAGAAAAAAGGGAAAACAGCTGAGGAGTGACAATTCAAACTGCCACCCCAGATCAGCTGTGCTTCAGAAGCTGGAATAAAGGTAAGCAAAACCCACGGGTGGGTGGGTGGGTGGGCAGGTGGGCCCTCTTTTAACAAAAACAGAGAACTGGGTTGCTCTCTGTTTGAAGCCAGCACTACCATTTCAGGAAAACTGGCCCGAACTGGTAGGAACCCACCTCTGATCTCCAGTAAAATTTTCTAGGAAGTCATTGCAGAGGCCAAATATCATTTCTGTACATGTCTATCCCTCTCCTAGACATAATATTACCAAATATATATTTTAAAATGCATTTTAATCTGCAACACTATCCAATACAGACTTTGATTACTTTTTTTAAAAAAAAAGATGATCATCAGATAAGGTTGGGAGGGGTTTTTTGTAAGTAAAGATTTATATCTTGATTGGATATAGTCCTTAGGTACTTTTGTATACTCTTTGGTATACGAGAAGGAAATAAACAATATTATGTGGGAAAAAAGAGAAGTCTGCTTAAGAAAAAAAAAAGTCAGTGTGAACTGAAGTATCATAGGACAATGAGACAATATCCAGCACTGTCTCAAAATGTTATGTTCTCTTTTCACCCACCTCCTGGATGCAATTAGACCCATTGAGATTCATTTTCTTCTGAGTGCAACATTCACATCTCGGGCTTTCAGTGTTTAAGTTCCCTGTCAAGTTAATAACTCTCTTGTTTGGAAAAGGAGAGAAAACGGAAGTCATTAGATCCCGGGTCTGCTGCAGTCCGTCAGGTATGCTGATCTAAAACAGAGAGAAGACCCACTTGTTGCCTGGGAGAATTTCCATCATTAAGATGAATGTTTTACCTAGAATGCTATTTATGTTTCATACTCTATCTGTTTTGATAACTGATGCATCATTGAAACAAAGGCAGAAGGATATATCTAAATTTGTATGGAAGGGGGGGGGATACGAGTTAAATATAGGGTGCCATAAGAAGCAAAGGAAAGAGGATTGGATTTACCCGATTTGAAATTGTATTTTACAGTTTGTTGTTTAGTTGGACGAGAGAGTGGGTGTTGCTGAGAAAAAGAAGGCCTTTGTAATCAGAACATCATCATCTGAGATTTGGGAGGCATAGATATTTGAGGTATGGTAGAGCTAAGGTTAATACAGATTTTAAAAACCGTTATACTGTAGATAGTCCTTGACTTACAACCATTAGTTTAGTGATCTTTAAAGGTACGATGGCATTGAAAAAGTTAATGTATGACTGTTTTTCTCACTTATGACTGTTGCAGCAATTCTCAACTTAGAAGACTTTTAGGAAATCTTAAGGCTGTAGGCTAGCTGGAAGGAGTTCCCACAAGAAGCCAAGCGCAAACTTCTTTTGTTATTTTTCAAGAAACAAAATGCTTTGGATAGTACCAGGAATTAACCTTGACTTGAGGGAACCTGCTGTGCTAACTGTTTGGTTGCTCTATGATTTGATGTGTGGGGCAAAGAACATTCAAGGACCCAGTTAAGCATCTGATGTGAATGCAACCATTCAACCCAAGAAAGGCGCCATCAACTCAAGACAAAAACGTAAGGATAATGGGAAAGCAAGAAGACTTTCCATTTACAATACTTGGCCTGTTCTTGGTCCACTCTCAAATACCGCTGGTCTGATAAAAGCATTTTACTAGAAAAAATTGTGTAGGATGAGTCAGATGAACTATTCAATAATGCGTTAAAATAAGCAATTTACTGGTCCAGAAACCAGGAGACTTGTGAGCTCTACTCCCTCCTTAGGTATGAAAGCTGACTAGGTGACTTGGGGCCAGTCTCTCTCAATCCACCCCACCTCACAGGGTTGCTGTTGTGGAGAAAATAGGAGAAGGAAAGAATATTAGCTATGTTTTCCACCTTAATAATGAAATATTAAATTATATTAAATAATAAAAAGGAAGTATATAAAAAATAAAATCCCCATAAAACCCTTGCCAATATGCACAAAATCCCAGATGGTAACACTGTTTATTATACAGCTTGTTGACTGGGAGAGCTATCTAATTACACTTGATGATATTTGCTGTCCCCATTTATTCTGATTTTGCTGCTAAATGGTACTCTCCTGACTACGGTATGTACCTGTGGCACATGATAAGCTAAGTGATTAGAGTCCTATGGTTTGTTCTCTCCTTCTCCTGCACAACACCAGCCAATTGGAAAAATATCTGACAATCACAATGTTGACTGTCGATTCTAGGTTCCTTCTAGGTCTGCAACACAAGCTGAATTGCTCCCTCTTTCCCTCCCCCAAAGCAGACTGGAATAACAGAAGAGCTGAGCTTCAAGCTTTTATTTACAAATTCTCCTTCTTTCTCTTCTTTATAAGCAACACATGCATACTCAAGGTACATTCCACCATGATATTAACACTATCACTAAACTGGTAAGAGATTAGAACTGACAGACTGACAGCTAGTTTACTATGCAATTTCACAGATGACTGTAGCATAACAACCTCAAATGTCAGGAAACAAATGTGGCCAGTTGCAAGAAGGAAAGGCCCAAATGAAGACAAGAGCATCTCACAAGGTCCACGTTGATTTTATAAGAGCTCAATATTTCCCTCTTTTGTTTTACCTTTTTGTTGCACCGCTCTGCAGAGTGGGGATAAGGGCACACCAAGGGCGAGTGGAGCAAGGAAAAACATTCACGTCATTGGATTCAAATTCAAATTCAATTCAATTCTGTTTATTTTGTTTGTTTTATGCCCTACCATGCATTTTGAAGCTCAAGGCAACCTGCATAGGGTTTTCCTATTTTAAATTTGAACCATACAATTAAATACTGCCCATATGTTTAATTATTTCTCTATTCTTCCTCGTAGCTTTTGGCGAGGCTGCATGGGTTCTGTGTTGGATGCTCAGATATGTGCATGTGAGATCTCTTGAGATGAGAAAGCTGATCTTGGCAATGAATAGTGAAGCCACTATTATGACTAGGAGATCGATTTCCAGAAATGACATTATCGATATGTATAGAGAGCCAATTTAATGTAGTGGTTAACGCATCAGGCTAGAAACAGACAGAACGTGAGTTCTAGTCCTGCCTGAGGCTCAAAGCCAGCTGGGAACTTAATGCCAGTCACTTTCTCAACCCTAAAAAGGAGATAATGGCAAAGCACTTGCAAAAATGTTGTCAGGGTAATTCAAGGACTTGTCCAGGAAATTGCTAGAAATCTTTAAAAAAAAAAAAAAGCTAAAAGGCACAAAAACAACAATAACCTCTGGCTAGTTATGTTCCTATCAGGAAGAAAGTCCAGGATCCGTACATTTGTATTTCAAGAGAAAGGGAGAAGAAAGTGACAATCAATGCTTCTCAGACATAATCGTATTTTATACTCTAAATCAGTGTTTCTCAAACTTGGCGACTTTAAGTCCTGTGGACTTCAACTTCCAGAATCCCCCAGCCAGCATAGCTGGCTGGGGAATTCTGGGAGTTGAAGTCCACAGGATTTAAAGTCGCCAAGTTTGAGAAACACTGCTCTAAATCTAGACTCTTTCTTTCCTTGGTCCCAATCTTTCATCCCTTCCCCCTAGTTCCTTTCATTTTAACATGCAATTAGTTATTTAATTATCTGGACTTTATCTTATGAACACAAATAACGTTGGCAGGCTGTCCCATTTGCCTTCTCCAAATAACTACGCAATTTCCTTTTTTACTAACTGGGACTTTCCAAGCACAGAGTATGGCCAACATCAAGGGAGCTCAAAGCCAGAAAAATGCTAGCAGTTCTCTCTAGTGCTGCTTTTATCATTACTTCCATGCATACACTACTTCAGCATAGGAATCATGGAGAGCCAGTTTGGTCTAGTGCAGGGGTGATAAACTCAAGGCCCGTGGGCTGGATCCGCCCCGTGATGTGATCCTGGAAAATGAAAGAGGTCAACCCACTTCGTTTCAGCCCGGTCTACTAGAGGTGGTATTCAGCAGGTTCTGACCAGTTCTGGAGAACCGGTAGTGGAAATTTTGAATAGTTGGAGAACCAGTACTGACTGGCTGGCCCCACCTCCATCTATTCTCTGCCTCCCGAGTCCCAGCTGATTGGGAGAGAATGGCAATTTTTCAGTATCCTTCCCCTGCCACGCCCACCAAGCCATGCCATCGATCATTGCCATCGGAGAGGCCGCAAAGGCGCAACCCGGTCCAAGGCACCGGCGGCCGCATTGTTCCACGCGGCTACCAGGTCCTCTGCCCGGGAGCGGGACAGGTCTGCAGGAGGTGGCCCAAGCTCCGCCTGGAACCCATCTGGTTCCATCAGACGCCTGGGGCGGAACCATCTGGGACAATCTGGTTCCGCCTCCCCGCGGCGGGGAGTAGCGCCAGGGAAGTCCAGCTGGAGAAGTGAGTGATCTGACCATGACAGAGGCGTGATGACTAAATTCCCTCTTCCCAGATCACTCGTCCACTGGTCGGAGACAAACACAAGATCCAGTGTGTGGCCTCTCTCGTGTGTGGGGTCCCGAACTACTTGAGTCAGATCCATGGCTGTCATGGAAGCCATGAATTCCCGGGCTACCTCGGATGCCTCTCCCGTCGACGGCAGATTGAAATCCCCCATCACTAATAGCTTGGGGGTTTCAACCGCCATCTCCGCGATCCGCTCGAGGAGTCCGGGCAGGGCCGTTGATGTATGGCGGGGAGCCAGGTATACTATCAACAGGCCCAACTGTCTCCCTGGGCCCCATTTCACGCCTAGAGACTCACACCCAGATATCTGCGACACAGTGAATTCTCTCGGTGCCAAATCTTCCCGGATGATTATCGCTACCCCACCGCCCCTACCTTGGGCCCGTGGCTGGTGGAATACACGGTAACCTGGAGGGCACATTTCCCCGAGGGGCAACCCCCCCTCCGGGCCCAACCAGGTTTCCGTTATTCCTGCGAGGTCCGGCTCCCCCTCTGTGATCAAGTCACTGATGAGGGGGGCCTTGTTAACCACGGACCTCGCATTACATAACATCAGCCTAAGGCCCAGGCTCTGCCGATCCTGTCCACCTAGACTGCAGGGGTTGGTACAAGCGACCGGGCGTGTCCAGCGGCCCCGGTCTCCCAACCGACTATACGTTCTTCTAGTGTCCTCGCGCCCGCCCCTCCCTACGACCGTCGCTATTGGAATTCCCCTTGTAGGAATGCTGTTTCCTCCCACCTCCCCCACTCCGCTCCCCTCCATCCTGACCCCACCTGTTGACCTGGCTGTATCCATACCCCAAGGCTGAATAACCCTCCCCCGCTCCCTGGAACCCCTTAAAACCTTTAAAAAACATTTTGCTAAAAAACCCCTAATCCCCTGCTTCCTCCACCTCTCTGGGTTAATGAACCCTTCATCGAGGTGGGCCCTCACCAGGGCAGGGGGGCATGCCTGCGAGAGGGGGGACCCTCGCAGTCGTAGAATGTCAGACCTTGAATAAATTAAGATGTTGATCAGTCCATGACTATGGCTATGGCAGGGTTTTCTTTGTAGCAGGTCCAAGATGTAAATAGATGTAAAATAGAAAAGTAGAGTACTTAAAAGGCAAGTGAGATGAGAGAGGAAGCAAACATCGCCAATCCACAATAGTCTACAATCCACCATCGAGGCCCAGAGGCAGTTCTTAAGGTATACAGAAATCACAACTCAGCGGGGGGGGCGGGGGGGGGCGAAGTGCCAAGGCCAGTTACCCGGCCTGTTGATCTTCTGGAGGTCGCCCATAGCCTCCGGCGACCCCCCTGGCTTCCTTCTTCGGTCCCCGCGGCTCCTCTCCGACCCCACCAGCCTCCTAACCAGGCAGCTCACCGCGGTCAGAGAAATAGAAGAAAAATATGGCGCCCGGGGTTCCAGCGCCATCTCCGCCACTGCCGCCGCCGTCACCACCGCCGGTCGGGCCCGAACGCCGCCCCCGAACATCAAGATGTAGCTCTCCTCCCACATCGTTCTTCTCACCGACTCGCTCTCCTCACGGAATCGCTCCTCCACTCCTCCGCTGTCCCGCCGCCCTGGCAGCCATGCAAACCTCCTCCACCGTTCTTACTGTTATTCCGCTGCCGCGGCCCAGCCTCTGCGTTCTCGCCTCTTAGCCACCATCCTCCATCTCCCGTCCTCCTGGCTGTCTGGTCCCCCCGGGACCAAGCTGTTCTCAACGAGGGCAAGGGTTGCCACTTAACAATTCTAGACAATTCTAGACCCCCAGAATGACCGGCGGGGGCCGAAAATGCCCGCTATCCCTGCCAGGGAGCCCCATCGTTCACGGAGCTCTGGGAGCTCTGGGAAGGTCCGCCATTGCCCCCGGAAGCTCCTCCTCCTTTAGAGAAATGGGATCAGGGAAGGAAACTTTATTCCACTAGATAATGTAAAGAGATGGGGATAATGAGAGTACAGAAAAAGCTACTCACAGGGAATGGCGCTACTAAGCATCTAGGTAGAAAAAAATCAGATAAGCGAGTTAAATCTATTCATCTATACATGCGAAGGAAAGAATAGAAAACTAAAGGTATGACTGAAACGAGAACCCAGATTGTTGGCGGGGGGGGGGGTAATATGTTGACATTGTAAACCACTCAGAGAGTGCTATAAAGCACTATGAAGTGGTATATAAGTCTAAGTGCTATTGCTATTGTTTATAATGAAAGTTTGACAAAATTAACAAAAAGATATAAGGGGGCTAAGATGCTCTAAATGTGGGAAGCATGATCATTGTCAAGGTACTTGGGAAAAATAGATTTTGAAGAAATGGAGAGAAGCAGAAAGCATAGATTCAGCATGAAAAATTAAAAGATTAATCTCCCGTCAAGATGAATAGGAAGTTAACGTAAAGAAAGGGGATGCAGAAGCTGCATGGAATAGAATAAAAATGCTGCATGCAAGAAGCACATTCTTCCCAATAACATAGCATATGACGAAGAATGGTTGGTGAAATGATCAAGTGAAAGTAGATGTGGACAAGAAAGAATGCAGATAAGAGAATGATTGAGACATAAAAAATAAGGATGAAAAAAAGACATTTTGTAATGCATAGAGAGATCAAAAGACAGCTGCAAAGGGAATAGGTTAAGATTAAAAGAAGCTGAGAAAATGCAATGATTTTGTGGAAAATAACATAGTTTTGGAATTAGGTAATGGAGGCTAAACAAGGAGCAACTAAGAGAGCAAACGAGATTAAAAATTAAACATGATTACCTTATTCAGGATGAAACCAATGCCAAGAAATGCTGGTTAAAGATATGGGTAGACAATGTTAAATTAACAATTGGAATTGAAATAAATACTGTATCCAGGAAAAAGAAATGATGAAAATTATGACATAATTGCTGTGAGATGTTGAAGGGTGATAAGACTGCAGGTGTACATGACGTAACCAGGGAAATGTAAAAATGCAAATATGGTTTGCTTACAGAGTGGTTGTGCAACTTCTTTGACATGTGCAAAATGGGCCTGAAAATAGGAAGAATGTCATAAGTGTTCCCTTCTAGGAATGAAAAGTTAAAAAGAGTGAATGCAAAACTTAAGAGTGATTTGTTCATTAAACGTACCCGAGAAAGAATTTAGGAGAATTCTGAAAGGTAATAATAAACAAAATTTGAGAAGTGCAGTATGTGAGGTGCGCAGACCAAATTTTTGCTCTTCAGCAGATTTTTGAGAAATGTAGGAATTTGAGAAAGTCAAGGAGGAGGAGGAGGAGGAGAGTTGCCTTTTAAAAATCACCTTTGAGGCAGCCATGATCTGGATGACTGAGAATCTCTACAAAGTTTGAGAAAGGAATTTAATGATACACTTGTTGATTTGGAGAATGCATATGATACAATAGGAAATAGACTGAATTCCAGTTAGGAGAATCAGAGAAACCTAAAAACAAACTGGATAAAGTAGAAATGGGATAGATGTACATGGTGAAATAAGAAGAGATAGGGTCAAGGATGAGCCGGTGCTGAAAGGATGCAGACTTGATGCAAAACTTAACATTAAAAAATACTGTAGCTTGATCATATAGTGAACATGAATTAAAATTCAATTGCAGCAAAAAATATAAAGGAAGAATAAATGGATCGAAAATTGGAGTTGATTACAATCTAAAAAATAGGGAACTGAGCAGTTTAAAGAATGTTCGAAGCAGAATGCGATGAAATTAAAGATGATTTGGAAGGATGCAAATGTACAATAAGGAGAGATATAGTCAATAGGGCTATGTAAAGGAGATTAAACTCTGTTTCCTTTCCTTATCTTTAATGTCATTGGCTTACTATTTCTTATTCCTTCTCTGTGCTCTGCATATGAATTTCCCTTTCTTTCATAAAAATCTCAAGAGCCCTCTCCTCCCCTTAGATTGTTTTTTTGAATAGGGGAATACTTGAAGGATTTTATCTGTATGTGAAGCTTTGCAGATGCTTATGGCATTGTTTCACCAAATCAAATCACAGAGTCCCCATCTCCAGTTAGGCTTTGATCTCATCCACTTTTAAAGTGCAGATCCTAACATGCTCCATAAAGACTGGGGTGGATGTCACAGAACTGGAAGTTGTATATCCTGCAGCACTAAGACTTGATAGATCATGCAAGACCGTGCACAACGTTTACGGATGCTTGAATGGAAAAGCAATCTGAGCTCAACAAAAGGAGGCTAGTAGTAGAGGTAACTTCCAGGTTTTTCCCTCTTTATTCAATTGTGTCTGTGTCAGACCTGGAAGCCATCTTTTACATTTGAGCCTTCAGAGTCAAGGACACCTTGCCCGGCAGCTCCAATGGTATGACTGGAAGGTACTTCCAGTTTTGGATGGTGCCTAAATGGACCATGTGATGGGCATGTGGGTGCTGGGCAGGGACCTGAACTTTCACTTCGGTGGGGAAAACCTGGAAATTTTCAGATTCGGGTTTTCCCAGATGTGTCAACATGACATCTCTAATAAAATGGAACTTTGAGGAAACTCAAGCCTTGGAGTCTTCTTTCATTGGGGGTGTTACTTGGAACCCTGACATTCTGATTCTCACAGAGATGGCCTGGACAAGTCCCTGCAGTTTCCTTGGCAAGAGTTTGGGAGTGATTTGCCATTGCCTCCTTTCTAGGGCTGAGCAAGAGTGACTGGCCCAAGGTCATCCATGTGGCTTTGTACCTAAGGCAGAACCAGAACTTGGGTTGCCCAATTTCTAATCTGATGCTTTAACTACTATACCTGACTGGTTCTGAAATACGGATGTGCATAAGGATGCATACTCCACAGATGGACAGAAAATAGGTGTTAAATACACAAGTGAGAATCTCTGAGATTGTCGGGTAGCCGAACTGCCATCTTCTGCTCTTTTATTTCGGTGCGGCTCTTACATGTAAATGAGGCACATCTCATAAAAATGCATCAAAGATTTCTTTCAATTAGTTGCTCCCCCTCCAAATGAAACTGAACTCGAGAAGGTCTGTTCTATAGAGCATCTTCTCCATCAACAGCAATTTGAGGAGATGGTTACAAAGGGGAGAAATCTAGCAAGAGGCGATTTGTCCCTCTGAATAGGCCAATCCACTTTCAAAATCATCAAGTCACTTGACTTGTATTAGAAAGCTGATCCCATAAATATCTTTTTGGGGGATTCTCATCTGTCATCTTGGTAATGTCCAAGTAAAGACCATGAAACTGGCTCAGTGGGCAATTGATTAAAGCCTTTGCCTGACTCCCCCCCCCCCCATTAAAATGTCTGGGAAAGAAATAAGTGACTGCTGCTGAGTCCTCTGAACCTTCCTCAGCTTGGGGGGTCCTGGAGTCACAAAGGATGGTGGGAGCTCTATCCAAGACAGCTGGAAGCAGCCAGGATAACCCCCTCCTCTCTCCCACCAAGACTAAAAACCTCATAAGCACAACCAGAGGTTAACCCTCTCTGTACCAAACCAGCTGTGTTAACAATCCCTTGCTGCCTGCCACATAATCTTTTCTTATTGGGAGCCTATAGACAAAAAAATGCAACTGTTAAGTATTAAGACTAGTGCTACTACAGGAACTCACTTACTTCACTGAAAATAAAAAATCCCGCCCCTACCGCTGTCCTAAGATTAATCTAAAAGATTAGCAGGTAAAACAACTCTAGGATCCTCTGAAGTCGTACTCCTCAACCATTGCAGACCCTACTTTCTCACTCTCTGCAAGCCTGAAAATGTTTGAAATCTCCCTCTCCTCTCAAATCTGCTGGTGGCTTTCCTTTGTCTTATAAACAATGGTAACACAAATATTGGTTTAAATGAAAGAATGGATACAGTCAGAAGGAACGAAGCCAGAGAAGGGGAGCTGAGGCATGAACCTGGTCCTTTTCCTGCTTCTGTACTTAAAAGTTTCCCCCCCCTCAGCAGAAGCTCCCCTCCAAATCCTTGCAGAGCAAAAGGCACCGGGGCAAAGGTGGGCAAAGGTTAAGCACTCCAATAAAGGAGAATATTTGCAACTCAGGGTTGAAATGAGAGGCCCTTGGTGCTCTCTAGCTTGCTTGTTTTCTTGCAGACGTTTCATTACCTAAACTAGGTAACACTCTCAGTGCAAGTGATGATGATGTCACCTAGTTAGGGTTAGGAACAATATAAAGCTTTCCTGAGCAGCTTTTAATCCACAAAAAGGGCATTGAGCCCCAAATACTTACACAGTTTAGTAATAATAAGGATAATAATGTCTGAAGGGTAGTGAAGAAGATGTGCCAAAGCTAGTACACCTGGAAGGCCTAGGGGATACTGGAGAGACCAAGTTGGACTACAAAAAAGACGAAATGAAGAACAGAAAAGAGGCATAGGAAGAAAATCTATTACATGGCCAGTGCATTAAAAAAAAAGACTCACAAGGAAAATAGATAATAGCAATTCCTGGTTATGACTAAAAGCAGGCAAGTTGAAGAAAGAAATAAGAGGGGATAATTCTGGTTGCACAAGACCAAGCTTTAAGAACCAATGCATACAGAGCCAGAATTGAGAAGACAGCAACATATAGCAAGTATTATCTCTGCAAAGAAGCTGAAGAAACAGTGCATGATCTGCTGCAAGAAGATTGACTACAGACTGACTATAAACAACAGCACGACAAAGTAGCAACAATGGGGCATTGGAAGATCTGCGAGAAATATCATTTGCCTGCAAGCAAAAACTGGTGGGACCATAAAATAGAGAAAGTAATAGAAAATGTAGAAACTAAAAGGATCTGAGACTTTAGAAATTCAAACAAACAGGAACCAGCCACAAAACACCCCAGATTTAATAATTGTCAATACCAAATGACTAATAAGATGCATTCTGGTTTGCTGGCTGGAAATGAAAGTCATTGCAAGATTGGTTAAAAGAACAATCCAGTTGGAGGTTAGTTTTTACTGAACTCAGATTGTATTCGTCATACACAATTAAGTCATGGCAACATTTTTGCCCCTCGGTCTCATGACATTGCGTTCACCTCATCCAGGACACAAATAAGATCACCTCAAGTTCTTCTTTGTATTAAAGTATTATTTCCCCATTTATCCCAATATTATCCAACAACGCAAAGTAAAATTGTCACCCATTATCTTGAAAAGAAGTCAGATGATTGACAGACTAGGAATAGAAGAATAGACCCAAGTAAGGCATTGATTCCATTGATCATAGGGACAGCAAATGCTATACTGAGTTGGTTGCTGCCAATTCATGGATGAATGATAGTCCTTTAAATAATAGAGAGGAAAAGCCCTCCAGTCCTCCTAAAAATGGGTAAACTTGTTCTTTGCTGAGTATACCAACAGCATCTACTCCAGATTCAAATATGATTTCTCTTTGATCATCCTCTCCAAACTCTGCATACACTATGAAAACAGGATCCTACTCAGCCAGGTAATTGGCTAAATTACATTAACAAGCTAAGTTTCATTAGTTTTGTCAGGATTACAGATGCAGAGAAAATCCTTATATTTATTTAAAAGATATTTTATCTCCAAATAGACATAATTACATATGTTTTATTTTAACTGATATTGGTGCATTCCGATCCCTGATGATGTAGGACACAGGTATCAAACTCAATCACATCACAGGCCAGATTGTGACGTATCATGATGTTTTTTGCCTTTGTGGAGCTGGGGCGTGGCCTATGTGAGATCATTCGTGGTTTTGGGGTTGAGTACCATCTGTACGCTGACGATACTCAGCTGTACATATCTACCCCGAACCGCCCCAACGAGGCCGTCGAAATGATGTCCCGGTGCCTGGAGGCTGTACGGGTCTGGATGGGCAGTAACAGACTCAAACTCAACCCCTCCAAGACGGAGTGGCTGTGGTTACCGGCGCCCCGGTTCAACCAGTGGGTTCCATCACTGGCCATCGGGGGTGAACAGCTGGCCCCCGTGGAGCGGGCGCGCAATTTGGGCGTCCTCCTGGATGCCCGGCTGTCAATGGATGACCATGTGACGGCCGTGGCAAGGGGGGCGTTCCACCAGGTTCGCTTGGTGCGCCAATTGCGCCCCCTATTGGACCAGAGCGCCCTGCACACAGTCACCCATGCACTAGTGACGTCCCGACTGGACTATTGCAATGCTCTCTACATGGGGCTTCCCTTGAGATGCACCCGAAGGCTGCAGTTGGTCCAGAACGCGGCCGCGCGGGCAATTATGGGAGGTACCAGATACTCCCATGTAACACCTCTCCTGCGCGGGCTGCACTGGCTACCTGTGGCCTTTCGGGTGTGTTTCAAGGTGTTGACTATCATCTTTAAAGCGCTCCATGGCACAGGACCTAGCTACCTGCGGGATCGCATCCTGCCCCATACATCCCTGCGGCCGATTCGCTCTCACAGGGAGGGACTCCTCCGGGTGCCGTCCACTAGGCAGTGCCAGCGGGCGACGCCCAGGAGTAGGGCCTTCTCTGTGATGGGCCCGACCCTCTGGAATGACCTCCCCCCCGACATTAGAATAACGACCGATCTCCGCTCCTTCCATAAGAAACTTAAGACCCACCTGTTCAACTTAGCTGGCCTGGCCTAACTGTAGTTTTTGTGTCCCTCTAGCCTGTATTTTAAATTTAAAATTTTTAGGGATAGATTTTTTAGGTTGTTTTAATTTTTAACTATACTGTACAGCCTATCATTTAATTTGTTTTAATGGGTATTTATAATTATCTAAGTTTTGTATATTGTTTTATTTGTGGTCTGTACACCGCCCTGAGTCCCTTTGGGGAGAGGGGGCGGTCTATAAATTTAATAAAATTAAATTAAAATTAAATATGTGACATATCTGGCCCGCGGGCTGCCAGTTTGACAGGCCTACAATGTAGGACCTACATTGTAGGTCATCAACTACACTGTCAATGAAGTGTTCTAGATCAGTGTTTCTCAATCTAGTCAGCTTGAACAAGTGTAGGCTTCAACTCCCAGAATTCCCCAGCCGGCATCGTCACGGCATCATTATGTGACATATCGTGACTTTTACCCCCTTTACTTTACTAAATCAGGCGAGGGAGTGGCCAGCGCGTGACGCATCCAGCCCATTGGCTGCGAGTTTGACACCCCTGTTTCTAGATCATGTCCTCAGCAAAAGCTCTTTATGGGAAAAATGGAAAATATGTCTTCAAAAGTGGGATGCAGTAGGTAGATTAGGTTAAGTTAAGTCACCTCACTTGCAGGCTGGGGATGAAATGAAGGCAATGTCAAGAGGACGTGGCATAAAATTTCCAGGGACATGGTTTATTCGTCCTGTAGTTGGAGAGTTAAGGCTCTTGTAAGATCTGGTTTTGTGTTTACATTTCTCCGTCCTCCAATGAGTTTAATGTATTCCTCCTCCCCACCCCACCCACCCCCTTTCTCCTTGTAGATAGGCTGGCCAACACTGGCCCCAAATCACCCACTGAGTTTCATGGCTGAGTGATGATTTAAGCACAAGTCCTTTTCCTCTTAACACAGCGCTACAATTGCAAGTGGTGATTGAGGTAAAGATATGGCTCCTTGTGACTTCATGGACACGTCCATGTAAATTGCTGGGGCAGAAGTGATTTGCCTTGGCTCTGTTCCAGGACCTTTTCTCTGACTTCCCAGTTTAGCCTGCAGCTTTGGGGTATCGTGGTGGTCTTTCCCCATCCCCCCCCCACTACTAATTAGGTCCAACCCTGTTAAGAGTTTTGAGATGAGAGTAGATGCAATAATTCGTAAAGGGATTACCAGACTGTTTTTTTTTCAGAGAACACAAACTATTCCTTGAAGATTAACCAATCTGTTTTAGCATAAGCCTTTGTGGCTTTGTTCAGGATAAAAGGGTATTGTTTTCAACCTTGTTTGGATGCCAAAAACTGGCAGCATGGATTCTCACCATTTTAAGACACAAATGCTAAATGCTATATTATAAGACTTAAAATAGGATTACCCAGAGGAGAAAAGTAAAACAAAGTCCTAGAATTCCTTTTCATAATCATGGGAAATCAGAAAATTCTGGTCCTTTTTTGATATGGCCCCATACCACTGCCTCACACCTCCTTGATATAAATGGTGTGTATGTGTGTGTGTGTGTTACTAATTTCCCTAAATAGAATCTGGTATTCTCATCTGCATGCTGTTACTGCATTCTTTTTGTTAAATAATGGGCGAAGTAGCATCCTGTAAAGAAAATCCTCAACTGCATTTTTACAATAAAGAAAGGAACTGAAAGGAATGTCTGTCTAGAAGACGTGAACACAGGGGATTGGAAACAATGCTTTTATATAAATCATCTGTTGCTACTGATGAGTTCTGCATGTCATGGCTTGAAAGTAAGTTGTTTTTTAAAAAAGGAACAAGATCATCGGTGGTTTAGGGACACTGATTACAATCACATGAAATGGAAAAGATTTTTTTAAAATCCTCTGTAAATACTAGCCATGAATCACCAAAGAGAAATTTACCATAAGGTTTCCATTTCTCTCTCTCTCTGTGTGTGTGTATGAGACACACACACACATACACACACACACACACACACAGAGAGAGAGAGAGAGAGAGAGAGAGAGAGAGAGAGAGAGAGAGTGGGGGGGAGCCTTATGGAAAAATTATCTGAGTGGCTCAGATCCCTGTGGGAAGAAGATATTACCAAGACTAAGAAACTAGAAAATTTAGCATTGTGATGTCATTATGATCAAGCTGAATATGTAATGAGGTTTTGAATGATTGGGGGAGAGAATTACCACAGAATTTACCACACAACTTGAAAAACATTGCCAATCCTTGATTTATTGAAACATACAGGGAAGCAGAAATTCTGCCTTTTTTGTTCCTTGAACTATTGCCAGACCATGGCTTAGATGATTTTGGCTACTTTAGGGAAGTAATTCAATTTTTGAGAAAGTAGGTTTTTGAGATGCCAAAGGCAACTTCTTGTGGGTTTGTACAGTCTTTGTTCTCCCCATACAGTACTTGGTACCAGAAAACAGCCACAAGTTTCCACCTCCTTCACCTCTAACATCCTATGACCAGAGGCATAACTTCAAAGAAGGCTTCCAAGGCTGACTTCTTGGCTGACCAGATGCCTCACAGCAGAGGCTGGCAAATCCTTGGCTTGGATCCCTCACTTCCAAATCAGGGCTACAATCCAAGCCATGCAAACTGTGGTTTTGCTTGACTCCGGCAGGGGGGATGTGGGCAAGGAGGCTGAGAACTGTTCATGATGGAATCTCAAAAATGATTGAACAAGACCTCAGGAATTCTGATTCCAATGTTTCCTTTTCGCTAGAGAGATGGGGAAGAGAAATTCCCTTGCAATCAAGATTGGTAGGTCCTGTTGCTTTGCATTGCAATTAATCCATCTATCAAAGCAGGAGGTAAGCTCTAAAACAAATCAACACCAGCAATATTTTTTGATAGCTAAGAATTACAAAGTGATCATTCCAAATTAGTACATAATAGCAATAGCAATAGCACTTAGACATATACTGGTTCATAGTGCTTCACAGCCCTCTCTAAGCGGTTTACAGAGTCAGCCTATTGCTCCCAACAATCTGGGTCCTCATTTTACCAACCTGGGAAGGATGGAAGGATGAGCCAACCTTGAACCAGTCAGGATCGAACTGCTGGCAGTCAGCAGAATTAGCCTGCAATACTGCACTCTAACCACTGCACTACCACGGCTCACCCCTCTAATGGGACTAGACCAAAACACAAGAAAAATACAGTTCCCCAATATGTTACCGTTCTGCAGCAACAGGCCCTGAAATGGCTGCCTTACCACACCTAATGGTTTTGCCAAGATGCAAATATATGAACAAGAAAGTAACTTAATAAGCAATATTATTTTGTCAGTTCCCAGATAAATAAGAGAATTTGGAACACGTGATCTTCCCCTTTCTTAATTTGCTAAAGCATAAAATCAAACTTTTCTTTTTTTATATAAAATTTAGGACAACTTTCTCCAAGACCCTGAATGCACACATTCTGAAAGTAAATAGTAGAATGTAGAAACCGGAAGTGAATCGTAGGACTTTCAGAGGCTTTAGCTTACAAGAAAGCCAGCCAACGTGGCCAGCAGCCAAGGAATTGTGAGTACTGCAATCTGACCACATCTGGGATACTATTGGTTACCCAGCTCTGAACTCTAGAGAAAGCAAAAAGATTACAGGAGCACCTCTCAATTAAATGATCTTAAGCGGATTTCATAAAATTAATCCAGTCTTGTTCTGAAACCTATTCTTCCCAAAGGAAAGGATAAGAAAACAATCTTGATTGATTTACAGTCTAGGACCACGCTAAACAAGAAACTAAGTTCTCTTACATTTGGAAAGGACTTGATGACTAGAATTTTCAGCCTGAATTCTACATTAATCTAGATTCCAGTATGAATTAAAGTGGAACAAGGCATGAAGGATACCATTTCTGCAGCTGCTAAGCTCTTTGCATCCTTATTGACATTTCCATTCAGCAACCTGTGTAGGATAAGTAGATAAAATACAAACACACATGAACGTGTAGATATTAGAAAGGATTAAACACAGGAAATACCAAACGCAGTCTTATCTTATTGCATATCCTTTTCAAACAGGATACGGGGAATTTCAAAATGAAGCACTCACCTGGTTTAGACTGATCTAAAACCCTAAGCAAGTTCAGAAGAAGTTAGTCTTTGGATGGGAAGTTATATATGAAAATCAGAATCTAGGGCTAGATTAGAAAGTAAAAATAATATCCCTGAAGAAAATAATGGCAAACTACTTCTATATCATGCCACGAAAATTGCATGGCTCAACTGACATAAATTACTGAAAGTTGAGATCAATCCCAATGATAATTGACTTGTCATATTGATATAACTGAAGAGTGCTAAGAATTGTAAAGACAGGAATGCATGTTCTGCATATATTTGTGTCAAATTATTCCTTTCTATTGTACCTTGTCTTGGGACATCATAAACTTGCTACACACTTGGTCACCATCCATGGATGAAAGAAGGGGAGAGACCAAGAAGGATACAGATCTTGATATCATTCCATATGATTCATCCTCCATGAATAGGACCTTAACTTCCATAATCCCCTTGTTGACTGGAAACAATTGAAATGGGCATCCCAATACAACTAGAAAAGTACCCAGGTTAGAGAAGGCTTGAATTATCTGACTCTTGGTGATCATTTTTTTAGGTGACAACCCTGTTAACTACCTTTAGCTCTAGAATTCGGGAATACATTATCTAGAGTCTCAAATGTCGAGATGCAGTTCCATAGAGCTTTTCCGAGCATTGCCAGGAAACTGGGAAGTAAACAAATAATCTTTGAAAAAGAAAATCTACTCCCACCTACTTTATCCTGTTTCTAATTCCACCGCCTGGCATCCTATATAAAGATCAAGTGCCACCTTTGCTCTAGAATCAACACAAACATCTTCAATCTAATGCCTTCCAGTTGGGCTTCACTGGTCCCAGAATCATCTGATAACAACATAGTTGGCTAAGGATTATGAGAGTTGTCAAGCACAGCCCATCTGGTGGATTCTAAACCTTGTGTGATCAGGCTATGTTATAGCCCTATTTGTTGCCTCCTAAATAATGTAACATAGTCTGTGGTTTAGCTATGGTGTAGATTGTTCTATATAACCAGATCTAGGTTATATAGAAGGGAAACCTTGCTGTTTCCCTTAGCTGAGCTGATTAGATGCAAAATCCATTGTATAAAGTGGTATCTTTTGTATTATAAGTGGAGAAGATGGAAGAGTATTTGCAACACAGTAGAAAAGGGGGAATTGGGTGTGCAACAAGTTGGTAATGGCTGCAATACAGAACCCCAATGTTACCCAGAAAAGGAGGGAAGGAGAGAAAATGAATAATTTTTTTCTAAGAGGGGAATAAATGTTTAACCTTTTCTGCAGCCAGTTCTTTGCTCCTTCTGTGGAACGGAAGGAAACCGTCCCACTTGTTGCTAAAATTGCTTGGGTAAAACAGAATGAAATCTATTAATGGACAGAGCATATATTTGTCAGTTAGGAGCTGAGAAATGACAGAGGCCAGGAAAGCATTAAGCCACAGGAAGGCAGATCGGTGTCTGGCAATTCTTCTGGATTGCAACTCCCCAAATCTTTTATCATCGGCTTCCTATGGGCTAATAAGGGTTGAAATCCAGCATTTCTACCCCTACACTCTTCCCTATAGTTCCACGGCTGGGGCGATCCATGCTGAAAGAAATCCATTTTATAGCTTGACCAGGTTCCAGGAGCTACAATCAAGCTCCTCTGTAGCTTCCACTCTTTCAAGATGCCGCCTCCTTCCCTGCCAGCCCAGCCCCTCCAGAGACTCTTTCCATCACTCACTTGCATAGATCAGGCGCCTGTGGGTTAGTTGCTGTTTTTTTTTTCATTCAGTTCCCCCCGCCAAAAGAGCATTGCTGCTGCCCAACTTGGTGCTCTTGCTCTAGCCAGAAAAACAGAAGAAATCCTCATGTCAGGCTTTAGCCTCAAAAAGTGCAAAGGTTGTACTCAGATTTGGCTCAAGGCAACAAAACACGGAGCTAAAGAAAGAAATATAGATAGAAAGAGGGAGGGAGGGAAGGGAGAAAGAAAGGGAGGGAAAGGGGAAAGAAAGAAAGAGGGAGGGAGGGAGGAAAGGGAGAAAGAAAGAAAGAGAGGGAAGGGAGAAAGAAAGAAAAAGAAAGAAAGAAAGAAAGAAAGAAAGAGGGAGGGAAGAGAGAAAGAGGGAAAGGAAGGGAAAAAGAAAGAAGATAAAAGGGAGGGAGGGGGAAGGGAAGGAAGAAAGAGGGAGGGAGGGAAGAAAGAGGGAGAAGGGAGAAAGAAAAAGAAAGAAAGGAAAGAAAGAAAGAGGGATGGAAGTGAGAAAGAAAGAGAGGGAAGGGAGAAAGGAAGAGAAAGAAAGAAAGAAAGAAAGAAAGAAAGAAAGAAAGAAAGAAAGAAAGAAAGAAAGAAAGAAAGAAAGAAAGAAAGAAAGAGGAACCTTTGGGTAGGAAGAAGAGCCAAAGGACAACCCCGGAAGCAAAACCTCCAGCTCAGGCAGAAAAGCAAGATGTCAACTCTGGAAGAAATCCTTTGAGAGGTACTGGGAAAGTTGATTTTGCAGTGGGGTGAGGGAGAGGAACTATGTTCATGAGAATAAAATACATTAGGATGGAGTATCAACAAGGGGAAGGGGAAAGTCCTGCACTGGGTAGGCAACCCAATGCCCTTCAGGCTTGTTGGATTTCAACTCTCATCATTACAGCCAATTTAGCAGATGGCAAGAGATGATGGGTGCCATAATTAAGGCTATCAGATCTGGGCTGCAAGTATTACAGGTAGTCGTTTACTTACAAATGGTTGCTAACAACTGCATTTTGGGTAATGAGTGATCAGCCTGCATTGATGGCTATTTGCAGGGCCCCCTGGGCCACTTGACTGAGATTTAACATTTTTGCTGAAAACCAGCACCCCATAGAGAACAATAGGTCGCTTAATAATCGCCGCATTCATTTAATGATCTTCAGTTGCACTTAACAACTGTTGCATTCACTTAACAATCACCGCAAAAATGGCCAGAAAATCAGGCGTGGACACTTGGTGAGCCACTTAACAATCATCACGACTTATGACCAAAATTGCAGGCTCAATTACAGTTGTAAGTTGAGGCCTACCTGTAGATGGCAGCAAGAGATACAGAAAAACTCTGACTCTTTGCTGCCATCTAGTGACCATCTAGAATGTTATGGCTCAAATGTAGTAAGACTATAGTCTAAAATATCTGAAGAATAGCAGCTTTCCCAAATCTATTCCAAATGTGCTTACCAACTCCCAAAGATCAGTTGTCTCAAAAACCCTTCCATGAAATCTCATCTCATTCAGACTCCAGACTTGAGTTGACTTGGGACTAGGCAATCTCTTAAAGATAGAATCTGTATCACAGCAGAACCCAAAAGGCAGCATTTTCTCATCCATCACTCACCCAAGCAAAACTCCATCCATTCTCCTCTTCAAAAGAACTCATACTATTTTATATAAACCCCCACCCCCACCCTCCAAGAACTGGTGATTTACCGGGAAGAACACCAGGAAGTGAGGATGGAGTCCAATAAACTGGGGTCAAATGTAGCTTGTCCTAAAGCAGATTTTTAAAGAATCTCCATACAGCCCTGACTGGATGCTTCAAACTGAACAATGTATTAGCTCCGTGATCGTGAAATTATGCCAAAAAGGTTCGCGATCACTGTATTAGCGTATCACTCAAACATGTATTGTATTGAGCCTTAAAATGGATTAATTTAGTAACCAAATACAAATGGGCATTAGTTTTGCCCAGCCTTATTCAATGGTTTTTGTTCCTTGTGATTTTCTGCAGAGATACTGAAGTAAAATCTCTGATAAAATATTGCAAGGAAGAAAAAATTCTAGCCAACCATGCCCTTTCCTAAAATGTGACATGCTCAATCATGCTTAGAGGGAGGGCATATCTGAAGCAAAATAAGATTTCGGTTGGACTTGGGTTTCCCTTGGGCCTTTTCATGATTCATCCTTGTGCGCGGATGAGATTATAAGAATTGGTACTTGGAGACAGAGCTCAACTTAAGGAAGTCTACATTTTAAAATTCTAATAAAAATATTTTTTAAAAAAACACAACAAGGAAGTATATATATATGGGATGAGGCTGATTCTGGTTAAAAGAAGGTTCAATTCTTCAATTCAAGGCTACATTAAAACAACAAATTAATTACAGCAATTAAAGCAATTAAAAGGTAAATTAAAAAATTCAATGTAATTTAAAGCTGATCATTAAAAAGTTACAAAATAAGAAACAATATAATTAAAACTGGACCTTAACTCTGAAAAAAGAAGAAAAAGAAATTTCCCTTTCTGTGGGACCAGAATAATAATGAGATGTAGAAAAAATATTTCCCAACATGGCTCCCAGATCTGAACTGCAAAAGTATTATAGGAAATGTTTTTCCTGCCTTCTAAAGGGAGTCAGGAGTTTTGCAGCTTTGATTTGTTAGCCTTAGCTCCTAAATATCTGTGTACATGCCAACTTGCCCAGTGTAGTATTATTATTCATCATCATCAGCCAGTCAGCCAGCTGTTCAGCCTGGGTTTGGCATTTTTGTCTACCTATCAAGTCCTTACCAAGGACCTGGGAAAGGCAAATCTGGATGTTTGATGGTATTACAGATATTGTTGTAGGATGGAAGCAGTTCCAAGTAAAGCTGCCTTCCGCAATTGACTGATGGCAAATTTGTCAATGCCTATGATGTTCAAGTGGTGCTCCAGTTGTTTTGGGACTGCACCCAAGGCACCTATTACTATTGGTACTATCCTTGCTTGCCTTGGCCATAGTCATTCTATTTCTATTTGTAAGTCTTTGTATTTTGTTATCTTCTCCAGTCCCTTCTCTTCTATTCTGCTGTCTCCAGGCACTGCCACATCCAATATCCAGACTTTTTTGTCTTTCTTATCGACAACTGTCTGGGGTGTTATGTGGCAGGGGCCTGTCTGTCTGGATTCTGAAGTCCCAGAGCAATTTAACTACTTCATTTTCTATGGCTTTCTCTATTCTATGGTCCCACCAGTTCTTGCTTACAGGCAAATGATACTTCTTGCAGATCTTCCACTACACCATTGCTGCTATGTTGTTGTTGTCATTGTTGTTGTCGTTGTTGTTGTTATCATTATTATTACTATGTTCAGAATTACTTTGTGCCTTTCATTAGAAGCTTCTTCCTCACAGTACTTGGCCCATTATTTGTTTCTCATTCATCTCCAATCAGCATTAATTATATATTTTCTCTTCATTAGTAACTTCAGTTTCCAGAGGCAGAGAAAACTTTAATTACTGGCTTGCTCTCCTTAATTTTAGAACAGCAATAACTGAGCCAGAAGTTGCAAGGAGGAAGTTATTAATTAAAGTTAAAGACAAATTTATCTGAGCATGACAAAGTTTAAGTAAAGAGATCATTGGGGTGGGAACTGTTCAACAATAAAGCATTATAGTAGTTCTGTGTAGAATCACTTTTAAAATTCCGCTTCAAGCCCAATGCACAAAACAATATTTCAATAGCTCTCAAAAGAACATGCTGTGGAAACAACATATATCCAAACAAGATATAAGTGAAATATAACCCCAAATGGAATTGTTCATTTCAAATATTTATAACTAGCTCACTTCCCAGAAAATCTCCTGGCAGATTGCAACATATATAAAAGTGGATGAAAACTATAAAACCAAGTAACATAATTCATACACTGATTTTTTAAAATAAAAAAATAGAATAATAATCACACTGGCACTAACAAAATGGCGCCTAAGGGACTAACAGCATCAATAGACTGAAGAGCAAAATCCAGAATGCGAGAGTGGAAGGCCATTTAACATGAAATGTGGAAAATGGCACTGTCTAGCCTCCAGGCAAAACCAAAGTGCCACAACATTTTTGCATCTCTCCATGGTCTCTATATAACACACCTCTCCCAGCTGTATGGTGCTGTGTGATGTACCTGTTTAGGCAGGTACATAATAAAATAGATATTTAGATTCAATTATATTAAGCCTTAAATGTAACTTCTAAAATATTGACTTGTAACATATAGGCTGTTCTTTAAAGATTGATTCTTACTGTCACATTCTGTACCAGCTATAGTTTCCAAACCATCTGTATGGTCTGGTCTACAGACTGTGCCCTTGTGATAATTCAAAGGGAGGATCAGCAGAGCATGGTCTTCTGTTGCTAGAGGGATGATCAAGGTTAGACTAGAAATAAAATCCTCCGTTGAAGGAATTAGGATTGTTCAGTCTTGAGAGGTAAAAACCAATAAAGAGATGACAGCATTCTTGAAAGACTTGAAAAGATGTTACATGAAAGAAAATCAACGTCTCTTTTCTACCATTCCAGAGATCAGGACATGGAGGAGTGGATTTAAAATATAGGAAGACTGTTCTGACCTAGGCTTTCCGAGAGCATGAAGCAAACTCCTTGTCCCAACAAAAAACCCTTTTATTAACTTACTGTGGATTCTGCTCATTCACATCCAGCAAAGTCTTTGAAGGGAAGATTTACAGTCACAGTCACAGACCTTATCTGGCTTGGAGAGCTGACAGGCCGATATCTGCAAAACTTGTCTCAGAGAGTCACGAACCAATTAAGCGAACTAATTGTCTCCTGAAAACTCCATTCTCCTTTCGCTCGTCTTTATTTCCTCTGGGAGGAGCCATTCATCGTCCACCTCTGGCCTTACTCCCAAGTTGATCCCTGTTCTTTAGCTGTTCCCTTCATCTGGCAACTCTGTGCATGTGCACACTGGGAACAGGCTCCAGCTGTTCTTCTGCCTCACTGAGGTCTGACTTTGAAGGCAGCTGATAACTGGCATATGGTTCTGCCCCCTCTCTGCCTCTGACACAGAGCCCCCATCAGAGCCTTCCCCAGACTCCAGGACTGGCCCTTGTTCCTCCCCAACCTCCTTGCTGTATGAATCTGCTGCCAGCTCTACTGGCTGCTGGCGGGCCGCAACAAAGACAGATTCCAAATGAAAGTTAGAAGAAGCTTCCTAGTGCTAAGAACTGTTTGATAATATGGTAGAATCTGTTATCCAGAGAAGAGATGGGCCGGCTTCAGGAAGATAACTCTTTCTTGAATGTTTTAAGGTAGATTGCCATCCTGAGTGCCAGGTTGGATTTAATGCCCTAAAAGGACCCTTCTAATTCCAAAACTTTACAATTCTCAAAGGAAATATTCGTGATATCAAAACCATTCTGATATACCTCAAGAATCTGGAATATCCATTTCAGGCTATACCACTGACTCTTTTAAATCAAGAGGACAATTCCTGATGGAATGATGCAAAAAGATGTTTACCACTTCCTGGATCTACCCCATCAATCACTTTCTATAAAAGATCTCACAATAGATCATTAGCTCTATCGCCCCCCCCCCCCCCCAAATCTCCCAGACCATCCAGGAATATCTTAAATTGTATCACTTTGGAAGGCAGATTGTAATATGTTCTTTCTTCCTATAAATAGGATACACCATCACCAGTTAAAACCTGACTATGACAAGGTTATGTGACTGTGATAAAATGGCCATGAAAGAAATTCTGAAAATTGTCTTTGAAAGATATCCAGGACCATCAGGATGGATTACTCTAACACTACTTCTCAGACGATTTTAACTAGCTTGGTAAGGTAGGATGCAGGTATACTTCCTTAAAACATCCCCATTTTATCTCTCTGGCCCAAGTAAAGGTAAAGATTCCCTTCGCACATATGCCCTATGAGTCATTCCCAACTCTAAGGGGTGGTGCTCATCTCTGTTTCAAAGCTGAAGAGCCAGCGCTGTCCAAAGATGTCCCCACAATCATGTAGCTGGCATGATTAAATGCCGAAAGGGCACAAAACACTGTTACCTTCCCACCAAAGGTGACTCCTATTTTTCTACTTACATTTTTACATGCTTTCGAACTGCTAGGTTGGCAGAAGCTGGGACAAGTAATGGGACTCACTCCGTTACTCAGCACTAGGAATTCAAACCGCCGAACTGCTGACCTTTCCGATCGACAAGCTCAGCATCTTAGCCACTGAGCCACCACGTCCCAAATACTTTCCCTCAAAACTTGTGCTAGAACAGAAGGATTCCCCCAAGAAGATGAAATATATACATGACAATAGCTCCTCCCCCACCAGTACTCTGGCCTAGAACAACGCTGGATCAAGTACCCAAATGAGTAAAACTGGGTAAAATCAACTCCACCAAGCACAAATCTTAATGATACACACGAGGTTGGTATTTTCTTCAATATGTAAATCATGGATGTGTGGCATTTTAAAGTAGCACTACAATACTAGAAGAAAGTCATTCTAAATTCAGAGTTCTGGATCCAAATTTCTATTTCAGCAACTCACATTGTCCAGCCTCTTTTGTTCTTATGGAAAGTAAAAGTCTATTCATACTGCTATGCATATTTATTCATCTCTACTGCTCTTTATGTTAAGCGAATCATTTGCAATAACTATGTTTTTCTCCCTCAAACAAGTAAGAGTCATAATCAAACCCATTTATAACAAATAGAAAAATGAGGAACAAAGAAACCAAGACCACATATGATAAAGCGCTTTTTCATATCTTTAAGCCAGTTGATAATCACTGAGCTGAATGGTAATTTGCTATTTTTTAAACTTTTTGAAGTTGGGTGGATGCTCCCCTCCCATCAAGATGTAGTCTACTAGCTTACCAGAATCCCTGAGGGCAAACCTCATTGGGTAGATAGAAAGCCTCTAAGGCTTTTGCATTGCTTTTCTCTAAAAATAATCAGCCTTCCCACAAAGAGGGTATAAATCCATTACCAATTACATAACTTCCAACATTTCTCAACTGGAGACAATACAAGAACTTGTGTGGGCCTGTAAGATCATTCCCTGCATGGATCTGCAAACAGGCTAGGCTAAAATGGAGTTGATAATTTATGATTTAGAAAGTTGCAGTAATCTGGTCATTGTATTAGAATGTTGTAAGAACTTTGCCATCACAATAAGCAATGATATGGCTTATTGATTTGAGTGTCACATATTTTATGAACATAGCAATTGTGTCTTCAATCCTTCTTTGGTGTCTTTGAAGCAGCTTTGAAAGACATTCTCTCAAAAATCTTCCCATCTATTTAACCTTTCTGAACTGTATTTTTCATCTTTATTTTAACGTTTTCAGTTTCTTTTCCTAATTCTTGTAACTATTACAAGATATTCATTGCTTTAGAATACCTTATGGATTTAAAAAGGCAATATATAGAAGTACATTTTTGAAAATAATTCTTATTTGAATGAAGGGCAGGAAGGGAGATACACTTTGAAAAAACAGGAAAAAACTCAGAATCACCCACAGTTTTAAAGCTGAAATTAAGTAACTGTCCTAATTCATGTATGATTAGAGGGGCAGATTTCATTAGAACCAAGTTTAAATCTTCAAAGAGATTCAGAAAGTTTTTCATGTCTTTTCTTTAATATCTTTTCAGGGCCCATGGATTCCTCTTTTACAGCTTTTCCTGACTTTGCAACTCCCCCACCCCCCTTGGGAACAAATGGAGAGGAAAGAGAAAAATTGGTGCTCAGTGGCTGATAATTACTACAAGATGTTCCCCAACCATCATAGGTAGAAGTAGACATTTTCTAAAGAGGGAACTACTTTGCCAACAACAAAATGCTCCACTGAAATTTGTCAGAAAGATTAATCCTTGAAATTTCTCCACTGTTTCAGATTGTCCATTTGCCCTCAACTTAACTTACAAATTGATAATATAGCACCCACAGAAATAATACATGTGAACCTCTGAATATTAAAAATTAAAATTAAAGTAACTTTAAGAAATAAATAATAGTCAAATTCCCATACAATTTCAGCAATCTTGCATGGTTGCATCTCCTCTGAGAATCCCAAAATCTTACTTGAGATCTATTGACCTTCTTACTTTTGATTTTAGGTGAAATCATTGGACTCTTGTGAAATATTGTGTATTTTCTTTTGGGAACAATTGGGATGTTGAGCAGATTTCACAATGGCATTTAGAGACTTAAAAAACAAAATGTGGATCACTGATTCAAAAATTTGTATTCTCGCTGTGATGCTCTAAAGCCTGCTGATTTCTTTAGCAATAGCAATAGCCCTTAGACTTATATACCGCTTCACAGTGCTTTACAACTCACACTAAGCAGTTTACAGAGTTGGCATATTGCTCCCAAACAATCTGGGTCCTCATTGCCCCCAAACAATCTGGGTCCCCGGAAGGATGGAAGTCTGAGTCAACCTTGAGCCTGGTGAGATTCAAATTGCCAAATTGCAGGCAGCCGGCAATCATCAGAAGTAGCCTGCAGGACTGCATTCTAACCACTGCACCTCTGCGGCTCTTTAATCCTGGAAATGGTTTTCCATCTGGCATCCAAATAGGCCAGGCAAGGCTTTTGCCCCAGTCCAAATGCACATTTCTGGTCCCAAACTAATTAGCGTTTGTAGGCCATTTTCGTCTGAGCCTGGGAACAAATTGATAGCCAAGAAATAACTTTCGCCACCAGCAAGCTATAACTCTCTCTTAGGGAGCCCATTTAATGTTGAGGTTGTCAGCTAATAGTAATAGCTTTCAAATGCTTTTCATGGGTAGTTTGGAGGACAATCACAATACAGGCAACAATACAAGTAATATTATTGCTTTCTAATCTCACAGGCTGCACCTGAAATAACAATTGAAAACAAAAATAAGAAAAATGAACTCTGAATCATGGATACTATGGTCATTGATTAATACAAATAATGGCTGCACTAAGAGGGGTTAAAAATCCCCTGGTAGCGAAACCTACAATGGGAGTACTTGTAGTCCTCGATTTATGACCACAATCAAGCCCAGAATTTCCATTGTTAAGTGAGATATTTGTTTAGTGAGTTTTGTCCCATTTTACAACCTTTCTTGCCACATTCACTGCAGTCAATAAGTCACTCGGTTATTAAGTGAATCTGGCTTCCCTATTGACTTTGCTTGTCAGGAGGTTGCAAAAGGGTCACAGCAATGGTCATAAGTATGAGACATTTCCCAAGCATCTGAATTTTGATCATGATCATGGGGGTGCTTGAAAGGTCGTAACTGTGAAAAACAATCATAAGCCGCATTTTTCAGTGCCGTTGTAACTTTGAACTGTCACTAAAAGAAATGTTGTAAGTCGAGGACTACCTGGACAGTGCAAATCCAGAATCAGGTTAGATACCATCCTTCCTATCAATTGCACAGTCCACTATTTGGGGATTAAGGTATAGGTGAGTAGCTTTCATCCATCTCATAGGGATTAAAGAAACCAGTTGGACATCACTGCCATGTCTGCATTAAATAGACAGGAGAAAAGTTGCATAGAGCTGACAAATAAAGCGATTAAAGTCTCTGGACATCTTTACACTCCTGTGCCACTCAGTGATGGTCTGTCCACAAGGTGCTGCTGCCTGAGATGAGCATGAGTATTTCCACAGTCAGGGAAGAAAAGTGGCGGAGAGCCTCTTCAAGGGCCATGGTGGCGCAGTGGTTAGAGTGCAGTACTGCAGGCTACTTCTGCTGACTGCCAGTTGCCTGCAATTTGACAGATCAAATCTCACCAGACTCAAGGTTGACTCAGTCTTCCATTCTTCTGAGGTGGGTAAAATGAGGATCCAAATTGCTGGGGGCAATAGGCTGACTCTGTAAACCACTGAGAGAGGGTTGTAAAACACTGTGAAGTGGTATATAAGTCTGTTATTGCTATTCAGTCTGACATCTTTCCCAGTTGACTGCCTGAAGCAGAGAACACATTCTTCCTCTTGAACTGCTCAGCCCTGAATCAATATCAATTGGGTTTTTTTTTTTAAAAAAGCAAGGTGAATTGTGTGATTCATGGAATAATGAGATGGACCTATAGTGCCCACTATATTTGGGAGCTGCCTTCCAAATAGGGGCAGGACAACCAAAAGCCAATCAATTTACATTATGTCCAGACTAACAACTTGGAAACACATTGCAATCACATTGCCTAAAATGTGGCTAGCTAGTTTATGGAATGGTTGCAATGCAGTCTTTCTTTTTGGTAGATGATTGACACAATTATGGCATTTATTAAAAAAAATAGCACCTTTTCCAATTAACATATTTAATGAAAAGGCATAATTTTAAAAGCCACACCAGCATCAGGGGCTGCAGCTATACTCTCTGCACCTGAAGAAGTGAGCTGCAGCTGACAAAATCTTGTACCTTTCAATATGAAGACACTGAATGAAATATATAAAATGGAATCACAAACAAAAGTTGATGCCTTAATCCAAGAGAAGTAGCTCTATGACTATGATGACTCTCACAAATCACTGTTTTAAAACATGCCTTCTCCCAAATGTCCTTGGAAAGGACAGTATTTTGATCAGAATACCTTATAGGTACATTTCAGGACTAATATACAGATTCAGCAATCCATTCAGAATAAGAAAAATGGGATGGCCTCTTTTGATGGAAAATAGAAGTTAGAAGGATTTTTGGAAGGCATCTAGGCTCAATGCAGGGATTTCTCAAATCTACCATCCCTGACATATGACTAACCAGCCCGTTTTTAAATATTTCCATCCAAGGAAAGGCCAACATCTTCCTTGGCAGTCTGATCTTCTGACCGCTGACTTTTAAGCCAAAATCTGGTTTTGTTGCTATTTTCACCTATTAATTCTAATTCCAGTCTCCACTGAAAATCAGTCTGCTCTACTGTATCTTCTACAGTACAGACCTTCTGATATGCAGACAATCCCACATCTCTTTTTCCCCTGAATAAACAAGTGCACATCACTTTTTCCCCTGAATAAACAAGTGTTTATTCCCCTGAATAAACAAGTGTTCTCATGAATACCATAATAGCTTTCTTCTGGATCATTCTATGTACCAGAGTCTCCATTTGTGGTGTTTGGCCTATTTAAAAATGAGTTGGATGAGGAGTTAGAAAATATGCAAATGACACAAAAATATTATGGGGGGGAGGGGGAATAGCAAACACTTCAAAGGATAACATAAAGGATTCAGCGCGATCAGGAAAGGCTAATACAATCAGAGAAAAGAGCAAGATGAATGTCAACAGTTAAAAACCCTAAGTCCTACGTTTTGGTAGGAAATATCAAAAGACATGAGTATAGGATGGGGGGTGGCATACCGGGCAATAGTACACCTGCCAATTTATTTATTTATTTATTTATTTATTGAATTTATATTGCTGCCTATTCTCCCATGGTGACTCAAGGCGGTTTACAGAATATAAAACCACATTTAAAACAATAAAAATAATAAAAAGAATCAAAAAAATTAATATGGTATAAAATAATAAAATTACCCCCACCCTCCGCCCCTCACACGAGCCATTTAATGAGCTCCATCCCACTCTGGGTTCCTCAGGCCCGCTGGCAGAACCAGGTCTTCAGTGCCTTAGGGAAGAGTATTAGAGTGGGGGCTATTCTAATCTCTGGGGGGGGGGATGATGTTCAAGAGAGAGGGAGCCACCACAGAGAAGGCCCTTCTTCTGTGTCCCACCAGGTGTATCTCCCTCGGGGATGGAACCTGCAACATTTCCCTGCCTCCCCGCTCTGATGTGTACCGGCAAGAGACGGTCCCTCAAATAACTTGGTCCCAAGCCATGAAGGGCTTTAAAGGTGACAACCAGCACCTTGAATTACATCAAATCGGCAGCCAATGCAGCTCCCTCAGGAGAGGTGGTACATGTGCACACCAAGGTCTGTATAAAACCATGTGGGCCATTGCATTTCGTACCAACTGGAGCTTCCAGATGCTTTTCAAGGACAGCCCCATATAGAGCGCGTTGCAATAGTCAAGACAGGAAGTGACTAGGGTGTGAGTGACTGTGAGTAGGGATTACAATCCTCAGTTGCATCAACAGAAATATAAGGCGATGCTCAAGAGAAGGTACTTTTCCCTGTTCCACATTGATCAGATTATAGTTCAGCTACCGGATCAAATTGCAGTGCAGCTTATTTGATGGGGAGCAACCAAGATGATAAAGTGCCCACAAGAAAAGGGGGGGAACCTAGTTAAAGGAATGGGATGTATTTAGCTTGGAAAAGAGGAAGTTGCAAAGAAGATAACAACTGTCATCAGGTACCTGAAGGACTGTCATGCAAATACAGCAAAATTTTTCAGAGTTATTTCAGAAGACAGGACAAAAAAACAGCAGGCTTCTATTCCTGGGAAGTAGCAATGACCATAGCACTTGGACTTATATACCGCTTCACAGTGCTTTACAGCCTCTCTGTAAGCGGTTTTAGAGAGTCAGCATATTTGCCCCCAACAATCTGGGTCCTCATTTTACCCACCTCAGAAGGATGGAAGGCTGAGTCAAACTTCAGCCAGCTAGGATTGAACCACTGACAGTGGGCAGAATTAGCCTGCAATACTGCATTCTAACTACTGCACCAACATGGCTCTTTGGGGATTAAGGTATAGGTGAGTAGATTTCATCTGGGCATTAGAATTTCCTAACGGTGAGAAGCTGTTCAAGGTAGGCTCCCTTTGCTGGGGCAAAGCCAATAGCAGCTGAATATCATCTGGCCGGATAGCATAACTCGGAACAACGTTGCTGTATTTGCATGACGGTCCTTCAAGGTACTTGAATAACGTTCTTTGCACTTTCCTCTTTTCCAAACTGAATACATCCTTTAAAAAAAAAAACCCTTTCCCATGCACTTTATCATCTTACTTGCTCCCCCATCGGATATGCCGCAGAAGCAGATTTTTGCAGGGGACGAGGGGTCGGACTGGATAGTCTCTACGGTCCCTTCCGAGCGCTTCGATTCTACGCGCTTTGCCTGCAGAGAGATGTCTTCTCACCCACCGAAGAGCCTCTGCCCGCCGCTGTTCGCGCTGCCGTTTTGGCAACCCCTAGCTATTTTTCCCCCCTCAAGAGGTAGTCCTTTTCGCCTCACGGGAGCGCGCGGGCTTCTGAAACTTAAGAGCCGAGGCGGGCGTAGAAGCCTCGCACACGATCCTCAAGGCAGCCTGTCAAGAGGCCGCCGGTGCGCCCGTTTCCCTCCCACTCGCCGCCACCGCCGCCACCCTGGAGAGCGAGCGCTTTTCCAAGGGCGACCCGAAGTCCCCGAAACCCAAGCAAACGCCTGGCGAGCTTCAAGCCTCCAAGGACTTCGTTTTACTTTCCTGCCTCAGGAGTGAGGAGGAAAGCGCGCGCGAGAGAGAACCAAGCTGAAGTTCAGGGCGCGCATTTGAGAGGGAAACGGCGACGGGGCTTAGTTGGGGGGGGGGGCAGGAGAGAGACGGGAAGGGGGGCAGACAGGAGAGGGATGCGTAACTACGCAACTGCCCCTTCTCGAATAAAAGTCTTAAAGAGGCGCCCGCTCTTTGCACGCTTGCGCGCGCCCCTTTAATGTAACGCGCTCCCACACAGGGCCACAGTCGGATCCTCTGACGCAGCCCGCAATTCCGCGCGCGCTCTCTGGCTCGCGCCGAAGAAAAACCGAGGTCTCGCTCTCTCTCACACTACACACACGCACGCACGCGCACGCACCTTGGTCAGCTGCATTCTGGCGGCGCCCGGTTGGCTCTCGTCCTGGCGGCGTGCGGAGCAGCACTCGGGTCCCCAGCACTCGGAGCCGCCTGCCCTGCCCATACGACCCCTTCTTCTGCTTGCGGACTCCTGCCCCGCCGGCAAGGTTGCGTCTGCGGGTATCCTCGCCTCCCCTTTCGCCGCTGGAGGATCCGACTCGCCTTGCAGACTCCTCCTCCTTGTCCCTCTGCCCTCCCCGCCCGCCCCGTCCCCGCCGCTCTCCATCTCCCTGACAGTCGGAATAATAATAATAAGAAGAAGAATAACCAGAGCAAATCCTGCGAGCCCTGCGAGTTTACAAAAAGTCCGGCCTGTAAACAGGTGGCAACGCCCGTCTCCAAACTGAAGGGAGCCTAGTGTTTTTTGGGGGGGAGCCCCTGTCTATAAAGCTTGGACCATTTCGGGGAATAGCATGAACTGAGGAAGGGGGCGTGGGGTGGGGGGAGTGAAGGGAGAGATGACATACTGCTCTTGGAAAGAGAAAGAAGATGGCTTGTCAGAATGCGTGTAGACTCCAGCTAGCGTAGCCAGATAATTGGAAACACATTACCCTTGGAAAAATCCCTCCAGAGCAGTTTTAAGAGTAACAAAGAGGCATGTGTGCGGTTCAGCCAGATTCTGTATCCTGTTTCCTTCCAGTTTTTCAGGGCTCTGGGTCAGCGGTTTCATGGCCTGCCTCTCCAGAGAGAAGAAGGGGGGAAGCAATCCAGGTTTCTGCATTTTAAGCAGGAATTGGGAGGGGGGGGGAGAAGGGTTAAGGGAGCATGCAGCATGCGTAAATAAGTCAACTGAAAAATGTTTGTGTCAAGTTTTGTACAGAGGAGCAAGTCGACGTAAGACGACTGTTCCTTGCTGGCTTACCTAGGGAAAGTTAGTGACATGGCTTAGGTACTTTGAGGAAGCACGTGTAGGATTGGTTTGGGGTAGTGGTTAAAGCACTAGTGGTTAAGGCTGGAGGCTGGGAGTTCTAGTCCTACATTAGCTGGGTGACATTGAGCCAGTCACTCTTGCTGTCAAGTAAACTGCAGGAACTGGTCTAGGCAGTTGGCACTTGAAGGGACCTAAACTAAACTAAACAAATGCATAAGATTGCTAAGCCTAGCTCACTCTTGTAGTTCTTGGCTGCCAACCTTGTACAAAACAATTTAGTAGAAAAAGTTGAAAGCTCCTCCCAGCTTAACTAAAGGCAAGCTGAAAAAAAATGTCCCAAATGCTTGGATTCTAATCCTTAGCTTTTCTTTTTGCTTTTTTTTTAAACAGTTAAGGATCTCTGGTTCTTTTGCTGGCAAAAACACATGTGCATTAGAAAACATTTGTGATGGCCGTTTTTTTAAGTTCTTTCCTTCCGATTGTTTCAAAGTAGAGAGCTTTAGTTAAATTTGTTTAGCTGTAGCCAATACTGTACAAATTTTAAATGTTTTAAAACTGAAATATTTATTGTTTTTGCTTTCTTTTAAGCTATTTACGTGCTGGAACTCTGAAAACAGGTTTATACAATGTTTAAAGACCTCCAAACTTTAATAAGTTTGCAAATTAACAAACTAATCTTTTTATTCATTGTAAAATCTTCCACTTCAGTAAGTGAGGACACATATTAAGTGGTGAGCCTGAAAAATAAAAGAATGCAGAAGTATATGTTATTTAGATTTATGTTTGTTTATGGTCTATTATGCAATTATGTAGTTACTTTTAAGTTTGTAACAACATGAATTAGATACTTTAAAAACTACTATGTGTCAGCTTATTTTTGCTTTATCTAGAAACTTTCACCTCCGTGTTGCTTCCTACTCCTAGAACTATATTTTGGGGTTTAAAAGGTCTCAGTTTCACCCAAGTAGAACCAGTGAGACAGCCTGGGAGAACCTAGTAGATCCAAGCACAAACTTAATATCACAGTTGGTGCCCAGAGTTTTACAGACATATTAGACTCCAGGCTTTTATGAAGAGTGATTACCTGTTCTCAGATGTCCAATGCTCCAGAAGAGTGTAGGGATAATGAGAGCAGGACACAGACCATCAGATCAAAGCAAAACAGATTGGCTCCAGGTTGGCGAAAGAATGAGACAAGTCTGTATACTTTCCCCTTATTTATGCAGTCTATATGCCGAATATACATTAATAAGTGAAACTAGATTGGAAATAGCCAGGTGTGGTTTTAAAACTGTAGGAAGAATAATCAATGATCTATGACGATGACCCTAGTTTGGTAGCTGAAAATGTAAAGGATCTGAAAGCTGTAGAAATAAAAGACGAGCACAATGAAAAAGTCAGACTAAACTATACAGAAGACAAAACTAAATGTCAATAGGTACCATAACTACCCTTAGAATTGACAAGGAAGATATTGAAGTGGTAGATAGCTTCAACCATTTAGGATCAACCGTAAATAGTAAAGGAATCAGCAGTCAAGGGATATACCACAGATTAGTACAGGTTAGAGCAGCTGTGAAAGCATGGAACACATTGAGGATATTCAGATGTTGTGATGTGCCTATACCTATAAAAATCAGAATTGTGGAAGCCATGATATTCCCTGGGAGGCTGGGACTTTCTATGGAAGCAAAAGTTGGACTTTGAAGAAGCAGGAGAGGTAGAGTAATGACATTTTTGAACTCTAGTGTTGGAGAAGACTCTTGAGAATACAAGAAAGCAAACAAATGGACCATTGAACAATCTCAAAATTCTTACTCTAGGCCACAAATGAGTTTCAAATTAATCTATTTTGGATACATTATGCAAAGACTTCACTCTCTTGAAAAGGGTGTAAATACGGGCAAAGCTCGAAGGAAAGAGAAGAAGAGAATTGCCAGCAATAAGGTGGATGGACTTACCCTTACAAGAGTGATGAGGGCACCATTGGAAGACCTGAAGGATCAGGTTTGGTACAGATCATCATGGAGAAAATCTGTGTGATTGTTAATAAGCAATAAAGATAGTCCTTGACTTATAGCCATTCATTTAGTGACAAAGGCACTGAAAGAAGTAACTTAGGACCATTTTTCACACTTAATGACTGTTGCAGCATCCCCATGGTCACGTGATCAAAATTTGGATGCTTCACAGCTGGCACATAAGGAAGTACCATACAAGCAAATCATATTAACCAAAAGTTTTGAATGAAGAGACATAGTGCGTGAAGTATACAGGTGGTCCTCCCTTTATGACCACAGTTGGGACTGAAGTCACCATGTGACCAGGATTAATTTTACAACTATTTTTACTGCAGCCATTAAGTGAATCATGTGGTTGTTAAGTGAATCACGAGGTTGTTAAGCAAACCAGGCTTCCCCCATTGACTGCTTTGTCAGAAGCCAGTTGAGAAGGTTGAAAATCACAATCGTGACCAAGGAGACTGTCGTAAATACATGCCAGTTGCCACGTGCTCAAATTTGATCATGTGACTCTGGGGATGCTGCAGTGGTAATAAGTGTAAGGAACTGGTGCCGCTGATTCCCACAATAGTCCAGAATTTTGTTAGAACTAGACTACTGCATAAAATTAGAGTAATATTTACTTGTTAACTCCTAATGCTGTCGGGAGCGCTAAATTTAGGGGAAAGTGTGAGGGAGCTCAGGGTAGATGATAGAGCTGGGACCTAACAATTGTACAAGTAGTCCTCAACGTACAACAGTTCATTTAGGGTTAGGGTTATTTCATTTAGTGCCTGTTCTAAGTTACAACGGCATTGAAAAAAGGGACCTATGACTGTTTTTTCACACCACTATTGTGTCATCCCCATGGTCACGTGATCAAAATTCAGACCCTCGACAATTTATTCATATTTATGGCCATTGCAGTGTCCCGGGATCCCCTTTTGCAGTCTTCCGACAAGCAAAGGCAATGGGGAAGCCGGATTCCCTTAATAACTGCTCTTCTAACTAACAGCTGCAGTGATTCACTTAACTGCGGCAAGAAGGATTGTAAAATGTGACAAAACTCACTTTAACAAATGTCTCACTTTACAATAGAAATGTTGGGCTCAATTGTGGTTGTATGTCGAGGACCACCTGTATTGCCATTGTGGCAGTCGCCCGATGATGCCGTTTGCCAGCTCCGAAGGCATATGACTTTTCTAGGATCCCATCTAGTCTTGAAAGATCCCACTAGGAAGGTTCTGGATTGCTTGGAACACAAGTAGAGAAACTCTAATGCAGAATGAGGAGCTATTTTGAAAAGGGAACGTGTCTGTTCATATTACAATTGCAGGGCCCTGTGCTTGTGAAACAATTGCACAAAAGATAGCACCCCGGACCAATTATCCCCCTCACTGCAGCTCTTTGGTAAGGAACCCTTACCCTTGTACATACTAGACGCTTGTTTGGGATTAGGATGGAACTTGTGCAACCTTGTCTGGGAGAGACCGGGCAAGTTCCACAAAGAGACTTAATAGGAAGGCCTATGGAAGCACAGTATCAAAAGAGTTAAATGCCAGATCAAGTGCCAAGGAGAGGTGAGCAAGCAGAGGATTAACCACCCACACAGCCCATAAATTGCAAGGGGTGGAGCTGAAAGAAGAAGAGAAAAAGCAACTTTTCTCTCTAGGAGGACTTAAGGCTAGCACATAGATTCATTATGGACTCATTAGGAACAGCCTGTAGCTACGTCTATTTTAGGCCAGCATTCCCCAGCCTGTTTTAATGTTGCTCTTTTCTCTAACCTGGGGTGGAAAGGATGTGAGTATCAGTTAAGCATAGGAGTGCAAGGCAACCACGTATCATGGGCTACTCTAGCGTGGATTCATCAGTTAAGCCACAGTTTCTCAGCCTCATATTGAGGCTTACTGTCTAAACATCCACATGTACCCCACCCACCCCAAAGCTGCTGAATTGAGCAGGGCTGCTCCGTGAAAGGATGTTTGTGTTATGTAGGAATAATTTAAATGCCAGAGTTGGAAGGAGACGAGTGACAGCCATAGCACAGGTTTGAGATCGGGCTGTGCAAGTAGCAGGCGAGCTAGAACATAGAACCCACAACATGGAACAATAGAGTTGGAAGGGACCTTGGAGGTCTTCTAGTCCAGGGGTCACCAACTGCTGGGCCATGACCCAATACCAGAGCACCACTTGTTTGGAATTGGGCTGTGAAAGTGGTGGGAGAGCACGTTCACCCACTACTCACAAGAACCACCCCATCTCCACCACCCTGCTGCTCACCTGTCCGTAAAACCAGAAAGGATAGAGACCAGAGTTGGGTTCCTACCAGTTCAGACCAGTTCGGCTGAGTAGGTAGTAACTCGACCTGCCACACCCCCGAACTGGTTCTCTCCGTGGCGCCGTAAGAGCCCCCATCTTGGTTTTTTAAGTATTGCGCATGCGTGCATGGCACGCATCAAGTGCGTGCACACAGCGTGTCCCTGGGCGAACCGGCAGTAGCAGCAGCCCGAACCCACCCCTGTTGGAGACCCCTGTTCTAGTCCAACCGCCTGCTCCAGCAGAAGCTCAGATTTATCTACTTCCATCTTTGCACTCCAACTGTTCTCTGTTTGTATCAGCTCATCGTTTCTATTATGTTAGACCAGGGGAGTCAAACTCAAGGCCTGCATCCAGCCTGTGAAGTGTTTAGATCTGGCCCACAGGGCCACCCAGGAAACAGTCAAGGACAGGCCCGCAGTGCCCCTGCCAGTGAAAACAGAGCTCAGGAGGACTGCATGTGGCCCTCCAAACTCTATTTTTGCTGGTAGAGGGTTGCAGCAAGACGTCACAGCCGAAAATGGAGCTTGGAAGCTGTTTTTTTCTGGCAGAGTACTCGGGCTGCCACAGAGTGATGTCAAGCCCACCCCGGCCCCCTGATGTCAAACACAACCCTGATGTGGCCCTCAAAGAACACCCCTGTGTTAAACCAAAACTCTCTTCGCCATCTCTCTGAAATATTCACTTTCACATTTTTGCTTAATTTAAATAACGGTACAATTAGAATTGCGAGAATTAAATGGAACTTCCCTCAGTATCCCTCATGCTGAGTCCATTTATAGCAGAGCAAGCACCATTTTAGGGTAGAACAGATGATATATTTTAAAAGCAAAGTAATAATTGCATAGATGCCTAGCCAGTTACCTTTCACTTGAAAATTGTTTATAAAGGAAGAAAATAAAATTGAGTGAAAACCAGCTTCAGCCTATGTGATTCAAGGCATCCAATGGTTGGGTGATCTTTTAGGGTTAAATCATAACTATGGCTTTCTGGATTCAGCTGCGGCTGCACAACTATCTACTGGTCTATTGATGTCATCCACAACTTGTAAAATTTTCTGGAATCTGTTAGAAGCACAAAAGACAGAAGAGGATAAAGCATCATAACAGTTAGAAATACCAAGTCTGAGGCCAGTATAAAGAGTGTTGCCAGAGGAATAAGTTCCAAATTTACAGTATCTTGCTTTATAAGAAGCTGTTGAATTTCTTTCTTCAAAGTCTATTATTATTATTAGAAAAGAATATGCACCACTATAACTTTTAGTAAAATGGGTTTGATTAAAAGTAAAGCAATCAATTTTCAATAGTGTGTATAACCCTGGTGATTTTGTTCAGCCTATCAGTTTTTGTATCAGAGGCTGAAAGAAATTTCAGCAAGCTAAAACTCATCAGAAACTAGGCATTCAGTTATTGGGCAAGAACATTTAAGCTTACTAGCTCTTTATTGGTCGAGTGCAAACTTGCAAAATAAATTCAGTTTAGGGTGATACGGTAATTCATGGCTCCGTGATGGAAAAGACCGGAAAAATCAAGTAGAACATTAATTGGCTTTTTAAAAAGTTGCTTATAGCTGTGTTGATTTATTGTGATTCAGAATAAAACAAAGCATTTATATAACATCTCCATTAGAATAAAAATATTGACAGGATAATAATATTGAGGGACCAACAAGACATGTCAGACTGGTCAGCAAATTTTGCAGGATTCTTTTTCAAACTGGATGTTGTACTATACAAACTCATTTTGGCTAGTTCAACACAATGCAGTGCATGCAGTCTTGTGCAGGGAATGGGCTCATGGTGTATGTGGAAGAGACCCACACTGAAAGTTTATCTTGCATGCAATATCTAGAAAAACCTGGGTTTGATTCTCATGAAATCTCATTTAAGTTTCTTGGGAGAGAGTGGACCTGTCCCTGCCTAGGTATTTCCCCCACCTACCCCACGCACAAACAGAACCAGTTTCTGATGGTCTTCTATTTTGTATGGATTACGTGGATTTGACCACCTTTAACACAGAGAATATTATTAGGGCATAGCTCAATACTTCTGATCTATTCCTAAAGCGAGGCACAGTTAAATATTATTAAGAAGAAAGCAACAGCTCTTCATGCATTCCTTTTTCCAGATCACTCAGGGATACTAAGGATTCAGGTGGAATAATTTATGTGGGCTCATGCCTGAATACATTCCATTTGCCTAGATCTTGGTTGGTGACTTCAGGTTCTCACTGTTTTCTCAAACCTGTTCCCTGCTATACAATCTACCTTCTAGCCCTGTTGGACCTGGCTCTCTATCTGCTATAGCAGAAAGGTGGAAAATAGAAACTGCAGCCAAAGTACCTGGAGGGGACAAAGGATTAGGGAAAACTAGCCTAGCACTTCTAAGCTCCTACCGGCCCAGGTTCCTTATGCCTTTTATCCGATGTAACTTTTTTTATTAGTTTATCAAAGTATAAAATACAAAGGGGGGAAAAACATGGAAAAGTAAGAAGAAAGAAAGGGGAAAAGAAGGGGTATAGTGTAACGGGGGAAAAGAAAAGAAAAAGGCACCAACATCCGCCTCTCTTTAGCACAGTCAAAGGTAACAACATTACAACCACAACTGTTTGCTTTTATGCAACATTATGTACAAGCCATTTTTATAACAATAAGATTGTCTGGTTTACAAAAACAGAATCAAAGTTTTTTCTCTCTCTCGTTACAAACACAAAATCCTGATGCAATTTCAAACTAGAGGCAAAATTAAATATAATCTCTTATTTGGATGAAATAATCACTTTAACCATCTCAGCTTCTCCTTGCTATGGGGAATCATATATCATTCATTCTCATATTTTCAAATCTAGTCCATAATATTTTACCAATTTTAGAATATTATTCAGCATTACTTAAAGAACCAGCAGACCTGTGTACACATACATATTCATTTTATACATACAAAACTAACTTAGCTATCAGTAAATACATCAAATTTTGTAAAAAAAAATCCATCCTAATTGATTTAAACATTACATTTAAGTCATTCCCTCTAGCTTATCTTCGTAGAATAGAGTCTTTTTCTTCTCGGGAGAGTCTATCAATCTTCCTTTCTTGAAGAAGTTCTCAACTTTATTTATATTCATTAAAAAAAGTCTCAAAGTTGTTCTGTTAGACATTGTAAATTGGTTCCTTATGCCTTTTAGAGCAGGGGTCTCCAACCTTGGCAACTTTAAGACTTGTGGGCTTCAACTCTGGGAGTTGAAGTCCATAAGTATTAAAGTTGCCAAGGTTGGAGACCCCTGTTTTAGAGGTCAGGAAAACACAACTGAGGATGGCTCAGCAGGCCAGCTTTAGATAACTTTGACATCCTCTTCCATTTCTCTAGCCGTGCGAATGCTTGATTTTTGTATTGTCTGTTTTCCAAGTCTGGTGCCAGATTTGCATGAAGTGCTCATATTACAGAAGGATCAAATTTATAGGCACATTTATCTAAATTTAGTTACCCAATTTAAGTAATTTTTTGGGGACTCTGGGCTTGCGCAAGGAACAGAAAGGGGCTTGTAGTCTGTCTGAAACTCCTTCACTTCGCTCTACTCCCTAATAAAAACAAATGGGACACACAAGTGTTATTTTCACAAATAAAGCTAGGAAAAATCAACCCATGGGGCCACAGCTGTATTAACTTTTTATTTTATTCAAAACCAAATATTGGATTGGTTGGACCTGAGTTACAGACAGCAGCACATGAAGAGGCATCACATCGGGCAAAAAAAATTTTCTCCTCCAAACATTTTGTAAAATTTTAATAAAAGGGAGAGAGGGCTTTTGAGTCTGAGACGAGGTGGGTTTAAAAACAAAATGAATAAGTGCCATTCGTTTATATGATGGTTCTCTCTCCGGCAGTCTGCAGGGGGGTGGGGGAGTTTCTGTCTTTCCACATCAATCCCAGGGGGAGACATCATGAGGGGAATTTCTGACATCAGGAACAGATGTGCAATTGAAGGGAGAGAAACAGGACTCTCCACTACCTTTACAATGCTAAAATCCGCTCAAAATTACCACCAAGGAAAATGAAGATCATTTCAAGCTCTTGGAGAAAGAGGTGGAAAAATAGCTGTTGTCCCAGAAAGTAAAGAAGGGATTGCAAACTGAAAGGGACACCTTTTGGTACAAGATTAGCTCCTGTAGTGCAAGCAGAAACACTCCCTACCTCAATTTCATTCAAAGGATACAAGTTTTCCCTTTGTTGTGGTGCTTAATTAAAGGGGGACCAAATGGTGGGAATGATCAGCCATTCATTCATTTTTTTATAGTGCGGCTCAAACCCAAAATTGTTGCTGTTTAAGGAAGATAAATGCCAAATGTGCACAATGGAGACACGAGAAAGAGGCGGACCAGGGTTCCTTAGCTATATAAATTGACCCTGACCTCCGAAATGACAAGTCACGATTTGCAATCAGTTGTAAAGTAGAATCAGGAGGTGCCCTTTGTGCCTGAGGTAGTTCAATCTGATGTCTGGATATGTAAACCATAGTTAAAAGCATGCCCTATAAAAGCCTGAGCCTTTAGAGATGTTAAACATGAGCTTACTGGGGCTGGGGGGGGGGGAAGCAGACAAATAGCTGTAGATTATGATTTCTCTACATTTTGGGAAGCCTAAACATGCCCTGGCTTCTGTATATATTCAAGAGTGAGATGTAAAGGGGGTGGGGGCTGAACATAATTAAGATAGATTACGTAAGGGAATAAAAAATGATACTAAATTATAACTGGGTTTGCGGAAATGCCATCCCAACGAAACATAAACTGATATTTGAAAGAGACACAAAAAAAGGGAGAGAGGAAAATGAAAGGAAGACGGGGGAAAGAAGAAAAAGGTAAGGAGAGGAGGATGGAAGGGAGAGAAAGAGAAGGAGAGAGATTAGGAAGAGGAAGAGTAGGAGTAGAAGAAAGGGAAGGGAAGAAGGAAGGGGAAGGAGAGGAGGAAGGAAGGAAGTAGAGAAGGGAGGGAGAAAAGAAAGGCAAAATAAGGTGGTGTTACAGCAGGAGGAAAGGATGGTAAATAAAGCAACCCAAACTGTATATCATAACCTATTAAATGAAATAATAAATGTATAAGAATGACAAATATAAAGAAGAATAACAATCATGTGAATGCATACTTAAAATGGTATATAAGAGAATAAAAAAATAAAAAGAAACACACTGGCGTCTTAACCAACAGCTTACAATTTAACATGTTGCCACCAAAACAAATCTTGGTTACGTGTTTTTAAAAATGAATTTTGGATAAAGAGAGGCCCCTTTTAGCTTCTTTATAGGTCCCTCTAGGCTAGCTCCCACCCCCACCCCATGCCCTCCATCTGCATTGTCCTTTAGTTTCTTTACATTGTAGCCAGCCTGGAAAACAGCTGCTTCCCTCCTCATCCTATTTTGGAAAGTGCCGTCTGTTCTGGAGAACCAAACCAAAACAAGTAGATTTAGTCCACTCACATAATAATGGCAACTTGCCTACATATGAAACCGATATCGATCTCAAGCCAAATCCAATCAGTCCAATCAGAATTATTAGAATTAACTGGTGGACAAAAATGTGCTATTAAGGGAAGAAAGCATTATCAAGCTCCAGATTTTCATCTGCTTATTGTCGTTGAACGAGGTGGAGAGGACATGGGAGGAGGGCAGAGGGAGCCTCACGCCAGGGGTGGGATTCAGCTGGTTCTGACCAGTTCGGGCAAACCAGTAGCTCTGACAATCAGCTGAGAACAAACTGGTTCACTCCAATGATCAGGTGGGCCTGCCTGCCTACCCCTGCACTATATACTGACCTATATTTCCTTTGTTTGAAGCCCAGCTGATAGGGGCGCCAGAGCGGATTGGCGCGCCTCAGCTGTTTTACTCACTGTGCACATGCAGAGCATGCATTTGGCACGAGCGCAAGCAAAGCGCATGCTCAGTGAACTGGCTGTTACACCGGTTGAATCCCACTGCTGGCCTCACCCTATGTATCCATGAAGGAGTCAAAGCAAGACAAAGCATCACAGAACCATTTTCAAAGCTGCTGCCATGTTGGGACAGGGAGGGGGGGAGGGATGTTTGGAGTGGGCTCTCAAATTCAAGATCGTTTAGAGTTCATCCTTAAAAATAGCCTGTTTCTGGTGTGTGCTGTTTACAAAAGATATTGCAGAACATTCTGGTTGCATACTTCTCCCAGCACATATTTCTAGATCTACCCAACAGTAGATCTGTGGCTCCTTGCCCTGCCCTCTTCCTTAATGCTGCATCATTCTAGAGCCATGTGACCAGTTGTTTCATCCAGCTGGAATCACAAATTGCTTCACAGCAAGCAAGGGCCGCCAAGCTTACCCGATCAACTTCGCTCAAGTTGAGGGTTATTTGTTTGTATGTGGTTTTTCAAAAAAAAAAAATCATACTTAATTTATCACAATGTTTCAGGAACTATTCCAAGCAAATTCAAGATTTGGTGCCAAATATTGACCAATGGGCTCAAAACTTTGCATCTTTTGTGAAAGCCCACCTGTACAAAAGGCTACCTTGTGCACGGTAAAGGAGTCTACTAGCACCCACTCTCAGTTTACATAGGGCACTGAAAACTCTTGCTGAGTCTAATCATGACCTGGCATGACCCAATAAAGCATGGCAAAACTCAGTTAGCTTCCCATTACAGCTGTGCATTCCAGGAAAAGAGTCACAGGACAGCCTTTTAGGGGAAATGATCTGCTGTTACAATAACTTGAACAGCCCTTCGAGATATCTCCAAAAATATTCCAGAGCTCTTTGACACAGCCAAAGAGAGTGGAGGAAAGAAACTGTTGCATTATACGCCGTGAGGGCTAGTGGTCTTCTGCGATAATCACAAGTGAAAACACTCGAAGAGATAAAACAACAGCAGAGAGACACTCCTCCCCCCCCAAAAAAAGTAATGGTGACAGCACTTGAATAAGGCAAAACCAACTCTGTTTCCCGCGGTTTCAGTATAATTAAGAAATAGACGATTCCCTCCCCGATTGTCACAGGTCACATTGTCCAATTAGGTGTTCTGATATTTCTCTGGCAACTCCCCTCAGTTTCTGGCCAGACCTGTTGAGATGACCTTGGCTCCCACAGGACGATGTGTCGTTATTGTCTGGTCTGACATTCCTCATCTCCCTCCTCCCCATGCTATGTGGCAGCTGAGAAATGGAAAGAGGGCTGCGGAAAGCCTGATCCGTTTCGAACGTGACGCCACCCATCTCCAGTGGTTTCTGTCCGCTCACTGCATTTGACAGAGTAGATGTGTTCTAAGTCTTCCCAATTAAATTTTGTCACCTTGTAGGACCAAGGAAGCATGTTTTCTCTGTTGCAGACCTGCCCTCTGGAACAGCATCTCCCTGGAGATACAGGCAATTCCCACTGTCCAGAGCTTCCAAAAAACTGTTAAGGCCTGGCTCTCTTCCCAGGTGCAGAGGGGAACTTATAGGCCTCTTGTCAAATCCTTTTTTTTCCTGAATGTCGGGAATAACTCTTTTGATCCAAACAGTGTTTTAGATGTGTGTTTTAACTTACCGGTATATAGGACAGTAGGTATATTTTAAGCACCCAGTGTCTTTTTGGACAGCCTTAACAATTCAATAATCCTTCTGGGCTTTTCTTTTCTCAGAAGGGCAGAGAAAGGGGATTATTGAAATAGGCTGGGGACCCTTGAAAACTGAGCCCAACATAGCCAACATACATACAATGCAATGAAAATTGTTCTGTGCATGCGCAGAAGCAAAAAACAAGATGGCAGCTCCTATGGCACCACCCACAAAACTGGTTCAGGGGCGCGGCAGGCCTGGGTTGATGCTGGTTCCAGCGACCCAGGCCACCAAACCACTACCGGTCTGACCGAACCATCCGAACCTGTAGGAACCCACCACTGATTCACATGGCCCAGTGCCAAATAGGCCACGGCCCAGTAGTGGGCCGGGGCCAAGGGTTGGGGACCCCTGATTCTATACTGCTAAAACTCTTGGTTTCCCATAATTTTTAACTAGGTAAAACAGTGCATCGTAGTGCAACAGTTTTTGAACCAAGGTGCATCAAATGAACTACCTTACAGAAAGTGTCCAAAATCTGGGACTAATAACTCCCTCAAGGGAATGAAATTTCCCATAAGGAAACTCAATGGGGAAACCGGCAGTCATTCCCACTCCCACTGCTTTTTTTTTTTACCCATTTGTGGTCATCTGTTTCTCTGTTTATGTTAGGAAATATCCCTGAAATAATGACCCAACAGGGCATGGGTTATCTAGTCTACCCTTACATCATCCACATCTATATTTACACACCATATAGACACATGTGTATATATAAGCATGTGTGTACATACAGTATATGCCTATGCACTCGCTGAACCTCTTCATCTGAGTAGATTCCTCCTGTGGCTAGTCCATGCGGTGGTTCGCAAGCGTTTCTTCACCACGGGCCTCTTTTGTGGCCAAGGAGCATGGCCTCAAATCACCAAGACTTAATTCTAGATTTAAACTAGACTGCATCATCAAGACCTGCTGTGAAGATGTCACAGGTTGAGAAGCATTGCCTAAGAGAGTGATGGCACACACACACCCAAACAGCTTTCACTCACCCTGTAGGAAAGAGTTGTCAGTATGACAGGCAACATGCATTGAGAGGGAGAGAGTTTAGCATTCAGCACTAAGGGCTGCAATGGCCCTCTTAGCCCCTCCATTACCTCCCTGGCAGTAAAAGCCAGTTTTTGTACTTACTTATTGCCCGTGTGGCTCTTTAGTATCTCTCCATGTGAGAGTGTTTATATTTCCATGGGGTTTTTACCAGGATAGCGTTTCTTTGTGGATCTGAAGTGTTTATCTGCCTTTTACTGTATTTTCATTTCATTTATACACTTTAGGAAAACAGTCTAGCAATTTTATACGCAGGGGGGGAGTTAGAGTATTAGTTCATTCTGCCTTCCTGAAGCTGGTGCCCTCACTTTCCAGCCTCCAGAAATGTTGCTATTGACTTCTCGTAAGCCCAGATGATGGAGGTTGTAGTCAAAAGCTTCTGGAGTGCACAGAACAGAGGCGGTATTCAGCCGGTTCGGACCAGTTCACCCGAACCAGTAGTGGAAATCATGGGTGGGCCGGCTCTATGCTGTCCTATTTAGGCACGTTTTTGAGGCCAGGCGCATGCACGGAAGGTGTGCGCACGAGCAAAGTGCATGCGCAGACAGCCGGGTGCGCGCGCGAAAGGGGCACAAGTGTGCACAGTGGACTGGTGGTAACGTAATGTGAGACCTACTCCTGGCACAAAAGTGGGGAAGGCTTCCAGTAAACTCATCAGTTTTCTCACAGGGATGCATGATAGTCCTTAAAGTAATAAGCCCCACAAATAAGCCACTATGAAGGCTAAATGTGAAGTACATCGAGAATAATAAGATTTCCACTCAACTATAAAAGAATATTCCACTCCAATTGCAATAAAGATTACATTCCACTTGCCATTTTAGGAAGGGTGATGGGGGGAAATCTCTTGACGGCTTTGGAGGACTGCATATTAAACAGTGCCTCTTGTCTTAAGAGAAAATGAAGAAGGAATGCTTTTTTATTATTTTTAGAACTTATGCTAGCGTCGGTTCCATTAGGCACGCGGTGGCTGAGGAGGGCTCCGACGCCAAACGGGGAAGCGTCGCAGGTCAGCACCAGTGGCAGGGTCTGGCTGTACTGCACCAGGAATGTGTCTGCTGACAGGAGTTTTTTTACCGCGGCAAATGCGGCTGCCTCGGCTCTGCCCCAGGGCCACGTCACGTTCTTCGCCAGGAGTCAATGTAAGGGCTCAGCAATGGTGGCTTTCTGTTTAAGAAAGATGCTGTAGAAATTAAGGAGCCCGAGGAACGCCTGCACCTCGGTTTGATTGCGAGGTGTAGGGGCGTCCTGGATTGCTTGAATTTTTTTGGTGGTCAGGTGAATCCCAGAGCCGTCGATTAGGTACCCTAAGAATTCAACCCTTGGCACGCTAATTTGGCATTTTTCTTTTTTGAGACGGAGGCCTTTGTCTCGAATTCTGGTCAAAACAGTTTGCAAATGTTTGAAAAGTTGCGCCTCATTTGCAGCCGATACCAAGATGTCGTCGAAATAGGAGATGACTCCTGGAATCCCCTGCAAAAGCCATTCCATAACGCTTTGGAACAGTCCAGGGGCAATACTAACTCCAAATTGCAGGCGGTGACATTTGAATGCACCCCTGTGCACAATGCACAATGGTTTGGGCCTCCACCGTAGCGCCATCTACAGGCAATTGTTGGTATGCCTGCGCCATGTCCAATTTAGCGAATACTTTTCCGGGGTCTAAAGAATGTAATAAATGCTGTACAATGGGTACAGGGTAAGCGCTTTGTTGTAACGCTTTACTGATTGTGAATTTGTAGTCTGTGCAGATGCGGACAGACTCGTCAGATTTGACAGGTGTCACTATAGGGGTCTCCCAGCATGCGTGATCAACCAGCTCTAGGATTCCCTGGCCTACGAGCTTGTCAATTTCCTTGCAATTTGGAGCGGAGAGCAAAAGGTACTCTCCTGGGTTTTAGCCTTATTGGGGCTACGTTGGGGTCCAAATTAAAAGAGATTGGAGTCCCCACATACTTACCCATACCGGTGCCGAAAACATCCCCGAACTCCTTAAAAATGGCTTCAGTGCTTTCGTCTTTCAAGGCATTGATACTTCTAGGCCCAGGGCTTCAAACCAGTCAAGCCCCAGGAGGCTCTGCAAGTCACTGCTGACCACCGTCACTGGGAGCTGGCCACTGAAACATTTGAATTGCACCCGGAAGGTGCCCTGGCCCACGATGGGGATCCGGTTCACCTGGTAATCGCGAAGGCGGATGTCAGGGGTGCGCAGATGCTGCTTCTTCAGGCTAGGAATAGCCTGCTTGAGTGTAGACCACGGCATGATGGTCAGTGATGACCCCGTGTCAATCTCCATCTTGCATGGAGAGCCCTCGGTGAGGACTGTGACTGCTTTTTTGGCCGCCTAGTGCAGACTTGGCCGATTGAGGTGTGGTAGGTGACTCTGGTGTCGCCCTCTGAGCGCTGTGGTGGCTTCTGCCAGGCCCCTTGGTTGGGCCTCTGCTGGTGGTTAGGTCTACTTCTTGGCTGCCAGGTCATCGCGGGGAGCTCACTTCGGCACACCTTAGTGATGTGCCCCTTCTGCCTGCAGCGTTGGCAGGTAGCGTCGTAGAAACAGCAAGGCGATCTGGCATGGTCTCCTCCACAGCTAGTGCAAGGCAGGAGACGTGGTTCGAATTTGCTCGCCGGCTTGGCGCGGCTACTGCACATGCAGCAGCTGTCATCTTCTTCGCCTTCTGAGCTCTTGGCCTATGCAGCCTCGTGATGTACACGTGTGCCCTTTCCAGCATCTTGTAGAGTACTTTGACGCTGCAGGGTTTCAGTGGATTTGACGGCCGATTCTGACACCCTGGCTTCATCCAAGGCAATTTGTAGAGTAAGGTTAGATTTGGCAAGTAACCTCCTCTGTAAATTAATCTCCCGCACACCGCATATGATGCGGTCAAAAATAAGTTCGTCTAGGTCTCGAAACTCGCAGTACGCTGTGGCCTTTCGAAGTGCCGCACCATACTCATTGATCGATTCGCCTTCCCTCTGGTTGCGAATATTAAATTCATGCCGGCAGACATGCTTAGACGGCTTGGGAGCATAGTGGGTCCTCAACGTCTGCTGGAGCACGGACCAAGCGACCGATTGTAGTGGTGTTGATCCAGAGAGGTCTTTGGCAGTTTCGAACACTTCCCGTCCACAGTAACTGAGGAACATGTTCTTCTTGTGGCCTTCAGAAAGGCCCATGAGGTCGTTGGCTTCGAGGAAGCAGTCGAACCTCAGCATATGAGTCCCAGTGCTCGGTGACTGGGTCATACGGAGTCGGTGGGGCATGCAGGGCCATTTTGTGTTCTGATGGCATTTTGAGTTTGCTGCTCAAAGATGGCTGCTTGAAGCCGTGCTGAGCTCCGGGCTGGATGTGCTTGCTGGATTGCTACGCTCTTTTTGGTTCGCCTAGTTGCCTTCCAATCCCACCTTCGTCGCCAGTGTTCGATCGGGTAATGGGAAGGCACACAAGGCTAAAGGCAACAACAGCTCTTTATTATAATACAACAAGTATGAACAATCCAGCGAAGGTTGAGTCTGACAGCAGCCCTTTTATAGGGAGCTGTCAGACCCTTCAACCAATAGGATTAAACCTCTGCTCCCGCCAGAACAGAGGACCTTGGTGGAAACCACTATAACTGAAGCTAGTATCTAACATTAACCATGACAAATGTGTGTTAATTCCAGTGGTGGGATTCAACTTTTTTTTACTACTGGCTATGTGGGCGTGGCTTGGTGGGTGTGGCATGGCGTGGCTTGGTGGGCGTGGCAGGGGAAGGATACTGTAAAATCCCCATTTCCTCCCAATCAGCTGGGACTCGGGAGGCAGAGAATAGATGAGGGCGGGGCCAATCAGAGGTAGTATTTACCGGTTCTCTGAACTACGCAAAATTTCTGCTATTGGTTTTCCAAAACTGGTCAGAACTTGCTGAATACCAGCTCTGGTTAATTCCCAGAATCCAAAAGTTTCAAATTATCATCCAGAAGGGAAATGCGGGGGGAGAGGGGGGGAGGAAGAAAAAGAGTGGTGTGTCCAAGATCAGTGCTCCCTGTTGGTAGAATGGCAGCTTTTTCCAAAAGAAGCTTTTTTTTTTTCTTCAGCAGAGCCACAACAGAGACTAACCCTTCCTTCCTTCCCCACAGGAAATTCATTCTGCAGCCTGTAGCTCCACTTGCTGATTTTGGCTGTTCTCTGGGCCTGTGATAAGGAGGCAGAGAAGAAAGAAAAAACCCGGAGGCGGCTTGGGAAGGGAAGGGGAATTTCAACCGCAGGTTGGTTGCACCGCTGGGCTTCGTGCAGGGAGGAAGCCATAAACCTTCCCTGCAGCTGGTGAGGGAGCCAGCCTGGGGCCTCCAGAGAAACCTTCTTGTGTGGCAGAGGGGCTTCCCAGAGTCCCGGTGGTTCTGCCTTGCTCCGCTAGGAAAAACGCCTCAGGACAGAAGGGGAACAGGAGGGGCCGGAGCCAAGGAGAGGCATAATAAACCTACAAAATGTGCTTTATGCTGCAAACAAGAGAGTGGGACAAAGCATACAGCAGGGGTGTCCAAACTTGGGAACTTTAAGACTTGTGGACTTCAACTCCCAGAATTCCCCAGCCAGCGCTGGGGAATTCTGGGAGTTGAAGTCCACAAGTCTTAAAGTTGCCAAGTTTGGACACCTCTGGCATACAGGAAGCCCAGTAGGCAGGAAGGCTTTCTGACTGCAAATAATGTATTTCAAGTTTATATCAAAGGCCTCCAATACAAGAGAATTGTTTTCCACTAGCTGGATCCCAGGTCTTTGATTATAATTCATTCCACAAACACCCATTTAAATTCTCTTTGCCTTTCCTTGGGTGGGTGGGTGGGGATACGATCAGCTTCTGGCCAAATAGAAAATTCCTGGGAAAGTGGTCTGCTTTTTGCACTTTTAAGTCTACCGCCATCCGTATATCACAACCAGGGAAGCACTTCACAGTAGAAGGAGATGTGCACATCGAGGGCCTCTGTTAAAGAAACGGCTGTGGGTGTTGACCAAAAATGCCTTTCTTTATTTGGGGGCAGGGTGCATCCTACCTTTGAAATACAAACCCTCCCAGGGCATCTTAATGTCCTGTGAAGGTGGTACTGTAGGAAGTTAGCACCCACCCCTCTCCTAGGAAAATGAAATATTTTAGGAAATATTAAAAGGGCAGAATATTTCCCCCAAAAGGGAGGCAGAAACTCAGCCTCCCCGCTCCCTTTATCAATGGGCCATTAAGGCCTGAGCCTGTCTATTCTACATAACAAAGATCTACCTCCTTCAGGCAGAGCCATATTCGGAATCCCAAAGCCCTTTCATTGCATCATCACCCAGCAAGGCTCAACTCACCCTGGGACACAGACAACTTACAAAGTTACCCCTGCACGGTCCCATGGGAGTCTGACAACCATCAGAATACAAGCTCAAATTCAAAAGCCCACAGAGGGCATAAAACCCAGGCATGCTCAGCATCTCTTCCCTTTTTTTTGTCCAGGACCTCAAACCAGGGGTAAAATCCAGCAGGTTCTGAGTCTGACAGGTTCTGGGGAACCGGTAGCGGAAATTTTGAATAGTTCGGAGAACCAGCAAATGCCACCTCTGGCTGGCCCCAGAGTGGGATGGGAACCCACCAAGCCACGCACACCAAGTCATACCATGCCCAGCAAGCCACGCCGAGAGAACCGGTAGTAAAAACAATTGAATTTCACCACTGCCTCAAACCACGTGGTCCTGTCCACCATTAAACCATCTTTCCAGCATCTTTCTTCTCACTTGGAACTGAACCCAGAAGGACATTTCTTCCAACAGTGCAATATATCAAATCACAATTGCAGGAACCCAGCCCGGTAAGTTAAAACAACTAAAAGGGCTGCAGCTAAAGGAACGTAAGTCTTGTAGATTAATTTTTTTTAAATGTCAAAGACAGAAACAGACTTCAGCCATGGGGGGAAAGGGGGGGGCATCCCTCTGGCTCTTCCTTTTCCACTGCTGGCTTTCCATGGATCCTGTTCTTCCTCAGCTTCCGTTCCAGGATCTCTCTGTGTAAACCACGAGATGCAGCAAAGGGGGAGCTGTTATGGTGTGATGGAACATCGCCTGTGACTTTCTCAAGAGCAAGCCGGAGAAAGAGGCCTCATTGTTAGAGGAACAGAGAGGCGGAACCTGAAGCATCGCCCAGAAAGCTGCTGGAACTGTCCTGATTTTCTGATGACCTTTTCCCAAGGGGTGGCTAGGTTGTCCCTGAAGTACATTTGTAATTTGACTTTCTTCGGGAGTCCAAGCTGATTCCCCTTATGTTTTACTTAAATCCATAGAAGCTCGCTTGGGTAGAGTAAATACTATAGTTTCCTCTCTACTTTTTTCATATTTGTTTTATCCACTGTCTCCCATATTACTCAGTTTGAAAGGCCCCACCCCACCCTGGTATCTTTACTTATCAAAACTCAGTGGTTGAAGAGATGATACAAGGCTCCCACCACCTCAGCAGCACTTGTCTTACAGGCTTATGCATTCATACTCTAGGTCAGTGATGGCGAACCTTTTCTGTTCTCATCTGCTGAAAGCATGCACGCGCCTGCACAACTGCGTGCCTGCGTGCCCGCACCCATAATGTGATATGCGCATGCCCCCGTCACCCACGCATGCACACGAGCAGCGCTCTGTGTGCCACCGGGGGCATGTGTGCCATAGGTTCGCCATCATGGCTCTATGTGAGACTGTACTGAACCTTAGGTGAATCTGTTCATTTAGACTTCTGGAAATTGAAAAGTCCTTAGATCAGAGGTCCCCAACTCCCGGCACTGGTCCACAGCATGTCAGCAACTGGGCCACACAAACAAGCGGAGCTCCATCCGTGGGATGCAGGCAGCATGTGAAACCACACACCCTCCGGCCTGCAGAAAAACCTCTCTCCGTGGAACTGGTCCCTCCCTGGTGCCCAAAGGTTGGGGGCCACTGCCTGAAATGAATGTAGAAACAACCATCTGGAGAACTTTCCCTCATGCGGTCATCCAGGTTCTGCCATTTACTTGATGGGTGTCTCTTTGATCAAACTATGCTTGTTCCCTTTTGAAGCAGTCAAACAAAACCATGTTTTATGTTCCACTGCACCTGGTCCAGTCTACCTTCCTCCTTTTTCAACCATGGTTCTCCCTTCCCTTCAGTGCTGCTGCCTTGAGTGAAGATTTGCAACGTCAATGGAAAATTCATTGGACCTGATTAATTTCCAGGGCAACGCTCTGTAGTAGTCTAAGCATATTCCTCAATGCTGTGCTGCTACATTTTGGGAGTTTTGGCAGGTTGCTGTGATAAAGTATGAATATAGGAATCCAAGTCCTGAGCTCATAAGTATGGGAAGAAGAGAGATGATGGGGTGGGAGGAAAGGGGAGTCCAGCTTTAGGGAGTCAAACATTAGGAATTCATGGAAATTGAACCCAGGCTTGAAAATGATAGTGGGAAGAGCACGGATGTTTATACAGGTGCTTCTCTGGGTACTATCAGAGTGAAATGCTGGGAGTGGGGGAAAAAAGATTGCACTGAACTGGGAAAGAGAACAGTTAACTTTGGAAAAGAGCCTTGGATTTTACAGTGGCAGTGTGCACTATTGTGCACTCCCCTGTCATGGTCAGATCACTCACTCCTTCGTCTTGACTTCCCTGGTGCTACCTCCCGCTGCGGGGAGGCGGAACCGGAAAGTGCCAGATGGTTCCGCCCCAGGCGCCTGATGGAACCTGATAGGTTCCAGATGGAGCTTGGGCCACCTCCTGTAACCTTGACCCGCCCCCGGGTAGGGGACCTGGTGGTTGCGTGGAATAATGCAACTACCGGGGCCTTGAACCGGGTGGCGCCTTTGCGGCCTCTCCGGCGGCAACGATCCACCCTAGCCCCTTGGTTTACCGAGGAGCTGAGGGTGATGAAATGCCGCAAGAGACGTCTAGAGAGTCGTTGGAGATCCTCTCGCTCCGAATTTGATCGAACACAGGTACGAGCCCATTTAAGGACGTACCTTGTGGCATTGAGAGCGGCCAAACGCCAATATTGTGCCACTCTCATTGCATCCCCTTGTTTCAGAGGCCGCGGGAGGCCCCTCTACAGGGCAGGGCAGAGGAATTTGGTAAATATCTGCAGGATAAAATCGCTCAAATCCGGAGAGACTGGGTTCCTGTCAGTGATCCAGTGGAGACGCCCATGGCGAGTCTTGAGGTTTCGATCTGGGAGGAGTTTGACTTGGTTGCCATCGAGGATTTGGACAGATTGCGTGGACGACTGCGACCCACCACATGTTTATTGGACCCGTGTCCCTCCTGGCTTGTACTGGCATCCTGGGAGGTTACACAAGACTGGCTCCTGGGCCTAGTGAATGCTTCGTTGGGCGAGGGGTCTCTCCCAGCCGCCTTGAAAGAGGCGGTGGTGAGACCCTTGCTCAAGAAGCCTTCCCTGGACCCTTTGGAGCTGGCCAATTATCGTCCTGTCTTCAACCTTCCCTTTTTGGCGAAGGTTGTAGAGAGTGTGGTGGCCCACCAGTTCCCACGACATCTGGAGGAAAATGATTATCTAGACCCGCGCCAGTCCGGCTTCCGCCCCGGTCACAGCACGGAGACGGCCTTGGTCGCGTTGGTGGATGATCTCTGGAGGGCCAGAGATAGAGGTTGTTCCTCTATCCTGGTCCTATTAGACCTCTCGGCGGCTTTTGATACCATCGACCATGGTATCCTGCTGCGCCGGCTGGAGGGGTTGGGGGTCCGGGGCACCGTCTTGCGGTGGTTCGGCTCCTACCTTTCTGACCGGACGCAGCGTGTGTTGACAGGAGAAGAGAGGTCGACCCTACGCCCCCTTACTTGTGGGGTGCCACAGGGGTCGGTCCTCTCGCCACTCCTGTTCAACACATATATGAAGCCGCTGGGTGAGATCATCCGTGGTTTCGGGGTGGGATACCATCTGTACGCTGATGATACTCAGCTGTACTTTTCCACCCCGAACCACCCCAACGAGGCCATCGAAGTGATGTCCCGGTGTGTGGAAGCCGTACGGATCTGGATGGATGACAACCGACTCAAGCTCAACCCTTCCAAGACGGAGTGGCTGTGGGTACCAGCCCCCCGGTTCAGCCAATTAATTCCATCATTGGCCATTGGGGGCATTCATCTTGCCCCCGTGGAGCGGGTGCGCAATTTGGGAGTCCTCCTGGATGCCCGGCTGTCCATGGATGACCATGTGACAGCCGTGGCAAGGGGGGCGTTCCACCAGGTTCGCCTGGTGCGCCAATTGCGCCCCCTACTGGACCGGGACGCCTTGCGCACAGTCACTCATGCGCTGGTGACGTCTCGCTTGGACTACTATAACGCTCTCTACATGGGGCTTCCCTTGAAATGCACCCGGAGGCTACAGTTGGTCCAGAACGCAGCCGCGCGGGTAATTATGGGGAGTACTAGGTACTCCCATGTGACACTGTTCCTGCACGAGCTGCACTGGCTTCCTGTGGTCTATCGGGTGCGTTTCAAGGTTTTGATAACTATCTTTAAAGCGCTCCATGGCTTAGGACCTAGTTACTTGCGGGATCGTATTATGCCCCATACATCCCTGCGACCAATTCGCTCGCACAGAGAGGGGCTCCTCCAGGTGCCGTCCGCTAGACAATGTCGTGGGGTGGCGCCTAGGAGTAGAGCCTTCTCTGTGGCGGGCCCAGCCCTGTGGAATGACCTCCCTCCGGATATTAGGAATACCTCTGACCTCCGCTCCTTCCGTATTAAGCTTAAGACCCACCTATTCCAAGCAGCTGGTCTGGCTCAACTTTGATCTAACCATATCGCTCCTGACGGGTTTTTAACTGGGTATTTTAATTATATTTAATTTCTAGGGGGTTTTAAATACTGCATTTTAATTGTTTTTTATCAGCCGACCTCCTCCTTGTGTATGTTTCAGTGTATGTCTTTGTTATATGTTTGTTTTGTTCACATATTTATTTCGTATGTTTCATTGTACGCCGCCCCGAGTCCTTCGGGAGAGGGTGCGGCTAAGAAATAAATATATTATTATTATTATTATTATTATTATTATTATTATTATTATTATTATTATTATTATTATTATTATTATTATTATTATTGGAAGGAAAAGATCAATACAGACGATGTTGCAACAGGGAAAAGAAAAGGAAGTGACATTGCAGATGATAATGCAAGGAATTCAAAAAATACAAGTAAGAACAGAGAGCATTAAAAAGAGATTGTAGATTATTGGACAAAGAACAGAAAAAATAGATGAAAAAATTGAGAATACTCACCAAACGATGATGAAATATGAGGGCAGATCTCAAAAAACTGGAAAAAGATGAACAAAGAGATAAGAAAATTGGAGATATTGACAGCAGAATGAGTGCTGTTGAAAAAGATAAGAGTGGAATATTGGAATGGGAGATCGATAGACTAGAATTTTACCTCAGATTCCAGAAGATAGAAGAAGAAAAGGGAGAAAATTTGGCAGAAATAATGATAGAAATTCTGGCAGAAGCATTGGTGATAACCAAAGGGAAGATGATGGAAGGAACGGATAAGGGGTTTCGAGGCTTCACAAGATACGCAGTGAAATATAAATTGCCAAGAGATGTCCATACAAGATTTACTAAAAAAGCAATTAGAATACAAATACCACAAATGGCAAGAAATAAAAGATTGCACTACTATTGGATGGATACAGGATGATGTAATGAAATGTCATAATATAAGTTTACCTAAAATGTAGAATATATTACATAAAATGAAGTAATGACAATTATAATCAAATAAATGTATAATAATGATAATAATATATATCAGATTGATAATACGAGATTCTATATAAAGTACAAGTGAAGAGTATGGTGAGAATGTACAAAAAAGTTTTGTAACCAATCGACACACTGCATGGAATTGGAAGATGTTTTTATGTTTTATGTTTGTCTGTACTTGTTTGTTTAAAAAAAAAATTTTTTTTAAAGAAATTGAACCCGGGCATATTTAGGGAACAAGAGCTGAGCATGTATTGAACTTATTATGGGAATAATCAATATAATAACCTATAGCATTTATCGACACATTTCTCAAATGTTCCTTGTATTTCAGAGTACAGGTAGTCCTTGACTTATGACCACAGCTGAGCTCAAAATTTATGTTGCTAAGTGAGACATTTGTTAACTGAGTTTTGCCCCAATTTTACAACCTTGCTTGCCCCAGTTGTTAAGGGAATCACTGCAGTTCGTAAATTAGTAACACAGTTATTAAGTGGACCTGGCTTCCCCATTGACTTTGCTTGTCAGAAGGTTGCAAAAGGGGATCACCTGATCTTGGGAACAGTCATAAATAGGAACCAGTTGCCGAGCATCTGAATTTTGATCACATGATCATGGGGAGGCTGCAAAGGTTGTTAACTGTGAAAAACAGTCATGTCATATTGTTCAATGCTGTTGTAACTTTGAACAATCACAAAGGAACTGTTGTAAGTTGAGGGCGACCTGTACTGAATATCAATAATTCAAATCTCCATAAACAACATTAACCTCACACCATAGATAAATAGCAGTTATTATGTTGATATGACCGAAGATGTCCATTGATCTTTAGAAAAGTGCCAGCAGAAGTGTGAGCTCTTGTTATCAGATGGCAAGGAAGAACACAGTGTAGGGATTAAATGCATCATTAAGGAACATGGTCATAACAGTGGTGGAATGCAAAAACTGGAGAAATGCCAGAATTTAGAATCATAGGAAGATGTGGATTATGTAAACACAATGAAGTAGGAACTCAGTTAATTGTGTTTTGCAATTTGCAAAGGAGAATTCTTTGTTTATTGCCAACACCTGCTTCAAAGCAACATAAAAACAGACTATTTGCAGGGATTGTTGAGGGGACAACGTTAGAAACAAGTAGTTTCAATGACGGGAAATAAAAAAGAGAAGTGCAATCCAATCAGGCAAGACACTTGCATGGATGAATTGTGAAAAAAACCACTAATCATTGTTAAGCATAACGATTAAGTTTGAGAGAAGGAAAGAGAGTAAGTATGCTGGCAAATTTTGAGAACATAGTCTGAATATACTGTTTAAAAAGAGAGATAAATATTTAATATGTTTAGCATAAGAGCCTGAGGAGTTATGGAAAGAGGGAAGATATATTGTGAAAACATATGCAGAAAGGGAATACTTCGTTCTACCCACGCTTGCCAGTAAGTTTATGTAGTAATTTGACCAAGATGCCAGAAGTGCAACCAAAGCTCGGTTTTATTTCAACTTTGCCGATACTAATCTGTGCAAATTGGGATCATTACTACAGAAATTAAAGACTCATCACATGTCTTCCAACCTTCAGCAGCAACTTGCCCCAGTAACCACTTTAAAAAAAAAAATCATCATAGCAATAGCAATAGCACTTAGACTTATATTCACTCCATAGTGCTTTACAGCCCTCTCTAAGCAGTTTACAGAGTCAGCATATTATCCCCAACAATCTGGCTCTTCATTTTACCAACCTCGGAAGGCTGGAAGGCTGAGTGAATCTTGAGCCTGGTGAAAACTGACCTGCTGTGGCAGCCGGCAATCAACAGAAGTAGCCTGCATTACTGCACTCTAACCACTACACCACCACGGCTCTCATGTCATTGCTTTCATCTCATCCTACCTCATAACTGGATTAGCTTAAAGTTCCTGTTTGAAAGCCATGTTTTGCCCTTCTCCAAATTCCTATTTTGCGGTGGGTATGATCTAACGTTCTCCGTCAACCATGTTGCTGTTGATGTGGTCAATTGTAGGAGATGCGTAGATAGTCTTGGCCACTTCTGGCTGCTGTTGGCATCCTCCCACTTCTTTCATTACTGAGAATTGCCTTCCGTGGTTAGTTTGGCTTAGCCTGCAGAAGCCCTTGGACATCTAGTTTCTGCAGAAGTCTCAACAATATTCACATGTTGTCTGAATGGTGCTTTCTGAAGGGCTTTTGAGGTCATGCTATTTCTTAGAAACACAGCATTAGCAATCTTTCAGAAGACGGCCTCTTTGTTAATTAAGCTAGGGAAATTTGATGTGTAGCTGAACGCAGCTTTCCAAGCACTTGCCTATAATTCCCTTGCTCAGTCCTGTGGGGAGAGATGGATATCAATTTTCCTACAAGGAAAGAAGAAATTAAGGCAAGGAGGATCCACTTTTCTTAACTTGTCTTGCATTTAAGCACTAGGGACAGTACCACTAGCAATTTGCTGGCTAGTGGATTGCACTCTAATATGGCCGTTTGGCTACGCCCTAACTTGCATGCACGCAGAACAATTTACATTGAACAGTGCATATGCGCATGTTGCGAACCGGAAGTAACTCCGGCAGCCACCCACCCCTGTTCCAATCCACATTCTACGAGGTACGTTCATTGGCAAGTTTTGGATTGTCGCTACTTCTTAACCCAACCATCTCCTGTAGTGGTGGTTGCCTTGAGTTCCAAGAGGCGGAGGCTATAAATCTCCTTTAAAGTAAATGCAGCCAATAAAAATAAACAATAACGTTAAGAAAGGCCCTGGAAACGCAAAACAGAAGAGGTTTAGTTAGATTCCTCCCTCAGTTTCAGATGTTTATCTCCTCTATAGATTACGCCACTCCAAATTACACAAAGGCTGATAGGAAGTTTGTTTAGTTGGGTGCCGTTACCAAAAATAGGCAAAAAGGATTGGGTTATGAAAATAACCCCTTCAAGTAGGGCATTAGTCATAAAGGAATAGCAGTCCGGCCTCCTAAAAGCTCAGAGCCCCAGACTCCCTTGGCACAGCTTCTGCCAATCGAAATGCTCTCACTCTGTGTCTCTTTTGCATGTTGCATGTTCCGTGACTTGTGCCCTAGGCATTTGGAATGGTCATTCAAATGTTATTTTTAAGTCTGTAATCTCCCATTAACGAGCTAGTTCTGCTAAGAAGAGAGGACATATTATTCCTCTAATTGTGTAATATGACAACATGACTCATATGGCTCAGGCCTACCTTCTAAGTGCCAGAAGAAGGAGGAGGAGGAGGAGGAGGAAGAAGAGGAAGAAGAAGAAGAAGAAGAGGAGGAGGAGGGGGAGGAAGAAGAAGAAGAAAAAGAAGAAGAAGAAGAAGAAGAAGAGGAAGAAGAAGAGGAGGAGGAGGAGGAGGAGGAGGAGGAGGAAGAAGACGAGGAGGAGGAAGAAGAAGAAGAAGAAGAAGAAGAAGAAGAAGAAGAAGAAGAAGAAGAAGAAGAAGAAGAAGAAGAAGAAGAAAAGATAGATTTTAGAGGAAGATGTGTGTGTGTGTGTCCGTGTGTTGCAGCTGTGGGGCAACTTCAGTAACAGCCCCTCCATGTATGATCCACTCTCCAGCTCTGATTGGCCACAGTGCCTGGCAGGCCCTGCCCCAATAATTACTGTACTGGGCTGTGGCCAGCTTATATACAGCTATGTCTTTATACATACATACATACATACATACATACATACATACATACATACATAACTACAATTTAGAGGCTGGGCAGCTTACAATTTAAAAATAGGAACAGTGCAAAAGAAAGGGGGGAAAAGCTTTTTCAAATAAAGATCCTCAAGACAAACATAAACCAGAATTCCAACCAGCGGGAGTTCAACCATTTCCCCCCCTGCCCCAAAGCCTGGGAGGATAGCCAGGTCTTTAATTGTTTCCTGAATATCATCAGAGTAGGAGCCATCTGGATCTATGCAAGGATATTGTTCCAGAAGGCAGGTGCCACCACACAGAATGTGTGCTCCTTGGGTCTCGCTAGATCTGTGGTGTTTTTCAAACTTAGCAAATTTTAAGTCTTTAAGCTTCGAGAATTCTGGGAGTTGAAGTCCACGCCATCTTAAAGTTGCCAAGTTTGAAAAACGTTCTGGATAGAGGACACGATTTTATTGACACAGAGCCGGCTCAGAATGCCTGGTTACCTTTCTGGAAAGGGATTTAGGGGGTTGCCAGAACTGTGAGATGGACGGCAAGTAAAATTGATACATGAAATGAAATAAAATAAATGTAGGAGATAACCAACATCTTGAATTGCATTCGGAAGCCAACCAGTACAGCTGGAGAAGAAGAGATGCCTCAAGGCAGGGGTGGGCAGCTGCAGGCTCACATGGGTTTGGGGAGAACCTCTAGCTAAGAATCTGACCAGTTCGGAGAACCCACAAATCCCACCACTGGCTGGCCCTGCCCATCCTGCCCCTCCCCTCCAGGAGTCCCCACCAGGCCCGTTTGGGATGCCAGGTAAGTACAGGACCTGCACGGAGGCTCGGGGAGGGTGAAAAACGGGCCCCGGAAGTTCCGGAAGGACAGAAATGGGCCCGTTTCTGTTCTCCAGAGGGCCTCTGGAGCCCGGGGAAGGCTGTTTTCTCCCTCCCAGAGGCTCAAGGAAAGCCTCTGAACGCGCGCACATTCCCACCGTGGTGCAGGAGGCCAACTAGGCCACACCCACCATGTCCACGCCCCCAGCAACTGGGCAGAGAACCCGCTGGTAAAAGTTTTGAAGCCCACCGCTGCCTGAAGGGTGTAATGGGGCATGCTATTTTCTTTTCTTTTCTTTTTTTAAAGTTTTTTTTATTTTTCCCTTTCAAATTCATTCATAGATATACATTCTTATAATTGCTATTTAACATTTGTCTATTCATCATTGGTTTCTATACTCACTTTTACACAAATATGTAATATAGTTTGGGTCACTTTCTTGTCACCTCATGCCTCCATCTTATTTTGCAACAACCTCAGCTAGTTTTAATAATTGGTCAGCTAGTTTTAATAATTGGTCAGCTAGTTTTAATAATTGGTCAGCTAGTTTTAATAATTGGTCAGCTAGTTTTAATAATTGTGCGGTTGTCAATGAACTAACTTCAACCCTAGAAACTTGTATTCCATTCTGCCTTTACATCCCCCATTGGACACCTTTTCCATTTCTGCCCAGGCTGGGGAAAATACAATCCCCCCTTTTTTCTCTTTCCCTGTGCCCACTGAAAGCACTGAAAGCTTCCCTTCCCTTAGGGTTTTAAAAAAAATAACTTTAAGTTGTAGGAACATTGCTACTTTGTTTCTATGGAACTGAAGGATCAATTCTTTCTTGGTACAAAGTTTCCAGAGATCTAACAGTACAGAGGATGTAGGAACCCAAAAAACAGCCTGTTCCTTTGTTGCTTTGATTACTGGAGCATCGGCGCTAAAATGGAATTAAAAAAAATAGAAGAATAGAGAAAAAAAAAACCAATTAGATTAGAGTAAAGTGAAAGAAAAGAAATATATAAAGATGTGGTTTCCCCCTGTATCACAATAAGTATGAACAATTTTAGTCACTCATCACCCTCTTAAAACACAGCAACAAAATCTTCCCATATGCCATTTCTTACCTCTAAACCAATTCATAAAGTTCTCCTTGTTTCAGTCCTCATGTCAGGAAGTGTCCATTAAGGGACACTACAGTTAGCAATATACAGATAGTCTTTGACTTACAACGTTTGGCTTAATGACCATTCTAACAGAGCAGCACTGAAAAAATGTGTCCTACAAAAGTGATCAGAGCAGAGGGGCTTGACAATCAAGGGTCCCAGGGTCATGTGATCACCACTTGTAACCTTCCCAGCCAGCTTCGGACAAAGAATGGAAGCGAAGCGAAGGGAATGGAATTAAAAAGAAGGAGAGAGGAGGGGAGGGGAGGGGAGACGAGGAGAGGAGAAGAGAAGAGAAGAGAAGAGAGGAGAGAAGAGGAGAGGAGTGGAGTGGAGTGGAGTGGAACAGAACAGGTTTACCCCAATGGTGAGAGTCCTATGATCATATAAGAAGAGTATATATCCTAAATGCAAAAAGTAACAGCAAACTAAATTCAATAAGAAATCAATATTTATATACCTAAACAAATAAACGGAATGACTATGATGGCCAAAAAAGCACTGGGAGTGGGAGTGGGAGTGGCTTCTGACTTCCTGCTGGCTTCCCATTGACTTTGCTTGTGGGAAGCTGGCAGGGAGCATTGGAAACAATCACACAATTGTGGGGATGCTACAATGGCTACAGGTTTGCAAATACAGTAAAGGTGCTTTGAACATTGTGGAAATTTCAATCTCAGAGGTAACGGAACCTGATTTTTTTATGCATTTCCTAAATTAGCGGGGTTCAGGAACTGGATTCAAAAGTGTTGCAGTATAATGCACCATTTGGGCTCACTGAGGGTACAAACAATTATACAGGTAAACACAAAGTGAATTTTTGTAGTATATAGTTAATGCTTGTCCCTTGAAATGACGCTACCAGCTTTAGGGTGAGTTACTTTGAATAAGGGCTTAGAAGTAGCATCAGGATAGACCAGGGGTCTCCAAATTTGGAAACTGTAAGATTTGTGAAGTTCAATTCCCGGATTTCCCCAGCATGGCTGGCTGGGAGCTGAAGTCTTCAAGTCTTAAAGTTGCCAAGGGTGGAGAGCCTTGGCTAGACCATCAGGGGGTCCTTGGTTGTTTTCTTGTAGACAGCAGTGATGATGGTATCCAGTTTGGGTAATGAAAGATCTGCAAGAAAGCCATCAAGCCCAGAAGGCACCAAGGACCCCTCATTTCAACCCTGAGTTACAAATATTGCCTTTCATTGACTGACAGCAGCGTATGAAGGGCAGGGCAGTGGGACCACCAGCCCACTCCAGGTACAGGCAATAAGGCGATGCATTGGCTGGTGACTTGGGGGGAAACAAGGAGGCCATTAGAAGTGTGGAATTGGGTCACTGCTGCTACATGTTGAACAAGTGGGTGGCACAGCACAGTGGCAATGAAGGAAGGAGGTTTTAAGGAGTGATCCACTCTGGGTTTCAAATATGGTAGGCACACTAACAGGAATGAAATGCCATCAGTTCAGGCCGGTTTGCCTGAACTGGTAGTAAAAAAATATTTTAAAAAGTTCCAATGATCGCATGTCGCACTGCTGATCTTCAAAACCTTTTTTAAAAAATTAAGCATTTTTTTTTAACTACAGGTTCCCTGGAAATGCAGGAGTGGGGGGTCCAATTTTGCTCCCAGCAGGCTTCCTTGAAGCTTCCCTGAAGCCTGCTAGGCCAAAAACAGGGGTGTGGGGTGCTGAGAAAGAAAGGAAGGAAGGAAGGAAGAAAGAGAAAGAAAAAGAAAGGAAGGGAAGGAGGGAATAAGGAGAGCAAGGACTACAAACCTGGCACTAGAGGCAGCTTCAGAGGATAATCCAGGGCTGGAAGGGACCTGGAGGTCATCTAGTCCAACCCTGCTCCATCAGGACATTGTTAAAGTGAGTTTCTGTTTTTTGATCCCACAAGTTACATGACTACATAGCTACGCCCACCCAGTCACATGACCCCACCAAGCCACACCCCACAGAACCTGTAGTAAAAAAAAATTAGATTTCACCGCTGCACACTAATACCGTATTAGAAATGGGATGCTGGGATTGGTGGTCCTTGGCCTGGACCAGAAGAGATATTTTTTTTGTGTGCTTTAGTAAGAATCTCTCCTTTCTTCCCATCCAGGCTGGGCATCATCTGCAGACCATCAGACATAGGGTGACGTATCCAGCTCTGTTTACAAAAACGTTCAAAACCACCCACTGTAATAAATAGAGAAAATATATGTCACAACCTCCCTTTTTGGAAGCAATTTTAGCTTGGCTGTGTGTTTGGGGAAGGGGGGGGGGGCGGAAAGAGGCTTTCCACCTTCAAAAGGTCTCCAAGATCTGGAACTGATTACTGCTGAGCAAGAGGGAGGAAAGTAGAGATGACTAAGCTGTGAGAAAAGTAAAATACGACACCCGGCAGCAGTGGCTGACGGGGTTCCTGGGGAAAGGAGTGGGCGAAGTTCGTCAATCCAAATGTTTCCCCATGGGAGGAATGGACACCCTGGAAACCCCCACCCCCACTGCCCCCAGCTTCAGAATCAAATGCCTCTAAATACAACTTGGCTGTATGCCCCACTTGGAGGCTTCTTCTCAGGAAGAAGTATAAGAAGTGGATGCTGGAAGATGAGATGATACTGCGATCCAGCAGGTGTCTTTGATAGAGTTATGCTCTTGGGCATCCCTGGGAGTGTGTACATTTCACTCCTTTTGCAAAAGACTTTTCATGTGTTATTCCTCTTCCCTCTTAGTTCCTAGCTCTTTTCTTTTCAGAGAGCCAAAACAGACAGAATGCATTCTCCACTCTTCATCTTTCAAGATATCACTGGTGACTTCCTCCCCCGAGCAAACATATACTGGGGTTTTTAGTGTTATATCTGGCCTGGGAGAGTGGAAACTCATAAGCATCCTTCCTGTTGAGAAAGCAGAGCACTTGGTTGATGCTGAATGAAGGAACCTAAAGGAAAAAAATGGCCCTATTCCAGAGATAGACACTGATTAGAATGACACTTAACTCTTGCAATATTGAAAGGGCTTTGCTGGAGGACAAGAAGCTAAACACCAGGGGCACTTCTGTCCTTTAACTTTTCCTGGAATGGGTTGCCCAAGATGGCTGTTTCATCTAGGGCAGAGGTGTCAAACTCGATTTCATTGAGGGCTGCATCAGGGTTGTTTTGACCTCAGGAGTGGGCAGGGGGGCATGGCCAGGGAGGCATGGCCAACCCAAAGTCACTTGTGTCGTGAGTGCATGTGGTGGCCCGAGCACTCTACCAGTGAAAACAGGCTCCTGAGCTCTGTTTCCAGCTGTGATGGCCTCCTCCAACCTTCTGCCAGTGAAAACGGAGTTTGGGAGGGCCATGAGTGGCTTTCGCAAGCTCCGTTTCCACCTGCGACGGCTTCTTGCAACTTCTCTGCCAGAGAAAACGGAGCTCGGGAGGGTGCATGCAGCCTTCCCAAGCTCGGTTTTTGTTGGCAGCGGCACAGCAGGCTGGTACTTCGTTGTTTCTAGAGCGGCCCCACCGGCCAGATCTAAGCACTTGACTTTGACACCCTGATCTAGGGAGCAAGAATCGTCCCCCACTTTCACCCCATTTTTTCACTGGAATAGTTCAAATTCGCAAACCTCAAAGTCACTCCACCAAAAATGGGCAAATAATATTTGGGTCCAAAGAATAAATAAAAATCTTACTTTTAAGTTGGGTCCAGAGGTGGTATTCAGCAGGTTCTGATGAGTTCTGGAGAACCAGTAATGGAAATTTTGAGTAGTTCGGAGAACCGGTAAATATCACCTCTGGCTGGCCCCGCCCCCATCTATTCTCTGCCTCCCGAGTCCCAGCTGATCAGGAGGGAATGGAGATTTTGCAGTAACCTTCCCCTGCCACGCCCACCAAGCCATGCCCACCAAGCCATGTCATACCCACCAAGCCATGCCCACAAAGCCAGTAGTAAAAAATTTGAATCCCACCATTGGTTTGGGTCCCTTGATAATGCTTTAAGAAGGGACATCTGCTCTCTGGTCCTTCCCCTAAGGTTGGTATGTCATTGCAAAGTTACCAGTAAAGAAGAATATTTGTAGCTCAGGGTTGACAGGAGGGGATCCTTGGTGCTCTCTGAGCTTGGTTGTTTTCTTGCAGATGTTTCATTACCAAAGAACTAGGTAATATTATCAGTGCAACGTTCCCTCTGGCTGCAAAACCATCATCACCATCTTTCATCCTCTGCCTCAAAAGGAGGCCTTCACCCCACCTCATAGTTTGACCAACCTTACAGTCAAAATCTTTCTCTTTCTTCATCCAGACTGATGGCAATTCAGTTAGGTAATTTCATTTTAGCCTCTGTTCAGTTGCTTTGCAGCAGAGGGAGATGATGATTTTAAAACCAGTAAGCCAATCCAATTACTATTAGCACCTCTTCCACCCACCCAACTCTTTGTTTGTTTGACTAAAGTCCAGGATGTCTGTTCCAAAGTCCTGTTCACGAAGGACAACCTTGCTGTGACGGTTGCAAATAGTGGTTGGCAGGGAGTCCTTTCTATCCACTTTGCAGGACTTGAATGTTGGGGATGTTGGAAGAAAGGTCCATCTGGGTTCAGTTCCAAGTGGGAAGAAAGACACTGGAAACATGGAGACTGCTTGGAAAGATGGTTTTTAATGGTGGACAAGGACCACATGGTTTGAGGACAGAGATGCTAGAATGCCCTGGTTTTATACCCTCTCTGGGCTTTTGAATTTGAGCTTGTATTCTGATTGGTTGTCAGAGTCGCCATGCAGGGGCAATTCTGTAGCTCTCCTGAATCCCAGGCTTGGTTGAGCCTTGCTGGATGATGTAATCTTCCCAGGTGCCATGTGATGAGATGGGTAGAGGGCTAATCCTATCATGTCCTGAGGGCCATCTTTTAATCACATCACCCTTGTGCTGAAGGGGGACAGGGAGCTGCAGGAAGTTGCTTTGCCTTTAAAAACATGTTTCTCTTTTTCTCATCCAGGGAAATATAATATTCTGCCTTTTTAATATTTCCTAGAACAGTGGTGGCAAACATTTTCACCACAGGTGCCATCCACATAATTTAATGTCCCCCGCATCATGCTCCCTGCATATGCAGGGTATTACAACTTTCTTGGAGCCTGTGGAAGGCAAAAATGGCCTCCCCCGGCCTCCCCCCCTGGAGGCCCTCCAGAGGCCAGAAACGGCCCATTTTCCAACTTCCTTTGGGCCCGGTAGGTCTGTTTTTCGCCCTCACCAGGCTCCAGAGGCCTTCTAGGAGCCGGGGGAGGGTGAAAAACGGCCCAACATGCAAACCGGAAGTTTGGGAATGGACTTCTGGGTTGCCCGTTGGGATGTTTTCCTCACTCCGGAGGCTTCAGGAGGCTTCCCTGAAGCCTCCGGGGGGCAAAAAACAGCCCAACGTGCAAACCGGAAGTCTGTTCCCAAACTTCTGGTTTGCACGTTGAGCCATTTTTCGCCCTCCAGAGGCTTCAGGGCGGCCTCCGGAGGGCAAAAAATGACTGAAAATCAAGGCCGAAAATCAGCTGGCCAGTGCACGCATGCATGCTGGAGCTGACAGGGCAATGCCTTGCGTGCCCTCAGAAATGGCTCCCATGCCATGTGTGGCACGCGTGTCATAGGTTCGCCATCACGGTGCTAGAACATTTCATTTTTCTAGGAGAGGGGTGGGTGCTAACATCCTATGTAGCAAGTATTGCATGAAACATATTTCATACTCAAGATGTTACTTTGAATGATAATAGAATTTTAAACATGTCTGTAGCATGATTTTCCTTCCCCTCTAGGAAATCAGGTCTACCAGTAAATGGGTACATGGCTCATCTGAAGCATTTTAATTGATAGCTTAGAAAACTGAAAATGGAGAAGTATTTTTTTTCCTTTTGAAAGTTATACAATGAAACTGGCCTGCAGTGGAGAGATGTAGAATGCATCAACTCTTTGTTTCCATCTCACTGCCATCTGGATTTTTCAGTCAAGATAAAGGAGTCCTATTTAGCTTCAGTAGGTTCTTTCTCCTCTTCCTCCTCCTTCACCTCTACTAGAAACTTCTTCATATGGAGGAGGAAGAGGGAAGAATTGAGGCTACAGCTTGGTCATGTCACCTTTCAGAAAATCTGCTTCTGCCAAGGACCAGGTGTAGGTATGGTTAACAAATTCCAGATACCGATAGTTTTCTGCCTGCTGGCAGCAGGAACAAGCAGAAGAGATGTTAACTTTTTTAAAAATGCAAAATGTTATGTTTTAGAAGTTTGTAGAGCAAGGGGAACATTGCAAAGGTTCTGGTCTTCATCTTATTGCTACAAAGGAGAGGATGCTCGATTTCCGGAAGCACAGAGAGGAACCTGCCCCACTGTATATCGAGGGGGGCTGTGTGGAGAGGGTTTCCTCTTTTAAATTCTTGAGAGTGCTTATTAGTCAAGATCTCACCTGGAAAAACAACACGTCTCTAGTGATTGGCAAGGCCCAACAGAGACTTCATTTTCTTAAGAGTCCTGTGAAAAAATCAGGTGGAACAATGGCTTTCTATTGGTCCACCATAGAAAGTGTCCTCACATACTGCATTACAGTATGTTTAACTCAGGAGTGGATTCCAGCAGTCACTACTGCCAGTTTACTCGTGGCCATGCATGCGCAGTGCAATATAAATTGTTCTGTGCATGCGCAGAAGCAAAAAACAAGATGGCGCTGCCTATGGGGCCGCCAGGAGAACCGGTTCAGGGGCATGGCAGGCCTTGGTTGCTGCTGGTTCCAGTGACCCAGGCTGCCAAAACACTACAGGTTCGGCCAAACCGGTCTGAATCGGTAGGAACCCACCTTTGGTTTAACTGCTGCAGACAGGAAGGCACTACAGAGAGTGATCAATTCGGCACAAGAAACCATTGGTTGCCCTCTGACACCACTGGAGGACATCGCCAGGTCTCGCTGTTTCAGCAGAGGAGGGAAGATACTCAGAGATGATTCACACCTTGGTCAGTGTCTCTTCGCATTCCTACCACTGGGCAGAAGACATCGAAGCAGAGGGGGTATTCTACTGGTTCGCCAGAACCGGTTGAGGAAATTGTGAGTGGTCCCGCCTTCCCGCCCCGGCTCTATGGCTTTCCATTCAGGCAATTATTTTGCCAAAAGAGCATACCCACAAGATTGTACGCATATGCGAATGAAGCATGAGAGCATGAATGCTTACATTTGCGAACCGGTAGGGAAGGGAAGGGAATACCATCCCTGCATCAAAGCATAGGTTTAAAAATAGTTTCTATCTTTGGGCTGTCAACCACAAGCGGAAATGCATGACTAATTTTTCTTTTTCTTTCCTAATTACTTGCATAGGGATTATTCTTTATACTATTTATGTTGTTTGTATTTGTTGACATGGATTTCACCAGTGAGGCTAAAACCAATTTCGTTGCATACATGATGTACAATGACAATAAAGGGTATACTATACAAAGAGGGTGGTTGACAACCACTACCTCAGAGTGCAAGTTAGGAGTAAGGGAAGCCAAAATATCATCATTGTTGTAACATCCCCCGCCCACTGGCTAAAAAAAGAAAGAAGTGTCCTTTTTGGTTTTCCAAATGATCAAATAGACTTAAAATAGGCCACGAGATCAAAAAGAAGGGACCAAAGATGCCAGTCGGTCTTAAAACTATAAGTTGCCTCCTAAATTAAATTTAATTATCATTCTAAAATTATTCTAATTTTTTCCCCTCGCAATGGCTGAAACATCAGAAATCACCAAATCGGCATTCCTGCATATAATCACATGACACCTCTGGATGAAACTGCTAATATCTTATGAGGTCTGAAAAGCTGCCAAATCCATTTTAGGCCATGTGATAAACAATAGAGAGGATTCTTCATAGTAGTTGTCATTATTATTATTATTATTATTATTATTATTATTATTATTATTATTCACATTTCTGATGGAAACTGACCATGCACATTGTTTGAAAGCCTGTCCAGTACACCAGTTTTATGGTTAGCTTCAAATGAACAAATCTCTGGAGCCACCAGAATAAGCCAGTTAGGCCTAGTACTTACGTTTCAAATACTATTTCTCTAAATTTTGAAGAAGTATCCTAGTTTAGAATAAAAATGATGGAATTTGTATTTTCTGTTTCAGTCCTCAGAGCAATGTGTAGGCATGAAGATATTTTCCCCTCAAGGCGTTATAGCTTCCTCTTTGCCATTCAGAAGAACAGTGATGTTGCTTCGGGTTTTCTTCAACTTTGTCATCAATGGTTGTCACCAACTTCACAAGTTAGTGCCCGAGCTGTGTATCTAAGTAAAGACTTGTGCCTGGGGATTCAGATTTAATCTGAAATTCGATTCAAGACACAGAGGTCAAGGGAGGCCCTGAGGGAAACTAAAATAGCATTTGGGAATTACCATTTAAATTATTTCAAACACTCCAAATCAAATCTATGTTAGAAAGTTTTAAATGTTGGGTTTGGATACTTGCTCCAAAGGTGCTTTTTCAAGAAGCAACTGGACTTTCTGTTTTTTTCTTTGAAGATGTTTCGCTTCTCTCTCAGAGAGCTGAAGAAGCTTCTTGGATGAGAAGCGAAATGTCTTCAAGGAAAAACCAGAAAGTCCAGTTGCCTCTTGAAAAAACACCTTTGGGACAACCATGTCCTGGAGGGCCGAGAATCTCCATAGAGATTTGGATTCTTGTTTCTGCCACTAGATCAGTGGTTCTCAACCTTCCCAATGCCGCGACCCTTTAATACAGTTCCACATGTTGTGATGACCCCCAACCATAAAATTGGTGTTTCGGTTCCTAAGACCATCGAAAATATGTGTTTTCCGATGGTCTTAGGCGACCCCTGTGAAAGGGTCGTTCGACTCCCCCAAAGGGGTCACGACCCACAGGTTGAAAACCACTGTGCTAGATGAACCTCTATCAGCCAAATATAGAAAAAGGTACCTCATCTACTGTACAAGGGATTCAAAGAAAGCAATTCCTAAGTAATCTCCAAGTATATTCTCTGGGGCCTACTTGCTGATTAGTAACTTCCAGATTGGAATTTATGGAGGACTTGTCAGTAATCCAATTTTACAAGGTGATTAAATGTATATTAGTTATTCATGCACGTTCTGAAAACGTGGGATTTGAATGTCCTATTCTGGAAAATTTCTGGAAGGTTGCCTTAAATAACATTAGTTTCTTAAGATATTCACATGAAATTAACATGACAGCGAAAAGTGCTTCATGTATATTGATATCTCAGAAAAAGGGTTTGACTGCAATGGCACTGCTGTTGAAGGTCAGTTAAGGAAGTGGAACATTAATTCATATAGTTGAGCTTTATCTTAACACTTTCACATTGGTGCATGGAATCAAGACAATAATTAAATTATTTGCTATATATTTGCTATTATATAGAGTGTATTTAAATAACTTAGGATAATGATATAGAGATAGAATTTTTTGTCAATATGATTGTTGCGAAAGATATGGATATGGATATGGATATGGAGCGCCCGACCGGATAAGGACTGTAACCGGCCCTATGCCATCAGAGGGGGCTGAGAGTTGATAGCCCGACCACCCTGGCTTGTTTTGGGCCAGTTTCAGCCCTCCAGGGTGGTCGGTGAAGACCAGAGAGTAGGAAGGAGTTGGAGGTCGTAAGCGGCAATCGGCTGGGAAGAAGCCTGGGAATATGGCGACGGCGCAGTGCGGCTGCGCGGGCAGCGCTGACGCCGGCAAATTTAAAAAGCCGAAAAGCCGGAAAGTAAAAAAGAGAAAGGAACTAAGGGAAGGAACCTCGGAGAGCCCCCAGAGAGTCACCGGAGGCACCGGAGGGTCATTACCAGCATCAGGGGCACAGGGAGGAACAAGGAAGGAGCAACGGAGTGTCGGAGAGCACCGGAGAGGCACCAAAGACATCGGTGAGGCCCTGGAATTATGGCTGGGGAGGATTTGGAGCCTGGAGGCCATTGGAGGCCATTGGAGATCATGGCTTGGGGATATGGACAGGCTTGAGCAGCTTGAGCTGGCACTTGGAGCCATGGACAGGTCTGAGCAGCTGCCCAGCATAAACAATTAGGACAAGAAGGCCCCTCCACCCATTAAGGAATTTTTATTCACCTGGGGCCATGTGAACCATCTTTCTCCCATTTTCCATCTTTGCCTCTCCCCACCATTTGCGACACTTGACTACCTCCCATTTCCCCCCCTCCCTTTGAAGTTACCATCTTGTTACCATCTAGACATTATTTACCATCTATTTACCACCTATTACCTACCATCTTCCTCTGAAGTTACCATCCAGACTTTACTTATTATGATTTACTTACTATGATTTACCATCTAGACTTTAAGACTCTGGTCCTTTATTGAGACCCTAGCCCTGCCGGCTATGACCTATCAACTTTGTTTTATCAGTACCTTACCCTATTGGGACTTTTAATAACGTATTCGAGGTTAGACTTGCTCCGCCTGCGGGAGGCCCCTCTCTCGCAGGCTTGGCCCTTGGCTCTTTCAAGGGCCCGCCTCGAGGACGGGTTCGTGGACCCCGAGAGGTGCAGGAATCGGAAGCTAAGGGGATTTTTAGTAAAATGTTTTTTATCTTTTTTAGGGGGTCCCAGGGTGGGGGGGAGGGTTAATCAGACCGGGAGGAGGACCAGAGCCGGACAGACAGGTGAGTCCAGGAAGGACGGGGATGCGGTGGAGGGGGGGAATATAAAGGTCATGAAAGCAGAGGGTTGTCCTATTACAACGGTCGCGGGGAGGAGGGGATGCGAGGACAGGATAAGATCCCAAGGTCGGTTGGGAGACCGCGGCTGCTGGTTACGCCCGGTCGCTTGTACCAACCCCTGCAGTCTAGGTGGACAGGTGCTACAGAGCCAGGGCCTGCGGCTGATGCTTTGCAATGCAAGGTCTGTCACCAACAAGGCCCCCCTCATTAATGAGTTGATCTCAGAGGGGGAGCTAGACCTTGCAGGGATAACGGAGACCTGGTTGGGCCACGAGGGTGGTTTACCCCTCGTGGAAATGTGCCCACCGGGTTTTCGAGCATTCCATCAGCCTCGGGCCCTGGGTAAGGGTGGTGGGGTGGCGGTGGTTATGCGGGAATGTTTAGAGCCGAGGGAGTTCACTGTTCCTCAGATACCCGGGTGTGAGTCCCTTGGTGTGAGCTGGGGCCCAGGGAGGCAGTGGGGCTTGCTGATTGTATACTTGGCTCCTCGCTATGCATCAGCAGCCCTGCCCGAGCTCCTCGAGCTAATCTCAGCGACGGCAGTTGAGACTCCCAGACTTTTGGTCATGGGGGACTTCAACTTGCCGTCAACGGGAGCGGCTTCTGAGGTGGCTCGGGAGTTCATGGCTTCCATGACGGCCATGGACCTGACCCAATTAGTGCAGGGCCCCACTCACGAAGGGGGCCACACACTGGACCTCATTTTTGTATCTGAACAGTGGACGAGTGATCTGGGAATAGGGGATTTAGTTATCACGCCCCTGTCATGGTCAGACCACTCATCCCTCCGGCTGGACTTCCCTGGCGCTATCCCCCACCGCGAGGAGGCGGAACCAGACTCTATAAACTGGTACCGCCCCAGGCACCTGATGGAATCTGATAGATTCCTGACGGAGCTTGGGCCAATACCTGTAGCCTTGTCCCGCTCCCGTTCCGAGGACCTAGTGACTGCCTGGAATAGGGCGACGACTGGGGCCTTGGACCGGGTTGCGCCTTTGCGACCTCTCCTGCGGCATCGACCCACCCGGGCTCCTTGGTTTACTGAGGAGCTCAGGGTGATGAAGCGCCACAGGAGACGTCTAGAGAGCAGGTGGAGATCCTCGCGCTCCGAATCTGACCGAACACAGGTAAGAGCCTATTTGCGGACTTACCTTGTGGCAATAAGAGCGGCCAAACGTAGACATTGTGCTGCTCTTATTGCGTCCGCGGATAACCGCCCTGCCGCCCTGTTTAGGGTGACTCGCTCCCTTTTATCGCAGGGGGCGCGGGAGACACCCTTACAGGGTAGAGCAGAGGAGTTTGGGGAATATCTTCAGGACAAAATCGATCAGATCCGGAGCGGGTGGACCTCCGTCAGTGGACCAGACGAGCCGCCAACAGCGAGTCTTGAGAGACCATTCTGGGAGGAGTTTGACTCTGTTGCCTCCGAGGATTTGGACAGGCTGCGTGGACGGCTGCGACCCACCACTTGTTTAACGGACCCGTGCCCCTCCTGGCTGGTACTGGCAGCCTGGGAGGTGACACGAGGCTGGCTCCTGGGCCTGGTGAGCGCCTCACTGAGTGAGGGATACTTACCAACCGCCTTGAAAGAGGCGGTGGTGAGACCCTTGCTCAAGAGGCCTGCGCTCGACCCAATGGAGCTAGCTAACTATCGTCCAGTCTCCAACCTCCCCTTCTTGGCGAAGGTTGTCGAGAATGTGGTGGCGCAGCAGCTCCCACGACACCTAGACGAATCCGACTATCTAGACCCACGCCAGTCCGGCTTCCGACCCGGGCACAGCACCGAGACAGCCTTGGTCGCGTTGGTTGATGATCTCTGGAGGGCCAGAGATAGGGGTTGCTCCTCTATCCTGGTCCTATTAGACCTCTCGGCGGCTTTTGATACCATCGACCATGGTATCCTATTGCGCCGGTTGGAGGGGATGGGAGTCGGAGGCACCGTTTTGCGGTGGTTCGGCTCCTACCTCTCCGACCGGAAGCAATGTGTGTTGACAGGGGGGCAGAGATCGTCCCTGAGGCTACTCACTTGTGGGGTGCCACAGGGGTCGGTCCTCTCGCATCTCCTGTTCAACGCATATGTGAAGCCGCTGGGTGAGATCATCCGTGGTTTTGGGGTTGAGTACCATCTTTACGCTGATGATACTCAGCTGTATATTTCAACCCCAAACCACCCCAACGAGGCTGTCGAAGTGATGTCCCGGTGTTTGGAAGCCGTCGGGGTCTGGATGGGGGACAACAGACTCAAACTCAACCCCTCCAAGACCGAGTGGCTGTGGTTACCGGCACCTCGGTTCAGCCAGCTGATTCCATCACTGGCCATAGGGGGCGAACAATTGTCCCCTGTGGAGCGGGCGCGCAATTTGGGGGTCCTCCTTGATGCCCGGCTGTCAATGGAGGACCATGTGGCAGCCGTGGCAAGGGGGGCGTTCCACCAGGTTCGCCTGGTGCGCCAATTGCGCCCCCTACTGGACCGGAGTGCCCTGCGCACGGTCACTCATGCGCTGGTGACGTCTCGCCTGGACTACTGCAATGCCCTCTACATGGGGCTTCCCTTGGGACGCATCCGGAGACTGCAGCTAGTTCAGAACGCAGCCGCGTGGGTTATTATGGGAAGTACACGTTACTCCCACGTAACACCTCTCCTGCGCGAGCTGCACTGGCTACCTGTGGCCTTTCGGGTGCGTTTCAAGGTATTGATCACCATCTTTAAAGCGCTCCATGGCAGAGGACCTAGTTACCTGCAGGATCGCATCCTACCACACACGTCCCTGCGACCTATCCGCTCACACAGAGAGGGGCTCCTCCTGGTGCCGTCTGCTAGTCAATGCCAGCGGGCGACACCTAGGAGTAGATCCTTCTCTGTGATGGGCCCAACCCTCTGGAATGACCTCCCCCCAGACATTCGAACTACCACCGACCTCCGTTCCTTCCGGCAAAAGTTAAAGACTCACCTGTTTCAATCAGCTGGCCTGGCACTTTCTTAGTTTTACCTCCCAGGGATTTATTTTATTTTAGGGTTTGGGGTTTTAATTGTGATGTTTTAAGATTAGAATTATTTATTTCTTAGTACAGCCTATTTCCCCCTCCAAATGTATCTTAAATGTAGTTTAAATGTATTTAATTATTATGAATGATTTTATTATATTGACTGTACACCGCCCCGAGTCCCTTTTTGGGAGAGGGGCGGTCTAAAAATCTAAGAAATAAAATAAATAGAAATAAATAAATACCAATATGGAAAAGCTGTTATAAGTGTAAATTTGTGTTTTGTTTTTTAAATGTTAGAAAATTCAATAAATACTATTTTTTTAATTATTTGCTATGCATTAAAATTGCTTATGTCTTCATGCTTATAGTCCTAGCATTTGGAATCTTTCAAGGCAGGGACATTTCCCCCCCAGTCCCGAGGGATAACTCAATAGTGCAACACTGGAAGGAAACATCTGCACTTGATTTGATCTAGACTTGATTTATACCAATAATTGATTTATATTTATATATTTACATAGATATAAATATTTTAAATATAAATATATTTATTCATTGATTTACACTTGATTTATACCAATAATTGATTTATATTTAAATATTTACATAAATATAAATATTTTAAATAGAAATATATTTATTCATTGATTTACACTTGATTTATACCAATAATTGATTTATATTTATATATTTACATAAATATAAATATTTTAAATATAAATATATTTATTCATTGATTTACACTTGATTTATACCAATGATACCTGTTACTTGTCAAAAAAAATTGCTTTTCAATTTTTTGATAAAGGGACAATTGCTGAAAAAAAGAGATTATTTTCGAGCATTTTAATCATTCTAGAGGGGATGGATTCCATTTATAGCCTAGCTTTTCAAGTATTTTTTTCTATTATTATTATTGTTGTTGTTGTTGTTGTTGTATAGGGTTTCCTGCCTAGGCAGGTGGTTGGACTAGAAGACCTCCAAGGTCCCTTCCAACTCTACTATTGTATTGTATTGTATTAATAAATAATTTTGAGTATAGATAGTCCTCGACTTGCAACAGTACATTTAGTGACCGCCCAAAGCTGCAACAGCACTGAAAAAAGTGACTTATGACAGTTTTTCACAATTATGATTTTTCCAGCATCTCCATGATCATGTGATCAAAATTTGTAAAGCTTGGCAACTGGTTCATATTAATGACCATTGCTGTGTCATGTGATCTACCTTTTGCAAACTTCTGACAAGCAAAGTCAATGGGGAAGCCAGATTCAAGAGAACAACCATGCTATTGATTTAAGAACGGCAGTGGTTGACTTAACCACTGTAGCAAGGAAGGTACCATAAAATGGGGCAAAATTCACATAACAAATCTCACTTAGCAACAGAAATTTAGGGTTCAATTGTGGTCGTGTTGAGGACTACCTGTGTTTAGGGTGATGTGATATTATGACAATAAATCTTGGTTACCCATTTTTTCCCCTGGGTTAATTGCAACGTTGATATAGTTTCATTTTATAAAGCCTAGGAGACAATAGACCACAAATCAAGGAGAGGAATATTGCTCTATAGCAGAGGTTTCAAACTCAAGGGCAAGGGGCCAGATAAGACCCACTGGGGGGCTTAGATCTGGCCCGCGGGGCTACCCTGGAAACAGTGAAGGACTGACCTGCAGTGCCTCTGCCAGCGAAAACAAGAGCTTGATGGGGCCATGTGAGGCCCTCCCGAGCTCTGTTTTCGCTGGCAGAGGGTTGCAGGAGGCTGTTACAGCCAAAAACAGAGCTCGGGCACCCGTTTTTGCTGGCAGAGCGCTCGGGCCACCACAGGCGCCCCCGACATGTTGTGGTGTTGAGCTGGCCATGCCCACCCTGGCCCCCCGAGGTCAAACACAATGCTGATGCAGCCCTCCATTAAATTGAGTTTGACACACCTGCTTTGTAGTATTGAAATGGTGCTGTTGCTGCCTCTTGCTTGGGAATCCCTGGTTTACAAAATATGCATAAACCAATCCTTTATGCTTAGTCTGTTGACCCACACCTGGAGTGAAATCTAGACTGCATTAGGAACTTGAAGATCAACCAAGCAAGAGAAAGTGGCGAAGTAGACATTGCACCAGGACCTTCCTTGAGAAATTTTACACAGGGAGTCCAAATCATAATGAAAGAAGCACTGTTTTCTTCTGCCCTTTATAAACCAAGCATTGATCACCATCTCTTTTTTTGGCAGAGGAGAAAACCGGAATTGGCTAAAGCGTTACACAACCAGCCCAACTCGAGGGAAGCAGGCAGAGGCACCATTGTGCCAGTGGGAAGAGACATCATTTTGATTTCTTCAGAAATATATGAAAAATAATCAAACTTCAGTTCCTCTCTCTGACGCTCTCCCTACGTTCCTTTTAGAGAAAACAAACAAATCCGTTGCTTTCATTGACGAAAGCAGCATCTGAACATCGATTTTTCCATCAAGGGAAAGTCAAGATTGGCAACTAGATTCAATCCAGTCTTGTGCAAGAGCTGAATTGCGTTCTTGACCCGCTTACATCTGGACAGTTTGGGATACTTAAGTTTCTAAAGGCACCGGTAAGACCACTCAAGCAAAATCTGCATTCAACTTAATGGCATCATCGAAGGTACTAATTTATACCCAGGTCTATTTGGAGTGTATTGCAATCGTCCAAATGGAAGTGTTTTTGCGCATGTGCAAAATGCCCTCTCAGCGAACCAGTAGTAAACCGGTTAGGAACCCACCACTGATAAGGATGTAATATGTAGATATCTGCACTCACACAGGTGAGACGTGTCTGCTTCCTTATGATCAATTGATTCAAAACTCTTCCCAGGTAATTATGCCTCACAATGTTAGAGCCATTTCCAAGGGAACTGCATAACCCGTGTGTAATTCAGACCAAATCCGAGTGATTTTTTCAACAGATGCCTAGTGTAATCTTCACAGAGATGCAGCCCCTTCTTCTCTAATGAGAGTAGATTACAGGGTACCTTGACAACTATCTGAGGATGTAATAAAAATGGGGAAATGTGAATTGTCCTCCTTTCTGTCGCAAGGTAATTCCTGCAAAAGGAACATATATTCATCTTGATTGGGCTCACCCTTATGTTTCCCTCCAACAGCACACAGTTGCTCCACCTCCTGGAATTCCTTGTAAAACCTCTCCAGAATCTATACAATTGTGATCCAATACAAAAACCATGGCCACCTCTCCTTCCAAGTGGTGATCAGGGCATCAACTGAACCCTGCACCAGAAATTCAGGAATAACTCCAGATTCTCTTCCCAATCCAACTCAGGCAGGCCCATTGAATAGATCCATCTCCCTGTGAGGAGGAGTGGCTGCACAGAACTTTAGGCTAGCAGAACATGATCTGACCTGGCTGGTGGTAACATCCCTCAATTCCAGGTTGTATCATCAATGCCCTAAGAAATAAAAACAAATTTGAAGTATGACCCATAACAATTTGGATCAGGTCCATAGTTGTCCACAGAGCTACCATTTTCAGTGTATACCCAAATAAGGCAAATTAATGTCTCCTAGTAGGGTTAGTTTTGGGATTCCCAGTGCTAAACAACTCATAACTTCAGGTTGCTCATGTAAGCAGGGAAATGATTTAGTAGCAGCAATCCCAACTCATCTCTAGAGCCCATTTTCACCAGCACTCTCACAACTAGCTATTTGTGGGGTATGTCCTTTGAAAGTAGTCAGGGTCTTGCAAACTATGGTAATTCCATCACTTGACTTGGATCTGTGGCTACTCTTAAAACCTAAGTGGAGCTATCCAAGTTAAGTTGCATGGAGCATGCCACAATGCTGTGTGTCCCCCATGCAGCTTACTCTCTGCAACCAGTTGGGGATTGGTGAACGGTACTGAATCAGTGACCCAAAACTGAGGTGCTTGAAGCTACATGTAGCAACATGGAGGATAAGCAAGGAAATGAGAACTGTTGGGGAACCTCAGTTCCAAAGGAATTTCATATGCTCTCGAGAGGATTCCAAGTCAGTAGAATAGGAAGATAGCAACCAATCATTCTTCTTTACTTGTGCCTATAGTTCTGGGGCAGTCAACCAGCAGCCTTCTTGCAATCCCCCCAAAGTGGGCGTGGTGAAATATTTTACGCCATTTTTTAAAGTTTTGGAGAATAAGGAGCAGAGGTTTAATGAATCAGTTCTGCCTCTTGAAACCCAATACCAGCCCTAGAATGTGTCCCATCATTATTAGTTACTAGCTTTTGGAGTAAGGCTTCAATAAGCTGAACAAAAATCTCATAAAGCCCTTAAGTCAGTGGAAACTCAGTTGCACACTCCTGCAGTAGCAACTAAAGAACTCCAGCGCAGGAGGAACTGTATAAGAGCAAAAGAAACAACACTTCGTATGGAAGTCCGTTGGAGTAGGATTCAGGCCTCCAGCAAGAGAGAAGTTGGAGCCCATACACATGCATGGTCCAGATTGGATGCCTGCTCCAATTTCTTCTTGTCATGTTCCAAGCCTGTCAATTCTAATAGCCACAACCCTTTGTCGGTGCATTTCTTTTGGCACGAAATGTGGTAGAACTAATTAATAGTATGCTCTGAGACTGAGAATGTCAATGGCTGTTTAAGCATCCTGGCTAGTCAATTTATCAGTATCTGAAACTGCCGGAGACAAAGCCATGAAGATTGACAGATAAATGGGGATGCCTTACAAGTGGGTGTGGAGCCAGCAACCTTCAGCGGTTGATCTGTAGCAAGAAAAGACTTTAGTCCATTTCATGAAAGCCTGACATGTTTACAGGACTCACAGAAGCAGATTGTGCCGTTTCAAATCCGCTGGTATTTCTACTGCAATATTGACAATTTAAGAAAAGTATGAGCATGAGAAATGCAAATAGAAATGAAAACCAAACAAAAGAAGGAAGTATCTCAAGAAAAGCAGATGTTCTAGAGCAGGGTCTCGCAAACTGTGATTCTCAGAACTGTTGAGTTCCATAAAAATTTGATGGGATGCTGTTAAGACACAAGTCTCCAACCCTCGGGCTACAGCCCACTAGTGGACCGCAGCTTGTTCAGAACCAGGCCCCATGAGCGGTGGGTGTGTATATGCGCACCCCCACTTGCAAGAACGACAGGTACTTGCATGCATCTACCACTCACACGGAACTATCCCCTCTTCCTCCTCTGCCCCCCCCCAGCCCAGCAAGCCAGAAAAGTTGGGGACCGCTGCTGTTAAGAAATTAAGGGGAAAACAATTCATTTAAACAGAGCCATTTTTTTTGCCTCTTGATTAGGTTCCAGGAATTTTTTTTAGCTGACACGGTTCTGAAAAAAAGGGAAAACCCGACTCAGTCAACAGCCAACCAATATTACTCTGTGATAGTGAAGAAAAGATCAGCAGATCCCGTGTCTCAAGAGAATGTATGCAACAAAGGGGCAGAATTGCCACCAAAATCTCCAAGGTTTGGTAGGTGCTGAAGATAATTCACTCAGGGCAGAGCCTCTTTCTGCAAGTCAGACCAATTTGTGAGGTGGAAGCTCCTTTCTTACCCTGTATGCAAATAAATACAGGCACAAATGCAAGAGATTTAGCTGTAGGACTTTAAAATCTAAGAAATCAGCACTGACAGGGAACTAGCTCAACCTGATTCTTGCATACTCCTACGCACTCAACTGAAGCAAACCCTCAGGTGTCACTGAAAAGCAAGTAACTCTCGTGTCTAAGAAAATGCCCAATTCTGTAGAGTGTCACATATTCCTAGCTCATTTGTATTCTGAAATGGAAGATGTTATGAGTGCATGTGCGTGTATGGTTTTAAACAATGGTCACTGAATAACATTGTCATTCCAACGTTGAACTTCAGTTCTGCATAGATCTGTATTATTTTCCTTTATAGTGCCAGTCAAGAACAGAACTGTTCCTTCTTCCTTATCATTGTCTCCTTCCTGGCCTGATGTCAGAGGCTGGCTTTGCCAAGAATGCACGTAAACCATTTGAGAAATAGGATAGGTCAGGCCAATATTCATGGCTTAATCCAGTGACCTATCAGATGCAACTGGGAAGTTCAATTTTAAAAAGAGTTTGAAGTTTTTATCGAAGTACCCTGTTTCCCCCAAAATAAGGCCTCCCTGGATAATAAGCCCAATTGGGCTTTTGAGCACTTGCAAACCCTCCCCCCAAAATATTGCAACACAGCAGCAGCCATGCGGTGACCATGCTCGCTGCCTCCTGCACCTCAAAAATAATAAGATCTCCCCAAAAATGACAAGTGCTTGTTTTTTTTGGGGGGGGGGGGGTCAAAAGAAAATAAGACCCCTATTTTCAGGGAAACACAATATCTATAGTAAAAGGATTATCAATTAATTTTGGAAGGAGAATTTTTATATAAATGAGTTTAATTTGCAGAGTTTATTCTTGATGGAATGCAACCAAGGGTGCAGAATATAAAGAGCTATCAGTTGTACCTCACTTGCTAGTTTGAGGTCACTGCTACCGTTAAAGCAAACAATTCAGTCTAGAGCAGAAGCGGACAACCTGTATCTATCCATATTTTGCTAAACTATTTGAAAAGGCTAAATAGATTTCACCTGATAAGAAGGGAGAGCCTTGAAGCCCAGGCTGTAGCTGGACTTCAGTTACCAGAATTTGAGCTTGATTTAAGAAACGTTTTCACATCTATTCATTGTGCAAAGGGCTTGGAACTCTTGAATAATTCAACCCCACCTAAAATGCTAATCCCATGTTCTTTGGAGCTACAGAAAATGACTTCTCAGGAAAGAATAACATGCCAGATGCCAGCTCTTCAGCTCTCTCTTGTGGAATAAAAATAACTTGGTAGTATAAATTAGATAGGAAAGCAAAATTCCACAGCTGGGCAATTTTTCAAGGAATATATACCTTAGTTATTCTGAATCTTTGCTATATTAGATTTAGGGCATATATTTTTTTTAGTATGGAGTTGCCCATTGCAAATTTTAAATAAGTCACAGTATTCTGGGCTTCCAAAGCAGTAAATTTAGCTCAGAAGATATGATTCTTTATAATTTATATAATGTATAATTCTTTATGAGTCACACATATATAGTCCTTGACTTACAACAGTTCCATTTAATGACAGTTCAAAGTTACGGCACTGAAAAAAAGTAATTTTCACACTTAGGACCACTGCAATATTTTCGTGTTCATGTGATCAAAATCCAGACAGACACTTGGCAAATGATTCATATTTATGACCATTACTGTTTTCCACGGTCATGTGATCTCCTTTTGTAAGCTTCTGGCAAGCAAAGTCAATGTGGAAGCCTGATTCACTTAACAGCGGTTTTACTAGCTTAACAACTGCAGTGATTCAAGAAAAGATTGCAAAATAAGGCGGAACTCACTTAGCAACTGTTTTGCTTAGCAACAGAAATTTTGGGCTCAATGTGTGGTTGTTAAATCAAGGATTACCTGTACCAAAGTATACCCAAACTCTCTTTCCTATAAAGAATCACTCAATTAAAGTAAAGCTTCCAGCAAGTCACAAAATAATCCTAAGAGTTTTTAATGTTGGTAAAAATTATGTCTTTTTCCCTTGGCTCCACCTTTTGGTATGACCAACAGAACTTCACACCTAAGACTTACTGCAACCCAGTTCACAAAAAGGCTGCATGCCATAGTAGAGATGCATGTGCCAAGTCTGTGGTATCTCCTGTCTCCATATCCCAAGATGATTTATGAATTAACTGTAAATGGCCAAGGAATATTAAAATGGTAACTTTTCACAGCTTTTCTGCCTTGCCCTTTATTATCTGTTTTGGACTTAAATCCAAAACTAAAGGGAGATGAGAGAGAAAATAAATTTTGGGGATGTCTTGATTTTGAGGTAAGGATATAAGCACTATAAAACTTTACAAAAGCCGAATGAATCCAAGTCTTTGACAATAAAGCTTGTTAAATGAACAAAATCTGTTTTACCTTTCCTTCCCAAATCTGAGGAAATACTGATATGCTTTTATAGTTTAAACAGAATGTTCAGGGACCAATGTGGACACTTCAGAAAGCATTTTTAAAACCCAAAGCTATGAATGTCACCTATATTAGTTTCAAGTTAAAGGGCACCAGCATACCTATATTAGCGCTGCTCACACATCAGTATCAATCCAGTAAGACTCCCTTCTGCAAATAATCCTTAGGGAGGAAGGAAAAGATGGTGGGTGTAGGGCCGAGACCAGGAAGCCAGCCTAAGGTTTGTTACTGGGGGGAAAAGAAACCTTTGCAAACTGAGGGAAGAAAGTTTGCAGAAAGTTTCAAGGAAAAAGTTCCTGGTCAGGTCTGTCATGTTCTGAATCAAAAGGTGCAATCTGGAATACACTTGGTACAATCCTGCAACAGGCAGCTGGAGATCACAGGCAAACTATTATTCAAGTAAAGCTTCTCCACTGCTCAGAGAAATCCTAACGTAGTTTAAAAAGACTCTAATTTAGAGATTCCTCTTTGTGGATCTGTGGAGGAATCCTGCTTGTTCATGTATCTGAGAGCAGCCTTCTCTGATCTACTGTGATAGAAGCAGCATCTTCTCAAAAGGACCTTTTTAGCTCTGAAGTCTTATTTTAAAGATTAGTTTTATTTGGAGAAAAACAAAACAAAACAAAAAACCAAGGAGGGGTGGGGAGGGGAATTTTACATAATAAAAGACATCTCCCAGGAAGTCCATGCAGATTACAAATCATTTTCATAGAAGATATTTTGTACAAATTTTACATGTTTTTCAGAATGTGTAAAACGCACCTCAATCCACTCATGAACCTGTCCTGATAGTAGAGACAGAGAATATTCAAGATTGCAGGAAGAAAGAGAATGCTTCTGGGATTTGCAAATTAGCAGTTTCTCTCCTATACAGCTCCTCACTGTTAAAAGACTCAAAGCAATCATGCATTTCAAGCTCATCTACTGCCTTCACCAGGTCTCATCCCACTTTTCATCTCCCATTGTTGAGAAATGACAATACTCTTTTTCCATTTCTAAAAGATGACTTAACGGTAGCTTAAAAGTTATGAAAATAAGACCCCAACTGTACCAATTTTACAATAGCCTGGATCCTCAATTTAATATAACTTGAGATTGTTTCAAGAGTAAAAATCACATCGTTCTTCTCCCCAAATTATGTAAAATAGCCCCCGCTGAATGCATACGCATCTCATAAAATCCAGCCAAGTCCTAGGCAAATACTTCCTTCCTATGTGTTTATGCATCTGTAAACTGGCTATAAACCATTGTGCTGCTTCAGTTCCCTGTGCTGCAATTTGTTCTTCCCCTATGCATTTGCTCGGAAAAATGAAAGAATGCTAAAACAACTAGTGGCAGAAATTCCTGTTCCCAAGTTTACCTTCTGATAGCCTATTATTCTTTTGAAGAAAATTAAAAGGAAAGTCGAAACTTTGCTATCCAAGTTGCCGAACCACACCTAAACTAGAGGAGGGAAAGAAACCGTCACGTGATGCAATGAAGATGGCTCCACCGGTCTTTTGACGGCCCCTGCTCTCTTTTAAACAGTGCTCCAAATTTGAAAAAGGTGCTCTTACTTTTGTGACACTATAGTGATTGCCTTTCAATGATTAAAAGCGGACACAAAACACTTCAATGAGAGTTTATAATCTTCTAAAATTAAGTTGCTCCCTAGCATTCCTTCATATACACGGTACCTTTAGGAAGGTCACTCGAAGTTCAGAATGATGGAGCTTCAAACATATAAAGTTATTTTCTGCATGGTCTAGCGCAGTGTTTCTCAAACTTGGCGACTTTAAGTCCTGTGGACTTCAACTCCCAGAATCCCCCAGCCAGCATAGCTGGCTGGGGAATTCTGGGAGTTGAAGTCCACAGGACTTAAAGTCGCCAAGTTTGAGAAACACTGGTCTAGCGGTATACTCTCGGTGCCGACATTGCACAGTGACTACTGACATGGGGGCGGATGTCACAGGAACTGAATGAAAAGTGGTTTCTGTACTGAAGGAATTTGTCAATTTCTGGAGTGGGTGGGATACAGCCCTGAAAACTTCCAGGAAGAGAGTCCTGAGAGAAAAGGCCTTGTGTTCAGCCTCGCTAACACTTTCTAAAGGCAGATGATTTGTGGAAAGGGGTGGGTGGGTGGGGGTGGGGTGGGGAGGAAGCCAGCCATCATACCAAAAGGGCAAGGCATGCACCTAAACTCCGGAGATACCTGTTGGGCAGAGATTGTAATCTTCTAACTTGAAAGCTAACTTGTCCCTTCTTTCAACTAATTTAAGGTAATACAGCTTTCCCTCCCCAGTGCATTAAGTGCTTTGAGATTATATTATAGAAGCCACCCAAGCTACCAAAAGAGGGAAAGAGACAGGGTTTGGCTGTCCATATTCCTGATGCGCTCAGTCACACACTAGCCTACTAAAGCACTAACCTTAGCTCTTAATGGAAAGGACCTGAGGCTCTGAATGTGATTAGAAGCAGCGTGAAGTAACATTCAAACACACACTGAGCCTATTTCTTTCTTTCCTTTTTAAAAAGACACCTGCCATTTTTTCCCCTCTTGCTATACTTTTTTTTTTTTTTTTGCAGGGATTTCTCCAGTTAAGTTCAATACTTTAAAGGCTGCAGCAGCATGCAAGAGAAATTCTATATCATTTTTTTTTCTTATTTTTCAAAGAAAGGTTCAAGAAAGGTCTCTCCCAGGAGATGTTGACTTGTAGGCTTTTATTTTTCTGTCTTGTCTGAATAAAGGTTTGGTTTTGCTCTCCAAAAGTTCCTGGATGGCAACTGGTTAGGAGACAATATGGAGGGGGATGGAGAATTTAGTCAGCATATTCTTCTCCTTCAGCTTCGTCATCACCATCCACTGACAAAGCAGCATACTTGCTAGCACAGCTAAATTTCTGCAAGAAAATGGGGAGGGAGGGGGAGAGAGAGAAGATTAGCAGGTTATCAGAAAACTGATGACTCTCGGTATTAGGTTTTTGGTGATTTGTACATTGTATTTCAGACCTTCTATAAAGAATACAATGGTATAAATGGTATTCTGTATTCTAGGCAGATAAAATGCTATATGTAACAAGCAAAATGGTGATCATACGAATTCATTTAAAGTGAATTCATTCTTCGTTTTTCATTTTAAGTCAACTTCCATAGCACTAAAAAAACTGGCTCCCCAAAGACAGTGGAATATCTATCATCCATCCATCCATCCATCCATCCATCCATCCATCCATCCATCCATCCATCTAATCTATCTAATCTATCTATCAACACTATATATATGTGTTGTATTTGTGCATACCAGGGGTTGTAACATACATACATACATACATACATACATACATACATACATACATACATACATCCCTTTTAAAAGCAGCCTTTAATTTTTTTAAACCTCTATCACTTTATTGTATCAAACTAATTCCTTCTTTCGTCTCAGGAAGCTTGCCTTCTACTTCAAAGGTTCTGGGATAAAAAAAGGCAGCTATTCTCAACTTTATTAGGACACCAATGTCTCAGTGGATAGGACAACCCTACCAGTGAAACCACAATGCATACAGTACAACTTCTCATTAATGTCATTTCCATTTAGATACTGGTAACGGCTGAAAGACAAGTGAATCCCAGTATGTACCAACCCATTTAGTCAGTAAAATTGCCTAATCCTCTTTGTATTTGACAGTAATTCCCTAAAAAAAAAAAAAAAGTAGGTTCAGTATTTACGGGGACAGGGTTCTCTTCAAATGTCTTTGGCTCAGATGCAGATCTCGAGTCATGCTCCTCGTTGCTGTCTTTCCTAAAAACGAACAATACTACCATGTTAATTTAGCAAGCAAATTCAGAGAAAAATGTTATCCTTTGAACATTAACTCTACCTCCAAGCCCCAATTCAGGAGAATATAAAGGATATAGAGCATTGTATAATTCACAAACAAAATTCCCAGTGTGGTAGTAGTACAAATTACAATATTTTTTGGAGTATAAGATACACTCCCCCCCCCCCCCAAGTGGGTGGAAAAGTCTGTGCACCGAATATTGCAGCAGGGGGGGGGGGGCGAGGGGGCGAGTTGGTGCAGCGACAATCAACTGTTCTAGAATGGGCGGCGGCGGCGGCGAATGAATATCGGATGGATGCTGGGATGCAGTGGCAGATATTTTTTTCTTGTTTTCCTCCCCAAAAGCTAGGTGCATCTTATAGTCCAAAAAATATGGCAGATAGGCAGAGTTTGAGCTGCTCCATAATAATTGCCCTGCTAATGGTTCTCCAGCAGGCCCATTTTCCAGGTATAAAACAACAGTGTATTCATAAATGTGTGCAAGATAAATAGCGCCATTTGTTATGATCACTGCCTCTCTTCCGTAAGAAATATGAACTGGAATGGTGTGTTCCACAATTTCTCAACCGTGGCCGCTTGAAGATGTGTGGATTTCAACTCCCAGAATTCCCCAGCCATTAAGGTTAGCTGGGGAATTCTGGGAGTTGAAGTCCACGCATCTTAAAGCTTTCAAGGTTGAGAAAACACTGGTGTACTCCGTTCAGTTAAAACAGTGGCGCATGACAAAATTTATATACACACATACATACATATATATATATATATATTACCGTTCCAGATCTTGCCAATGGTCTCTGCTGCCTCCGTCCCCAGGACCACGGCCAGAGCTCCCTCTTCGGCCCTTTGGAACACTCTCCTTTCCCCCATCAGGTCTGTTTTCATCTCCTGAAACAAAGCAGAAAATACTTCCATCATCCTATTCCAGATACGTCAAATGGCAAGACCTGTTTGGCTTCCCATTGGTTTCTAAGGAAATACTGGGGAGATAGGACTTTTGCTCAAAATACTTCACCTCCCTCCAGGCCTCCCATGAGGTTGCACATATTCCAGCCTTACCTTTTCGTGCGGCATTTTTGGAGGACACTCCATCTTCAGATGGCACAGCTTGACTGCCACTGCAACACATAGGTTAAAACTTGAACTAATTTGTGCACACATATGGTATCAGGTCAGTTTTCTCTCTTCAGTACAATTAATATAATCCTTTCAACTTACATCTAGAGGCAAACTACTGAAAAGTATACCACACAATTTTCTGACTAAATAATGAAAACTTAAGACAAGTAAATTGATACTTGTCAATAATAGATACCGGTATCTAGAAATGCTTTATCTAAATAATGGCTCATTATACTTCATTCATGCCTCACATACTGCTAAAAATAATAACAGATCTTGTACTTGTTACATAATAGCTTGGCCTTGTAAATACTTTTAACATAAAGCTATGTTAACCCAATTTTTAACCAGAAAGGCAACTATAGGGAGTCTCTGACCTACAACCAGTCGCTTAACAAACACTCAATATTACTTCCGACCCATCTTTGAAGCTACGATTGTTTTGCCATCCACACAGTTGTATGATTGCATTTCGGGGCTTAACAACCAGTTTATATTTATAGCTATTGCCAGCATCCTGTGGTCACATGATTATGTCTTGCAATTTTTGCCATTTTCCCTTAAAAACCCACCAAAATACCACAGGATAAAATGTATTGCACTTTAATGACCGAGTTGAATCATTGAATCATCATCATAAAAACGGTCATAAAAATCAAATCTGGTCATGTGGTGCCCAGACTTACAACCACAGCAATTTATAACCAAAATTCCAACCCCAATTGTAGTTTAAGTTGAGGATTACTTGTAGAGTATCTTCAAATATTTTTGAAGATAGTTTAAATTAGAAGCAACTCGGCAGATGGTTTCAGTCTACAGTATGTGAATGTATATATCTATCCCAGATTTAATGAGAAGTGGTAGAAACTTTGACTTGGGGAGCACTGAGGATCTTGGTGAGCATCAGACAGTCTCAAATCAGCCGTGAGTGCCTATTGTTTTAGAAACCAACTAATTCTAAGACTAAACTAATCTCAGATACTGATGGGCTTATTCTCTGCCAGAAAGAACTGCTAGTTAACCTATTGCTGGAGCAGCTGGCGAAAGCTATGCCAAGTAATGTCTTTGCCCATTTGTGCCCGATACCCTAATTGTGGCCATTTCTGGCAATAGTCACTCATTCTCTCATTACTTCATGATTACTGTAATATGATCCATGTAGGTTGTCAGTGAAGCTCACCCAGAAACTGCAACTTGTACAAAATGCAGCAGTTCCCATATTAATTGTGACATGATATTTCTATGTAAAACAATCCAGCAGGAGTTACATTGGTGCCAGTTTGCTTTCAGATGCCATGTAAGCTGCTGGTGATCACCTGGTCTCCAGATTCTGGCGAGATAGGATGCAATCAATACTTGGTTGAGTTCAGCAGACAGAACTTAATAGGATTTCTAAGAGAGAGCTGACGTTGTGACGGCACGATCTCGGTACTCCGAGATCGCAGTCTAATTTCTGCTGCTGGACAGTCCATTTGGACCTAAACCGTCCCGCAGAGATGGTGATTGAGAAGAGCACCTCCTGCTGATCTCAGGGACACCGCAAAGTCCCTGAAAGATCCAGTAATAGCCGTTTTTTCTGGCAACAGAAACACAGCTAATGACGCTGCTGAAGCTGGGACAGCTCCGGAACGGGAAGAAAGCAGAAAGAGAAAGTGTGTCGAATTCGTGAGGAAATTTTATTATTAGAGGAAGTGACTACCCAAGAAAAAATTTAAGTTAATATTGAAGATAAAAGACTGTAGGCGACGAGATTGATCTTCATTGAACTTAGTGAGTTATCCAGTTTCTAATTTCTTTTTTTCCCCAAGGATTTCTAGTAATCCAAGTACAGAACATTCCTCCCAAAGTTTCTTCCTATTCCTCATGACTAACACAAGGCAGGTATGTAAATTAAGTCAAGAGCTTACAGACAGACTAAATGAATTACAGGAAATGGGAGTGTTTTATCAAAACAAACTGAAAAACTGATGACAGCTTAATTTTCAAAGCAAGTGAGCATTTGGCAGGGGAACGGTATACATCTTAAATCAGACAAAATACTTATGGTAATGAAACTCCTGTCAGAACGGAGACAGAACGGAATTTTGATACAGTTAACATTAAAATTCTTCAAATATTATCAGCTGCATTTCTTGCAATAGCATGCGCAATTACTTCTTTCTATGAACATATTCATTGAAAGAAAAGCATTTTTCATAGATGGGGAAGTTTTTGTGCTACTCTTATTTCTCTGAAAATTCACTAACACTATTATGCAGAAAATGTATGTCGAAAAGGCTTTTTATTAAGGATTTGCATAAAAGTTTGTATTTTTTTAAAAGTCCAAGTATAAATAAATGTGAACTTCTGATTGCCCTTGCTCAGACCTTTTTACACTTTGTTTATTTAAGTTATAGTTTCATTTATTAAAAACCAACACTAATGATTACCATACACCATCTTACAGAGATCTATCATTTCAGTCACTAAGCAGTTATTTTCTGATACAGGTTAATTCATCCACCCACTCATTGCTGGCTTTATATCTAATCTTTTATTCAGTTCAAGCAATGTATTTATAATTATATTGAGTCACAATTCTAAAACATAAATTTGTTCTCCTCCTATCTTTTCCCAAACAATACCCCCTCCTTTTGAGATGGGTTAGGCAGAGAGTGAGTGACTGATGACTGACCAATCACCTTGTGAGCTTTTATGGCTATGAGTTTTCCTGCTTCATATGTCAACCATCCCACCAGAGCAGTCCCCAAATATTTAGCACTTCTTCAACTTAATGATGTTTTTCCTATTTGTGAGAAGGTGACAAGTGCATCTGAATAATTAGAACTGTTTAAAGTGGCAAAATATTGCTTTCATACATAGTACGCATTCATCATGCTAGCAGCTCTTTTTTTCTTTTAAGTTAAAAAGAAGGTCAGGCTGTTCTGCTCAAGAGGACAGGCAGGCAACTTGTCAAAATTTGAGAACTATTTCCTGAATGAAGAACAATACGGCAGCAAATCCAGTTTTATTTATTCACACAGAACATGAGTGTACCTGCTTCACAGCAGGGAATGGAAACCCAGCCCCACCTGCTCTGCCATTTCCCCCCACCTCCACTTCTTTAATTGTGTTAGAAATTTGTATTTCAGAAGAGTCTCAATGAAGCCACAACAGTGGTGGGTTCCTACTGTGTTTCCCTGAGAATAAGGCAGGGTCTTATTTTCTTTTGACCCCCGAAATAAGCGCTTGGCCTTATTTTCAGGGAGGTCTTATTATTTTTGAGGTGCAGGAGGCAGCGAGCGTGGTCACCTCATGGCTGCTGCTGTGTTGCAATATTTTTTCAGGGAGAGCTTATTTTCAGGGGAGGGCTTCTTTTAGCGCATACGCTCAAAAGCTCGATTGGGCTTATTATCCAGGGAAGTCTTATTTTCAGGGAAACAGGGTACTGGTTCGGACTGTTCCAGTGAACCGGTAGTAATTGGGGGCCTGGGTCACTGGAACTGGCAGCGACCCAGGCTTGCCATGCCCCTGAACCAGTTCTCCTGGCAACGCCGTAGGTGCCGGCATCTTGTTTTTTGCTTCTGCGCATGTGCAGAATGTAGTTGTACTGCGCATGCACACACAATGCGTATCAAGCGCACACATGCGGGGAGCATCCCTGAGCAAACCGGCAGTAGTCTCTGCCAGAACCCACCCCTGAGCCACAACATTGGCAAATCACAAAGCCTTTTGCCACATTTTCAAATCCATGTTGCTGTAATGTCAGTTCTTGCTTTAAAAGAGGAAAAGGAATATTGACAAAAAAAAACCCAGCAACATAGCATACTCCGTTCTCTAAACCAGGTTTCCAACCTTGGCAACTTTGAGACTTGTGGACTTCAACTCCCAGAATTCCTCAGCCAGAAAGCTGAGGAAATCTAGGAGTTGAAGTCCACAAGTCTTATAGTTGTCACGGCTGGAGACCCCTGCTCTAAACTTACCTTGTTGGGGAATGCTGATCGGAGTCAGAGCTCTGCGAGCGTGCTGGGTGCGAGTTGCTTCGTTTCACCCAGGCATTTTCTTTAGGAGGAGGAGCTGGCATTACTTTCAAAGGAAGCTTCTCTTCTCTAGGGGTCTTGGAGGTTGGAGAAAGACTTTCATCCTCTTTGCCGATGTTTTCATTTTCCAATGACTTCTCACTCTCCCTCCTTCGTGAAGCTACAACGGTAGAATAGGAGGCAGAAACTGAGTTTCTTTCCACAGCAACATATGACTGGTGTAGTTGAATGTTTCAAGATTAGTCAGCATGTCTCACTAAAAAGTACCATTAAGTTGCCAAAAAATGTTTGTGAGTGCAGTGCGTATTTGCAGAAAAAAGTTCCATTTGCATTTTATATTCAATCCACAAGGCGTAACAATGGATTTATTTATAAAACCAAAAAACCCATGGGTCCCAAATTGTGTGTTGTAACACCTTGGCATGGCATGGGCCGTTATAGCTTATGTAAAAATTTCAAGGTAAACATAGAAATACTTGATATCTGTCAGTCAGTGTGCTGTGAAGAAAAAAATGCTGGAATATTAACAGTACTGTGAATCAGGAAGGTTTAGGAACTGGACTGTAAGTTCCTGAACATATTCAAATCTTCCAAGATCTAGTGTGACTTACAACGGATCCTCATATTTATGACCATTGTAGCATCCTTACAGTCATATGATCAAATTTCAGGCACTTGGCAATCAGTATGTATTTAAAGACGGGTGTAGTATCCCAGGGTCAAGTTATCTCTATCTGCAACTTTCTCAGTTGGCCATCAACAAGCAAAGTCAAGAGGGGGGGGGGGGGAGAGCCAGATTCACTTAAAGACCATATGATTCACTTAACAATTGCCTTGCTTATCAATGGAAATTCCAGTCCCAATTGTGGCTATTAAATGAAGAACCACCTGTATAGCGGTGGTGGGTTGCAGGTGGTACGCCCCAGTACGGGTGTACCGGTGCCTGCTGAGAGCACCGGGTACCGTTCTGGTACGGTGCTCCGGAGGGCCCACCCCCCGTTGCCTATATTTGAGCTCTTCGGCGCATCCGCACCCTGAGCGTATGGTGCCTGCGCTATGCTGTCAAGTAGCTGGAGCGTCGCAGAAGGTAAAGATGCATGCGCGCTATGCGCATGTGTGCGTGTGGTGGACGCTGGGCGCCGTTGCACTGTACTGGCGGCAACAGGATTCGGAACCCACCACTGCTGTATAGATACATGTATGAACGTAGTGCAAGACTTAATCTAGTTTAAAAAGTTCCACCAAGGCTTCCCCTGCAAAAAGTTAGCACTCAATTGGATGCAGAACCCCAAATGGCTCAGGATCAGATTATTTGAGGGACCATCTCTCTCCCATTTGCTTCTGCCCATGCTGTAAGATGAGAATGAATCAACATGCTCTGAATTAAACAATTCCATTTGATGATGCATAGGAAGTATGACCTCTCTATTGCAGTATCTGCCTTCTGGAACATTATCCCTCCCAAACGTGAACAGCTTTCACCCTGCTGAACTTTAAATAAGCCTTAAAGAACTGGAAAGAAAGGCTCTTTCTACAAGCTGGAGAAGCATTGAGTAATTCATACATCTGTTCCACTGGGATCAACATCTTTCTTTTCTGATTATTACTATTTCCTTAGTTTTCAATCTATATGCCACCCAGTGTCATCGAGAAATGGGGCAGCTTTATAAATGTTATTATAAACAAACAAAACAGAAACTTTAAATCTAACAAAGCTGCATGTAAGAGTATCTGTCACAATCTAAATCGGGCATATCCAACCTGTAGCCCACAACCCACATGTGGCCCTGGACAGCAAGCAATGTGGCCCCCACAAGATTGTAATACACATATTAAAAAAGGGAAGATTATTATTTATATACATTAACTAAATTGTGTGTTTTATATGCAGCCCAAGACCATTCCTCTTGACTCAATGTGGCCTAGGCAAGCCAAAAGGTTGGACAGTCCTGACATAAATAGAATATAGTAATCAGGTTAGGGAAGAATCACCTGCTGTTAATTACCCTTATCACATTAAAATAGTCTGATGTGATAATGATACCTCACAGTAAGAGGTGCCATAACAAATCTCATTGTGAGGGGGGGAAAGAAAATTCAATAAAAACATTATGAGAAAGGTGGAAATGTGCTGTTCTCTTCCCAGAACTTCGGGCTCTCCAAATTTCCCAAACATTTTCAGGCTGCAGAATATCTGGTCTACGAACCTTTAAAAAATTGCCTTCATTTATTATTGTGATGGCCCTAGTGATTTCTAGCACAGTGTTATTATGCATTAAGATGTATTAAGGATATAAGCCTTTGGAAAATGATTTGGACGAAATGTTTTGGATCCTGTTGAGTACAGGACCAACACCTCTGCACTCTACAGTGAGGTACCATTCCTTTTTTTAGATGTGTGTGGCAGCTCGAGAAAAAAAAGATACCACAGCTTTCAGGAATCAGCTAATTAAAGTTAATGTAATTCCTACACCTCTGTGGTATCATGTTTAGGAATATAAATCCAAACTACTTTTTAAAATTTTGAGTATGTCTTGATCCAGTCTCCACTCCCTAGATCAAAGCTGTTTCTCCATTGATCAAAATGATAGTGATCATGCTCAAATAACCTCATAACATCGTTTGGGACTCTTAATAAAGGGAATTATGAATTAGGGAAGAAAAGACCGTAGGTCACACTGACTAGTCAATGCTCTCATTAGCTTCTGCTAAGGGTCATAGCTGTGTTTATTTATTATTTTATTTATTTATTGGATTTGTCAACCGCTCCCTCTCCCCTAGGGGACTCGGGGCGGTGTACAGACAGAATAAAAAACATTATATACAACAATTACAAAACCCCATAAAAACAAATTAAACACAGGTCTGTACAATAGTGCAAAAATTAATTAATGATTAAAACCAAATTAAAATACCCTAAAATTTAAAATAACCAGCCAGGAAAGTCAGGGATTAGATCATGATTGTGATTGGGCCAGGCCAGCTAATTGGAACAGGTGGGTCTTGAGTTCCTTACGGAAGGAGCGGAGATCAGTAATAATTCTAATGTCAGGGGGGAGGTCGTTCCAGAGGGTCGGGCCCATCACAGAGAAGGCCCTACTCCTGGGCGTCGCCCGCCGGCATTGTTTGGCGGACGGCACCCAGAGGAGTCCCTCTCTGTGAGAGCGAATTGGTCGCAGGGATGTATGGGGTAGGATGCGATCCCGCAAATAACTAGGTCCTGAGTCATGGAGCGCTTTAAAGGTGAGAATCAACACCTTGAAACGCACCCGAAAAGCCACAGGTAGCCAGTGCAGCTCACGCAGGAGAGGTGTTACATGGGAGTACCTGGTACTCCCCATAATTACCCGCGCGGCCGCATTCTGGACCAGCTGCAGCCCCGGGTGCATCTCAAGGGGAGCCCCATGTAGAGAGCTTGACCGAGATTTCTTGTCCTGGCAACGTACTCTTTACCCACCCACCCTGCTCCAAAAGATATGTTTTTGGATATGAAGTGTGTATGAGGGGGATTAAGAAATTTTTGGATTAAGAAATTCAGTTGCCATGCAAAAGAAGGAAAGATTTCTGGATGAAGGGTTTTTCCTGATTATGTTTAGAATTTCTATTTAAAATCAGAGATGCGTCACAAATAAATTAACTTATCTCAACCCCAGGAAGAATTTATAATTGCTGCAAGTGTCTGGAAATAAAAGCGCTTTGCAGAAGATCTGAGTTCTAGGGCCTTATATCAAGGAATGATTTTGTCTGTTTTATTGGGTCCTGGAAACTGAGGACATCGTGAATTTGCCTCTTGAACTTGAAAGCAATTCAACATAGCATTTCCTTAGTTTGCTTCCCTTTAAGCCCAATGGTGTGATGGATTCTCAGACATTCTAGACTTGTGCAGACTTCCTCAAGGAAGGAACAGAGTTGCTAAAATTGCTGATAGTTGACTCTGAGGATCTAGGTGATTTTTTTACTTTAGGAAGAATTGGAAACTAAACTATATCTAGTATACATTTCTTCAACGTTCTGGGGATAAATATCTCAAAGGTGCTTTTTCAAGAGACAACTGGACCTTCTGGTTTTTCTTTGAAGATGTTTCACTTCTCATCCAAGAAGCTTCTTCAGCTCTGAGTGGATAGTAGGGAATAAAAAGATTTATAGTCCTTGCAGACAGCTGGACATTTGCATTTTTAGTGAGTCGTTAAAACAGATCACAGGTCAATGTTTACATTTTGATTCCCACCACCCACTGGAGCACAAAATGGGAGTCATCAGAATCCTACACCACTGAGCTACCAGCACATATGGGAAAGAAAAAGAACTAAAGCACATCAAAGAAACTCTCAGAACGTGTGGCTATCCCAAGTCAATCTTTATAAAATCTCAAAAAAGACCCTTACAGGAGCTCCTCCATAACAGACAATGAAGAGTACAATAATGAAGCAACGTTGTCATGCCATACATTGCAGGAATATTGCAAAAGCTCAGGAGGATCTTCAGCCAACACAACATAGGTGCACACTTCAAATCCAAGAATACACTAAGGCAGAAGCTTGTCCACCCCAAGGATAAAACACCCAGACACAAACTGAGCAATGTGGTATACGCAGTACAATGCATAAGCCTTATGCCGATCTGCACATTGGGGGCACAGAACAACCACTTTATAAACGCACGGCACAACATAGGAGAACAGACCCATCAAGGCTAGATTCAGCAGTACACTTGCATTTAAAAGACAAATGCCACTCTTTTGAAGACAGTATAGTCTATATTTTGGACAGAGAGGACTGCTCTGTCTGATTTGAAAGAGGAGTCAGAGGCCATCTATGTCAAAATTGAACAGCCCCCTCTCAACAGGGGAGGAGAGATACGACATCAGCTGTCTCCATTTTACAATACAGTTCCAAGAAGGCTCCACATGCATTTGTACCACTCAGACGAACCTGATGACAACAGATTGTGTTAATGACTCTCTAAAAGAATGCATGCAAATGACCAGCTGTCTGCAAGGAGTATAAATCCATTCTCTACCATCCAGTCAGAGCTGAAGAAGCTTCTTGGATGAGAAGTGAAATGTCTTCAAAGAAAAACAAGTACAGTTGCCTCTTGAAAAAGCACCTTTGAGACATTTATCCCCAGAACTTTGAAGAAATGTATAATATAGTAGATATAGCTCAGTTTTCAATTCTGAGCTTTAGGAAAAGAGTGTAAGAAAAAACAAGAAGCTTACAAGAAGTCCTTCAGGAGATGCTTCTATGGCAGAAGCACCCAATACACACAGCGGTATCCTGAACAAAAAAATAGTCACGAGAGAGCTAAAAGATTTACATTACGCAAACCCTTTCAGTGGACTTACCCCATTCAAATAATCCATCAGTTTCCAAATCTGGATGCACATATTTATAATATCATTCAACTGAATCTCAACCTCAGATATTACCCACGGCAGGACTGGCTATAAAGTTGGAACAATTTAATAGGGTTTTCCAGCAAGAAACAGGTTTACTTCAGGACCAGCTAATATCTTGATGACTTACTTCTTCCTGTTGGGCCAGTCCCCACAGAAGGGGTTGTGCTGCCAGTCTGTGAAGATTCGCTTCCTGTCCTTGACCGCTCTTGATTTTCTTCACTACGCCAGCTGGGGTGCCTAAGAGTCCACACAGAGAAATACAATCATCAACTAAGTGAAGGTGCACTTGTAGGACAAGGTTACAAAACTGGGGGGCCCTTAAGCGGCTAAGATAATGATGCCTATCAGATGGCAAATAATTTTTCATGGCAAGTTAAAGACATGGGGCTGTTCAGGATACAGATATCTTTGGCAGTGTTTGACCAAGTGCAGATGAATACAGATAGTCCTTGACTTACAAGAGTTTGTTTAGTGACCGTTCGAAATTACGACATCATTAAAAAAAAGTTACTTATGACCGTTTTCCCCATGTATGACTGTTACAGAATGCCCATGGTCAAATGATCAAAATTCAGGCTCTTGGCAACGGGTTCATATTTATGACAGTTGCAGTGTCTGGAGAGCACATGATCCCATTTTGTGAACTTCTGAAAAGCAAAGTCAATGGGGAAGCCAGATTCACTTAACAACTGTGTTTTAACGACTGCAGTGACTTACTGAACGAATGTGGCAAGGAAGGTCATAAAATGGGGCAAAACTCACTTAACAATTGCCTCGCTTAGGAACAGAAGGTTTGGGCTCAATTATGGTCATAAGTCGAGGACTATCTATATACGTAGTACTGTTTGCAAGATTGTCATCCTAAGTTTGAGTTGCGGAGGCTTCCTTTCTGAAAACTACCATTTTGTCTGCAGAGAAGATAGCCTTCCGCTGCTCACCGTTCCCGGGGCCGCCTGTCTAGCCTGGGCTTATCGTCTTCCAGTTGGCGCTGCAACTTCTCTTGCTCCTTCTGGAGCCTTTCTTCTACTTCACGCTCTCTTGCAGCCGTGTCCACAGGCTTGGCTCCTCCAAAGATAGATGCTGCACGGCTAGACTGGCTCGCAGGGGCTACAGATGTATCTTCTTCCTTGGGAGCACTCCGGGGCTTCAAATTCAGTTTTGGCCTCTGAGTAGAACCTAAAGGGGGGGGGGGGGAGGAGTAAAATAAAAGTTGGAGAAATTAATGGTACACACACATGTGCATGCACACCCACCCACCCACCCACCCACAAAAAAAAGACACAATAAATCCTGAGAGCTAGCTTCAAGTTGAGGAAAATCCAACAGCACAAGATCCATGAAACTTCATACGGCTTGCTTACCTAAACTTTAGTTGAAACTGAGAACTACCAAGAATCGAAAGACAAACTTTCAGCAAAGGAGTATTTTCCCTCACATAGCAGCAATCTACTTGACATTTCTCCCACAAAACCTTTGTGTTTTGAGGTCAGCGTACTAGAACATTGGGGGGATATAGGTAGGAGAGAAAAAAAAGGACTGCTTGGGTGGAAACTTAATTCCAGATACCCCAAAGGTGCTTTTTCAAGAGGCAACTGGACTTTCTTGTTTTTCTTTAAAGACATTTCACTTCTTATCCAAGAAGCTTCTTGAGCTCTTGGATAAGAAGCGAAAAGTCCTGAGAAAAACCAGAAAGTTGCCTCTTGAAAAGGCACCCTTGGGACAGCCATAACCCGGATGACTGAGAATCTCCATACACATTAATTCCAGATGGGTTCCTCCGTTGGCTAAGTGAGATCAAAGGTATGGGACAACAAAACCGATTACAGCAGTGCTGTCAAAATCGTGGCCCACAGGCCAACTGTGTCACGCGCTGGCCACGCCCTTGCCCGGTTTAGCGAAGAGGTTGCGATATGTTACGAGAGGACACCGTGATGACATGAGTTTGACATCCCTGGATTACAGCAACAACAAAGGCTCAGATCTCCTTTCTTGATACTATAAGGAAGTGTCAGGCCTACCTCTCTCTTCCCGCCGGCTGTCATCCCTGCCATAGTCATCCCGCGAGCTGCTGCTCCACCTATCCATTCGATCATCCCGCCTCTCGTAACGGTCCTCATAGCGGTCACCGCCACCCCTGAAATCATCGTCCCGGCGGTACCCACTGCCAAAGGCTCTTCTGCCACTGCCTGACCTCGAGTCGAAACCTGCACAGGAGCAAAGTTATCCCAGCAGTTCTTTCTTGAACAATACAAAATGTGTTATAGCGGACAACAAAAAGCTTAAGAAATAACATTCATTTAAAGTTTTCACGAGATACTTCATGGAATTTGCTGCACCAATATTAGCATAGTGATTCCTTTGTAAAATCCCTTGAGGAAAAGCATAACATGGTTATCTCAGGAAACCTAGATCAAGAAAATAATTCCTGTTAAAAGCACATCCTTCTAAAGTTCTGATGAAGCTGCATATAGTCACACCTGGATAGTAATGCTAGATTAAGGTTTGAAGAGGATTTTACACACAATTTGCAACACACTCCAAGATCCATGTCAGGAAAGCAGTGCAAAGCTAAGAGAAAAACAATGGGAAAAGGCTAGATATTAGCTATCAACATCTGAAGGGTTAGCTAGCTAGAACTTGCATATCGGTTTCCCCACATTTACCAGATTCTTACAATCATGCTAAGCCATAATGGAGGTTATTTGATTTGATGTAAATCCAGTCAGCTGTGCTTCTTCAATCAACAATTAAACAGACCCATAGAGCTGCATTTAATGCCAAATACTTAATCGCTCAACCGTGAGACAAATCAACGGTCCTACCATCACCAGAAGCTAGAAAAGAATCAGGACCCAGAAGTAATCATCTCTTATTTACTTTTAAATCTTATATATCCCTAACCAACAGAACAACAAATGAGAGAGTGTGCCAAGATGCTATTGTGCAGGAACAAGCAAGACTCATCATGTAGAGTAGGTAGTATTTTCAAACTAGGTATGGCTCTATTCAACTCCAGAGCAATGAAGGATTGCTTCTGAGATCATATTTTCTCCTTCCTTAACACTTCTCTGCATCTCACATCCAAACTCCAATTATGCTCACTTTCAATGGAGAAATGCCTTTGAAGTCCCATTTGATAAATTAGGATAAATATGAATGATTTTGTTCCAGAGCAATGAAGGAGGATACAGGAATGCAAAAGCAACACAGATACAGTTGTATGAAAATCAAGTTGTCTACATTTAAGCGTCATCCCCTAGAATGAAATCAGCCAGTTACAGTTACCTCCCCTGTCATAGTCTCTACGGTCATCATAACGGTCTCGGCCTCCATAGCGATCCGTATCTCTTCGGGGACCATCACGGTACCGGTCTGAATCATAGCGATCACGGTCCCGAAACCCTAAGACAGAAAAGAAAACGTATTTAATTTTACCCAAAAGAAATGCTGAGCAATTACTGTCACAAAAGCATCCAACATAATGAGCAGTAAAGCAGCAGGTTTCAGACTCCATCAAGGAGTCTTCTTTATGCCTTAAATTTTATACCCCAGCTTTGTGTTTATATAATACACTCAAGGCAACTTGTAGCAATTAAAATAAAACTCCCTTTTTACGACCCTGTAGTCCCTTAATTTGGGGTACAGTTCAGGTGACTGGATGGAGCTGAGCAAAATGTAAAATATAGAGCATAAGAAAAGTACAGTTAAAATGCATAATTAAAATCAGCATGATTAAAATTAATGCAAAAAAAGGGGGATTTTGCCATTTCGGAGATTGGAAGCTGAACAGCTGATTTTTATAATCTGAGTGTACAGCACTTTCATGAGAAGCAATACTGTTTTCATTTTGTCTGGTGAGAAAAGCACTTGCAATTGAAAGCACTGCATATACCAAAGGTATGTGGTGAAAACAGGATTTGGATTGTTTCCATAAAATGATTAAATTTTATTATATACTCTGAAAAAAAGAATTCAAATTAGGAGTAGTCTCTCACCATGCTTTTAATTGCAGTCGTGATCAGGCCCATTAAATTGCTTTATTTAGCTTTTCTACATTGCTTTCACATGGGTATTTATTTTATCCACATATACTATCTTTGCAAATAACACTTATTTAACAAACCTTCCTATTTTCCCATAACAATCCTATGAGGTGGGTTGGGCTGACTGGCTGGCTTTTGTGGCTAAGGTAGGACTTGAACTCACAGTTTCCAATTTTTTAACCTGGTACCGTAACCACTAGACTAAATTAGACTGATCAAAATCCAGATACTTGGCAGTCTCCCTACATTTTCAACCGCAGGAGTGCTTCAACCCCCCCCCCCCCCGCCCTACATCTCTGCCTTGTTGGCCCTCTGAATTCAGCAGCCCTTTTCCTGCTGCCCCCCACCCCCACGCCAGCTGCCCTTCCCTGTCTTCTTGCTGGGCATGCTCTAATCAAGTACACTTAGTCTGGCCATTCAGGAGACAGCTGCTGGTTGCACAAGGCTTCCCTCCTGAGATCGCATGCAGTGGTTTCCTCAAGAGACCTTGGGAAGAAAGAATCACGTGGCCAGCAGCTGCCTTGCTAAACTGCTGGGCTGGGGCAGCTAGGTCTTCCTGGGAGGGCTGGGGCTTTTTGCACTGCTTGGCTGGGCAGCTGCTGGTTTGCACTGGGGACTGATCTGGCTGAATGCTATAGCTCAGGGGCTTCTTACAGCTCAAGTTATGACATGCCAAGAAGCCCCCAAGCCATGGTTGTGAGGTTGTTTACTGCCCCACAAGGCAGGGTGAAGGAGGGCGGGGAGAGATGAAAGACAGGCAATCCTTTACTGTGGAAGAGAAACTTGGGGCTAGGAGGGACCAAGCTAGGAGTGGCCTGGATCCAGGTGGGTCATTGTCTAGCAACTGGTGGGACATGATTAATGATGGCAACAAGGGGTGTCAGGATTGACACTGTTAAGTGATACAATCACACGTTTTATGACCACATTGCTTTATGCTGGACATTTCAGTCCTAATTGCTGTCGTAACTCAAGGGCAACCTATATTATGTTGTATATCAGATTTCCTCAAGTTGTTGTGCAACTGGACATATTTGGAAATCTAAGTATATGTTATGGGTACTCTTGCAAAGTGGCTACCTTGAAGGGCATGATAAAACAGTCTCCAGAAAGTAAACTGCTGCCCATCATATCCAATATAAGAGTCATGGTGGTGCAGTGGTTAGAATGCAGTATTGCATGCTAACTCTGCTCACACTGCCGGGAGTTCGATACCTTCGATCCTGACCAGCTCAAGATTCACTCAGCCTTCCATCTTTCTGAGGTTGGTAAAATGAGGGCTCAAGATTGTTGGGGCAATATGCTGACTCTGTAAACCACTTAGGGAGGGCTGTAAAGCAGTATATAAGTCTAAGTGCTATTGCTAAAATGTCACAATTCAGAGCCAGAATAACTTGGTTTTAACTAACTTCTAAAAGGCTATTAATTTGGATGCAGTCTCACTTCCCAATTCAATTTTAATTTTAACTTGAACCTTTTGCTGTATAATTGTAGTGAACTGTCAAAAGTTGCAGTAAGTGGTAGAATATGCATTAAATATTACTAAAGGTGTGATTGCCACTGAAAGCCATCTGATAGGGGTTGGCTTCCTTGTGCAGTTGTTTGGCCACTGTAAAAACAGACTGAATTAGATGGGCCCGGGGAACCAATCTAGCAGGGCATTCTTACAAAAAACATGTAATAGTCTGTAGCCTAGTAATGTATCTGCCAACAGCTCAGGGTAACAATATTTCAGATTCTTGCAGGAAATTAGGAGGAAATCAAGAACTCACTGTCTCCAAAGCTATCCTCGCTTCTGCGAGGAGGATAATCATCAAAATTATCTGTAGTAGGACGTGCCCTCCAGTCAGTCTCGAATCTTTCTGAATCCCGATTGCGATCACGGTCTCTGCCAAAAGAACGATCATCCCTATCTGCAGGAAGAAGGCGAAATGACCCACAATGTTTAAAGAGGCATATCTAATTCATCTAGTTTCATATTTCATAGAGGAAATTGTAAGTCCTCTTAACCAGAGCAGATGCATAAATGCCATTCAAACTGAAGCATGCTGTACAAATACTGTTGCAACAAAAATTTATTTTGGACAAATGTTTGTAGGTCTTCTTTCAGCCATTGTGAAAGGAGGAACAATGGAAGGAGAAACTAATAATCCCAGTGCTAAAACAATAAACAGTCCGGCATGGCATGGCAAGGCATGACAAAACAACTTAATGTGAACAATAATAGGCAAAAAACCTGCTGAGTTGTTTATTGGTAGCTCTAAAAAACAGGGCTTCTCTCATCACTGACATGATGGGCATTTCTAATAGATATTCACTGCATTCTTGTACATGAGTATTTCGAAGCAAAACCTGTAACTTGTTGGTTTTATTCTACAGTGCTGAGAATCAGTTTGTGTGAGATGGGAAGCCATATAAATTAAGACAGATGGACAGACAGAGACAAAGGAGGGGCTGAGCTTTGGAATCAAGGGGGTGAACAGAAAAACTGGCTTACTGTAGGAAGAGATAAGCAAAATCTGTCCAATTTCTATAATACATTTCCATACCAGCTGAATATATCTGAATATATGTAAGTCTTTCATGTAGTATAGGAATGCCTCAACTTACTGAATGCCAATGCTTACCTTTATCCTGAGCTTGATCAGCAACATCCACTCGTATTCTCCTGTTCCCTAGACACTAGACATGAAACAAAATAGTAATTGTTACATTCAAAGATGAAATCAGATTTAGCTTGCACAGATGGAATTACTTAGTGGCTGGGCTCATACACTAAGCTAAGCCACATTTGGTTTTAGCTATGGTTTAGTCAACCATTTGGTTCAAGACATCATGCTAACTTATCTGACATGGATTGCAAATTATAATGCCTTGGATCACGTATCACGCTATGCTGTAATTGTATGCTTCATGACTACCAATAGCTCTAAATGCTGATGAAATTATGCTAGCAGAGACCCCTGTAAATACCATATCCGTGAATGCTGTTAATGCTCACTTGATTCAAATTATGTAGCACCTTAAAAGCAAATACTTAATTATTTTTAATCCACAATATTCAAGGTGTCCCATGACATTTTATTATTTTTCTGCAGTAAATAGCATGTCTATTCTCCTGAATACTGAAATTTGTCCCATATTCTCTACTATAATTATAAACTTTCACTTATGCAGCTATATTCAGAATCACCACAGAAATAGGAAATAGTGTACATCAAATTAAAACTAGCACATGTTCTCTCTTGGAATCTGGGGTTCCCAAAACGTTAAATTATCAAGTTACTTTAAACTAAAAGTGGATTTGATGGTCTCCTTTTGAAAAAGGTAGATTATATAGAATTTAAACAGACAAATAGAACTGACATGTTACGTCAAAGCTCTATGTGATATCCTGGACAGTGGAAACCTACTTATCTTATGGCCTTGAGATATTCCCACAAAATCTATCTAACTTTATTTATTCTTTCTTCGGTTCCATACAAACACAACTTATATGTATTTGGTGGCTAAACAGGCTCACTATCAAACAACAAGGCTTACAAGTATTGTGTTTAAGGAACTGTCTGCCCAGTAAGAATATTTGCCATCAGGGTTTCATTATACCACCCCACTCACTGACTAGTATTTTCTATGTTGCTGGAAAAAGAGAAGGACAATGGAAGAAACTGCATATAACAAAGTAGACAGAATATTGAGGTAGCTGACTGTTCTTGGGTTCAATAAAAGATGCTTCGTACTGCTAAATAATATAAGCAGAAATATATCATGCCTCAAACAACTAAAAAATAAAGAGCAACCCCAAACTATAAAGCTAATCTAAACATTAGTTATAACGAGCCCAGAATAAAAATAAACACACAAACATACCATGCATGGCTAATTATACTATTATACATGGAGCCTAGAAATGAAGAGCAAAGAGGATTTAAGTGCCTTCTTATGATTACCTAATTGATTTGGGGTCATCAAAATGTTTTCAATTCCTAGTCAACAGACAGACGTCTTCATAGTTTCAAATACTTGTGAGGGATACCTAGTTCTTGTATTATTGGGTATCTTTTTGATTGAGTTCTTCCCCTGTGAATCTAGACTGAATTATGTCTTCAAAATGAAGTATTTTCTTTAAAACTCTACCCATTACTTAAATGAAGAGGTTTAACTCTTGACTGTTCTTAGCAGTAATGGACTTTGCTTGCATTTAACAAGTTTCAACTCACCTCTTCATTGAAGCTCAAGGCACGGAGCAAGGAGTCTAAGTCTTCAAACTCAGCATATCCAAATCCTTTCAACCTCTCTGGGTTACTAGGCTCTCGGGGCAAACGAACAGCACTTATCTGCAGCTAAATGTAAAATGTGAAAGGGAAAGGCTTTATATAAAACTAACATAATAATAGAATTACAGTTCAAGACAATTGAAAATGCAGTTAAAATAATATATTGTCCCCACTATGTTGTTGTTTAGAAGAACCATTAAGATGAGGGAGAATGAGACCTCCTCACTTCAATGCTCTCTCTTGCCATCTTTTATCTTTATTTTTTATGGATTTTACTGTAATTTCTTTGATTATTGCGAGCTGCCTATAGTTGTTGAGAGTGAGCGGCATACAAGTTTGCTAGTTTGATAAATTAATATTATTACAAAATTGCAACCAACTAAAAAATAAAAATCATTAGTCACAGGCAGACTGAATCACTTGACAGAAAGATAGTAATGGATGCAAATGCTAGATTTTGTTCTGTAAATCGAGTCATTTATTAAGACAGAACTGAATATTATCCCAGAATCAATATATTGCCCCACTTTTTGCAATTATCAGAATTTGTCCAAATTCTGGACAAGACAAATATTTAAGTTTATAGTGATTTGGAAGATTGCTTAGTATTTGCAATGTTATAGCAAGGAAGAGATTTCATCAGCTTTTTGAATCACATAATTCTTCCTATAAAATTACTTTAAGATAGTTACAGAAGAGTGTTGAAAAGAAATTTAACACTTTAAAGACAGCTTCATCAGCCTGTCATGGCCAGCATTCCAAACAAGTGGTATTACTGTTGTGATCTGTGATCAGTGCAGAGTGATTAGAGCAGCAATTCCCAAATGATATGCCACAAGAGAACTGCCAGTTCTATGAAAATAACTGCTACTCTAAGCCCAGTGCAGCTGCTAACAGAAAAAGCTGTCGGATGCCTCTTTTCAGCTCAATGCTCTTCAAACCAAATTTAGATGGGTGGATAATGCTACCCAGAGTTTGATTAGATCACTCATCTCATTCTTAATAAACTCCAATAAATTTCCTAATCTCAGACTCCAGCACAGTCAGAATAGTGATGAGTACAATCTCAAAACATCTGAGATTGTTTAGGATATCTTAGTCTTAAAAAGAAAACTCATAAAAAAAAGTTCAGGTCTTTTTTCCCCCCAGGTTCTTGGAAGTTTCACCTATACACTGAGACATGATTGAGAAAAATTGAAGAGATTCACTAGTTTTGTGATAGCACAAACAATCATGGTAACCTTTTTAATGTTTCTACTAAAAGCAAACTCCCCAGAGTAGAGATACTTAGACAACACTTGAGTACACAGGGCTGTTATGCAAGGTGTAATCTCCACTCAAAGATTGTCTAGTATCTCAATTTCATTGAACATTTCCCCACCTTATTCCACGTAGCACTAAGAAGTAAACATGTTGCCTGCAAGGAAACTCAAGTTACCTCATATACTCACATTAAGTCCTCTGAAGAAATCCTTAATGGATTCTTCTGTTACATCATAGGGCAAATTTCCTAGAAAGGCAGTGTAGGGGGGTGATTTTGGGAGACGGCTTCTGTCAATATTGGGCTCCCGAGCTGCCCGAGGTGCAGTAGGCAGGATGGAACGGTCAATCGGAGGGGCTCGGTACACATCATCATCATTGCTATGCCAGGTGGTGGAAACTAGGAGAACATATTTGCACATTAACAAACCCAATGATATTACAAGTAAATACTACAGTAGTTTGCAGTAGCACAGCCATTCTGTTTCTAGGGATGGAGAGAATACCTGGTAAAGAGCGATTATTTCTGTTTACTTTCAACAGTGTTATGCGCAAAACACAGAACATTTACAAATACATTTCCTCCAAATTTCTCTTATTAAAAACACTATAAAACAATATGTGAAACCATCAGGAATCTAAGACAATTGCTATTACAGGGATGTTTATAAAGTAGGGAAAAAACTATTCTTGAAACCAAGAGAAGAGAACTATGTTGCTCAGGATTGAACTTTGGAGTCCTTGGTGCTCTCTGAGCTTGGCTGTTTCCTTGCAGATACAGTAAATTGCCCTGCCAGGTTTGGTGAGGGTGTGGTTTTCTTCCTGGTTTTCTATGTGTCTATAGAGATAAACCGTGTTTACACACCATTCAAGTGACAATGAAAAACTAACAAGGCAACAAACAGGCCAAAATACATCCACTCCAGCAACCAACACCCAGATAAAAAGGGGTTAACAACAGACAAATAATCAAGAAGAAAATAATACCCTAATCAAGGAACTATCAAGGGGGGAAAGCCATATCCTTACAGAGAATGGCAGGCAAGCTACTGTATATAAACAGGGAATAAACCACACACTTACTAGTACTAAAGGTATCAATGCAAGCAAACAACCAAGCTCAGAGAGCATCAAGAACTCCACTATTTTTGAAATTCAAATGTATGGTTATTTTTTTTAAAAAAAACATCAATTTTTACTAGCCAGCAAAAATTTATTGAAATGCCCCTTACACACTGGCAAATTCCTTCTCTTTCTACTCAGCAAATTACAGTGTGAGTTATTTCTCAGGGAGTATCCTTACTTCTCAGATACTGTTCCTATTTCATACATGTTTAAGTAAATCAAAGCTAGCAAAAATGGGACAGACGAATGCCAAATTTACCAGGCTAGTTTGAAATATTAGGAAGGTGCAAACTTGCCTCCACAGTAGTGTTGGCTTCAGAAATGTTTCAGCCATCTTTGAAGCTCAGCCTACTGTAGTATCTGACAGCTGTTCTTGAATATAGGTTTGGGCTACTAAGATTAACAATTTCTCAAACAAACTCCTGGTATCTATTCCACTTTATTTACTTACTAGAGGAGTACAAGTTGTTTCCAATCTGAAACTCCAAATTTCAAGTTCAAAGCAGTTGTTTCACTTTGAAACATGCTATTTTGAGTCAAAAACAAAATGTGTCCGGAGTATTTCAAGCTCAAAATATTACCAGAAGAGTCAAAACAATTTAAAACAGCTGTTTTGAACTCAACACAATTCCCCACCACCACCAATTTGAAATGTTTTCCATTCTATTAATAGCTGTTTATTCACACAGCTAGTAAAAATCACGCAAGAAAGTTAAGAGGAATAAACCAACCACTTTGCCAAAAATATTACCTGGATATTTCTTAGTGAACCTTGCCTATCAAAGTAAAACATTACTATACAAGTTGAGAGAGTTAATTTCCTCCTTACCATCTCCTTCCAGGTCGTCTGTTTCATCTGCCCAGCTGACTGGTTTTGGAATATAGGTGGGAGCACCGCCGCCGCCGCCGCCACCACCACCACCACCACCCTCTGCCAGAAAATCCGTGAGAGGCAGGGTCTTCCCCTTCTTGTTCTTCTTCTTAGCTGTAAAAAAAAAAAGAGGCAAGTTCAGTCTAAATATGCTTTCCTCAAAACATCTGAAACTGAACTGCTTTTCCGTAAGACATATTCAGGACGACACCCCAAAGCTGATCACTTCTATCGCAATAAAAAAATATTCAGTTAAGTATTTTAAGATGCTGTTTTGAAACAGCAAAAGTAAAAGGATAGTTAATATATCACTATAGCAGGGGTGTCAAACTCAATTTCATTGAGGGCCGTATCAGGGTTGTGTTTGACCTCAGGGGGCAGGAGTGGGCGTGGCTAGCTTGATGTCACTCCTGTCAGGGGCGCCAGTGGCAGTCCGAGCGCTCTGCCAGGGAAAACAGGCTCCCAAGCTCCGTTTTCGGCTGCCACGGTCTCCTGCAACCCTCTGCAAGTGAAAAGAGAGCTTGGGAGGGCTGGTCCTTCACTGTTTCCTGGGTGGCACTGCAGGCCAGATCTAAGTACCCCATGGGCCGGATCCGGCGCCTGGGCCTTGAGTTTGACACCCCTGCACTATAGAGTTAGGTAAAGATAGTTTCATTTTTGAAACAACTAAATGCAGTTTTGGAAAATGGGTTTAAAAAAAAGTTTTTAATAGTTTATAGCTACTATGTTTTATCTATGGTTCCAATAAGCTTTGCCTATAATATCAGCCTCCAAGCACAACTAAAAAGAATTACAGCTGAAGGAACATACATTCCATTTCCCTTATCTGCCTTTTCAACTCTATGTAAGTGGTAGTTGTGAGGAGCCTATCCAAAATTATGTTCATATCTGCCCAACAATGGAAGTTTTTTTCCCCTTTTTTGCATGTTAAAGAAATGTATGCACTTCCAGGGGAGATATGGTGAAATGAAGATGCAGAGCCAACAATCATGGCAAAGACCAAAGAACTGGTCAGTTCCAGGTGGAGCAGTTCCTTGGAATCTCTCCAGAAAAAGAGAGGGTGAGAGATCACCCACATGTGCTCAAGGCAGCTGCTCCTTGCAAGGAGAATTCAGGGCAGAGGTTTTGCCCACGTTTGAATGCCGGAAGATGACAGAATCAGCCATCTTGCTTGCAACCACAGGGAACCCATGAAAAATGCCTTCTTATTGGATCTATAAAAGAGGTTTATTCAAGATTTGAAGCAATCTGTACAATTGGATAAAAAAAGAATGAAAGAGGAATCAAATCCAATGACCATACTTGATTGCATTAAAGATTAAGACTGTTAGAAGTAAAAGGAAAGAATACAAAGATAATTTATCTAATCAAGGTAAAATAATCATTTTTTGCTCACATTTTTTCTTTTTTTCTATTGTCTTCTTTCTCTTTTACTTTGTATTTCTTTTTACTACTGTAATTAAAATTCTTAATAAAAGTTTTATTTAAAAAAAGAAACTTGCTTATTGATAAATGTATTTGCAAGAGACCCTACTTATAATTTACAAACTAGTCTTTAAACAACAGAACTTTCTACAGTTATCACACAATTCACCATGTATTCTTAGGGGTGTGCAATTTCCGTACTGCAGTCTTTGTTCAGCTCATCGTTCATAAATGCAAGACGTTTAATCTGACTGTTGATTTCCAAGGAATAAGACAAAAAAATTAAATCTGAATCTGGCCTGTACTACTTAAAAGACAGTAAAATCGAACAAATGTACAGCACTAATTTTCTATTTTTGCAAAGTTGATCAGTATTCATGTATCCTCACAACACAAAAGAGACGCAACTATTATTGAAATGCCAAATAAACATAGCTGTATCACTGATCATATTAACCCCAAATAACCTTAGTTAATTCGTCAAGTCTGCAAGTTACAGTAAGGCAAACCCCAACCATAGTATAGCTTACCATAATATGTGCAGAAAAAAAGGAAATTCTAAACAAATTTGTCCCCAAGATTGAACATTCTCTATTTGTAAAATTCACATATTAATATACTTTTTAAAAAATGACAGATGTCTCAAAATTCAGATAAGGGAAGGATCTGGGTCTATAACAACTGCCTGCAGGTTAACTAATAGAATTCAGCTGTCAATCATAAAGTCCTCTTAAGAACTAATTTAATTTAAAGGTTAAAATGTCACTATTTGTTCAAATGGCAACTAATCATACTCCAAAATATTTAATTCATTGAAAATATGTATATGCTGCTGATTTAAAAATCCTGAAGCAGTGATTATAACAGCATACACCAAAACAGAATTAAATAAAAGTTATACAGATCAGGGTGGCCTAAAAAATAAATTCCCCAATGAAAAGAGATATATTTTGAGAAAAATTAAGGTGATGTAATGATGAGAAAAGCAAATATAAAAAGAGAGTGGTATAAAGCAGGGCTGTTAACATGCAGCCCGCAGTCCAGATAGCAGCCTGCACAGGCCACACCCACCCCAGCTCTGCAAGGGCAAAAACAATCCCGATACGGCCCGCAATGTGACCAAGTTGACATCCCTGGTATAAAGGATTGGGGGAAATCTCTATTCCCATTTCAATACACGCTAAATAATGCTATATTATAAAAGCACTCATGCTTTTCAGTTCCTAAGAGTAACTAGTTGTTGTTTCAAACTTGTTCCAGAGCAAACAAATAATATGAGCTCAAGACATGGATGAATGCCCTTCTCTAAAAGCTCATATCACAAAGATATTCTACAGTGTGCGAAGATTTCCTTTACATTTGCATTATTCTTAAAGGGCAATGTACACAGGCTACTGCTGTTGCAGATAAAACAATGCAGATATTGTCTCTGCAATTACCAAGAAAAACTAATAAGGAAGCAACATTAAAAGAATAACAATCCAATGCTAGTAAGAGTTCATTATACAACACCTTTACTAATATTTCAGGATGCCTGCAGATTCGGCTAGGGTTTTATCTTCTCTACAACAGTTGCACCCTTATAATTTCTGCACGAAGGGTAAGGCATTAAGCCAATATATAAAATGGATTGGCAATGCTTTACAATATTTAATGATTCAGCTGCTGCTCTTGGTTCACATTACTTACTTTCTTCTGCAACCTGCATAGTAATTGGCCAGTCCCTGACCAAAGATAAACGGCATGGTTTTAAACTATTTGCTCCCTCCCCTCTCTTATTAAGAGTGTAAACCCTACAGGCAACTTACAGAGACATTTTTATTTGCCTCCATCATGCCTCCACATTGTGATAATTTCAATTACGTCATCACATTATGACTTCATGGCAAGTCTGGCAAAAGATGTGCCTTTAAGCACATGAAAAGTTTCCTTATTTGTATCATTATCTATACTTTCTAGAAATAAGAAGCTCTACAAACAAGCACTGCATAGGCAGAGGAGGCTGGAATCCTTGAGGAAAATTAGATTCTATATTTTATAGAAAAAAATGAACCAAATCACAGGACTACAGGCTAGACTCAACAAGAAACCATTTCCGAGAAGAAAGCAATGATAAACTGCTTCCATAATTTTCCTGTTACCAGGAAAATTACATGGATGTATCTATGAAGTCACGATAAACAAAAAATTGCCTTAAAAGATTTTACTATCATAGAGGAGAGACACTGGTGCATAATACATGCTGTAAATGCAAGGCTCCCAGGTTTAATCACTGGCATCAACAGCCAGATTAGGGAAGATATAGCTAAGACTCTGGAAATACCAAAACAAGTCATAGTAAATACAGTCTTTCAGATTCCAATTCAAAATGTAAAATGTTCATATAGATGTGTTCGTGAGATCAAAACATTTTTTTGAATAACACTGAATAGTACTGGATTTTTTTCTCACTTCACCCTAGTGTATATAAAAATGCTGTAGTTTATAAACCAGGATTTTAACTTTAATAAAATATATGAAAGGCTGCTTAACCTTTGTTACTAAACAATAATGTTTCTTTGGTTTGGGCTTAGAATGTTACATGAGCCAAACTAAAAATGTATTTTTTAAAGAAACAATAGCTCAATACTATGTGAGTTGGGTTTTTTTTTAATCTCAATATATTCTTTCAACCTCATTAAATGGAATTATAAAATTCTTCCTCTAATTGAACTGGAAGGGAAGCCAATTGTATCTTCCATTTTCAGCCTCTCACATAACCTCAAAATCTGCTTTGGCAAGTTTGGGAACTATAGTGAGCTGTAGGAAGAAGCACAGAGGTAAAATATTGTGAAAATCATTTTCAAGCTATTGGAAAGCAGGCTGCCTTTATTCTGCATTACTCAGGGAGTAGAAGGCTGGACACTATAGTTTAACCTTAAATTACTCCGTTAAAAAAACCTGGCCCTGTTTTACAGGCCCATCTTAGCTACAGTTATATATAACCATCACGAATGTGTGGCCAAAATGTATGTTCGTAGTATCAAATGAAAACACAGTTCTGAAATGCCACTGCTGTTCATTTCATATCACTGTGGGATAAAATAAAAATAAAAACAAGATTTAATCACACTATCCTTGGATTGCGTGCATTCAGCAGTTTGCTTTTAATGCTTTTAAAAATGGAAACCAAAACAAAGATATAAAGGTAATTGCCACCTACCATGTCAACATGATACACCTAATTGCACAAATCTCCATTCTTTCAAAACCATAAGTTAATTTCAGCCATACATTTTGTTTTGCCATCTAAACTATTGTCAAATCCTATAAGCACTCCCTGTTGTGAATACAGCAGCTTAAACGTAAGATAAAATTCTGTAATAATGCATGGCTAAGAGTACTAAGGTCATCTCCATACCATTTCCTTATCTGATACTTCAGACTAAGGTAGGAAAAGGTTGCTGTGCCTTTTTAGCATCATAGTACACTTGCCAATTTTTTTCTTGACTTTCACTTTTATATCCCACAATGAACAAAATCCATGGTTCTTGAAAAGCTTCTACTCCATTCAGGTTTTCTACATAAACAATATAAAGTATTTGCCATAAGCCAATTTTAGTCCATAAACAATAGAAGTACTTATATTAAACCTGTACATGGAAAACATAATTAAGATATTCTCCCATCCCATTACAAATTGACCTTTCACAAATTACCCTCATCCTAATTTTTTCCTTACTTTTCCTATTCTTAAAAAGTAATCCTAAAAGGTTCAGTGACCTCACGGTATACTATACTTGCAACTTACTGTAAGTTAGCTATTTCAACACATATAACTGCTGGTGAAATACCACACACTTGTTTTATAAAGGAACAGCTGTGTGCAACTATTACCTGAAGCCAAAAATACATGCTTATTTTTGGATCCAAACCATAATTTCAGTCAGAAAAAAAAACATTCATCATAGAAATCCAGGTTTTAAAGAGCTATAAAACTCATCAGAATGCTTTGAAGAATTTCTTGATTAGTAACTTTGGCTAAGACAAATCTAAAGTTATAATGCACTTACTCAGAGATCTTTATGCAATATAAAAAAGTGCATCAAAACTTGGAAAGGAGCAAAAGGCTATTTTTCCATTTTAAAATGCAAATAAAATGCTTGCTGAAATCATTAGATTGAAATATATATTTTACGTGATATACTCTGATTTTGCAACAATATACACACATTTACAACTTTTAAGCTGTTTTCCTCCTTCCTTTCAACTAAGGTAGAGAGGGGTCACTGTTTCTGCATCATAAAGGAGAGATTCACTGTTGTACAAACCAGTGTTTCAAAACCTTGAAAACAAAAGAAAAAGAAACCCTAAAGGCCTTGGATAAATCTAACCTTTATTCAACCTTTTTTCTGATGTATTTTAAAAACTATGTCAGTCAAACTCTTCAAATCTTGTTTGGTATATCAACAAAATTTGGAAAATAACCGAGTGCCATTTCATTTTTCCTGGCAAAGATAAGCATTTGGGCAGAAATGTTTCAGTAATGGAATAAAATAGAACCATATTTTGTTAACTGAAATGATGGGGACATGTTAAGAAGGAACTCTTATGGTTCTAGCACAATGAGAAAAAGTCATGCCACAAAGACTGTCTCTTTGCTTGGGAATCTTTCACATTTTGTTTGAAATATGAATATTTCAGATATATAATGTCCCTCCTTATATCTAAAGATTATTACATATTTGTCCCTCCTTATATCTAAAGATTATTACATCTTCCTACAAATATATTCTCTAGGCTTCCCTGGAAAATATCAAATGAAAAATATAAAATAACAAAACCTATCTCACCTCAGGCAATCAATTCCCCAAGCTCTCAGCAGTGAAAATGTGCCAGAGTCAATGAAATAAGAAAATTTCAGCAAATTGTTTCAAAATCCTCTTGCTGCTTTTCAGAAAGAAAAGTCTGGTGCAACTGCTAACAAACAGCAGAAGTCAAAAACATTGCAATTAATTGCGTAGATTTATCTTTGCTTAGTAATTCTTTGGCTACATAAGTAATCTTTAACAAAAACAGAATCAAGAACAAAATTCTAAATATTTTAAATTGAGTAAATTCCCAAGATGCATACTGATATAAATCAAACCTAACTTTGTTACACATATTCAGATCAACAGTTTGTTACCAGATCAAGTTTACATTTATATTATTAATATAAATTTACATTAACATAATTTGCATTATGCTATTATTATTTTTTATCTGTCTGAAAAAGCAAAAATGTAGCTCAAAACAATACTGGAAAATGAGGGGGAAACATCTGGGTTTTCTTGTCCTTTTCACCTATATTCCCATTCTACCCAGAAAAGAATCTAGACTGGAAATGATGCAGTGTGGAGAAATAAACTGGATATGCCATCCACTTTTATACACATTGATAGAGATTATTGTCCCAAACTAAATATACTATAAAGTAAAGAGAACAGGTGATTCTCAGCATTAGGAAGCAGGCAAGGGCAAACCACTTTTGAAATTTTGCTAAGAACATAGCAACAATTCAAAGACACATATTTTGAATCAACACTGACTTGTAGGCACATACAGGCATTGGGCCTGGGGCATATATGCCTGAGTTCTGGGAAAGCCCAAAGTTTCAACTGTGTTGATCAGTTTCATGTGTTAACAACTGGGTGTTGGTCACAGTGTGGGTAACCTTGCAACAGGACTTCTGTTTAAGACAAAGGAAAAGATCAGTCACATTCAGGGAATTGCATAACAGAGTTTAAATGAATCTTAAGCCTTTTGCATGGTGCTATTCCTAAAAGGTTTAGATTATTATAGAGATAGTTTGGTTTCAGTGGTAAAGGCATCAGCTAGAAACTAAGACTGGTCTCGCCTTAAGCACAAAAACAGCTGGGTGACCCAACTTGGACTAGTCATTTTCTCTTCAGTCCTAGGAAGGAAAAAGTGGCAAGCCACTTGCCAAGAAAACTGCCAGTAAATCATGACAGTAAATAAATTTATCCAGGCAGCCTCTAAGAACTGGACATCACTGAATGGAAAGAACCCCACCCCACCCAATACTTAAGCAGTAATTTTTATCTGCTGTATTTCTAGCATAGTGAGTGGTGCAGTCAAGGTACAGTATATTTTAGAATACTTCTATAAAAATGTCTACAGTATACTGGCAATCAATTTCTATTGCAATTATATTTGTTTGTAATTATATGTACATTTTTTAAAAATGTGCACTCTATGCATGCAGTTGGGAAAGGGGATTATGATCCCTAAGTAAATGTTTTTAATTATCATGCTTCAATTTGTCATCCTTCTTCTGGGGAATCACATCTAAATCTTTTTTGCCACATTCCTTATGAACTGAGAATGCACCCTAAAACATACAGAACCTCCTTGATAAAATGCAGATGAAGGTAAAATTTTTGGAACTCAAAAAGCTGCTTTTTAAAGAAACTTTCTGCAGGTACTAATCTTCTGAGGAATAATGTGATAAAATTCTTGATGTCTAAATATTCTAATATGTTTCATCAATCAAGCCACCGTAGGAACAATTCTGCTATCTGATAAACCTATTAAATCTATCCCAGATCTATCATTCTGTTTCCAAAAATACCTTTTGGGCAAATAGTATATTTGAGGCAGTAATGGCAGATACGGAAAATAATTAGAAATAGGAAGTATATATGCAGTTAGAAATTAACTAAGGCTTTAATAGTAAAGAGAGGCCACTCTATGATCTATAGCAGTTTCTGTGCAGATGATAACATTGTACCACATAAGGAAACCCTGCACATATTAAAAGCCTCAAAATTAAATCACAAAATTCTATTCAAAGATCAGGATTAGTACATTAAAGCCTAGGTATTCCTTCCAAGGACAAAGCAACATAAGTAGCATTATCTGAAGTATGCATATAACAGCATAGTCAAATCAAATGGAAAAAAATGATTGCAGGTTAGGCTTCATCTATTCATATAAGATAACAAAATGGTAAAGTCATCCAAACCATTTGATATTTTAATGAGGGACGTCATTCATGAATGTTTTCCAATAGTAAACACCCACCCACAAAGACTTATGAAGGCAGAACATAAATGCAGAAGTCTTACCCCAATGTGCTTCATGATTTACTGGCTTTCTAATAAAAGGAAAACTACTGTTTTAAATTAGGACAGTAGCAGGGAGACTATGCCACATTTCCCCCCCAAATTGTAGTGGTGGTATGTCCGTATGTCTCTCTATAATGGACACAAATGTATTATGGCAAATGTTACAAAGGTAACAGTCAGCACATAGAACTATTCTAAGGAGAGCATGAATATATACATCATTTTTAGAAAAACAGGCAGTCCTCAACTTACAACAGTTTGTTTAGTAACGGTTTGAAGTTACAACAGCACTGAAAAAAGTGACATGACCATTTTTCACACTTATGACCACTGCAGCATCCTCATGGTCATGTGATTTACATTTGGATGCTTGGCAACTGTTTCATATTTAAGACAGTTGCAGTGTCCCAGGATCATGTGATCAAAATTCAGATGCTTGGGCAACTGGTTCATACTGATGACAGTTGCTGTATCCCAAGGTCACGTGATCACCTTTTTGTGACCTTCTGGCAAGCAAAGACAACGGGGAAACCAGATTCACTTAACAATCGTGTTACTAATTTTAACAACTTGCAATGATTCACTTTAACACACGAGGCGAGAAAAGTCATAAAATGGGGCAAAACTCCCTGCATTCGGGATATTTTGCCCCATTTTATGACTTTTCCTCTCATCAACTTCTCATTTAAGCAACATCAATCCTGGAGCTCCATTGCGGGTCGTTGAGAACTTACCCGTTATACAGTGTGTTTAATTGACAAGGTTTGGAATGGCAGGTAAGAGAAAAGTAACCTCATGCAGACTTTACTGCCTGCTACAGAATCCATTCACGGACTAGGCAGTTTCCCCCCCCCCCCCATTTCCAAGAAAAAAAAGGGAAGGCCTTGCCTCCTCGCATTTCTTAACAGAGGACGACAACAACGATCACAAAATCTACACCAGTGGTTCCCACCCTTTTTTTTGGCCATGCCCCACTTAAGCATCTCTAAAATCCCGATCCCCCCCACCGGACATATTATTCTTACTTTACTCAAAAAGTGAACTCTACTGATGCGGAGGAAGCCTAAAAGGCCATTAACTTGGTTTAAACAAGGTTCAAATTGCCCCCGTTCAAAAGCAAACTCCCCCCCCCTTGTGGGGCATGGGCCCCACGTTAGGAACCACTGATCTACATTTAACCCCTTTCGGAGCCTTTGCAGTGTTGTTGTTTTTCTTCCACCTTCGTTCAGCAACACCCCCCCCCCTCTTTCAGAGCAGCCTCCAAAGTAGGCCGGATCTCCTTACGTCATTGCCAGACATGCACGAGATTCAGGGGTATAATAAGCAAATGGCCGAAGGGGCCCCCATTGCCGCCTCCTCATGTGCTCGTGACCTCTAGAGAGGAACACATTCCCCACGAGAGGGTTTTCTGACCGACACCTTCGGAGTTTTTAACTATTCAGTCCTTTCTCCAGAAGGAAGATAAAAGATTGAGGGGGGGAGGAGAGGAGCGCTGTGGTATTAAGAAAGCGAGCTTCAAAAAAAATTTTAAAAAAGGGGGGACGGGTGGCTCGTGGCTCTCTGCACGCGGGGGAGCGCGAGGAAGGACCCCCCCCCCAAGCCTTCCTCTCTGTGGGGAACCATCAGGAGCTGCACCCACGTGGGTGCCGCCCAGGTCCTCCTTCCCCTCCCCACTTCAACCCGGCCCCGCCGCGACTGCGCACTGGAAGGCGGCCGAAGGTTCCATCTGCTCTTTCAACCCCCCCTCCCTCCCTTCCCCCACCCCCACCCCACGTGTAGATTGCTGGTCACTTAATTCGGGCGCGCGGTGCCGCTTCCGCCGCCCGCAGCCGGAACGACCCAAGGCCGCTCGTCGCGTTCGGAAAGCAAGGCGCGTGCCGATTCGGGTTTAAGCCTTCCACTGCCCCCCACCCCCACCCCCGTCGGCGGCCAGCGAGGCCTAAAAGGGACGCCGAGGGCCCGCGGACGCTTCACGGCAGGCGTCTCCCCTGCAACTCGGCGTTGGAATGAGATCGAGCCGGACGCTACCGGCCTGTCTTAAAGCGAAGGCCCGCGTCCCGCGGAGCACCGCTCACCTGAGGCCGCCATGTTGGGATGAGCGAGAGAAGGCAAAAGGCCCGGATGCGCCCGTCACGTGATTATAGCGAAGGCGGCACCACCTCCTCTTTTCTCAGAAGGGCGGAGGCAAAAAAAATATTGGGGAGGGAATAGGCGAGAAACCAAAGGGGCGAATTGGCTTTGCGGTTCACAACCCAAGAACGGTGATGGAAACCTAGCGCGCGGGAACAAACGTCGGTGAGCCTGAATAGGAAAATTTCCTTTCCAAAAATAAATAAATAAAAATCTCTGCTCTCTAGCGGTGACGTTGTTACTGAATTTACTGCAACCTGACTGGGGCATCGGATAAATTAATATTGCAGCTTCCATAATCTGAAAATCAGAGACTTTGGAAACTTTAGAATTAGGAAATGAAAATGTGCACAGGCATTGGAGACTTTGGAACTATATATAAATATAATTCGTGTAAAAGCAGATAGATGATAGATATAGATAGATAGATAGATGATAGATAGATAGATGATAGATAGATAAATAGAGATGATATAGATATAGATATAGATAGATAGATGCTTTTACACGCACCTGCAATTAAAATAAATTGTCTTTCGGTTTCCATTCCAGGTATTTTGCTCCTAAACCCATACCTTTCTCCCAGCAATATTGGACTGAACAGAGTTTTACCCACAAGGAATATTTATTTGCATTCCTTTCTCATTTTTGTCCAGCATACTGACTACCCTGGGACAACAACTAAGACAATATGCATCAAAATACAGTGGTTTATATTAAAGGTAGCCCTCGACTTACAGTTACAATGGCATCAAAAATAGCTTACAGCTATTTTTCACACAACCACTGCAGTGTCCCCAGGGTCATGTGATCAAAATTCAGGCGCTTGGCAACTGGCATATATCTGTGACAGTTGCACTGTCCCTGGGTCATGTAACCTTCCCAGATAGCTTCCAACAAGCAAAGTCTCTGTGGGGAGCTGAGTTCACTTAACAATCAAATGACTGTTGTTAGATCGGGTAAAGAAAGGCACAAGAGGCTAGCGATAACAGCTCTTTATTGAAGTACGTGCAGACAACCACTGAGGAGATGGTCGGACAGCTCCCCTTTTTAAATGGGAGCTGTCCAGTCTCTCAGCCAATCAGGTGCTCCTCTGTTCCCACCGGCAACAGAGGACCTGAATGGAGACTTCCATTGTTTAGCAGCAATAGAGGGGGAAGTATCTAACATCCCTCCCCTCTAGGATGGAACATTCTAACTGGTCACATAGTCCCGTAAGTAGGCGGGCCCTTGCGTTACTCTGCTGGACCTGCACAGTTCTGTTTGCTGGTTGCCCTCGCGCAGGTTGGACGGACCTGTTGTTTCTTCGGATCCGCCTAGTGGAACCTCCTGGAACCTTTCGCAGGCCCCGGCTGGGACTTCTGGTGGTGGATCTCCCCGGCCCACATCAACGTCAGCTAAGTCCCTTGATGTGTCCGGGACTGTTCGGGGGTGTGCTGCTCAAGTCGTGGAGGAGTCACCATTGGTTGTCGGAGTGGGGAGTTGGTCAGTCGACCCCGGAGTTGGTCAATGTGTCTTCTCCAATGTTGTCCGTCCCCGAGTCTTACAGAGTAGGATCTCGGGCCGATGATGCCGACTATGGTCACAGGTATCTACAGGCCACCCCCCTGTGTAATTGTGCGCATATACTGGGTCGCCTATGCTGAATGATCTGACCCTGCTCGTGGAATCTGGGAGTGTTTCAGTGGAATAGTTGGGGTGTAGCCAGTCCAGGTGGGACCTGAGACGGCGGCCCATGAGGAGTTCAGCCGGGCTTCTTCCAGTGGTGGCACTGGGTGAGATGTGTTGTATTAATAGGTAGTGGTCTGTTTGTGTTTGCCAATCGCCCGGGCCCATCTCTTTGAGGGCTTCCTTTGTGGACCTTACCATACATTCCACCTGGCCATTGGAAGCCGGATGGAATGGTGCGACCAGGGCATGTTGAATTCCCTGTGCCGCTAAGAATTCCTCAAAGCCCCTTGCCATGAATTGTGGGCCATTGTCTGACACTAGCACATCAGGGAAACCGTGAGTCACGAACAGCTTCTGTAGTGCCTTGATGACCGAGTTGGTGGTAGTGGGTGTCATCAGGACTACCTCTAGCCACTTTGAGAATGCGTCCACGATTATGAAGAAGGTTTGGCTGTGCACTGGCCCGGCAAAGTCTATATGTATTCTAGACCACGGTGCTTGGGGCCGCTCCCACTCCTTTGCGGGCACCTCTGGAGGAGCCGGCCTGGATTCCTGGCAGGGTGTGCATGTGGCTACCCACTCTTGTATGTCTCTGTCCATGTTGGGCCACCACACATAACTCCTCGCCAGTGCCTTCATCTTGACTATCCCCGCGTGACCCATGTGAAGCGCCTCTAAAACGGCAATTTGTAGTTGTTTTGGAATGACCACCCGGTCCCCCCATAACAGACAACCCTTGATTGCCGACAATTCATCCCTCTTTGAAAAATACATTTTATATTCTGGCCCAACCGGCCCCTTGGGCCACCCCCTCCACACCCAGTTCAGAATCTGTTTGGTGATGGGGTCCTTTGTGGAGTGACTTGCGACGTCGCTGGAGGAGACTGATCCGGAGTCCAGGCAGTCCAGCAGGAGCACCACGGCCTCGGGGGTGGGGTCATCAAGCAGTGTGTGGTGCCTGGGTGGTGGATGAGCCAATAGGAATAGGCAGCCAGGAAAATGGTCCATCAGGTCATTTGGGGAGAGAGTGACACCGGGGTGGGGTGGTTCCCCGCCAACAGTCCCAGCAGAGGCTTGTGATCCGTAATTAGGTCAAACTCCCTGCCGTACAGATATTCATGGAACCGCTTGACTCCTGCCACTGCAGCCAGGGCCTCGCGGTCCAGCTGGCTGTAGTTCCATTCTGCTGCGGACAGTGTCCTTGAGTAGAATGCGATGGGGGCTTCCATACCGTTCGGCATCTGATGGCTCAGGATGGCACCGACGTCGAAAGGGGAGGCATCGCAGGTCAGTACCAAGGGCAGGGTCTGGCTGTATTACACAAGGAAAGAGTCCGCGGATAATAATCTTTTCACGGCGGTGAATGCTTTGGCCTCGGCTTTGCCCCATGTCCACTTTGCATTCTTTGCCAGCAGCTGGTGTAGCGGTTCAGCAGCTGTCACTTTCTGCTTGAGAAACACGCTACAGAAGTTAAGGAGCCCGAGGAACGCCTGCAGCTCGGTCTGATTCCTCAGTGTGGGGGCTTCCTTAATAGTTTTTATTTTTTGGTTAGTCGGGTGAATTCCCGAACCATCGATCATATAACCCAGGAACTCCACTTTAGGTATATTTATTTTACATTTTTCTCTTTTGAGACGGAGGCCTTTGTCTCTGATTCTGCTTAGAACGGTGCATATTTGTTTTAAAAGTTGCGCTTCGTTTGCGGCTGATACCAGTATGTCATCGAAATAGGGGACGACTCCTGGTATCGCCTGCAAAAGTCGTTCCATAATGCTTTGGAACAGTCCAGGGGCGATACTAACTCCGACTTGTAGTCGGTTACATTTGAATGCCCCCCTGTGCATCATGATGGTTTGGGCCTCTGCCATAGCGCCATCTTCTGGCAGCTGCTGGTACGCCTGTGCCAAATCTAATTTTGCAAAAAAAATTCCCGGACCAAGGGAGTGTAACAGATACTGGACTACTGGTATCAGGTATGCGCTTTGTTGCAATCCTTTGTTAATTGTGCATTTATAGTCAGCGAATATTCTGATAGACCAGTCAGACTTAACGGGGGTCATGATTGGCGTCTCCTAGCGGGCGTGATCGACTGGTTCGAGGATGCCCTGGCTTACCAGTTTATCGATTTCTTTGTCAATTTTTGGCTGGAGAGCGAAAGGTACTCTCCTGGGCTTAAGTCGAATTGGAGCTATGCTTCGGTCTAAGCTAAAGGAAATTGGGTCCCCCTTATACTCACCCAGACCGGAGGCAAAGACGTCCTCAAACTCCTTAAATATGGTTTCGGTGGTGCTCCCGGTGGCGGCGGCTGGCCCTTCTCCGGTCTGCTGCTTGTTCACGGTGTTGACTTCGTCCACGACCATCCACAAAGCCTGAAACCAGTCCAGTCCAAATAGGCTTTGCAGGTCGCCCCTGACCACGATCACGTGTAAGTTCTTGCTGATCATCTTGTAGCGCATCCTGAATGTGCCTTGGCCCACGAGGGGGACCAGGTTGCCCTGATAGTCGTGAAGGCGGACGTCTGGGCTTCGGAGGTCCTTCTTTTGGATAGACGGAACTATTCGTTTCAGTACCGCCCATGAGATTATCATTAAGGACGACCCGGTGTCGATCTCCATCTCGCAGGGGGCATCCTCGATGAATACGGTGACCTTTAGCTTCTTGTTCGGATGTGCCTCACCGGAACGGTGATGTTCGGCTTTTTGGTGTGATCCAGGTGGCCTCGGCTGGCTGACGTGAGGCTGGCAATCCTATTGTCAGCCTCCGCCCTCCTGGGGTACCTCTGGTGGGTACTCTTTTTGGGCTTTGCACTTGAGCTTCCTGTACCTGTGCAAGAACATTGGCTCTTTTAAGATTCCTCTGGGGTCACGTAGGGGGTATGTAGGGGTCACAGATGGCTCTATAGGCAAAAGAGGAAATGCAAATCCTAGCTGTTTGTCTGCTCTATGTTTGATTGAAGTTTCGACTGCTCTGGGGTGGTGCAATGTCTGAAATACCCTTAGGAGATTGTGCAATGTAGTGAGCTCTGTGTCCTTCTGCTAAATGGTAGTGGGTTTAGTCCTATTATGTCCTGAAGGGTCATGTCCTGTTCTTAATCCCATCACCCTGAAGCTGAAGGTCATTTGTTTTGTAGATAGGCTGGCCTGGTCTTTCTTAATAAGCACAACATATCTGCTGGGAGGGGGGGACTATTAAGAAAGAGTGAGTCTGCTTCCTGCCTCCAAAAAACATGTTTCTCCATTTCTCATTTAGGGAAATATAATATTCTGCCTTTTTAAAATATTCCTCAAAATATTTCATTCTTTGGGGGGGGGGGGGCTTCCCATAGTTGTAAATTGAAAATTATCTGTATTTGCTGACTGCACCACCTCATTAAGATTCTAAATGGTTATATTAATGTACTTACCTGATGCTGTTTGTTAATCATAGTTCAGTAAAAATATTCTAAATGATTTTCAACAAGGAGCAAACCCTCTCTCCAACAACCATAAAGGTGTATGATCTCACCTATGCCCCCTAAGCCTTATGAGATGGCAGACTTAATGCTTCCTGAATGTATCTAGTGGACAGAATCAATTTTGTGAAGATGGTAACTGATATGTGTTGGTATTACACCAAGGGTCCATATAAATTAGTTTTCATTATTTAATATTTTTACATAATAGTTTCCTTTATTTAATAATATTTTACAATACCCTGGCCTAGCCTTAAGTTGCTTCAGAGAGCCTTTGCTGTAATACGTGGATATTGTAAGAGTCACTGTTACAAAATGGGCCATATCAACTGACTAAAATAAATAAGTAAACAGACAAATATATCTGGATTAAAAAGCTAGGCTCCAATCATCTGCTTGAAAGATAAAAAGACATATCTAGTTACTGAGTTATGATGAGCTAAGTGGGTTTGTATTTCCATTTAAAATTTTTATTTGTATTGTTAACAAAAACTGATTTAATTTCAGCTTGGGGAAAAGACTCTTTAAAACTAGAAGAAAATTGTACTTTGAAAGAATGAGCCTGCATATAAAGTATATTGTTTACAATTCAGAGTCTCTCATTGGAACAGCAGATAACCCCTGAAAAAATGTTCTGTATCTTAACAAATACTAGAAATGTGTCATTATTTAAAGACAGTGTTTCTTAAAGTATGGCCATAAAACCCCCAAACCCTTCTCAGAGGTCTGCAAAATCAAAATTAGTTATCAGCCTATCTTGAAAAATAGTATTAAAATCCCATCAAACAATTGTGAGAAGTAGTAACAGCGGTGAAGGCTGATTTTATCAATTATTTCAATTGCCAGCTGTTGTATATTTTAAACAGCATCATCCCACTTCTCATATCTTATTTTTGAGCAATACATTTATTGTCTGGAATGATTATCCTATAGACTCCTCCCTATCCCAAGTATTACTCTGAAATTAGAAAGAAACTTGTGGAACTTAATATGTACATTAGGGGAGTGGCCCCCAGCCTTTTGGGCACCAGAGACCATGGCGGGAGGTTTTTCCACGGACCGGAGGGGGCATAGTTTCACATGTGACCTGCATCCTGTGGATGGGGCTTTGCTTGACTGTGCGACCTGGTTTCTGGCGTATTGCAGCCCAGTGCCGATCCACAGTCCAGGGTTGGGGACCCCGACATTAGGGCATAAACTGTTGTCGCTTTATAGCTTTATATATGGAGTTCATCACAATTATCGAATGTTGTCTCTGTGTGGTGGATACTTACATGCATTTAATGATGAGCACTTTAAAAAAGTGAGTAAATTACAAGCATTAATAATCAGATTATAATTTTCATTGCCTGTATATTCTTTTCATTTCATTCATGATTTTCTCAGTGCTAAGAACAACAGAAAAGTTGTTCTTTAAAATGGCAGCAAGCTCTCTCTGTGTACGGCTGTTTGCCTTCAAACAAGCTATAAAACGAGAGTCGATTTGCATTAGGACCAAATAATTCCTAATGTTACATACTGTATGTGCCTATGAAGATCTGAATATTCATTAACTAACCAGAAAGAGACATTAGAACATATTGTATCCATTGTGATAGACATATCAATCATTGTTTGTTTGTTTGTTTGTTTGTTTTGAACACTGCCATCTCACCATCCAGAGTTACTCTGGATACAGTTGTAAATATGGAAACAGTTGAAATGATCAGAATTAAATAGAGGAAAAGAGTAAAAATCCAAGGGCTCACATGGAACAGGACTGGTGCCGTCAATCACTGCCCCAACCACTTCCAGCCTGAAAGGTCCCATGCCAACTGGTAGAGACAGGTCTTAAGGTACCTTCCAAAGAGCAAAAGGAATAAGCCAGACTCAGCTTGGACAGTAGGATATTTCAAAGGATGGGGGCATAGACATCTTAGAACAGATCATTATAGAGAACTTAGAACATTTCATATCCATCATGATTAGATATGCAGCAGCTATGAATGTAGGTATCTGAATCCAGCCATGATCATGCCAAAATGATAAAACATGGGTTGTGACCTCATGACACACCTTTTATTTGTACTGTGACTTTGCACAGCAGTGTCTAAGGAGTGGGGCTGCATTCCAAAGATGTGACGCACATTTTGTTACTTTAACCTGCCATTCACAAAACTGACACTCGTCCTGATTTTATTACGCAAATTGTAATATTATTACAATGCTTTCTATCACACGAATTACTGAATAGACTTTCAGAAAGGATATTGTAGAGTTGGAAAAGGCGGCTAGAATAAAGAAAGAAAACTGTTTTTTTTAATTATTTAGAAAGGCAAACAAAAGCCAGCTAAGCGTAAAGGCTTGTTCTACTCGAGTTTGATTTCTGATGATTTTAAAGTATCTTGACAGTTTTCTTGGTAAACAGATGGAGATGCTTTTTCTTTTTTCTTTTTGGAACTTTCCAGTGTAGCCTAATGATTCCCTGGTGGTCCCCTAGTTAAGTGATAACCAGGTGGAATCTTCCTTCATTTAGTTGAGTATTGGAGATTCAAGGGAGGTATTATTCTTTATGCAGAGCAGAATTTAATTGTGGAAATTATGACAAGATGTGATGATGTTCACCAGTGTAGATTATACTGAAGGGTGACTATTCAGACTGATGCATGATAAGGCTATTAAAGCTGCTAATTTAGATGACCACATAAGTAGCTTGAAATTCAGAGCATTGGACAGGCATTGGGCATATCCAGGAGCCCAAGCTGTAGGGGGAGCAGCAGAAGGAAACTTTCCTCACCCACTCTGGTCTAGAACAGTACAGATAGTCCTCAACTTACAACAGTTCATTTAATGCCCGTTCAAAGTTACAATGGCAGTGAAAAAAAGTGATTTGTGACCGTTTTTCACACCACCATTGTAGCATCATGTGACCAGGGTCATGTGATCAAAATTTAGATGCTTGGCAACTGGTTCATATTTATGACCGCTGCTGTGACCCAAGATCATGCAATCCCCTTTTGTGACAAGCAAAGTCAGCGGGGAAGCCAGGTTCATTTAACAACCAAGTAACTAACTTATCAACTGCGGTGATTCACTTAATAACAGTGGCAAGAAAAGTCATAAAACTTCACTTAACAAATGTCTTACTGAACAACAGAGATTTTGAGCTCAATTGTGCTCATAAGTCGAGAACTACCTGTAGTTCAATCTAAAACAGGGGAATTAAATTGCTAGGAAAGTGCTTTCCCACAACTGTGCTTCGACTACTATAGTGTGCTTGAGACCTAGACTATGAGACACTAATATTTCCATAGGCACTAGAGGGCAGCCCCGAGCTGCATATGATGCCTTGGGTTACTTTGGCAGGCAGCCACATGGAATTAAGTTAGCCTTTCACCTCCACTGGCTTCCTTCAACTTCCATAGTCCTTGCTAGATGTTGATTAAATAACTATAACATAATAAAACTACTTCATATCAGAGCTGCATAGAGACCTGGATTTGAAGAGCAAGAGATAATCAGCCCATACACCTACTGCAAATCAAACATTTATTGGGATTCCGTGAGGCCAACCATGCAAATCAACTACATTCAGAATAGAGCTGGAAGGGACCTTGGAGGTCTTCTAGTCGAACTCCCTGCAAATGTTGGAAAAGATTCAGTTTCTTTAAGGACTTTTAACAAGGATTGTGTGGCTGTCCACACATGTTCTTAATCATCAGTTTCTTCTTTGAATCTAGGCAGCTCTCTAACCCTACTTTAGGAGTGGGTCTCTATTTCCGGTTTGCTCGTGGATGCGCTGCGCACACATGCGCAAAGCAATAAAAATTGTTCTGCGCATGCAAAGAAGCAAAAAACAAGATGGCGGCGCCTATGGTGCTGCCCAGAGAACCGGTTTGGGGGCGTGGCAGGCCTGGGACACTGCTGGTTCCAGCAACCCAGGTTGCCAAACCACTACCGGTTCGGCTGAACCAGTCCGAACCAGTAGGTATCCACCACTGCCCTACTTTATAAGCATATACTGGTGGTTGCCCTTATTCATTCACAGTTTACATTTGAACACTGAAACTGAAGATTGGCACCATCGCTTTGATTCATGCTGTTTGGTCTGGCTAAAAGAGTGGGTGAACCTCCAAAATAGGAAGCTACTTGATTTAAAAGGTCATGAATTAAGATTTGAATGGCATAGTTACCTATGGTATGACACATTTGCCATCTTGATTTCCCACTGCACCTTTGATGCTGTAAGGGATGAACCTCATAACAGGAACTTAAAAAGAGAAGTAGGTTTAGTCTCCAGGTGCTGCTATTGCCTGGCAGTGCCATGTGACCCAGATGGAGCCATCACTAAGAGGGCACAGTTCAGTTTCCAGTGCTGTAGCTCTCTCATTCCTGGTTCCAGCACAGCTATCATCCTTATAATTATTCCATTGCTCTTGTTATTCATTCTCTATAAAATGCCATTTCTGAGTGAGATTTTTGCTCTATAAAATGCCATTTCTGAGTGAGATTTGCACGTGAATAGAGTTATCATAGGTCGACAAAATAAGGGCATGTCTCTTTTTTGTCCTCATGTCTTCCATCTGGCAGGCATAGCCTTAAAGTCAAATATTATCTGGATTTTTGAGGCTGTTTTCACAACAGTAGTCATTCAAACGTTTGTGTATTGTCACCTTGTTAATTGCTTGCTTCTTTCTTTCCCTTGACTGCCCAGATTTGCGCTATTTAATTTATTTCCTGATTCTAGCATCCGATTCCATCCAGCCCTTTCAAATCCATGATGCCTATAATTCATAGATCACACAGGACTCCTTATACATTTCCATGATGAAATTTAGAAAGCATGTTGTCATTGATCCCATATTATTGCTAGCATATGTTCCTGAAAATAAAGTTTGATCGGAAAAATATTGTGATAGAAAAATTAGTTTTTCTGATGGCTTACACCTCACCCATCACAAGACCCACCAAAGACCCTCACTTGACACACCCACACTGAAGCCCTTATAAACAGAAGAACATCGACACTGACATCTCCTAAACTCTGCTGAAGATGTTACCTAGTCTGGTAACGAAATATTTGGAAACCAACCCACAAGCTCGGAGAATGAACCTTCACCGTCAGTCTTTCTGAAGACTGATTGGTATGATTTGATTGCTTATTTGTACACTATGACTATCATTAAGTGTTGTACCTTACAATTCGTGACAAATGTGTATTTTCTTTTATATATACTGAGAGCATAGGCACCAAAGACAAATTCCTGGTGTGTGTCCAATCACACTTGGCCAATAAAGAATTCTATTCTATTCTATTCTATTCTATTCTATTTTTGATGCTGGAAAAAATACTGTCATATGCATGTAGGCTTAAGTACATTTCCCCCCTCCCCAATTTCTGCCATTTTATTTTGTCGTAGATGCCAAGAAAATTAATTTAGCGTGTGTCCTCCTTTCCAATTGTCTTCCTGTCTTTCTTTGGCTGTTCAGACCTCCTCATGGGACCAGACCACAGCCTGGTAATAGTAAAGTATCACCATAATAAAAGGTCTCAGCTGAGCTTCTGCTTCTTCTCTGCTGCATTCCTATTCCAGGAGGGCTTATTCCCCGAACGCAGAAAAATCATTTGCAAAAGTTTGAAGGGACAAGCACCTTCAGCAAGTGCAATAGCAAGCATAATCTGGATAAGGGTTTCTTAAACCCCTTAAAATATTAAAATATATTTTAAAAATTTAAAACCATGTCACTCTTCTCATTGTTTATATTTGTCAAAAAATGTTTTTTTTCACTGAAAAGTGTTTATGCAAATAGGCAATATAGGTTTGTTATTTTTACATGGTTCAATAAATAAATATTCCATGAAATGCATCAATTATCCTTTTAATACGGTAATTGTCCATAAATACAGCCCATACAAAGTTACGGTCCTCTGTAATTTTAAGAGAGAAGGGGCCCTGAGAGTAAAAGGTTTAAGGAGCATGAAAGGACATTTCGCTGTCCAAACCAGGAAGGCACTGCTACTCTTTCCATGTGCAAAAATCGCCAGCAACGGCTGTTGAAGCGGCCTGTATTGTTTCTAAGGCAGCAGACTAATCTCTGTGCTGGTTCTTAGCAACTGCCCCTTGAGGCAACCATTTTGCTCCGCTGGTAGACCTGACCTTACCAGAGATGGTGTTGGAAGGCCAGGAAGTTCAAGGGGAAACAGGTGTACAAATGATCCTCTGTTCATTGCTTTGTTTGCTCCTGGTTTTGTGAAAACAATTGAGGAAGGGATTCAAAGTATGCTGCACTGTATGTGGCAAAACAAGATACAGGAACCAGCTAGAAATGGCTTGGTTTTATATATGGGATTTGGTTCTCCTTCAGAGAAAGGTGCTTCCTAAGTTATTGCCTCTTGCATAGTGCCAAGCCATGATCTACTTTAACTCTAGTAAGTTGGTTAACAGGACACGGTGGCTCAGTAGCTAAGACACTGTGCTTGTCGATCAGAAGGTCAGCAGTTCAGCGGTTCAAATCCCTAGCATCGCGTAATGGAGTGAGCTCCCATTACTTGTCCCAGCTTCTGCCAACCTAGCAGTTCAAAAGCATGTAAAAAATGCAAGTAGAAAAATAGGGGCCACTTTGGTGGGAAGCAGTGACGTGCAGTCAGGTGAGGCAAGTGAGGCACAGCCTAACCTCTCATCATCAGGGCAGCGAGTCATTCGATGGGAAACTTGCCTTTTGGGAGAAATGACCCAGCTTGGCTCCCGCTTTCGATCTGCCGCCCAACGACCGAACGGAGAAGCGAAGAGGCAGGAGAAACAAAGCAGGAGCCAAGCCGAGTCATTCCTTCCAAGAGGCAAGTTTCCTACCGAATGACTTGCTGCCCAAGACTCGAGGCTCCAGTCCAGCCTGCGGTGCTTGCAGCCCCTCCAGCTCCTCCAGGGACTCCCAAGCTCGGCACCAGAGAGCCGCCGCGAGAGAGGCCGGCCAGGTTGCCTGGGCCGCGGCAGAGGTTCCCTTTGTTCTTTCGGGTGCGGGAAGCGGGGGGGGGAGAGGCTTCCTCCGCTCCGTCCGCTCCCCATCTACGCTGCCCTCGCCCGACAAGCGCGCCCCGGATTCCGTGCAGCTCTGGCAGGTGGTGCCGTGGCGAATCCCAGGGCAGAGGGCGGCAGGTCGCAACTGAGCATGCCTGACTGTGGAATTCTGGGAGTTGAAGTCCACAAGTCTAAAAAAATTGCTGCCTCACCAGCTATAAACCTCACCGCACGTCACTGGTGGGAAGGTAACAGCGCTCCATGCGCCTTTGGTGTTTAATCATGCCGGCCACATGACCACAGAGACATCTTCGGACAGCGCTGGCTCTTTGGCTTAGAAATGGAGATGAGCACTGCCCCCTAGAGTCAGGAACGACTAGCACATATGTACAGGGGAACCTTTACCTTTACTTTTAATTTGGTTAACAGGCAATGAACCATAATAGGTGGGATGCATGAGAGCATGATGAGCCCAAATCTAGCAAACCACCATTAAATCTTAGGCTAAGATACAATTTATGCCATTTATGCATTTATCAGAATTTTAGGCTGGCTGCTTTTCAAATCAAGCAACACATGTCATATAAAGGCTTAGTGTACCAATTTAATTTTCAGTGCAAAAGTTGTTAATTTTTAAAAAAAGAATATAGAGACTCAGATGCTGGAGGGCACTTTCAGCTGATTAAAATTAGTTAAGTTACAAATAGCTAGAATTTATCTAGCTATTAAGATCAAGCAAACTCCTTTCCAGTTGTATAGAACAACCTAGATCTTATGAAATGGCTGGACAAGCAGCAGTCACTCGACAATTGAAATGCAAATTCCTGTCGGTTAAAGCTGTTCCCTGATTTTCCAGATCTTCATAAAAATAAGAATGCTCCCCCCCCCCCGATGTTAATAACTGGGTTTCCATTTGACACTTCCTCAGTCAGTTTGGTACAGTGATGAAAGCATCAGGCTACAAACTGGGAGACTGTGATTAAGTAAAAAGCCAGCTGGGTGACCTTGGACTAACAACTTTCTCTCAGCCCTGGGAAATAGGCAGAGGCAAACCACTACTGAAAAACCCTGCCAAGTAAATTTCAGGGACTTGTCTAGGTAGTCTCTGAGAATTGCATATGATCGAATGGAAGTGGGGGGTGGGAGGGAAAGTCACTATACAAATTGGACGGTAATAATTGGCATTGAAATAATGTCATACATTTTTTGAATCTGGTAGATCTTCAATAATTAGCACAATAAGAGTATTTTAAAAGCTCCTTTGTCACTTCAAGAAGTGCTGAACATGATTTATTTGTTGGAAAATGGAAAAGATGTAGGAGAGGGGTGTCAAACTCAAGGCCCGGGAGCCGGATCTGGTCCGCAGGGTACTTAGATCTGGCCCGTAGGCCTGCCCTGGAACAGTGAAAAAAACAACCCTCCCGAGCTCAGTTTTTGCTCACAGAGGGTTGCAGGAGGCTGTGGCAGCTGAAAATAGAGCTCGGAGCCCATTTTCACCAGCAGAGTGCTCAGGCTACCACAGAGTGCTTGGGCATCCCCAACATGAGTGACGTCGAGCTATCCATGCTTACCCTGGCCATGCCCCCCCCCCGGCTCCCCGAGGTCAAACACAACCCTGATGCGGCCCTCAATGAAATCAAGTTTGACACCCCTGATCTAGGATATGATTTCTCTGTGGGATGGTCTAAATTCCTTTCAGATTTTTATAATATAGCCCATTCATTATAGAATAATGAATCTTTTGTTTTATGCAGCTAATATAAAGTTGATTTCAAAATTAAGTAAAATTCCTAAGTTTTACACTAGTTATAGATGTATTTTATTATTTAATGTTGATACCAAGATATTAACTACTTATTGTCTAGACAACTGCTGTAGGGTTTTTCCCGCCTACGGAAAACACCATTTTCCTGCCCTATTGCCTTGATCCAACTTCCTTATGTTTCACCAGTGAGCTAGTAGCAAGACTGAGGTTCTAGTGTGAGACAAACCCTCCGCAATATAAATTGGCTCTCTCCTTGCCAGGATAAGGAAGCTGTGCTAATGAGTTCTGTCATTAAGTATTATGTATACATCAAAGATATGTGAACAAAAGCCTAGTTTATTGTACATAATGTACAAACCAGTGTAATAAATGCTTTTTTGCAGCTAATGGGATTCCTCTAAAGAGCCTGTCCTGGTTTTTTTTTCCTCCTAAAATTGTCAATCTATTTAATTGGGATTAAATTTTTTTGATTGTGTTGGGCACAATCTGGTGTGTCAGGCATGTGGAGGTTATCTGATCGCGTATCATTTGGTTGTTGAAGAGCTGCATCTTTCTTAGACATTAACTTCAGGAGTCATTCCAATCCAGGGGTAAAATGCTCTGAAGTCTGCTACTGGTACCTTTGCACCCATGCATGCCAAACATGTGCCTTGAGCGCATGCATGCCAAATGTGTGCTTTGCGTGCATGCACACTGCTGATTGTCGCACAGCTGATTGTCAGAACAACCAGTTGGCCCGAACTGGTAGCACTTTTGTACCTGAAGACGATCAGCTGTGCGGCAATCAGCTGTACTGCGCGGCACAGCTGATCTTCGAAACGTAAAAAAATGCTACCAGTTCAGGTGATCCAGTAGCATTTTTTACTACCAGTTGGGCGAACCAGTCTGAACCGGTAGCATTTCACCCTTGTTCCAATCTCCATATGGCATACAGAGTCCTGTATGCACAGTGCAGTCTCTAAAGTCTCTTTAGTTCCCTAAGGTTGAGGAGGAAATCTGGGAAGAAAAACATCAGAATGGTTAACTTCATTTGTATATTCATAGAGAGTTTTGTTTCTCCTATCTTTGGTCCTCTGCATGTCTGGAAGCCATTTTTTCCCTATACAAATTAGTCTCTTTGCATGTGCACATTCTCTAAACAGAGTTCAATGCAAGCATCAGGACAGCTCTTCCTAACCAGGTACCAGTTTACTCTGCTGGTCTTCAGTCGGGGCCCATCCATATGAAGAAATAAGTTCTACAATGGTGATTTCCTAGGCTAGTTTCAGATCCACCATTCAAGGAAAAGGTTTCTCTAAGTGGATACTGAAGCAGATGTGAGATCTGCATTCGTTAGAGTAATCTGATTGAAAACTGGACCTGGAGGTTATGAGGTTATCATGCCTCAGTTAGATACCAAAGACCTCTTAGAATCGGGAGGAATTAATTAGGAATCCCTTGTCCTTCTCAATGATGAGAGGTGATTGAGCAGAGAAAGTTGCAAAATGGGTTCACTTGCCAGAGGCATAGGTATAGTAGGTGGTTATCTAGATTGGCTCTGTTTTGGTGTGCTGTTAAATTCCCCTGCCTGCAGTTTGGAGAACTAAACAGAAACTACAGATTAAAAAAAACCAACCCTGTCTGATGTCACTCCATTTCTCAATTTACACATACCTTTTCTCTCTCTTTGGGTTCAATGACTCTTTGATGAATAACTCAGGCTTCTATTTGATGATAAGGCAGAAATGAAGGGCTCTTGTTTATGTATTTTCCATGGTAACTGAGTTACTGATTTATCTGAACTCAAGGTTATCATCCTGATGACTCTTCTCTTTGTTGTCTGCCAGGATCTATAGTAATTCATCTTTGGTCCAGCTGGCTTCAGACTTTTGTCTCTGCCTTGGACTTTGGAGGTATCGAAATCTATTTAGCATGATTGTGCCTGAGATTTTCAGATTTTGTTACATCAAGGATCTCTGCCGACATGCAGAATTCCCTTAAATAATCACCCTCCACTGCAAGACTTTTGTGATCTTTTATGCCGATATGTTTCTCCACTCCCACTCCCCCAACTTTTCAGATTGCAACTTTCATGATGCTGCACTTTGGGCGCATCAGCTACAGTAAGTAGGTTATTTCAATTGCAAAATTCCAGACATCCACTAGAGGCAGCAAAGAGAGTTCATTTTTGCATCCATGCATTGGATTTTTAGCATTCTTAGATTAAGACCGGTGAGAATTGGAGTCCAGTAGAATCTAGAGAATCTAGCATTTCCTTGTCTGTCTCTTTGTGGATATTTGCAGTCAGCATCCTAGGCCTGTGATGGCAAACCTTTAGCACGCATACCAGAGGTGGCACGCAGGGCCCTCTCTGTGAGCATGTGCGCTATTGCCAGCTGCTCTTCTGGTTTTTGGCGCATGTATGTGCCGGCCAACTGGTCTTCACGTGTGCTGGAGTGCTGGAAACCTAAAGACCAGCTGGCCAGTGCGCATGTGTGCGCCAGAAACCCAAAAACCAAGTGGCCGGTGTGTGCATGCACATCAGGCAGCTGGTCTTTGGGTTTCCGGCACGTGCATGCACACACACTCTCTCTGGTTTGGGCACTCTGTGCCAAAAAGGTTCACCATCACTGTCTTAGGCCATGGGTAAACCACAGTGGTGGGTTCCAGATACCTTTCCAACAAGTACGGTTGGAACGGACCCGGCTGCATCCACATGGATGCGCGCAGCATGCGCATGCGGCTTAACGCCTCTGCAAGCCTCCGCGATGCTTCAGCTGCTCAGCGGAGTGTTGCACAGGCCCTGTATGCGCCATGCGTGTGCACGGAAGCGCCAAAGACTTTAAGATTGGTAAGGAGCTGGGGCGGGCAGGTCCTCCGGCCAGGCTCCGGTATGCCTGTACTGGGGTGTACCCAGGGGTGGGTTCCTGCCAGTTCTAACCTCTTCTATAGAAGAGGTTCCACAAATCTACAGTGCTGTTTAGAACCGGTTCCAGCTCCCTCCCCCTGCCCGGAGGGGAAATGAAGAGCGAGAGGAGGAATTCTGGGAGTTGAAGTCCACAAGTCTTAAAGCTGTCAAGTTTGAACACCCCTGGGGTTTTTTTTCTAAAGATTTATGGATGCAAGGGTCTTGTAATGTGACAGCTTTAAGACTTGCGTGCTTCAAATGCCAGAGTTTCTGAGCCAACATTTTGGTTGCTAAGCAAGAGCGTTGTTAAGTGAGTTTCACATTTTACAAGTTGGCCATGCCCACCCAGTCACATGACCGCCAAGCCACTCCCTCTCAGTCACATGGCTGGCAAGCCACTCCCATAAAGCAGGCTACACCTAAAGAAGGGGTTCTAAAATTTTTTGAAGCCCACCACTGGTAAACCAATTCTGTTGTTGTGAAATGAAAACTTTCCCTTCTGTTGAGCTTTATTGGCCATATATGTCCTTGGCTTCCTTGTTTTTGCAGAAAAAAAAATACTTTAGTCAAGCAATAGGAATGTTCACGTAGGTGGTGTGGCCAGAGGCAGACCTAAAGGGAATTCATGATAGAGTTAGTAGGCAGTTGACATCTCTTGCCCTCTTCCCTGAGAACAGCAGACGCCCTCCAAAGTCTCTCCAGAAACAGATACTTTTACTGGAATAGTTTATTTCCCAGCAACTGGATGGCATGCTGTTTTATAGTTTTATGGGAGTAGTTTATTCCCAGCAACTGAATGGCATGCAGTTTTTCAGGGGGAGGTGAGACTTGCCTTTCTAAGAGACCAAAGGTTATCAGTAACTGATAAGTTAATTTGGAGATACCCATTTTGAGTCAAAAAAATTCTGGGAAAGACTATATTGGGTTTCTTTCTTTCTTTCTGAGCTTTAACTCTTTATTGTCTTGAGCTGATAAATGATCTAAGAAAAAAAAAGATTGATGTGAACTCCTTCTGGCTGCAGGGCTGCCTTCTGTTGATAATTTTTATGGAGTGGTTGTATTTTGGTAGCTCTGGCCATAAGGATTAATACGGCCCATAGCAAGAATTTACTCATGCCTCAGCTCTGCCATCTCCACTCTCTGAAATTATTTGGTTCCTTTGGTGATTCAAATTTTCTCCCTTTCAGACTAATACACCTCTCAAAAATATGTAACATTCCATATTTTCCTTTTTTCTAAATTAACCAACCAACCAACCCCCTAAATCAGGCATGTCCAAAGTGCGGCCCGGGGGCCAAATGCGGCCCTTTTTCAAATTTCAAGTGGCCCGCAGCCTCTTCTCCCCACTGGAGTTATTTGTTTAGTCTTTCATAAAATACCGTATTTTTCGAAGTATAAAGATGCATCTTTTTCCCCTCAAAAAAGAGGCTAAAAATCTGGGTGCACCTTATACACTGAATACAGCATTTTTTGCCTCCCAAAACTCTGCCCCCTTCACCAAAATGGCTGTGCATAGCCTTTAGGAGGTTTTCAGAGTGCTCCTGGGGGCTGTGGAGGGCATAAATGAGCAAAAAATGGGCCGTTTTTTGCTCAACTTTGCCCCCCCCCAGCCCCCAGGAACACTCTAGAAGCCTCTTAAGGGCTATTCATGCCCTTTTAAAAAAAGGCCCGTTTTCACGAAAAAATGGGCCGTTTTGGGGAGAGTGCAAAAACTTTTTTTTTAATTTGCCTCTTCAAAATCTTGGTGCGTCTTATACTCCGAAAAATACAGTAGTTAATTCGCATTTAATGTTAAGGGTTCAAAGAATGTCAGGCTGAATGATCGGCCCCATACATTTTCACCTCACCAAATCTGGCCCTCCTTGCAAAAAGTTTGGACACCCCTGCCCTAAATTCTGTACAACAATGGGTTTTGGGGGGCTCTGAATTTCTGAAGCGTAATCTTGGTTGTCCAAAGGTGTCACAAAGTTGCTGGGAGGCCACCAGTGAGCAGTGAGCCCCAGGTCACTCGTTCATGCTGTACACCTAAGTCAAATCAAATTCAGGGCAAACAGTGGCAATTTGCTTCCCACTTAATTTAGCCCTTTTTCCCTTGCTATTGTTGTTCCTAGGCCAGATTTTATATAGAAAGGTACAACAGCTGGTATTCAAGTGTGTTCTGCAGGGCTACCATGTGTCAATTGTAAAGAATCGAGACAATGGATTTGATAGGAAACATACTGTCATCTGCTGTCTGTTCAGAGTTTTGCAGCCCAGCCTTTAGCCTTATAATTCCATTAAGTGTATTGACAATAAAATAAAACAAGCTATACTTCTAGGTAGAAAGTGTAATTATAAGACCAGAGCTAGTTATTCATCATTAAACAAAGATACCTCGTGGAATGTATTCCTATTTATTTATTATATTTGTTATTCACGCTTGTTTTGGAGGTCCTTCCATGAGTTTGACTTTTCCAACTCCATGGTCTTGCCACTTTGTCCAAAACAAAGGAAAAGTTGGAAAAGAAAATAATTCAATAAGAGCAAGCGTCGATACGTCTGCTTTTTTTTAAAAAAAATGTTAAACAAAATAATTGTGTTATTAATTAAGCCTGACTCTTGGGTTGTAGCTCTGGAAGACATCCTATAAGCTTTGGGAAGGCTGCAGTCATGAGTTTGCACCCAAATTTATAGAAACAGATAGTTTTGTAAAGGGTAATTATCCCATTTTTTATTTAGATTGGATCTGTATATATAACTAATTGGGCTCTAGGAATCTTTTTTACTTAGAGCAGTTTCATCTATGTGCAGTTTTTATGCATAGGCAGAAACATTCCTAAAAACTCCCGTGAAGTGTGAAAAAAAAATTGAGTTGTCAAAATACAGACATTCATGACGATGTGGTGTCAAAATCTGAAAATAGTGTGCATGTTGTCTGATCTTAAGCCCACCCCATTTGAGTGGGTGCCTGATATCAACATACTTGCAGAAAAAGATGGAGCTAGGTTTATGCCTTTCTGTTATCTAGCAGATTTGGAGACACAATCATCCACCTATGCAACATTCATTAATGAAGCCTTTCAGATTTCTGAAATATTACAAGAGGAATATCATTTATCTAAAGCTATGTACATTTAACTATTTATTGGGGTGATTATTTGGTGCAGGGGCTTGAGCAGTTTCCACAATTTTGGTACCGGTAGTTTTTAAAATACTTGGGGAAAAATTTGTATAAGTTAAACCAACAGTCAAAAATGATTAATATTTTTGTATGCTTTTAAGAAATTAAGTTTGCATAGTTGTAGACACTCTCCTGGAGATGAATGGGTAAACATGGAATAGGAAGTAAGACAAGGATATGCACTCTCTCTGGTTGTTTAACGTATTAATTGTTAAACAAATACACCAACCCAATAGAATGTAGGTTGCGGTCATAAATGTGTACCTTTAGATGCGGAGAATGCCATGTAAAAAAAACCAGATAGCTAGGTGTGCAGAAAAGAAATGGAGCGAATAATTCTAAATTATACATCACTGGTGAATAACTAGAACAAATAAGATGAATCTATGTAACTTCATGGAATGTTTTACCAATCATGGAAAAATGGAGAAATGACACCAAACACTGGTAGAAAGGGCAATAATGACATACTTTGTGTGAGGAACCAAAGTTCTTGTCTTATCACTATGGAGTTCAAGATTTCTCCACTATGCAACTATGGAAGAATGTTGGATGATTTTAGTCACATCTCCCTTCTCACGTGACCGCAGAAGTGAGATTACATTGGTTTGCACTGTACAACCTTACGTTGAATATTACATAAGACAGATGGTTCCATGGTACAGAGTTGAAATGTTCAGGTTCATAGGACACACACCACCATAAAGTACCTCTTGGGTTTGGCTTAAAGGCACAAGTGTCAAACCAGATCGGTCACGGACTGGATCATGACGTCTTGCAATGTTTTTTTGCCTTTGTGGAGCCAGGGTGGGCGTGACCCGCACATGATTTATCCAGCCTGCGGGCCGCCAGTTTGACAGGCCTGGCTTAAGGTGTGAACCCAACTAGAGTAGCCTATCCAAACCATGGATTAGCATTATGCACAAATCTAGCCATTATGAAATGTGTTTCCTAAACACAGAAACCCTTGAACGCTAAACATCACTAGAGAACAACTCTCAATGCTGGGACTCTGAGGAATTTCTCACAAGAATGGCACAGGTACAGCACAGCATTGTTTTCAGGCATACTGCTTTATTGAATTATATAATGAATCAGCCCAATTCTTTCCTCGCAACCTCCCACTTCAAAATAAAACGATGCCACTGAAGCTGCATCAGGAGGTCGGCCACACCAGGAGGAGATCAACGCTTCAATGTTTTGGTTTCTTTGGTCTCCGACACCACTTTGCCATCCACTATTTTGGTGGAATGAATCTTCTGAGACATTTGCATGGTGCTTTCCAGTAAAGCGTCTTTCAAGCTGAAGGAAGAAAGATTTGGGTAATGAACAAAAATCCCTTTCCACATTTGATGTTGGAATGTATCTCACATGTGTCACTGGTCTAGCTTGATAAATTCCAAGCTGCATATTATGGGCAAGAAATGATTGGATTCTCTTGGATAAATCGCTGTACACATTCTAGAATGTTAAAACACATTATCCTGAGGTAACATTCCCTGCTAGGCATGTTAGAATAAGTGATAATTATAACCTCAAGATACTTGGAAGGCATCAAGTCGAGGTAGGCTGCAAAAAAGCAACATTACAAAATTACCCACCCAGTTGGTGTCAGGTTACCAAGGTTGCAGCTTCCACTTTGCATGTCGTGCTGAAAATACTGTAAATATCAATTTGTTCTTTTCAGGCCCAGGTGTGACTTGTTTTGGCATGTAAAGGATCCAAATCTATTGTTTGGCCATAGCAGTGTTTTTCAGCCATGGCAACTTTAAGATATCTGTCTGGTTTGGGAGTTGAACTCCACATATCTTAAAAGTTGCTAAGCTTGAGAAACACTGGACTATAATATTAAAAAATGACCTACACACCAGAAACAGCTTCTCTATTGCTACTTTCAAATATTCCTAACATTTCTGCTGAATTACCGTAGTTTCTCAACGGTATTAACTAGAATTTAATAGAACTAGGGCTACCGTACTTAAAAATTTAAATTCAACTTAGCTATATGTGTCATATTTCCTTTCACAAATTTGGTAAAAATTGTTTCAGAGCTTATTAAATAGATGGATGCACACACATGTGAGGGTAATCTAGGCCAGCAATTCTACACATTACTTAAACTCAAAATTAATCTTTAATCTAAGTAGGCACAGAATATGTCAATGGATTTTTTTTAGTTTTAAAAACTGATTGAATACCTGTAAGCATAACCATCCTTCACAGAAAAAAGTAGCTTTGTTTCTATCACAGCATATTTCACATTGTTTGATAAAACTGATTGGTGGGTCTTAGAATATGAAAGGTGAAGGATCACTCTGAATGATTTTGTTTATCTCCCTAAGCCAGTATGACCCATGATAAGGAACGCACAATCAAAACCACCAGAGGGAATTTGTAAGATCAAAGCAAACAGCTCAGTCTCTTTGTCTATCTTAGTCCTGAAGAGGTTACAAAAGGGGACAGGCTTACCTCAATTCCTCTCCGCCCTCCAGCAGATTCCTATAGGTAGCAATCTCTGCTTCCAGCTTGTCTTTGATGTTTAACAGAGCCTGATAGTCATCTGCCTGGCGTTGGACGTCATTCCTTAGCTGTGCTAGTTCAGCTTCTGTCCGCAGCAGGATTCCGTTCAGGTGTTCTATTTGCATTGCATAGCGAGACTCCACTTCGTGCAGGTTGCCTTCCAGACTGGCTCTCTGTAGGGGGAGGGGATGACAGAATAAGAAGGATCAGATTTGCTAAGCCAAAACTCTTTCTGGTCTGAGGTAGCATTTCCATATTGCAATATTCCTCATTATGCTCCCTCTGTGATCATGAATTCAGGATCACCCATCAATGATCTCTTATGCAATACTATATCTGCTTGCTTTCTTCTTTCCCAATCCACTCACTTGGTGTAGCGTATTGGTACTGTTCCAGCTCTTGGTTCATTGAGCAAAACAAACTCTCTGACCAAGAGAGTTTTCAATATTATTTTAAAATTAGGGTTGGAGATATCAGAAGCTCAAATTAAAACAAAATTAAGACACGATACAAATGTATTTCCTTCATTCTTCAGTCCCATAAAATAGCCACCTCCATCTTAGTACTGTCAAGGGGAGCTGGAAGGCAACAGCCATTGTCTGAGACAACACGCCTTCTGTCCATACCAGCTGCTGATAAAGCAAGTTGTATACCCCAAACCCCTGCAAAAGACAACACCAAGGCTGATTTCCATGGAAGCTCCTGCCAACATACCACATTGCGCACAGATTCTAGTTCAATTTCCAATGTTTGGACCGTGCGTCGCAAATCCGTAATGGTGGTACGAGCAGTTTCAATTTCTTTGGTATTTTGATTGATGATGACGGTGCTCTCTGAGATCTAAGGAGAAAATGTGAAAGCAGATTAGGTTACCATCTGAAGCTCTCTCTTGGCAATACATTTTGAGGGGCACATACTGATTTAAAGAGATCAGCATGGACCTACCTGTTTTAGGAGAAAGCTAAGAGAATTAGCTCGTCTACCTACCTGCTGGCCCCAGTACTTGTCCAAATCCTCAAGATTCTTCTGTGCCAAGGTATCATACTGCGCACGGATCTCTGCCATTATCTTGGCCAGATCCTGTGATTTGGGAGCATCTACCTCCACAGTCAGAGCAGAGTTGGCAATCTGTGTCTGCAAGTTGCTGACTTCCTAAAGGAAACAAAAATAGGAGTATTTGGGTTACCTTTAAGAGTTGAAAAGACAGCTTTTCAATGATGGCTATCTATGATTTGTTGTCAAGCTCTCTTCCTTGTTAGGCAGTACATAGGCAGTAACTAACTCCCTTTCCCTTAAACTACTGCCACTGTATTTTCTAGATTTCAGTGCCCAGTGCCAATAAAGACTTACATCTTGATGGTTCTTCTTCAAAAAGATCAGCTCTTCCTTGAGGGCCTCGATCTCACCCTCCAACTGCAGACGGCTCATGTTGGTGTCATCAATGACTTTGCGGAGGCCAATGATGTCACTCTCCACTGACAGGCGAATAGCCAGTTCAGCCTCAAACCTGGGCAGTGGGAAAAGGCAGGATTAGGTTCCCATAGTAATTGGGTTTGGGAAGCAAAAGAGCTGTTGGGTATTATGCGGATGACAGTGAGTTACTGAGAAAGAACCAGCGCTTTATAGAAGCTGTATCCCAGCCAGGGAAATGGAAGAATGGAACAACGAGATGCAAATTTCTGTCTTCTGATATTTATAAACAGCTTCCTGTCCTTTCAGCCACAAGCTTGAAATTATATGAATGAGGCCTAACAGTTCAGAAAAGTAAGATTAAGAGCACAAATAATTGTGCTCTTTTACCATATTAGTAATATCAAAATAAATTAACATCATCAAAATAAGTACAAGCTAAGGATAAGAGAAAAAATATGTAGAACTCAGAGAGGTTGCACAAAGTCCTTGACGTTTACCATTTATAAACCCTTTCATGAGATAAAAATATAGTTTTTTAAAATTTGTATTAGCCTTTCTTTTTCTAAAAGCTGCTTATTCAACTCAAGTTTAGAGTTGTAATCCAAACTAGCTGGAAGAACATTAGATTGCCTAACCCTGCTTTGCCTATTAAGGCTTGGGTGGTTCCATGGGCTGCTGGACAGGATTCCAGAGCCAGTTAGTGAACTGGGATAAAAACACTCACTTGACACGGAAGTCATCGGCAGCCAGGCGAGCATTATCAATCTGCAGGATAATACGAGCATTGTCCACAGACTGATCGTAGATCTGTGGAAAGGAAAGGAAGCACACATGGCAGATTCATAAATGTGAAATAAATATTTGAGTTGAGTCAGATCTGTGCCTGTCCAGATGCTACAAAGAGCAAAACCTTCTACAGCAGTAGCTAAACACCTCTTCTCCATACACTCTTGGACTGAGATTTCCAGATGGGATGGGATAATCAAAATATCCAGGCTTTCCAGTAACCAGACCTGAAACTTCCTCTGTTTTAAATATATATATATATATATTTTTCAGGAAGGCTAGTGCAATCTGAACCTACAGGTTTTCAGCCAGCCTACAGAGTTTCCATTGTTTGCCTAAGTCATCCCAGGTGCAACTCACCTTCCCAGTTCCCAAGGCAACAGGGAGACCAAGATTCTTAAAGGAGAAACTGTCTGCTTTGATCAAGCAGTTTCTCACGTGCCTTCACTTTTCCTAATTTGTGGTCACCAAGAGTCCTGGGCACTGAAGCACCAGGAAACCATTCTACTTCCAGGCAATATCACATCAAATCTGTAAATTAAACTACTTTGAGCAGGCCAGGGAAATATTGCATTCATTATGTAAAGTTTTCAAACTCACTAATTTTGCTGGGCTCTACAACTGCTTTTCTAGGAGTAGGGAAAAGAAGATATTATTCAGCTACTCAGGTTCCTTTAGAAAGGCATTTTCACCCCTTTGTTCTTCTCATGGAGGTCGAGCATTAATAATTTTTCTGGGATTGGAAGCTGCCATTGTTGAGACACTTTCCCTTTTTTGCTGTTGCTGTGTCCAATTAAGCAGTTATTCCTTAGCAACAATAAGGCAAATCCTTAAGACCCCAAAGAGGTGCCCATGGGCGCTCTGCTCTGTCCTAAGTAATTTGTTGATTTTGGATTCATTTTACAATGGCAGCCATTTTGTGAAAAGGCAAGCCTTTCACGATGGAACCCAGAACATCCAAGATGCAGTGCGTGTTCCTTCCTCTGTTAAGGATTTGGAAAACCTTAATTCAAGCTTGTTTACAGTATTTGCCAATGTCCCTTAAGGGAGCTTGCACCTACACCTAATTTTATGGCCCCAGACATCCTTGAATAAAGTGACCGCATGCAAAAGCGAGCATGGCTCTTGTGCTTTAAACAGCTGAATGGAAAGACTAATTTCAGGAGCTATTAAAGAAACTGAGGGAATTCTGATATTTACAGCAGCTGGCCTTTAAATATGTAGAAGTGTGGCCATGAGCCTCCTGAGATTGGAAGGGCTCTCAGGAAAACTACCTTTAAAATTACAATCTCGGGAAAGTATCATAATAGTGGGGTGTCCGAACCCTAATTTCCAATAAACCAGATAACCAAGTGGTTTTCTTATTTGTACCTGCCAGTAAAAACCAATTTTCTATTGCCAATTGATTAGGGGGAGTGAGGGGAGGTGGAAAAAAGATAAACAGGCCTAGCCTGTTTTGATTTAAATAGCAACTTGCCCTCAAGTATTATTATTATTATGCAGGAAAAGTCAGATTGCTCAAAGCAACCTAGTGGAAACAGTGCTATTGTCTTCATGTTTCTTTAAGAGATTCCTACCGGTATCTGGCTGGCTGGCCAGAATGGGGAGAGAAAACTAGTTACAAAGGTCATGGCCAGGCTTTGATCTGATTCAGTAGGCCTAGCAGAGTCATGATCCTTCCTTAACTTCTAATGAATTGATGGGCCATATTTCATTCAATCTTTGAAGGTACAAGAGGTGGAATCGAAGGCTTTAAAAAAAAAGGTTGGGGGAATAGTCCTCTTTCCCATTCCTGGCAAAAGCCGTTTAAAAGCCACCAGCCATGGTTTTAAAGAAACCTATTGTTTCTAGCAGACAAAGTAAGGGTTCTCTGGAGAATTGGGTATATTCCAGGCAACAGTACCTTGAGGTTTATAACCTAGCAAGAGCTTAACTCTGCTCGCTCCTGGTAACAGTTCTGTCAGGTGTTATAGAATGGACTTAACTCATAAAAAGGCCCCCATGCACAAAATGGCTATGCCTGGCTTTGATATGGTGTCAGGTGTTATTTTTTTTTTAAAAAAAAGAACAGGATAGGTAGGAATTGGAAGCGTTTCTGAAAACGCTTCCCAGGAGGAGAGAGAGAGAAAAAAGAAACATCTTCCCCCTCCCCCCCAAGACATTTTTATTCTACTTTCTGCAGCTGCACCACACCCTCTAACCAGCTCTCTGGCATTCCGTGCCATATATTTGACCTGAACAGGTGTTGAAGCTTTTGCCGTTATCTTTATTCCCTTTGTTTGCTTACACATACATACAAATGATTCAGAAGGAAAAAAAAATCCTTTAATCTACTCAAGTCTTTAACAAAGCTCTTTTGAATTCTGTTAGGAAACCACCATTTGGAACAGTCCTGTAAACCGAAGTTCCTTTTTCAAAACCACTGGAACCCAGCCCTTCCCAACCTGGTGCTCTTCAGAGGTATAACACTGCAAGTCTCAAAATCACCAAATTGGAGTTAGCTATTATCTCCCATTGTTACGGCTGGATGAGAAATTTGACTATTTCTCCACAAGTTGGCCTATTCTTTCCTGCTGGGCATTAAGCTGCAGGAATTTTAACTCTACTCTTTACCTGGAGGCAGGGAACTCACTTTACCTGTTCAAGATCTATTCCCAAGGTTTAAGATGGCTTGGTGCTTGTTCTTTGACCTTCTGAAAATAAGAGCCACACTTTTTCACTCCTCTATAATGCTCTAGAGAAGTTCTATATTAGAGGCATTGTGGAACTGTAAATAGGTGGGTACATCAAGGCAACTGGTTCTATTCCTTAGACCTTCAACCCAAAGAGACGTATCACAAAAGTTATCCTGTAGTAAGATGGGTGGCCAATAAATTTAATATAAAATTAAAAAACATGGCAGAAGAAAGTAAAATCCAAGGTAAGAGATGGAAAAGTGAAAGCTTTTTTTCACAAGAGCAGCAAAATAGATACCTCTGAAATGTTCTAGAGATGTTAATTGTATAGTAGGCTCCTTGTTGCAAAGTGTTGCTGGATGTTATATTCCATATTTCCCAATATAAAGTACATTGAATATTTCTTTGCAACAGCAAAAGGCAATGAAGTGAACCAAATTTGTTGGAACTTCACACTTATTGCCATCTTTTATGGTATGGAAGAAAACCAATATCTGGTATATAGTTTCCCTCTCACCCACCCCACAATCTATACACAAGCTGCATTTCTTCAAGAAAAGCTCCACCACTCCTCAGGTATGCAGGTCTGAACTTTTGGCTCCATTCAAACTTCAGAAGGCAAGCATGGGAGGTTCCTTCTACATTGGGTTGTTAGCACACAGATAGTAAAGCTACATTAATTTCTTCCAGTAAACCATTAACCCGTGAAGACAAGCTGTTGAACTCCAGTAACAACTGCTTATCAGTGAAGGCAATTAGGAAGAAAAAAAGTTTTATTGGCAGAATCATTTTTCAGGGAGCCAGAGCCATTTTCATGTTGGATATCTTATCCACACTCCCTTTACCTTTGCTTCCCTTATTGTGTTACTCTTGATAAAAATAATACGTGCAAAATGTGCATACTTAAAGGGGCCAGAAGGACAAAAGGTGTCCCAAGTCAGAACTACAGCTTGAAAGTGGGCAAAGACAATATTCCCAATTTCAGAATCAATTTCACTTTCTATTTGGAGGGGGCCTTTGAAATCATCATAAGAGTTAAGGTGCCTATTACTCGGTGTCTCCCCAAGAGGTTTTCTCACCTGGTTCTTCAAATCGTCGATGATATCAAAATTACGGCCCCAGTCTCGGGTGCCGGGCCCTTTCTTCTCCATGTACTCTCGGATCTGGATCTCCAGCTGCCGGTTTTCGGCTTCCAGGCTGCGCACCTTCTCCAGGTAACTGGCCAGACGGTCATTCAGGTCTTGCATGGTTTCCTTCTCGCTCTGGACCATCCCAGAACCGGAGAGGTGGATGTTGCTGCTCATCCCCCCGTAGCCCCCTCCGTAGCTTGAGCTTCCTCCATAGCCACTACCGTAGCCTGAGCTTCCTCCATAGCCACCACCGTAGCCCGAGCTCAGGCTAGAGACTCTGGAAACAGAAATTCTCGAGCCGGAGCCACCGGCTCCAGCGTAGACGCTGGCCGCGCTGCCCCCGATGCCAAACTTGAGTGGCCTAAGGGAGGTGGAGTAGACGGTGGACTTGGAGAAACTCATGGTACCTGCGAAGACGAGGAGCAGCGAAGACAAAAGGGGGGGAAATAAGTTAAAACGCACAGCCTACCTCTGGCTTTTATAGCCAAGAAGAGCAGGGGCGGGCCCAGCCGGACCCACCTCTCCCACTTGCGCCTTGTGCGCTGAGCTTGGAAGGCGCGGCCAATCCAAACTCTCAGCTCTGCAAACTTTTTCTTTCTCGGATTTGCTCGGCGCTTGGCCCATTTCCAGAAAAACCGCCAAAGGAACTGGAGGAGACTGGGAGGCCAAGGGGCGTGGGTCCCAGCTCCTGCCTTCTATCACTGCGAGGTAGATCGGCTTCACGGAAGGTGAAGGCGACGCCCTGTCCGCGCCCAACTGCACCGTTATTGAACAATCCCGCAGGCATTTCATAGATGATCGGAATGGGTTATTAGAGCCTGAGGACGCATGCTACATACCAGGGGGTCTCCAGCCTTTGCAATTTTAAGACTTGGGGAACAAGTCCACATGGCTGGTTGAGGAATTATGGTAGTCGAAGTCCCCAAGTCTTAAATGCTGCCGAGGTTGCACTCCCCTGTGCAATATACTATTTAATAATAAATAATAATAAATATTTATTTCTTAGCCGCACCCTCTCCCGAAGGACTCGGGGCGGCGTACAATAAAACATATGAAATAAATATATAGACAAGACATACATATTACAAAAACATATACCAAGACATGTACAAGGAGGAGGTCGGCTAATGAATAAAAACAATAAAATACAATGTTTAGAAACCCCTAAATAATTGAATACAATTAAAATACCCAAATAAAAACCCGTCAGGAGCGATATAGTTAGATCAAAGTTGAGCCAGGCCAGCTACTTGGAATAGGTGGGTCTTTGACATTTCCCGACCTTTTGGGCACATTGAGATCTGAGTAGAATGGAACCTCTTCTGTGGCAAATCTTCTCCAGTAAACCCAGATTGTAGGGTGAGGAAACGGAGCAAGTCACTGCCTGTACTGTAGACTTTTGGAAGCACAGTTGATTCGCGGTGGCAAGGATAAGTTGGCCATTTCACTGCCAGTATGTTTGATCCAGGGTTGCTGTAAACATTATGTGGATTGGGAAAAGGAAGGCCTGTGATCCAGGTTTATTGGCACTGCTGTGATGATGTTTTTATTTCATAACTGCTAGGGTGCTGGATTTTGTGAGGCGTTATTCTAATCACTTGTGAAGGAGTAGGATCTTGGTATGAATGAATTTCTGTCCAATTTCCCTTCAAAAACTATCACCTTCATCTAAAGAATTGTAGTTTTGAAGTATGTGCATAGACAGATTCATTTCTCTTTTGAGTTCGGTTCTCACATCTTCCATGGGTTCAGTTTCAAGCTAGTTTATTCCATGACTTATCTTCCCATACTGTATTCAATTTGAGTTACACAGTCTGTATACAAGAATTGTAAGGTAAAGGACAGTTTTACCATTGCAAGTAAAGAATACTTTTCCTAAGGAATTACATAGGAGTATGAAAACAATCAGTAGATTGGAATTATATGGCAAATAAACAAGAGCCCAACTAATTCAGTCATCTTCCTTGGTAATTATTGTCACCAAAAATGATTATTAGATTTTTATCCCACCTTTATTACTTTAACTCAAGGCAGCAAACATACATAATACTTCCTCCTCCTCTTTTTCCCACAACAACCCTGGAAATGGGTTGGGCTGAGAGGGAGAAAGAGAGAGAGTGACTGGCTTAAAGTCACCCAGCTGGCATTCATGCCTAAGACAGGAAATGAATTTATGGTCTCCAACTTTCTAGCCTGACGCCTTACCTGCTAGATCAGGCTGGCTCTCATATCTAAGACTGGACTAGAATTCACAGTCTCCTAGCTTCAAGGCTAGTACCTTAGCCATTACAGGATATCTGTTGGCTCTTCTTAAAAGAGGGGAGGGAACAGCTGAATATACTCTTGGTGTAAGGAAAATGTGTCTTCAGAGTGAGGCAATAATGATGCACTAGGAATACCATCTCATCCAGCCTTTGTGATAAGAAAAGATTAGAAGTAGGAAAACTGTTTAGAATCGTTAGGAAATAATCTGAGACGTAAAATTTACCTAGGATGATCAATTAAAAGATAATTATATGATAAATCCAGGGTTGTGCCTGAGGCACAAAGAAATTCCTTTTACCGTAATATTTTGTATACACTGAAGTATATAAGTAGCCAGATACCAAGGATTGAAATGTAAGGTTACCAACTTTACTAAGAAAAGATATATGATGTGCTATTGTGTGTGTTATTGCAGGTGTTATTTACAGTAAATTATAAGTAAAAATAAACACTGGTAAATGGCAACACATTCTTAAGATATAGCTCCAGCAACTGTTGCAAAATTTACTTAAGCTGGTTAGTATGGAGAATCCATTTATGAGATCCATGGATTAATAACAGTCTTTCATGGAAGTGAGTATTTAAAAGACTGAAAATCCTACGCTTTAAGCTTCTCTCATTATCTTTGCAATGTAAGCCTTATGAAGTGCAATGTTATAAATAGAATGGGAGTCCAATGCAGGTGTTCACTTGCTCACAGATATTATATTTTGAGTTGTGGGATGTGCGATTGGATGGTTAATCCCTTTCTCCCATGCCTTTACAAGTTGGTGTGCCTTTCAAGTGTCAATACAAGGAATCCTTTTGGTTAAGGCGAAGAGGCTTTCACAATGTAGTAGCATCCTGGTTATTCCACCCCTCTCAGATCTTACTTTGCAAAGGTCTTCCTTTTCGATTTAGGCAGCCATGGAAAACCAGAGACAAAACTTACATGTATCTTCCCCATACAGGAAACCTGGCTTGCTGTTTCTGTATGCAGGAAAGCAACTACTTATAGTTTGGGCCATTCAAAGGGTTAGTTTATTGGGATAGAATCAGGCCAACTCTGTTATTAAGTATTCTAACTATCCTAAGGGATGATCATTGTTCTGAAAAGGCTTGAATGTGTTAGTTGTTTGTTTCATTGTTACTTCCTGTATTTTTATTTCTTGGGAAATTTTCTGTTTTTCATGTCCATATAATGTGGTTGGCTTTTTATACTTGGAGATTAATGGAAGTGAGCCTGAACTACGCATAGCAAAGTATCTTAGACTGACCCTGGTTGTTATTTGAAGTTCTTGGCTGGTTCTTTAATAATAACTACTACTGCTATCACTGCTACTATTTCTTTTCCTCCTGTGTTATTATTATTATTATTATCATTCCTGCCCCCATTTACATCTTTCACTCAGACTCCAGAATAGAAGACTTACTCCTTGAATATATGCAGGGTTATTCCCAGTTTAAAAATTTTCTTTGAGTTCCTTATCCAAGTAAGTAAATTTTCAAGAGATGTAGTCCAATTTTTTTAATATTACAGCACAAGTAGTCTTTGATAGTATGACCACAATTGGGACCAAAATTTGGGTGTGGTGGTGTGGTATTTAACCAAGTCATCTCATGACTGCACCCAATCTTATAATCATTTTACACTGGTCATTAACAAATCGTTAAGTGCATGAAATGGTCTTTAAATGAATCACATGGTTGTTAAGTGAATCCTGCTTTTCGAATTGGCTTTGCTTGCCAGAAGCTGGCTGGGAAGATTGCAAATCAGTCACATGACCACAAGACCCTGCAACTCTCATAAATGTGAGCCAGTTGCCAAGTGCCCAAATAGTTGTGACTTTGGGGACTGGTGCAATGATCATAACTTTGAGGATGGGTCATAGGTCACTTTTTCTGAAGCCATCGTAACTTTGAACCAGGGGTGGGTTCCTGCCAGTTCTAACCTCTTCTATAAAAGAGGTTCCACAAATCTACCATGCCGTTTAGAACTGGTTCCAGCTCCCACACCCCGCCCGTCCGCACCACGCTTGCCCCGCCCACCGCTCACTGATTGACTGGCTCACCAATTGCCCCGCCCACCTCTAAGAGTCCTATCTATACTTTAAAGTCTTAAAGCTGTCAAGTTTGAACACACCTAGGGTTTTTTTTCTAAAGGGTTAGGAGTGCAAGGGTCTTGTAACTTGACTTGCACACTTCAATGCCAGAGTTCCTGAGCCAACATGACTGGAGGAGGAATTCTGGGAGTTGAAGTCCACAAGTCTTAAAGCTGTCAAGTTTGAACATCCCTGAGGGTTTTTTTCTAAAGGGTTAGGGGTGCAAGGGTCTTGTAACTTGACAGCTTTAAGACTTGCGTGCTTCAAATGCCAGAGTTCCTGAGCCAACATTTTGGTTGCTAAGCAAGAGCAGTGTTAAGTGAGTTTCTCCACATTTTACAAGTTGGCCACGCCCACCCAGTCACATGACTGCCAAGCCACTCCCGCCTGGTCACATGGCCAGCAAGCCACTCCCTCAAAGCAGGCCACACCTACAGAAGAGGTTCTAAAATTTTTTGAAACCCACCACTGCTTTGAACCATCCTTAAACGAAGTCAAGGACAACTTGTAAATCACATTAACACAAGTCTATGCATTTATGTTACTATGATTTTCAGTTACTTAGATTGATGTGACACACACACACTTATGTTTACTTATGGTTAGTTAAAGTATGGTTACCAAATTAATGGAGTTTCTCAGTTCATATTGCATCTTTAACTGGAATCACAACATGCTAGGCTAAAATTCTAAATGGTTAGCTAAATGACTTCTTTCTGGGTCAGCGTATTCTATGAACAGAACTTTAGCATAAGTAACTATGGAACCATTTTGCCTCCTATTTGATGGGTTTTATCCTTGCATCTCGTCCTATGTGAATAGGTAAGGAGTTTTCTTGTTAAACCTTTTAATTGGAACGTTTCCTCATTAGTAACTCTTCAGAAATTAAATGAAAATCTTCCATTTTTTACTGGGCCTTTGATGTAGATATTTCTGAATTGTTTTTTGGTGTTTTATTTCTGCACAGCTGTTGTATTTCTCTGCTCCTATTTACTTTTTTTGAAATCTGCTTTTCCTCCTAAGTACACAAATAAATGAGTCACGTTGTTGAGCAAAATACTTTAAATAAGTATTACATTGATTTGGACACCAGTAGTTGATAGACTGGGTGTATAAGGCTTATGCTCATTTATATTTTTGCTAACTCAGTAACAATGCATTGAAAACATACTTAACTACCGGTATATTGCTGGTTAATAAGAACTGTTTTGAACACAGCCTATGGGAAATATATAATTCAAATACAATTAAGTGTTGATTATGACTCTTTCATCTTCCCTTCAGTGGATCCTGTTGTATGGGAAAAATGGAAGGAAAAGAATTACAGGTGGAATTCTGTCTCTGAGGCAGAAAAGTGGCATAATTAAAGCTTAATCTGGAAAGATATTTCAAAGATTGCATCCCCTTTCCTGTGCTTTTTTCTTCCCCTCTAGTGAAGGAAGCAACCAAACCTAACTTTTCCTTTCAGAAATTACCATTATAGATATCAAGCAAACTATATACATTGTGCTGTCTTTTGCTGTTACCGTTTACTGAAAATAATCTTTCTTTCTGGAATAAGCACGTTAGCTCTTTCATAATGATACGTCAGCTACCAACCGGAATGGGTGGTTTTTGTGATGTGAAGCACAGCCAATATTTTAGTCGCAGATTCCAAGAGAGATTAAGCCAGTGACTAGAGAGACCTCGCTAATTTCCTCCTGAACTCTTGACCAGTTTGTGAGTCTCAGACTGTGCCCTGATCTGAGCAGTTTACCTGTCTGACTTTGTAAACCCAGCAAAATTATCTGGAAACCAAAATACCCCTATTTTTAATATAGTATCTATGGAGATTCTCAGTCATCCAGGTCATGGTTGTCCCAAAAGTGCTTTTTTCAATAGGCAACTGGACTTTATTTTCTTTGAGGACATTTCGCTTCTCATCGAGAACTGGGGGACTGGAGACTAAAACATATGAAGAACGGTTGCAGGAACTGGGTATGTCTAGCTTAAGAAAAAGAAGGACTAGGGGAGACATGATAGCTGTGTTCCAATATCTCAGGGATTGCCACAAAGAAGAGGGAATCAAGCTAATTCTGCAAGGCACCTGAGGGTAGAACAAGAAGCAATGGGTGGAAACTAATCAAGGAGAGAAGCAACTTAGAACTGAGGAGAAATTTCCTGACAGTTAGAACAATTAATCAGTGGAACAGAAGTTGCCTCCAGAAGTTGTGAATGCCCCAACACTGGAAGTCTTTAAGAAGATGTTGGATAGCCATCTGTCTGAAACGGTATAGGGTTTCCTGCCTAGGCAGGGGGTTGGACTAGAAGACCTCCAAGGTCCCTTCCAACTCTACTATTGTATTGTATTGTATTGTATTGTATTGTATTGTATTGTATTATCTAAGAGGCTTCTTCAATTCTGTTTTTCTTTGAAGAGATTTCCCTTCTCATCCAAGAAGCTTCTTCAGAACCGAAGAAGCTTCTCGGATAAGAAGCAAAGACCAGTTGCCTCTTCAAAAAGCACTTTTGAGACCTTTTTAATGCTTTGAGTAGGCCTCCCTTACCAAAACACGATTGGATCTGCTTGATGTTTATTCACTCTGCAAGTACAAAATCTACTTCATCCTATTCTCCATCTGTTTCAGAGATGGTATTCAGCCAGTTCTGACAAGTTCTGGAGAACCGGTAGAGAAAATTTGAGAGTGGGGAGGGAATGGGGATTTTGCAATATTCTTCCCCACGCCCACACGCCCACAAAGCCACGCCCACAGAACCAGTAGTAAAAAAATTTGAATCCCACCACTGATCTGTTTATAATATCTCTATTTGGATAGTAGCAATTAAAGACAGAGGGCACTAATTACCTCCTCTTTTGGCATATTTAAAAGATGATTTGCGAAATGTAGCAAATAATACTTTTTTATTTCTGCATTGTGGAAAGTTTTAGCCCCTGATTTGTAAAGGCAAGAGAAGGCCAGGTTATTTTTTTCCCTCATCAGAGGGCAAACCTATTGGAGAAGGAAGGGTGATGTGTGAGAAAGGCCCCCAATTGTTTACACCTAGTCCAGGGGTCGGCAATCTTAAACACTCAAAGAGCCACAAAGGTCCTAACCGGAAGCCGCCCATTCAATTCTGGAGCCAACCGGAAGTCCGGTTCCCCTACCACAGAGTTTCCTCCTAGGATGGCATCCTTTCCTTTTACTGGCTGGCAACAGGGAGCCGCAGCAGAGGGATGAAAGAGCCACATGTGGCTTCAGAGCCGCTGGTTACTGACCCCTGCCCTAGTCCAAAAGACCAAAATGACTTTTCTTAGAAATATTCCAATAAGGCAACAAAATGGAGGGAAAAAAGGAAAGGAAATTTGATGGGCAGTGTCCAGAGAAGAATTTTTACATGCAGGAGATTCCAGCTTCAGCTCCTACTATTACAAACAAAGGGAAAAAAATTTCAGCTGCAGATCTGTCCTTTTGCCCCTTGTCCAGGAAAAGCAAGATACACACCTGAACTCCCATTGCTGAAATCCTGTTAATGGACAATGAATAATCAAAGAATAAACCAATAAGTGGAAATAGCTCTAGATGTGCAAAGGGTGTATTTCAGTAATTATTGTACTAGTGCCTTATGAAGTACATTAAAAATGCTGTCTCTCTACCCATGCGGTGTCAATAAAGTTTGTTTTTTGGAATGCCTAGAGAACAATTACTGTTCCTAACAGAAAGAAGAAAAAGAAAGAAGAAAAATCCTCCTACAAAGGCCTTCAATATCAGAATAGACTTTTTAAATAATATGGGTAACATTTACTACACTGTACAATTTCACTCAGTTCCGATTGTCTTGACCGTGATTTTTATTATTCATTTTTAATTTCATAATGTTTAGTCTCTTAACATTATCTCTCTGCGTGCACATAATAATATGTTATAGTGCATAATCATAATTATACTTCATAAAGCTATAACTTCCACAACAATTTTAAATTTAACAGAGCCAGTTTGGTGTAATGGTTAAGGTATTGGCCTGGAAATCAGGAAACAGTTGATTCTAGGACTCCCTGAGGCGTGAAAACCAGCTGAGTGACTTTGGGCCAGTCACTGTCTCTCAGACCAACCAAACTCACAGGGTTGTTATGGGGAAAATAGGAGGCAGGGGTATTAGATGCGTTTTCTACTTTGAGCTTATTTTATTTTATTTATTCAATTTTTATCCTATCTTTAATAGTGTATAAGTAACTCAAGGCAGGAAATATACCTAATATTCCCCCTTTCTCCTATTTTCCCTACGACACCAACTCAGTGAGGTGAGCTGGGCTGAGAGTAACTGGCCCTAAGTCACCCAATAGCTTTCATGCCTAAGGCTGGACTAGAACTCACAGTCTTCTGGTTTTAGACTGGCGCCTTAACCATTTGATCTGGCTCATGGATGGATGGATGGATCGATATGCTCTAAATATCATTATAGGGTTTCATGATGAAAAGTAAGGTTTAACCAAAAGAAAGGGACGGGTGAGATTTAATCCAAAAGAAGGTGAGGCAGGATTAATAATTAATCTTTTTTTTTAATGGCTGTTAACATTCTGGCACAATTACAAATAAGTGTCATTTCCTATTTGCCATTGGCTCAAATCCAGACAAATTTGTTACAAAATCAATAACGTGAGTCATTTTCTTCTATGTGATGCGTGAGAGAGTTAATGTGTTCAGAAAAATGTAACCTGAGATTAAATAAGTTTCATTGGAAAAGAAAAGCCATCTTGGTTAATCAAGCGTTTAAAATCTTCTCCAGTGATAACATTGTTGCAGACAAATCATTCCATGTAGGATGATGGGGCAGAGTTAGATGATTCCCTAAACAATCGATGTTGTCCTTATTTTATTTTTAACCTAGAAATGTTCTTTTAAAAATGTCAACATAAACCCTTCATTGTGAATACACAAGGTTGTTTCCTGATTAAGTCAGCCTGTTAACAATAACATTGGTTAGCAGCAGTAAAATGATGTAAGGTGTAAAAATCTATCTGATCCTTCAAGGCTTTTGTTTCAGAAGGCCTGCATATGCATATGCCGTTTTATCAAATAGGTTCAAGAAAACCTTGAAATATATCAATATTTAGTGAAATAGTTCTCGGGAAACATGACTGCAAGAGAGTTCTTAATGTAATTCTCCTCAACTCACAATCCTATCATGCACCAATTCTTGTTCATCTTCTGAAGATGTCATGGAAGATCTGTGGGAGAACTTAGACATATCGGAAGCATAAAAAGCAGTAATAATTATGCTGGTCAAAACATCAGAATCACTTGTTGGATAATATTTTTTTTGTGTGTGTTCAATTTTGTATCCAATTCTCAGAGACTACCTGGACAATTTTCTTGGCATTCTTGGCAATTTCAGATGGGGTTTGCCATTGCTTCTTTTCTAGGGCTGAGAGAGAATGACTGGCCTAAAGCCACTGAGCTGGCTTTCATGGCTATGGTGGGATTAGAACTCACAAACTCCAGGTTTCTAAGCCACTACACCAAATGGACTCTTGATATCTTTGTTAAGGACAAAGATCACTAAACAGTATGCCTCCAATTTCTCTAGAAGAACCACACACATATATAGAGATACAATGCGCATCACCCAAGATACATTTTTGCCCTTCTGTATTAACCAAACTCTGAAATGACCAGGCCTTCATTGTTTTAATTGGAGATGAAAAAGCATGCATTTGCACAACTATATGGATGCTTTGAAACTTTATATATTTATCTTTAAACATAGTGTTCCTGATTTCCCTCATGTCCAATACAGTATCCAGAAAATAATGGGGAGAAAATCAATTACATCCTTCCCCCTTTCCTCCCCTTAAGATATTAGGAACTAGTAAATTTCAGATGTCCCATTAGCTAATTTTCCAATTATGGTATGGCTTGCCTTCTTTTGTGTGGTTAGTTGTTTCCTTGCAAGGCTGTCACCCTCTGTTTATTTATTTCACATAAATTTAACTTTGGAAATGCCCAAGTAGGATACTGGAGGAGAGTGGACAAATACAGACACACTCCAAAATCATACCCATCCCATTCAAGTTGCAGTGCTCTGATTCATGGTTAATTCCTCCCACTTACCACCCACCCCTGGTTGGTAATGTACTAAAAATTCCTGGTAGCCAAGCCAGAAGAGAAAATGAATCATCTGGTCTATTGGCATATCCACAAATCACTACAAGCCTATTCAGCTACACACTACAGAGATGAGATAGCGGGTTGGCAGTGGGGACAACAAATGTTACAGCCGTATTGTTTGTGCTCACTCAAGAATTGGTAGGTAGTGTTTTAGCTCTGTACGAAAGAAAGACCTACAGAATGGTTTGTAACGTGCAAATATAAATGTGCAAGGGGATATCATCCAGCCATAGATGAATTGGTGAAATTCCATTGCTCAATTCAAATATCTTTATATATTGTTAGAGCTCTGTATTTTTCTGAGCAGATCTATCCACTGTTTCCTCTTAAAAAAAAAAATCTGGAATGGTCATTACTAAACCAGGCCTGTGGAATGTAGCTACTCAAACAATAAAGGAGCACAGAGAGGTAGGGCTGACCTCTGTTCCGTACCCTTGGAACATTTTGCAAAGCGTGCAAAAAGCCATGCTGTGCACCAGTACAATCCTAACTAGCCTGTTAGACCAGAAACTTCTAATAAAGTCCACACATTTTATCTCCTTGTGAGCAATCCTGCATTCCTGCTTTATCTCCAGAGGAAAAGGAGTGGCATAGTCTGGAACCAAGCAATGTAGCCCCTCCTGTTTTTTTCCCCCAACACCTGCATGGGACTCAAAATACACAATTCTATTACTTTCTGAGATAGGGTAGTTCTTTTGTACCGCGTGATCAATAATGCCTGCCAGAGCAAAGAGATTCTGAGCCACCCCATTCGCTTTAGCCAACAGACAACAGCTCCGAATCATGAAATGTGGCCCACAGCTATAAAAAAAGCTTTTGAGTTGAAGATTTGATTGGCCTGAAGGTGTCATGAGAGTTTGCATTGCCTTAGCTGAAAGAGAAAGGCTTGTTTGGAAATGAGGCCACTAAATCAACTCTGACATCTATGTCCTCCAGGCAAGGTAGTCCTTGATTTATGACCACAATTGAGCCCAACATTTCTATTGCTTAGTGAGGCAGTTGTTAAGTGAATTTTGGCCCTTTTTATGACCTTTCGTGCTGGAGGTGTTAAGTGAATCCCTGCAGTTAAGTTAATAACACGGTTCATAAGTGAATCTGGCTTTCCCATTTTGCTTGTCAGAAGGTCGCAGAAGGTCACAAAAGGGGATCGCATCACCCCAGGACACTAAAAACATCATAAAAATGAACCAGTTGCCAAGTGGTTGAATTTTGACCACGTGACCACGGGGATGCTACAACCGTCGTAAGTGTGAAAAAAGGTCCTAACCAAGTCACTTTTTTCAGTGCCAAGGTTTCAATGATCCCTAAATGAATTGTTGTAAGTGGAGGACTACCTGTCATTGTATGACTCTGATTGAGAACTCTATGGCTCTTCAGCAATTTAACACAGTTCCACTCCCTACTGAAAGTTGATATGCTTATCAGTTACTTCCTTGGAAGTGAAAATTCATCTATGGGCTATGTGCTCAGTCATTGCTGTTTTCTCCCATCATAGGAAGTGACTAGTGCCCACAGGTTTTATATGAATTCAGTAACTGTTCAAAGGACATTGGTCTAGACTCTAGACTCTATTGCAACATTTACTTTGCTCTCCAGGTCAGGCTATATAGCAATTGGATGAAAAGAACTTCCAGCTGTAACATTTAAAAGACTAAACCAGTGATGGTGAACCTTTGAGCACCAAGTGCCCAAACTGGAATGTGCCTGCATGTGTACGTGTGCAAGTGCCGGTGCTCCGATGCCCACAAAGACCAAGTGGCCGGTGTGCATGCCTGTTTTTTAGGCACCTTTTTGGCTGTTTTGGGGGCCATTTTCAGCCTGTTTTGGGGCTGAAAATGGCCCACAAAATGGCCTGAAAATAGCCAAAGAACAGGCTGTTTTTTGAGCCGTTTTCCAGCACTCCGCAAAGACCAATATCAACATGTGCACCAGAAACCAAAAGAGCAGCTGGTGATGGCATGTGTGCCCACAGAGAAGGCTCTGCGTGCCACCTCTAGCATGTGTGCCATAGGTTCATCATCATGGGACTAAACTGTTTGGTTCTCTGAACCGGCTATAACGTTAATACGGGTTCTCCCAAACTCGGGCAAACCCGTAGCAGCCCACCCCTGGGTTTATATGTATCTATCTCCAGTTTGGAAGGACTTTAGAAAACAATGGTTTTAATATCTAATTTTTACACTCAATAATGTATTAAAAACGCATATTGACAATGCATCTGATGATTACACGGGCCAAGCAGAAAGCTACTAATGTTTTTATTATGCTGTTTAAGAGTAAAAATTAGATGTGTTGGATTTTTGGATATAATATTTGTGACTACATTTCCTCCTGCATAGATTGTTCTGTTCCATCTGGATAAAAATCAGAAGTGTACTGTTTGCTTGATGGTGGTGATGTAAAATTTCACTTTATTTCATTTAATAACAGGAGGTTCTCTGGCTAGACCATAAAGATAGTAAAATGAGAGAAGTAAGAAAAAAAAACCTCCAATGAGATGTATAAATAAATAGCACAGTATAAAAAATTTTAAGGCAAAATCTAAAGTAGCAACTTGATCTTTAGATTGCTAATGGATTTGGATTAGGACCCGTGGTGGGTTCTGGATCCCGTTCCAACCATTATGGTTGGAACAGGCCTGGCATCGGCCACATGGACGCGCACGTGCATGCGTTGTAGCTACCAGCAACGCTTTCGCAAGCCTCCACGACGCTCCAGCTGCTCATCGGAGCATCGCTCAGGCGCTGTACGCGCTATGCACATTCGTGGAAGCGCCGAAGGCTTTAAAAGACAGGTAAGGAGCTCGGACGGGCGGGTGGGCCCTCCAGAGCACCGTACCGGAACAGTACCCATTGCTCCGGGCAGGCTCCGGTACGCCCATACCAGGGCGTACCTCCTGCAACCCACCACTGATTAGGACATTCATTTCCTCCATCCGGGGTCCTTAGACCAGTGTTTCCCAACCTCCACAACTATAAGATGTGTGAACTTCAACTTCCAAACTTCCCCAGCCAGCAGCTTAAAGTTGCCAAGGTTGAGAAATACTGCTTAGGCAAAAATATGTAGGAGAGTTCCCCCTCCATTTCCTTATACTTTTCAGCAGCTGTATTGTATGCATGTTTATTGATACTCCATAAGCCTTTTAAAGACAATATGAGGTGGGGTTGAGTGAAAGGCTTTAATAAAATGAATATATATATGTGTGTGTGTGTGTGTGTGTGTACACACATACATACACACACACACACACATATGTATGTATATGTGTGTTTTCATAGATTTTCACGAGTGTAGGTATGCTGGTCTTGTATTCAGGTCTTTTCCCGTGTAAGATTGAGATTGTCTTGGCAACATTTCGGTGAGGTCTCACTCGCCATCTTCAGGCTGGTGTTTTCGGCTTTGTGTTTGTGTGAGTAAGGTATGGTGGGAGCTGCCGTCTTTCTATAAATCTTGGTGGGAGTGTGTGGAGTGCTGGCTTTGTTTCAGTAAGTGGAATGATTGGCTGTGTAGTTGTATCATGATTGGTAGATTGGTGCTGATTGGTGCTGGCTGTGTGTCCGTTGTGGTTTTGTGTTGTAATGGCCTGGGTGGTGGATGGGGCTCGTTTGTTGACTAGGGCTGTTTTCCAGATGTCAGGTAGGTATCGTCACGTTTATTCATGTTGTGGGGGTGTTTCTCTATTTCGATAGCTTCCATAATTATTCTCTTGTTGAAGTGTTCAGTTTTGGAGATTAATTTGGTTAATTAAGCTCCCTTTGCTGCTCTGCCTCAGAGAACTTAAAACTGACGTGTCCTCCACTCTGCAGGTTGCTTTAAAGCTGGAGGAAAATAGAACTCTCACAATAGACCTGTAGCATCTTGAACCTGTGGACACGTATCAGCACTGCAATGTCTTTCCTCCACTATTCTCTTCCCTCTTCACATCCCAGGCTAACGTCTTGGGTGCGAAAAGCTGATTTATACTGATCCCCTTGATTTATGGGTGGGTTGGAAGCTGGGATTTCTCACTCTCTCCTTCCAGGTTGAAGCCCCGACACATTCCAGAGATGGAGATCTTTACCATTTCACTATTAGTTATCTCCACCATCCTCTAAACTCCAGCTGGACATGGAGAAGCTCAGCTTGATGAACAGTTGAGATAGCATCTCCAGCATTCCAAAGACTCTTGATTTATCTCTGCTCTGTTTATGAAAAGCCTTAAAGCTCTACTTTTCAGTTGTGATTTTCATAAGCAAGGCAGAAGGTTTTGTTTTGTTTTGTTCTTAAAGGCATCCCTTAGAGCAGGGGTCGGCAAACTTAAAACACTCAAAGAGCCATTTGGACCTGTTTCCCACAGAAAAGAAAACACCGGGAGCCACAATGGTCCTAACCGGAAGTCCCGTGTTCAATTCTGGAGCTGACCGGAAGTTCAGTTCCCCCACCATAGAGTCTCCTCCTAGTGCGGCATACTTTTTCCTCTACCTGTCATAACCGAAAGCCCTATTAATTGTGGAGACAACTGGAAAACCCTCCCCTTGCCATAGAGTCTTCTCTTGGTGCACTGTGCTTCTCTCCCCCCACCCCACCGGATGCTCCTCTCAAAATTGTGGTGCTGACTGGTGACGGAGTCGCAGCAGAGGGAGGAAAGAGCCACATGCGGCTTCAGAGCCACAGTTTGCTGACCCCTGCCTTAGAGTAAAAGATCAACTCAAGTACTGGAGGAATATTCTAAAAAGGATGGTGTGATTAGCACAGTTTATTCCAGTAAATAAATCCAATGTTATCTAGTGGATAATACTTTTAATGGGCAATGAGCAAGAACAAGGCAGAGAATATAGCAGGGGGTGAGAGGGGGGAGACTTCCAGGCCATGTCTGTGCTGCACTTGCAAATGCAAGTGAGGAAAGACTCACAGCATGGCCTTTTCCACAGATGATTGCTCTATGGGGTAATTGCCCAAGAGAACTCTGTATGTTGGCAGAGAGCATTAGTAAAGCAAAAGGTGCCCAGCTCAGCCAGAGCCTTGCCAAACAGGGAACTGGGCATTCCCACAATCCAAAGCAGAAGGAACTCCATGCCTTGTTGAAGGGTGATTGTTAACTTCCCAGTCTTCAAGCCCTTGGATTGCCTCCCATTCAGATCCTAGGTCTGATTCACCTCAACTTTTAGGCTCAGAGAAGAGCAAGCAGGAGCTCTCGCTGCTCAGTTCCAATTTCTATACCATCAACTAAATGAACCCCTTTCGTTCTCTATATGCGCTGTATTTGAATTGCTGTCCCTCCACCAAATTCACCACTGGTGGAACTCTTCCGTGTTTATAAATTATAAACATGCCTTATCATTATAAACATGTTTTATATTTAAAAAAAGAGGTTGAGACTCTGGAAAGTGTGCAGAAAAGAGCAACAAAGATGATTAGGGGGCTGGAGGGTAAAACAATATGAAGAATGGTTGCAGGGAAGTAGTCTAGTAAAAAGAAGGACTAAGGGTGATATGATGGCAGTGTTCCAATTCCTAAGGGAGTGCCACAAAGAAGAGAGGGTCAACCTATTTTCAAAAGCACTGGAAGGCAATACAAGAAACTGGATGGAAACCAAGCAAGGAGAGAAGAAACTTTGAAATAAGGGGGGAAATCCAGATAGTGAGAACAATTAAACAGTGGAATGGCTTGCCTTCAGAAGTGGTAGGTGCACCAATACTGGAGGTGTGAGACCTGGAAGCCATCTTTTACATCGGGCCTTCAGGCCTGCCACAATTTCTACTGTGGGAAAATGGGAGGGGGGATTAGATGGAGAATGGGTGAGATATAGCCATAATAACATTCTTTTCTCAGAGTCAAGGACACCTTGCCCTGCAGCTGCGATGAGGTGACTGGGAGGTATCTCCAGTTTTGGATGGTGCCTGATTGGGCCATGTGAGGGCCATGTGGGTGCTGGGCAGGGACCTGAACTTTCGTTTGGGTGGGGAAAACCTGGAAACTTTCAGATTCGGGTTTCCCCAGATGTGGCAACATGACATCTCTAATAAAATGGAACTTTGAGGCACCTCAAGCCTTGGAGTCTTCTTTCGTTTGGGGTGTTACTTGAAACCCTGACAGGAGGCTTTAAGGAAGAGTCTTTAGAACAGGGGTGTCCAAACTTGGGAACTTTAAGACTTGTGGACTTCAACTCCCAGAATTCCCCAGCCAGCCTGGCTGGGGAATTCTGGGAGTTGAAGTCCACAAGTCTTAAAGTTCCCAAGTTTGGACACCCCTGCTCTAGAACCACTTGAATGGTATAGGGCAGGGGTGTCAAGTGACGTATCAGGACTTTTTGCCCCTTTTCTAAACCAGGCATAGGTGTGGCCAGCACGTGATGCATCCGGGCCATAGGCTGTGAGTTTGACAATCCTGGTATAGGATAGGGGTCGGCAACCTTAAACACTCACAAAGGTCCTAACTGGAAACCCCCCGTTCAATTGTGGAGCTGACCAGAAGTCCCGTTCCCCCACCATAGAGTCTCCTCTTATTGTGGCATCCTTTTTCCTCTACCTGTCCTAACTGAAAGCCCTATCAATTGTAGAACTGACCGGTGACAGGGAGCCACAGCAGAGGGATGAGAGAGCCACATGCGGCTCCAGAGCTGTGGGTTGTTGACCCCTGGTATACAGTCTCCTGCTTGAGCAGGGGGTTGGACTAGATGACTTCCAGGCTTACAACTCTGTTCTGTTATTTCTCAAACATACACCCTCTCTGTGTTAAATGTGAGTTTCTCAGCCTGTATTCTACCTCTTTTTTTTTTTTGGCAAACTGGCAAATGTATCACCCTTATTCTATGTCTGAAGAAAACTCAGCTGGCTGACCTTGATAATTTATTTTAATTGATGGTGGATTTGCAGTTGTGTGTGTGTGGGGGGGGGGGGAGAATTGTAATCTCTTGCCAGTTCTTTTTGTTCTGACTTTGCTTTGCTTGTGTTTAGAAGCTTGGTTGGTCAGGGCTTGTTGCAAACACAAGAGCTTTACCTGGGCTGTCACAAACCTAGCAGCTGTGCGAAGCTGACAATATTATGGTTGAATTGACATCCGGACATCCTGCCAAATTCTATGAGGAAGCAGAACTTTGATGTCCTTAATGCTTTGCAAAGCAGGGGAAGCTTCAGCCAATAGCCACATACCGTATTTTTTCTTTTCCATCACCCACTCTTGGCTGAAGAATTTGGGAGTCCATTGTGGTGCTGATTATTCCCCAGGTGAAAGCTCTTTGAAATAGTTACTCATTGGTAGCGCCCTCCTTTGATGGTATGGTAGCTGGAAGGGACAATCAGTTTATCTCCTTTCAATCTTTCCCTTTCTTCAAGCTTTTCTGCCTCCCTCCTCCCATACACCTTTGTCCCAGGCTGCCAAAATAAATGAATAAATCAGCCAGGAAATAAATCAACCAAATACCTCTCCAAAAAGGCAATTATCTCCCCCCCACAAACTTCTGAATAACTTCAGGGAAAGAATGAACTCTCTGTGCTACAACAAAACCACATTAACGGGAAGGTTGCCAGAAGCAGACGTTGATTTTGAAATAATCTGTGGATCCTACATCAGGATCTGAATCTTTCCCTTCCTTGTGCTCAGATTGCAGCCGCTCATCAATCACACACGTTTGACACGGTTGTCAAGTTCACGAAAGTTTCCTAACCCTAGCCCAGCCACAGGAACAGTGTTGTGCATATTGAGCGAAACACACCTGAAAATCTGCCAATAAAGGAGAATATTTGTAGCTCCAGGTTGAAGTGAGAGGTCCTTGGGGCTCTCTGAGCTTGGTTGTTTTCTTGCAGACGTTTCATTACCAAACTAGGTAACATCATCAGTGCTAGCATGAAACGTCTTGCAAGAAAACAACCAAGCTCAGAGTGCATCAAGGACTCCCCCTCACATGAAAATGTGTAATATCTTTGTGGTGAGACATTTTGGGGATGAAATTCACAGACCTGATTGTAAATTGAGATAATTGGGAAAATAGAAAATCTGAATAGATAAAAGATTGTTTATTTCTATATCTGCACACCCGGGGAGACAATATTTGCGTGATATGCTCATCTACACTTTTGACTTTGTTTATCTTCCTTTTTTGTTTTTGCCTTAATGTAATTAAGCGGATCAAAGCCCAAAAGAGAGCAAAACAGTGTGGTGACCTTGGACCAGTCACTTCTGAAAAACTTGCCAAGAAAACTGCAGGGACTAGTTTAGGCAGCCACCAGGAAAAAGGAGCACTGCCTTGTAATTGTCCATACATAATGTGTACATGGGTTATTAAGCTAATACATAAGGTGGGCTTGCACAATATAAGTAGGTTAACATGTAGGTGGTAAATTTCTGGTTCAGAGTGTTGCAGGTATGAGTTTTCTGACTTCCCCTTCCTTTGAAATGTCACTTGCTTCTTGCTTCTTTAATAACTGACCCGAAAGGGAGAAGAAAAAAAACCCTGATCGGCCAAATAGCTGCTCCCTATTGTTTCTGCTTGGCTGGCAGGCCTAAAGCAAAACACAGATTTGCAGAGAAACTGAGGACACAAAGATTGTTAGATTTATTTTATATTAGTGCTCTTTTTCTTCAAATTTAGATGCCTTCATTCCTCTTTTAAGTTTCATAGTTTTAATTCTATTAAATATAATTCTGTATTCACAGAGACAGACATCCCTTCACCTCCTTTATATTGCTTGGGGCATTTATTGATAGTGAAACCATGCAAAAAGACAGTTAAATAAACAAGTAAAAACAAGCCCAATGCCAGTGATCTTCTGGGCTAGGAATTTAGGGAGCTTAAGGTTATTCCCTTGGAGGACAGCAGTTGGGGGGGGGGGAGAAGAATCTTGAATATTTTCCATTTTTGCTGCTTCACAAGCTGCTTCCAGTTGTTTAAAAAACCGTCATTCATTATCCCTGTTACTTGTCTTTCTTTCGTGCCAACAACTGCTAAACCTCCCAGCATTCACCATAGGTTAACTTCCCCATATGGAGAGTCGGGTAAAAATGCTGCTGTGAGCATTTGTGAGCCCTGGTGACGCAGTGGTTAGAATGCAGTATTGCAGGCTATATTCTGCTGACTGCTGATTGCTAGCAGTTCGACAGTTCAGGTCTTATAACAGATTAACAGCATTGGAAGAGACCTCATAGGTCATCTAGTCCAACCCCCCTACTCAAGTAGGAGACCCTACATCCTTTCTGACAGTCCAATCTCTTCTTGAAAATCTCAAGTGATAAAGCTCCCACAACTTCTGAGGGCAAGCTGTTCCATTGGTTGATTGCTCTCACTATGATAAAATTTCTCTTTATTTCCAGGTTGAATCTCTCCTTGTTCAGTTTCCATCCATTATTCCTTGTCTGGCCTTCAGGTGCTTCAGAAAGTAGCTTCACTCCCGACTCAAGGTTGAATCAGCCTTCCATCCTTCCAGGGTGGGTAAAATGAGGACTCAGATTGTTGGGGGAAATATGCTGACTCCATAAACCGCTTAGAGAGGGCTGTAAAGTACTGTGAAGTGGTATATAAGTCTAATTTCTATTTCTATTTACACTTAGATTATCTGATTAAATGGAGGAAGACCAGAGCTGTCTTTTGCTGGTATAGCCAAGTGTTTCATGTTGTCTTGGAATCTCTCTGAAGTTTCAAAAGTGGTTTGAACTCAGGAGGGATTTGAGAGAAATCTGTAAGTCTGGTTAGTATAACATGAGCTGTATGGCCCTTGGGTAGCAGTTGAAGGAAGGTCTGGCTTTATTTGAACCCTCTTGTGGTTTCTATATTTCTTGTACTAGTTTTGGTTGTAGTTTTTTTTAGTAGTTTAGAAAATCTCTATGCTCCTGTACAGAGTGTAGAAGGATCCACCTTATTATGTTTTTATTTTCTTCTAAGAAGATTCGGGCAGTGGATGTGATTTGACTTTCCCTTGTTGATTTTTTTTTCTGTCAATGTGCAATAGATTTAGCTGAGACCTAATGTCTGGCCACCCTCAAAGCTTGACTGCTGAATGATTTGTGGATTCTAAATTACCCCAGTCCTAGTCCAATGCTTGATGGGATCTTAATCCACACCAGACCTTTTTCATATCACCATGTTTACAAGACTTGCTAATAAATCAAAGGTCTACCCAACACTGCCTGCTTCTCATCATCTTACAATTAATGGTTATTTGAAACACCACAGATGCAACTATGGGAATGTTACCTGATCTAATGTATGGCTTATCCTGCCGAAGGACAAGTAGATAGGGTGATGGATATAGGGGCCTATAAATTGCAGGAGATCCTCCCGGTTTGTAAAAGGTTTGCCAGTATTCATGTCATTTATGGAGCTTATCTCCACACCATCCATCTCCCTGGCTTTTATTTGGAGAAAAGGATGCTAACCTTTAGCCTCAGCATCTGTGTGCCTGAACTCCCAATTGCTCCCCAAGGTGTGGCTGGAATGTATAAAGGGATAGCCAGCAAGTATTTTGAGAAAGCAAAGAGGCTCTTGCTGAACTCAAAGTCTGGCTTCTGCTCGTCAAAAAATGTTCAGGAAGGGAAGAAACAAGTTTTATATTTCTCCTGTTTAGATCCTCTCTGGAATGTCAAAACGGGGACTGAGCAAAGCTGCTCAGAGAGCATTGGGGATTCGCAAGAGTCCATTTGAGTTGCGTAGCCAATACGTTTGAATAAAATAAATGTTATGATTTAAAACGCAAGATAAATATGTTTGATTGATTGATTACAGGCCATCAAATCAGTATGTACTCTTAGCAACCGCATACATAGATTTTTCTTCATGCTGATCTGCCCCCCCCCATCTGATCCTTTAAATCTTCCGACAGGATATTTATAACCACTGTAACTGAGTCCATCCACTTTGCTGTGGGCTGTTCTTTTCTTCTCCCTTCCAAATTTGCCAGCTTTAGAGCCTTCTCAGAAACCTTTGCATAATGATAAATACGGCCTCCAGCAATCAACAGTGCAGTCTTAAGGAAAGATAGTGATGTACTGTATCTAGATGCCTCCCTATTTTCACTTTTTCCTTGACTGTAGAAAAATTGCTTGATAGAAAAAAGAAACAGAAAAAAAATTATATTTCTAAAATAGAAATTGAGCAAATCAGCCTCTGCTTACTAGTATTGTAAGAGGGCACAGGATTTTTGGCTCAGGGGATCTTTGTATTAAGAATTATCCTCCCTCAATTGGCAGCATTCTGGAGAAATTAGCTTAGAAATGTGGTTGTCAGGGGATGAAGAGAAGGTTAGAGGAATATCAGCATTTGGAGGTGGAGAAGGGAGAAGTTAAAAAAAAGTCTAGCATCTCGATGGTAATAACTGCAATTCAATCAATCAGAATAGAGATGGAAGGGACCTTGGAGGTCTTCTAGTCCAACCCCCTTCTCAAGCAGGAGGCCCTATACCAGTAATGGTTAACCTTTTTGGCACCAAGTGCCGAAACTGGAGTGTGCATGGATGTTCACATGTGAGTGCATTCGTGAGCACACCAGAGCGCCAGAACCTGGAAGAGCAGCTGGCGATGGCACGCGTGCCCACAGAGAGGGCTTTGCATGCCACCTCTGGCACGCATGCCATACATTCGCCATCACGGCCCTATACTATTTCAGACAAGTGACTGCCCCGTTTTTTTCTTACAAACCTCCAGTGATGAAGCCTCTACAACATCTGGAGGCCAGCTGTACCACTAGTTAATTGTCTTCACTGTTAGAGCATTTCTCCTCAATTCCAGGTTGCTTCTCTCCTTGATTATTGATGCCCTATTTACTTTCTCCTTATGTCAGTATCACATGCAGCCATGATGGCGAACTTATGGCACGGGTGCCACAGGTGGCACGCGGAGCCATATCTCCGGCACGCGAGCCATCAGACCCAGTGCGCATGTGCGTGCCAGCCAGCTGATTTTCAGCCTTCCAGAGGGCCGGGGGAGGCCATTTTGGCCCTCCCCAGGCTTCAGGAAAGCCTCCAGAGCCTGGGGAGGGTGAAACCAACCTCCCCCGGCCCCCCAGAGGCCCTGAGGAAGCTGGAAATGGATCGTTTCTGAACTTCCAGTTGGCCTGTTGTGCCTGTTTTTCACCCTCCCCAGCTCTGGAGGCTTTCCTGAAGCCTGGGGAGGACGAAAATGGCCTCCCATGGCCCCCTGGAGGAAATACCAAGCTCAGCTTGGAGTCGAGTAATGCAGCGTGTTTGGGGGCGGAGCATGTGGGGGAGGGTGCATGCATATGTAGGTGCACTTTGCATTATTGCCAGCTATTGCATGCACACCCTTGCATCTTTTGGCACCCATCAACAAAAAGGTTAGCCATCACTGACATACAGTATTACTGCTGTTAGATGGAAAGGCACACAAGGCTAAAGGCAACAACAGCTCTTTATTAAAGTACAACAAGTAAGAACAATCCAGCGAAGGTTGAGTCTGACAGCAGCCCTTTTATAGGGAGCTGTCAGACCCTTCGACCAATTAGATTAAACCTGTGTTCCCGCCGGAACAGAGGACCTTGGTGGAAACCACTATAGTTGAATCAAGTATCTAACACCTGCCATGTTACTTTTGAGAGTTAATAGGGAAGCTGCTGAAACCCCTAAGTATGGGTAAGAATCAAAGAATTCAGTGTTAGCTTGATGAGGTAGATTTTTAATTTCAAAACAGTTTTTATTAGCTTATAATATAGCATACAAAGAAAATACAAAAATAAATAGTAGGGAAAATAGGGAAGGGAAAAGGGAAGGGAAAAGTGAGGGAAAGAAAAGGGGGGGGGGAGCATTGACTTCAGACTATCTCTTGTACAATAGAATAAGGCATTAACATCAGACCTCAACTTTTTACTCTTACATAATAGTATAAACAAGTAATCTATCTAATTGGTAAAATCCAAAATGAAAGTTTCATTTTTTTTACACCTCAAGCACAAAGTCCAAAAGTGGTTTCCAAGTAGAACTAATAGTATTTATACTTTTTTCTTTGATCAAAACAGTCAATTTAGCTATCTTGATGAGGTAGATAAGTAAACTATTTCCCCGCCATTTGCAAGCAAGCTTGTCAACATTGCATGTTTCCTTCTGGTTTTGCATTTGGTTTTTGTTTAAACAAATTAAGTGAGCTGCCTATGGAAAACTAATCAGCAGGTGCTGGTGATAGGGTTATGTGCAATTGGTCAGACAATGGGATCATCCTTTGAGTGCCATATTCCTTTTTTGTTTGCATAAGTGACTAAGTGTTTAGAGTTGATTATTATTATGCAAGAGGGAGTAATAGAGCTGTATAAATTCCTGTTAAATTAACTTGTCTATGTGGCATTGTGTGAAAGAGGAATCTATTCATTAATTTAGAAATGAATGAAATTAAATAAAGATAATTTAGTGTCCCATTTGTACTAATTATCATATAATATTGGCAAGGGTTGGCTTTAGCTTTTCTTGGTGACAATAGAAACAGCAACAATACAACTGAATGTCATAACTTTCTTTTATTTATCAAATTGGTAAGGTTGCCTTACTCAATGATGTACGTCAGCATGATATAATATTAAAAATGATACGAGAAAGACAAGGCAAGCATCCAAAAGCAATAAAACAAATACTATCCCTCCCAAACAAACCAGTATTTTTATAATAAAGTTACACATAAGGGATCCATTTGTTGTCTAATGATCCATCTGCTTAGTAAGTGATTTCTTGCATCTAAACTGTTTTAAAGCTTGTTGATTAGTTTAAATGAAAACTTCAATGTGTCCCACAGCTCTTGTGTACAGGGATAGGATAGTAAAATGGCCATTTGCTTCACCAATGAAATATGAAACATATTACCTTTAGTAAAGCAATTTATTTACAATAAACTCTGAATGAGATGTTTGAAAGCTTCTTCCAATGCTAGGGGACAACAACCTTTTTGTGTTTCAGAACTAGAATGGAATGTTATAAGATTACTGTCCATATAATATGGGATTACCCTTTCCTACTTCAGTCCCATCTTTTTTTCCTCTCTCTCTTATTCTTTATTTCTTTCTAGATTCCACCATACCTCCATCTTTCTTCCCCCCTTCTTTTACCATATTAAAGAACTAGCTTGGTATAATGGTTAAAGCACCAGGCTAGAAACCAAGGGACCATGAGTTCTAGTCTTGCCTTAGACAAGAAGCCAATTATTTGTCCGTGGGCCAGTCACTCACTCTCAGCCCTAGGAAGCAAGCAAGGGGAAACCCCTTCTGAAAGCTTGCCAAGAAAACTGCAGGGACTGCTCTAGGCAGTCTTCAGCAGTCAACAATGACTCAAGGGCACAGAAACAACGACAAATAAAACCACACCCCATATTATTTTAAAATTAGTTCAAGGCAATGACAAAATGCAGTTATTATCTGCATTACTCTAGAAGGTTTCCTCAAACATAATGTTGTCTAAACAAATATTTTTTTCTTTGTTCATGTTAAATCTCTGTTCTTCATGGCTAACAACCTATTAACACGTTAAGCCTAGGGGGGCATTGTAACTCTGGGAGAGATGATTGAAGATTGTTCTCACTGATGATTGTTGGAAGTACAATTCCCATGAATCTTGAAGGCAAGTATGACGTGAAAGCATTTCAACATAAACAAAAAAACGTAATCTTTATTGTGGCAATCTTTTCTAAAGAGGGAAAGACCTTGGACAGACAAGATGGCCACAACCAGCAAAGATTGTTTTATCAAAGTTAGAAAATTTATGCATGTTGTTTCAAGGTGGTAGATTACAGCTGTTATTGTAAGTATAATTGCAAGGTGATTAAAACATTTTTGGGGGTATGTTAGAGAGCAGTTTTGGTTAAAGACTGGCTAGAAACCAGGAGATGTGAATTCTAGTCTGCCTTAATCGCAACCAGTGCGGTGAGTTTTAGCCAGTCACTTTCTCTCAGCCCTGGAAAGGAGACACCAGGCAGTCAAGAAAACACATGGATCTGTCCAAGTAGTCATCAGGAGTCAAGACTTACTAGACAACACAACAATAAAAGTAATTGATACTCAGCAATGGCCAAGTTTCAGTGATTAAATATGCATCAAAGAAGGAAGGGAACAGATGGGTCATAGATTTGCATTAAAATGCATATCCTGATTTATATAAAAAGATACAAGTATAATAACAAAGGCTATAATATAACTTGACCTGCAATTTGTCATCCTTTGGGACAAAACTGGGCCTAAGTGACCAATACATGGTTTTAGGTGCTAATTCGCCTTGCAGCAAGATGGGCAGCAAAACAAACAAACAAACAAACTCTTCAAAACTCTTCTGGTATTATTTTTATGGTTCTTTCTCTTTAAACCAGATGAGGACCTCTTTGGCCCAGGGACCAGTTGGCCAAGAGTTGCTAGGATGATTCCATTCCCAAGGAATAATTTGACTTTGACATGGATCTGAACTCTGTGAAATCTGCCTGGTTGCATTCATAGCAAAACTGCAGTGGCTTTTTGCCTGCTTACAGGAGAAAATGCTATTTTTAAAGCAGAACAATTAAGGATGATTTGGGGGCCACATTGTGTGGATATTTAAAAAAAAAGATTTTCAAAGAAGAAATTGAACAACCGTTTGTCTGAAATGGTATCAGGTTTCCTGCCTGAGCAGGGGGTTGGACTAGAAGACCCCCAAAGTCCCTTCGAATTCTGTTATTCTGTATTCTTTAGATATTGCTAGAGCATGTTTGTGCCATGGTTAGATGCAACTGTGGAAAAGCTGTTGAATCCGACAATGCCTCAATTAATTAGTGGTCAATTAAATATTAAGTAGAGATGGTCACCCTTACTTTCAGTGCACCAATACTTAAAGCTTTTTTCTTCTTCTAAAACTATCTCAGCTTCTATATCTCTTCCCAGAAGCACAATGCACAGGAATTTAGCTGTCTAAGCATTTTCTGGCCTGCAGATAAAGGGGTGGGAAAAAAAAGGTTCTCTGACTGAATTCCATGTAACGTGTCAGGCTGCTCTTGAAGGAATGAAAACGAATGGTGTGATGATGACCTTTATGCTCCAAGTTATTTCTCATCCTATTTTGCTGACTTCTTCTCTGGGTGCGTTTGCTGCATTGTAGAGATCAGCATTCCTTCATTATTTTTCTCATCGTGCATGGTGCATTGATTTTAAGTTGTTATTAGTGGCATTCCTGCCATGCTGAACTATAATAACTATTTGGTAAGATGCAGTGGTGGGTTTCAAACTTTTTTAGAACCTCTTCTGTAGGTGTGGCCTGCTTTGTGGGAGTGGCTTGCCGGCCGTGTGACTGGGTGGGAGTGGCTTGCCAGCCATGTGACCAGGTGGGAATGGCTTGCCAGCTATGTGACTGGGTGGGCATGGCCAACTTATAAAATGTGGTGAAACTCACTTAACAACACTCTTGCTTAGCAACCAAAATGCTGGCTCAGAAACTCTGGCATTTGAAGCACGCAAGTCTTAAAGCTGTCAAGTTACAAGACCCTTGCACCCCTAACCCTTTAGAAAAAAAAATCCCAGGGATGTTCAAACTTGACAGCTTTAAGACTTGTGGACTTCAACTCCCAAAATTCCTCCTCCAGTCATGTTGGCTCAGGAACTCTGGCATTGAAGTGTGCAAGTCTTAAAGCTGTCAAGTTACAAGACCCTTGCACCCCTAACCCTTTAGAAAAAAACCCCAGGGGTGTTCAAACTTGACAGCTTTAAGATTTGTGGACTTCAACTCCCAGAATTCTTCCTCTCGCTCTTCATTTCCCCTCCGGGCAGGGGAAGGGAGCTGGAACCGGTTCTAAACAGCACTGTAGATTTGTGGAACCTCTTCTATAGAAGAGGTTAGAACTGGCAAGAACCCACCCCTGGTAAGATGTATCCCAGAAGGGCAGATCTTCCCCTGCTTTTACAAACACACTTGCCAATTGTTATCATCTCAAGGGAAAGATTCTTGATTGTTGAGATTAAAAGAAAAACCAGGTTGATAACACTGCACTTCTGTGGCATACCACATTTTTCACCAAGCGATCTTGAAAATTGCTGGATTGCCAAAGGCTAATCCCTGTTAGAACAAATGGCATTTTGAAACTGTCCAAATCATTCAACCTGGAGCCAATAATTCTTTCTTCATTAAACTGAGGCTGGTGTGAAGATGGTGATATTTCCATTCAGATGCTAGAAAAAATTAGAATGAATTGGTTTGGGCAGGGAAAGAGATTCAACATATGTAACACCCAGTGGTGGGATTCAATATTTTTTACTACCGCTTCTGTGGGCGTGGCTTGGTGTTCATGGCAGGGGAAGGATACTGTAAAATCTCCATTCCCTCCCCACTCCAGGGGAAGGTTACTGCAAAATCCCCATTTCCTCCCGATCTGCTGAGACTTGGGAGGTAGAGAATAGATGGGGGCAGGGCCAATCAGAGGTGGTATTTGCTGGTTCTCTGAACTACTCAAAATTTATGCTATCGGTTCTCCAGAACTGGTCAGAACCTGTTGAATACCACCTCTGGTAACACCTATTCTGTCCACCTACTCTGTTCTTCAGGAAGCGCCTATATCTCATACCCGTAGCCGACTGGGTGGGTGTGGCCAACTGGGTGGGCATGGCCAGCTTGACACCATTCGCCAAACTGCTGGCATGTTTGCTCTTTGCACTGGGTAGACCAGACTGAAGCTACGCTGGCCCGATGTTTCCTCTTTGCATTGGGTAGATTGGGCCAAAGTGGCACTGGCCGGCCCCTTACATTTTCCAGGACGGCCCCGCAGGTCAGATCTGGCCCATGGGCCTTGTGTTTGACATCCCTGTCATATACTGTTACACCAGGAGAGAACTGGCAAGATTGTAGCTCCTTCTACAAGGCTGGTACCACTAGATGTGACTTGAGCACCACAGTCGGTCAATGTTTGGGAGATACACTTCAGGTTGCCTATATTTGGCAGTAAGGAAGAGCTTTGATTCATTCCAATGAAAAGCCGCCACCCTATTCTTTCCAGCTGTTCACCTTTGAAGATCAGATGTGGAAACTTAATCAAATGACTGGATGGAGTCATTTTCCACAATGCAACACAACAGACTGGGTGCAGCAGCTACTTCAATGCTGCTCAAGATTGGTTTTGTTTGGGTTTAATTTAACCCTATGGGGTTAGTTGACTGAATCAGTTGACCCCTTTTTAGTGTTCCCGAACCACAGCAGTCCACTCCATTTACTCAGTTCAGTGTGTTGTGAGTAGAGTGTCATAGCATTTGGTTTATTTTGAGTTAAGCAAGTGTGTTTGGTTTTGCTTGATGGTTATGGTTCATGAACCCTGATTTATGTTTTAATATATCATTTGAAATCAAATCAACAATGTTCAAATTCAAATCATGAATAGATCAACATAGCTTTTCCCAGCTATAGCAAGCCAAACTCTCCAAGTGCACTTGTACAAGTAGCCCCCGACTTACGACCACAATTAAAACCGGAAAATTCATTGTTAAGCAGGGTGATTGTTATGTGAGGAATTACATGACCATACCTGATTTTTTTTTTGCCATGATCATTAAATGAGACATCACATGACTGTGATTTGTGAACTCCTGCCAGTTTTCCATTGATGTTGCTTGTTAGAAGGCAGCTGGGAAGATGGCAATCACATGAACATGCTGTGATGGTTGCAACAATGAAGGCTGGCCCTAAGTCATTTTTTTTCAGTGCTATGATAACTTTGAACAGTCCCTAAACAAATGGTCATAAGTTAAGGAATACCTAGTATCTGGTTCCATGGATGGGCTTCAAAAATTTCAGCAGCTGGGTAGGTGTGGCCATGAAGGGCGTGGCCTAGTCGGCCTCCTGCACCACCGCTGGGTGGCCATTTTCATGTCCCCCAGGCTCCTTGAGCCTCTGGGAGGGCGAAAAATGCTTCCCTCAGGCTCCAGAGGCCCTCTGGAGGCTGGAAATGGGCCTGTTTCTGGCGTTCCAGAACTTCCGGGAGGCCCATTTTCTCCCCCTCCCCGAGCCTATGCGCAGGCCTTGCACTTACCTCGCATCCAGGGGTGGGTTGCTGCCAGCATTACTGCCGGTTCGGTGCGTGCACAATTTTGCATGCACACACTTGCTTCGCTCGCGCTCACGCACACGCCAGACATACGATTTCCGCATGTGCACAGTTGCCTTAAATAAGTCTGTGCATGCGCAGAACATTAAAAATGGGGGGGGGGGGGACATGCCACGCTGACCGGAGAACCAGTTTGGAGGTGTGGCAGGCCTGGGTCACTGCCAGTTCTGGTGACCAAGGATGGCAAACCTCTAACAGTTTGGTCGAACCGGTCCGAACCGGTAGGAATCCACCTCTGCTTGCATCCAAAACCAGCCACGTGGAGACTCCTGGGAGGGGAGAGGTGGGAGAGGAAGGGCCAGCCATGGATGGGATTTGGAGGTTCTCCGAACTGGCCATAATGTTAGCTACGGGTTCTCCCGAACCTGGGCAAACCCATAGCAGCCCACCCCTGTCTAGTTCTCAATTTTAAAATTATAGAAAGAAAGGTATGGGCTTTATTCCAAAGTATTTCTATTAATACTGGATAAAGCAAATGAACAAATAAAGATTAAATCTTTATTCCCTTCATTTTAATGCAGATTCACTGTTGTCTTTTTGCAAGCTGTTTCAACCTTCGCTGGATTTAGAGTTCAAGAATCAAGGGTAAGGAAATCTCCTTTCTAATGTTTTGTTAAAGACTGGTGCCAGGAGAAAACCCAAATATTAGATAAACATCAGCTTTCTTGCTCTTTTCTCATTAGTTTTACAGCTTCTTCCCAAGTCAGGTTTGTTTTAGGGAGGTATTTTTCAAGGTCAGGATAACACACAAGAAGGACAGCGTGGGATGCAGGAAGAAAAGGCCGAAGAGTTTATTGTTGCCCTTTGCTTTTCTTGCTGGAATGTTTGGGGTGTTTTGAACGGTATCCAAGAAGTACATTTCACAACTCTTCAGGGGAAGAACCCTAATTTGATGCCAAAGGACACATTTTTCATGCAGACACTGGTGTCCAAAGTAGCAAAAGATACATCAGTAATATCAGGATGCAAGCTCTGCTCTTTCACACTCTTTCAGACACTGCCAATGAGCATATGAAGAGTGGAGTCCGCATTGTGAGATCACAACGCACAATTCATCGCTTGCATTTCATGACCCATTTTCTGTGCATGCCTATGATTCTAGATTCAATCCCTGGTTTCTCCAGGAAGGCTAGAGAAGATTTCTCTTTGGGATCCTTGAGCAGCACCCTGATGAGGTGGCTTCTCTCCTCAAAGCCAGCCATCATCAAAACTAGTCACAATTATATGGTCTGTTTCATTTTGACTTAGTGTCTCCCCGAATGCAAGTCTAGTGGAAATACATGGAAGGACATGGCTGTCATTTTCCCAGAGTGGGACAACGTGGAAAGGATGGCACCACTGCTGGATAGACATCTAAATAGTTGGACCAGCATACCAAACATATGTTTTTAATGGATTTACGTTTAGTTACAGCAGTATACAGAACTTTAGAGTTCTGTCCCGGATGACCTGGTCTTCAACACTGTTATAAATGACTTATGAGGAGATAGAAGGGATGCGCAGCAAATTTGCAGGTAACGCATAGTTGGGGGGATTGCTACCATTAGACTCTATCCAACCAAATGGCATTCAATAGTGACAAATATAAGGTTCTGCACTTAGTTAGGAATAACCAGATACAAGTTAAGTGGTAGTAGTAGTGGTAGTACTTGTACAGAAGGGTTTGGTGCAGGGATCCTACCAGTTTTAACAACTGGTTCACTGAGCACTCACTTTGCTCACCCACACACCTGACGTGCCTGACGTGTGCTGCGCATGCATGCGCAGTTCACAGGAAAGCAGCTGAGTGGCAATCCACTCTGCCCCGTCTTTCAGCTGGGCTAAAAAACAAGGGAATATATGTAGGTATAGCCCAGGGGTGGGTGGGCAGGCCCACCTGAAGGTTGGAGCGAAGATCTTTGGAGCTACTGGCTCGCCCAAACCGGGCCGAACTGGTAGAATCCCACCCCTGGTCTGGTGTCCTGGTAGATTAAGAGATTAATCTACAGATTAAGCATAAGCCAACAGCTACCAAATGGCGAATGGAATCTGAAGCTGCACATCAACAAGGCAACAATATTAAGATTTGGAAAGTGATCATTCTGCTCTGTGTTGCACTGGTCAGGTGGAACCTGGATTCCTTTGTCCAGTTTTAGTTGCCATAATACAACAAGAAGAAAACTAGGGGGACTGAAAAGAAGGTAGAGAAGAGCAACAAAGATGGTGAGGGCCTTGAAAGCTAAATTGTATGAGGAACATATAAAGATATGTGGTATGTTTAGTCTAAAGAAAGGGCTATGGAGAGACATGATAGTGGCCTTCCGATCCTTCAAGGGCTACCGCAGGAAAGAGGTCATGGATTTGTTCTCTGCAGTGCCCGAGGATAAAACAAAAATGAATGAGGGGAAACATCCAAGTTTGAAATAAAGAGGTAGTTCCTGGTCCTGAGAACTATTAAGCAGTGGAACTGCCTACTTCTTGGAGATGTGGGTGCTCCATCATCTGACATTTTCAAGCAAAAAGTGGACAGCCACATGTCCGAGAAGATCAGAGGATTCCTGGGTAGAAACTGAACCCTCAGATATCAAGAACACTTTAATAAATTCTAGTGTACAGAAAGCGTGGGAGTTACACAGATATTTAGAACTATTTCTGAGTAACCTGCTGAGCTATAAATTTTTCTTACTTTTAGGGCTTCTTTTCTCTGGTAATTGATGAAGATTATCTATGGGCCAGAATTGGTAAGACCTTGAAGGTCTCAGAACATGCACCATTTATTAACTTTGGCCATCAGTAGTTTAAACTGAGAACTGCTAATTCACTGTCTAGCAATTAAATTTCCAACCAGTTTTAATCAAGTCTTGAATAGCATCCAGATCTATCTTGTTGATTGGAAGTAAGCTCCATGTGTTCAACAGAATTTAATCCCAAGGAACTGGGAAAATTCAGTAAGGGTTACGTTAATGCCACGGTTATAGGTGACATTGTGCCTAATTTAACTCTTTACACTAAAACATGATTTTGTGAGCCATGGTTTGTTGAATGTAATACAAATGTCAGTATTATATAATGCTAAGCCATAATCGATGGCTTACAAATTATAGGGACTAGCCCAAGCACCAAAAAAACTAACAACCCCCCACCACACCTCCAAATACAGGTTTGCCAGCTGAGGCTTTGTGATTGTAAGATAAGTCTTTCTTTCAGTTGTTTATTTGCTTTCCTTTATTTTGAGTCTGGGAGTTTAGGATCCAATATTTAGTCTCCTATAATATATAGTCCCATAAGGACTACAGGTGATACAGTCGTGGGTTCTGGATCCCGTTGCAATCGTACCGGGGCCTGGCGTTCTCCATATGAACATGCGCATGCGCGCTACCTTCCAGCGACGCCTCCGTGATGCTCTAGCTGCTCAGCGGAGCATTGCGCAGGTGCTGTACGCGCCATGAGTGTGTGTGTAAGCGCTGAAGAGTTTAAAGACAGGTAAGTACGACGGGCGGGCAGGTGGGCCCCCCGGAGCACCATACTGGAACGGTACCCGTTGCTCCGGGCAGGCACCGGTATGCCCGTACTGGGGCGTACCGCCTGCAACCCACCACTGAGGTGATATGAAAATGGTATTTCAGTATTTGAGGAGTGCCACCAAGAAGAGGGGGTCAATTTATTTTCCAAAGCACCCGAGAGCAGGACAAGAAACAACATATGGAAACTAATCAAGGAGAGAAGCAACCTGGAATTAAGGAGAAACTTCCTAACAATGAGGACAATTAATCACAAGAATGGCTTGTCTTCAGAAGTTGTGGGTGCTCCCTCACTGGAGGTTTTAAGAAAAGAATGGACAACCACCTATCTGAAATGGTATAGGCAGTGGTGGGATTCAAATAATTTAACAACCGGTTCTCTGCTCTAATGATTTCTTCCAATAACCAGTTCACCAAAATACTCAGAAACTTACAAACGGTTCTCCCAAAGTGGTACGAACTGGATGAATCCCACCACTTGAGTATAGGGTGTCCTGCTTGAGCAGGGGGTTGGACTGGAAGATCTCCAAGGTCCCTTCCAGCTCTATTCTGATTATTTATTTAAAAAAATAATAGTAAGGGCCCATTGAATTCCCATTATGGGCCATTTCCCCACTAACGATTTATGGTATCTTTAAGCGTGGCCTCTAACCATCCAACCTTTGTGCTGAAAATCAGCAACATTTTGCGGTTGCCACAGAATGAATGAGTAATGCTGGAAAACCGTAAATCATTAGTGAGAAAATAGCCCCAGGCCCTTTCTTCATGTCTAGCAGTGACATAAATGTTATCAGGACTCATTCCCTTCTGACAAAGAAATGGTGATTAATTTGTGTACAGAAAAAAGTGATGCAAAGCACGGAATGGTAAAAATTAGATAGGAATCAGGGCAGCTCAGCAGAGATGTTAAATAAGTTACCTGTTCTGCCTCTCCCACTTCCCCCATTCCATCATTCCACTGCAGACAGGCATTTCGAAGAAGGTTGTGGTCTATTATCAGCAAGCAGTAATGCTGTTCCATTATTTCTACTCTTTGAACAATGTTAAGTCTAGAAGTCAACATTATAAAGATCTCCCTGATAATTGTTTGAACAAAGAAAAGAAAAGGTGCTTAGGCTACAAGGCAACAAGCATAAACATAGACAGGCACAGTAGACACTTAGAAGGAAATGGCACAATTCACTTGTCAGGGCTACCGAAAGCAACTTGTAAAGAGTGCGCCAAATGAAGAAAGAGTTACAAAACAGGAGGAACGATGTGCATAGTAAAACTTTTTGTTGGTGGATAATTAACGGTAGTAGTAAGGGTTTAGTCTGGCAAAATTCTGTCTATTGTGTCTCTTATGTGTACAGCTAAACTCTAGCTATTATCATTCTTGGGCTGAACCTGACAGTATTAGAATGAAACCAGAGGCTACTGGTCCAATTCCCAAGGCAATTTCAGACATAAGTAATTCTGTATATATCTAAGTTATTCCGAAAATGAAGCACCTTCATTCACAGAAAGCATAGTATGGTATTTATTTATCATCATTCTAATCTGTTGTGTTTGTTCTCTTGACAATAGGACATGTCATGAGGTGGAGTGGGGTGGGGTGTGCCTGTTCTTTTCTGCTAATTCTCCAACATTTATTTGCAAAACAGAATAAGCCAGCCTTCTGAAGCACATTTTTCAGATTCTCCTGGGCAATTTAGCAAAGGGAGCTCCTGCTGAAATCATCTAGCCCAGGGGCTTTTAAGGGAATATATTAGGTTTAATTCGCTTTTAAGGGAATATATTTAAGGGTATTTATCTTTTGTACCTGTTTTTAATGAGATGCCTGTACACCGCCCCGAGTCCCTTCGGGGAGAGGGGGCGGTCTATAAATTTTGAAAAATAAATAAATAAATAAACAGAAGCCCCCCCATTCAATTCTGGAGCCAACTGGAAGTCCGGTTCCCCTACCATAAAGTCTCTCCTAGCGCGGCATCCTTTTTCCTCTACCTGTCCTAACCAAAAGCCCTATCAATTGTGGAGCCGACCGGCGACAGGGAGCTGCAGCAGAGGGATGAAAGAGCCACATGCGGCTCCAGAGCCCCAGGTTGCTGACCCGTGATCCAGCCAAGTCATTTATCCAGACAAACTGGGTGCGATCCAGATGCTTTTGTCTGAAGGTTGCTCATGGTACAAGAAACTAAGTTGCCCCACTTATTCTAAGTTGCTCAATTTTACAAGACAAATTGGCAGATATGTATGCTGTGGGATATTGCTTTTAGCTAAAAGGTCTTTTCTTCTAGCCTGGAAATGTCAGAGGAAGATTCACGTCGCAATGGTATCAGTGAAATGTCCTGTGATATCTTCAAAGCTTCACACTGGCAGTGGCATAAAGCCAGAATTGATTCAGATACAGAAGCGCATTTCCATCCCTGCTATCACTTCACACAGCCATAGTAAATAGTGGATCCAGGATAAGTCAGGATTTGGGCCCCGCTCAGCTGAATACACATCACCAAGCAGTATCAGAATGGAATTTTGCTTCCGGTAGTGGGATTCCATGGGACTGGCTCTTGATGAAACACTGGAGAAGATGGGTCTAGCCAGCAGCCTTTTCTTTGCAGTTGGTTCTTCTCATTCAAAGTATTGGGTAATAAATACTTGCACAATTGACTTCACCCACGAGGGTGCATGATTTCCATACAGCTAACTGTTGAGTTGTATTATGCTTTGCAGAAGTAGCTCCCATATCTGAGCAGCTGTGCCATCAGCTATTAATTTGATTTTATGCATAATTTTAAAACCCTCAAATGTGATCATCATGCTTTTTTTAAAAAAAGGTGGAGGAGCCCTGGTGGCACAGTGGTTAAAGTGCAGTATTGTAGGCAAACTCTGCCTACAGCCAGGAGTTCGATCCTGACAGGGCTCAAGGTTGACTCAGCCTTCTATCCTTTTGAGGTCAGCAAAATGAGGTCTCAGATTGGGGGCAATATACAAATAATGCTTTCATTGTAAATGGCCCAGAGAGTGCTATAAAGTGCTGTGGGATGACATATAGGCCTTAATGCTATTGCTATTCTATCACACCATCGTGGTTGCCATTTTGCTTTTTTTTAACCCTATGCTGTGGGCACCACCAAAACCAATGCTTATTTTCATTGGTTACAACTGGGTTCTTCATCTGGCAGCATTGGTAGGTTTTATGTGTAATTTTGCACACATAATCACATGCTTTATGGCTTTTTAGTGCTCAGAAACTGAAATATTATCTATCAATCAGCAAAGGGAACCGTGGTGGTGCAGTGATTATAGTGTAGTACTGCAGGTTACTTCTGCAGATCACCGGCTGCCAGCAGTTGGCAGATCGAATATCACCAGGCTCAAGGTTGACTCAGCCTTCCATCCTTCCGAGGTTGGTAAAATGCGAACTCAGATTGTTGAGGGCATTATGCTGACTGTGTAAACCACATAGAGAGGGCTGTAAAGCACTCTGAAGTGGTATATATAAGTAGTATTGCTATTGCTAATCAGGTTGCTTGCCCAAGTCTGCACATTAATTTAGCATTTTTTATTTTGTGTGATCTGATTGTGGCACAGCATTGGCAAAATAGAGTACCATTTGCTCAAAGGGATTTGAATTATGAAGTTGAAAATTGGAAAGACTTAACTGCAATTGCAACTTTGTATATATACTTTTTTTCTTTTTTGCAGTACTGATAAACTCTTTAACCGTGATGAGACTTTGTTTTGGATTGTTATTTTCCAGGTAAAAGATGGGATTTGAGATCTTTCCTGCTAATCCACGCTGCGTGTTTAGGAGCTAAATAGAGTGATTAGTTTTGAAAGAGGAATGACAAATCCCACGTGGTGGGTTGTAAGCAGGAGAGCTGGCACACGTTGGATCTAGAGTTTTACTGTTCTGAAGAAATGTGAGGCGTGAAAGAATCAGCTAGAAGAATCCTGTTGCTTCACCACCTAGGAATGTAGAGGTTAAAGGGGAGATGTTTCACTCAGCCCTTGGAAACATGTGAGGCCTGCATAGACCTGAACTTTGAAAATAGACAGATTTCAATATTATTTGCCTTTCAAAGCTCAGCGTGATCTCTTTGGGTATTTCCTCCACTTGAGAACCATTAGAGTTAAGGCCCAAAGAAATCAGCAGTTCAGAACAAACGGGTTATGCAAACCTGAAAGCCATAGCCAGTGGTGGGATTCAAATAATTTAACAACCAGTTCTCTGCCCTAATGACCAGCTGGGTAGGTGTGGCTCAGTGGTCATGTGACTGGGTGGGCGTGGCCAACTCAACGTCACTCACATCAATGGGTACTTCGCTTTAGCTGTTACAATGTAATAAGGGTTAACTGTAAGCAGGGCAATAAAGATTAGGCTAGAAACAACACCAGAATGTTTCCTTCCTGCCTTCCTTACAGGATTAGCCCTGTAAAGTAGAAAAAAACAAAAGGAGATTTCTTCCAATAACCAGTTCTCCGAACTGCTTAAAAAGTTAACAACTGGTTCTCCTGAATAGGTGCGAACTGGATGAATCCCACCACTGGCCATAGCCCATTTTACCTTCCAAGATGCTTCTGTCTTTCTGCAGAAGCTCTCTGAGACTATATCCACCCTTCTCGAGCTTGATCTAAACCAGTGGTTCCCAACCTTTTTTTGACCATGCCCCATCTAAGCATCTCTAAAATCATGATCCGCTCCCCGTGACATATAATTCTTTACTCAAAAAGTACTCACACAGAGGAAGCCTTAAAAGGCTATTAACTTGGCTTAAACAAGGTTCAAATTGCTTCCATTAAAAATCAAATTGCCCCCTGTGGGGTGTGGGCCCCATGTTGGGGTACCACTGATCTAGACGAAGTTTACTGCCTTTCTAGGACCTATGCTTTAAGAAGAGATGCATCAGTTTTTCTATCTGAAGTTTCCCTTGCAGGACCAATGCAGAGCAAAGGAAGGTTCTTGCCTGTGAAAAAGACAGGAGGTGCCTAAGTTTCCCTACAAACCCCACGGGATTTCTCTCTCTCTCTCTCTCTCTCTCTCTCTTTAAAAAAAGTTTTTTTTAATTAATTATAAAATATTATAAGATACAAAACACAAAAGTAAATAGAAAAGCAGTGGGGAGGAAGAGAGGGAAGAAAAGTGGGGAAGGATAAGAAAAAGAAAAGGAAGCATTGACTCCCAACTCTCTCTCTCTCTCTCTTGCAGTAAAAGAAGGCATTAGCCTCCAATCACAACGTTTTGCTTTTTCATAATAATACGAACAAGCCATTTTTACCGTATAGAAATGGTATAAAGATCTGGTATATGGTATAAAGAAATGGCATAAAGATCTACCAATCTACTCGGCAAAAAACCCAAATTAAAGTTTCATTCTTTTTTCCACTTCAAGCACGAAGTTCAGAAGCTCCACGTTGAAACAAAAGTACTTACGTTCTTTTCTTTAATCAAAATAGTCAATTTTGCCATTTCAACCGCAGAGGGTTTCTCGTTCCTATGGAGTTTCTCTTGGACTCCGATATGGAGATATATTGCAGCCTGGTAAGTGCATGGTGCATGGCAGGGGTGGGTTCTGGGGGTCGCTACTGCCGGTTCGCTCGTGGGCGTGCCGTGTGCATGCGCAGAAGCAAAAAACAAGATGGTGACGCCTATGGTTTGGGTTCGGTTTGGGGGCGTGGCAGACTTGGGCCAGTTCCAGTGACCCAGGCCACCAAACCACTACTGGTTCAGCCGAACTGGTCTGAACTGGTAGGAACCCACCACTGGTGCATGGGGAGGATTTCCAAGGGGAGCATTTGTTGGTGTGGAAATGACTCAAGGTGGTTTTCCTGAACTTAGTAAGGCAACCCTAGAAAGTGCCTATCCCCTTCTTTCAAAACAGAACCACCAATGTGCAACTGGCAGAATCTACCTGTTAATTAACCTTTGCGGCATTAAAGCTTTTTTTTTTTTTAAGGTCTAATGATTTTTCAAATGAGCGTTAAACCAATGTACGTAAGGAGGCAATGTAAGAATTGGCAAATGCTAGAAAATGCAGGCCAGGCATTATTTTATTTATTTGCATCTCCCTTAGCATGCAACTCCTTTTGTGGAAACCAAAGGGTCAGGCCACTCCTGTAGTCCCAGCCAAAATGCCTACGGAGGGTCGTGCCTAACAAGAGGAAAGCAAGCAACCTGCCTAAGCAGCTGACAGGAGCTGGGCAGATCCCAACCCTTGACTGCCTCACTATCTACATCGCAATGAAGTGTGCTCTACCTCGCCCACAACAGAATTTGTATGAGGAAAAGCGGAACAGGCAAAGGTGACATCGCACTGTGTCACTTTTGGGCTGGGAAGACCAACATTATGAGGACGTTATGGAAGAACATTTGGCTGCGGTGACAATTTAAGATTGAGGAGGCTGATGTTCAGGACTTTATTCATCTTGAAGCTTGCTGAACTCACTGGTGGGAGTGCCTCTCTGCTTAATCACAGACTTGAGCCACGTTTACCTAATCGGGTGTTCTGGGAAAGTACTGGATACCTACAGTAGGAGAAAAGCAGAAAGTCTTTTCATATGGTATTGAATCCTTGGATAAAGAAATTGTCAACTGCTGAAGAAAAAGGCTAAGATTGGATACCTGAATTCTCGTAGAGAGGGGGGTGGATGGACTGTCAGGCCTGCAGCCCTATTTGCTTGTGGATCTTAGGCCTGCCACACTTTCTATTATTCTACTATGCATTTTCTATTGTGGGAAATTGGGAGGGGGGATTGTATGGCGTTAGTTGATATGTAGCCAAAACAAAATTCTTTCTAGAAAGCCAAGGTCATCCTTTGTCTCTGCACCTCTACACCTGATAGGAACTGGATGGGTGGAAGCTGCCAGCATGGCAGTGGAAGATTGGACCATGTGATGGACTTGTGAGTGTGGGGACAAGATCTTGAACTTTCAACTGGGTGGGGCAAACCAGGAAGCTTTCAGATTCGGGTTTCCCCCAGATGTGCCAACATGGCTCTCTTAATAAATTGGAACTTTGAACAATACTTTGCCTTGGACTCTGATTTAATTTTGGATGCTATTTGGAACCCTGACATGGACCCTGTTTCCTTACTTTCAAAATGAAAAATAATCTGCCTCTGAACCCATATTATTAACTCTCTACAGGCAGTCCTCGACTTACCACAGTTTGTTTAGTGACTGTTCAAAATTACAACGGCACTGAGAAAAGTGACATGACCATTTTTCAACACGACCTTTTCAACATCCCCATGGTCATGTGATCAAAATTCAGATGCTTGGCAACGGACTCATGATGGTTGCAATATCCCGGGGTCATTTCCTCCTTTTTTTGTGACCTTCTTTTAAGCAAAGTCAATAGGGAAGTCAGACTCTCCTAACAAAGGTTTTACTAACTTAACAACTGCAGTGATTTGCTTAACGGTGGCAAGAAAGGTTGTAAAAGGGGGCAAGATTCACTTAACAAATGTTATCGCTTAGCAACAGAAATGTTGGGCTCCATTGTGGTCATAAAGTTGAGGGCTGCCTGTACTTCTCATGCATCAGACTGAAACTGGCCCTTAGTTGAGTTTGGCATGGAAGTCAAATAGACAATCTTTCTTCACTCCTTTCTGTGTTATCATCTGCACTTTTCAGGTGCTAGAAACATGTGATAATAGTGACTGTGTAAATTTCAGTGCCTAAAATAGTATATTTTCTTAGGATAATAGGAACCTACCAAGTTACAGAATTTTTCACCTAACTAACCTAGGATTGCTTCAGAATGGTTTTCTACTGGGAGGCTCAACCTGGAGTTCACCTGTATGCTAAATTAAGTATGTCACAGGACCATGCAGTCAGGCCTGCTCTGCAGCAAAAGAGGACATTTAAATCAGGGGTCTCCAACCTTGGCACACAACCTTCAACTCCCAGAGCTCCTCAACCAACGAAGTTGAAGTCCACAAGTCTTAAAGTTGCCAAGGTTGGAGACCCCTGATTTAAACAACACTCATCCCAATCAGAGGTGGGTTTCTACCAGTTCGGACCGGCTCAGCCGAGTAGGTAGTAACTCGGCCAGACATGCCCCTGAACTGGTTCTATCGGCGGCATCTTGTTTTTTGTTTCTGCGCATGCTCAGAAGCATTTTTTTTTACTAATGCACATAGGCGTGTGAATCGCATGCCCGAATCGCATCCCTGAGCGAACCGGCAGTAACAGAAGCCGGAGCCCACCCCTGATCCCAATGGCTATACACTTTTGATCTAAGCCACAGTACCAACAGGTAGCAGGCAGACCCTGCCAGAAGTAGCAAAGATATATCACACAGCAAATTGCATTTTCACTACAATATTAGTGAAGGGCCAACAGTTTTCAATCAGCTGCCTCTATGACCTTGTTCCCATCATTCATTTAAGCAAGCTGGAAGATAGTGACTTGTGAGAAGACTCAGGGTTTTTGATCCAATCAACTAACACATGTGGAATTAAATTTAGCCCCAAATGGATCCAATCATGCACAGGGTTAAGCTAATTTTATCCCCTTTGTGCATTGGGAATCTTATCAATTGACCTATTTTGCACAATACTCCCTCAGGAAAAAGAGCTGGAGAGAAAGAGTGGCTGATAGAGTAAGTCCCTCCCTTACAAAACTTTCAAAAATCTCCCCCCTCCAATCCATACTGATTGGTCACAATATCCAACCTCACCTCCTATTGGCTGCCTGTCATAAAGACTTGCTCGTATTCAAGAGTTCTAAGCTACCTGGCAATTTTTGGCAAAAATGGGCAGTGCTCCATTAATTCTAAACCAAAATGATTTTTTGTCTTGGCCTGATTTTGTACTACCAGAAATCTCTGGGTTGGTGGCTGATTGGGCATATGTTTGTTGGAGGAATATTGGTAGGCAGTGAGGGATATATATCTGAAAACAGGGTAAGAGTGGTTTAAATTCACATCCTTGCCAAGTTGGCCCCTGGCTCAGTCAGTAGGGGTGAAATCAACTTACCTTTTCTACCGGTTCGCAAATGTGAGCACCATCATCGCACATGTGCAGGACCCTCCGCGCATGTCCAGAATGTTAAAAACGGGATGTGATGATGTCCAGGCGGGTGGGCGGAGCCGCCTGCTGCCACCGCTACCAGTTCGCCTGAACCAGATAGAACCGGCTGAATTGCACCACTGGTTACTTGTTCTTTGGCATTCAAAAACTTGTTTCATTGGCTAGGCCCATGATGGTGAACCTATGGCACGTGTGCCACAGGTGGCACATGGCGCCATTTGTTAGAACACGCGAGGCATTGCCCTGCCAGCTGATTTCAGCCTTCTTTTTCAGCCATTTTTCACCATTCGGGAACGGACCTGGTTTGTCCATAGGGCTGTTTTTTGCCCTCTGGAATGCGAAAAATGGCCCAATGCACAAACCGGAAGTTCGGGAACGGACTTCCAGTTTTCCCGTAGGGGCATTTTTCACCCTGAAGCCTCCTGAAGCCTCTGGAGGGCCTCCGGGGCGGGGGGGAGGCTGCTTTTGCCCTCCCCAGGCTCATAGAAAGCCCCTGGAGCCTGGAGAGGACGAAAAACAGTCAATCCACACCAAAAGCAGGGTGGGAGGCCGGGGGTCACGTGCACATATGCGTGGGGTCACGCACATAGCATTATGGGTATGGGCATGCCTGTGCACCACCCCCCTGCCCTCCCCCTGCTTTTGGCATGTGATGGGAAAAAGGTTTTAAATGGCCCAGAACTACAATGGCCATTGCAAAAGGATACAAATTCCTCCCCCCCCCCCGGTATCTGTGGTTGCAATCTCGATGCTTGGCAACCTGTTTGCACTTAACAAACAGTTGGCCAAGCATCCCGTGGTCATGTGATTGCCATGCACCATCTTCTTTGCCGGCTTCTTCGGAAAACCAGTGTAGCAATTGGCAGGGGATGTTGCAAGCTGCCTCCACCTGCAAAGCAAATTCCATTTTGTTTCTGAAGGCTGGCTAAAAGAACGGCTCCCTGAGGGGAGCTGAAGTCCTTCAGCCGGGTGCAGAAATGGAGCTGAAACCCTGAAGATTTTATCTTTGTTCCTGTGTTCCTGTGGTCCTGTAAGTTGCCTTCCATGCATGGAGGGGAGCTGCTCTTTTGCCAGGCAGCTCTTTCAGCAAGCCCCCAAGAAAGAAAAGACAGCCTAAATCCAAGCAGAGAGTGTAGAGTTGGCATGATATGATAAGGAGCATGGGGTGCCCCAGCGCGTATGTGAATGTCTTGTTGGAAGAAATGTCCATCTGGGTTTAGTTCTAAGTGGGGAGAAAGACACTGGAAACAATGGTAGCTGTTTGGAAAGATGATTTTAATGGTGGACAGGATCACATGGTTTGAGATCCCATGGAGTGGAGAAAGAGAGATTTATACCCTTTGTTGGGATTTGAATGTGCGCTTGTATTCTGATTGGTTGTCAGACTCCCATGGGGCCATGCAGGGGTAACTTTGTAGTTTGTGTTTTGGAGTCCCAAGCTTGGTTGAGCCTTACTGGGTGATGATGTAATGAAATGATTTTGGGATTCCTGTTATGGCTCTGCCTAAAGGAGGTAGACCTTTGTTGTGTAGAATAGACTGGCCCAGGCCTTAATGGCCCATTGACAAAGGTGTGTGTGTGTGCGCGCATTTCTGCCTCCCTTTTAGGGGAAATATTCCTCCCTTTTAATATTTCCTAAAATATTTCATTTTTCTAGCAGAAGGATGGGGGCTAATTTCCTACAGTCTTTCTGCTTAAGGGCTGAAAATTCTGCTTGGATCTCAGCAGGAAAGATTTTGCCCCACGAGGCATCCCATGCTCCTTATCTGGGATTCCATCCACTTAATGAGCCACGCAGCCAGGATCCACTAAACAGCCACAGCTGGGATTGCAGATGTTGAACAAAGCAGTCACATGGATGTCTTGCTTAATTAGCTGCTTTGCTCAACAACCAAAATTCCAGTCCTGGTTGTGGTCCTTAAGTCAAGTATTATCTATCTCTATAAAAACTTCAATTTGAAAAATAGCCCAGCAGTAAAATGCCAAAATTAGAAGTCCAGAAAATAGTTTAGGAAAAGTATTATTTTTTTTCCTTTTCTGGGGGTGGGGGTCTTTTCCAACACCAAAATTCAAAGGTGTTAATGTTGTTTCAATCTCACTTCTTAAAGTTCATTTTTTTTACTTCCATGGTTTCACTGAGAAAACCATTGTGTACATAGTTCTGAACTTTGTTGGTATAGACCAGTGGTGGGATTCAATTTTTTTTACTACCAGTTCTGTTGGCGTGGCTTGGTGGGTGTGACGTGGCTTGGTGGACATGGCAGGGGAAGGTTACTGCAAAATCCCCATTCCCTCCCGATCATCTGGGACTCGGGAGGCAGAGAATAGATGGGGGCGGGGCCAGTCAGAAGTGGTATTTACTGGTTCTCTGAACTACTCAAAATTTCCGCTACTGGTTCTCCAGAATTGGTCAGAACCTGCTGAATACCACCTCTGGTATAGACCCATTGTCAAATTTATTAATAAAATCAGGAGCATCAAGCCATCTTGCAAGAAAAACTCAGTTGTTTATTAGGCGCGCCATGTCAACACAAACTAAGTGAAGCCAGCTCTGACTTCACCCAATTCACGCCTTGCCTCTGACCCTGTTGCCCCCTCCCCTCAAGGTGTGTCACCAGTCACATTCCCCAATGAAGCAATTTCACAGGTCGTAGAAGTCACTCCCTCCTGCTGTTGCAGGTCTCCATGGAGATGGCCTTGACTTTGGCTGGCTAGAATGTGTTTTGTTTGACTGAGGTGTGAATTCCTCAGTTCAGCTGCGAGGCACGATTTCCCATCCCCCTATGGCAACTCAGGAGCAGGTCAGGAAAACTTTGCGAGTTGACACCACAGTATCCCAACTCCTTTTTCAAGACCTTCATTGCTTATCCACCCAACTACAACTAGCCTGTGGTGTATTTCTTGGTGTTGGTTGTTTATTGTTGATAATTGATCTGTATATCACTTGTGTATTTTTATTGTCAGTTCTAAAGTTGATTGTTGTTTCTGTTGTCATTAGTTTGTTCTGCTCTATATTTAATCTTAGTTTCATTTTTTCCTACCATGCTTCCTACTTTCAAAATTAAAGCTTGCACATCATTTCTATTTTCACCTACTAGTTTGTTTCATCAGCAAAGGTGGTTGTTTCTTCCGCCTATTTTAAAACTACACTTATCTTCTTCCAATCTAGCTTCCTTCAATATATATTATGCATATAAATTGAATAAATAAGGAGAGAGAACACAACCATGTCTCGCCCCTTTGTCAACCTGGAGCCAAGCTGTTTCATCTAACCTGTGGCTTCCTGTTCTGTATATACTGTAGGTTTCACATGAAAACAATATCATGTTCTGAGATTCTCATTTCAAAGGGCGCTCTCTGATCTTATTTCTTGCAAACCTTTCATTACCCTAACTAGGTAACAGCATTCTCATCTCACTACAGACAAGATATGACTAACACATCGAAGGCCTTTATTTAATCAATGAAGCCCATACTGACTTTTATGTGTGTTATTTGGCTTTCTCAATTATTCAGCATGCATCAGTAGTAATGTCTCATTATTCCTTCACCTTTTCTAAAGCCACCTTGGACACCTGGCATCCCAATTTCCACGAAGGGCTCTAATCTGCAAAGTAAAGGTAAAGGTTCCCCTCGCACATATGTGCTAGTCATTCCTGACTCTAGGGAGCGGTGCTCATCTCCATTTCAAAACTGAAGAGCCAGCGCTGTCTGAAGACGTCTCAGTGGTCATGTGGCTGGCATGATTAAATGCTGAAAGGGCACAAAACGCTGTTACCTTCCCACCAAAGGTGGTTCCTATTTTTCTACTTGCATTTTTACATGCTTTCGAACTGCTAGGTTGGCAGAAGCTGGGACAAGTAACGGGAGCTCACTCCATTACACGGGGCTAGGGATTCAAACTGCCGAACTGCCGATATTTCTGATAAAAAAGCTCAGCTTCTTAGCCACTGAGCCACCGCGTCCCACTGCAATGGATGTCCCTAAAATTATTTTGTTGGCAGATATCACATTAGGGAAGTTACGTGACCATTTGCACATTTTATTAAGTCTCTTTTCTTTGATACTGGCATTTAGATCAAACTCTTCCAATGTGATGGCTACTGTGACATTCCCTACATTTGCTGGCACAGTTAGATTAGAACTTAATACTGATTTTTCTTTGCCTCCCTTTGCAGATATTTCATCCAAAGCATCCAGCTTTTCCAAAATGCCCATTAAAAAAAACGAATAAGGATAAGGGTAATGACTAAGTGCTGAGCTAACATCATCTTTTAGCACTAGAGACCCTTATAAGGAATATCTTCTAAGCTATCTTGGATGTTGACATCTCTGTTGCACAGAATTTCAATATATTTCTTCCATCTTTGTTCAATCTTTGTTACTATCTGCCTATGACGTCCTTTAGCAGGCCATTTTGAGATTGGGGCCTTGTTCTGATTTCAGGGATCTTTTAGAAGAAACATTTTGTATGTGTCTGATTTCATTTCTGATATTTTTAAACCATTATCAAATTATCAAAGCAATTGCAATGTTAGTGTAATTCTCTTTGATTTTTTTGTTTTGTTAAATTCCTTCTTTAAAATCTGTTTTTCTTGCTTTGTCTTCTTTTCTTAGCAATTTCCACTACTTATTTTGACACCCAGCTTGGTTTTTTTCTGTTTCTTGCTCTTTAGCAAATCCCACCCCCCACATTCATCCATTACAACTGTTTTATTTCATCTCTCCACTGGTTCCCTATCAATGAGATTGATAGATTGGTATAGTAGTTAAGGGGTTAGCCTATAATCCAGGAGACCCTGAGTTCTAGCCACTGGTGGGTTTCCATTTTTCTTACTACCGGTTTGCTCATGTGCACGTGTGCGTGTGACACTTCTGCACATGTGCAGAAGTGTCCGGGTAGGTGGGCGGAGCCTCCCGTGGCTGCCACTACTAGTTCGCGCAATCCCGGCTGATCTTGGAGCAACCCATCTCTGGTTCTATTCCCATCTTAGGTATGAAAAACTGGTTGTGATTTTGGGTAAGTCACTCTCTCTCATTCCAATCACCCCACAGGATTGTTGTGGGTAAAATAGAAGGAAGAAAAGTCGGTTATGTTTCCTGCCTTGAGTGGTATATAAAAATAAAGTAAAAGTCTAAAAAAAAGATTCAGGGCTACAATATAACCTGATTATCTTCTTGAAAACGGCGGGTATATGCTCAATATCACATAATAGAAACTTTGTTTCCATCTTATGCTTTAAACCTCTTATATAAGTGGTTCATAGCCAGTTTCACAATCAGCTCCCTGCCACGTTTTTGCTTTTCCATCTCTTTGTATCAATGTACAAATTTGTATTAATTTGATTTATGTGTGATCCATCTGATGACACCCATGTATATAGGCATATTTTGGTTCATCTCCACAATACAGACTTCCCATGTGACCATTTACAGATGCACATCCAAAAATAATTATTTTAAGCAGAACAACAATGAGCTCATCTTAGCAGGAAAGATTTAATTATTTAATCCCAAGTGCCTATTATTTCATTAGACTATACAGGTAGGTGTTTAGGATGAGTGACTTCTAGGCTGTTCCTGCTCTTCCTTCTCTATCCTTAATCTTATCTTGGGTGAACATTTATTAGATCGAGTAAACATTTAATACATTGGAAGTATATTTTTATTAAAAAGTTTTTTATTAAACACACATTAAAACATTGGACACTGTGTAACTGTCCTGACAATGTCTTTGCCATACATACTAGAATATAAAGTGAAATATTGTAACCACCATGCTTATTTACAATTGGTCTATTCAGTATTTACAAATATAAGGATATCATATGTCCATCCATGTTACTTTGTTCTTCTCATACATTTTCACTGTTATGATTTCATACATAATTCTCATGTCCATTCTATAAATCTTAGTCATTACTTATTTGGGGTCTTTCCTTTTTTGTTCCAACCATCGATAAAATTTATCCCATATCTTATAACATTCTGATCCGTCTTTGTTCTTCAATTCTCACATCAATTTGTCTATTTCGGCACAAATCAGAATTTTCCTAATTACTTCCTCTTCTTGTGGAATTTCCCTGTTTTTCCAGTTTTGGACAAAGATCATTCTTGCTGCCATAATAATATGTATTATTAAGTAGATTACCCCCTTGTTAAATACATTGGAAGTGTTAAGCCCAATGTAAATTAAACACCTTTCTAAAGGGGCCACACTTTATACACAATATATCAGTTGGAAATATGCCAGTTCTGTTTAAGTTCTGGCAAGCAGCATCTCAATTCATTATTCTTCCAGAGATGCTACCTAGGAGACTAAAATAAAACAAAAAAACAAAAAACATTTTAAGGTTCCTAGTCATTTGACATATTCCGTATGATACCTGCTCTTTGCATCATGTAAAACATCTTTCCATCATCTGCATTCACCAACTGAATCTGTAACTCCCACAATTCTCAGAGACAGGCCTAACAGTGGCCATGCTTGTTAACAATTTTAGGAGATGCTATTTAGCACATCTGGAGGACTCCAAATTAAGGAACACTGACAGTTTATTCTACCACAGCAGAGTGAGTCTTTGTAGGAAGGAGGCTCACCATAGTGGAACTCCAAAATGATGTTTGACACCACACTTGTGATTGAAATGTGAATTGCACCCATTTTTCTAGACCCATATCCTGGACAAATCCTTGGGGTGAACCTAACTGCATTCTTCCTTCAATCTCTATAAGAATTCCTGATTCACACTGCTTGCTGGCAGAAACAGACAGGAAGTAGTTTGACCCCACTTATCTTTGGGATGTTTGGTGGAGACTGAATGCAGATAAAATCTACTCCAGTTTTGTGTTTTAACTACCAGAACAGTTCTTGTATGGGCCTGCCTCAGGTCAATTTAAGATAACATCCCTCTAAGGGCATGCAGGTATATGATTCACTGTCACATCACATTCCTTAGGCTTTTAAAACCTTTTAAGGTTGCAATCCATTTCTTCAATGAACTCAAGAAACTCATCTTTTAATCTATTTGATTTTTAATCCTGCTTTTCTTCAAGAGTGCAAGATGATGTCAAGATGTCTCTTTCTTTCCTCTCCACAGCAACAAGTACTATTAATGAAGTTAAGCTCCACCACTATTGCACTCTTACACTAGCAAGTAAATACATTCACAATAGGTGAGCTGCTTTGTTTTTCCCTAAAAGAGGCTTGGAAAATCCCTCAAGAGTAAAAGAAAGTTTTCTTCAATTTGGACTTAACTCCCGGTGATTTAGTGGCCATAGCTATGCATTTTTCTTGATAGTGATGTAGAACAACTTTTCTGGACCTTTCTGTTTTGATTACCAAAGCTATAATTATGGCATTCTTTGGAAATCTCCATCAAGTCATGCCAGGCCAGGGACGATCTTTTTTTTAGGTTGTGAATCCAGATGCTGCCACTTCTTCTTGGCTAAATTATTGGGACATGTTATTGGGACTTGCTGCCTTCTTCAAGAATCGGCCCAGTGTGTCTTCACTATAGCTTTGCAAATGTTAAATCTGTAAGTTTTTAACAGATTAACAGAGTTGGAAGGGACCTTGTAGGTCATTTAGTCCAACCCCCGCCCAAGCAGGAGACCCTGCACCATTTCTGACAAATGGCCATCCAATCTCTTCTTTAAAACTTTCAGTGTTGGAGCATCCACAACTTCTAGTGGCAAGCTGTTCCATTGGTGAATTGTTCTCACTGTCAGGCAATTTCTTCTTAGTTCTAGCTTGCTCCTCTCCTTGATTAGTTTCCATTTGTTGCTTGTAAAAGGGGATCACATGACGCCGGGACACAGCAGCGGTCGTAAGTATGAACCAGTTGCCAAGCACCCATATGTAAATCATGTGACTCTGGAGATGCTGCAAAGGTTGTCAAGTGCGAAAAATGGTTGTAAGTCACATCTCTTAGTGCTGTTGTAACTTTGGTCACTAAATGTCGGTCAACCTAGTCTCTGTATTGGCAGCTGTAAATCTAACAATAGAAGTTATCCACTGGCCTAGACCAGAAGTCCATTAATTTGGCATGGAGTTTACCATAATGGCAACAAATGGTCCACCAGCTGGCTTTGAACAATGGTTTTGGCTGCCATCAGGCTGATGCTGGAGATGTTTTACAGCTGAACAAACTAACAGGGATAGACTTCTCCCAGATTTATCTAGTCTAGTCTCTCCTCCCAAATGTATCTATGGGTGGCGAAACTAGATTTATCTATCTACTAACCATCATCTATGTTACAAGCAATATTCATGTTTCTCCAGGCAGATGTTTTGGAGATAGCATGCCTCATTTACAGATGGCGTGATCAAGGGGCAGTAATGGGTGAAGATCACAACAGCTCCTCCAACTTATTAATAGAAGCGTCTGCATTTCTGTATAAAAGTCATGATATATTGGTTGGCCTTTTGTTTTCCCCAGGATCTTGCAAATACAGGTGTCAGCAGAAAGCTAAAGGAGCATCAAAATGTTGTGTGTGCATAGTGATGTCATGGTGTAAATCCCATCCTTACAGCTTAGCATTTGACAAAGGTAAGTTGCAACTTTTTCATCCTGATGTCATGAAGCACTTTTCATCACCTGCCACTTTGCCATAAGTATCTGTTGCTAGATATGACAAAAGTAGGACAAACGTCTATGTCAATCTGCGCTTTTTGTTCTTGCATCCTAACATTAGATGCAGGTGTGTAAATTATAGGGTTTGCATTCTAAAGTCGTAATGCATTTGCTTATTAATGGCTTTTGCCAGATAATCACTCCAAGTTTGAATATGATCAAAGGAAAACAATTTCTCTCTTTCTCACCTTACCCTGTTTAATTTCATGCACCACTGGTTCACTTTTGTTTTGGTCTGTTTTTAATATTTAGCAGTTCTGGGTGGAGAAGACATTCCAATCCTTTGATCATTTCAATTATTTTTTCTGCATTCCTTCCAACTCTTAGATAACCAGGTCTCAAAAATACACGGATCCTTTATACATCGGCAGTGAATTCATCTGTCAAGAATGAGCCTTGTCAATTTGTAGTTTCAATTAGGCTACAAAGAATTTATTCATGTCCTTCCAAAACTTTGTTTTTTCCCTACAGCTATAAACGCTAGAAAGGTATGACCCCCCCCCCCACTTTTCCCATTGCATTCTCTATAGATAAACCAGAATATACCCAAAGGCATAGTAGAAGAATAAAGGAAGTTAGTATAGCATTGAGACTTTTTTTTTCTAAGCAAGACAATGATATTGTGAGGAACGGTTGCAGGAACTGGGTATGTCTAGTTTAATGAAAAGTAGGACTAGGGGAGACATGATAGCAGTGTTCCAATATCTCAGGGGTTGCCACAAAGAAGAGGGAGTCAAACTATTCTCCAAAGCACCTGAGGGCAGAAGAAGAAGCAATGGGTGGAAACTAATTAAGGAGAGAAGCAACTTAGAATGAGGAGAAACTTCCTGACAGTTAGAACAATTAATCAGTGGAACAGCTTGCCACCAGAAGTTGTGAATGCACCAACACTGGAAGTCTTTAAGAAGATGTTGGATAGCCGTTTGTCTGAAACGGTATAGGATTTCCTACCTAGGCAAGGGGTTGGACTAGAAGACCTCCAAGGTCCCTTCCAACTCTACTATTGTATTGTACTATATCATATGCCAAAGATTCAGGGTGGTTGATGGACTGTCCTGGTTCACGTATGAAAATGACATGGTTTTTAAATTTAATTTTATTACTGTTTGGGACATTTTAGAGGAGAAGTCAAAAAAAGGGGGGGGGAGAATAATCAAGGAGAAGTTACTGTAACAATTTCTTCTATAAACATCTAGCACCTTGGAGGGTAACCTTTATTTATTTGCATAGCAGTTTGCTTTCCTATGTAAGGGATATATTCTAGCTAGTGAAAATGTGATCTTTTTTGTGGCTGGGTGCTATAGTTGGTTTATTAAAAGGCTTAAAGATCTATTTTACTGCTTATTTTGGTTGGAGTGAAAAATCAGGTTTCCGTAATACAGTGCTTTGATGCTGAATTTCAGAAGGGCAGTCTTGGGGAACACTGGGATCACGAAAAATGTCGGGCCAGGAACACATGTAAATGTATCACGGATTGACAATTATTGTTCAAACAATTTGGATTCCATCCTTCCTTTCTGCCAACACATTCCTAATTTTGATCATATTCTTACATTACTGTACAGGTATTCCTCAACTTACAACAGTTCGTTTAGCGACCATGCGAAGTTACAATGGCACTGAAAAAAATGACTTGTGACTGTTTTTCACACTTATGACGGTTGCAGCATCCCCATGATCACATGATTTGCATTCAGATGCTTGGCAAGTGGTTCATATTTATGAGAGCCATGGTGGCTCAGGTGGTTAGAATTCAGTATTGCAGGCTGACTCTGTGCACAGTTTGGAGTTTGATCCCGACCAGCTCAAGGTTGACTCAGCCTTCCATCCTTCTGAGGTCATTAAAATCAGGAGCCAGATTGTTGTGGGGAATAGGCTAACTCTGTAAATCGCTTAGAGAAGGCTGAAAAGCACTGTAAAGCGGTATATAAATCTACCGGTAAGTGGTATTGCTGTTGCGATGACTATTGCAATATCCCGGGGTCATGTGATCACTTTTTGCAACCTTCTGACAAGCAAAGTCAATGGGGAAGCCAGATTCACTAAACAACCTTGTTACTAACTTAACAACTGCAGGGATTCACTTATCAAATGTGGCAAGAAAATTCGTAAAGAAGGGCAAAACTCATTTAACAAATTTCTCACTTAGCAACATAAATTTTGGGGTCAATTCTGGCTGTAAGTCGAGGACTATATGTATTTGTAACTCACCATGAGAAGCTGTACTTAGAAGATTGGACAGGAAAGAATTGGAAACACCTTTCATTACTAGGATTAATTTTCAGCTTACTCTCTAAATACTGGACACGACAGAATAGAAGTTGAGACAATGAAATTCAGTAAATCCAATGAAATGTAGTATGTGTGGGGAAAATGGAAAAAATAAAAGCAGAAATACAAAATTGGGCTCTAGTTAGGCAGCAGAATCACAAAAAACCTAAGAGGTTTGGTGGGTTTGAGTCTGATTTTGGTTTCCTTCCCCGACCACCAAAAAACCGATACACAGATTAAACACAATGAAGGTTTCCCATTGTTATGGATACAAGGAAGTATAAACTGTGATTACTACTGCAAATTACATATGTCTTCTTTGACACCACTGAGTTTAGAAGAATGAACTTCCAAGTAAAAGTAAGAAGGATTGAACAACTAATCCAAAGGGCTGTGAGTTGTTATATTATTTGCACCACTATTCAATTTCTTGTTTTTATATTTATCATTGTTTTAGTATTGTAAACATTTTTTTATGGTTTCATAAAAACTAATGCAAACTAAAGTCAAAGAAAGAAAGAAAGTAAGAAGAGAATTTAAAAAATCAGAGAAAGAAAAAGTTTAAAAAGAGATAAAATAAAAGAGGAAACCGTGAAATAAAAAAAGAAACATACAAAGAAGAGACTTGTAATCTATTTTACAACTGGTATAAAATTTGGTAGCTCCCATTTCCTTGTTCTCTATGGGACGTGAATCACAAGAAATAATAATTGGTTTGGGAAGTAAAGCTTTTCTCAGTCTAGGGATAATAATTTGTTTTTGTTGTTGAAATAAATGGATAAATTAGTTATGGGATTAATTTAGATCCCATTTAGTCGAATGAGGATATTCTGAATCCAACTCTAAAGGTCAAGCAAGCAGCAGTGGTGAATCCCAAAGCACAAAGTTCCACTTTTGTGTCAAACTGGGTGACACCTACACAACAAAAATAAGATATGGTAAGTAGATAGTATGTAGACTGCAATACTGAGAAAATAAGGGGGGGAAATATATCTACCATGCAATAATCAAAATATCCCTTCCTTCATATAGCAACATCTGCCTCCTTGTTCCCAGATGCTGCAATCAGACACAAATGTTTTATCAAGTGGGCCTCTTGGTGTTTATGTCCAGGCAAGCATTTCTAATCATGCTTTCTTTTTACGTGCTTTCCCACTAAATACAAACAGGGCTTGGATGTTACACATTCCTTCTGTCTGTTTGCAGAGGCTTTCCTAGTCATGAGAGGGGATTATCACATTCCTGTCTTCTGGGTTGAGATTTTCCTGCAGAGGGGAGGTGGAGAACATAAAGAGGAGAAATAAATCTCTCTTCCAAAGAAGATAATTTTTCATGTATTTACTTCTCTATCTGTAACTTAGGATGGGATCCAGAGGTGGTATTCAGCAGGTTCTGACCAGTTCTGGAAAACAGATAGCGGACATTTTGAGTAGTTTGGAGAACCAGTAAATACCACCTCTGACTGGCCCCACCTCCACCTATTCTCTATCTTCCAAGTCCCAGCTGATTGGGAGGAAATGGGGATTTTGCAGTAACCTTGCTGGGGGTGGTGGTGGTGGTGGAGATTTTACAGTATCCTTCCCCCACTGATGGGATCCCACAAATGATGGAGAGAAACACTCTGCATTCTTATACCAGAAGTTCCCTTTGAGTGTGATGAAAGAAAATTTGCTTCTGAAACTTCATTCGAAGAAGAGAATTCTAGTGAAATTCTTCTGAGTGTACTGTGAAGTTGCTGTGTTCAACAATCATATCTCCAGTGGTCTGTGGCAATATCTATCTTTCCATGCTTTAAGTGAAGGTTGGGTAAGATTCACAAGGGAATTCAGCTGGTTGTTTCCAGACTGGGAAGTTTGGAAAAACGTTGAACAAAAAGCAATACCAGCGGTAATATCCAATTCAAGCCTGCAAGAAATCAGAAACCAATTCCCAAGTGACCTGGGATTAAGGTAGAAAAACAAAAGAGAAAAATCACTTTGGAGAAATTGCAAGGCAGGTTTTGGCACAGCATCTTCAAGAACTTTATTTCTCAGACCTAGAGGATCTTACACAAGTTAAAAATATGAAAATATATACAGTGATACAGTGCAGTGCAGTGCAATGCAATGCAATACAATCATGGAAGAGAGGACCACTAATGGCCGTAATATCCATATTCAGATGCAGTTCACCAATTCATACCAGATGCTAGAAAAAAATGTACCTGGTTTGGAAACAATATCATGAAATCTATATGATAAGCAGCAAACTACTTATGTTAATTATGATCTTACTATGCTATTTGCTGTTATGAGATACAGATTAATTAGATATACAGATGTCGTTCCACATGCATTGGAGAGGCATAAAAATACATATAACTTGCTAACTGCACAAAGATTTGATCAAAGGCAAATATTTCACAGACCCATAAATGATTCACAAAACGAAGAGGAGAGAAATTTATTAGTGTTTACTTTCGATTATTAAACTGTTCAGAGTTGAAAATGCTTGTTATATCAACAGCTCTAACAACATATTTTGATTCACTTCATCACAGTACAATTGTCCACTATTTTAAAATGATCATTCAGTTAGATAATACAGAACGGCAATTGCCTAAATTTAATATTCTTTTTTTAAAAAACACCCTCCGATACGTGTTACAGTTACAAACTTTTCTTTTCACCTTTGCATTCTTGTCTGATTTCGGAGACAGCAATTTCTGAAAGACAAAAAAAAGATGGAAAACATGCTTAAAATAAGTAGTGATGCTAGGCGCTGGGGTGCAACCACCTGCCATTTTTATTTGCACGGGCTTTGGGACAGGGGTGAAATTCAGCAGGTTCTGGAGAACCGGTAGTGCAAATTTTGAATAGTTCGAAGAACCGGCAAATGCCACCTCTGGCTGGCCCCAGGAGTGGGGAGGGAATGGGGATTTTGCAGTATCCTTTCCCCAGGAGTGGGGAGGGAATGGGGATTTTGCAGTATCCTTCCCCTGCCACGCCCACCAAGCCACACCCACAGAACCGGTAGTAAAAAAAAAATGAATTTCACCACTGCTTTGGGGGTTCTGAAACATTTTTTGAAATCAAGCAAGGCCTTAAGCAACAGAAAAGCCAAGACTGCTGGAGGACTGAGCCTTATGTACCTAACGGAAGTTAATTCACATCCACTAAATACAACAGAACAGCTGAAGTGACAGTAAGATTGAACTACAACCTAGTCAGAATCTGCACAGAGTGAGATACTTTAAGGCCACCTGTAAATGCTGTCTCTGAATGAGACATTGTTTCTCCTAATCCCTTATCTCATTTTTATTGGTTGCATCTGATCAGCTGTGTCCAAGCCAGCAAGATCTCTTGGGAGTTTTTTGGCCAGAACGATTAAAAAAAAAAAAAGTCAGAGGTGGTGTCATCAAGATTGCTACTATTGCAGAGGGTACAGGGGTGGGCTGCTGGGGGTTCGCAGGGGTTCGGGAGAACCTCTAGCTAAGATTCTGTGCAGTTTGGAGAACCCCCAAATCCCACTCCTGGCTGACCCTGCCCACCCTGCCCCTCCCAAGGAATCCCCATGCGGCAAGTAAGATGGAAGTAAGTGCAGGGTGCATGCGGAGACTCGTGGAGGATGGAAAACGGGTCTATCGGAAGTTCAGCAAGCCCAGAAACGGGCTCCAGAGGACCTCAGGAGCCCAGGGAGAGCAATCCCTCCACCTGCTGCAGGAAGCCAAATAGGCCATGCCCATGCAGCAACTGGATAGAAACCCCCTTGCTAAAATTTTTGAAGCCCATCCCTGAAAGTGTACTCTGTACCCTCTAGGAGTTGCTAGAAAAACCCCAGATGTTATCTCTGTCCACAAGGTAACCTTTTCCAGTTCATTGTTCAGACAGCATGGCTAACTGGGTGGAGTATTTTTAGCTGGGTTTGCACATACATGCTGGTTTATAAATCACTCAAGACGGGTGTACATAACATTCTGCTCTAAAATGTCTAGTCTGCAGGTTCCCACGTTGTGCAATTCTAGTTACTGGGTAGAAGTTATTCTTGATGCAATAGTTCAAGAATCTCTCAAAAACACTCCTACAAATTCCTTTGCGTATCATTTTATTTTCAGAAAATATTGAATATAAAAGACTGATACTTTACTGATTTTTATTATTCCGGTGATGGAGGAGAACGTAAACCAAAGTTGTTTCCTCTTTCCTACCGGTACCCAAGAAGAATCTCTACGAAATAACATTCAACCCTGCTTGTCAAGTCTGATGATCTCACATTCTTTAGCAAACTAAACACACATGCAATTAAAGTGTTATTTGCTGATGGAAGTGTTTCCCAGGCAGAAAATAAAATGTGGTGCAAAAATAAACCCAGGGATTAGATCCAACATGGATCTGGTATCCTCACTTCTGAACTCCAGGACATAAATTCAGTTTAAGAGTTGGTCAGTTTATGTTGTTTTCCCTTAATATTGTAATTGCTCAAATTTTTAAAGTAAACCAATGTTAGCACATACCTGCAATCTACCAGTGGTGCTGTCAGAACTCCCACTGTCCTAGTTTCTAAAAAGAGGGTCAAATGAATTGCAGCTTCAACACACGGAGGATGCCAAGTGGAGAAAAGATGTTGCATGTATCAAAACTGAAATAAATCTACGAAGTTGCAGCTTGTGTTTCATTTCAAGGCAAATTTTCCATCGTTACCGGCTCATTTTGTAATACCCCCCCACAACAATTAACACTTTGTTGCTGCTAAATATTCTTAGACCTGGTTGTTTATTAATTATTATATCTTCTGCAATCCATAGGACTCTTCCAAGCATGACCAGTCCTCTGTTGTGGATCTCAACAGCTGATTTTGGTTTCAAAATTAATGGTGCTCCGGATTTCAATTTGCTGTTAAGAGAGAATGATTTACATTTCTCTCCATCCATTCAAAGCTCTTCCAATTCATCCTGGTCTACGTACTTATACACTTAGATATCCAGTGGAAGTCACAATGATGTCATGTGCATCATGACATCATTATGACAGGAATGATGTATGGCCAGCAGCCCCCAACCTTTTGGGCACCAGGGATTGTTCCATGAAGAAAGGTTTTTCCGCAGACTGGAGGGGCCATGGTTTTGCATGCTGCCTGCATCCTGCAGATGGAGCTTTTCTTACTTGTGTGGTCCTGTTACTGGCATGCTGCGGCCTGGTGCTGGTCCATGGACCGGGGGTGTTGGTGTTGGGGACCCTTGAATGTATGCCAGGGGTGGGTTCCTGCCAGTTCTAACTTCTTCTTTAGAAGAGGTTCCACAACTCTACAGTGCCGTTTAGAACCGGTTCCAGCTCCCACCCCCTGCCTGTCCGCACATCATCAAGATGAAGAGCCAGAGGAGGAATTCTGGGAGTTGAAGTCCACAAGTCTTAAAGCTGTCAAGTTTGAACACCCCTGGGGTTTTTTTTCCCTAAAGGGTTAGGTGTGCAAGGGTCTTGTAACCTCACAGCTTTAAGACTTGCGTGCTTCAAATGCCAGCGTTCCTGAGCCAACCTTTTGGTTGCTAAGCAAGAGCGTTGTTAAGTGAGTTTCACCACATTTTACAAGTTGGCCACGCCCACCCAATCACATGGCTGGCAAGTCACTCCCACCCGGTCACATGGCCAGCAAACCACTCCCACCAGGTCACATGGCCAGCAAGCCAGTCCCACAAAGCAGGCCACACCTACAGAAGAGGTTCTAAAAAAATTTGAAACCCACCACTGATGTATGCTGTTTGCATTACCTGAGTGATGTGATAATGTGCCTGATGCTTTTGCCCCCAGCAGAGACTTGTAAACATTGTAGTCTCTCTGACTTTAAGTTGGCTTTGTCTGTGCCTGGCAATTAATGCAGCACAGAAGAGACAATTTTGAACATAACTGCAAGTAGCATGCATTAATATTTTTTATAGTCCAACACTTTGATCACAAGCTTACAGTATTTGGTTTTAGTTCAACTTTTTAAGCGAAGCGTTTTAAGATAGATTGGGTAGTACCAGCCCTGTTGAGTTTGAAGCAGTTTTATATCTCTTGTGTTCACTTATCATACGAACAGGCTAGATTCATACAAGACATCAAATGTGGTTAACAAAATACACTGTGCTCACATAGTCCACCACACCCAAATAAATCGTATTATGGCTTAATATGATGGTTCATGCAACATGCTAAGGCAATCGTTTTCCTTCATCATGTTGAAATACAAGTGACCCAACTCTACTTTAACCTAGTCTAGCCCACTGTGATTCAGCCACAGCATTGCTGCATCATCCTTTCAAGGATTCAAGACATTAAGTAAGCCGATAGGCTAAGAATGTAATTATTCCTTCAGTCTCAATTATCCCTCTGAGTCTCATAGATAGCCTTTTGCAACCAAGAGAATGTCCTCAGTTAAGTAATTAAGAGGCTGATCTCCCCCAAAGCAATAGTGCCAATTGTGCCATACTTATAGGGAGGATTGAGTTTTGCTGCTTGTTTGGAATGCACAAATAAGACCAAAGAAAACCACGAGGATAACAAGAGAGTCCCAGGACTTGTGGGAAAAATAGGCAGAGCCATCAAAAGTGGCCTTAAAAAGCAAGGGTGCCTTGCTTCTCTTTTAGGGTATTTGATTTATTTATTTATTTATTTATTTTTCAAAATTTATAGACCGCCCCCTCTCCCCGAAGGGACTCGGGGCGGTGTACAGGCATCTCATTAAAAACAGATACAAAAGATAAATACCCTTAAATATATTCCCTTAAAAACGAATTAAACCTAAATTCAACTGTACAGAATAATAAAAGTTAAAATCAACTAAAAAAAAACAAAACATACCCCTAAAAATTTAAAAATACAGATTTGAGGGACTAAAATTGGTATTAGGCCAGGCCGGCTAAATTGAACAGGATTTATACTGTAAGTAACTAGGGATGGAGATTAAATACCGGTAATTCTACATTGAGTTATCATCTAAACCTATTTAAAACTCGTTTAAATGGTATCAAGGATCACCCGGCCTACTCAGAATGGTTGATTTTGTGCTGTGTTTTCATTGTTAGAGATATTCAATAGGGGAATTGCAAGTTCTACCAAATTCCAGTTTCCTTTTCAGCAAGCTTGCAGATTTTAGCTTCAGGAATTCTTGAAGATATGAGAGAGAGACACACACACCCACTCATCCATTTAGCATTTCAATCCCAAGGCATCCTTAATTGAGAATAAGTCCAGTTGAACTCAAACAGGATTTATTTATGAAAAAACCTGCATCAATCAAGTTACATGTCTGTTACAGTATATCTTCATGTCCCTTTTGTGTCTCTATCAACCTCTTGGAGGATTTCCTAATGATCAAACAAATTGCACAATAATGGCTTTTCCGGATAATGGTTGTGTTTGCATAGGTAAAGGTTCCCATCGCACATATGTTCCTGACTCTAGGGGGGTGATGCTCATCTCCGTTTCAAAGCTAGTGCGTTCCAAATACGTCTCCGTGGTCATGTGGCCAGCATGACTAAATGCTGAAGGCGCACGGAACGCTGTTACCTTCTCACCAAAGGTGCTTCCTATTTTTCTACTTGCATTTTTACATTCTTTCAAACTGCTAGGTTGGCAGAAGCTGGGACAAGTAATGGGAGCTCACTCTGTTACGTGGCGCTAAGGATTCGAACTGCCGACCTTTCTGATCGACAAGCTCAGAGTCTTAGCCACTGAGCCACTGCGTTCCTTGTGTTTGCATAGGTTACCTCAAAAGGTCCAGGTAATGACCACAGTTTGCTAACCTCCTGCCCCTACAAGGCCTTTATTAAAACTTTATTTGAACACAAAGCAGTCATTATCTTGGATTTACAAAAACTGGGAGTCTGAAAGGAAATCTTGACATAAGGTAGTTTCAATTGCCAGTTTGCATAAATCCCAAATGGTGAGGTTGTGTGTTTGAATTAAACAGGAAATCTATGATTCTACTTAAAAAAAAACATGATTAGTACAAGTGCAATAAAATGGCCAGCAGCAGGCTTAGCAACTGAATGTATGAACCTATTTAAGAGACTTTATATGGTCTCCCACTCACTCTCAATGACTCTGGTGGCTTACAAAAAACAACAACATATGAATATGAATGCAACTCCATATATTGCCTTGCTATTTTTTTAATAGCAGAAAGCGATCCAAATGGAGAGTCTTCATTGCCTTGCTTTGGATTCCTAGTTTGGCATTTAATTCAACAATTATGTATTTATTGAGTCTTCTTAGAATTTCTGATCTGCCTTTGAACATCTGAAATGCCAAGCTACTTTAAAATCAAGGCCCACATTCTAAATTCTAAAAAAAGAAAAGTTACATTTACCTTTATAGTTATGCAAACCCTGTAGGTTAAATAGGCACAGTCCAAAGGAGAACTAAAACCAGACATGCCATATTAAAAGCCCAGCTTAAAAAGTGCCCCGAGGCTAACGGGGAAAGAGTTTATTTTGCTGCCCTGTGAAAAGGGAGGCTGAATGGGCATTAGGTTTGGAATCAGTAGGAATGAGCCCTGTCCAGAGCCTGGCAAAAGGTCGCTCCTCTACAGACGGCCCCTAAATCCCAGAGGGAGTTTAAAGATTAAACTTTAAATCTGGCAAGCAAAGGGTGGCTGCCAATGCTGAATCATATAATCACCACAACTGATCCCAGTTGGAAGCAACTGAGCAGCTGAATCCTGAAGCCCATTAGATCCAGCTCCCACCTTCCCTTAATTAACGTAAGGAGCTGGGGAAAAAAAAACACACTGACCATGAGTAAGTAGAAAAAAACCTTAACTACAGGTAGTCCTGGACACTTTATGTTGCCAAGCGAGACATTCGTGAAGTCAATTTTTGCCCACTCTTACGATTTGGGGTTGTCTCGGTTGTTAAGTGAATCAGTGCCGTCGTTAAATTAGTAACCCGGTAGAGTGAACCCGGCTCCCCTTGTTGACTTTTGCTTGTTGGGAGGTGGTGGCAAAAAAGGATCATATGACAGACACCCCCCCCCTCCCGATGCTGGCCAAATATGAACTGGCCAAACGGTTGAATTTTGATCACATGACCATGAGGACGCTGCCACTGTGTGAAAAACCGGTCCCAAGTCACTTTTTTTCAGTGACCTTGTAACTTCGGCCATTAAGCCAACGGATGTAAGTCGAGGACCCCCCTCTCTTTGGCGCCCTCTTATGGCCATCCGGATTTCCCCCCTCAATTCAGACCCGCCGATAGCGCGGTTCGTCGAACTCCTGTCCGAGTTTTAAGCAACCCGGCTTGTCCGCTTCTCCCGAGCCGCTTCCTCGCCCCGTCCTTTGCCTTTCGCGAGCTCTTCTGAGGGAGTTCCTCGCCTCGGGCTCTTCGCGGTTCCCCCCCCCCCCCAAAGCATAAAGGCTCGGTTTAGCCTCGCTTCGCCTCTCCCGTTGGGGAGCTCAGGCATCCCATGGAGAGGGTCCCGGATCAGCGCAAGTTTGGGCAACTGCTGCCCTCTTTGGGTTTGTTCGGTGCCCGAGCACTTAAAACTTAGTAAGCTGGAGTGAATATCGCGGGGGGGGGGGAGGAGGGGAGGTCTCCCCCAAGGTGGCGCGCGGACGTGCCGCTCCGTGGCTCAGGTTCCCCGCTAGGAAAGAGTTAAAAGGCGCAGCTTCCTTGCCGGGGAAAGCAGGTATCAGAGCTTCGGAGCTCCGCCCCCTCGTGGTTGCAAAAGCCACTCAGGTGCTCCGTCCTCTCAGCCAACCGCGCCCTTTCCTCCCAACGCCCCCCCCTCCAACGCTCTTGCATATAAGTCGTCGCCCGGCTTCCTCCGCCGTTGGCGTTGTGTTGCTTTCGAGCTGCTTGCATTCTTCCAGCTTCTTCCTCCCGCGCTTCCTTGCAAAAACCAAAAAAAACCTCCACCATGATGAAGAACTACCGGAACACGTCTAGCACCAGCCGCAGTTTTAGCAGCCGGTCCTACACGCCGGGCCCCGTCGCCAGCTCTCGGATCAGCACCTCTTACTCCTCCTCCTCCGGCCTCGGGGGCGGCAGGTATGGCGCTGGAGGGGCCAGCTTCCGCGGAGCTTCTCCGGGGAGCCTGGGGGGCATCACGGCGGTCACCGTCAACAAGAGCCTGCTGGCCCCGCTCAACTTGGAAATCGACCCCGCCATGCAGCAAGTGAGAAACAAGGAGAAGGAAGAGATTAAGATCCTCAACAACAAGTTTGCCAACCTGATTGATAAGGTGCGGTTTTTTTTGGGGGGGGCGGGTCTTTACAGAAGCAGGGGGCTTAAAAGGGGGTTATTTCTTCAGCGACGTTTCTCTGCCGCTTTTGCCCAAAATGAGCCTCTGCTCTTACAAAACGTGTAGGTTAAGTTTTGGGGAAACTGAGGCAAGAATGAAAAATTGAGTGTATGCCCGTAGTAGAGAAAGCGGAGGAATTGGAGGGCTCCCCCCGCCCGAACCAACGGCATCTGTGAACAAGGGAATTATTCTTTGCGCTGGTGGGGGGGGGGGGGGGCTGCCAACGGGGTTAAAGACTGGAAGCCAGAGAGAATAATTCCTGTTCCCATGAGTACCTCTGTAGAGGGACTCAAACTACTCGTTGAGTGGTGGTGTGGACGCCTAGCAAAAAGCTTCCTCCTACAGGTGTGAAGGTTAAAGTGAAACACGCAGTAAGACGAGCCTCTAACTTCATGTTTTGTGAGAGAGGAGAGCAGATGGCATTCTACTCTTTTATATTATTGCCAAAACCTACTGAATTTCCGGGATGATACACCAAGTTTATGGTCCACTGGCTTTAGACAAAGTTCATGGCATTGAAAGTTTACTTTGTTCTGGCTTAGTGTGTTGGAGCCGACCTAATCATTGTTGGTCTACAGTTTGCTGGGTAAATAATTTTTGCTTGGAAAAAAATGAATCTGCTAAGATTAGTTTATATTTTGAAAATACCCTTTGTGAGGCTGACTGGCAGTTATAAACTTAAAAGGACAGCGGATTCGGTTCAGATATCCATATATTCTCTGGATGTTTGCATTATTTGGGGGATAGTTTTTTAGTGTGCTTATCCTCTAATGAACAAAGAACAGAACGCTGATTAATCTGTTTCTTTCTATCGGTTCTTATCTGTTATCTTTCTAAACTTGTTATGCTTATAGTTATTGAGGGAAACACATATTGTATTGCAACAGAATGTGTATAGACATGCAGAGGTATTGTACCTTCACAAAGGTAGCTAATCCTTATGACTGCCTTCCTCCTCAAGGCTATGATATCTGGCCTGCAAAAATCCTGATGGTTTCTAGCCAGCATTGAAGATTATCTTTCTGTACCTCTTTGCTGCCACCTGATGGTCATTTAGATTTTTGCAGCCTGGGTATGTTAGCTGTGGATAAGTGAAGCTGGAGTGCTGCTTGTAGTAGTATCCTTGTTGGGGAACTTAGGACTTATGTGTGCAAAAACAGCCTTTTTTGTGGTACTGGCAGGGAGAACCCTTTAAACTCTAGAGATAAATTATTTGATTAGCTTTTCTAATTAGTATTCAGCCAGTATCAGGCTGTGGTCTTAACAATTAAGCTGCACTCAAGGCCATTTTGGAGGAGATTGAGGGAAGGAACAATGCCCATGCCTGGGAAGGGTGGCTGCAGGATCAGAATTCTGCAATGCACTCCTAGTTTCTTAATAATTGCTGGCAAATGGGAGCTCAATGTGTGCACTGTGCAATGGGAAAACGGTGCCCCAATTTGAAAGGAACATGCAGTACAACATTTATTTTCCAGGTCTAAAGGTACAAGTAGGAAAGTTCTCAGTTTGGTGGGTGGCTTTTTGCAGAGCTCCCTCCATGCTGCTACCAGCTGCTTTCATGGGTGAGGTTTTTCCAAACCTTGAACTGCCTACATATTCTTTGAATACCAAAAGAATTCTAGATACATACCCTGTTGGAAGCTTCAGTGAACTTTTTTAAAAAAATGGAAACTGGATGCATTAAGAGATTGGTTGACTATATGTGTGAAACCAGCAGCAATTTCCCCTAATTATTTTGGCTCATAATAAATCAGACAGGTGCTGCAGCTTCAGGTGTTTCCTGAACATCTTTAACCACTTAGGCAGCATATGATGAGGTGAGAGCTACCACACCTTCTGCGCTTGTTATTGCCAGAATGCTGCATCAACAGAGGTCTGAAATCTTGGGAGAAAAGTGTTGTGTCTTGATTTTCCTGAGCGACCCCCTAGCATTCTCACCATGCACCCTAAAGCAATTGGGCTGAACTGAACTGGTTGCTTCTAAGAAGTGCACTTTTTAATCCACAGTTTTTCCCTATTGTTTGTAAATAGAATAGAATAGAAAAAAACTGTCCTTGTGCCTAGTTGTTCTGGTGTGCAGTGCCCTGTAGCATCATTTTGAGGGTAGGAGTTGAAACAATTTATGTCCAGGATGTGAGGGGTGTGTAGATATTTCCACAGCCCTCTTTTTTACTCTTGCAGTATACAGGTCCTCACTGGAAGGCAGGTTGGTAGCAATTGTTTTTTCTGCAGTTCTATCAGCCTAAAACTTTCTGGTAGGAGACCATATGAAAGGAAGGAGATACCAAAAATGTTTTTGGGGAGGAAGGGAAAACGTAATGGTGGCATTTGGATGACCACCCAGATGAATAGAAAATGAGTTTTTCTAACATAACTCTAGTTCCCACTGTGCCTATTCTCAGTCTGTTCCTCTTCTGGTTCTCCTACTGCTTTGCTTCCCGCTCTTCCCCTTCCCTAAGGCAAAATGGTTCCTCCAAAGCTGTCTTGTTTTATAATAAATGCCCCGGTCTTTCATTAGTGTGTGAACTTCTCACAAGACTGTCAAGCTGCAGTTACTCCATCACTAAAGCATCTGCCTCTTCAGTAATCTTCTGAATTGCTAAGCATGTTCCTCCATTAAAAACAGGTTCTGAGTTTTGGCTAACCCTGCTTCAGGTTAGGTGCTTCCTCTCCTGCCTTTGCCATGGCTCAGATAAGAGATGTTGAGGCAGGGTGACAAGAGATTTTTTTAAGACCCTTCTTGCCTCAAGGAGGGTTGTTGGGGCATATGCTTCAACCCACAAACTGTTCTTGACCCACGCACATGCTAGGGCTGTTTTCAAAAGTTAAACATTGTTCCTGTAATAGTAGCTTTCAGGTCTGTAATCACTTAGCTATGTTTCCAGACCAGAGGTGTACTCCCAAAGCTTTGGGTGTGCCCCACCCCCACCCCAGAGTGCTTTTAAATTGTAATTTGTAATGAGTGGAGGGGGAAAAAGTTATTGTAGCCCTGAGAGAAGTAATCAAATTCATTGGGTCTAATTCAAATTAAATCAGACTTAACTTTTGCTCTTGCTTCTCCTACACTTTGAAGTGCAGTATTTGGCCTTGGGCTCGGTGCACCTTAAGCCCCAAAGGAGCCATGCAACTCTTCACCTTGCATTTGTGGGGGAAAAAATCTGTTTGCTGTCCTTTTTATTCGGAGCAGGCTTAATTCACAGAGAACCTGGGAATTGTCAATTTTGCAGGGTGGCACAACCAAACACACTAAACTGAGATGATAAAAGTTTGCTCCTGCAAGCAGCTATTTAAGAGGGAGCATTTTTTCAAATTCCAGTTTTGCTGATTTTTCCAGACCTGGGACACTTTAGACCCATCTTCCTTAGCTAATGGGAATGATGCAATGGAAGAATATCACATTGACAGATTATTGTAAGAATAGGCAGAAAAGTGTGTGATGTAAAATGTTTTTCATGGCACTTCTGTGTTTGGTTTTAAAGTGAAATTACTGAGTTGTTTTTATTATTTGCTTGTGCTTTCATTAGCCCAACCTGCTACAATTTGTAGCTGTCTTTCCCCCCCTTTAATCTGGCTTTCTGGTTATTTAAAATTGTTTAAAATAAATCAAGATCTTTTCATTTGGGGCTACAAGCCACACTTGATTTCTTTGTGGATGCAGCAGCTCACATTCCAGAAAGTAGGAGACACTGGGAAAGAACTAAATGTAATTAAGCTAAGTTAAAATCAGGTAAATATTATGATTGCTCCTTGGGAATTTAATGTTCTGTTTATATTAAACTTTATAATCTAGTGCCAACTTTCAGAAATATCCTGGGGTGAATGGCAGTCACACGAAAAGGCTACCTATAACTGTAGGGTTTTAGATTGTATCTTTTTAATCTAAAATAAAACCTAGCATAAAGTCCAGAAAGTAACCTGTAGCAGATACATTTCCTCAACCACTTCCATTTGGGGATCCAGGAAACACCACAAATAAATTATGCATTGAGCCAAGAGGCATATTCCTTAGTATGTAAATCTTTTGTTCTCAGATGTTTCTAGTAATTAAATAGTACTTAATAATGTGCAAAGTTTGGGAAGGCCTGCAGAATCCATTTACTAATAGCAGGAACTACAGCTTTGCAAGCTGCTGTGAACCTTTTCTGACTGTTGGGTGATGGCTACCTTAAGCCAGTAGAACATGGCCTACCTTATGCCAGGGAAATACCAATTTGACCTCTGATGAAAAAGATAAATGGGATTGCCCAGCTGAAGAGCTGCATGGGTGCTGCTGAAATATCAGGAATTTACTTCCTGATCTGTTCTCCCTTTCCCCTCAGGTTCGCTTCCTAGAACAGCAGAACAAGATGCTGGAAACCAAATGGAGCCTCTTGCAGAATCAGAAGACTACACGGAGCAACATGGACAGTATGTTTGAGGCCTACATCAACAACTTACGCCGGCAGCTGGAAAACTTGGGTCAGGAGAGGGCAAGGCTGGATGCTGAGTTGGGAAACATGCAAGGCCTGGTGGAAGAATTCAAGAACAAGTGAGTCGAGTCCTTCTAGTTCCATTGCTTTGGGTATGCCTGGGCTGGACAAAGTAGCTTTACCACCCATCTTACGCTTAAAAGGTAAAGGTTCCCCTCGCACATATGTGCTAGACGTTCCTGACTCTAGGGGGCGGTGCTCATCTCCATTTCAAAGCCGAAGAGCCAGCACTGTCCGAAGACATATCTGTGGTCATGTGGCCGGCATGACTAAATGCCAAAGGCGCATGGAAAGCTGTTACCTTCCCACCAAAGGTGGTTTCGATTTTTCTACATGCATTTTTACATCCTTTTGAATTGGTAGGTTGGCAGAAGCTGGGACAAGTAACAGGAGCTCACTCCGTTACGCGGCGCTAGGGATTCGAACCTCCAAACTGCCGACCTTTCTGAGCGACAACCTCAGCGTCTTAGCCACTGAGCCACCACGTCCCTTAGACCTGTGGAAATGCCACAGCAATCCTTCATTCTGCTGTGATGGCTTAGTTTACCCAAACTATTTTTTAAATCCCTGCCACACCTTAAAATTGTTAATGGCTGCTGGTGGGTTGTCTTCTTTTAGGTTTTGCCATCTTTGTGTTTGACTTTGCACTGTTATCATAGCCCCAATCTCTTGATCTTGACCTGTGTCAACCAGGTAACCCTAAACACCTTTATTTGGTGTAATATAAAACTATAAAACTCTTGTCAGTGGACAGAGCTGGAAGGACAATGACGTTAAGGATTTATTTATCAAACCATGCTAAACAAAGGAATTGTACCAGAAGGCTGGGAAGGGATTATTTCCAGAAAAAGGGAAGTGGTAAACCAAAACACATATATGAACTCTTTGAAGTGTTTGAGGAAGTTGAGGATGGGAGGATACTGCCAGGAGAATTGTTCAGCCCTATTCCTCTACGTGGTAGCACACCCTCATCACACACCTGGGTGTCTGCTTTGTACCAAGCAAGATTGCTTTTACGACAAAGCGCTAATGGGAGAATTACCTAACTTGTTTTGCAAGTGTCTGTTTTTAGTGGAGGCAGGGACACTGAGGATAAGCTGCTTTGTTAGTACGTCATTCTTCCCCAATGCCTTTACAACTTCCCTGGCAGGCTGGTGGTGCAACTCCAGGGATACCTTTGGGCTGGAATACCAAGTTGGATGAGACTGTTTTCCAATGGAGGGGATGGGATATTGTCTTAAGAATTTCCAGCTTTCCAAATATTTCTGAGATTGGGAACTGGACAGGAGCTGACAAAGTTAGGATAGGAGAAAGTGGGTGTTGGAGCATGGGAAAGAATGGCTGGTGCAGATGACCTCTTGCCTGTACATAGTTTTGGTTTCACACCCTGAAATTTCACATCCACTCTTGGGAGAATTAAGGAGGAGAAGGAGAACCTGTGGTATCTTGAGTTTGTGACCAAATGAAGTGTCCCTGGCACATTCTTGCTCCAACTCTCCCAGCTCCAGAAGTGTTTCATGTGAAACCATGTAAATAGTTAAATTTGCCATCTGTGGGTCTCACTCTCATCTTTATAAAGGTGTGGACTAAGGGATGCATGAGCAGACAAATAGGTAGCTGATGCTGATTGCATTTTGACTCTGTCAGATGGTCCTTGGGGATAATCATCTGTTAGCGGCCACTCATAGTTAAGGTGCTGAATGAGGGGGAACTCATCCTTGGAGGCTCATGCCTGTTGCAGTAAGTCTCAGCCATATGATTTCGATTGTTTCAAATATTCCCGGCTGGCTTCCTATAACCAGTCAATAGGAAAGCCATCAGTAAGTCGCAATGTTGTGAGGTCCTTATTTAATGCCTGCTTGGTCCTTGTTTAAATCTGGCAACTGGGACTGCTGTTGTTAAGTGATGCGGTCATCTGGCAATATGGTCACAATGCATTGTGCTTCAGAACTATGTTGCTTAGCAACAGAGTTCCCGGCCCCAATTGCAGTTGTAACCCGAGGACTATTTGTAATATATGCCCACTTCAAGGGTTGTAGCCAGAAAGCAAATATGACGAAGGTATCCTTAAACTGCTTTCAAGTTGTCCTCTACTTCTACTAATGATCTCACAGTTGGTTTGTTGTGGATTATTTTTTGGGGAAGGGACTAGTAGGCCCAATTCTTAAGTAATGTCTTTCAGCCATTTTACATATTTTATATTCAAGGGTCCCTTATGGGCTCCAAGGGCATTTCTGCAGATACAGTTACTGTAATTCTAGCGGTTGACAAGTTGCTTTGCAGAATGGCAGCTTTTCACATTTTTTAAAAATTAAAACAATCTAAATAGGATTTTAAAAATATGACAAGAGAAGAGCCTGAAAGGCATCCTAAGAGGGACATGGACAGATATCAAAACCTAAGCAAACATTTGTTGGTTTGAATATTAAGCTGCTGCCCCAGGAATTCTCTAAGTGTACTGCTATTGTGTTGACATCTGTCCAAATAATGCAATTCACTTTGAACTATGAACTTAACTGTGCAGCTGCCATGTTTTCATGAAGATTTTTAACAGAATATTATGCATAAATGAACACTGACCAAAAACATACTGACCAATGGAAATGTTCCTAATGGGAAGCACAAAAAATTACTCAAAAAGTAACCTTTGGGAAAATACAAATACAGTCCTATGCATTCTTAATCTACTTTATTCTGCCTTTCTAAATAACATATTCAAAAACAAAGTTAATTGGAAAATGAACCTTTTAAAACCATGATAATCTTTTAATTTAGGTCCTTCCACTTTAACACCCAGCATCTATATTTTGGCAGTGATTAGTCAGGGGATGGCAGCCCTTGGCACATGGTCAGATGCATCACTATTTTTACATATTTCTAATGATGATCCTAGCACACACTGCTTGTAGCGTTGGTCCAAATGGCACGTAATAAAAACCACTTAACTTCCTTTGCCCGGCAGATATGAAGATGAAATCAACCATCGTACTGAAAAGGAGAATGAGTTTGTCCTCCTGAAGAAGGTAAGTGGCAGTCTGATCATGTTTCTTGGTTAATTATCACAAATTTTGAGATTTTGTGAATGAGTCTTCACTTACAAGGGTGCACTCTTCCCTCAGGATGTGGATGAAGCTTACATGAACAAGGTTGAATTGGAATCCCGCCTGGAATGCCTGACGGACGAGATCAACTTCCTGAGGCACCTTTATGATGAGGTAGATAGTGGATTTCATTGAGCGAAGAACGGCTTTTTTAAATGTACCCTTTTGGAAGACGTGGGCAGGGCAAGGAACGGATGTCATCTGATCATGTCCCCTTTCTACATACCGAAACAGGCCAGACTGGCCACTGCAGCTAATTTCAAAGACTCCTTGGGCTAGTTAGTGGGGTTGGCAAGCTAATAAGAGGCTGCACCAAGATGACTCTAGTGTTGTGTCAAAGCCTTTTAAGAAGTTCCAAACAAAGTAATTATTCTTATGTATACTTTATGTACTGTGTTTCCCTGAAAATAAGACCGGGTCTTATTTTCTTTTGACTCCCGAAATAAGCACTTGGCCTTATTTTCAGGGAGGTCTTATTTTTGAGGTGCAGGAGGCGGTGAATGTGGTCACCTTATGGCTGTTGTTGCGTTGCAATATTTTCCGGGAGGGCTTGTTTTCAGTGGAGGGCTTATTTTAGCACATGCGCTCAAAAGCCCGATTGGGCTTATTATCCGGGGAAGTCTTATTTTCAGGGAAATAGGGTAATATCATATATAATGTATATTATAGTTTGCCTTTCTACACAGTGACATTCTGATCTAGTTTCCATTCCTGCATGAAATAGGAGAATCATGTAGGAAGCTGTAGTAAGTTGCTTGCTATTTTATTACAAAGGAGAACTTTGGGTATAACGTTTGTGTGGGGAAAAGGCTGAAACGAGAGGGGTGATGATGCATAGAGCCAGGATATATTGGGGCTGGTGGGGAAGACAGAAATTTTCTTCCTTTCATACATTATGTTTAGCCTATTTTATGATCTATATTAAATGTGTTGGTTTTTTCTTTCCATGCAAACGGGACAGAAAAGGTGCTGTCGAGTTGTGGCAGCTATGGTTAGAAATAGCTTTGAGGCTGCAGAAATTTGGAGACTACATTCAGCTTTAATGAGGATATCCCTCACAAAGTCCTGTTTGATTTCATTTGCTTTGCTAGGAAACACACATGTTTTTTTTACCAAAAACTTCCCTAGAGACTCAGGTTTAGCAAGGTTTCTCTTCATGGTTGACAATGCTCAGCCTGCAGTAAGTTTTCTCTTTTAACTATCTAACTCAGTGGCCACCAGCCTTTCGGGCAGCAGGTGACTGGTTCTGTGGAGAAAGGTTTTTTCCATGGACCAAAGGGGGTAGGGTTACCTGTGCTGCCTGCATCCCGCAGATGAAGCTTTGCTTGTTTGCGTAGCCTGGTTTCTGTCATGCCATGGCCCAGAGTCAGTCCACAGACCGGGGGATTCAACTAGTTCTGCCATTAGTTTTGAGACTTCACCTGTCGAACAAGAAAGAAGTTTCTTGTGAGTAGAGGAATGAGTTAGGGAAGATTTGAACGGTTCCCTGAGGGTTGCCTCCTCTTTGATTCGGGATAATTTCTAAATGTTACCTTTTGCTACAGGAGCTGCGTGTCCTCCAGTCTCAAATCAGCGACACCTCTGTGGTCGTGTCCATGGACAACAACCGCAACCTGGACTTGGACAGCATCATTGCTGACGTCAAGGCTCAGTATGAAGATGTTGCTAACAGGAGCCGGGTCGAGGCAGAGAGGATGTACCAGATCAAGGTGAGGCTCTATGCTGACTCTGGCTTTCCTCGATCATACCCGATGAAAAATTAATTCCCAATGAACAGCTACAAGGCCTTCATTCATGTTAGGAGTTGGGGGATAACTCATTTCACAAAAGGAAGGAATCCATGCTTCATGCGGCGGCAAAGGAGCAGCAGCATCCACACTGTCTTCCAAAGCAGGGGTCTTCAACCTTGGCAACTTTTAAGACTTGTGGACTTCAACTCCCAGAATTCCTCAGCCAGTGCTGGCTGAAGAACTCTGAGAGTTGAAGTCCACAAGTCTTAAAAGTTGCCGAGGTTGGAGACCCCTGCTTTGGAAGCTCTTTCACTTTGCTCATCCCGACCTCCTTTCTTTGCAGAGCAACGGAATCCTTTCCTCACTCTTCTTATCTGTTGAAAATATTGGGCTTTTTACGGGGAAAGTCTGGAGAATCCCCGTAATGCAATAACTCTTTATTTTACCGATGGATTGATTTGTCAAATGTCTAAAGCTGCCTGATTCCATGATAACTCTGGCTAGCGTACAGTGTTAAATACAATTGAAAAGCAATAACCAGCAAAATGAAGGAGAGGTGTTTAGAGATAGTTAATAGTAAAAACTGTAAAAAAAAATAAAGAGCTTGGTGTGGTTAAGGCATCAGGCTAGAAACTGGGAGACTAATAAAGAATAACAGAATTGGAAGAGACCTTGGAGGTCTTCTAGTCCAACCCCCTGCTCAGGCAAGAAATCATATACCATTTCAGGTAAATGGTTGTCCAATCTCTTCTTAAAAACCTCCAGCGCTGGAGCATTCTCAACTTCTGGAGGCAAGTTGTTCCACTGATTGATTGTTCTGTCAGGAAATTTCCCCTTAGTTCTTGGTTGGTTCTCTTCTTGATTTATCCCAAAAGTGCTTTTTCAGGAGGCAACTGGACTTCCTTGTTTTTCCTTTGAAGACATTTCGCTATTCATCCCATTCCCCACTATCCTGTCAGAACTGAAGAAGCTTCTTGGATGAGAAGCGAAATGTTTTCAAAGAAAAAACAAAAGTCCTATTGCCTCCTGAAAAAAGCACCTTTGGGACAACCAGGACCTTGGGTGATTGAGAATCTCTTCTTGATTAGTTTCCATATATTGCTTCTTGTTCTGCCTTCACAACTTAAATTCAGTTGTGGCTTCCGTTTTCCCTTGGTGGTGGCCCTAGGTATCCTTTCATGGCATGCTGGCCAGTGCTGAGGTTTACTATTTGAGTTGAGGTTGGAAAAAACAACTGTTTGGCATTCAGTATAACTTGGACAGTATATTAAATAGCACTATTAAGCCAATAATGGAAGCCCTAGATTATGATTTTCATTGCAAATAGAGAAGGCGATTGAGACTAGGAGATAATTACTTGCCTGAGGTTATCCAAGTAATATTTGTGGTTCACGTGAGTTTTATGATGCGTTTCTCAGTTTATGATGCATTTTTCGGGTTGTTAGTCATACACTCATGGCAGCTTCAGTAGACCAGCTGTTTGATTGGAAAAGGAGACTAGATGACTAGACACTTTCCTCTGAAATTAACTTTTGCATTTACTCTCTTGGCTCAGATGGGATTGGAGAATGAATATCAAAATCTAACAAGCCACATGATAGCTTTAGGTAATATTTCCTACAGTTATCATGTGGCTGGTTTGATTTTGATATGTGAACTTAACTATTGTGATTTATGGTTCAGTGAGGTATGCGAAAGCAAGCCTCTGGTTTATATAGCTGACGGTGCTTAAAACAAACCCGAGTTTAGAGAGGGTGTGATCCCAGTCAGTGAATTCTCCAATCTCCTCCGCCTGCCCTCAAAGTAATCTAGACAGGTTGAAATGTAGGTGGTCAACTTAATTGGAATCGATTCTAGGAGTTGATTCTAGGAATTAATACTGTACTATGGACCGCTGTGTTGAAAAGATGGTTGAGAGCTCGGTGTGTTATGGATATATAAAGAACTGTAGTCTTTGCAACCACTTCTTTGCTCCTGTGGACTTCCTGTCTTCACATCTCTTGTCCCTTCTGTCTCCCGTCTTTAGTATGAAGAGCTCCAGACCGTGGCAGGCAAGCATGGGGATGACCTCCGCAGCACCAAGAATGAAATCAATGAACTGAACCGAATGATAACCCGGATACAGTCAGAAATCGATGGTTTGAAAGGCCAGGTCAGAAACCTGTCTTCTAAAATCTTCCTTACGTTGATCTTAGAGCTATAGCTTTGTCCCCAAGAAACATTGGTCTTCTCCAACTTTCTACCAGCAGCCAGAGTTACTGGACCAGAGCTCCTAAAGTCACCAACAACATGGATATGATTATATGATTCAGTATCAGCTAGGTTGGGAATGTCTGTATTAAGAAGCCCAGGCTATTCCAGGGCAAGAGTGAGGATGAGCCACAAGTTGATGATATCAACTTGTATGGTTGTGTACGTGAAAGGTCCTTAGTACAGTCTCGTCTCCAACTAGGTTGGAGAACCAGTTGCCTCCTCTATGCTGTTTCTGGCTTACACAACTCTTCTAATCCTGTAGTCTTGGGCTGCAGAACTGCTGCAGCTTCCTGACTCTGGAGTAAATGCCTGAGAGAGACTGACTTCTATTTGACCCCTTGAAGGCCATTCAGAGGACCAGAAGATCAGTCGACTTTCCTTTTGTTGACTACATGAAATGGATGGCTAAGGTCTGGGTATTGCCATTGGATCTAGCAGAATAGGGATGGGGGTTGCTGGTATGGTTGAAGGCTTGGGAATGTGGGTAGGTGCTGTTGAAGGCAAAAGGTAGCACGTTAAGCAGACACGGATGGATTTTCAACCTTTCTTGCTTTCTTGAATGTATGGGGTGGTGGTGGGTGGCCTGCATTCCAGTGGTGGGATTCAAAAACTTTTTGCTGCCGGTTCTGTGGGTGTGGCTTAGTGGGTGGGGCAGAGAAAGGATACTGTAAAATCCCTATTTCCTCCCGATCAGCTGGAGCTCGAGAGGCATAGAATAGATGGGGGCGGGGCCAGTCAGAGAGTGGTATTTACCGGTTCTCCGAACTACTCAAAATTTCCACTACCGGTTCTCCAGAACTGGTCAGAACCTGCTGAATACCACTTCTGCTGCATTCCTCTCTGCATTTTATTCAGGCTAATTCCTGTTATTTCCACCTATGATAGGTGGAATAGGGTTATTCTGGGAGTCTGCACAGCTTCTCACCTTAATATCTATAGTGTCAATGTTTTTTTACACAAATAAAAGGAAGGGATTGGGTAGAGAACCTTGCTTGTGGCTTTCACCTTCTTTGGAGGAGAGATGAAAGTATAGGAGTCATTCAATCCAATTATAATTAATTGTGCTTTGATCAGGTATAGTTATCCGCATCCAGGAAGAGACAGTTCTCATTCCTTAGTTTTGGACTGTATTTCTAGGGAAAAATCTGTCCGTTGTATCTCAGTTCCCTGTATCACAGAAGGGTGAGAATATTGGATAACAGCCGTATCCTCTCCACCTGCTGCCTTTTTCCTGGTTTTTGAGACCTGAGCTGCTGCTTCAACTCTTTCTTCCTTGCCCCCCCGTACAGCGTGCAAGCTTCGAAGCGGCAATCACTGAAGCAGAGGAGCGTGGGGAGCTGGCCGTGAAGGATGCCAACAGCAAGCTGGCTGAATTGGATGGTGCCCTGCAGCGAGCCAAACAAGACATGGCTCGTCAGCTGCGGGATTATCAGGAGCTGCTGAACGTCAAGCTGGCCCTGGATATAGAGATCGCCACCTACAGGAAGCTGCTGGAAGGAGAGGAGATCAGGTAAGGATTGGCCCAACATATGTGGACTTGTGGACTTCAGCTCCCAGAATTCCTCAGCCAGCAAAGCTGAGGAATTCTGGGAGTTGAAGTCCACAAATCTTAAAGTTGCCAAGGTTGGAGACCCCTGCTCTCTATAGTGATCCACGCTAGCATATAACACTTGTGATTGAGATCCTCAGTGCATCAAGAAACTGTTTCAAATTCAACTTGGCTGCAGGAACTTGTTCTGTAGGACTTTCATTTTGTCTGACTTAATATTATTTCTTGACTGATTTATTTTTTTGGGGGGGGGGACACTCTTCCCCAACCCTTCCTCTTTTTTAACAGACTGGAATCTGGAATGCAGAATCTCAGCATTCAGACCAAGACAACTGGTTATTCAGGTAAGGAAATGTCTGCATGTCAAAGAAGAGGGGGAGGGGTGATCAAGATATCAATGCAAATGTCAGAAATTAACCAGAGCAGGGAATCCTGTATTTGTTTAGAAGTTTTAGAAGACAGCCGCCCAATTCACATAATTGCAATTCTGGGTGGCGTGCGATATATAAAAATATTTGATTGCCGAGTTAGATCTCAACGTGTTTCAACACTGTTACGTGATGTTTATTTCCTTTGCTTTCATTTTGGAACCTGTTTAACTTGATACCTACGCTGATCTTAACAAAGAATGGCTTGTCTTCCCATGAATTTTTTTTTCCATAGAGGAAGTGAAATAAAATGATTTCGCTTCCTCTTATTTTACAAATGGATGTGTAATCAATCAAAGCTGTAATACTAGTACAGCACATGAAGTTGGATTTCTTCCCTGAGTTGAGGGTTGGGTTTTATGGCTTTTAAATGATGCCACCCAAGTCCTATTTTATTAGTTCTTTTTTTTTCTTCAGTTTTCTTATTTCCCATGGCAGTTGAAAATCACTGCAGATTAGTTGCCAGAGAAATAAGAGCCACTATGAAGACAAGCAAGAGGACAAACCATCATAGTTGAAGCATGTTTGGCTGGGCAATAAATAGTTTATTTTTTTAATTATTTTTTTTATTAAATTTGTTTGCTACCCGTCTCGCCACTCTTGGCATCTGTTCTTTGCAGCTTTCCCCATCCCCGAGCCTTGTTCCAGTAGATCTAGAGTGTGCAGGGTAGAGAAAACTAGTTTTCTGCATAAAAAAAAACCCCTCTTTTACTTTGCAGAAATAACAGTGATAAAAAATAGGCACTGTGAAATTATTTATCCTCCAGAGATACTTTAAAGATCAAAGCTGGAGACTGGCTTTAGCATAAAGTAGTTGCAAGGATGTACCCATGATAAGATGATGTTGCAAACAATTGCTCGAGCAGTATTTTTGAGACTTTATGGGTAGTAGATTGATTTTTCAAAAATTTAAAATTGGTGTGTGACCTTTTCTTTTTAAACGGATGGGAATTTCAAGTGTGAATGTGGGATCTGTGCCATTAACTGGCAGAAAAAGAGGCTGGAAGCAGGGCTTGTCCATTCCTTGTCCAAAAGATGCAGCTTGCAAACATCTGCAGTTGCAGGTTGTTCAGAATAGCTTTCATCAACCTGGTGTCTTCCAAATGTGTTGAACTCCATTTTGATGATCTCCAACTGGATGAGAAACTGATAAAATTCACAGTCCAATACATTTGGAGAGCAGCAAGTGAACAAAGACCGAAGTAGCATTTGGTGAGGACTCTTTGTGCCAAATTTTGTTGTCTCTCCCTCCCCGCATTGGCAAGTCTGAGATCTCATTGAGTTTTTAAATGGTTGATTTCCAGAAATTCGGTGCAGTTGTACAGTGCCACATGAGGAAGATATGGGTACAAAGTGTGTGTTTCTGTGTGTAGAGAATCAAAAAAAAATGAGCCTGTATCCACTCCCCTAAGCTTGAAGAAATGGCCTGCTACTTATCCTTTCCTCTTCCCTATGGGACTTCAACTGGGAGGAGAAGTGCAGGTGGTCCTCAACTTAGAACCACAATTGAGCCCAACATTACTTTTGCTAAGCTAAATAGTCATTAAGTGAGTTTGATACCCCATTTTAGGACCTTTCTTGCTAAGTGAATCACTGCAGTTGTTAAAATTAGTAACAAGGTTAAGTGAATCAGGCTCACCCATTGACTTGGCTTGTCAGAAGGTCACAAAAGGTGATGACCTGACCCTGGGACGCCTGAACCCTCATGAGTTGCTAAGCGTCTGAATTTTGATAATGTGCCAACAGAGACACTGCAATGGTTGGGTGAACAAATGTCATAGCTCACTTTTCCCAGGCCATTTAACTTCGAGCGGTCATTAAATGAACTGTTATAAGTTGAGGACTACAGGCTGTAAGATGAGAGCAGTAGGGGAAACCTGAGTCTATTTTAATCCCAAGTATAGACACCGTGGCTCAGTGGCTAAGGCCCTTGTGTTTGTTGATCAGAAAGGTTGGCAGTTTGGCGGTTCAAATCCCTAGTGCCGCGTAAAGGCGTGAGCTCCCGTTACTTGTCCCAGCTTCTGCCAACCAAGCAGTTTGAAAGCATGTAAAAATGCAAGTAGAAAAATAGGAACCACCTTTGGTGGGAAGGTAACAGCGTTCTGTGAGCCTTCAGTGTTTAGTCATGCCGGTCACATGACCACGGAGAAGTCTTTGGACAACGCTGGCTCTGGCTGTGAAACGGAGATGAGCAGCACCCCCTAGAGTTGGGAACGACTAGCACATATGTGCGAAGGAAACCTTTACCTTTATTCCTTTCATCTTCCAGTCCTCACCTTAGGGAATTTGGCATGGTAAAGGATGCCACTGTAACTGGACAAGGTAGCAGGAGAGGGTCTCCTTTGCATCTGGGAAAAGAATAAGGAAAATCCATGCATATAACCCTCTTCTTACGGTGCCATGCTTCCCACTTCTAGATTTGGAGATAAAAGCTAAAACAAAGATACCAAGTGCTAGAACCTGCTCTTCTCTTCACCAGTGTTCTCTGTCTTTTCCAGGTGGCCTGAGCAGCGGCTACGGAGGTTACGGAGGTGGCTACAGCTCTTCTTACTCAAGCGGTGGATATTCCATAAATACATTGCCCATGGAGAGCTCAGCCGTCAGCAAGACCAAGGCTATTGTCATCAAGAAGATCGAGACCCGCGATGGAAAGCTGGTGTCTGAATCCTCCGATGTGCTGTCAAACTAGCTCGGTGGGGGTCTTGAGCAATGGAACCACTCACGGTTTTAAAAGTGCCTGAATCCAATGAGCCTTACCTACTTTAGCTAAGATGATGAGCCACAGGTTAGAAAAGAGGGAAGAAATGCCTTTGTTCTCTCGCCAAACTTTGTTTTTTTCTCTAGAAGGAAGAATTTATGTTTGTCAGATACTTGTGGACTACAGCTCCCATCAGTCCTTTCCTGGCCATGCTGGAGGAGGCTGGTGGGACTTGGGAGTCCAGCTGCAACCGGGAAGTCCACAGCTGCTTTTAGAACACCACAAACCAATTTCACCGACTTGCATGAGATGTGATCAGGGAGGAAAAAGACACTTGCTCTCCCCAAAGGGATCTCATGGTTTTGACAGTTTCCCATCAGTAGGGGCAGCTGTTGAAAAGAAGGCAGGAAACCAGCTTTCCCAAGTTAGGATCAGCGAGAGGTCAACTCTTTTTAGACCACTATATGTAAGGATGGCCACCTCAGAATTGTGGTTTGTAGTTTTCACATTGTTTAAAAGCTGCCCTGTTGTATTATTCACCCCTCTTACTGTTTGCATAGCATTAGGTCAAATTTTCAATCAAAACCAAGGCTTGGAAACATTTTATTTTGAAGGATGGGGATTTGGGAAAATCCCACCCAAGTCTTAGCACTGGAGACAGCAATTCCCATCAATGATCACACTAGCTATTTAAAGATGGGAGCTTTGCAGTCCACCAGATTGGGATGCTAGGAAGAGGAAGGTAAAGTGGGGGCCGAGTTGGGCAGAAGCACAAAGCAAGCTAGTTCCGTGAAGGATTTTTTTAAAGAACTTCACATTGTTTTCATTTTATTTGAAATAAAAAGGTTTTCTTCCAATCTTTGATATTAAATGGCTTAACTTTTCTGTCTGTGTTTGGCTTACTTATGGGAAGGCCCAAGATAAAGGTTGAATGGAAAAGCAAAAGAAATCCAATCACTCATCTGCTAAAAGCAAAAAGCATTTGGCGTTTTCAGGAATAGATTGTTAACAGGCCTCATTTGGGAAGGGGAGACAATTAGCCCCCTCAAAAGTTCTCTTGACGTTAAGGCCCACTGGCCCACTGAGGTTGTTTTTTGGGCAAATGCTCATACATTGCAGTTAAGATTTGTTCCCAATGTTAACCAATGGAAATTAATTCTCAATGACACAGAATTTAAAAAGGTGCACATGGCTGGGCCCTGTTCCCTCAGGGATGTCATGCTCCTTGTGTTTTTAAAGCATCATTTCAAATGGATTATGAAACTAGTATCTTATTCGATGGTGATAGGGCAAAGCTAGTGTTCTGAGGGACCACACACAAAAATAACACAATGGCCCACCTTTTCTTAAAAGGTAAAGGTTCCCCTTGCATATATGTGCTGGTCGTTCCCGACTCTAGGGGGCAGTGCTCATCTCTGTTTCAAAGCTGAAGAGCCACTAAACACCGAAGGCGCGTGGAACGCTGTTACCTTCCCACCAAAGGTGGTTCCTAGTTTTCCACTTGCATTTTTACATGCTTTCGAATTGCTAGGTTGCCAGAAGCTGGGACAAGTAACGTGAGCTCACTGTTATGCAGCGCTAGGGATTTGAACCACTGAATGGCTGACTTTTCTGATAGACAAGCTCAGCGTCTTAGCTACCTTTTCTTAGAAACACGTTATCCCAGTTACTTGGTGCTTTACTGGAAGCCCCCTCCCTCTAGGACACCAAGAGGGTAACATGTTAAAGGAGGTTTGAGTTGGGTAAAGGCTACAATAAACTCCCACTCGCTGGCAGAGGAAAATACTAATTGATGAAGGAGAAGCGTTGATGTTCTCTGAGCTTGTTTTCTTGCAAACATTTCATTTTTAACTGGTCCTCTCCTGACACCTGGTTGCTCAAGAAGACAAAATGTTAGCACATCTTAACGTTCCATGCACAGCCTAGGAAAGACAAAGCATTTTTTCCGAATAAAACCTTCCCTGCTTGTGCACATGCATCTAGAACTGTGACGGCGAACCTATGGCATGCATGACAAATGTGGAACACGAAGCCATGTCACCTGGCACGTGCGGCCTTGCCTGTTTGTCCTCCGGTGTGCATGTATGTGTGGCAATCAGTTGTCCTTCATGTGCATGGCATGCACGCCGGCCAGCTGATTGTCAGATGCACATGTGCACCAGAACCGGAAGTCTGGCTTTTCCAGGAGTGTGATCCCTTTGTGCATGTGACAGTGCCGAAAACTGGCCAGCACATATGTGCAAGCCAGCTGATTGGGTGCGCATGTGCACCAGAACCCGGAAGTTCAGCTTTTCCAGAGCCTGTGCATGAGAAAAGCTTCGCCACCACTGATCTAGAACTTCTAAGCAAGGCTTATCAAGAGGGAATGTTTGTTGCGATGGAAAGTTATAGCATAACACCCAGAATAATTTTTTAGCTGTCTACAGCACCATGGTATTACAGGTAGTCGTGGACTTGTGACCACAATGGAGCCCAAAATTTGTTGCTGAGTGAATTTGTTTTGCCCCAATTGTTAAGTGAATCACTGCAGTTGATAAAGTGAGTAACCCAGTTGTTAAGTGAATCTGGCTTCCCCATTAGCTTGTGAGAAGGGGATCACACGACCTTGGAACACAGCAACGGTCATAAATATGAACCATCTGCCAAGCATCTGAATTTTGATCACACGATTATGGGGATGCTGCAGAGGTAATTGTATTCAAGTCTTAATTTGGGATACGACTTACTAGCACTTGAGACATATTTCATTATGATTTTTGGACAAAACCCATTGACTGGGTTCAATCTGCCAACCCAACCCAAACAATTCTCATGAAGGCTTCATGTATACCACATATGAACCAACTTATTGATTATTTAAGAGTTTCCACTTTGCCACAAGGAGACTTGTGATCGGTATATCAGGCTGACTTCAGTAACCAGGATTAATGCACATCCATCCCCAAGAGGCTATGTAAGGAATAAAAATGCTGCCTAACCATTCAAGCACATTCTGAATTAGTTTAAAGCTCTGCAGGAAACATGTCATCAAACTTATTTACTGGCGTAAGTTCACGCATTTGATGTAATTGAATTAACACAGCTATGTAGTCTGTGATTTGGCCACCAACACAACTTGCTTTTATTGGCCTTTCCCTTCCCTCTTGTTATTTTGCTATTGGTTGAGGTCCAAAATGTCTATTCGACACAAAATGTGATGTTTTCATGCTTTTCCACAAAAACCTAAAAATGGCAATGAAAGCAAAATAGATTTGCACAGGTCCATCTCTGAAGCTCTGACGAGGAATATTCCAAACCTTTCTCATTTGGAAAAATCAAGATCAGTATTTTGAAGCACTTTCACGGCTCAAATAGCTTTGTCATGCTCTACTCCTATTTATTACCCAGCTCTGCATTATATTCTTACGGCTTGTTTTCCTGTTATGTTTGATTCCATCCAGCTGACTTGTCCCATGTTATGTTGCTTTTTAAAAACACTTTAAAAGATACTCATTTCAGTCTTAAACCTCCCCGCCACCCCCCCCCCCCAAAAAAAAACCAGGCTAAAATTTAGCCTCTTGGACTCTCACAACACCAAGAGCCAGCATAAATCAAGGTTGAAAAATGTTGCCCCAAAAACCTGCCTCAACAGAGAAGTTAAGAAACATATTCGAAAGGCCAAAGTAAATAAATAAATAAATACTTGCACAGCTATGGTTCACTTCCACATTAGGTCATATATTAATTGGGGACACATAACAAGAATGCCAAGGCAGAGAAGATTTTCCAGGGCATCCTTAAATGGCTTCTGCATTCTGTTTTTGCAAGACTGTCTTCATAACCATCCCAAATAATGCTTCGGCCAAAGTTCTCAGCTGTTTCTTTTACGTGACTCCTGCTACCTGTCCATTTACACCATCAAAATTCTAACTCGGTTGGGCAGAAACAAGCAGTTCTAGAGGCTGTATAGCCCGTAGCCAACCACATGGCGCTAACATTTACTAAGTAAGTAGACAAAGTAGAAAATAGGGAAGCATTTATTGCACATTGGACATTTTAAATTAAAACAGCAACCCCTGTCTCTGCTACCAAGAGGTGGCCCTCGCTTCCTCATTCCTTCTTCTTTTCATTAAAGTGGCATCTGAAAAATAAAACATCTCTAGCGGTTTCCGGAGATCAGTGCGAAGACCGTCGGCGAGTCCGGGCCGACACCGGGTGATGGCTTGGCTTCCTAATGTGGCAAATCTTTGGCATTGTGGGAGCATCCTGCTTTCCCAGATAAAGTCTCTGCCCCATGTTGTCCTCCACAGGAAGCAAACCGGGGAAGACCGGAAAGGAGAGAAAGAGAGAGAGAGAGAGAGCCCAGGATCCTCCATTTTGGCCCACGGAGGAGAAAGAGCTGGACTCAGGAGGTGATTGTGCTTTTATTTTTTGTTTCCTTTCGTTTTGTTCAGCCAAGCTGTGTCAATCTAAAGAAGACCGGCAGCTTGAAAACTGTCCACGACGACAATCCCTTCCCCGCAGATGGACAGAACAGACAGCTTGACTTAAGGGGCCTGAAATCAGGCCAGCACCTGCCGCTCTAGCGGCTTCAAGTATTCCCTTGGGCTGGAAGCGAATGCCTGCTGCAGCCCTCAGTTCAGGACACAAGTTGTTGGTATGATCCAAGCCTCAGGGGACGGGAGTGGCTGGGAAAGGAGGGCACTTAGTGTCAAGGTTGGAGCCTCTTTCACGGAGGGAAAGCAGAGGTGCTTGGTGCACGGAACCCTGCAGTCGTCCAAGGGGCCCAGTGTCTGTGGCCCTGCCCTTCTACGCCTTGCTGGTGTTGGTTGGAATCCCTCCTCTTCCCCAGTGCTCTTGATGGGCGATCCGAGTGCCTCTTCGCAGGGCGGCGGCGGCAGCAGCAACACGCATACATAGAGGGCAACATTGACCTGCTAGGCCTCTGAAGCTGCTTGTGGTTTCAGCTGAGCTTTCTCCATGGCTGTGCCGTAAGGAAGGGAACGTTTGAAAAAGCCCAGCTAAAAAAAGAAAGAAAGAAAGGTCAGCATCTATGCAGCACATCACCCACCAAATTCTTTTTCAGGGCAAATTCCATTGGGGTCTTGTGGAAGCACATTTATGATTCCTTCTTAACACCACTGTAATCAAAGTAGTATAGAAATACCTCGAGATTTTTATTTAAATACAAGAGAGAGTTTTCTCTTTCCATCTCTCTTGAGTATCTCCTGACATTATTGCTGTCATTTCTAAGTGCCTTTGAATCTTCTTGGCCACCTAAACCAACATTTGTGGAAGGAGTTTATTATCACTATCCTCTTGCTAGGGCTAAGAGAGGATTGACTGACCCAAGGTCGCCTAGCTGGCCTCCTGTCCAAGGCAAGACTAGAATTTACAGTGTTCTCCATAACAGTGTTCATGTTTCTAGCCTGATGCCTTAAAATTATGATATCAAACTGGGTCTTAACTTAATTAATGCTCCAAAATTAAGTTTGTAGTTCTCTAAACTCATGAGGACTGGAGCCATAACAATTAAAAACTCTTGGATCAATTACATATTTACGTGCATCAGGTCCCACCTGCAGTGTTTCAGCTGAATACTGGAAACTGTCTCTCTTAAAAACACTAAATGTTGATTCAAGCCACTTCCATGACTGTGTACAGGCTGCTTCACACAGGTGCAGAATGCTAAAAAGGTAATTATGTGTGCTTTGGGGTTGCAATTCTCCGTTGCAGGCCAAACTGTACACTTGTCGAATAACAGGGAAATGAGTCAGAGTCAATTCCCCAGGGCAGGGCTAGAAAATCACAGGTGGTGTGGAAGATTCAGGTGCTGTCCAGGGTGCTGAAGTCACTCCCCCATTGACACCTCTTAACATTCTATACCCCACAGCTTTTAACTGGCTTCTGGCATTTCAGAATCTCCCTACCTACTCATAATTTCTTACATCTGCAGTCCTTACAAATTAAGGCACACCCATTACTTCAGAGCTTAAACATTTTTCTCTCCAACCCTGAATTCCTCGATTATTAGGCTGTTCCGTGAACTCACCTTGTACAACACATAGATGAGCAGTGCTAGCAGCAGCAGTCCAATCAGGATGGCTAAGATGATGATCCATAGAGGAACACCCTGGCTAGTCTCTGCCTTGGCCCAATGGAGTAATGTTGACACCTGTCACCAGAAAGGAAGTATGAAAAAGAGATATCCCAAAGTTGTAATTGAAGGTGTTACATTGGTAGCATCTAAGCTCTGTTGGCTCAGCATATATACTATAAGCCATTCTTCAAAATGTTACGAGGACCTGTACATAAGATGAATAATTTTACCATATGTGGTATGAGTAAATAAGTATCTGAGAGCATGACTTCTTGTTATGGAGAAAATAGGAGAAGGGAACACTACGTATACTGCCTTGAGCTGTACAGAAGCAAAGATGGGATATATTGTAAATCAAATAAGTAAGAATAAACTCCCCTTTATGACCCTGTAATCCATTAATAAGGGGTAGTGTTGGGGAAACTGAATTGAGCTGAGCATTTATCAGCATGCCCTACCTGATGCCATATGCAGATATTTTTGCTTTGCCCCCTAGGAGATAAACATCTGACACTACCTAGGATTGAACTCTCAACCCTTTGAATAGGAGGTAAGAGTCTTCATCACTAGGCCACTACACCTCTCTAATAAATAAGCAAGAATAAAGCATCCTAAATCCACCAGGGTGCCAGGTATGACATTCTCATAAATTTCAAAATAGGCCATTAGAAAGAGGCTAGCCTTCTTTAGTTATCCTAGGTTTCACATCATTCAGCTTCACTAGGCAATCCAACACCTGAATTATAAGAGGAAAAATTACTCATCCTACTCCACTTGTGTCCTTCTTACTATAACTTTCATTTATCCACTTTTCAAGAATATATCCAAGCTGGACTGATCCCACCCGTTCAGAGCTAAGAGCTACCTGCTTCTTTGAGTTGAGCTGATCCCAATCGCTCTCTCTGTTGTGGCAAAATGTCTCGTAAGTTTTGTAACGTAAATTGGAATCATCTTGGAAGAATTGGTATTCATAAGGGCAGAATATTTTTATTATACCCGATAATACTGACCTTCAGATCAGTGGTGGGGAGCTCTAGAGGCTGGATTTTGTAGGGCACCTTTTGCATATGGTAAACAGCTTCACACTGGATAGTCTGGGGATAGTTCTCTTTCTGCAAGTGGGGAAAGAATCATGAGAAATGGTTCTGCACAAATGTTGGGTTGGATAGATGTACTGGAAGTGAAATAACTTTAATAGGGAGGAATTAAGCGTCCCATTCCCAAAGGCTTAATACTATGAAAGCTAACACTTATATGAAAAGAATGGGAAGGAGCAGGCCATTATTTTTCTGCTGGGATTATTACATTTTTTCTGTATGTACATAGATCAGAGGTGGGCAACTGTGATCTTTTAGCTCGAGTTATTCCATTCCTTCAACTTTCATTCATTTATGTGCCAGCTACTGCTACAACCAAGAATAACAGTAAGGAAGGTGGGGGAAAAAAGACAGACAGACACAAAATCTGTCCAAACAATTGAAGCCTGATGAAGACCAAAAATATGAGTCTCTTTCCCTCCTTCTCCCTCTCCCTCTCTCTCACACACACAATTTGTCCCAAACAGTTGAGGTCTGGTGAACACCCAAAATATAATAAGTTTACCTGTTGAAAGCTTTTGGACCAGATGCGAAAATAGAGGAGTAAGCTGACACTTTTTTGCCGTTGCAATGCTCCCATGTGGCAGTGAAGTTGGAAACATTCATCCTCATTACACTTCTGCAGCACAAGAACATTGAATGATCAAATGAGACATTGGATGAACATATCTCATCAACCTTCAGTTACTTCCAAGGCAGAATTTGGGCCAAGCATCTTTGAGAACCTGAATGCCTGGCCTTACTTGACCTTCTTGCACGTTGGATTATATCTCAGAATTCCCAGATAATACAACAAATAAGAATTATAGTCTAAGCTCTTGAGGACGACAGAATGGGGGCGTTATTAAAACCAAGGGAACGTGAATCAGGACATTAGACCTAAGTTCCTCGGTATTATGGATGCATCTTAATTTTGAAGACTATGGCAAACAAAGGATCATTAGATTTGAAAATAAGCTACCAAAATGCATTTAGTGCTGCTTTTTGAAAACCATCTTCCACGTGTATTTATTTATGTAATTTATTTATTTAAATTTAAATTTATTGGCTACCCAACTCCCATGGACTCTGGGGAGGGGGGGGCAACGATGTCAACAAGAACAATGAGAAAACTCTGTGGTGTAAGGAAATATTAGTGCAGCTCTTAGGTTGGTCCTAAACACATCCTAAGGGTATCAAAGGTACGGAGCACAACTCTGTGTTTTAAAGATGCTTCTTAAAATGATGCTGCGGGGCTTACCAGAGGGAAAGTGCTTCCAATGCTGCCCGTGTTCCACACTGCATCTTGCTTCTGCATATAGTGCTGCTCCTGCCCAGGAAAAGGAGTTGGAAGTGGCTCCAGCTAAACAGAGGGAGGGGGAGAGAAAGAGAGAAAGAGAGAGAGAGATATTGCAAATGTGAATTTTCATAAATTAATTCTCTGTAGCTACCAGTTGTAGTCTTGTTGATTAGGTTAATACAGTTCTCCGTGGCCTGTTAAACCATGGCATTCCTTATGGTGTGATTAGCTCAAGGTATCAAAGGGTATCTTCACAAAGTATTGTAATACAGCTGCCAGTCAGAAAAGGCCCTTCTTTTGAATGCCAGGGCTGCTCTGGCTGACTCCAAGAATTAGTGCTCTTGTGCGATACAAGCTTCCCTGTAGCAGAAAATCCCCCCTCGTTGTTACAACTCAGTCTCAGGCTTGTGCATGCTCTAACACAGAATAAAGGCAAATGTCTTGTGGAAACAAGCTACTTGTTGAAACGTTTATGGGAAAAAGAAAACCTGCAGGCAAAGAAAAACAAAACCCCAAGCAGGTTACCAAAAGGGGGAAGATTTGAGATGGAAGACCACACACAACATTGCCATTGCTGAATGGAAAAACGGCAAGTTATTAAAGTAGCCAAATAATTTATAGCCAAATTTGGGGAATTTGCTGCCTCCTACAATTTATTACTGCTCCCTTCATCTTTATTTTGCTTTTCTAAACTATCTTGGCCGGTGCCTTAAGTTTCAGGGGCTGAACTCCAGTCTCAACAATTGGCGGACAGGCCAAGTCACTTCATCCTTTGTTTCCTCCCCACCCCCCACGGGGGTCCCCTTTTACCTGCAGATGTGATGGATTAATGGGGCTGCTGGAGGTACAATTTGCCGGCACCCTGTAGCGGGTGACGTACAGTACAGCTCGTCCTTGCACTCGGAGAGGACAACTGATGTCTAACACTCCTTCGCTGATGGCGCTGGGCCCCTCATTGACAAACTACGTAAAGGAAAAGAAAAGAAATAGAGGAAATTATCCAAGGAACCGAGAAACCGCTTCATTCTAGAAAAGGCTGCTCTTTTACTTTGTCCTCCAAGGCTGAGATGCAGAGAAACCTATCACCTGCTGAATGACCTTGCAAACCAGCATGAACTCAGGACTTGCTATAATGCAGAGCAGGTCCAGCTGAGCTAACAAGACCTCCCACGAGACAAGCTGTAGCCATTTCATAAAGATATCTTGATCGGCAATGCCAATAAAGGAGAGTGCCATAACAATAGTCAGCAAACCAGCCACATTTCCATCGTTAGCCAAGCATTTATTTTTGGAAAAATCCCAGATACGAAAAAGTCACTTCTGTATAACTTTACACAGAAGTATATATAAAACCTTATAAAGCTCAACATTCACAGCAATATCAACCTAGGCAGGTATATTGCTGTGAGGGTTGAGCTTTAATTTGGCTTGGGTTAATCTAGGTCTGCCTCCTTATTGTTAGTGTCTTTCAGAAGTATAGGTTTGAAACTCTTATAATTCTTAGCCTGTATGACTTACACCAAACTGGCGGCCTATCGGCCGCGTGCATCATGTGCAGACCACGCCCAACTCGGCTCCACAAAAGCAAAAAACCCACGTCACGATATGTCACGTGACACAATCAAATTTGACACCCGTGACTTGCACTCATGTTCCTTAAGAATTCTGAATGTTGAGGCGGAGTCATTTGGAGGCTACCACTTTGAAAAAGACTGGTACAAAAGAACCTTTCAGAAGCTGAATTGGATCCGATCCAGGGGTGGGTTCCTGCCAGTTCTAACCTCTTCTACAGTGCCCTTTAGAACCAGTTCCAGCTCCCTCCCCCCACCTGTCCGCACATCATCAAGATGAAGAGCGAGAGGAGGAATTCTGGGATTTGAAGTCCACAAGTCTTAAAGCTGTCAAGTTTGAACATCCCTGGGTTTTTTTTTTCCTATAGGGTTTGGGGTGCAAGGGTCTTGCAACTTGACAGCTTTAAGACTTGTGTGTTTCAAATGCCAGAGTTTCTGATCCAACATTTTGGTTGCTAAGCAAGAGCGTTGATAAGTGAGTGTCACCACATTTTACAAGTTGGTCACGCCCAGCCAGTCACATGACTGCCAATCCACTCCCACACGGTCTCATTGCCGGCAAGCCACTCCCACAAAGCAGGCCACACCTACAGAAGAGGATCTAAAACATTTTAAAACCCACCACTGATCCGATCCCAGAAATAAAATAGGCTCCCCCAAGGACATTTGGCCCATTGGGAAGTTCCAGCTACTCCATCGGCTTCTTCTGCTCAGCAAGAAACACCCACCTCATAGACATGGCGGACCCCAGGGCCGATATCTTGTTCACGCTGCACTGATCTACCAGGGGCCCAACCAGGCAGAGACACAGTGTCTGGCATGGATGCTCTGTGGAAGAGGTGGATAAAAGCATTTCAGACACAGAGCAGTTTAAATAACCAATACAAATCATTTCTCAATGGTGTGAGGCAAAAGTAAAGCAAAATCCAAACAACAGTAATCAAGTCTTAACGTCACACGAAGACCACTGTGATGTCTACTAATATAGCAATGCCCTTTACTGGGATGTGTAAGCATGGAAATCAGAACATTCGTGTGTTCCTCTGGGTAAGCATTCAACATGCATTTCTTTTAACTGAGAAGCAAGTTGCAAAATTAATGTTTGGCAACAATACGATTTGCTTATTTGATATTTTTATTCCATTCTTTTATAGTAGGTCCAAGGCTGTGGATTTAATCCACAATTAAGCAATGCAATGATAATAATAATTTTTATGTTGTATGTTTTATGCATGTAGTAGAGCAGAATGAAGAGTTAATAAAACAATAAAAATGCAACAAGAATAAATGATACATTAAATATATTTTTGCTATTTCTGAAGGTTATTATGTTCTGGGGAAAAATGACACATATTTTAAATTGACTTTGAAATGAACTTGGATATTTTTAGATGATCATATTCCTATGAACCACGTACTTATTATATGGTAATTGACGGGCGAACTATGCAAATAGTTTTTCTACATCCTTCTTGCTGCCAAGACACTAGTTCTTTTACACTGAAGAAACAAATTTATGCCTTCAATTATTGAACTGAAGAGTGGTGTTACCTATAACTCATGAACGTTGCTTATAGGCCCAGATATAATGAAAAAGGAACTGTTATGCAAACTTCCTACCCACACACATGAAAGACGCACACAAATTTACTGTACACACCTCTCACTGTACATATACATACAGATAAGGTAAAGGTTCCCCTCGCACATATGTGCTAGTCCAGCGATGGCAAACTTTTTTTGGCTCGCGTGCCACAAGGGTGGGAAGCGCAGGGGGGTTGTGTGCGGGTGTGCCGCACCCATAATGCAATGCGCGACCCCCCCAGTGCGCACACGCATACAACGTGAGACCCCCCCATTTTTACATGCTTTTTTTTGCCCTCCCCATGCTCCAGAGGCTTTATAGGAGCCTGGGGAGGGTGAAAAGAGCCCCCTCCGCCCCCCCCGGAGGCTTCAGGGACCGTCCGGAGGCTTCCCTGAAGCCTTCGGAACGCTTAAAATGACCCTCCGAGCAAACCTGTAGTGACTTCTGGTTTGCTCTGAGGGTCGTTTTAAGCGCTCCAAAGGCATCAGGGAAGCCTCCGGATGGTCCCTGAAGCCTTCAGAACGCTTAAAACCACCCTCCGAGCAAACCGGAAGTCACTACAGGTTTGCTCGGAGGATGGTTTTAAGAGCTCTGAAGGCGTCAGGGAAGCCTCCGGACGGTCCCTGAAGCCTTCAGAACGCTTAAAACCACCCTCCGAGCAAACCGGAAGTCACTACAGGTTTGCTCGGAGGATGGTTTTAAGAGCTCTGAAGGCGTCAGGGAAGCCTCCGGACGGTCCCTGAAGCCTTCAGAATGCTTAAAACCACCCTCCGAGCAAACCGGAAGTCACTACAGGTTTGCTCGGAGGATCGTTTTAAGAGCTCTGAAGGCGTCAGGGAAGCTCCAGACGGTCCCTGAAGCCTTCGGAACCCTTAAAACCACCCTCCGAGCAAACCGGAAGTGACTTCCGGTTTGCTCGGAGGGTGGTTTTAAGCGTTCCGAAGGCTTCAGGGAAGCCTCCGGACGGTCCCTGAAGCGTCTGGAGGGCCTCCGGGGGGCAAGGGAGGCTCTTTTGGCCCTCCCCAGGCTCCTATAAAGCCTGTGGAGCCTGGGGAGGGCGAAAAATGGCTTTTAAAAAGGTGAACTCAGCTGGCCATGCGCGCTGGCCAGCTGACAGGGCAGCGCCCCGCGTGCCCTGACAAATGGCTCCGCCTGCCATAGGTTCGCCATCACTGTGCTAGTCGTTCCAGACTCTAGGGGGAGGTGCTCATCTCCGTTTCAAAGCCAAAGAGCCAGCACTGTCAAAAGATGTCTCTGTGGTCATGTGGCCGAAGGCGCATGGAATGCTGTTACCTTCCCACCAAAGTTGTCCCTATTGTTCTACTTGCACTTTTACATGCTTTCGAACTGCTAAGTTGGCAGAAGCTGGGACAAGTAATGGGAGCACACTCCGTTACGCGGCACCAGGGATTCGAACAGCTGAACTGCCAACCTTTCGACATGCTAAGTGTCTCAGCCACTGAGCCACCTTACACATAATTATTTCTTGTTGTTTGCTGTGCTTTTTTCCTTTTGTTATATTTCTATTTTTTCTTTGTTCTATTTTTATCAAATAGAATGCAAAAAATATGATACAATGAGCTCACAAACAATCAGCAATCTCCTTCTGCCTCGTATGCAACTTTTGTTACTAAATACAGGGCCGAAACATTATGGAGCAAAATAATTGTTAAAAATCAGTAATAAAAAATAGTTTGATTCGCCTGCTTAATAAAAATATTAAAAATAGCCCCGGCTCTGCCCGTTTTAGAGTATGGTTGATATTGGGCACACGTGTAAAAATCAAGCTAGGATTTACTTTCGGGGTAGGTCGTATTTTTGTGGGAAACACAGTAGAAACAGACCTGCTGAGATTTTTCTGAGCCTAGTCAAGGTTGAGTGTGACTAGCTGTGAATTTATTTATTTATTTATTTATTTATTTATTTATTTATTTATTTATTTATTTGTTTGTTTATTTGTCAACAAGTACAAGGAAACAAGTATGAAAAATACATGAAAAAATGGCACAAATAAATAGATAAAAATAAGCAAAACATAGCCATAAACAAATAAAAATAGTACATATAAATGGGACAGGACTGGGATGGGAGGCATGCTGGTGTGCTTATGCATGCCCCCTTAGGGAGCTCTTAAGAAATGTGTAAGGTCCACGGTAGACAGCTTATGTTTATAAATATTATAATTTATGATATTCCTTTAGCCCAGTGATGGTGAACCTTTTTTGGCTTGCGTGCCACAAGTGGGGGGAGCGCAGGGGGGTCGAGTGCAGGCGTGCCGCACCCATAATGCAACGTGCGACACCCCCAGTGCGCATGCACGCACAACGCGTGACCCCCCCATTTTTACATGATTTTTTCGCCCTCCCCAGGCTCCAGGGGCTTTATAGGAGCCTGGGGAGGGCGAAAGGAGCTTCCCCTGACCCCCCGGCGGCTTCAGGGACCATCCGGAGGCTTCCCTGAAGCCTTCGGAGTGCTTAAAACCACCCTCCGAGCAAACCGGAAGTGACTTCCGGGTTGCTCGGAGGGTGGTTTTAAGCGCTCCGAAGGCGTCAGGGAAGCCTCTGGACGGTCCCTGATGCCTTCGGAATGCTTAAAACGACCCTCCGAGCAACCCGGAAGTCACTTCCGGTTTGCTCGGAGGGTGGTTTTAAGCGCTCCGAAGGCTTCAGGGACGGTCCCTGAAGCCCCAGGGGGGGTGGGGGGGACTCTTTTCGCCCTCCCCAGGTTCCTATAAAGCCCCTGGAGCCTGGGGAAGGCAAAAAATAGCTTTTAAAAAGGCAGCGCCTCGTGTGCCCTGACAAATGGCTCCGCGTGCCACTTGTGGCATGCGTGCCATAGGTTCGCCATCACTGCTTTAGCCCATGCTGAAACTCAAGGTGGTATACATTAGATTGCTTAATGCCTCCTCTTCTACTCTTGAATGTAATTGGTGAATGATAGGTGTTAAGATCTGTAAATGGCCTGCTCTACTCAACATTTGGTCTCTCGCATCTTCTCCAAGGAATCAACCCTCCTTTATCAAGAATAGAATGAGAAAGATCTGCATATGCTCAAACTACCTCAGATTAACCCCCCCTGAAGTGATTCCCCCCCCCATTAATCTTCAACCACTTGGTAAATTAGGAGGCATTCATTCAAAACAGTTTTATAATTTTAACAGAAAGTGTCTAGTAAGCCTAGGTACAGGGGGGAAGGCAACTGCTTAGTTGTGGAGATAATGTAAGTTCTGCATGAAGAACCTCAAAAATTTAATCCTTGGCATTTTAAGAAGCAAATGTTGGGGAAGTTTACCAGCAGGTCTTGGAAATCAACTGCCAGAAGCTCTCCCCACCTGAAGCCTGTGAAAAATACAGACTTCTTGGTGAGAGAATAGAAAGACACGTGCAACAGTCTGACTGTCAGAGGCAGGATTTGAAAAGGAGGAGACAAGCTCTTCCTAAAACCCCAGAGTTGCCTCTAGGCGTGATGGGCGGCGAACAAGCCTAATAAAATGAATAAATAAATGAGAAATAAGATTCCTCGGGGCTGTAGGCTAGAGAGCTTCCTCATTCCTGGCTTATACGTTTTTTTTCCTTTTGAAATTCTATCATGCACACACTCTTCTATGATTAAGGAGCGTTCATTTAAATTGCTACAATTAGATGAGGTGTTATTCTCAGCTGCTTCTGGAAAAGCTGCTAGCCTGCCTAGAGCTAATTAAGAAAGAGGCATTTTCTTGGGAAATTGGGGGATATAGAAAGTTGCACTGCTGGATTCATGAGGACTCCTGGGAAAAGAAAACTTGTCTAAAACGTTTGACCAATGGTTTCAAGTGTTGACTTGTGACTGGAATATAACAAACCCCACGGTGTTTGTTCAAGAGAACGCTAACTAATCAAGAACATTTGCTAATCACTGTAATCAAATGGACTGTTTTCTCAAAGTACTTGAATTAAAAGCTGGTTCATACCCTCCAACATGGGGCATAAAATTGTGTGGGAAATTTTATTGTGTCTCCAGCTGCATATTCCTTGAATATAAGCTAGCCGAGCTTTCGGTAAAATGTCTAGTTCAATAACTTGCTTGTGTTTCCTGGAGGAGATAATCCTGGATGACTAGATTTCAGGTTTCAGAAGAAAAACAGCTCCCCTTGGGGTAAGTCCCAGCTGCTGCACTTTTCCCAGTTGCAATATATGGCTGTGAAGGTTGGACCATAAGAAATGCTGAGCGCCAAAGAATTGAGACCTTTGAACTATGGTGCTGGAGAAGACTCCTGCGAGTCCCTTGGACTGCAAGGCGATCAAACCAATCAGTTAGAATAGATCAACCCTGACTGCTCTTTAGAAGGCCAGATCCCGAAGAGGAAACTCAAATACTTTGGCCATCTAATGAGAAGGAAGGACTCACTGGAGAAGAGCCTCATACTGAGAAAGATTGAGGGCAAAAGAAGAAGGGGACAACATAGAATGAGGTGGCTGGATGGAGTCACTGAAGCAGTAGGCATGATCTTAAATGGACTCCAGAGGATGGTAGAGGACAGGAAGGCCTGGAGGAACGTTGTCCATGCGGTCGTGAGGGGTCAGACATGACTTCGCAACTAACAACAACCACATTGGAGAGCATTTCCCAGGGATACTTATATTTCCATAAGAAAATGTTCATGCAACTAGCATTCCACTGGTGTCATATAAGAAAGCGGGCGCAAATTCCAGACTGAATTCATGCAATCAGCACAGCAAAAATTGATGTGTGGACCAGGCATCTTTGGCTAAGGGGATTGTCAAGTTGACTGGATCTATAGCACTTTAAAATATTGCAAGATGGTTGTGTTTCCTTCTGATTTACCAGTTGTCCAATCAACTAAACTTCATGTTCTTGTGCTGGATATCAGCACTGTTTCCCATTTGATCTATCCAATCTATACCAATGTGGAATATTTGGTTGCACTGAGCAGAGTCAAATATGCATATATTTGAATCCAAGCAATAAATTTAGCAGTAAGTGATTAGAGAGTTATCTTCTAAAAGCAAACCAGGTCTTCATTTAAGGGAGAACAGAGAAAGAGAAAGATGGTGAAGATCTAAGAAAGACCATTTCTCATGAAAGGAACTTTTCAGGAAAACAGTGTAATGTCTCTAATAACGCACTTACCAAATTAGACATAAGTAATATAGCTCGTGCTAATGAATTGAAAACTGTAAATTGACTGGGAGAAAACCAGACCCAACTTCATTCAACTCATTTTTAAATTATTGAATGGATAATTCCAACTTTTTGTAATGTCTCTTTAGTTCTACTTTGGGGATATTTTCTTTCTTTACAGGTAGTCCTCGCCTCGCAACAGTTCGTTTAGTGACTGTTCCGAGATACAACGGCACTGAAAAAAGTGATTTATGACCATTTATCACACATCCCCACAGTCATGTGATTTACATTCAGATGCTTGACAAATGGTTCATATTTATGACGGTTGTAGTGTCCCGGGATCATGGGATCTCTTTTTGTGACCTTCTGACAAGGAGACAATGGGGAAGTCAGATTCACTTAACAATGGTGTTACTAATTTAACAATTGCGGTGATTCACAACAAATGTGGCAAGAAAAAATAAAAAGGGGCAAAACTCCCCAATTAACCCAATTTCTCACTTGGCAACCTAAACTTTGGGCTCAATTGTGCTTGTCAGTCAAGGACTACCTGTATTTTCCCCACTGTTTAGCTGATCAGGTGGCAAAACACAAAGTAAGAAGAGAGCAACATTCTCGGTGTCAGGGAAGTAGGAAGACTTTTATTAAAAATTGTTGGGATGAAGGGATGAAAAGGCAGGTGGGTTCCTGGCCTGGCAGCTGGTGTAGCCTTCAGGGCTGAAATGATTTGCCAGCGCATGGCACCTTTCCTTTGTTATTAAAGGTGTGATTTGCCCTTAACCCGTTTATGATTAACTTCCAGCATTTGCATGCCTTGCAGGCAACAGCAGGCCTTGGACATTCTTTTAATCAATCAAAATAATTACTCCTGGCGTGATACTTACCCACGGGATGAAATGCGAATGGAAGTTTCCACGCGCAGGACAAAAGATTCCACTTCACTATGAGAATTGTTGGCGTTCTTGCTGCGAAAAAACAGATATGGCTATGTAGAAGGGTGTAGACTAAAAGCATCGTGCAGGAAAGAAATAGTCCAGGACGTCAAGGACTGCTGGACTTGTTCATGAGCTCAAGGGAAGGGGATGGAGGGGGCACTATTCTGACCTAGGCTTCCCAAGAGCACGAAGCAAACTCCTTGTCCCGACAAAAAAAACACTTTTATTAATTTACTGTGAATTCTGCTCATTCACATCCAGCAAAATCTTTCAAGGGAGGATTTGCAGTCACAGACCTTATCTGACTTGGAGAGCTGCCAGGCCGATATCTGCAAAATTTGGCAAGGAGTCTCGGAGAGTCACAAACCAATTAAACAAACTAATGGTCTCCTGCAAACTCCACTCCCCTTTCATTCCTCTTTTATTTCCTCCGGGACGGCCCATTCATTGTCCACCTCTGGCTTTACTCCCAAGTCGATCCCTGTTCTTTAGCTGTTCCCTTCGTCTGGCAACTCTGCACATGCACACACTGGGAACAGGCTCCAGCTGTTTGTCTGCCTCACTGATGTCTGACTCTGAAGGCAGCTGATAACTGTCAGAAGGCCCTGGACCCCTCTCTGCCTCTGACACAGAGCCCTCATCAGAGCCTTCTCCAGACTCCAGGACTGGCCCATGTCCCCCCCCCCTCTCAACCTCCTCACTGTCCGAATCTGTTGCCAGTTTTGCTGGTGGGCCACAACAGGTACTGGCAGATTATCTTGGGTGTTTTTACCTGTGAATCTGGAAATCAAACTGGATGGATGGCTTAGCATCGGTGATGCGAGGCACAGTAAAACGCAGGCCACCCCAGAGCTAAGAAGGATAAGACAAAAAAAGAAGGCGGCATTAGAATCAAGTGCTTTATTCAGATATCTTCTATCAGGGGGTGTGCATGTGGGTTTACTTGGATCTTGGTTGTTTTCTTGCAGACACTTCATTACCCAGCTATGTAATAGAGTGGGCTGTTTTGGATGTAAAAGTTGCATGTTGATAGACCAAAGCCAACACTTTAGTACAGAGGTCTCCAACCCCCGAGCCTTGGATGGTACTTGTCTTTGGCCTGTCACGAGCTGGGCTGCACAGCCGAAGGTGAATGACGGGCAAGCAAGTGAAGCTTCATCTATATCTGCAAGTGCTCCCCAGTGCTAGAGCATCCACATTTCACTTTCACCACAGATCATCATATTAGATTCTCATAGGACAGTGATGGCAAACCTACGGCATGCGTGCCACAGGTGGCACATGGAGCCATTTGTTAGGTGAGGCATTGCACTGTCAGTTCCAGCACGCATGTGCATGCTGGCCAGCTGACTTTGGCCTTCATTTTCGACCATTTTTCACCCTCTGGAAACTTCCCTGAAGCCTCCGGAGGGTGAAAAACAACCCAACGTGCAAACCGGAAGTTCAGGAACGGACTTCTGGTTTTGCGCATTGGGCCGTTTTTCTCCCTCCGGAGGCTTCAGGGAAGCCTCCTGAAGGCGAAAAATGGCCCTACAGGCAAACCAGAAGTCCATTCCCGAACTTCTGGGTTGACCATAGGGCCATCTTTGGGGGGAGGACGGGGGAGGCTGTTTTCGCCCTCCCCAGGCTCCTAGAAAGCCTCTGGGGCCTAGGGAGGGCGAAAAACAGGTCCATTGCGTGCCAAAAGCGCGGGGGGGTGTGTGTGTGTCGTGCGTTTAAAATTATGGGTATGGGCACGCCTGCACACGACCCCGCTGCGCTCCCCCAGCTTTTGGCAGGCAATGGGAAAAAGGTTAGCCATCACTGTCATAAGAGGTTGAACTCTACTATAAACTCCTCCTGCAAGGGATCTAGGTTGTGTGTTCCTCCCTCTCCCCCACCTCCCAGTCTGTGGAGAAAACAGTCTTCCACGAAACTAGTCCCCGGTGCGAAAAAGGTTGGGGACCGCTGCCTTAGTACATAGCAGCAACACTCACGCTGACACCTGCTTTCATCGGGTTGCCAAGGTCACAGATAACCATATTTGTATCGTTCACGGTGTCATAACGGCAGCTCTGGCTGGAAATGTTCTAAAGGAAAGACAAAGAAAAAGTGCGTTAAGACCAGGGGTGTCAAACTTGCCCCGTCGTGTTGTTGTCATGTGACATTTCCCCCCTTCGTGGAGCTGGGGTGGGTGTGGCCTGCACATGATGCATCTGGCCTGTGGGCCGCCAGTTTGACAACCCTGATTTGGAAAAATCCGTGGGGGATTTGTGTGTTATCATCAAAGTTAAAGGTAATAAGCTTTGGATACCAATGGCTAAAGAGCAAAGAGGCCTGCGTGCTTTCACTATCTTGTCCGACTTGTTATAATTCTTACTGCTAGGATAGAAACTTCTTAACAAACTTTTCACGTGAGCTTCAATCCATTTCATCTGCTACAGTTAGAGTGAAAAGGGTTCTGCTGAAATATTTATAATCACATACAACATAAAACCAATAGTTCGCAGCTTGGTGAAAGCATTTCCCTTCTGTTACATGAAAGGGAAGAATGTTTTTATTGACTTAAACGATTAGGCTTCTATGTTTCTGCATTTCATTCCTAAAAAGGACTTTCTAATGTGGTGTTTATATCCAAATTGAATCGATTCTTCAATTTTAAAAGATTTAGGGTTTTTTTTTTTTAAAAAAAGGGGGGGGGCTGTGATCAATCAGGAGCAGCCAAAAATGCATCAAAAAAATAGAATAAAGAACAGGGTAGATACTGTGGCCTTTTCATTCTTGTAATTCCCAGAATCTTCTGGGATTGTGGGCGAGAAGCATGAATATCAGCTCGATACAGGTGGTCCTTGACTTACAACAATTTGTTTAGTGACTATTCGAAGTTACAGCATCACTGAAAAAAAGTGACTTATGACCGTTTCCCACACTTACGACCATTGCACCATCCCCCTGGTCACTTGTTCAAAAGTTGGATGCTTGGCAACTGGTTCGTATTTATGACAGCTGCAGTGTCCCAGAATCATGTGACTGCCTTTGGTGACCTTCTGACAAGCAACGTCAATGGGGAAGCCAGATTCACTTAACAACCGTGGTGCTAACCTAACAACTACAGTGATTCACTTAACAATGGTGGCCGGAAAGGTTGTAAAATAGGGCAAAATTCACTTAACTGTCTCATCTAGCCACACAATTGTGGTCGTAAGTCGAGGACTGTCTGTACTGACTGGCAACTGAAATGGAGTCACTTTATGATGGCTTGAATTTTTGAAAATAATGAATCATGTGGTACTTTTGGCCAGCATATTTATTGTGGCATAAGCTTCCAAGGATTAATGGAATGTGTTAATTTTTTGAAATGCCCCCCCCCCCAAAACCCCAACCACTGTTGTATTTTTGTTGCTTTAGAAATCAGAAATATTGACCTGCTGGAATTCACAACATCATCATCTTTCAACGACCCCAAAATCTCTTGCAGAGTGGAGTCTGGGCAAGCACAGAGTTCTTAATGGCCGGATGCCCTTCCTGTTGCCAATGCAGAATTTTGTGCAGCATACATATTCTCATTGTGCCCAGAGAGAGAAATATCTGCCTCTACCTAGGATTGAACTCACAGCCTCCTGATTGTAAAGTGAGAACTCCACCTCTAGGTCACCGCACCACTGGAATCCACAACATGCCTCCACAATTCACAACCTTTTACACTTTGTTCAAAGAACAGAAGATGTGTCCCAGGGCTTCTATCAGTCCCCATACTGTACTTCGTGCTCTAGTTTGACAACTAATGGATGGAACATCATTGGATTTTGAGGGAGAAGGTTTGTTAAGGAGCACTTACCCCGTAGTTGCGTTGAATTCCTGAGTAGTCTGCCTCGGGTGGGATTGTCACATGGAGTTCAGCTTCATAGGCACCACCTTCTCCACGATTCACCGCATGGAATGAAAGGTTAAGTGAATTCTTGTTTCCCAGCAAGGCAACAGTTTGGTCCCTGCGAAAGGTGAAATCCACAACGAATGAGAGTGTGCATCAAAACAAAACGAAATCTGAAACAATGAGGGCAAGATCAAAGGCGGCAAAACTACCGTATTTTTTGGAGTATAAGACACACCTTTTTCTCTCAGAAAAAAGGGTGAAAATCTGGGTGCGTCTTATACACTGAATACAGCATTTTTGGCCTCCTGAAACCCCGCCCCCCCTTCACCAAAATGGCCGTGCATAGCCTTTAGGAGCCTTGCAGAGTGTTCCTGGGGGCTGGGGAGGGCAGAAATGAGCAAACAATGGGCCAATTTTGCTTCCCCCAATCCTCCAGGAGCACTCTACAAACTTCTTAAAGGCTATGCATGCCCTTTTTTTGACAAAAAAACAGGCCATTTTTGGGAGGTCTGCAGAGTGCAAAAACTTTTTTTTTTTAAAAAATGCCTCTACAAAATCTTGGTGCGTCTTATACTCCGGTGCGTCTTATATTCTGAAAAATATCGGTAATTATTTGGGCACGATCCAGAGAGTTCAGAGAAAGTAGTACTGTACTTTTATGTCTCTTTCAGATGACCCTAATCAACTAAATCTTCAGGCGTTCAATTTAAATCAGTCTGAACTCCGTACTCTTCTCCACAACCTTGGTAGAAAGTTGTTTTATATAACCAATGAGTCAACAAGGCCTGGAAAGTTTCAAGTATTCCCCCCTGCCCTTTTGTAACATATGAAAATGTTAGTTCTTCTCAAGCACCTAAAACGTTGGCTCATTCCTAGGTTTTACACCCATTAATCAAAACACTGTGCTTGGTGTCCATGTCAGATAAAGATCATGCAGCACAGAAAAAGGATTGCGGTTTTGTTCTGGACTAAGAGTTATTACAAGGCGTAGACCTGACGGAAGTCTCCATTTTTATCACAAGCGCATTGCAAATAGAGCTATGTTGGCATTTAGAAGGTGCTTCTCTTGTCAGCTCCCTACACGAGGATTCCCAATCTGGTCCCCTCCAGCTCTGGTTGGACTAGAAGCAGGGCAATTTCCTTTCCTTTCCAACTACATTTAACTGAAATTAAATGCACTTAATACATTGACTCTCGCTAATACTAAAACTGTAGCACAGTAATTGTTTTTAGATAGCTCTAGGACTTCACTCAAGAAGAGGGTCAGATAGTTCAGCTATGATCTAGTTCATTCTTGTCCACGTCGATCAGCAAAGACTTTCTGATGTTTCTTTCTCAGCCAAGTGTTAAAACGAGACTTTTTGGCATGCAAAGCATGCATTCTGCAACTGCATATTTCCTCTTTCGACTAGTGTAGAGATTCAGATAGGAATTAGAAAGTATCTATTGGGCATGTAGTCTTTTCCGAACAACTATTTATCATCTTCCTTATTCATACAATTGATTCACACATTCATTTCATATTTATTTGTATTGGAAACAATATGCTAGCCCAGGGGGTCCTCAACTCCTGGCCTGCGGCCCGGTAAATCCATGCAAGCAGCGGGCAAGTGGGTGAAGCTCCTTTTGTGTATGGGATGGGTGGATTGCGCCTGCCTTTTGTGCAGAACCATCCCTCCCCCCCCCGCCCACCGCACCACTTCTGCTGCCACCACTGCCACCATCCCCACCAGTCCACAGAGCCTTAAAAGTTGGGGACCATCATTGTAGGCGAGGATGCAAAAAGGGGATATAATTCCTCAAAGTGTGTAAATGTTGATGTGTACGTCCGTTTGTGTAACAAGCAACAAAAGATGTGAAACACTTAAAAGAGACCATGAATGGATCCGTTGCAGAGGTGGTATTTAGCCGGAGTGGACTGGTTCTCGTGAACCGGTAGCGGAAATTTTGAGCAGTTCGGAGAACCGGCAAATACCACCTCTGGTTTGCTCCGCCCTCCCATCCCTGCCGTTCCCTGTCCTTTATTCCCTTGTTTTTTAGCTCAGCTGATTCGCGCGGCAGAGCGGATTGCCACGCCTCACCTGAGCTAAACAACAGCTCCGCTCACCAGCACTGACACCGAGTGCAATCTTTGAGTGCTGCGGGCGTCCAGGAAGTGCACATGTGCAAAGCATTCTCTCATAGAACCTTTAGGAAAAGATTTGGAATCCCACCGCTGATCAGTTGGTAACAAAAGAGCAAAAAGAATTGCACCTGGAAGGAAATTGCAAATCTACATTTTCCAGTTGGAAATCTTGCATGCCTGCATTTCCATCTCACGATGGGAAAAGATACCAAATGGTCAATTTTTAAGAAAGGGACAATACGGATCCACAAGTCCCCAGGACTAAAAGTGCACTAAGTTATGCATACAAGTTGCATTTCAAGCTTAGGATGGGCTGCTCTGGGCTTACCAGAAGTGATTTCCAATACTGTTCTGATGGCTCCAGAAGTATTCTGGAAGATGCTAAGCACAATCCTACTAAAAAGGTAGAGTTGACTTGCAAATCAGCAGATATTGGAAAGCAATATTACTGAGACATGGACCATTTCCATTGCTTGACTCCTCCAACGTCAGACTATTTGTCTGGAACAGTATAGGGCAGTGATAGCGAACCTATGGCACGCGTGCCACAGGTGGCACGTGGAGCCATTTGTCAGGGCATGCGAGGCGCTGCCCTGTCAGCTGACCAGCGCGTGCATGAGTTCACCATTTTTAAAAGCCATTTTTCGCCCTCCCCAGGCTCCAGAGGCTTTATAGGAGCCTGGGGAAGGCAAAAAGAGCCTCCCCCGCCCCCCCGGAGGCCCTCCGGAGGCTTCAGGGACCGTCCAGAGGCTTCCCTGAAGCCTTCGGAGCGCTTAAAATGACCCTCCGAGCAAACTGGAAATGACTTCCGGTTTGCTTGGAGGGTCGTTTTAAGCGTTCCGAAGGCTTCAGGGAAGCCTCCGGACGGTCCCTGAAGCCTTCGGAACGCTCAAAACGACCCTCCGAGCAAACTGGAAGTCACTTCCGGTTTGCTCGGAGGGTCGTTTTAAGCGCTCTGAAGTCCCGAGCCTCCAGTCGTTTTAAGCATTCCGAAGGCTTCAGGGAAGCCTCTGGACAGTCCCTGAAGCCTCCAGAGGGCCTCCGGGGTGGCGGGAGAGGCTCTTTTCGCCCTCCCCAGGATCCTATAAAGCCTCTGCAGCCTAGGGAGGGCGAAAAAAGCATGTAAAAATGGGGGGTTGTGCCTTTTGTGCGCGCATGCGCACTGGGGGTCGCGCATTGCATTATGGGTGCAGCACCCCCGCACATGACCCCCCTGCGCTCCCCCCACTTGTGGCACGCGAGCCAAAAAAGGTTCGCCATCGCTGGTATAGGGTTTTCTGCCTAGGCAGGGGATTGGAGTAGAAGACCTCCAAGGTCCCTTCCAACTCTGCTATTGTATTGTATTGTATTGTATTGTATTGTATTGTATTGTATTGGTGTTCAAAATGCATAAGAGAATGCAAAATATTAGATTTAGGAAAGAGGAGAGTCTCTTTGGATTTCTTGAGATCAAGAAAATACAAGTAGTATGCAGCTGTCCACCTTTCTCCTTGCTTGTGGCACAGCAGGAAAATGACATGGCAAAGACTTACCCAAAGACATCAAGTTGCAGGTCAGGGACACAGACATTGTCCTCTCCACAGTCCAGCTGAATCTGGGCCTGGGAAAGAATTCCAGCTATGAGTCAGATGAAACTCTACCTGTTCACATGTGTTAAAAATACTGATTGAATTATGTCTTTCTTTTATGAACTAGTCTAAGAATCCCAGAGTGGTAATACCATGGAAAAGGTATGTAGGGATTAAAAAACTGGCTTGTTCATCTCTAATCCATCTAAGCAGCTGCTCCGTCCTCCAAAATCGTGCCTAGACTACACCAAGCACTTGCATAGAAAGGTTTGTCCTCAGATTAAGGTCTCCATTTACCAGAATAAGCCAACGGAATCATACATTCTGGGGAAAGCACACAACCAGATGAAAGCAGTAGCCCATCCGTCATAAAATATTATTTCCTTTTCATAAATTGGCACATATCTGTCAGGGCATCCCACTCTATACCACAATGGCCTCTCCAGCATTAGAGAAAACAGGATCCACCCTTCTCCCACCCCCCACTGGAGTCCTTTGGGGATTGAAAAATATCCAGTCATAAATTAAGCTGTGTGGGGTGTCTCTCTGTCTCTCTCTCTCTGTCTCTCTCTCTCTTTCTTTCTGCCCTGTGGTGGTGCAGTGGTTAGAATGCAATACTGCAGGCTATTTCTGCTGAATGTTGGCAGTTTGATTCTCACTGGCTCAAGGTTTATTCAGCCTTCCATCCTTCCAAGGTCGGTAAAATGAGGACCCAAATTGTTGGGGAAAATATGCTGACTCTAAACTACTTAGAGAGGCCTGTAAAGCACTATGAAGCAGTATATAAATGCTATTGCTATTTCCTTGGCAGATGACTAAAGTTTTACCAGGAACAAGGGAAGGTCCTTCTAAGTCATGGATATCCAATTCATTTGCAAGCAACACTCAGAGATTCCATTATTCTTGCTAGGCAAAGCCTTCTTTGACACCTTCAAAGGCTGCACGGATCATACCTTCTGTTCAATGTGGTTGCGTGTGTGGTAGTTAAGGATGGGCTGCAGGCCATGGACATCTGGTGGTGCCTCTGGATCCAATGAGAAGTTCAGTGACAGATGGATGGGGGAGAGCTTGTCCCGGAATTCTGACTCACTCTGGAGAGACAGAGGAAGGCGTTGAGCATGGTGGGGAATAACTACTGCTACTATCATGTGGGCTTGTTTGCTCTATTTTGGCTCCTCTGCACACCAGAGCTTCATAATCAACCATATCATGACTACACTGTACTTACAATATTCCTGCACTCCTAGCCCTCAATTATTATATACAAACATCAAAAACGTCATCAAAAAGCACAACAAAGAACGTTCTTTCTGCGTCAACTCAGGAAGCTCAAACTGCCCAAGGAGCTGCTGATTCAGTTCTACAGAGGAATCATTGAGTTTGTCATCTGCACCTCTATAACTGTCTGGTTTGGTTCTGCAACCCAACAAGTCAGACCCAGACTTCAGAGGATAATCAGAACTGCAGAAAAAAACAATTACTGCCAACCTGCCTTCCATTGAGGACCTGTACACTGCACAAGTCTTAAAGAGGGCTGTGAAAATATTTACAGACCTCTCGCATCCTGGGCATAAATTGTTTCCACTCCTACCCTCAAAACGATACTATAGAGCACTGCACACCAAGGCAACTAGACACAAGAACAGTTTCCCCCCCCGAACACCATCACTCTGCTAATCAAATAATTCCCTCACCACTGTCAAACCATTCACCAAGGCTGCATTACTATTACTATTAGTCTTTTCATCGTTCCTATCGCTCATCTCCCCCCACTTATGACTGCAGGACTGTAACTTTGTTGCTTGTATCCTTACAATTGATATTGATATTGATTGTTTCCTGATTGCTGACTATGATTAAGTGTTGTACCTTATGATTCTTGATGAATGTCTTTTTCGTTGTACTTAAGTACAATGACAATAAAGATTATACTTATAGTTATGTACACTGAGAGCATCTGCACCAAAGACAAATTCCTTGTGTGTCCAAACACACTTGGCCAATAAAGAATTATATTCCATTCTGCTCTATTATTCTGTAGTTTGAAAATTGCAGTTCTTGAGGCTCTTTTTGTGGTCTCCCTTTAAAATATCCATAAATTATGTCAAGAATATCTATGGTAAATAGAACTGGTTACATCTTTATTCCACTGTTTCTCAAAATGTGATAATGATCGTTTTACAGGATTTTCCTTCTGTGACCTCTAATTTTATTCTAACGGAGGTAGTTTGGGTGAAATGGGATGAGGTGGCTGGGAACCAAGTTGGAACCTAGGCCTCTATAGGGTCATTCTTCCCTATATGTTCTTCCCTATATGTTATTCTGTTTTCAGTCTTTAAATACAGGTCAATCTTAGCAGAGATTTAATGACAGGTATGTAGTTTTACAAGTCAGGGTGTTTCCTGGTAGCCCCATTAGGGGGCAAGGTACACAGATTTACTGAAGTCCTGTATGAGCAAGTCCACTGTCTCAATGGGACACAAAGCAAGGGCCATTTTCTAAATACCTCCTATCCATCACAACACATAATTCGTCCATTTGGGACAGCAAGGCAAAAATGAGCATCGTCAGAGCGGCCAGGGGACGTTTCTCATTCTGGAGAAGACAGTTTACAAGAAGAGGGAAAGACAGGGTTCACAGAGGTAGACTCAACTCACCCTCAGGTAGATCTTCATCTCACGGCACACTGAACTGGCTCCGTTGTGGACTTGGAGAGTCTGATTGAAGTGGGATTGCTGGGAATGCAGGAAGAGGGCCCGCTTTACTGCTCCTTTGTGTTTGAGGTGGTCAAGATGCAGGTCCACGGTGAATCCTGCCCAATAAGAGAGAAAGCAGAACCAAGTGAGATATTTCGTCTTCCATGCTTGAAGATAGTCGATGGAGCTCAAGGATCTATCAGAAAGAAAAGCAAATCCCATAAGCCTGAGGCCTGCACAATCCTGCTACATAAAGGTTTGGTTGCCTACCATACAAAAGAGATTGCAAAAAGATTTGTTTCTGCAAGTCCCTCTGGATTATGAACCACCTCAAGTTGATATCAGATCAAACTTCCTTTAAAAAAAATGCAACTCTCCCTTGCATCAGTTGAGCCATTACTCACACAGGCATCCAAGGTGGTTCACAGTATTTAACTGTAGAACCTTCATCTTGAAAAGAAAATATCCAAACAATGTGCTTTAGATGAGCTGGTAAAGACCACGCTTGGAATAATAGGGCACAGAGAAGAGCCATAAAGATGATAAAGGGTTTGGAGTTTAAACCATACGATGAATGATTGCAGGAACTAAGTATGTCTAATCTAACGAAGAGAAGGACTAAGCATGAAATGATAAAGGTCTTCCAGTATCTGAAGGGCTGTTATAGAGAAGAAGGGGTCAAACCAGTGGTGGGTTACGACCAGTACACCCTGGTACGGGCGTACCGGTGCCTGCCGGGAGTACCAGATACCATTCCGGTACGGTGCTCCGGAGGGCCCACCTGCCCGCCCGCCGTCCTTACCTGTATTGAGCTCTTTGGGGCTTCCACGCAGGCGCATGGAGCGTATGGTGCCTGCGCGATGCTCCGCCAAGCAGCTGGAGCATCGCGGAGGCATTGTGCAGCATCACAGATGGTAAGTACACATGTGCGTGCTGTGCGTGCACGCACAGCGCACGTTCATGTGGTGGACGCTGGGCCCCGTTGCACCGTACCAGTTGCACTGGGATCTGGAACCCACCCCTAGGTCAAACTATTCTCCCTAGCATCTGAAGGCAGGACAAGGAGTAATGGGTGAAGTTTATTAAAGAGAGAGCTAACCTAGAATTAAGGAGGAATTTCCTGACAGCGAGAACAATTAACAGTGGAACAGAAGTTGCCTTCAAAAGTTCTGGGTGCTTCTTCACTGGAGGTTTTTAAGAAGAGACCGGACAGCCATTTGTCTGAAATGGTACGGGGTTTCTTTCTTGAGCAGGGAGTTGAGCTAGAAGACCTCCAAGGTCCCTTCCAGCTCTCTTATTCTAGGTTCCACGTTCTAATGTTACTTACACACTATTAAAATGTACTCTAAAACCCAGTAATTATGGATTCTAATGCAAACTGAGATTTTATCAATCCTTATTATTAGCTTGATACTCACATTATCATGTGGCTGATGGAAGGAAAGAAAACGAAGGAAAGAAAACGAAGGAAGCCCTGCAGTTACTCACCAATGGAATCAGGAACATGCTTCCCAGATGCATTCAGACAGAAGCTCAAGTTGATGCTGTTGACACGTGGGGGGAATGAAAGAAGCAATGAGCCAATGTAAGAAATCTGTGAGAGACAATGCACTCTGATGACAAAAGAGAGCTAGGCACGTGTGGCAATGCTCAGGCTGAAAAATAAAGGGCCTATTTAAAAAGAATGCTTGGGGCTACACCCATTGGTGAAAAGCATTTTGTCACAACAAAAAGTTGATATGCACCTGGAGGAGCAGATTGTCCAATATTGCAAGCCAAATGGAAACAGAACTCCGCCCAAAGAGTAAGGATACAAAAAGGGTTATTCTACAGACTTGCATTGGCTGTTAACAGTGGAGAAAAATAAAGTCATCACACCTGATTGGGATAAACAGGGATGGGTGGGACTTTGCCTGGCTGACTCAGCCTCTCCTTCCAGCCATGTGGTCCCAGATGGGTCATGAGCTGGACAATCACCCAATTCAAGTGCATGTTTAACAAGAAATCAGGATAGCCCCATGGAGCTGAGCCTATGGAAAAACTCTTGTCTCTCAATAAATTCCCCCCACTATCTCTGTCACAGATTGAAAACTAGCATTGTTTAGTTAGATCCAACCTGCAAGACAGATGGCTGGTTTCCATGTTACTTTAGCACAGAGTGACAAATTAAAAATGTCCCGCAATAATCTATCCCATTGTTCTGGATATCACACTAAACAATGACCTTTCTTACTCTTCTTTTAGACTCAAAGAATCATTGAAGGGGACGTTAAAGCCACCGTCCCCCAGCTGTGTGTAAGAATCCAAGTTAACGCATCCCAGGCACACAGCTGTGTAGCTTCTTGTTGAATACATCCCTTCACCTTTAGATGGTTCATTCCAAATGACTCCTGCTTTGAATAGAGCAGGGCTGTCAAACTCCCGGCCCACGGGCCGGATGCCTCACGCACTGGCCACGCCCACGCCCAGTTTAGCGAACGGGAAAAAAGTCCCGATACATCAAGTGACGCCGCAAGTTTGACACTCCTGAAACAGAGCGAGTGGGTAGAGATAGGCAAGGCAACAAGTCAGTGTTCCTAATCGTATGTCCCTGAGATGATCAGGACTCCCAGAATTCTTAGCTGGCATTTGTGGCTCTGGATTCTATAAATTGTCTTGCCCAATATCTAAAGGGGGTCAGGGTAGGAAGACCAAACTACAGAATCAATTCCTGCAGGAATGCCTAGGTAAGACCTTATTTAGTCAGGAGGCTACGGGTAAATATAGCAACTGTTGGTAACGACAGCAGTCACAACCACTTGCAGCTCTTTATGTTCTCACTTTTATTTTATTTTATTTGTACAATCATAAAACGTCTTTGCAGCACATTTTACACCTTTTGCCTATCCATTGTGTTTCCTTTATCAATACATATATATCTTATATAACTATATCCATATCTATATACATATTTTACACAGCTTATTTCGTACATCTGTTCTCATATTTTATCCACTAACATACAGAACAGGCCACTGTGTACAGGTGGTCCTCGGCTTACGACCACAACATAGCCCAAAATTTATGTGGCTAAGTGAAACACGTGTTAAGGGAGTTTTGCCCCAGTTTTAGGACCTTCCTTGCCACAGTTGTTAAATGAATCGCTGCAGTTGTTAAATTAGTCAAACTGTTTGTTAAGGGAATCTGGTTTCCTCATTGACTTTGCTCGCCAGAAGGTTGCAAAAGGTGATCACGTGACCTCAGGACACTGCAACTGTCATAAATGTCAGTCAGTTTCCAAGCGTCTAAATTTTGATCACATGACTATGGGGATGCTACAACGGTCGTAAGTGCGAAAATTGGCCATAAGTCACTTTCTTCAGTGCCGTTTGAACAGTCACTAAATGAAGTCGAGGATTACTTGGAAAATTGGCAAATAGCTTTCTTTTAAATATATTAAAATAGGCAAAGCCTTCTTTTAAATATATTCATAATAGACAAATAGCCTTCTTTTAAATATATTCATAATAGACAAATAGCCTTCTTTTAAATATATTCATAATAGGCAAATAGCCTTCTTTTAAATATATTCATAATAGACAAATAGCCTTCTTTTAAATATATTAAAATAGGCAAACAGCCTTCTTTTAAATATATTCATAATAGACAAATAGCCTTCTTTTAAATATATTAAAATAGGCAAATAGCCTTCTTTTAAATATATTCAAATAATCCAAACCGTATTTCTTATATATGCCCAACGTGATATAAAAATGAACAAGCCCACCTACATATTCTACGAACACAAGGCCTCAATTAACTAATGAGAACTGAGGAGAGAACATTCCAGAAATGACCTAAGAGCTGTAACTATAGAGAGCCGCGAAGGGACAAGGGAAAAAGGTAACTTCTGGGACCACTACTCACCATGCCACAGGGGTGCCATGCTCCTCCAGGGTGCACGCGCGCTCCTCAGGATTAAACATAGTGGGGAAGATGCTGAGAGTGGCAGTGGCATGAACAATGGGTCGTCCTCTGTGGTAGGAAGCATAAGGAAAAGGGAGAGAGTGGAAACAATTTTTATATTTGGAACAAGAAATGAAAGACTTAGGAAATAGATCAGGGGTGTCCAAACTTGGGAACTTTAAGACTTGTGGACTTCAACTTCCAGAATTCCCCAGCCAGCATGGCTGGCTGGGGAATTCTGGGAGTTGAAGTCCACAAGTCTTAAAGTTCCCAAGTTTGGACACCCCTGAAATAGATGGTTTACTTAGTTATTATCAAGCTTGGCAAGACAGTCACTTTGGCTGAGGAAAGTCAGCTCAAATCTCTGTCTACAAAGTCCTTGGAGGCAGCTATCCAAGATGGCAGCAGCCCTGTGGTTAGAGGGTAGGAGTTCAAGAGCAGATTGGTATACATGGAGGACATTTTCAGTGATTATGAGTCACCCTAATTCATGACTTGTCTTGGCAGTTCCAGAAGAAAGGAGGGGGGGTGTCACAGCCAAGCAATATGATACGTCTGAGTGTTCAAACAAACAATAAGTAATGAGGACAGGAGGGAGGACAGAGAAATATAACCTACAATGGAGTCATAATCTCATCACTTTTTCCAGGGGAAATTTGCTTTGTCATTTTCTCCAATCTCCTATGCATTACACGTATTACGTTTCTGCTCCCATATGCTTCAGGCAGCACAGGGCTGGGGAAGACTCGTCTCCATTGCCTCCAGAAGGCTTTACTTACCTGTAAACTATGGCTCTGTCTACTCCAAAGGCCCCCACAATTAGATCTGCAGGACAAAGAAGAAGACAGTCTGCTGAGCACTTGGCAAGGAAATGGTGACTGCGCATCATGATACTATTTCAGGAAGCTGTTTTTAAAGCAAAGGAGAAAAAAAAAAAAACACACACACCTTGCTTGCCCAGATAGCATACTGTGAAACCTAGTGATTTCTCTTTGGTTAGGGATGAAAAAAAACATACAGTGCACGATGAAAGGAATCCTGGTGGTCTTTCACATCAAAATATCATCACTGGGCTAGCTAGATGATTTCTTTTGAGATAATGCTGAAACAACAGCATGCTTAGCCCAGAGGATGCATGACCTTTGTTATTATGGCCCTGCAGAGAATCTGAATGTATTGCTTAGCCCTAGAGCATCAAGGAACTTGTGCTTTTTTTTTTTTTTTGAAAGCTTGCTGCAGTTGTTTCAAGGCCCTTTTCCAATCATTGGTGCATGACTGCATCATTCTGGAGCAGTGGTTCTCAACCTTTTCACCACCACAGAAATATCTTTTCTACACCATCTTTAAATATCTTTTGTGGCCATGAACCACGGCCACAGACCCTCCAAGACTTAACTCAAGAGTTAAATCATAACATTTTTTCAAGCCCTTGTGATGACATCACCCCCCCCCCCCCATACACACACACACACCCAGGTCCATGGACTACAGGCCAGGGGTGAAATGCTACCGGTTCAGGCTGGTTCACCTGAACTGGTAGTAAAAAAATGCTAAAAAAAGTTTTTAAAAAGTTCCAATGATCAGCTGGGCAACAATCAGCTGTGCCGCGCAATGGTCCGAACTTTTAAAAAAACTTTTTAAAGCATTTTTAACTACCGGTTCTCCTGAACTGGTAGTTTAAAAACGCTATAAAAAGTCGGGAGGTCCTGCACATGCGCAGAGGTGGCGCTCACGCTCACATTGCTACCGAACCGGTAGCAGAGGTAAGTGAATTTCACTCCTGCCACAGGTTGAGATCCACCAGTCTGGAGGGAATATTGTCTGCAGACACACTCAGAATTGGTGGAAAGGGCCTCAAAGCAATTACAACGTACTTTCAAGAGATACGGCTGCCTCAATACTCCCAGTTGCACGATTTGGAGGAGTCCTCCCTGTGTATGCTTGAGGTAGCTTATAGGTTATGAAACTAGGATTAGAAGATCTCATGAATGCGCAAAAGTGACTATTTCTTGAGAGCTTAAGCCATTTTGGTTATTGCCAACTTCAGGTACTTCTTTGGGAAAATTGCTGACAGAAGCTCTTTGAAAGAGACGGTCTGGAATGAGTTAGACGCAATGGATTTTACAACACCCTTTGAAGATCTTCCTCTGGGTGACTTCTGAAAGATCACAGAGAAGTTGCCTCACTCCTGCTAGATAATGAAACTGTGGAAACTAAACCAGGGCATCCAATCAGCCATCCATTTAAGACCTAGCAAGAATATAATTATGCATTTCCAAGGTTCCAGCATGAATGCCAAAATGGCACTTCCCACCAATAGGCGTGTGGGCACCTGAAAATATTAAAAAGTATAAGAAATCGCCAGGGAAAAAAACCTCCCAAATTAACCCAAAGGGACTAAACATGACCAGTGATCCCCAAATGTTCAGTAACTGTAACAATATGTGGGAACAACCTTGAGAAATGGGGGGAAGAGATGTTGCCTGGGGAATGGTCAGATATATGAAGGCATCGCCTATAGCTGTGTAATGGTCAGAGGAGAAAGACTGTAAAGGAAATAGCAGGAGATTTGTATTTTTAATCTTGCAAATTGTGATTAATGTAGCCTTACAATAAAGTAGATTTAATTCATTTGATGACGTTTCCTGTCCGGTGTACCTGGGAAGGCCAACATCAACATTGCAAGTCTGAAAATACAAATCTCCCACCATCTCTTTTGCAATCTGAGGACTTGGGAGAGGGTGTATCCTTTCTGAGCCTCTTTCTCCAACCTATGCAGCTCTGATCTATGACCTCTTTTATATGACTGTTCCCCGTGCAGCTGCTCCCACCCTCAACACCTCCCACATTCATTCCAACATACTGGTGCAACAACTGGAGGGGGAAAAATAGACCTCTAGATGAGAAGGGAAGTGGAATTTGTTAAGAGGACGACATAGTTACTGAAGAGTGAACAGGAGTATTTCATACTGTGCTTTTTTTTGTTACATGTTACAATGGAAGTATGGGGTTTTATTAAAGCAGCTATGTCACCCCACATATTTAATGCTCCTGTACAAGAGCTCACCAGATGACAAGCATCATATCTGCAGCCTCAGACCTGCCAAATACGCACTCTCGCAAGTTCAGGTGTGGTTCTGTAACTTCTTCACAGGTCATCCTCACCTGGGTAACCGTTTCCATCCAGGTCTTTGGCCCCACGCAAAGCAAACCCATAGAAGTCTGGGACTTGACCAGGTGACCAGTAGCCTTGCAAGACTTGAAACGGCTTGGGGTGCAGCCCGTTCTGTTGGCCATTATACACATAGACCACTCCTTGCTTTGCAGTGCCGCCAAATGGCACTCCGATGGCCACATCTGTGGGAACAAACGCCTGTGTCAGCAGCATTGTTTGTGGGGTTAATGCAGGGAACAAAAGGCAAGATTATGTGTGTGTGTGTGTGTGTGTGTGTGTGTATGTATATATACATACAGACAGACAGACATACATATATACAAACATACATATAGGATAAAATGAAATGTAGGCTAGCCAACATATATGGTAAAATCCTGTTATGGAAACATGAAGTGAGACTTCCAGATGATCTCTTGAAAGATTGCCTTGAAACTACACCACGACTTGCATCGGCAGGTAGACAGTAGACAAATCACTTTGGAACTTTTCATCTGCTTATATTTCAATCAGAGCAAAACTGAACTGCATCAGCTTATATACATTCTCAGGGGGCCAAAATGGTACAATGGAGCAGTGCCAGGGTACAGGAGTTCATTCCATCCTACGTTTGAACTAATCTTCCTTAGACTATATTGGGCTGTTGCCTGAAAGATCAGATCTCAGGAGATCAGGTCCTCATTAGTTCCTCAAAAGAAAACATTTCTCAACTTCCACCCCCTTTTCCTGATTGGGCCCAGAAGTGCCAGGGAATCTTGTCAGAACAGCTTCAAGATGAGACTGATTGCTTCCTCAGACTCACACAGGAGAGGTGCAATCTTTAATTGGTAGAGGCCCCGGGGGACCTGCTGCTAAGGCAACCGAAGTAAACAATACAAATTGTTCTTGTTCTGTGCCTTACAGGGGAAGTCTCCTTATCCCCCACCCTATTTTGAGAGAATCGGCAACACAGTCCAAATTGGCCCTGGGGCCTCCTAACACCTATCTACCATATTTTTCAGAGTACAAGATGCACTGGAGTATAAGACGCACCAAGATTTTGAAGAGGCAAATAAAAAAAAAAGGTTTTGCACTCTGCAGACCTCCCCAAAAAGCCTGGGGTTTTTTTGCCAAAAAAAGGGCACGCATAGCCTTTAGGAGGCTTGTAGAGTGCTCCTTGGGGCTTGGGGGGAGCAAAAACAAGCAAAAAACGGCCCGTTTTTCATAAAAACGGACCCATGACGCTCTGCGATGTCTCCACGACACTCCAGCTGCTTGGCGGAGTGTTGCGCAGGCACCGTATGCTCTGTGCGCGGAAGCCTTGAAGAGCTCAAATACTGATAAGGAGCGCGGACGGGTGGGCCCTCCGGAGCACCGTACCGGAACAGTACCCGGTGCTCCCAGCAGGCACCGGTACACCTGTACTGGGGCATACCGGTCGTAACTCACCACTGCTCTGCACGGCCATTTCTGCAAAGGGGGCGGGGTTTCAGGAGGCAACAAATGTTGTATTCAGTGTATAAGACGCACCCAGATTTTCAGCCTTTTTTTTTGGGAGGGAAAAAGGTGCGTCTTATACTCCAAAAATACGGTATATAGGCTGATGCCAAAGCTACCTCATCATGTGCCCTCAAACGATTCTCTTAGAATAGGGGTGTCAAACTGGCAGCCCACAGGCCGGATGAGTCACACACAGGCCACGGCCACCCCAACCCCACGAATGGAAAAAAGTCACGAAACATCCCATGATAGCAATATGACAGCTTTTTGGATTTGACACCCGTGTCTTAGAACAATACATATTAGAGCCAATAGAGTGGCCGGCCACAGCAATCAATTGAGAGAGTGGCATGGGACCATCAGGGCCACTTTGCAAGAAGGATCTTGTCTTCACGCTGTGGATGCTGCTGATTGCCACCACTCCAGTCTACTGCTTAGAGCAGCAGTGGGGAACCATGGCTCTTTTATGGCTCTCCACATGGGGCTTCCCTTGGGACGCGCCCGAAGACTGCAGCTAGTCCAGAACGCAGCCGCGCGGGCTGTCATGGGGAGTACTAGGTACTCCCACGTAACACCACTCCTGCGCGAGCTGCACTGGCTGCCTGTGGTTTTTCGGGTGCGTTTCAAGGTTCTGATTACCATCTTTAAAGCGCTCCATGGCACAGGACCTAGCTACCTGCGGGATCGCATCTCTCCACACACATCCCTGCGACCAATTCGCTCTCACAGGGAGGGACTTCTCCTAGTGCCGTCCACCAGGCAATGCCAACGGGCGGCGCCAAGGAGTAGGGCCTTCTCTGTGATGGGCCCAACCCTCTGGAATGACCTCCCCCCCGACATTAGAACCACCACCGACTTCCGCTCCTTCTGCCAAAAATTGAAGACACACCTGTTCCGATTGGCTGGCCTGGCATAATCATAACTGCTACCTCCTGGCAAACATATTTCTTAACTGGCATTTTAAGGGAATTGTTTTTTAAATTTAATTTTATGGGATATTTGTAGGGGTTTTAAACTATTTACTCAGCTGTACAGTTCTGTTAAACCTTTTTATCCTCCTTCGTATCTATTTCTATTTAATAATTTTAATTGCTTAATTTTATAGTTATTTATATGATGTATTTCTGATATGGACTGTACACCGCCCCGAGTCCCTTTCGGGAGAGGGGGCGGTCTATAAGCGCTCAGTAAATAAATAAATAAATAAATAAATAAATGACTTGTGGACTACAACTCCCACAATTCCAGAGCCAGCATGCCTGGCTCAGGAATTCTGGGAATTGAAGTCCACAACTCACAAAAGGGCCATGGTTCCCCACTGCTGCTCTAAGCAGTAGACTGGAGTGGCAATCATCAGCAATCACAGCATGGGTGTCAAACTCACGTCGTCATCAGGTGAACATACGGGGACTTTTTTCGCCTTTGCTAAACCGAGCAGGGGCGGGGCCAGCATGTGACGCATCCGGCCCACGGGGCTGCGATTTTGACACCTCTGATCCACAGAGTGAAGACAAGAGGGGAGAAAAGTAGCCCCACACTGTCAGGATGTAACCCACTGCCCTTTTCTATGCATGTTTTGCTGCTTTCATTCCTTCGACAATAGCAGAAGGCTTCTGGAGAATAGCCCATAGTGGCCATGGTTGGCCCTAGTCCCCATCTGGCTACCTGTTGTGTTCCGCCATCCAAAGCACCTAGGTAGGCTGTGCATTTTCTTTGGCTTAATTGAGGGTGTGATGGGTTGTTGTTGTTTTGGTTGTTTCGAAAAAAAGAAATCTGATGGGAGCTGTATTATAAAGTTCTAACAGCAGGTGGCAGCAGTGGAACACGGAGCAACTCCCTCTACTGTCACAGAGAGGCTGAGGGTTCCATTAAAAAGAGCTGCCCCATCAACATGAAGGAGGAGAAGAAAAGAAGGAGAGGAAGAAAGAAGAAAGTAGAGAAGAAGGGAGGGTAGGAGAAAAGGAGAGGGAAGAAGAAGTAGGGTTGTTGTAAAGCAAGATGGATGTACGGGATGGCAGGAAAGCAATCTCGATTATACTATTAAATTTTTAGGGGAAGAATCGAATTATAAATGTTAAAAGATAACACATAATGCTAACAATATTTATGAGGATGTATATTTGTGAAAGTATGTATGAGAAACAAAAAAAAATACATGAAGGAGTGGGAGGAGAAGCCTCCTCTTTATGCTCCAGCAGCCATTATGTAAAGCAGGGCTGTTAAAAGGATAATGAATCCATGTTATGTTGAATAGGCATTCAGGTAGTCCTCGACTTACGACCACAATTGAGCCCCAAATTTCCGTTGCTAAGCGAGACAGCTGTTGAGTGAATTTTGCCCCATTTTACGACCTGTCTCGCCACGCTTGTTAAGCAACTCACTATATTTAAGTCAGTAACACAGTCCTTTAAAGACTTTGGCCGGCGTTGACTTTGCTTGTCAGAAGGTTGCAAAAGTGATCCCGGGGACACTGCACCCGTCATAAATACGAACCAGTTGCCAAGCATCTGAATTTTGGTCATGTGACCATGGGGATGCTGCAATGATTGTAAGTGTGAGAAATTGTCATAGGCCCCTTTTATCACTGCTGTTGTAACTTTGAACGGACACTAAACAAGCTGTTGCAAGTCAAGGACAACCTACCTGTACTATGGTCAGGGTGGTTAGTCTTCAGTCCCCTCTTTCTACTTGGATCAGGGGTGTCAAACTCAAGGCCTGTGGACCGTATCCTGCCTGCAGGGTGCTTAGATCTGGCCCACAGGGCTGCCAAGGAAACAGCAAATGACCGGCCCACGGTGTCTCTGCCAGTGAAAACAGAGCTCGGAAGGGCAGGAGGCCATCGCAGCCGAAAACGGAGCTCAGACGCCCATTTTCGCTGGCAGCTTAGGCGACCCCAACACGTGATGTCCAGCTGGCCATACCCCCTTGTCCCTCCCCCTGAGGCCAAACGCAACCCTGATGCAGCCCTCAATGAAATCAAATTTGCCACCTCTGATTTAGATCATGGCTGCCAAATTCGCTGCGGTGCGTTGATGTCATGTGACATATCGCAACGTTTTTTTTGCCTCCATGGGGCTGGGGAGGGCGTGGCCTGCATGTAACTCATCCAGCCCAGTGACCTTCCGAGCTTCGATGATTCCTACCCATGCTCCTTTTGTACCACTTTAAATCTACCACTACTCAGACTAAGTGCGGTCTAGGCCTCAACTGTACCATCAGATTGATACAACAGAATTACAGAGAGGCTGCAGAAAGAATTGCAATTAAGAAACTGAGGAGAACGGAACTCTACAAAGTGCCACTTTTTCACACCTAGAGCCCAATTACCTGTAGCAGGGGAACCAAGGACAGAGAATTTCTGGAAGTACAATTTGACAAGATACTGGCTTGAAAAATGATAGATTCTGCTAGATTCTGCTAGATGTCCTCATCAGCCCAACAATCAAGGTTATCCAAGTTCCTCCTTTGAAAGTTGGCCATGACTCTGAAATCTTTTTTTTTTTTTTGCTGGCAATAGAATGCGGTGGCTCAGTGGCTAAGACGTTGAGCTTGTCGATCAGAAAGGTCGGCAGTTTGAATCCCTAGCACTGCGTAAAGGAGTGAGCTCCCGTTACTTGTCCCAGCTTCTGCCAACCTAGCATATAAAAATGCAAGTAGAAAAATAGGAACCACCTTTGGTGGGAAGGTAACAGCGTTCCGTGCACCTTCAGCACTTAGTCCTGCCGGCCACATGACCACAGAGATGTCTTCGGACAGTGTTGGCTTTTACGTTTGAAACAGAGATGAGCACCACCCCCTAGAGTTGGGAACAACTAGCACATATGTGCAAGGGGAACCTTTACCTTTAATAGAATGTGTAGCTAGAGGGCATCCATGTGATGAATGAAAGGAATTAAAGCTTCCAAAAATCCAACTAGAAGCCTAGATTTTTTCTCAACATCTTCTGACTGGCATTGAGATTACATTCTCAGACTTTGGCCAGCAAGATACCAGGGACTTAATTTAGAATTTTTTGCCTGCAAACAATATGTTCTTATCGCTAGGGTTATCCCTCCCCCCCTCCAATAAAACATAAATAGATGGTTCCATCCAAATCAAACCATTGCTCCCTCTAGCCACAATGGCTTTTCCAACTGGCAAAATTTCAGGTGGATATCCTGCTATTTAAGATTCCTTTAGGCAGGAAAGGCAAAGAATAACATCTGGGAATTTTTTATCTGCGAGACACAAGCTACAGTCCGTTTTGAAAATGTCCGCAGAGAAAGTTGCTTGCTGTATCTCCTGGCAGTTAAGCCTGCCTTTCTCCAGATGTCTCTGCCAGAGATTAGATAGTTTTGTTGTGTCTCTGCATTGAACGCGATGGATTTAGTCATCCTCCGTGCAAATAAAGCAAAGTTGCCAGATAAATTAGCTCTCAGCTGCCTCCTTCCAATGAGCCAGCATAGTCAGAACAGGAAAAGCATGCAGATAACTTTTGACTCGGTGGGACTATGACTGAAATGGGCTTTCATTTTTAAGGCGTACATCAGGGGAGAGGAACCTATAACTCTCTGGATAATGTTGGGTTTCCAACACCCATTAGCCACTGGAAATAGGACCAATGGTCAAGGATGATGGAAAATCCCAAGATTCCCATCTCCTATCCTACATCAAAATAACATGCCTCCGTCTCAATTATGAGTTGTTTGGAAAATGTCCAATAACATGTCTCCGTCTCAATTATGAGTATCCCTTTAACTGGAACATAGATCTTGCATCAGTTTCTTGTTTGATTGTGGAATAAGATAAGGTGAGAATTAATGAGTTGCTCCATGAACCCGGGGGAAAGGAAAGCATTTAGTAACAAATCAGAACCCTAGTAATGGAAATCTTCTGTTTACAAATAAACTGCTGGATATTCCCTTCTCCTTTCTCTGTGTGAAAACATACATACAGTGTGAAAACAAACAAACGTACATTCATCTTGGTCAAGGAGGCAACTCAAATCTGGAGAAACTCCTGTTCCTTTCCCCATGCCATGCCCCTCCGATCCGACTTTCATACCATTGTAGCCATCCTGGTTGAGGTCTCCCAATGAGGCTATAGCGCTGCCAAAGCGGCCAAACTCTTGGTGACCGGTCAGCACAGCCGAGGCACCGGGCTCCATGCCGTATGTCTTCTGCAGGTAGATATAGACCCTGCCCACCTCCTGAACACGGCCATCTTCCGTTTTTTCCATAAACAAGGGGGCACCGATCAGCAAGTCATTGAGCCTGCGTGGCAGGAGAGAGGGGAGAAATGAAGCAATCAACGCTAAGCTCAGGGAGATAAATCACACAGATGGCTGAGATCCAGAGAACATTGCAGAGTTGGGCGAAATAGGGAGGGAAACGGGATCTAGATTAGTTTTTTTTCTCAGCTCTTCCAGAATCCTCAGCCAACATGGGATCCACCAGAGTCTCTTCTCCATCATGCCCTGACTGCTCCTCTCTATGATTCAGTCTTCTCTGCAGATGGACATTTCACTTTCCAGACAATTTCCTTATGGCGTGCATCAGGGGTGGGTTCTGACAGGCACTACTACCAGTTAGCTTGTGGGTGCACAGTGCAATACAAATAGTTCTGCGCATGCTCAGAAGTGAAAAACAAAATGCCGGCGCCATAGGCCCCACCCAGAGAACCAGTTCGGGGGCATGGCAGGCCTGAGTTGCTGCTGGTTCCAGCGCCCCAGGCCGCCAAACCCCTACCTATTTGGCCGAACTGGTCTGAGCCGGTAGGAACCCACCACTGGTGTGCATCAAAACCTTACCCAAACTTAAATCTATTATCACATCTAATTTCCTCAGGAGCTGGGAAGAGCTGCTTCCACTTCACCGTAAGCTTACTGTTGACTAAGCAGCCCCTCCCCAATACTCACCCGTCACCGTTGATATCCATGGCAGCCACAGCATACCCAAAATAGGCAGCCATCTGTTGAGACAAGTGACAGGGATCAAGAAATGTTAGGATAGTACAGACATTTTGAGATCACAGAAGACTGGAGCTGTCTGTTTCCCTGACACGCTCCTACAACTTCCTCATACCTGCCCTTACTGCAGCATTCGCCCACTTCCACAATGAAAGATAGGAACAAATATTCTCCAAAAGGCTAGTTGCTAGGCTTTACAAGACAAGGATAAAGACAACTGTGCTCTCCCAAGTGATGTCAAATTGCAATTCCCAACAGCTCTAGCCAACATGGCCAATAGTGACCAATGATGGGAGTTATGAAGGCCACAGTTTCCTCACTTCTGCTCAGCTTCCACTACTCAAACTATTCAGTTGCCTTAATGTACTACACTCAAAATTCATTTTAGCTGGAAGTACCTTCGCCCTCTTGGGACGTACAGGCCTCTGAGGTTTTACAGTGAATTACGGCCAAGAGTTGTCAGTAACCAATGGTACAGTAAATCTGAGATAAGTAAGAGGAATATAAACAAAGAAATAAATAAAGGCAAGGAAAAAGGTTAAAATCCTGCAGAAAGTACTTCAAAACCTGCACCAGGAAAAAGTGTAAAATCCATTTCTCATACTCTTATACTAGATGCGTTAAAAGTTGGAACTGTGCCATAGAAGTTGGGGTTATATGGGCATTCCCCAATTATTGTAAAAGTTGGTCAGCCCTACTTCCAGTTCCTGATATATGAACAGGCCCTGTGTTTTGAGTATATTTTCACTGACATAAGGGCTAGGAGCTTGCGACAATGATGGAAGAACAATGAAATTCCTCCTAGCAGCGGAACAATTTGTGAAAATGTCAGAATTTGCTGAAATGGAGAAAGAAAAAGCTTTTCTAAAAGTCTGGAAACCTTGTGTGAACTTTTTACTGAAAGAAGAAAAAAAAAGATACAATGATTTATAGGTTTATGGATTAAAGAAAGATGTGGACTAAATGAGAGGCTGAAAGGGGGAAGATTGTAATTATTTGTAGAATAGCAAAACATAGCGTAGCATAGCATAGAACAAAATAGAATTCTTTACTGGCCAAATTGATTGGATACACAAGGAATTTGCTTTTGGTGCATATGCTCTCAGTGTACATAAGGAGAATAAAATACTTTCATCAAGAATGAAAAGATACAACATTTAGTTATAGTCAAGGTTACTAATAAGCTATCAAATTGTACTATTAAACAAATAAAACAATATAAATTGAAAGATGCAAGCAATATGGTTATAGAGAAGGTTGGAGGTCATTATTGTTAAGTAATTAAGCTCCCCGTTAGAAGAGCGAGTATGCAGAGAAGCGTAATGAGAGTGATATGGAATAACACGCACAAACCAGCCTACAGAGACACTGAATAGTATAAATATATAGTAGTTTACTATGTAGAAATATAGAAATATTCAGTTTACAGTACATCATACATGGTTCAGTCAGTCAGTTATCAATATTCTCTGTCCATCACACAAAATATAGCTAACAGTTGCAAACCACAATACCTCAAAATACACCAACCAGCTTCTAACAAAACAGAGAGAGAGCTAACAGCCATCCTGGCTCCCTCTTATAGCTGCTTGAGGTAACAAACCAATTACATCTCTCTTTCTTTCTTTCTTTCTTTCTTTCTTTCTTTCTTTCTTTCTTTCTTTCCTTCCTTCCCTCCTTCCTTCCTTCCTTCCCTTCCCTTTCCTTAGTTTTGTCTTTTATTTCATATACAATTTTAATAAATATAAATAAATAAGACACTTGTGACATTGAAATGGAAGCTTGGAGTTTTGGAAAACAGAATTCACCATCCAAACATACTTTTTTTTTGTAGTTTTGCTACCAACCTGAAGTAGTGGAGAAAGTAAGGAGGGATACATGTGCTCCACAAGGGAAGTTTATCTCACCTGTGTGTCTTTCTCTCCTAACCAAATCATTCAGCAACTGCTCTAGGTTACAATGGCACTGAATGAATGGTAGTTATGAACCTGGGAGTTCCAGCTGTCCCAGCATACCCCCCAATCACATGATCACGATGCATGCCCACCCATTCACACCGACAACCAACTGCCAAGTGCTCCATGCTCACATGAATGCCAGTTGCATCCTTGCCTGCTGGCTTCCCCAGTAAGTCAAAGGAAAGCCTGTAGGAATTGCAAGTCACAGGGATAAGTTTCCTTGACCTGCGCACCTTCTCCCAGTCCCTCTGGGTTTGCATTATGCCAGCCACTTGCTCACCCATACACACTGCTCCGCCTTTCCCAAAGGTGCTTTGTTTTCAAAGGCAACTGCACTTTCTTGGGTTTTTTTTTTGAAGACGTTTTGCTTCTCATTCAAGAAGCTTCTTCAGAGCTGAAGAAGTTTCTTGAATGAGAAGCAAAATGTCTTCAAAGAAAGTCCAGTTGCCTCTTGAGAAAGCACCTTTGGGAGAACCATGACCTGGATGGCTGAGAATCTCCACAGGTACCCTCTCAACCTGTGCCCCATCCCACACACACTCCCTGATCCACACCACATCCCTGTGCATCTCCCTAACATCCCCCACGCATCCTTCCCTACCCCTATGGCACCTCTCCCACACCCTCCGGACCCTCCCCCATACATTCCCCGGCAGCCTTGTTCCCTCCCTTATCTGGCAGCAGCCACTTCTCTGCCTGCAGGCTTGGGACTTGCAGCATCCTGTCAGGTTCCCCAGTGACTTTTGTTATGGGAAGCTGTCAGGAAGGTCCCTTACCTAACGATTGTGGGATTCAGTTAACGACTTGGGACTGCAGAGTTTGCTGTTGCTAAACAGGGCAGTTGCGCTTTACAATTGCATCGTTTAGCGACATAAATTCTGATCCCAATTGCCGCCCTAAGTCAAGGACTATCAATAAGCCTCAGTTAGCAGTTCACCATGGTGTGCTAGGAGTAGTAGACCATATAATCCTGTAAGGGAGAGCAAATTATTCTGATTTTAAGAGGCTTTTTCAATAGCTGGGCCCAAATCACTTCGGTGTAACAAATGGATCTCTTCACCTGTTCTCCAGAAAAGTTGTATAACGGTCGAATGTCACTTCCATTTAGAATTGTTACCTGGTGGGGCAAAAAAAAGAGAGAGAGAGAGAGAGGAAAAATAGATGTAACATCAAACATTATCTCTCCACATAAATTTATCAGACACTTTTAGCTTTGTGAAGGGGAATCTCAATGATTCCTCTTGACACAGATGCCATTTTCTCATTGCTTCTTCTAGCTTCTTTCCCCCCCCTGCAAAAATGAATTAAGGAGGTGAAACAGTCACAATATTTTCCATCTCGGTTGGTCCAGCTGAGAGCAATCTTATCTAGAAGCACATCTGGACACCAAGCTACAGTTGTAGCTTTAAAAAGAGACATACAGGTAGTCCTCGACTTGCAACAGTTTGTTTAGTGACCATTTGAAGTTACAAGGGCACTGACAAGAGTGACTTCTGGCTGCTTTTCACACTTATGATGACTGCAACATCCCCAGGGTCACGCAATCAAAATTCAGATGCTTGGCAACTGACTCATATTTATGACGATTGCAATATCCCGGCATCACCTTTTGTGACCTTCTGACAAGCAAATCAATGGGGAAGCCAGACTCACTTAATGACCATGTTACTAAGCTTAAGAACTTCAGTCTTACGCTTATGGCAAGAAAAGTTGTAAAATGGAACAAAATTCACTTAATAGCCGTCTCATTTAGCAAATTTTGGGCTCAATTGTGGTCGTTGGTTGAGGAATACTTGTATTTCATTCAAATGACCATAACATATCCCTCTTTCAGGGGTGAGTTGTAGCCCGCGTTAGTGCTGGTTTGCTTGTCGGTGTACTTCGTGCGCGCTGTGTGTGCGCGCACTAAATGCGCAGGCTGGACGAGTGCTATGCGGACATGCAGTTTAATAGAAATTGTTCTGCGCATGCGCAAAACTCAAAAACAAGATGGTGGTGGTGACTGCAGCAACCAGGGAACTGGTTCAGAGGTGTGGCCAGCTGGGTCACTGCCGGTTCTTCTCATATTAAAATTTTTTGCCTATTTTTTTGTCTTTTCCCCAACTGGAGTATTAGGAGAGGAAATTGAGAGATGATAGTCTTGAGGTAAGCATTCTTTGTTTGAATTTAGAGATCAATTCTGACTTTTTTTTTTAAAGTGTCACTTCTAGGTCACAAAACCACAGACGTAGAACATCTGGGTTGTGAAACCCTCCAGAAGAAGAAGCGGTTAATACAAGCGCTCTGTCATCCAGGATTTGGTAGCTGAGGTTCCTGTCAAATGTGCTACTTGAACAAACAACGAAGTTACAGTATTTGGGAGAAGGGAGGGTCAGGAGAGGAGGAGGAGAGGAAGCCAAGGTCACAAGTTGAAGGCAGTAAAAGAAAGAACCCAACATGACTTCCACATCATGGGTCTGTGTTCATCCATAATCAAAGTGCCTTAGGAAAATCATATTTCTTTATTTTGGGGCCTCAACATTTCCCTCCTCCTTAGAAATACATCGGTTGCTATAGCAGCCACGGGGATCCACAACAAACAAGCAGTCCCATGAAATGTCAGTTGGTCTTACTTGAACTGCATATCTCGAGGGGGACGTGAGAGCAGTCACTGATGGGTATTAACACGGCCCATTTGCCCGAAGACTGAGGTAAATCTGAGGACACTCCCTCTGCTCCTTCTTCTGACTCTCCAGACTAACCGATGGTCCAGTCGAAGTAGAACCTGGGAAGGAAGGGACAGAGACCACCCAACTCCCTCCGAAGTCCCTGACTGACCTGTAACTAACCCAACTCAGGCCCTGGCACAGGGTGCGCCTGATGGGCGGGAAGTGACTGCTCCCACACCACCCTCGAGACATGCAGTTCAGGTAGGACCAACTGACAGTCTCCGAGGTGGCGGTGGGAGGAGTCACTGACGGGACATACCAAAGCTAGAGGTCCATGGGAGGGATCATTGGGTCTGAGTCTCCCGAGCGTGTAGTACTCCCTGCAGGACCCTCCTCCCTGATCTGCCTTCCAGCCGCCCTGGTGATACGAACCTCCTGCTTGGAACCCTCCTTCCTAGAGGACTTGGAGGTGCAATTCCTATGGGTGGGTCTCCCCCTTGTGCCTGGGTTGGCTCCCCGGGAGGGTCCCTCACCAGGGTCTGAACCCCTAGGAGAACCGAGAAGCACCACTCCCCCACTCCTTGTGGAATCCACCATCGTGCCCTTACTCATGGTTCGTAGCCTCTCTCTACCTCTCCTTCTGTTCCTACCGGTCTGTAGCTGCTGCGTGGATTCGGTGCTCCTTCGAATCCTTGTGCTCCTCAACTGTGCCGTCAATCTGCGGCCCGCAAGAAGACTGGCCCACCGCCGAATAGCTGGTGCCCTCCCCAGATGACCGGTGGAGTACAGTTACCCTCCTGGGTACTGGCGGTGGCTGCGAGCACCTGTGGCCTTTGGTATCAGAGCACCAATCCCTGCTCTCCACGCCTGCGCCCACACTTCCAAAATGGTGACCGCCGACCACGCGGCCCAAGTTTCTGTTCTGGCTCCGACTGAGCCGCCTCCTTTCCGGTTACGCGATCATGTCCGCTGATCTGTGGACCGTGTGTAGCAATGCCCAGGGTGTGCGTCTTGGAGATTCCCTCCCGCCACCACTGCCCAGTGGTTTAAGCCCTCAGCCACGCAGCTAGCAAGCTTGTGCTAATGACGGTAAGACGGGCGCCTCTAAGGGAGGTGAAAGGAGTTCAAGAAAAATCAAACGCTGAGAAAAGTCTCGTACCAATGGAGAGCCAGGAAAATTATCTCCTTCTGGGCCAAAGACTGAGGTTAATCTGGGGAGTCAGAAGGAGGAGCAGAGGGAGTGTCCTCAGATTTACCTCAGTCTCCGGGCAAATGGGCCGTGTTAATACTCATCAGTGACTCCTCCCACTCCCCACCTCGGAGATTGAAGATGGGAAGGAGAAACCGACCCCACAGAGCCACAAGGCAATATCTTGTTTCGCGGATGACCAGGTTAATTCACTTAGCTTTTATCATATCTGGACACAGTACAACTGGTGACTAGGGGTCATGGAAAGGGTTGATGTTTCTATGAGAAAATCTGCCCTTACCTTACAACCCCTGTTAAAATAACACTACTCAAGTATTAGGAAAGTGAATAGTTGCCTTTTTTTTTTTTGGCAAAGCTACTGAATCCTGGATGATCAGGCGCTTATACTTTTGAAGAAAAGAGTGCTATTACAGAAAGTTCCCAAAAAGGGCCCACATTAAGATTTGAATGATGCATTTACAACTTTAAAAACTCAGCTTCTAAGCAGTATAGAAATAATATACTTCTGGAGAGAAAGGGACACTGCTTCAATCTGGCTTGGGGCCAATTTTTGGGAAGGAGGGAATTCCCCGTTTATGGCTCAGGCGTTCAAAAGCCCTTATTGTGCTTCCTTGGCGGATACTTTGGATAGCAGGGGACGTTAAATGAATGCTTTGACTGAATAGAACCGAAGATAGGAAGTGGTTTTCAAGACTTAAAGACACATAGTGATTTGGGAGAAGGCTGGCATTAAATCACACCTGGAGAAAACCTTACGCTTAGGTGCATTCTCAGCAATATGCAAGAGCAGCCAAAATGCTGCACCAGTCCATGGCCCCCTCCAAGTAGCTTTCAATGGAATTATAGGACCAAAGCTAGCAGCTCTAGTAAGGGTGGCTGGGTGATGTTACAGATAGTTTGAGAACAGTGAGGGGGAAAAAAGAATAGAAATGACAAGGATATGGCTCTTACGTATCCATAGGTGAGATTTCCTTTGGGAACACCAGCCACGAAATCTGCAAGAAGCAAAGTGATACAAGATATAGAATATGGCATTACAGCATGGGTTCTTGTGCTTAGCAACCATTCAAAGTTACGACAGATCCCCTCCTCAAATCTAGTTATGACTCAGTTCTGAAGTTCCGATGGCCGCCCCCACTTACTGTAGTCACGTGACAGGATTTGGGGCGCTTAGCTACCAGCCCACACTTAAAAGCGTACGAGCATTCCACAGATATGTGATCAGAGGTGGTATTCAGCAGGTTCTGATCAGTTCTGGAGAACCGGTAGCGGAAATTTTGAGTAGTTCGGAGAACCAGAAAGTATATATTCTCTGCCTCCCGAGTCCCAGCTGATTGAGAGGGGATTCTGCAGTAATCTTCTCCACTCAATGGAGATTTTAACAGTATCCTTCCCCTGCCACGCCCACCAACCCACGCCACAAGCACAGAACAGGTAGTAAAAAAATGTGAATCCCACCACTGATGTGACTGCAATTTATGATGTTTCTGCCAGAACCTGGTATTTACTTCTGGTTTTCGGCAACTCTTAGCAAACCGACTCTTAGCAAACAAAGAGTTCATTTAACAACCCGGCATTCGCTTAACAACCACAGCATGCGATTTACGGTTGCTGCGTTCACTTAACAACCATCTCAAAAAGGTTATAAAATCAGGCATAGTCACATGCCGACCCGTTTACGACCATCACGACTTATGGCCGTAATTGCCAGGCTCAATTATGGTCATACGTTGAAGACTACCCTGTAACATAAAGTAAGTTTCTACTCCTCATGGAGGAGAAGGTAATCTATGTTATTTATCGTAACATTTGCTCTCTTAAGTACATGAAGCCTCCATTTTTGGTGATCAAAACAAAGCAGCCAACAACAATTGAATTATGTAGACAATCTGAAAATATTTTACTTTTATAAAAGGGTTAATTGGCAAATTTAGTAAGCATTTCATTCGGAAGGCAATATAAATTCTGTATTATTGATGTATATACAGTCCCAGCTTTTTATTCCCCCAAAAAGCATACGTGTGCTATCTCCCACAACAATGAATGTGATAATCCTCCCACAAGCCTCGTAGTACCTTCAGTTGCATCGCCGCTGAATTCACCAACAGCCACAGAATAGCCTAGGAACAAAACACAAGGAATAATGTAATGGATGACAAACAATTTGTCACTAATAGCTACCAAGACCATTGGAGCTACCAAGACCACTATTGCAGAACAATAGAGTATCCTAAATCACAAAATAATGGTGGTTTAGCCTGCTTTAGCCAGGAATGCAACTTAATCCTGGTTTAGCCAGAAATGCAACCCATACTCAATATCACCTAAGAAGCCTCATCTCAGTTGAGTTCAGAATGGTCAGTCCTTGTGCTTTCCCTAAGGATCAGCATGTCATCATTTGTAGAGAACAAAAAAACAATCACTAGGTGAAAAAATGTTTGCATTTGGCATCAAAGAAAGATCAACTCATAGAATAGGTAAAGGTTCCCTCGCACATGCGTGCTAGCTGTTCCTGACTCTAGGGGGCAGTGCTCATCTCCTGCTTCTAAGCTGAAGAGGCAGTGCTGTCCAAATATGTCTCCGTGGTCATGTGGCTGGCATGACTAAATGCCATAAGCACGCGGAACCAACAAAGTGGTCTCTGTTTTTCTACTTGCATTTTTAATGTGCTTTCGAACTGCTAAGTTGGCAGAAGTTGGGACAAGTAGCGGGAGCTCACTCCATTACGCGGCACTAGGGATTCGAACTGCTGACCTGCCAACCTTCTGATCGGCAAGCTTAACATTTTAGCCACTGAGCCACTGCGTCCCTCCTTCATAGAATAGAGCTCATTTCAATTCCAGTGTGAACCCTCATTGGTTTGTTACCCTGAAAAGACAGCCAATCAGAAACAAAAGAAGTCCGTAGTATTTAAAATATTCTAGAATAGTCTTTTTCAGCCTTGAAGAACTTGAAGAGGCGTGGTTTATAACTCCTAGAATTCCCCAGCCAGTTATGCTTCCCTTTTTGGTTAGGGAATTTTGTGAGTTAGAAGTTCACACATCTCCAAGTTGCCAAGACTGAAAAATATTGTTCTAGGACAACTGTGGCGAGTTATTTATGAACTTTGCTATTAGGGAGTGACACACATCAGAGGCAACACTTCCCCTCAGAAATAAAGAACCACAGGTCATATTGTCTGGTTGTGGTTTGCAGTGACCTCCGAGTCACCTTACAAACCCGTGGGCTTGATTTGCAACGCATTAACTAACTTTACTCTCTGAACTTAAGAGTGTGTAAAGTGTCTGAGCTCTAGCCTAGGAGAATCAGGCAAGCCAAGAACTCTTTCACCCTCTCTGCCTAGTACGAACTGTACCCAGTGCTTTCATGCAGCCTGGCCTTTTGTGTAAAGAGCACCTCAGGGGCTCGGCACTGGTTCCATTTATGTTCTACCGGCTTGAAGAACCAAGCAAAAGACCCGTTCAGAAGGGATTAATTGAGCCTCCCGCCTGAGTTTTCTGTTGGGGAGAGAGCTGGAATTTTCAATTTGGGGAAGGCAGTCGAATTGTATGTGCATGTGTTGAGCTCAGGGACAATAAGGCAGGATGCTTTAAGGATCCGACTTTTGGGAGTCAAGCAGCTTAATCCTGGTATAAACAGATCTGAGGATGACAGCCAGTTTGGTCTAGTGGTTAAGGCACCAGGCTAAAAATCAGGAGACAGTGAATTCTAGTTCCACCTTAGGCATGAAAGCCCACTGGTGACCTTGGGCCAGTCCTTCTTTCTCAGCCCAATTCACTTCAGAGGGTTATTGTGAAAAAAGTAGGAGAAGGAAGGAATATTAGGAAATAAAATCATCTTGAATTATTTAACAACAACAATAATAATGATAATGATAATAATGGCTGTGGCAGTGCCTGGAGACAGCAGAAGAGAAGAGAAAGAACTGGAGAAGATAACAAAATACAAAAACCTACATACAAATAGAAATAAAACAACTGTGGCAAAGGCCAGCAAAGGGTAGTATCAATAATAATAGGCACCTTTGGCGCAATCCCAAAAGAACTAGAGCATCACTTGAACACCATTGGCATTGACAAATTCGCCATGGGTCAATTGCAGATGGCTTTACTCGGAACAGCTTCCATCATGTGACAATATCTATAACACACTCAAACATCCAGATCTGCCTATCCCAGGGCCTTGGTAAGGACTTGAAAGGTAGGCAAAAATGCCAAACCCAGTCTGAACATCTGGCTGAGTGTGCGATGATTGATGATGATGATGATGATAACAACAACAACAACAACAATAATAAAATGATAAGGATAAGGATACAAATAAATAAATGAGTCAAACATCTGAGAAAAATCAATCCTGTGAATCTAGCTCTATAACCTAGGATTCCTATCCATGCTACACAAAATTAACAAAAGCAGGTAGCTGCCAGGGGGAATACATCATCATCAATGCTGCTTTCCCATCATCTGTCTTCTCTGTCGAACTCACCTAGGTAACTGTCATCTGCTTTGATGTGAGCCTGATGTGTCTTGAGCTCTTCTCTAACCACAACGATTAAATACTCCGGGTCATAGGATTCTTCAATGGCCTCTTGAGTTGCTGAGAACACTTGGCCTAAAGGGCAAGCCGGGTGCAACAATTAGCGCCTTGGATTAAGATCAGAAAGACGGAGGTTCAAATCCCCACTTACGCTGGAAATTTCTTAAGAGAAGGAAAACTATTAATGTCTTGCAGCTCAAGTTATTTCACAGAATTGCTATGGAGAAATAAGTGAGAGAGGAAGGTGTCATATGTTTCTTGGGGGGTGAGATAGGCAAGAAATAACAACATGACATTTGAGAGATGTCACAGAAAGATTGTCGGAGACAATGTTCAGATATGTGAGGCAGCTGGTGCTTATGGTTATCAAACAAGTCACACGGAGCTTGCAAACAAAATACATATTTCAAATAATGCTGTTTGTGAATCTTAGCCGCCGCTTTCCTGTTCAAACTAAAGAAAGGAATTCCAAACCCCATGGATGAGAAGGCTTGAAAATAGGACAAAGAATAATAAGATTTATCTGATCAGGCAAATAAACATTGTTGGATAATGAATACTTAAAACACAATGTATTTCAAGTAACAAAAACAGAGGGAAATATGCTTTGGAAAGAATCCAGTCCATTCCTAGCCCTTTAAAAGGGATTCTACTCTATCCCATGGAGGCCTCCTTTTCTCTATGTCAAATTGATATAAGAGTTCTGAATCAAAATCATTTTATGTGAGGGCCCTTTCTGTGATGTTCTCAGACACCATACAGAGGGGAATGGGGACAGAGGAAAAGGACGCATGGAAGCAAAGGAAAATAGACAGGTAGTCCTAGATTTACATCAGTTCATTTAGGGATTGTTTGAAGTTACAACGACACTGAAAAAAAGTGATTCATAAACGTTTTTCGCACTTACGACTGTTGCTATGTGATGAAAATTCAGATGCTTGGCAACTGACTCATATTTATGACCATTGCAGTGTCCCAGGGTCATGTGATCGCCTTTCGCGACTTTCTGACCAGCGTAGTCAATGGGGAAGCCAGATTCCCTTACTAACCACGTCTCTAACTTAACAACTGTTGCGATTCACTTAACAACTGCGGCAAGAAAAATAGTAAAATGGTGGGGTAAAGCTCGCCCAACAACGGTCTTGCTTAGCAGCGTAAATTTTGGGCTCAGTTGTGGTTGTAAGTCGAGGACTACCTGCATTTCCATTAGATCAGCTCTGCAAGCTTTGCAAAAACAGATTCCCCTATGGCACAGACAGCCACTTTGACAACATGGCAACATTCACCTCTCTCCGGGCATACAAACATCATTCTCAGTGTTACCTCAAATTTCCAGTATTTTTTAAAATATACAGATCTCCCTAGTCTCTACTTCTGCTGCCTTTTCTCTTCCTTCATGCCCAATTAAAATTCCTCACAGTACCATTTCCCACTGTAACCTGGGTTGAAGGTGAAAGAGATAAAACAACCTATGTCGTGCAATTGTGGGTAGATGTAGCTGCCAACTGACCTTGCCAGAAGTAGCTTCCAGGGCCACCAAGAAGAACCCGTCCTGCCTGCAGAGAGAAAGGCGTTTTTTAAAAAAAAAATCCACAAAATTCTTATTTAACCATCTCTACCTTAACGTGTTGGAGATTTCCCCCTTAAATGTCCAAACCCAATGTGCGTTGTCCTTACATTGCCCCACACTCAAGAAGGAAGAAAACTGACCTTTGTGAATTCAGCACTGAAACCACTTTGACAATAGCCTTGTCCAGCTGGCGAGTTTAGATCTGGCAGGAGAGAGAGAGAAAGAGAAAGAGAAAGTGGGGAGTGGGGGAGAGAAGAGAGTTGAGAAATTCAGAGACCCTGAACAAGTAGGAATCCAGGATCACCTCTTCTATTCCCCTGGCTTCCCTATCCCTCAAATTAAATCCATCATTTCATCTGATATAAACTGAGCAAAGCTTCATCATCATAATGACTGAGCATGGGGAACATGTGGTGTTCATTAACAATCAGGAGGGCCACAGGTTTTCCATCCTGCAGTGCAGAGCTTTAAAAAAAAAGGCCGTAACATGAATTGCTTATTTTAATAACATTTCTTTAAACACTTCATTAATGCTTCCTGAATGATAAAAGTGGAAAGATGGGTTACGAGCAGGGATGTGCCAAGTTCTTCTAGTTGGGAATGGAACATTCTGCTTCTCCTCTGGATTAGCCAATCTCCTTTAGACCGTGCCATTCCAGGGGTGGTCTGGCGGTTTTCAGAAGTAAATCATCTAAATTGGAAGCAGTTTGAGGCATCTTGGGTGTGGTCTGGGCATGCAACAGGTCTGTTTCATCCAGAAACAGTTAGAACAATTAATCAGTGGAACAGCTTGCCTCCAGAAGTTGTGAATGCCCCAACACTGGAAGTCTTTAAGAAGATGTTGGATAGCCATTTGTCTGAAACAGTGTAGGGTTTCCTGCCTAGGCAGGGGGTTGGACTAGAAGACCTCCAAGGTCCCTTCCAACTCTACTATTGTATTGTAATGTATAGAATGCCATGTCTAGGATACCTCAAACTGTTTCCGATTCAGAGAATTTACTTTCAGAAACAATCATGCTGCCCCAGAGTAGCATGGTCCAGAGAGGAATAGAATGTTCTTTAGTTCAAAAGAATGTTTCATTCTCCAAGTAGATTCCCACATCCCTACAGAAAGCGATTTCTTCCAGCAAGCATTTTAAATAATATTTTAATTGAGTGCCATCTGGAAAGAGGCACTAGCTGTGCTTTGCCTTCCAAAAGGCACAGGCATGGAACAACACTCACTTAGTCTCATGGTTACATATGTGTTTTGGGATTATGGCTTAGAATTCACATTTTTATTTATTAATCAAATTCACAGAGCCACCCATCTCACCGAAGGCAACTCTGGGCAGCACACAACAAATATTTGGGAAGCATCATTGAGAAGACCTACAACACCTCTGTCTGTCTGTCTGTCTGCCTCTCAATCATCTTTATTATTTTTATAAATAATTCAATGTGGCCAATATACTTAATAATCCTTCCTCTTTTCCCCACAATACTAACCCTGTTAGGTCGGCTGAGCTGAGAGTGAGAGACTGGCCAGCTGGCTTCCATGCCTAAGGCAGGATTAGAATTCAGAGTCACCAGGTTTCTAGGCCAGCACCTCAACTACTAGTCCAAGCTGTGCCATGCTCCAAAATATGCCATAAAGGCCTCCAGCCTGGGAATCTAGCATTGCCAGTGTGCTATAGACACCTCACATGATATTTACTTGTCCCTGCTCCACCTGGCATTTTATATCTCTAAAGCACACTTTCAGTTCCAGATGATCTCTAAAGCACGCTTTCAGTTCCAGATGATCTGTTCAGAGAAAGGTCGAAAATAACAAGGGATAATAATGAGAGTTTTCTCTGAGGAGAGCCTAAAGGGGGTAGAGATATGGACCACAGCTGCTATTCTGTAAATGAGCAAACTCTCCTACTGCTGCCATTTTCTAAGAGGGCCCCCGGTATGCTCTTAATGTTTAAAATTGTCCAATAGACTTTAAAGGTTGGAGATCCAGGCCAGATGTGCTGAGGTTCCCCTCCCCATTGACTATTCATTATTTTAGAGGACGAAGTTATTCAATAATATTTTCATGAACAATCCCTTCTCTCATAGACTGCATATTACCTGAGCGGCAAGGAGCGTATTCCACAAATTTAGTAAAGTTGTTGATTGACAGGTAGCATGTGCCCACAACTTCACGTTCAGGATCATCCTTAGTTGTCCGCCAGCTGTACAAGGGGGCACAGGCCTGGTAGGGGGGAAAAATCAGCCTAGTAAGCAAAGGCAGAGAGCTCAAGGGTCAATGTATGACATCAGACCTGTGGTTAACCTTTTCATTGTTGCCATTATACCAACCAGGACAGGCCCTACCAGAGGGGAAACCTCGCCTTCAGAAAAATTGCTGTTCTATAGCTTTTCCCACAACCAACTTCCCTTCCAACATTTTCATTCACAAGCAAATGAGTTCTTATCCCATCCTGAACATCAGTTCCTATGAAGGGTTAGCCTTCCTCCCAAGCAGCCAACTCAGGCAGCAGATGTTAAGAGGTAGAAGACAGATGTTGAAGTTCACGGGGCCTGCATGCTCACATGCACACACAAACATACACAAACACACCCTTGCTATCTCTCTGTCTTAAGTTGCAATGGAAAATCTTGCTCTGTTGTGGATTTGGACAAAAGTCTGGTTATTTCCATGGAACATGGCTGATAACCGCTTCTTTATCTGAAGCATCCAAATGTCTTGATTCAGTCTTGTCTAGAAAAATAAAGCCGCTAACCCAGGGGTGAAATTCATTTTTTTTTACTACTGGTTCTGTGGGCGTGGCTTGGCAGTCTTGGCAGGGGAAGGGTACTGCAAAATCTCCATTCCCTCCCCACTCCTGGGCCAGCCAGAGGTGACATTTGCTGGTTCTCCAAACTACTGAAAATTCTTGCTACCGGTTCTCCAGAACCTGTCAGAACCTGCTGGAGTTCACCCCTGCGCTAGACTCATCACTGGCAGCAATTTTTTAAAAAGCAGGATGAGTTTGACAGTGCTTGTAAGGTGTCTCTGATTAAGGCGTCTTCTGATTTGTTAAGCAATATGAGTTCCTGTTTTGGATATAAGTTCTTGAAATGTATAAATACTGCCCAGAGACTTCCCAGTGCAGCCTCTGTGAAAGCTGACAAGTTTTAGAATTGGCTCAGAAGCCTCACCGTTGGCAAAACCCCACCTTGTGCTTCTTCCTTGGACTTTTTCTACTTTTTGCTCTCACTTGTTTCTTCCAGGAGCAATCTGTACTTCAGATTTGGGAATATATGATTTTTGCAAAGCAGACTGAAATCAAAATTGAGGAAAAATAATGTACCTACCCATCTTTCTATCTACCTTTATAAACAGCAAACAGATGATAAAGTAAAATGTGTCTCTAATATAATTTTGGGGAGGAACCCAACGACACCAGAAGAGAAAGGAATTCCTTTCCTTGTACAATGGTGCCAAACCCCAAACCCACATGCTTAAAGAGCCAGAGGGTCTTCTTCTGCCTCCCCCCCTGAAATTGCCTTTTTAGCTGCACCCCTCTTTCTCTTGACTTTAGGGCGTCGGAGAGCTGAAGCAGCAATTTGCAGTATAGCCAAGTGATGACTGAAGTAGGAAAAAAACAGTGCAATAGCATTCTTGACCCGTGAACCCTTGCAATCAGTGGCAGGTAAAACTAAATGCAGATGTTGATAAATGAAAATCTTTTCTAAGGTTTTTTTTTTTTAAAGAGACATATAGTAATCAAGAATGTATTGAATGAAAACCTCAAACTTCCCTTTGAAGTGGCCAGGAAAATATTCTTCATTCCAAATGTCTGCTAGAGGCTTCCTGGAATGAATTGGCATGACCTACAGTCTTCAGACCACTAGTATATTCATACTAGTGGTGGGGTTGAAATTATTTTACTACCGGTTCTGTGGGTGTGGCTTTGTGGGTGTGGCAGGGGAAGGATACTGCAAAATCCCCATTCCCACGCCACCCTACTAGCTTGCTTTCCAGCTCCATTCTCCTGTTCGGGGCAAAAAAAGAAGATAGGCTGGGAGGATGGGAGGCAGCAGGGCGGGGGCCAGCCTATTTGCCGGTTCTCCAAACTACTCAAAATTTCCACTACTGGTTCTCCAGAACCTGTCAGACCTGGCTGAATACCATCTCTGATTTACACCAGCCCTCAAGATAACAGAATAACACAGTTGAAAGGGAACGTGAAGATCTTCTAGTCCAACTCCTTGCTCAGGCAGAAATGATATTAATTTTTTCGTGTTAAACTTTATAGAACAAATTTGTTTTTTTTAATAACATAGAAAGTGGTGTTAGATTGATGACAATCCCCAAAGCCACTCCTTTATCTCTTCTTCCCTTTGGGGATTTGGATTAAACAGCCTCTCTGCTCACTGCTAGTGCGGACAGGATTTTAAACGACAAGCTTTCTAGCCTTTGTGAGTAGAAAGATTTTGTTCCAAATGTTGGGATCAATAGATTTTAGAACAGGATTTGGCAACATTGACAACTTTTAAGACTTTGGGACTTCAAGTCCCAGAATTACTCAGCCAGCTTGTGGACCTCTTGGCTTCGCTCGGCTAGCGGAGGAATTCTATGAGTTGAGGTCCACAAGTCTTAAAGTTGCAAAGGTTGGGGACAACTGATTTAGAAGACAAATGTGTGTGAAGGGTGGGTGGGTGGAGGAAAGAGGGGAGGAAAGAGGGGAGGAGGGAATCGGAGCAGGATTCTCCACAGTCCAAATTGTCAGGGTTTGGATTTCATCACCCTGTAGAGACCTGCCCCTCCCGTTGAATAGCACAAGCAGAACAATGAGTGAAATGTATACACTTCGCGGCGTTCCTTCTTTTTAAGAAAACACCACAAGCAGAGAGAATAAACAATGGGCATTATAAAGCCATTTTATACACACAAAGGCATTTGCAACAACTTAGATCCTTCCTTATATTGTTGATTGGAAGGCTGGCATCCTAACACATGGGGCAGCCTCTCTTTTTTTGTTGAAAAACCCTGCCACAAAGGAGACAGGCTGTGTGCAATGTAACAAGCGGGTCTTGATAGCTATCTTTAAATACTCTCGTCTCTTATCACAAACAACTGGAAGAGACGCCAATTCCTTGAAAACGGCAGGAAGGCTGACTAGAACAGGGGTCACTAACCTTTTGGACCTCAGGGACCACCCAATTCATAATTTTAAATCCCACAGACCACCAATATGAATTTTTTAAAAAGATAAATAGTATTTGGTGCAATATAAAAAATGCAAATAATTTTTCTGCGGACCACCAAAATTTTCTTGTGACCACTGGACCCGAGGGTAGCATTAAGGGCGGAAGAACAAACATTTCCCAATTAAATAAAAATGGAAAGGGGTCATCCAGAAGCTGCCTTGGCCATCTTGAATACTGAACTGACTTTATAGAGAAGCTTTTCTAATTAACCCTAATGATCTCCAGATGTGTGGACTTCAATTCCCAGAATTCCCCAGCCAGCATGGCCATTGCTGAGAAACCTGAGCAATTGGGATCATGCCAAAACTGGAAGTCAATGCAATTTGGGGAGAACAGAGTCTGGTCTGTGATGGTAATAAAAGGCTGATTGATTGATTGGGAGATCAGAAAGTCACAAGTGGCTTTTGCAGGCTGCAAAACCACTTGCACTTTGGGGCACTTGTAGTTTGCAGCTTTCAATTTCAGGCTGCACACTGGAGTACCAGCCTGGATTGAGAGGGGAAAAAAACAACAACAACAGACAGGGACATCCCCAACTGCCTGATTTTATTTTTGGCTTGTTATCCCTCCTCCCCCCCCCCTTCCTTCTTTCCTTCAGGAGCTCAAGGTGACATACAGAGCACTCCCTCCTCAATTTTTCCCTCAAACAACAACCCTTGGAGGTAATTTCCTGAAGTCATCAAAAAGGAACTTCCATGACTGAGAGTGGGCATAAACCTGCATCTCTCCAGCAGAGGTGGGTTCCTGCCAGTACGGGACGATTCGACTGAATAGGTAGTAACTCGGGGTGGACACGTGACTCTACTGGTTCTACCCTGGGCGCCGCCATCTTTATTTTCTGTTCTGCACATGCGCAGAACAATCTGCATTGAAAAAATGTACTTTTCCCCCCTTTTTTAATGGTGTGCGCATGCACAGACCTTTTAAAGTGCAAATGCACACATGGGCGGAGCGTGCAAAATTTTGGGGGGCACTGAAACGGTAGTAATGCTGGCAGGAACCCACCCCTGCTCTCCAGCACCTTTAAACATGACATGGAACTGGCTCCTGTCATTCAGAGCCCAGAATCAGACCATCCCTTGATGGAGGCTAGCTCTCAAACAAGGACTCATCTTGCCATGAGGTTCAGCGTGGCACATTCCTATTGCTCCCTAAACAGACCATGATCCAGTTCCTGAAGTGCTTAGAGAAATCACATGGGACAGTTTAAAAGAGAGAACAAGCAGTAAGGAGTAATCTGTTTCTACCCTAAAATCACAAGGCAAGAGAGAATTCTAATGGCAGGGCTGGTTCTTGCACCCTGTATTTTTCCTATCTTTGCAGTCTAAACTATGAAGGATAACTCAGCCTGTACAGGCTCCTCTCACCAGTACATGTGGTTAAAAAGAAATCAGCACATGCTGGACAACCCCCCACAGTCTCTGTCTCTGTCTCTGTCTCTGTCTCTGTCTCTCTCTCTCTCTCACACACACACACACACACACACACACACACACACACACACACACATTTTAAAAATGAAGATATCCAATCCTGAATTCCTTGTTTCCAAGGGAGTTATCTAAAAGTTTGGACGCTGATTTTTTTAAAAAAGAAAACAAGGGGCAATCTAAGCCACTGGGAAATAAGTACAGGTAGTCCTCAACCTACGACCACAATGGAGCCCAAAATTTCTGTTGCTAAGTGAGATGATTGTGAAGTGAACTTTGCCCTGTTTTACGGCCTTTCTTGCCACAGTTGTTAAGTGAATCACCGCAGTTGCTAAGTGAGTAACACGGCTATGAAGTTGAGTCTGGCTTCCCCGTTGACTTTGCTTGTCAGAAGGTTGCAACAGGGGATCATGTGACCCCGGGACACTGCAACCGTCATAAATATGAGTCAGTGACCAAGCATCTGAATTTTAATCATGCGACCGTGGAAATGAGGCGATGGTCGCAAGTGTGAAAAACAGTAATGGGCCAATTTTTTCAATGATATTGTAACTTGGAAGGGTGACTCAAAGAACTGCTGCAAGTATTACCTGTAGCATGTTTATCAATAGAAAAACTAGCCTAGGAGTTGGCTAAACCAGACTTTCAATTTTCCTTTACTGATCGTGCCTTTAAAAAAGTTTTTTGCAACTTAGCATAAGAATAATCTGTACAGGTAGTCCCCGATTTACAACAGTTCATTGAGTGTCCGTTCACAGTTACAATGGCACTGAAAACAGTGACTTGTGACCTTTTGTCAAACGACTGTTGCAGGATCCCCGTGGTCACATGATCAAAATTCAGATGCTTGGCAACTGGTTCGTATTTACGATGGTTGCAATGTACCGGGGTCATGTGATCTCCTTTTGCAACTTTCTGACAAGCAAAGGCCAATGGGGAAGCCAGACTCACTTAGCCGTGTTGCTAACTGAAGCACCACAGGGATTCACTTAACAACGGTGGGAAGGAAGGTCAAAAAAGGGGCAATCTCACTTATCAACCTAAATTTTTGGCTCACTTGTGGTCGTAAGTCGAGGACTACCTGCACTGACGGCCTAACCTGGTGGCCGCCCATACAGGTTCAACAATACCCAGCCGGAGCAACAGAACGGGCTGGACTTCCGGGAGCTGCACTTCTAGTACAACAGGGGGTGGGGGGCACCAGATTGGAGAAGGTTGCTCTGCAGTCATCTTTAAAAATATATTTCACAAAATTTTGTAATATGATGACATCATTTTGCAACTGTAGCCTGAATAACGACGATTGAAAGTAAGACGCCTGGCCTTCTAATGTGAACATGAATTAAACATTAAGATGGTCAGTAGAGAAGGAGACAGACAGTGGAGTTAGCAGTATCTTTTGCTTGGTCAAGGAGCTTTGCTCCAAGAAAAGGTCATGTATAATTGCAGAGTTATAAACTAACCTATGAGCCTGTGGATGAAAAGACTACTATTTCCACACAGTGTGTGAGAAGGGCAAGTGTCTCCAGAAATCAATGCAACGGCACTGTATTTTTGGTTTCTCAAGACACAGGAAGAAATACTTTATTTCTGGATTTCATCACTCCCAGATTTCAGCTGATTGCACAACAGCCAACAACGCGGTTGCCACAACTTCAATTCTCCTGGAGCGTCTCTCTTGGGATCAGAGATTCTTGTGCTCCCACATCTACCATCCAAAGCATCTCCATCACCAAAGGAAGGAAGGAAGCGAAGTCTCTATGATTGAGCTCCACTCATTTGCACAACACCTGCTAGCAGACATGATAGCAGGGTTCCAACATCCCAGGGATTGCCAGAAAGAAAAAGGAGTCAAGCTATTCTCCAAAGCACCTGAAGACAGGACAAGAAGCAAATGGGTGGAAACTAATCAAGGAGAGAAACAACTTAGAACAGAGGAGAAATTTCCTGACAGGTAGAACAATCAATCAGTGGAACAACTTGCCTCCAGAAGTTGTGAATGCTCCAACACTGGAAGTCTTTAAGAAGATGTTGGATAGCTATCTGTCTGAAATGGTATAGGGTTTCCTGCCTAAGCAGGGGGTTGGACTAGAAGACCTCCAAGGTCCCTTCCAACTCTGTTATTCTGTTCTGATCTGTTCTATTCTATACCTCCTGCTCAATTATCCATTATGGCAGCCAACACTTACCAAGATGGATTTGTCGTGTGATCGCACCGTGGCTCCAAACCATTGGAGAGATTTAAATTCCATTTGCTCTAGCGTCCCATTGAGTTCTTCCAAACGGGATCCTGCAACACAAAGTACAAACGTGGCCTAAATATGCATTTTTATATATTTCAGTATTCGAGGCACAATTTTTGTCTCTGGTGAAAAACAACAGGTGTTAGTCTCAAGACAAGAAAAAGTTGCACTAGGTTTTCCTTAGCGAAGGTTAATAAATAAACCAAATTAGCTAGGTTCACACAACACAGGGTTGGAAAACGTTTGAGCTACAGTTTCCGCTCTGGCTTTTGTTAAATATATGGTATCTGAGGTCTAGGATCCTGCAAATATTGCACTATAGCACCTTCCATCCCAAGAAAATTGCTGGCTTGGAAAAGAATCTATAAAATAATCCGAACCAAAGCAACCAGCCTCCACCCTAGTATCCTGTGATAGACTTCTGCATGAGTTACTAATTTGGCTTTGCTTCCTTAGCTTCTGAGAAATTATGTCACATCTGGGTATATACTAAACCATTCTGTGCCGAACAGTGCAGAAATACCCAGAGGTTATCTGTTGTCTTCCTGCATGATTTAATGCTTCTTCCAAAGACTAAATATTGTATGTCCGGATCAGCAACTCATGCAGACGTTCTATTAATAAGCACTTTCTAAAAGTTCAATTTTTCCAGAAGGCACTCGTCCAATTTTAATTTAGCACTGGGGTGGAGGTGGGGATCGAAGAGGTACCGCAGCTGTCAGAAATTCCAAAAACCTTGGCCTAGAAATTTTAAACGATGACCTCGATTTTCCTGATAATTGGTGCCGTTGGTTTCAATCCAGACCTGAAAAGGCATCCCTCTGGCTCTGAATCAGAGAAGTTCACTAATATTCCCACTGCTCAGCGCCAAGGCAACAATCCAGAAGAATACAGCAATGCATCCTGGGGTCTTGGAATAAGACACCAAGTTGTCTTTTTCCTCCCTCTCCCAAAATCCCATTGGAGAGTGAATCCAGTGAATTGCTGCAGGCCAGGTGCAAGCAATCGAAAAGGGTTACTAGTTATTTTTGGTCTGGAAAGGCCTTTCCACTTCTCTTCCTCCCCTGCCAAAATTTCTGTCTCATTCTATATAATTCTCTCCACTTCCACCGTCCTGCTTTATTCCATTCACACCGTTGCCTGAAAAGTTTTTTTTTTTAAAAAAAACAAGCGAAACCCTTTTATTGTTTACGATTTCAAAAATCCCACAAGGCTGCTGAAGAGGACTCCAGAAATTCCTTCACTGTTTATTCACAGAGAGGGGGAGAGAGAGAAATGTCATAATGCCATATTGTTTTCCATCTCCCCACCCCCCCATCCCAATTTCCCATTGTTTCCCTTTGGCAGGAGAAAGGAGGACTCAAAAAAGGGCAAAGAATGGTGGAGGAAGTTCTTGCATCTCAAAAATGCAGACGACTTTCTGCAGATCCCCACCCTGAAACCCACCACCACAATCTTCCCGAACTGTCTCACATCTACTGTTCCTGTAATTCTCCATCGTGTGAGCCAAAGAACCCCAAGGCCCTTAAAACCTTTTCGAGACTCCTGCATGAAAAGATTAATTCTTTCCCTACACCATGCAGGAGAACGGAGGGTGGGCTATGACCTAATCCAGTGATGGTGAACTGTTTCAGCACCGAGTGCCCAAACCGGAACGCACATGCATGCCTGTTTTTTGGCCATTTTGCGCCATTTTTCAAGCCATTTTCAAGCTGGTTTTGGGCTGTTTTGGGGGCATTTTCAGGTCATTTTTGGGTCCATTTTCGGGCAGTTTTCAGGCTGTTTTCTGGTGCTCTGGTGTCTGTAATAACCAGCTGGCCAGGGCGCATGTGCATGCCGGAAATCAGAAGAGCAGCTGACAACAGCACACGTGCCCACAGAGAGGGCTCTATGTACCACCTCTGGTACGGGTGCCATAGATTTGCCGTCACAGACCTAATCTAACATTCACATCCTGCATCTCTGGAATAGCTGCCAAGACCCCAATAGGGCCCCCCTGACACCTGCCCTGTGCCTCCCCCTTTTAAGAAAAACAGCCAGATTCACCTAATAACTGTGTTGATTGATTAGTTTCCATCCTTTGCTTCTTGTCCTGTCTTCAGGTGCTTTGGAGAATAACCTGACCCCAGTGGTGAAATTCAAAAAATTTTACTAGGCGTTTTTACTAGGTTCTGTAGGCATGGCTTGGTGGGCGTGGCAGGGGAAGGATCCTGCAAAATCCCCATTCCTGGGGGAGGGATATTGTAAAATCTCCATTCCCACCCCACTCTCGGGCCAGCCAGAGGTGGTATTTGCCGGTTCTCCGAACTATTCAAAATTTCCTCTACCGGTTCTCCAGAACTTGTCAGAACTTGCTGAAGTTCACTCCTGCTTGACCTCCTCTTCTTTATGGTAACCCCTGAGATATTGGAAGACTGTTATCAGGTCACTCCTAAGAAGGATCTTTTCATTAAGCTAGACATACCCAATTCCAGCAACCATTCTTTATAGGTTTTAACCTCCAGTCCCCTAATAATCTTTGTTGCTCTTCTCTGCACTCTTTGCAGAGTCTTCACATCTTTTTTACATTGTGGTGACCAAAAATTGGATGCAGTATTCCAAGTGTGGCCTTACCAAGGCATTATAAAGTGTTATTAACACTTCACATGATCTGTTAGATTAATAGAGAAGGTTTAATTGATAGAGGAGATTTAAATGCCCATTCATTCTCGGGATTTTATTTATTTAAACTATCAATATGGCCAGAGGCCATATTTAACAATAACAATACGTTAAAGTCCACAAAGAAACCAGCAAACAAATATACAGTATGCAATGTGCCAGAACCCACTAAAGATAATGTTTATTATTCAAACCACACAGGTCCTGCTCACCTAACATCCTGCCCACAGTGGTTAGAGAAACAGCCAAGGCTTTCAGAAAGGGTAACAAGGTTAGACTCTTCCTAATTTTAAGTGCTCTTCCAGACACTGCCAACACCAGTTTCATTTTTCAAACCAGCCTTAATGTACTGATATTTACCCATTCCAGAATCCAGTTATTCTGTTCCTTCTAGTGTCCCCCCACCCCCCGCTTTGAGTGATTCTGCCACAAAATTACATCAGTCTACATAAATAAAAGGTCTGCTTTCAACACTGTGAACAGCAGTTGATATATAATACGAATGGAAGGTTGCTTCCAAGATAGAGGGGTGCCTAGATGTTAGCCTAGCTAACCAGTACCCCAAAATCAGATTCCATTGCTTTCCAAGGCAGCTATCTGTTCTGCGGTCTGGCTGAAATCTGATCTCTGCATTTCTGGCCCATCTCCATCGGGGACTGTCCACGTTAAGGCAACAATGCCAAATGCAGGGAAACCCAGTGCCAGTTGAGGCAGCCAAAAGTCCAGGCTTTAACAAGTGCGTGCGCATATGCGTGCTTGAGGCATCTAGAATTCTTCTGCTGCACAGAATACATCAGGGGCTGAAATACGCAAGCCTCAGCATGTGTAAATTAAAAACAGGCCACTGACAGAGCATCATCTCTGCACTTATTTTATTCCTAGCGCTATGCAGCATTTTGGATTAAAAAAACAAAAACGATTGTTTGGAGTGCGCGGGGGTTCTCAGCTAGCCTCCCTCAGCCTGCAAAGCGGCCGCATCTTTTCCAGGGATCAGGCGGCCGCTTTCCACAGCTGCAGGGGGATTCGGTGGAGGCGCAGTTATTTTAAGGAGTCGCCAACAGCCCGAGTATAAGACGCACCTTTTCCCCTCAAAACAGAGGGTGAAAATCTGGGTGCATCTTAGACCCTGAATACAGCATTTTTGGCCTACTGAAACCCCACCCCCTTTGCCAAAATGAACATGCAGAGGGTTTGGGAGGTTTGCAAAGTGATCCTGAGGGCTGGGGAGGGCAAAAAAAGAGCAAAAAATGGGCCATTTTTGCCTCCCCCAGCCCCAAGAGCACTCTATAAGCCTCCCAAAGCCTCTGCATGCCCCCCCCCCCTTTTGCAAAAACAGGCCATTTTTGCAAAAGAAAATGGGCTGTTTTTTGCTCATTTTTGGCTCCCCCAGCCCCCAGGAGCACTCTACAAGCCTTCCAAAGCTCTGCATGCCCCCTATTTTTTTGGGGGGGGGGGGGAAACAAGGCATGCAGAGGGTTTGGGAGGCCTGGGGAGTGCAAAAACTTTTGTTTTAATTTACCTCTTCAAAATTATGGTGCGTCTTATACTCTGGTGCGTCTTATAGTACAAAAAATACGGTGTGTTCTATGTTTAACCTGAGCTCAGAGTGACACAATGATCTGCCCCTTTCCCATTTCATCATTACGACACCCCAGTAAGATGGGCCTGAAAGAAAAGGATGAGCCTAATTATCTCAACCGTGGGAAGGAGCTGTGACTCTGCAGGGCAGCTATTTGAACTCCCAGTTCAGTCTTCGGCTTCCAGAGACAGAGCTATAATACTGTACATTGGAAGTCTATACTAGTTAGCAGCAACAAGCAAAATGGGATTTGGCACAAATAAAGCAGTTTGACCTAATGGCGGGCAAGAAGAACTTTGATGAATATGACTTTTTCAAGCTCAATATTACACTGCACTATAAACCGCCTTTCCAGAGATTGCTTGTTTGTGCTATCCTTGGTCCTAAAAAATGACCTGACATCCATTAGGAAAGGTTTTCTTAATCTCACCGACTTTGTGGATGTGTGGGACTTTAACTCCTAGAATTCCCTAGCCAGCATGAATTCTGGGAGTTGAAGTTCGTGCGCGTTAAAGTGGCTGAGGTTGAGAAAAGCTGCATTAGAGAGCCAATATGGTGTAGAGATCTAAGTATTGGGCTACTATTAGGGAGGCCCAGGTTCAAGTCTATCCTGAGCCACAGAAACCTCCTGGGCTTTGGACCAGTTGTTCTTTCAGTCCAACCTACCTCAAGAGAGTTGTTGTTGTTGTGAGGAAGGTGGGAAGAGAAATTATAAGGTATGCCACCTTGAACTCCTGAAGGAAAGGCAGGATATAAATCTATTGATTTATTAGACTGGTTGTCAAACTCGATCATATCATGTCACATATCGTGACATTTTTTGCCTTTGTGGAGCTGGGTTGGGCGTGACGTATCTGGCCCATGGGCCGCATGTTTTACAGGCCTGATTTATAGATTCAGACTATAAATCTATAGGTTTATAGATTGTCTATAAACCAGTCTATATGTCTATAAACGTATAGATATATATCTATAAACCAGTCTATACATCTACAGGTTTATAGATTATGCATCTGTAAGTTTATAGAATTCAGTTTGTAAACCAATCTATACATCTAAAAGTACATCTAAACCTCGTTTTGCAACTGCCTTGTTTAGTGACTATTCACAGATAGTATGGCGATGAAAAAGTAACTTTAGGATAAATTTTTATATTTACGATTTTCACGGGTCTGAAAAGGAAAGCTGAAGTAATATGGTAAGCCCAGTCAGTTTCACTTAGTGACTAGTTCACTTAATGACCGAATTGCGGGTCCCAGTTTTAATTGCTAAACAAGGATAACCTTTATAAATATGTATATATTTCAGTCTACAAACCAATCTCTACAACTGCTTAAAGTTTATAAAGTTAGTCTATAAATCAATCTATGCATCTATAAATGTAAGATTATAAATCAGATTTGAGTTAGTCCCTTATGACAGAAATACTGAAATTTCAGACCCCTAAAATAATTTCTTCCCACCCCAAAGAAATCTTTGAAGAATGACAGCATCCTGGCCAAAAGGTATATAATCCTCAACCTATGACCACAATTTGGACCAGAATTTCCACTGTAAGTTAATGCGGTCATAAGATGAGTCATCATTTGATTGGCCCCAATTTTATAACCAGCTTATTGTTGTTGTTCAGTGAATCCCTGTGATCATTAAACAAATCACCTGGTTGTTAAATGAATCTGGCTTCCCCAATTGACTTTGCTTGCAGAAAGCTGGTAGGGGAAGTTACCAATCACAATAGCAATAGCGCTTAGACTTATATACCACTTTACAGCCCTCTCTAAGTGGTTTACAGAGTCAGCATATGGCTCCCAACAATCTGGGTCCTCAGAAAGATGGAAGGCTAAGTCAACCTTGAGCCGGTGACAATCGAACTCCTGATAGTGAGCTAGCCCTGCAGTACCGCATTCTAACCACTGCGCCATCACAGCTCAATCACATGACCACAAGATGTTGCAAACACTGTAAATATGAGCCAGTTGCCAATGCCCAAATTGCAATCAGATGATTGCAAGGGTGATGCGACGGTTGTAACATTGAACCATCATTTTTCTAAGGCGACTGTAACTGAACCATCATTAAACAAACAATCATAAGTTGAAGGCCACCTGTACTCTCTTCTATCTTTGGTATCAGCACAAACAAGGAGAATATCAACAAGTACCATTTTTTCCCTACAAGATAATGAGAAAAACACCATATATGAAAACACTCTGATTTTATTTCTTGATTGTGAACAATAAGGGGGATCCTTATGTAAAAATATGAATCTGATTCCCATCCTTGACAGTTTCCCTCCATTAATCTCTCGCTTAAGGCAGTAAAGTCAGTTAGGGCAGAAATCAGGATCCTGACATTCAACAATACTTCACCCCCTTCTGAGTTCAACAGGGTCAATCAGTAGCTATTGTTGTTTTTCTTACATTAAGCTACCTAAAAAAGAAAAGAGCAGACCTTTGCTGCTAAACAACCACAGATGGGCAAGAAGAGTGGTATCACACTGAACTTCCTGTTTGCAACTGTTAGTTCAGTCAGCTGAGACAGAAAATGAATTGAGAGAATTATACTATTATGTAAAAGTAAAAAGTTGAGGTTTGATGTTACTGTCTTATTCCACTGCACCAAAGGGAGTCGGAAGCCAATGACTTTTCTTTCTTTCTCCCCTTCTTTTCTACACTTTTCCCTTTCCTTTTCCCTCCCCTATTTTTCCCATTATTTGTTTTCGTATTTTTATATTTTATATTATAAACCAATAGAAAGGACCACTCGGAGAAAAAGAATGGAGAGTAGCCACCAACGGCTTGTTGCCTTCCAAAGGCAACACGCTAAAATTGTAGCTGAAGATGCTGGGAGCTGCATTCAGATACATCCGAAGAGGGATCAGGTTGGGATTGGGTGATACCTTTGTGGATTTTCATTTAATGCTCACTTAGCAAATCTGGCATTAGACTCTGAAGCGGCATATCAGTTGTAGCTGAACACCCAAAATTTCACTGAGGTCTTAACCACAGACCAAACTTCTTGCACACCTTCTTCCAGTTAGAAATGCCTAGAAAGGGAGTCCTATGCTAATGTAGAACAATTAATGGGCAAGCATTTGTCTGGAACGGTATATGGTTTCCTGCCTAAGCAGAGGGTTGGACCAGAAGGTCCCTTCCAACACTGCTATTCTATTCTATTCTATTCTGTTCTGTTCTGTTCCATTCTAATGCTTGCACTATCAAATTGAATGCAGACTTTACTCAGATAGTCAATAATAGAGAAATAATGTTTGCATCTTATAAATGAGTGCTGAGTGCCGCATCAACTTAATAGGCTTGGCAGTCAACATTGGCATCCAATTATATTTTAAGTCTATGTTGCTGGCACACTTGCTAGGGCTTCATTCCAGGTTAGAAATAGTAGCAGCAAAAGCTGGCTAGAGATGACAGATTGCCAAACATTTGCTTGGTTTTCCCAACAAACCTATACAGCCAAGCTTTACCAGGCTATTCCCCTAGAAATACACAAAAGTGCTCTGAAGTTAAGACCGGGGTGGGTGGGTGGGTTGTTAAACTACAATTCCTGGCATCCCTCAATATCCACTCAGGATGCCTGAATTTATAGTTCAGCAAAATCTGTTGATGTAGGAAAACCACACGGATAAATAAGATCTAAAACAGTAAAAAGAAGGAAACGAGTCTGGGTGGAATGTGAGTTACATCAGGGTCTGGGAGAGGGGCCTCAAACTTGATTTCATTGAGGACCGCATCAGGGTTGTATTTGACCTGGAGTGGGTGTGGCTAGGGTGGGCGTGGCCTCCTGAAACCCTCTATTTTCACTTGCTCCATTTTCACTTGCAGAGGCCCTGAGGGCTGGTCCTTCGCTGGTCCAGGGTGGCCCCCGCGGGCCAGATCTAAGCGCTCTGCTGGCCGGATGTGGCTTGCAGGCCTTGAGTTCGACACCCCTGGTCTAGGATACTGAACTGCAAACTTAGACGGAAGAACAGGCAGGTAGCTAGCCTTCCCCCTTGAGATCAACCCAACTTACCTTTGGTACTATCAAATTCAATGGTTGTGCAGCTATTGTTGCCAAGATGCCAGGGACAATAGAAAACCGCACCTTCTTGCGTAATTTCTGACTGGCCTGTTTCAGCCTTGGGTGCCCCAACAAGGATGCTGCCACTGAAAGGAAAAAGAGACAGGAATAAGTAACGGAGGCCAATCCAGAAACTCAGTACAGTAAAGCAAAGCAAAGCAAACCTCTTCTGTATCTTCTTTTTATTGCAAGATTATTACCAAGAAATCCACCTGCTACTGACCGTGTGGCTCTTCTGTGTACGCTAGTACAGGGTACAAGGGACCACAGGCTGCGTGGTGCCAACTATGGCCAGCCCAACCATTAGGCAAAACTGAACTAGTAGTTGCAAAGGTTGAGCTACATGGAGAAAAGAGTAGAAGGCATCTTTCGGCGCACACCTTTCCTGGCGAATAAAACAATGTTTTCAGAAAACACATCCATACCCCTTTTAATCCTTTCCTCCTTAAAGCAAAAGATGAGAGTCAAACATGTCATACCTCTTTGTTTCTCAATAGCTTTCTTTAGGATGCATTTTTATTGCCCCCCCAAATCATTATTAGGAAAAAGGTGACAACTGAAATCTCAACCTCTCTCTCTCCCCTCCCTCCCTCTTTTCCTCCCTCCGTCCCCCGCCCTCCCAGCATAACTCTAGAATGCCTTGAGCAATTTCAACCAAACTTGGTACACAGATGGCTTAGTCTCTGGAAACAAATATTGTGGGGGTAAAATACCCCTTAAATCCCTCGGGGTGTATGTTCTGTTAAGATACAGGCTGTTGTGTCTTAAAATGGCTTCTACTGTACTGCTGTAAAATGGCTTCTACTGTACAGCGCAGTGGAGTTGCCATGGTAACGGCTTCACGGTACTCCACAAGGAGACTCCTTCTGGTAAGGGAGAAAATCCAACATTAGAAATTATGTTTGGTCCGGACATTTCCCCCCTATAAATAAATAGCCGGGCAATGCCGGGTTATCAGCAAGTAAGTGAACACAAATAAATGTGAGAGCGATATTTTTTAAAACTGCAGGATTTGGCTGCTGAAAAAAAATCAACAGAAACTAAGAGAAGCAATTTGGTTTTTGATCAGGAGTCCCTTGTCCTTCAGAGAGCTACACCTCACTACCACAGTGAGGTAAATAAACTTTGGTGGTTTATTTGTGGTTAATAAACCACAAATAAACTTTTGTTTACAATATTATGGTTTTCACCTAAATAGGCAGAAAAGGTTTCTAATCCACCTGAAGACAAACCTGGGTTTAAAAGGTAGAAAACTAATGTACTCTGATTAACGTGTAACCTTCTTCCAAGCTTTGCAAACTCAGAAGCCGTTATGAACAAAAATGGACCAAGCTGCTAAGTTCACTTGGAACTAAGAACGTATTGTAGTTTTGAACTGGAATGAACATTTTTTTAATGGGAGGTTGAACCATGGAACCTTGGAAATTGGATTAGGACAAGGTGGTTCCTACAGCCACTTGATCAGTATCCGGCCTGAGCATCTGCTGGACAAGGTAGAGGAATAGAGGTAAGCAGCCTTGCATTTCCCATCCCCTGGCAATTTGCTATCCATGCCCTCTTGTATCATCTGATCAATATCCCTCATTCAATGATTTCTCCATACCCTCCCTTTTTTTTCCCAACAAGGGAAAAAAATCTGTTCTTGTTGTTAGTTGGGAAGTCATGTCCGATCCACCGCAACCCCATGGACAACATTCCTCCAGGCCATCCTGTCCTCTACTATCCTCTGGAGTCCATTTAAGCTCACACTGACTACTTCAGTGACCCCATCCAGCCACCTCATTCTATGTTGTCCCCTTCTTCTTTTGCTCTCAATCTTTCTCAGCATTAGGCTCTTCTCCAGTGAGACCTTCGTTCTCATTAGGTGGCCAAACTATTTGATAAAAATCTGAGGAATAAGTAAATAGAAAGATAGCTTTTGTGAGTCATCGTTGAGAAGGTCAAGGTGGGGATTCTGGACATCATCTAATGAGGCAACAAGCTGGGAGCCAGTGGCTGTGATCTCATTCTTCAAGAGGCAATTTAAGGCAGACCAGACTCAGTCCTTTCTCTCAATACCTTTATCTGACTCTTAGCCAATTCCTTACACACAGGGATGGTGGCAAAGTAGGCTGGATTATGACCAAAGTGGCTTACTTTCCAGTTTAATCATAACTCCTGAATGAAGCCACATCTCTAACCCTGCACCCAAACTGAACTAAAGCCACTCTAAGCACCAGATCTTCTACCAAGGAATTGTTTTGGTGCGATGGTATTATGATCTCTGCTCTGATTTGCTAACAAGAGGCCCCAGGAGGCCTCTGGACTATTAAATCCATACAGTGTTGTCTGCATAGAGCTCCACAGGGATATTTCTTGGCCTCCCTCTTAGTACATGTTGCAATGTACTTCCCCTAGGTGAGAACTGACAGACAGATCACTTTCTTTTAGAATACCTGCAGACTGGTTAGTGTCTTTGGATTGTGTGGGAGGAACAGGTTGTGTAAAATGGAGGCACATTTCACTCCAGTCTCCTTTTCCTCCTTGGCTCCCCAACTCCTGACTACCTCTCTATTTCCCTTCAAACTACCCTTTCCACCCCCTACTCCTCCCCCCCTCTCTCTCACACACACACAATTCCCTGGTGCAGGACAAAGGATCCTTGTGCAGGCAGTCAGGTGTACGGTTCAGCAGCTGCAAGCAGTCAGTGAATCCACCCCTCTTGGGGCCCACAGGCCTGGGAAAGAGCTTAAAATACTCCATAGTGGCCGAGGAAGTCCCATAGTAGGAAAGCAGAGAGGACAGGCAGGATAGTAAGGAGAATCCCTGCCTCGGCAGCCTCCTTCCTGTAAACCTGCCAGATGCATTTGATGCTACAGTTATCTGTGGGAGCTCAAACCATCTCCCGTTTCAATCTCTGTGGGGAGCCGGCAGCCAAATACTAACCAAGGCACATGTTATTGAGAGAAATGTGCAAAGATTCCCAGCCTGTCTTCAAACTTTGACAGAGAACCTATCAAACCTCTGAGAACCTTAGGAATGATAAATCTGGGATGAAGAGAAACTGGAATGAGAAGCGGAAACAGAAAAATAGGAGCAAATTCCCCCTTCAAAAACAGTTTCACATCCTTGAGCAAAATATATCAATGATATCAAGTGTAGCTTTACCCACAGAGCAAGTCAAATCTCAGAATAACAGAGTTGGAAGGGACCTTGCCGTTCTTCTAGTCCAACCCCCTCCTCAGGCAGGAAGCCCTGTACCCTTTCAGACAAATGGTTGTCCAATCTCTTTTTAAAAACTTCCAGTGTTGGAGCACTTACACCTTCTGGAGACAAGTTGTTCCACCGATTAATTGTTCTACCTGTCAGGAAATTTCTCCTTAGTTCTACTCTCTCCTTGATTATTTTCCATCCATTGCCATGTATCTCCATGTAGTACAGGCACTCTCCAACTCAAGATCCATGTAGCAGGATCCATGGAAGTGAACAAAGGGACTTGGATGCAAATGTTCTGCAGGATTCCTAAATGGAGTTTGGTTTCTTCTGCAGCTGTGGATTGGCTTGCAAACATTAACACCTAGAGAAGTCCTACAGAGCCTGACCCTTAGGCAGAACCACCAGACTGAACCAGATCTCAGAAATCAAGACCTTCCACCATTGAATGGCACAATCAGTAGCTGTGACCATGAAAATGTTTCCAATCTGAACTTAACTTGGGTAAAGAATTTCTCACTCATTGTGCAGAGTGTAGCAGGAATGCCATATCCTAAAGTTTCCTCCCCCCAACAATGCTAAAGATAAGACAACAACAATCCTTTTCCACAGAATGCAAAATTACTTTTTATCAATCCATTAATAATGGATAAGAATGTCGCTAAAGGCGGTGCTCTAACATCATTCACTTTTCAGAAAGCCTTTCTTAATAAAGGATTACAGTAATACGGAACATCATGTTTGGACTTGCAATCTATATTAATAATTAAAGTACAAGATCTGGGGGAAGTAAGATAATGAAGCATGCTCTTCTAGATAAGACATCCCAAGTCTGAGCTCTCGCCAGTATCAAAGTAGGAATTAAGATTTAAATTCAGTGCCTACTTTGGAAAAAGTTCAGAGAAGAGCAACTAAGATGATCAAAGTCCTGGAGACTAAAACATATGAAGAACGGCTGCAGGATTTGGCTCGGCTAGTCTGAAGAAAAAAAGGGATGATATGATAGCAGTATTCCAGTACTTGAGGGGCTGCCACAAAGAAGAGGTGGTCAAATTATTCTCCAAAGCACCAGAGGGCAGGACAATGGCTGGAAATTAATCAAAGAGAGAAACAACCTGGAATTAAGGAGAAACTTCCTAACAGTGAGGACAATTAACCAGTGGAACAGCTGGCCTCCAGAAATCATGGGCACTCCTTCACTGGATGTTTAAGAAGAGTTTAGAGACAGATAGGGATGCAGTGGCTAAGATGCTGAGCTTGTTGATCAGAAAGGTTGGCAGTTCAGCGGTTCAAATCCCTAGTGCTGTGTAATGGAGTGAGTTCCCATTACTTGTCCCAGCTTCTGCCAACCTAGCAGTTCGAAAGCATGTAAAAATGCAAGTAGAAAAATAGGGACCACCTTGGTGGGAAGGTAACAGTAATCCGTGCACCTTTGGCGTTTAGTCATGCCGGCCACATGACCACGGAGACATCTTTGGACAGCGCTGGCTCTTCGGCTTTGAAACGGAAATGAGCACCACTCCCTAGAGTCAGAAACAACTAGCACATATGTGCGAGGGGAACCTTTACCTTAGAGACAGTCACTTATCTAAATTGGTATAGGTTCTCTTGCTTGAGCAGGGGGCTGGACTAGAAGGTCCCGTCCAGCTTACTCTCTTCTACTCCTAATTCAGCACTGGTACCAGCGTACCAGTTTGAACATACTTCAGAGCACTGAGCATTGATCCAAAGGTAGCCTCGATTTTTCCTTTCTCCAACTCATCAACCAGACAATGTTAACCTTCCTATAAGTAAACAGTACAACCTGTCATGTCTGAGGTCTTTATCTACTCTCTGTTTGCTAAGCCCGATTCCTGCTCCAGCTAATCTTCTTGGTACCAAGATAGGCAGTGGAGACATCAGAATTCATCACTCTCCTGCTTTGGTTCCAGATGGGCATTCAGGTGCACACTACACAGAACAGCTGAGGGTCAAAAGGTAACACCAGCACTGAGGAACAAAGTTCTTCCTTCCTATAAACTACTATGTTATGACAGAAGGTAAACATCCAAGAGATACTGTATGCACAAAATAGAAAGTCAACCATGCATCTCAATAAGCTGGATACAAGGGAAGATGTTATGGATATAATCACATGGAAACCAAATGTAGGAAAAGCAGCTGGATTCCTTAGGAGATGTCACTCTTCTGGATTATAAAATTTACACTGGTCTTCCCTAGAGGGATGGCCCTTAAGATAGAGGAACAATGTTCCGAATTCCCAACTAGCAGGGTTATACTTTCCAAGACTTCTAATCCAACACATCTGGAGGGCAGCAAGTTGGAGATGGTTATTACTCTTCATATCATCTTTGATGGAGTGGAGAGATCATACTCATAGCTCTTCCCCTTTGGGATCTGATTTCTCACTCACTTGTAGCATTAAATGCTCACTTTGTTTCTGAACAGCTTGTTGCAAAATGATGGCTAAAAACCATAGCTTTCAGTACCTGTTTCTGGGTTAAGGTTAATAATAGCTGAAAAGGGCAGCACCTGAAGGCTTTCCACAGACATCTGCTTAGACCAGGGGTGTCAAACTCAAGGCCTGTGAGCCATATCCAGCCCGCGGGGTTCTTAGATCTGCCCCACAGGGCCACCCTGGAAACAGTGAAGCACTGGCCCATGTTGCCTCTGCCAGGGAAAATGGAGCCTGGGGGGGGGTTTGCTTGGGTCACCACAGGTGCCCCAGATATAAGTGATATTGAGCTGGACATGCCCACCCTGGACACCACCGCCCCTGCGGTCAAACACAACCAATGAAATTGAGTTTGACACCCCTGGTTTAAATGATGTGGGAAAGCAGGACACTCAACTAAATGATATGCTTCTGCTATAATATAACAGGGTTCTTAAAGAGAACTCTGAAGCATCAGGAAATATCTACCATTTTTCTCAGTCTGGTCTCCAGATGTTGCATACACTGCAATTCCCACTGTCCCCATTATAGGACTCAGGTTTGGTGAAAATCGGTACATGAGCATTTTCAAAGCAAAATGGCTACTTGCAGGTATTTCAGACTACAACTCCCTAGACAGGAAAATCAGAGTGGCAAATGAGCAGGAATTTCAGGAATTGCAAATCAAACGTGGCTACCTCTACGGAAAGCTCCAGGTTGCCTATGCAGCATTACCTGATGTAAGTGGGAAGTATGTAGCTCCATGCTCTTGACAGACACTTCTGGGGGCAGCATTGGCAATTGACACCCTTGCCAGTAACTGCAGACCTGAACAATCTTCCATGCAAGAACGGTTTATTTCATAATAGATCAGGGAGTAGTCCAGAAAGCGTTGTCTACCAGAGCTCTGCAACACTTTCCATACCACTTTATAATGCTTTGGTAAGGCCACACTTGGAATACTGCATCCAATTTTGGTTTCCACAATGTAAAAAAGATGTGGAGACTCTAGAAAAAGATGATTAGGGGACTCAAGGATAAAACATATGAAGAACGGTTGCAGGAACTCGGTATGTCTAGTTTAATGAAAAAAAAGGACTAGGGGAAACATGATAGCAGTGTTCCAATATATCCCCTGGCTGCCACACAGAACAGGGAGTCAAGCTACCCTCCAAGGCACCTGAGGGTAGGACAAGAAGCAATGGGTGGAAATTAATCAAGGAGAGAAGCAACCTAGAACTGAGGAGAAATTTCCTGACAGTTAGAACAATTAATCAGTGGAACAACTTGTGAATACCCCAACACTAGAAGTCTTTAAGAAGAGATTAGATAACCATTTGTCTGAAGTGGTGTAGGGTTTCCTGCCTAAGCAGGGGGTTGGACTAGAAGACCTCCAAGGTCCCCTCCAACTCTGTTATTCTATTCTATTCTAATTCAAAGACCAAAAAGTGCTTTAGGACACCTAAGGAGGTTTGCACAGCACCTACCTGCAATCAGCTGCACTTTTTCCCGCGATTTCACAGCTGCTCTCCATAGTACAATTCCGGGAAAACACTGATTAGGTTGAAGAAGGAATAGACAAATACTACTTGAATGACATCCCATGCTAAGCATCTTTTAATTTGGGGGCCTGAAGTGTTGCACAGATCTAACTGGGGCCTCCTTTGACTACCAAGTGAAGGAGGACAAAATGGCAGCATTGTCATTCCCTCGGTCCACAAGAATGTAATGACAGAGGATTACTTTCTCGGAAGAAAAAGAAAGCTTTATGCAGTGGCAACCATCAGATCTCCAGGTTTCGTTAAAATGCTAAAAGCAGTGCTATGGTGCAAATTTTCATGCATGCATGGCCAATGGCGCATGCAAAAGGCAGAGGATCTTGCATCACGTTGTCACGATGCTCCTTTCATCTTCTTGATATCCGCCCCACCCACAGACGATTTTGGTCTTGGGTCACACTCCTTCATCCCAGTGAAGCTAGATCCCTGCAGCTTGCCCATCAAATGATCAATGGGTTGTGGGGCAGATGGCACAGGTTGCCCACCACTGCTTTTATCGTAACATATACATTGATAGAGCTAAAAACACATCAGCCTCTGGGTGGGGCTCTCTCTTTTTCCAGATACTCTGCAAGGTTTTTGATTTTTAAGAGAAAGATTCAGGAGGTTTCTGAAGGTTCAGTTCCCCTATTGCTAAAAAGCCACTGTTTCCTGTATACCTTGTCAACAGAAACGTTACCTCCCTGATCATAACAGGAAGGCGTACGAGATGTATAACCTTAATAGGATTGTTTTGCTGATCCTATACATCTCAGGTAAAATATGACAGTGTACAAAACTGTGATGATTATGCAGACTATAATCTCAAGTATGTAGAAACAGAGAATGTTCTCCCAATTACGGCCCATGTTGCTTTTATGTTTGATTTGTACTGGGGTCCAGTAACTTGGCCCCTGCCTCCCATATCATATGGAGAGGAATTTGTTGGCAATACGGTGCCTTCAGTGTTGAATTCTACTGCAGACATGCCAAAATCTGAACATACAATATTCTAGAAATAACAGACGATATTAGCCTAGGATGGGTTTCAAAGAGAAGGATTAAGTTGATATGCCAATGAATATCTATGGAATTTATATTTTATCATAATGGAGATAATACGGTTTATAGATTCATTTTTATAAGTTTGGGGCACTTAACATCCCTTCAGACTTGTGGAGTTCCTTTGAGCTTTTGGACTTCAAATAGAGAAAAACTTAATCCCGTCCACTGCCCACACAACTCTCAATCTTTTGACCTGCCCCTGGGAGAGATGTACTCCTAGAGAAGAGGAACAACTAGTTTCAAAGAGGAAAGACTTCTGTGATCAGAAAAAAAAACTGTCAGATGAACTGGGGAAATGTTCAATGCATAAAATAAAATAAACTCGGTGGACACATTTCTCAGAATCTTGAATGTAAAAGCCAACCATTGTTATGTTTAAGAAAAAGGCAAGAGCAACATTTTTAGCTAATGTGCCTATCTCTTCCCACTTATAACTATAACCATGTTGCTTGTATCTTTACAATTTGTATTGTTTTATTTGTTTCCTAGTATAATTTGATTGCTTATTAGTAACCTATGACTATCGTTAAGTGTTGTACCTTATGATTCTTGATGAATGTATCTTGTCTTTTTATGTACAGTGAGAGCATATGCACCAAAGACAAATTCCTTCTGTGTCCAATCACACTTGGCCACTAAAGAATTCTACGTATCTATGTAGTCCTGTATAATCCTGAGTTGTTGTCCAGTTGTAAGTCATGTTCAACTCTTTGTGACCCCAGGGACCGTAGCATGCCAGGCCTCCCTATACTCCAATGTCTGCTGGAGTCTGCCCAAACTCATCCTCACTGCATCAATGACACTATCTAACCATCTCATCCTCTCCCACCCCCTTCTCCTTTTGCCTTCAAAACAAAAGAGTGTCCAGGCTCAGCATTTCAGTATAAAAGTTCATACCAGTGTGGGTTAGTGGTTAAAGAGCCCCGTTTGAAATAGAGACACCCTGGTTCAGATTCCCATTTAGCAAGAAACTGCTTGGGTGGCTTTTCAACAGTCACCATCCCTATGTTCAGTTACGCTTTAAAAAAAGTGTTATTATATTGTTATAAGACACAACTAATACATTACTTTGATACACTGATATTTCAAAGTGTCGAGTAGCGATTATTGCCATTTTAATCTTTACATAAGATTAAGGACTTAAAGAGGTATTATATCAGCATTAGCTATGATTTAAATTTTTGATGTTAATACTGTAAATTTAAGATTATTTTGATTTTACAGCCAAAGTTGAACATTAAATAACAGCTGCAAATCAGGGCAATATATCTGTTGTATAACAAAGGTTTCTGTCTTAAGCTGATTTCTTATTAAGATACCCACTCTACTGTTACTTGTTGTTGTTTGTCCATGTTGAGAATATATATAGAGAGAGACAAAGCAAAATAGGAAGCAACAACTAATCACATAGAGGTGTTACGAGGACAAAGAAGAGTGAAGGAGAATATTACCCATCCCCTTGTATTCTTTGGCACTGAGGCACAACGGACATGTATGTGGCAAATAAACATGGCCCACTTTAGATGACTCCAGGAAGCATGGGCTCTGCTCCCTCTGGAGCTTAGCCAAGTGATGGCTGAACATCATCATGGCAAAGGATTAACACTGCAGTTTCCATTCTGAGGAAGAAAATTATATGGATGAGCCCAAAAATGACACTACAAAAGTAATCTCTACTTAAGTCAAGCTCGACTCACATGACGCATTCATAGTTCTCTTGACAACCCTAGAGAAATGTTTTTCACAGTTTCCCCCACCAAACTATAGAATCTTCTTTTGTTAACTCACTCTTTATCTGAATGAAGGACAATTCCAAGTTTGCCTGGATTCTGACATATTCTCTTATGCTCACCATCACCCCTTTGTTCCCCACACTTTTCAGTCTACCAAAGTAGCTAATTGTGGTTGCTAACCATCCAGATGTTATCTAGCTATATATCTGGGCTGCTGCCGGATCGGCTGAACCGGTAGTAGTGGTGGCAGGAGGCTCCGCCCACCTGCCCGGACGTCACACTCGAGAGCGCGCGCGTGGGGGAGCACGCCCGAACCAGTAGTAACAAAATTGGCAACCCACCATTGAGCTATATGTACTTGCTATATATTTTTCTACCTTTCTTGGGACCCCTTTTGGCCCAAACCCATATTCACATACCCAACTTTCTCCAAACTGGCATCGCCATGAAATGTTGGGACTACAATCCTGGTGTTTGGGGTTTTTTGGGGGAACGGTTAGCTGATAATCCTGCTTCCCGAGGAAGTCCCTCAACCCTGTTCCAGCTCGGTAAAAGGAATCTTACTTAGGAGGAAATGGGAATGCTACAAAACAGTAGCCGTGTCCTGGTCTCAAATGGGAACATGTGAGTGATGCACAGTGATTAGGAGGCCAAAGAGAGAGGTGATAAAACCAGGCTCCAATGCTTTCAGAGCCAGTGTTCTGAGTGAATAAGCCATCGTCTCGCAATCTAACTCGCTGTGAAAAATTGCTTCCAGAAACCGCCATGCGATCATTTTATATGCTGTATCCTATCCTGACTTTTGAAAGATGTGGGAAAGCAATGCATTTATTTTCAGGGACAGTGATGCCAAATCAAACCCAAGCTTTGGGGTTTCAGCTTTCTACTTTCAAGAGGTTCATTCCACGTCCACAAATCCACCCCCCCCTTTATGGTGGTCCCATAAAAACACAGGATACACATCTTTCTACTTCTGCTTGTTACATGTTGCATGTGTTTAGCAAGAGCTAACAACTTTACATCCTGTAATATCCATTGCTCTTGATTACTGACATCATCCATATGCAGGACACAGAGACTCCCTCCTGCTTCCAACCCAGAAGAGTATACATGATTTGTGATAGGTTAACTTATGTTTAATAGACTAGGTGAATCAAGTCTAGTTAAAGAATTCCATTCCTGTTAAGACATGAATGGAAACCACATGGCTACAATGGATGGGTACCAGTGGATGGAAACTATATTCAAGACACAAGCCAGTATGTGCCCATGGGGCATCATTAGGGAGCAATTGTTAACTACTGTATGATTTGTGATATGCAAAACCAAAGTAGCTGTTATTAAACTTTCAGCAAAATATACCTTTATTTTGCAAAGGGTTTTGGGAAATTCTCTCTGTGTTTCACCTAGGGCTTGCTGGAGGTGTCTTCATCCTTACTCTTTGTATTTAACAACTCTTGGGAGATATCAGAGGCACCTTTGACCTGCCACTGATTTCATTGGGCTTCTGGTGGCTCAGCGGTTAAGACACTGAGCTTGTCAGCTGGAAAATTGGCAGCCCAGGTTCGAGACCCGGGTACCACACGACAGGGTGAGTATCCGTCCTCGCCCCAGCTCCTGCCAACCTAGAAGTTTGAAAGTATGCAAATGCAAGTAGATAAACAGGTAACACTTTGGTGGGAAGGTAACAGTGGTGCGTAGTGTCATGCTGGCTACATGACTATGGAAATGTGTTCAGACAGCATGAGGTCAAGGGCCCTGAAATGGAGATGAGCATCACCCTCGCTAGTTGGTAATGACTAGTGGAGTAAAAATCCAGAGGGACTCCTTACTGATTTCATTATGGAATTCATTCTCTCTTAGATCTTCACAGATGATATTTAGAGTGGGGTGGGGAACTAATTTAGGATATTTCCATGCATAGTGAAAATCTTCTGTTCCTTAAAGGTTTCTCTATCAGGGCTATTACAATTGTTGTTAAGGCTGGGCAATGCTTTGCGTTTATAAGATGCTTGGGGGGAGGGGGGGCTCACTCTTTTAGTATATTCTGTAAAGCAACTGTGTCTTTTTCTGGATTGTGCTTACAGCTGTAACACCATCCTAGAAAAAGATACACTTCATTTCCTGGAGCACCCAGAGATACTGCCCTTGCATGCTTCTCCTTCAAAAGCACTTCTATTGTCACAAAGCTCTGATTCACCTTTAAATTATTACGTATTTTGCCTGGTGTTCCACTTTGCCTTGTAACCCAATTTTGATTGTGACCTCCCTCCCCCAACAAGGTCCTTTAGCTAATGGCCAGGTTACAAATGTTTCAAATAATAATAATAATAAAGAATTTCCATTGATTCCCTGCGGTCATGACGGTACTATATGCAGGAATTTAAAAACGTGCCACGGTGAATGTGCTGAAACAAACCGACAAAGACTTTAAAAGAAACATCTTTGTTCTCACCTATCAAGAATGCTGCAGCAGCAGCAGCTGGTCACTCTGAAAAGGCCATCTGAGGAGGGGGGAGCAAGGAAGGGAAAGGACCCCCATAGCCATCCAAAGACAAGGGGGAGTAAAGTCATTAAGTGTGGCATGCAAAGCGCTTGAGATGCACCACTGATCACAGGTGAGGCACTTGAAGGCATGAAGGGTTGGTGCTCAGATGAGCTGCCCAGTCAGGTTGCTGCTCTCTCAAAGGACAGGTGCTGCTTTGTACAGGTGAGTTTGCTCAGCCCGAGGTACTTCCTTGCAACCCAGACATCAGAGAAAGTATCCCACTGACTTTCATTCCTTCCCATCAGCAACATGTCTTGCTATCCTCACATACATTGGGAGGCAAAGGTAAAGGTTCCCCTCACACATATGTACTAGTCATTCCCGACTCTAGGGGGCGGTGCTCATCTCTGTTTCAAAGCCAAAGAGCCAGCGCTGGCCGAAGACGTCTCTGTGGTCATGTGGACTGCATGATTAAATGGCGAAGGCACACGGAACGCTGTTACCTTCCCAAAGGTGGTTCCTATTTTTCTACTTGCATTTTTACGTGCTTTCAACTGCTAGGTTGTCATGAGCTGGGACAAGTAACGGGAGCTCACTCCGTTACGCGACACTAGGGATTCGAACCGCAGAACTGCCGATCCTTCTGATCAACAAACTCAGCATCTTAGCCACTGAGCCACGGCGTCCCTTTTGGGAGGCAAAACACTCCCTTAAAAGCTTAGTTTATAACAGGTTTCCATTTGAAAGGCAGTCTGGAAGCATAAGGCACTGGTAGGGTTATGCAAGCAGATATTATCGTTAAGAGTGGCTCGCCAAGCACGAAAAGAAGCTGCTAAACAGAGTGGCTTCTGCTTAGACAGCCAAAGGCTCCCCCCCACCCCATTGCTGCCTGCCACAATCTGGGCCTCCTCTCGGTCACATGCCAGGAAGCCAAATAAATCTGACAGTGGGGTTTCGCTTGCCCTGGGGCCATAGCCATTCTCTGAAGAGGACCGCTGTTCTCAGGTGGGTGAATCAATAGCTCAAGCTAAGCAGCGCTGGTTAATCTGCAACCTGCTGGAAAGGCCACCGGTCCCCTGCAAGGCCTTTGATGATAATAATGGCATGTAAAGAGAGCTAAATGTTTTTTCCTGAGAAAGGGGAATGCAGCTTATTTTCAGAGTCATAAAGGAATACAGAAGGCTGTAGCTTGGTGGCACAGTGGCTGCTTTAGAGTTTTTCAATCCAACTTTTATTATTGTTTAGAATAGAATAGAATAGAATAGAATAGAATAGAATAGAATAGAATAGAATTCTTTATTGGCCGTATGATTGGACACACAAGGAATTTGTCTTTGGTGCATATGCTCTCAGTGTACATAAAGAAAAATAAAATAAAATGCATTAATCAAGAATCATAAGATACAACACTTAGTGATAGTCATAAGTTACTAATAAGCAATCAAATCATACTAGGAAACAAATAAAACAATATAAATTGTAAAGATACAAGCAACATGGTTATAGCCATAAGTGGAAAGAGATAGGTACTAGGAAGGATGAGAAGAATAATAGTAATACAGTCTTAGTAAATAATTTGACATTCTTGTGGGGATTAGTTGTTTAGCAGAGTGATGGCATTTGGGAAAAACTTTTATAAACTATTCAAGGTGGTGAACATACCTAATACAGTCAGGTAATCCTCGACTTACAACCTTTCATTTAGTGACTGTTCAAAGTTACAGTTGTACTGAAAAAGTGACTTATGACCATTTTTCACACTGCAACATCCATTGCAACATCCCCATGGTCATCTGATCAAAATTTGGATGATTGGCAACTGGCTCATATTTATGATAGTTGCAGTGTCTTTGGGTCATGTGATCAATCACCTTCTAATAAGTAAATGTCAATTTGAAAGCCAGTTTCACTTGACAACTGTGTTACTAGCTTAACAATGGCAGTAATTCACTTCACAACTGTAATACGAAAACTATCTCCTTTAGCCGCAGCAATTTTGGGCTCAATTGTGGTTGCTAGTCCTTAGTCTACCTATACTCCTTCTTTCTTCTTCTCCTCTTTTCCCCACAACAACTATTCTGTGAAGTGAGATGAGTGGAGAGAGAGTGACATGTCCAAGAACATCCAAGCTGATTTACATGGCTAAGGAGGGACTAGAACTCACAGTCTCCTGGTTTCCAGCCTATGTGCCTTAACCACTAGTCCACAAAAGCCCCACAGTCAATAGTTAGCACTTCCACATGGTATCCTCTGGGAGTACAAAACTTCCAGAAGATACCAAGTTGTTTACTCCCAGGTAGATTCCATACATTAAGATGCACCATAGGTCTGGTCCAATATAAAGGAAATTCAGTGCAGCTGCTATTTTCTGAATCTACTTCATGAATAGGAAGATGCAAGTTGCTGCCAAAAACATGAGACATAATAAGTTCGTTGGGAGTAATTTTTAATATATAAATATGTATAATAAAACTATTGATTATTCTTAGCCAAATGGCCTAACGATCTCCCCTAAATAAGCACACACCTGGCCTCTTGTTTTTAACATAACCTTTGGCACTCAGAGGCTGGGAATAGCTTAAGTAGGGAAAATATAATCTACCATAGCATTTGAGTATCAGATTTGTATCGGCTTCCTACCACAGCTAATTCTCAACTAACCAGGCTAGATTCATTTAGATGCTATCAGTTTCCTTCTCCTTCTTTTTCTCAGCCTTTCTCACCACCCACTGGTCACCCCCCAGTTTCAAAAGGGGGAGGGAGACTGCTTGAGAAGCTACCGTGTTTCCCCGAAAATAAGGGTCCCCCAAAATAAGCGCTTGGCCTTATTTTCAGGGAGGTCTTATTATTTTTGAGGTCAGCGAGTGTGGTCACCTCATGGCTGCTGCTATGCTGCAATATTTTCGGGGAGGGCTTATTTTCAGGGAAACAGGGTACTACAACTTTCCCCAATCCTGCGTCCTCCAGATGTAGTGGACTTCAAAACCCATCATTCCCAGCTTACACACCCATTCTAGATTGTACACACATATAGAGACATGTTCCTCCTGGAGGAGAAAAAGATGGATCTCTTTTTATACCAGCAGGACAGAGCAGTCCTTTGAAAATGGCAAATATATTAGGTGTACAAACTTAGTTTTTCGAAGCTTTTTTTACTGAGGTAAAAGGCGAACCCTGATTTATGGCAACTATAAGTAGAGCTGAGCAGGGAATACAGAGAGGAAAAAATGCATTTTCCTGCATTTTTTTTTCTGGGTACTTTTTAAACCTCCCAATATTTTTGGATCATTCTGATTTTTTAAATTTACATGTATTCTATTTGATTTCCATGACATGGGGGGAAAAAGGTAGCATTGAACTGAACTAAAACGAAGAAATAAATGGCCGGATTCAATAAGCATCTGCTTCTCCCAGCCGCTAAAAGAAATTTATCTCCCTCAGCCTAAAAAAGGAATTAAAAAGACAAAGCAGCTGGGCAGACCGGAAAGCAGCACATGTTACTGAAGACTCAGGGCTGTCCATGAACGTCCTGTTTCCAGGTCAGTCCCTCGGTTACCCTTTCATAATGTGAAGCAGTGCTAGTCCTCAAACTATGACATTATTTCATTTGCCCTTTTCAAAAATCTTGTTTTCCCACAATAGTTGTTGGGGACCACAATTTGACACAGTGGGCAACTGTGTCCATTGTGACCTGGATTTTGAAAAGGAAGTAACAACTAAACCCAGTTTAATTCTCTGATTGGATGTCCTAAGAATGCAAGCTCAAGACACTATATCCATTGCTGTTCCTCCCATTAGAAGATAAAACTCACTGGCAGAGCAAAGGGAACACTTCTTCCCCCTGTGCTCACCCAAAGCCAACCTGAAATATTGGGTAGAGGGGGGCATAGGTGTATTCAGCAGGTTCTGGAAAACCGGTAGTGGAAATTTTGAGTAGTTTGGAGAACCGGTAAGTACCACTTCTGACTGGCTCCGCCCCATCTATTCTCTGCCTCCCGAGTCCCAGCTGATCTGGAGGAAATGGGGATTTTGCAGTATCCTTCCCCTGGAGTGGGGAAGGAATGGAGATTTTGCAGTATCCTCCCCCTGGAGTGGGAAAGGAATGGAGATTTTACAGTATCCTTCCCCTGGAGTGGGGAGGGAATGGAGATTTTACAGTATCCTTCCCCTGGAGTGGGGAGGGAATGGAGATTTTACAGTATCCTTCCCCTGGAGTGGGGAGGGAATAGAGATTTTACAGTATCCTTCCCCTGGAGTGGGGAAGGAATGGAGATTTTGCAGTATCCTTCCCCTGGAGGGGGGAAGGAATGGAGATTTTGCAGTATCCTTGCCCTGGAGTGGGGAGGGAATGGAGATTTTACAGTATCCTTCCCCTGGAGTGGGGAGGAAATAGGGATTTTACAGTATCCTTCCCCTGGAGTGGGGAGGGAATGAGGATTTTACAGTATCCTTTCCCTGGAGGGGGGAGGGAATGGAGATTTTACAGTATCCTTCCCCTGGAGGGGGGAAGGAATGGAGATTTTACACTATCCTTTCCCTGGAGTGGGGAGGGAATGTTGATTTTACAGTATCCTTCCCCTGGAGTGGGGAGGGAATGGAGATTTTGCAGTATCCTTCCCCTGGAGTGGGGAAGGAATGGAGATTTTACAGTATCCTTCCCCTGGAGTGGGGAAGGAATGGAGATTTTACAGTATCCTTCCCCTGGAGTGGGGAGGGAATAGGGATTTTACAGTATCCTTCCCCTGGAGTGGGGAGGGAATGAGGATTTTACAGTATCCTTTCCCTGGAGGGGGGAGGGAATGGAGATTTTACAGTATCCTTCCCCTGGAGGGGGGAAGGAATGGAGATTTTACACTATCCTTTCCCTGGAGTGGGGAGGGAATGTTGATTTTACAGTATCCTTCCCCTGGAGTGGGGAGGGAATGGAGATTTTGCAGTATCCTTCCCCTGGAGTGGGGAAGGAATGGAGATTTTACAGTATCCTTCCCCTGGAGTGGGGAAGGAATGGAGATTTTACAGTATCCTTCCCCTGGAGTGGGGAGGGAATGAGGATTTTACAGTATCCTTCCCCTGGAGGGGGGAAGGAATGGAGATTTTATAGTATCCTTCCCCTGGAGTGGGGAAGGAATGGAGATTTTACAGTATTCTTCCCCTGGAGTGGGGAGGGAATGGAGATTTTACAGTATCCTCCCCCTGGAGTAGGGAGGGAATGGAGATTTTGCAGTATCCTTCCCCTGGAGTGGGGAAGGAATGGAGATTTTACAGTATCCTTCCCCTGGAGTGAGGAGGGAATGGAGATTTTACAGTATCCTTCCCCTGGAGTGGGGAAGGAATGAAGATTTTACAGTATTCTTCCCCTGCCACTCCCACCAAGACATGCCACCAAGACACGCCCACAGAACTGGTAGCAAAAAAAATTAAATCCCACCACTGGGATGTATGTGGACTCCAGAGGAAGTTAAATGGATTCATGGCAGCCTATGTGAGGAGGCAAAAGGGAAGCTATATTTTAGGAGAAAATGGATACCTAGGGAGCAATGATTACCCTGTAAAGCTATGTAGACCACTGATGGTGTGGCCCTATACGGATATTTTTGACTGAGAGATGTGGATTTTCAAGTGGCAGCTTTGTGGTACTCCAAGTCCACATTCCCAATGCTTGGAGGAGGAAACGTTTGGAAGCCAATCCAAGTTGTAGTGCTGTTGAACAATTGAAGCTGAGCTTGCTAGACAAAGCTTCTGTTGGAGCATGGAAGAAAGGCAAAGAGCACAAGAGAGCAAGCAAGCCCAGAGGGCACAACCATGTCCAAAGGAATCTGTTTGGGTTAGTGGGCATAGCTGTCTCTTAAAGATGAAGCCAGCCTATTCAGACAGCTGACATGAAGAAGGCAGGAAAGGTTATAGAGGTCAGGGGCTGAAGTCAGGAGAGGCCAGTAGTGGACCAGAGGTCAGGGAGAAGTCCTTTCCTGACCTCCTACATAGACAGATCAGTCACAGCTAAGAGGTCTCGTGGGAGATGTAAGAAGCCAAATCCCTCTGTACCCATTGCTCTAGTTATCCCTGTTTCTCAGCCACTTCTTTTAGGATGTGACCAACTACAACTCCCCCCCCCCCAGCCAGAACTGCCAATGGCCTATTGATCAGAGGAGAGGTAGGAATTATCTCCCAGGGTAGGCTGGATAAAGGCCTAACGTACATCATTCTAAGAAAGTACATGCCCCAAATGCTGCCATTTCTCCGTTGGCTTCCTGCTCCTTCTTTGCTTTGAAGTGGCCACTTAATATGAAAGTAAAATGAGTCAAAGCACTCTCAAATGAGGTTGCCCTTAGCAAAAGTTAATGATGGGGTTTTTTTTTCAGTAGCAAATGCAGATGGAAAACATTTAGGACCAATGAGGTACAGCTAGCCTACCCTCCTTAGTTTATGTGTCTCCTGGTCTTGTCCTTCCAGAGATAGGATTTCTGTGCTGGGTTGGGTCTATGCTGAAGATAAAACCACACAGGGATGGGGGGGGGGTGGATAGAGGGAAAGAGGGCACAAAGCCAACTCTGGCCTGATGCCATTTGGGGTCATGCCAGTGAAGCTAAGAAGGAACACACCCCAGTGGAGCAGCAAAGACCAAACCAGCATCAGACAGTCCCTGCCTTCCTTCCAATTCTACCCTAGAATCAATGTAAGGACTTGCCCTACCACATCATTCACACTTTCCATGGCAGGGCTGGGTGCCACTCTAAATCAATGCAAGAGCTTTCCTTTTAATCCTTCACTTAGTTCCCTCTCACCCTGCCAATCTCTCCAGTCCCCTTGGACTTCCCTACACACAGTCCTTTGTTGATTTCTACCTCCCACCCAACCCGAGAAGGATGGGGAAAGGGTTTGAGGAAACTCAAGCAGCAAACCACATATCCAAAAGTCAGAACTGGAAGCCAGAGTAGTACCCAGTTAAGAACCAAGAACTGATGTGCCCTTAAGAATATATATAGAATTGAGGCCTTTGAACTATGGTGCTGAAGAAGACTCCTGCGAGTACCTTGGACTGCAAGGCAATCCAACGGGTCAGTCCTAGAGGAGATCAACCCTGACTGCTCTTTAGAAGGCCAGATCCTGAAGATGAAACTCAAATACTTTTTGGGCACCTAATGAGAAGGAAGGACTCACTGGAGAAGAGCCTGATGCTGGGAAAGATTGAGGGCAAAAGAAGAAAGGGACGACAGAGAATGAGGTGGCTGGATGGCGTCATTGAAGCGGTTGGCGTGAGCTTAAATGGACTCCAGAGGATGGTAGAGGACAGGAAGGCCTGGAGGAATGTTATCCGTGGGGTTGCAATGGGTCAGACACAACTTTGCAATTAACAACAACAACATGTATATATGCATGCATGCATGCAAGCAATAGCAATCAGACACATGTGCACAAATTCATAATTCACAATGAATGTAGATGGCCTGTATACTAATTCTGAACACAAATACCACTTCTGTGGCCTGGTTCAGGTTATCACATTACAATTCATTCAGATAAAATTCAAATTACACCTCCACTCTTCCCATCAGTGACACATGCAGTCAATCTAGGGTATAGCTACTTCACCCTTGTTTCTCATTTCCCTCAAACTAATCAACTAGTGATTAGATTCAGAACAAACCAAGAGTTCTAAATTCTGATTTAAAATGCTTAAACCGAGCATAAACCCTGAGTTTGCAGTATAATGTGCAACATGCAGACCATTCCATGGCCGGACACTTGCCCATGCACGTCACAATGTGTGACATGCTGCTTTCTCTCTCCTGGCTATCACTTCTTCTTCTGTACAATGAACTAATTAACAGCTCTTGATTCCATCTACTAGGTAGTTGAGACTCCTATAATTTGAATCCATCCATTCCATTCACTCTTCCCCCACCCCAATACAAACCTAATCATTACCAGCATCCCATCTTGGAGCTAGCAATTAACTGGGGAGGGAAGAGAGACATTTCACCTTTGCAAAGGCAATATACAGGACAGCCAGAAACAATTTCCACAAGGCAACAGAAAACGTTGCATACAAGAACTGTAATTCTTGGACCAGCTCTAGCTGTATTATGTTGTTATCTCATGCATGTGTCTCTGAGCCAAGAGGAGGCTAAACGCACAAGCAGAGTATTTCTGGAGAACCGGAGCTCATGCTGGTTACTACTCTAGAACTCCACTGGATCAGATTGAAGTTCCAATTGGCCCATTGTTTTGTTTTATTTTTTTAATATTGATTAAATGCCTTTGGACTCTTACAAACATGATTACCTTTGTTTGTTCTAACATCTACTACTTGAGGTATGCCACTATTAAACAGGGAGAGTTTTATTTGGCTCTCTCTCATAGTTGTCCACTACCCAGTGATCTAAGCTTTAACACTACTTCTGCAGCTTTTCAGAAGATGTGAACCCCAAAGATTTCTATTCTAAACATTTACAATGCAGGATTTATTCAGGCAGACATCCTGGTGCATCTAACAAGGCTAATTCCAACATCAGGGATATGTTCCAATGTGGATAAGCCTCGGCAACAGAAATGCACTTCCAGTAAACATCCACATCATTCTGCAGGAAATGCTACACCATTATCTTGCTAATCTTCTTTTTTGTAAGCTCTTCGAGATAACAGATATGTGATTTAACAGGAAACAAACCACTAGTATTCAGCAAGCATGAAGGAACCGCAGTCGTAGAAGCCAGTCTGGTGGCATGGTTAAAGGCACTGGAATCAGGAGTGGGGATTAAACCTGAGTTTTAGTCCTGCCCAAGTTCTAGGCACAAAATTACAGTGACCTTGGGCCAATCACTCCCTTGCAACAGTGGTGGGATTCAAAATTTTTTTACTACCAGTTCTGTGGGCGTGGCTTGGTGGGCGTGGCAGGGGAAGGATACTGTAAAATCTCCATTCCCTCCGCACTCAAGGGGAAGGTTACTTTAAAATCCCCTTTTCCTCCTGATCAGCTGGGGCTCAGGAGGCAGAGAATAGATGGGGGCATGGCCAGTCAGAAGTGGTATTTACCGGTTCTCTGAACAACTCAAAATTTCCGCTACCGGTTTTCCAGAACTGGTCAGAATCTGCTGAATGCCACCCCTGCCTTGCAACCCTAGGAAGGGGATGTGGACCAAGGTCAAAAGACCAGAACAATAATAGAATTAAATACAAGATCCGACATTTTAGAATAACGGCAAACTTTTTGCTGGGCAAGAAAAGTATTTGTAGCAGAGTTAAAATAGGCCTAATATATTCAGGCTGCAAAACACCAAAATAACCACTAAATGCTAGCAAAGGGACAGATCAATTTTGGATCACTTGGATTTCTGTCACTTGGATTTCTACTACCCAGATATGGTAGGACTAGATTGGAAGTACCAGCACACCCTCTAACACTAAACGGGGACATGCCTGCATTCTGGCACATGCTGCTCAGGGCGTACCTCTTGCTATTCCTGGAAGGCCACCAGTTCATGCAGCTTCCTATTGTCCAGGCTAGGGGCGATCAGCTGGGCTGCTGAGAATAGATCACGGCTATTTTGCTAATAATAACAGCAAAAAGCACAGCAACACTGAGCTGGGGATGGGGCGTCTATGTTAAGCTTGGACTGTGGGAGCACTCTCTCCTCTCCCCACATTCCTGCTAAAAATGACTGGCATTTTGCAGTGGGAAACCAGCAATCTTCAACCAGGGACACACAGGCAAAGTAAAGTTGGACAGTAAGTAAGTTCTCTCTTTCCATAATCATCACAAGGTGGTAGGCAAGGAGGAAGCCTCAGTTCCCACCATTCTTTCTCAGAGGTTGTCTTTGAATTTGAAGGCTTCGAACAGGGATTGTTTGAAACTCTCTAGGATTCCCTTCACAACCCCACAGAAGGGGTTGCTAGCTCCATCCTCTATGCAGGAGTGGGTCCTGGCTTCTTCTACTGCCGGTTTACTCAAAACAAGATGGCTTTGCTTCCGCGCTTTGCATCTGCACTTGATGCGTGCTATTCGCACATGTGGAGTAGTGAAAAATTGCAGAAGCAAGAAACAAGATGGCGGCACCTATGGCGCTGCCAATAGAACTGGTTCAGGGACATGTCCGGCCGAGTTACAACCTACTCGGCCAAACCGGTCCGAATCCATCTCTGGCCCTATGCTAGTAGACCTAAGCACTGCTTCTATTTATTTGACTGCAGTTTGCAGTTTGATCGTGGAAGTCATTTTTAAAAAAAACTTCATACAATTTCTCCCCTTTCCTCTCTCTCTCCCGCACCCCCCCCCCCGCAAAGCTTAGTAGACCATTCGTATTTTACAATGAATCTGATTGTACTTGGTGCTAAAATAGCTACCACATTCAGTTGCATTTAACTGTTCACACAGGCAGAGAAGGAAAAGGGAAGCAATAAATCGGATCTGTCTGTCCTTAGATGCATACGGTACTTATATGCCTGTCCATCAAGATTTGCACATGCCTGCACTGATACAAAAACATACACACACAGGCACTTAAGAATGAGAAAATGAGTTTGAAGAATTTCAATACTTAGGATTATTATTTTTTAAAATGCATTTTCATTGCCTTCTCAAGAGACCAAAAAAAAAAGAGAGGCTGTGATTCACCAGGCATAGGAACCATAAAACAGACATTTAATGCCTAAGGATCTAGCTTGAGGAGCCTGGCAGGAAGTTCCCGCCAGGGCAGCCTCTAGCAAACCTACCTCCTGGCCCTTCCTGCAATAAAAAGGCAAATACTGTTGCTTCCTGGCCTGGAAGAAGTTTTCCTCTGCAGCGCATAAAAATGTCACATTTGCAAGAGCTACTATGTTACATTTTGCAATGATGGGCCTGTTTGGGAGACAAGGACATATTTGGCACGTATAAGTTGTTTGTCATAATAACTATGGTTGAAGGAAGGCTCACTGGCAGGTCCTCCTCTTAAAAATCCAAGTTTGGTCTTTTGAGTCTCAGGTTGGGAGAAAAAGACCACCGCTTTTGATCTTGACAAACAATTGTCAATTGGAGAAAGACTGTATTGAGCAAGGCGGACAACTTGGTCTCCTGCATTGAACGGGTGGGGAGTTTCACGTCATCAAATCCACAGAACCCTTCTGAATCTCTGATTAACTAAACGAGGGAGCGAAAAGATTTTGTTAGGCAGAGATTCCAAAATTAGCACCCTAACAAAAACCTGGAAGGCCAAGTATTTGGAGCAGCTGACCAATCTTGCTTGGGTTCGGAAGCTAAGCAGATTCAGATCTGGTTTGTATTTGAAGGAGGACCACAAGAAACCCCATGCTACATTTGGAAGCTAAGAAACATTCCAGAAAAAAAACAATGGCAAAGTACATCCATAGTGCAGTCCACACAATGACACTGGACCTGTTGGAGAGGTCAAAAGACAAGCTTGACACAAGAGAAAGTTGACCTGATATCAAGTAGGGAACATCAGGAGTTTGAGAGGCAGGTAGTACGCAGAAAACCTCTATTAAATTACAGAGAAGTTCACCTGGTCAACAATCAAACAATTGCTCTGCAGTTCAAACCGAGAGGCAGGTATCATTGTACATATTTGCAGCCTTCTCTGTCAATATTCTAATCTGGGTGGGAATTCATAGGAATTGCCCTTCAACATGTCAGGAGAACCCCCAGCTTTATTTATTTATTTATTTATTTATTTAAACTTATTAGTCGCCCCCTCTCCCCACAGGTTTGGAAAGACTGTTTCTCCACAGGGGTGGGGAGGGGGGGAAGCAGTGTTTGCTGGGGTTTAAAATATGGGCAGAGGCATCCAGCAGTGGGGGAACAATCAACACTCCACTCTTGTTTACTAGCCTAATCAGAACAAATCACATATACAACAATTGACAATAACTTGAGCTGAGATGTGGAAACGCCAGCACCATCATTATTAAAGGCGGTTTCAAACAAAAAAATCCTAGACAAAATCCCTTATATGTGAAAAATAGACTATCCACAGAGACTCGTTGGGAGTATGTTTCTTTGCACAGATCATATGCTACACGCCCATGCATGGGTGTGACTCTGCAGAGCGCACACACATAAGCGCTAAACACTGGTGATGATCCATGTCTTGGTTTGTGTCCTGTGCAAATGTTTCCAGCTAGGAAGTTGTACTGCATCTGAGCCAGTTCTGCTGGCAAAGCTCCCATAGAAAATCTTCCCATCAGACCTCAGGGCATTGACCTCAAAATATCCTGCTAATGCTCTGGAAGCTCCTGCAACAGGCCACAGAGTTACAGGCTTAATGCTGTTTGGAGCACCACGTACTGCAGCTGACTTCTTTCAACCGGAGGACTCTAGCTAGAAACTCCAAGGGACTGTGCCCAGCTTGATAAAGGAACTGTAGCTTGAGCTCTTGAAGAAAGGAAAAGGCCTGGAGGATGGCAAGCAAGGACTGGTTCAGGTTCAGGGCACAACACCCAAAGAGGACAGCTTGCCCAGAATGACCCGGTTCTTTCTGATCAGCCAAAGAGAGAAAGGAGTGCAGCCAGCAAGCAAGCCATTGGCTTCTTTGAAGCTCATTGCAAACATGACTCAATGGGAACTTTTCCTGTGGGAAAAGCAACCTCGGGAGATGCACACAAGGAATATTTCAGATGAAATATTTGGATATCTGTCCCTCAGCTGCGTACAAGAATCTAGCAAGGATGCATTGCTGCCATTCGTAGCAACATCTTTGGGACAACTGGAGTTAGCCAAGGAAGGGATGAGCATAGATGGATTTTTCCTCCCTGATTATAGAATTGGGTTTCTTCTTTCTTAGGACACAGGGAGAAAGACATCAGCCACGCCCATCTCCCCAAAGAGAGCGAATCAGGAGGTGGAGGAGGCTGTGTATATACAGCACCAATGCCAGCATCCTGCAGGCATCTGCTCCTCTCCGCCCCCTTGATTTTTCTCCTTGAACAGCAGCCTTTAGTATCATTCAGAGCACAGTGGTAGATCAGACCTATTCATCCTCCTGTGCTTGAGGGAATGCTATTACATGTAAGAATGTCTGCCCACTGACCGAAAGGGGTTTTCAGCACAGAGACTTCCTCAAAGCGGAGAAACCCACAGCACTGAGCAAAGCATAACGAGCAGAAGGAATCAGTTAGGATCGCTCTAGATCTCCTGGAACACCATTCCCAGCTACCCATCCCATTTTGTAGACAAACATCTGTGCTTTTTTCCACTCCTCACTTCATTCTGTACCATAAAGCCTGAGGTGAGGATTTGTGACTGGTTTTCTCAGCTCTTCCTAACCTCACTGTCTGGTTTCCAAGTTGTGCTGACTCATTGAAGCTATGGGCATAATGGCCATATTAGCGGAGTGTGACCTGAAGATCATCACTGCAGATTAGTTACGGCTTTAAAAAAAAAATTACAATGCTCAAAACCCACTCTTTTCTTCACAAAACCCATTCTCTCCCCCCCCCACCATTCTGGAATGTTTAAAGGGGAATTGGAGAGTGTTAAAAAAAAATCTTCCTGCCACGCTTTGCAATATGTCTCTTTGTCAGCAGAGGCACAAGGCTGCCAATTCGTTGATTAACATAAGTGCTTAGCCTGCACCTCCAGAAGTTTTCGGCTCTTTTATGTGTGTGTATTTAATAAGCCCTAATAAATTAAGAGATTCGCCTGCCGGCAACTATGCACAATTCTCTTGGAGAGTTAAATCCAGAAGATCTATTAAATCTATTTAATCTCCTCCCTGTGATATCACGGCGGGGGTGGGGTGGTCTTTGTGTGCACCCATAAGCACACTTATCAACACTACCCAACCCATTTGCCCAGTGCCAGCCTTTCAATCTGGAAATGGGTGAGATCTGGGTGTAATACACACATGTCCCTCCCTTTGCTGGCAGATGCCAGCTGACTTTCATAAGCTTTCCCCAGTTAGTGTGTAAAAACCACGTGCAAAGGCAGAACTAGCCATTTAGGACCAGGAAATCTTCATCAGCATCTTTTCTTTATTGCAAACCACCCCGAAATGGAGAAGGGGAGCCTACAGTCAATCTTCATCATGCCACTAGCATCCCAGCTAAAGAGGAAGGGGATCCTGTATGAATTTCTGCCAGACCTTTTCAGCTTTGCTGGCTTATACAAAGGGAGAGAGACAAGTTGGATGTTCCCCATTCAGGATAAGGCTTCTTGTTCAACACATCCCAAGGAGAGGGAGGAGAGCGTGGAATACGACACCCCCCCCAACATACCCCATCTCATCTCATCTCATCTGCAGCAGTTCCCTTGCCGGATTCCCCCCTCCCTGGTGTCTGTGAGGAGGGGGACGCTTCCGGCTGGCTGTTTGCCAAATCCTTTGGCCAAACACACACCTGGTGGAGTGGAGGTCAGAGACCCCCACGCACACTTTTTTTTCCTTTTACCACTCCCTTCCAGGCTAAACAGCAATTTTTTTATAGATCTGCCCCCACGAAGGGCGCGGGTTCTCTCCCCCACTCCTGCTCTCACCGCCCAAACGCCCGATCCCCTTCTTTCTCTTCCCCCCAGCCCCTGGAAACAAGAGCGGCGGGGGCTGAGCTCCGATTACAGGAAATGCTCGGTTCCGAGCCTGTTGGGGGCGAGAACGAATGGAGAGGGGGGATGTGTGGACACGCACGGAAAATCCGCCAGGTTCCCCTGAGGGAAAGTTGGACCGTGGCGCGCGCGGCCCCCACCGGTGGAAAAAAAAGCGGGCCGGCGCTCCCGCCAAGGGGGAGCGTGCGGGGTGGAGACCCCACTAACGGGAGCGGGTTGGGAGGAAGCGCGCAACAGGCAGGGACGGTGGGTCTGCAATCACTTAGTGGGGCTAAGCAAGAGGGAGCGGGCGCCAGGCCAGGCCAAGTGGAGAGGGGGGCGTGATTTGGAAGGCAGAACGCGGCTCTCGCAGCCAATTCAAGCAAAGCCAATGCGATTCCATTGCCCCGGGGCTAAATTGTCCCAAGTGTTACCAAAGGGTCCAACATCTTTAGCCGTGCCTGCCATGATCGTATGCAAGCCCACCCCTCCCCCAGTACGATCACTCAACTTTCCACTCAGAAACACACACACACCGAATTTCGGGGTGGGTGGGTGTAGGAGAGTTTGACGCGGTGGGCTTGAGACGACCCAGCCGGGTTCCCCTTCCTCGCAGAAGTGCGAAATGCCCTCCCCAACTCCCCCCTCCCGCTCTTAGCGTCGCGCCGTCCAAATCGGACCCACCTCTGTTCTTCCGGGAGGTAAAAGTCCACTGAGAAGCCAAAAAAGCTGCCCGGGGGGCCGGTCAAAACCGTCGGCGCCTTGGAGTCCAGGTTAAAACCCCAAGCGCAGAGCCCGCTGAAAAGGAAGAGCAAAGCCCGACGAAGCATGGCTGGGCTCGGGGAGAGAAACGGGGGTCCGGATGCACGGAAGGCCACGGAGTCCCAAACCATCGTTTAGCCGGGTCGCCAAGAGCGCTGGCTCCAATCTTCTCTCCAAGCCGCTCGGAACGTGAGTGCAGCGGAGACTCCCTGCCTTTCTCTCTCTCTCTCTCTCTCTCTCTCTCTCTCTCTTCCTCGGGAATGACTCACAAAAGGAGGAGTTTCTCGCCCTCCCCCTCGACGGTACGCACGGGGAGGGGGGCAGGATGGATCTCATTAAACTGCCAGCGCTGGGAATTTTGGAGAGGAGCCAAGAAGAGCCGTGATGAATATTTCGATATTGCGGGGGGGGGAGGTGGAGATGAGGGGGGGGGGTGTTGAAAGCAACGCCAGGAATTAAAAAAAAAAGTTTTAACCGCTCTGAGACTTATGTTGAACTTCTTGTTCTTCGGCTGTGCGCTGCGGATGATGTCACGTTGGGGTTTTCCTTCCTGCAAGGGAATCGAGCGCTCGCCGTTCCAAAAGGCGAAGGTTTGGTTGTGATTGGTTGCCCCGCGTTACCATAAAAACGAAATTATGCTCAGCCGAAGAAGGAAAAGAACACACCCAGCCAGGTGTGGGGGCTTTCTTCTCCCCTCCCTCCATCCTACCACAAATGGGACTATTTGAAGCATCCCGAGAGCAGGGACCAGACATCCAGCTTGGTTGCTGTTCATGGGTGAGGTTCTGGAAGTGCCAATACAGGCAGTCCTCGACTTACGGCCAGAACTGAGCCCAAAATATCTGTGGCTAAGTGAGACAGTTGTTAAAGTGAATCACTGCAGGTTTAAGTTAGTAACACGGTGATTAAATGAATCTGGCTTCCCCATTGACTTTGCTTGTCCGAAGGTTGCAAAAGGGAGTTATATGACCCTGGGACAATCGTCATAAATATGAGTCAGTTGCCAAGTATCTGAATTTTGATCATATGACCATGAGGATACTGCAATGGTCGTAAGTGCGAAAAGCAGTCATACTTTTTTCAGTGCTGTTATAACTTCGGTCACTAATGAACGGTTGTAAGTCGAGGACTACCTGTAACTGATCCGTCCAATAACTTTTATAGTACAACCCTATGCAAGTCAGCCTGGACATAAATCCCACTCAATATTTACCTGGCAGGGGAGACACCATGATCTCTGAATTCAATGAATGAAGTTTCTTCCCAAGTATAAAATGCGCCCAAACCTTAAAAGCAAGATAGAGATACCTTGAGCCCCTCCAGTTCACTAAAGTTTTACTCCACCCTTAAGATTCACCACATTTAGATTGTCAGTTGACTGAAAAGTTGTTTGCACATCATCCAGGAAGTTGTAACTTTGGGCCAAGAAAAATCATACGCACCTTTACTCCCAACCTCAAGCCTATTACTACAGCACAATAAAATGCGTGGGATTCTCCCTGTCCTCTCCCCCCACCCCCCCAAAAATGTGCTGAGTATTCTGGCTGCATTGCAGACATTTAAACACAAGAAGTTTCTTTCCAAAGAGTCAAGCCATTTGGGGTTCATCCGCCTGTGTTTCTCATAACTGGCAGCCATTCAGGTTTTCCAAATCCTTCTAAACTGGGGATGCGACAGAATAAATGGGAAATGGGTCTGTTTGGAAACAGTATGCATTTAAACTGCAATCTTAGACACACCCGCCTGCAAGAAAAATGCCCTTGAAAACATCACACTTATGTTTAGATAGTATAAAACTCCCTCTTTTGTTCAAGATCTCTCCAAAACCTCACCATGGAAATATTATTTATGTATTAAGATATACACGGCCAACCCTCCAATCGTGTCGTTTGGGTGGTTTTCAGAAATAAAGAAGCACAATAGGTTGCTTTCTTGAAAAATCTTAAGGCATAAGCGGATAGGTATCCTTCCAAGCGACCATCACTCTGAATTGCAGACAATGTTGATGGCAGCTTTATTAATTTATTACAGTTATATGGTTTCTTTTTTCCTGAAAGCTTAAAGCAGCATGCTAGAAGGCTTCTTCTAATGTTATTACCACAATAACCCAGGGAGAGTGACTGGCCCAACATTATCCAATGAGCTTCTGTAGTCAGCCTGGATCTCCCAGATCCAACAAAACCTATCATATCAGGAGACACACTTTGTTGTCTTCTGCCTCAAACAGAAATAGATCAAATGAAATAGAATTAGGGGTGACATGATAATAATATTCCAGTACTTAAGGGGCTGCCACAAAGAAGAGGAGATCAAATTATTCTCCAAAGCACCGGAGGGCAGGACAAGAAATAATGGTTGGAAACTAATCAAAGAGAGAAGCAACTTAGAATTAAGGAGAAACTTCCTAACAGTGAGGACAATTAATCAGTGAAACATCTTGCCTCCAGAAATCATGGGCGCTCCATCACTGGAGATTTTTAAGGAGAGAGTAGACAGTTACTTGTCTGAAATAGCATAGGTTCTCCTATTTGAGCAGGGGGCTGGACTAGAAGACCTCCAAGGCCCCTTGCAGATCATTCATTCTATTCTAATATCAGCAACTTTTGCTGTTAAGAAATAACATCCAGATCCTTGAGATACTAGAGTTTGATAGTCCTAAGCAAGTGAAAGGGAGAAAACATACGTTCTCAAGATCGCTGTAGCTTCCATTCTACAGTTTTGTGCAATTACTAATAGGAAGCTGTTTGGTGGACATGCCCTGCTAGTCCTTAGAGTAACCTTTTGATAGCTGGAAGCTATACTTTACTTCTTTAGTGCACGCATGTGAAAACAAAGGCTACAGTTGGTGGAGTAATGATGTAAAATAGCAGGGTGGGGTTGTATAGGAACAAAGCAAGGATTTTCTCTTATTTCCCTAGAGTTGGGGGGGGGGACTTTCTAAAAGCAGTGTTCAGCCAGTTTTACATTTGCACTATTTATGCACTCCAATTGGATTGAAGAGTACAGAAAAATTACTCAATGAACTACATGCAACCCAGTGGCCATAGGTTTCTCACTTCTGCTTCCGCAATCTTGGTTATCCTTTGTAGGCAAACCTCAAACCAATGTGAAGTTTAAGAAGGTTGAGCTGGTCCTTTGTGTACAACCTTCAGTTCCACCTCCTTGTTTTGCAGGAAATCTCCAGATGTTGATGAACTACTATACCTTCCACCAGTTGTAAAACAACAGGACCAATAATGAAACATGGTGGGAGCTGCAGTTCAGCAACATCTGGAAGGGTACAGCCTGAGCATCTGAAAAACTGAAAAAGGGCAGGTGAGTGATGACAGGATTCATGGGCTATATTTACTAAGAAGCTGGATTTTTATTTCAACAAAAGGTACTATGAGGGGAAAAAACAAATGAAGACAGAACAATGCTTTATTTATTTAGGAAACATATAAGGCTGCTCAACTCACAATGGGTGGTTTATAGAAAAAAACAAGAAAATAAAAAAGAGAAAAAGAAGAGAAAGAAAGAAAGGAAGGAAGGAAGGAAGGAAGGAAAGAAGGAAGGAAGGAAGGATGGAAGGACCTTACATTTAACATCATACTCTTAGCTACTTACAACAGGATGGGTGCAACTCGATCTATCAGTCAAGGATGAGGCTTATGGATTTCATTAAGCCTCCCCACCCCACACCCCAGCCATCTAATTCTTTCTCTGTACTTCTGAGATGGTCATAAGACCTCATATATATATCATCATGGCTGCTGAAGATCAGAGAGTTGGGGTGTGTGTGTGTGTTAATCTAGACTCATTGTGCTTTGTGGCAATTGTACTTTTAGAAAGCTGTAGGTGAGAGAAGTGATTTGGCTATGAGGAGAGCTGTGTAGGCTGCAAATTTCATAACCATCTCTTCTTTCTAGATAGTGCTACTGAGGTTCTGTGGATCTGCTGCTTCTCTCCACCCACTGTACAGTACTATCTATTTGAATTTTTTCAAGAACAATGGCATTCTGAGACTTGCAGGCCCAACATATTTGGAAAAGCCAGGATGGAGAAAAGGGTGTGGCATTATTTACCAACACAAAAAGCAATCACACAATAGTTGGTGTAACTTTCTCCCACTCATGTATCCGATTCATGAAGTAAGCTTAACCGACAGTACTTTTTCTGTAAGGGTAAGAATTGTTGCAGATTTCAACATTTGGCTTCAGTTTAGGTTTTATGCAACTGTGAACATTGCCCATGTGTGTGGCTGCATTTATAATAATTATTAGTTAAAGGGGTGGGTGGGAATCATATGGAAAGGAGGAGCACTGGGGAAATCTAGAGAGATCTACTTCATTGCTGCATAAACAAAAGCCTCTCTATTAATTCTGCAGCTGTTAATAGAAGAGAAGGGCAGTTGTGCTAAGTGCTGTCCCAGACCCCTTGGTTTAACACTGATTTTCTTCCTGTGTGTGTGCATGCATGTGTGTGTGTTTGCCAATTCTGGATAATGTTCCATGTGACAAAGAATAGGCACTGGCCCATGATGAAAGTTTATATCAAAATAAATTGATTTGTGGTTAAGGTGTCACAAGAATTTAGCCAAGTTTCCTGCAAAAGCTTAAGACATCCTGCATGCTGGGGAAGCTAGAAGGGGCCAAGACCCTGTTTGGAAAACTCACTGTCTTTTAAAAAAGGGCTGACTGGGAGAAGCCAGGTATGGATCAAGAGTTCAGGACAGACACAAGAGGTTGCAAGAGATGTGCTGATAATCATGTGCATCTCCCCCATGTTCTAAGGGAGAAATGCAGATGGCTTTGCACTTGAAACGATAAACAGGAATCAAAAGGCGCTTTTTCACTGGTTTCTACTGGCTTATTCATACCTGTGGAAATTACTCCTCGATGAATGGACATTCAGCCATCCTGGATCAAGTAAGCCTGTCTTAGGAGTTCTTGTGGTCCCTTCTGCTGCTCTACATCCTGAGAGTGGAGGTGATCTGAAATGGTTGCTTAAACAGCAGGTGAGCAATGAGACCACTCCAGCCCATTGTGATGCACATAGGTATCATAATGCTCCACTCACTGCCTACAGTGTGCATGTGTGCAGGGAGGGAATTTTTACAGGTGCATTCTCCATACAGATGAACTCATATCATTGGGATACCTTCTAATATATGGATGTCAAGCTCAGGGTGTCACATTGCTGTCACATATCATGACATTTCCCCCCTTCGTGCAGCTGGGGTGCCTGTGGCCAATGCACATGAATCAAAGATTTGCAAAGTGATCAGCAGGTAGACAGTGGTCGGATTCAAATTTTTTTAGTACTGGTTCTGTGGGCATGGGTTGGCGGGCGTGGCATGGCTTGGTGGTGTGGCTTGGTGGGCATGGCAGGGGAAGGATATTATAAAATCCCTACTCCCTCCCCACTCCAGGAGAAGGATACTGTAAAATCCCCATTCCCTCCCGATCAGCTGGGACTCGGGAGGCAGAGAATAGATGGGGGCGGGGCCAGTCAGAGGTGCTGTTTACCGGGTCTCCGAACTACTCAAAATTTCTGCTATCGGTTCTCCAGAACTGGTCAGAACCTGCTGAATACCACCTCTGCAAGTAGACCTAACACCTAGAGGCAAAATCGCTGTTTATTGTTGGTTCTTTGGTGCAGACCTTTTAAATAAAGTTTAAAAGAGTCTTGAGTTCAAGTCTCATCACAACCACCATGTTTGGATTTCTGAGCCTCGCTTCCCCCTGCTGTAAAATGGGAAGAAGCGGCTAAATCCTAGACTCCCCGTGGAGAAATTGAACAATTTGGTGCAGCTCTTTGTTTTGTTTTATTTTTTTTAGGAACCATAGCAACTTTGGGTGGTTTAATTTTCTCCCCCAAACTGTTGTTAGCGTTAGCAGAAGGGAAGAGAGAGTGATGAGAGCTGTCAGTCCTAGGTCAAGAACAGTCCTTTCTTGGGATTTTTTTAAAAAAAACCCAACCAGCTATCCAATTGCTGTTAATAGCAAGCGGGTGGGATTTCTAGCTCAGCTTCCCCACAGGCAGCCGTGGCTTTTGTTTGCTTGCCCACCCTTTCTAATTAGGCCCCTGGGTGGGGTGCTTAGGCTGAAAGCAGACCAAGTTTCTTCTCTGACTCAGCTGAGCTCATGGAAAGGAACGAGTTCGGCCGATGTTGCAAAACATTTGCTTAGCTGTGGAAAACATTGTGTGCTAATAATAAATAACTGGTGGCCTGTGGAGGTGAGAATTAAATTGGGGACAGACCAGCTCCACTGCTTATGAATTCCTGGACTCGGAGTAAGCTGTCATGTCCCACCCTGGATCTGAGCCTGATGCAAATCCTCCCGAGGAAAGTCGATTGCCTTTGGATGATGATCAGTTCTCTCAAGCCGGGGCACTACCCTGCAACCTACTTCGCAGCCTTTCATAGGCTGGTGCTTAGGAAAATAGAGATGAAGGGATGGACGTTTCCCCCCCTAGAGTCTTTCTGAATTGTAATACTGAAATAATTCCTTTCAAGTATTCCGATTGTACTGCTGGAATGTTATCACAGAAACCGCCTGCAAGGGGTTCAAGAGTTCTTCACTTTGTGTTGCAGGTTAAAAGGCTGAGGTAAGAGAAATGTGGTTCCTTGCCTCATTGATGTCACACCTCTGCTTGGCTGTCCTTCTGAAAGCAGGCCCCAAATTTTGAAGTTCCATTCAGGCACGTCACATATCTGTCCCAGAAGTTCCTCCTCCAGGCCCCAGTCTCAAAAGAATTGATTGTCAGCTTGTCTTCTTCGGATCAAGATTCCTGCGATTCAGTGAAATTCAAGTGGAGAGTTTTTCTTGTCAGGGGGTGTATGAATTTTTATCAGAGGAATTTCCAGCTGCAGCGTAACCGTTGAAAAAGAAAAAATGTTGATCTGTTCTCCTTCCACACAAAGACACAAATTAATCTGTGTTGTCCAGATAATAAAAATTACAGCAAACAGGAGCAGGGCTTCAGAAATTTTAGCAAGGGTTTCTCTGCCCAGTTGCTGGATGGGCATGGCCATGGTGGGCGTGGCCTAGTCAGCCTCCTGCACCATGACCGGGGGTGGGTGGGGTGTTCCCCTCCCCGGGCTCCAGAGGCTTTTCTCCAGCTTCCGGGAGGGTGAACATGGCTTCCCCAGGCTCTGGAGGTTGGAAACGGGCTCATTTCCGGTCTTCCAGAACTTCTAATAGGCCCATTTTTCGCACTCCCCAAGCCTTCGAGTGTGCCCTGCACTTACCTTCATCCAAAACAGGCTGCGTGGAGACACCTGGGGGGGGGGGGAATGAGCCAGCCAGGAGTGGGATTTGGGGGTTCTCCAAATTCTCTTTTGCACAGAATCTTAGCTAGAGGTTCTCTCGAACCCCTTCAAACCCCTAGTAGTGAACCCCTGGTAATCTAAAGACAAGGGAGCTGAACCATGCATTTTTTAAAGACAATGTTTCTCGACCTGGTTAACTCTAAGATGTGTGGCATGTGCTGGCTGGTACTGAAGTCTGCACATCTTAAAGTTGCCCAGGTTGAGAAAAATTACTTTGTGGAGCTGATCATTATGCTTTCTATTTCTGTTCCAGAAATTTTGCCTCCAAATCTCTATCCTATCTCTTTCTGCTGTTGGAAAATTGCCTTCCCCTTATAGCTCAGAAAAAAAACATTGTGGCAGCTCATTTGAGTAAGCCAGCAGTGTTGTTGACATTTAGAAGAAATTATTTCAATTATCTTATTATTACTTATTAATGTTGTGCCACCAACATCCCTGGCACTTCGCAAAATGTGACAATGTTTAATTGATAAAGCAGGTTCCTGATCATTCTGCTGCAGGGTACTTGGAAAGGGAGCGGCTAATAAATTCAAACTTATTATTATTATTATTATTATTTTTCTGTTCTGGAGAGATTATATTTCAGGATCTGTGTTTTTTAAAATACTTTTGCAAAATCAGTATCCAATAATGTAATTCGTGTCTGTCAAACTAAAAATAGCCTACTTTTGTGGAATAGGCTTAAGGATATTAAAAGTCTTCCTTAGTTTCTCAAACTCCATATTTAACTTCATAGCGTATTTCCCCATCTGAGGTGCTCAGATACGTAAGACTACAAGCTTCATCTTCCCCTGGCTGCTTGCTAGTAGGGAATGTCTAGTGGTCTTGCCCAGCTGAAGGGCTCGAGTCTGAGAAAGAGAATTTTGATGTGGACAGAAAAGTCCTGCTTCTCTCTCAACTATCATGGTGGACAAGCCCTATTCGGACTCCCGTTTGGGGCGGTGGCATTAACTTGGCTTAGATTCATGTACTCCTGAAGTGTATTTAAGTACTTTGGGATTTGTCAAGTAGGGTAGCTAGAAAAAAACCTCACAATCTCTTTTGATTGCAAGAGTATTTGTGCTATAATACTTGAAAGATGCACCCTTTCTTCTCTGCCAGTTGACAGAGGATCTTATTCTCATTTCCATATTTGAATGTTCCTCTCATCAGAATTTCAGCCAGTGTTTCCCAACATACATTTGGCATTAGGGTTGGGGAAAAAGAATTGTGCCTGTGAATGCGACCTTGTGTCATTTCCTAATAGTGAGGACAATTAAGCAGTGGAACAGCTTGCCTTCAGAAGTTATGGGTGCTTCATCACTGGAGGTTTCAAAGAAAAGACTGGACAGTCACTTGTCTGAAATGGTATAGCGTCTCCAGCTTGAGCAAGGGGTTGGGCTAGAAGACCTCCAAGGTCCCTTCCAGCTCCAGTGACGTGCAGTCAGGTGAGGCAAGTGAGGCATAGCCTCACCACTCTCATCATGAAAAAAAAAAGTAAAAGGAAAAAGCTGAGCTAGTTGCTGCCTCACTGTGGATGACTCTGCTTAACCTCACTGGTGCTCTCCCTCCCCAAGTGTAGTGACTTCCTCCCCAGTCCCCCATTCATTTCTCTCTCTCTCACACACAGCTGGATAAAACTATATAAAAATCTAGCCCAGCTTCACTGATTACAAGTTTGAAAAGGCAACGTGGCTCCACCTGCAATCAAACTACACTTGGGGAGGGAGAGCACAAGTGAGCACTGAGGAGACCACAGGAGGAGGCAGGAAGCCAGGCAAAGAGCCATGCTGTAGTACACACACTTCCCCCCAGCCTCTTTCTTTCGGAAGGCTCGGCTCGGCTCCCCTCCGGCTTCTCTGCCTCTCCTCTCACCCCAGCCTGCCAGCAGGAGGTGGTGGGTGGGCTTTATTGTGTTCCAGGCATTTCCCACCCAGACAGCAGGCTGCATTTGCAATGGTGGAGGTGTTTGGGAAAGGCAGCAGGGGGATGGGGGGGGATGGCAGAGGAGCTGCTTTCAAGCCACTGGAAAAGATATCCAATCCAACTTTTGTGTGTGTGGGGGTTTGTTTGAGAGTGAGTGAGAGAGGGAAGGGGTAGGAGAGATAGTCCAATCCAACTTCTGTGTGTGTGTGTGTGTGTGTGTGTGTGTGTGTGTGTGTTTGAGAGAGGGGGAGGAAGGGAGAGAGGGAGGAAGGAGGGGAAGGAGAAGAAAAAGAAAAAGAAAGAAGGAGCAAAGGAGAAAAACAAATGCTGTCACTTTAAATTGGAACTGAGCATGCCTGGCTGTGGAATTCTGGGAGTTGAAGTCCACAAGTCTAAAAATATTTGAAACCCAGCACTGTGTCAGTGCCTCACCAGTCATAAACCTCACCGCACGTCACTGTCCAGCTCTATTCTGATTGATTGATTGAATATAAAAATCATCCTCCTGCCAGAATTCTGCCTATCATAGAACTGAAATGAGGACCATCTAGAGTTTGATGGACTCTAAATCATGTTGGCTAGGGCAGAAGGAACCATTTGAGTCGGGGTAGAACATTTTTGCCATGTGGCTGAAGAAATCTCATTTCTACCTATATTCAAGAGAATGCAATTCCAACTGCAACTTTTCTGGCCTCAATCCAAAAGAAGCTTAGTCTGATTCAGAGACCCATTGAAATCAGAGAGATGGATTTGGTATGGCTGACTTCCCTTAATTTCAGCATAAGAACATGCGCTTTGCTTGGGTTGAGATTTTGTAGAGATTGGGGGATGGATGTATGGAAGGACAGTCTCAATCAGATGCAATGACTAATGTATGTTTGACATGGAAACAGTGTGAAAAGGTTGTTGTCTATATATCTCCAGTGACTAAGCATTGTTTGATGTATACCCACTGAGTTACATACCGGTACAATTGTGTGTATGTCACCTCGGCCTCTCCTTTATTCACGTTGCCCCATGGTGAAAAATTACGCTTCTTTCTAAAATATATGTGCTCTTACAAAAAATAGAACTAGCTTAGTCTATCCAAGAAGCATTTTGCTTATCTTGCCTTTATATATAAATTTTAGAATGCTTGCGATACAAAAACATCTTTTTGTCAGGTTTTGCAAATTTAAATATTTACCTTCATGCACATGTACACACAGCATAGCTTCACATATGAGAGTATGATTTCTTTGTGCAAACATAGTAAGGAGCACACCATTTCTTCTGTACGTTAAGCTACACCCATCGCTTAACTTTTCATGCCATTCTTTGGTGGATCTTTTGATAATATTCAGTCAGTTCTGCGTATTGCTTTCCCTTTGGGTGACCTCTCATTCATTCCATTTTGCTATCATTTGTGATTCATTTTGGTTCCTCCTTTTCCTCCAATCTCTCTTGCATTCCTGGCTAGAAAGTTATAACACAGTCATCATTCCCATCGTTCACCACTAGGGGGGGTGTCACATGGCACAATGCAGCTGCAAAGTAAGGCTTAGGCAGAACCCCACTGGCTACTTGGGGCTCAGCTGCTGTTTAACTTAATTTTCATTGTCGTTTGGGCCTCCTATGAGCAAAAGTGTTAAATAAACCGCACATAGCAGCAACACTTCCTAACAGAGGCTTGAATCTGATACGGCATTCCGATCTTTGAAGAACAGTACAGTAGATGGGCTCTTTCCTTAGTAGCGGAGCCTCAAATACATTATTTTCAAAGCCATCAAGTTTTTATAAGTACACGTTGCTTGGTTGCTTTTTAATCTGATGAGGTGCAGATGAGTTGCCTGAACTGACGTCACTGAAATGCCTTAGGTTTGAGGCAAGAGAAATTTCAACTGGTAGGGCTTGATTTGTGTTGGCTCACCCACCACCCCGACCCTTCAAGTTATCATACGAGATGCCTGTGTGACCCAGCTAGAGACTAAATATAATCAAGGCACGGCTGGAAGTGTGTGGGGCAGGGAGAGCTGTCTAAATTATTGTGCCGACTGTGACACGCACTACTTTTTTCCCCCCTTGCTGGGCTGATGTCATGGGTGTGTGCTCCGTGCAGTGTAATTCTTCCTTTTCCCCAGAACGGATTTATGTTTTTGAAGCCAAGACAACTGACCTGGAGGGGCTGAGAGGGGCAAGGATTGTCCTTACACAAAACGTTTAGCCATAGGTAACTTAAACATGCTTTGCTGAATTGAACTACTTTTCACGTTTTGTGTGATTCCCTGAATCAAAGGAGGTCATTGTAGATTTTAGAAAGAGCTGGCATAGTCATGCTCCACTTTGTATCAAGGCTGCAGCTATGTGAACAATCTGACTTGGTCTCTTCATAGGTTATCTTTAGTGAAGAGTGCAAATCAGCATTTCATTTCCTGCATCAAATGAGGAGAGCACATCTTTCTCCTTCTGCCCTGGCCACTTTTTACACAGAGGCACAATTGAGAGTGTTTTAACAAACTGCATCATTGTTTGGTTTGTTGGCCGCAGTGCCTCAGAGAGAAGGTCCACACAGAGAGTTGTAAGGACAACCAAGAAGATTATAGGAAGCTACCTCCCCATTATTCAGGAAACTGCTTACAAGTGCTATGTGCTTAGAGTTCAAAGCATTGTTAGAGACCCCACACACCAACTTCACGGTCTGTTTGTGTTGCTCCCCTCTGGGAGGAGGTTTCAAAGTATCCATAGCAGATTCTGTAACAGCTTTGTTCTTTATGCCATCCGTCTTGTAAATTTACAGGATTCTTCTTTTTTTTCCCTATGTATGTGTATACATTTGAACTACGCTATGATGTCTCTCTGTGTCACATATATGTGCTTGTGTGGGTATATGCATAATGCACGGGTATCAAACTCAAGGCCTGCAGGCCCTGTAAACAGAGAAGGACTGGCTTGTGGTGCCTCTGCCAGTGAAAACAGAGCTTGGGAGGGCTGCACATGGGCCCCCCAAATTCCGTTTTTGCTGGCAGAGGGCTGCAGGAGGCCGTCATGGCCAAAAATAGAGCCTGTGAGCTCGTTTTTGCTGGCAGAACACTTGGGCTATCACAGGCGTCTTGACAGGTGACATCAAGCCGGCCGTGCCCATCCCAGCCCTTGATCTCAAACACAGCCCTGATGTAGCCCTCAATAAAATTGAGTTTGACACCCCTGGCATAATGGTTATCTTTTGAGAGCTGAATGCAATGACATTTCATTTTAATGTATGCTGATCAGGGTACATTTAAAGTGACAATGGAGAAAGGAGCTGACGTCACGATGTTACGACATGTGACCTTGGAGTGCCGAGATCGCAGTCGACACTTTTGCCGCTGGACAGTCCATCTGGACCTAAACCGTCCTGAAGAGACAGTGACAGGGAAGAGTACGTCTTGCTGATCTCAAGGACATTGCAAAGTCCCTGATTGATCCAAGAGAATCTCTTCTAGCCAGCGACAAAAAGCACAGCCTCAAGCTGCTGAAGTCAGGACAACTCTGCAATGGGAGCAAAGCGGAAAGAGAAAGTGTGTCCATCTGGTGAGGAAATCTTATTTTTATAAAAGACTGCCCAAAAAAGATTGAAGTTAAATTAAACCGGTAAAAAAAGGAAATAAGCAGCGAAACTAAGCATTATTGGACAGTGTGTTATCTTTTTTTATTTTATTTTTTTCTATTGATGGAAGTTTTGTGAACATTTTTTACTTTTTAAAGTGAAGGTATCAGATTTTTTTCTTCTATTTCTTTTTTTTAACCTATGGATTAAATCTTTTCCTTTATTTCTACAATACTGGTTGGGATGGATTCTTTCTTTTTATTTTGTTTCATTTAAGAATTTTGTTTCTTCTAAGCCAGAATCATAAAGAAGATATAAAAGGAATATAAAGAGGGTAGTAATCTTAGAGGGAAAAGAAGTTACACTGCCACTTGGAGTTTGGAGGTTGAGACCTGGAAACATTGCTTTTTCTTTTTTTCTTTTTTTCCCTTTGATCATTTTGACCTTGCACTACAAAGGCTTCAGCTTGTTTATAGAGAAGAACATGGTAGCTGGAAAGAAGTGAAACCAAAGATTTGTTTTTAAACTAGAGTGGCAGTGTTTACTAATTGGAAGGATGGCACTACATCAAAAAGAAACCATAACATTACAACAGATTATGTTTAGTATTCAAAAATTATTAGAAACAACAGAGATAATTGAGAAGAGATGGGAAAATATTGAAAATATAAATTTTAATGTGGTAAAACCTGATGGAAAAATGGAAGATATCCAGCAAATGGAAAAAGTGGAAGCTAGAGTCCTAAAAATCCAAGGGAAAAATGAACAAAGAGGCAAGATAACTGTGGATATTGACAATGAACTGAGTGTGGTTGGAGATTGAAAGAGTGGAACAAGGAAAGGGAAGATAGAGGGAAAGGTGTTTTACTTCAGATTTCAAGGTATAGAAGAAAAAAAAAGAGAAGAATTGATAGACTTAAAGAGAGAAACTTTGACAAAAACACTACTGATAACCAAAGATAAGCTGATTAAAGAAGCTGACGAAGGGTTTTGAGATTTTACAAGATATGTAACAGGCAACAAGTTTGTTGAAAGAGAAGTCCAAACAAATTTGATTAAGGAAATAATCAGAAGACTAATTCCACAAATTGCAAAAGAAATAGGACTACACTATTACTGGAAAGACACAGGTTGAGATATGAAAATCAATAATAAAACATTGGTTAAATTTAGTTAAAATTAGAACATTATATTAAAAATGTAGTGATAATGGATAGAGTTAGGTAAATAATTGATAATGATAACAATGTATACATATGTATTGATTTGATAAGAGGAAATTTGGTATAAATTTTAAATGGTGAAAAAAGGGGGAAAGTAAGTTAAACCTAGTCAAACTATTGTTAAATAAATGACTGATAATGATAATAATGTAATCATTTGTATTGACATGATAAAAGGGAAATTGGATATAAATTGTAAACAATGATTAAGAAAAGAGGTTTAAAGATTTTGTTAAAATTAGAGCATTATGTTAAAAAGGTAGTGATAATGGATAAAGTTAGATAAATAATTGATAATGATAACAATGTATATATATATGTATTGGTTTGATAAGAGGAAATTTGGTAAAAAAATTAAATGGTGAAAAAAGGGGAAAAAGTAAGTTAAACTTAGTCAAACGATTGTTAAATAAATGACTGATAATGATAATAATGTAATAACTTGTATTGACATGATAAAAGGGAAATTGGATATAAATTGTAAACAATGATTAAGAAAAGAGGTCTAAAAGTTTTGTTATTATGGATGGGAATAATTAATTTTTATTTTCAATGTGTTATAAAGGTATAATGTGGCTGGATGATATTGAAAATAGATAAGGGAATGCCACTATGTAGTTTTGTTTTAAATTTTGGAATGTTTGTTATAAAGGGACGTTAAAACAACTATAGTCATATGAAGGATGAGGTATGATGATAGCAATATATATATAAATATATGTGATGTAAAATATATAACTTGATATGAATCATAGGTGATGACTGTGGAAGGGATGCACAAAAATTCTTTGTAACCAATTGACACAATTTCTACAATTTGTAATGGAAGATGATTTTAAGGTTTGTTTGTGTTTATTCAAAAAAAATTAAAATAATAAAAATAATAAGTCAAATACAGTGACAATAAATCCTATCCTATCCTATCCTATCCCATTCCATTCTCATTGACTGAATTTGGCATAATAGAGCAATAGCATTTAGTCTTATATACTGCCCCATAGCACTTTATAGCACACACTGGGTGGTTTACAATATAAGCATTATTTGCTTCCCCCCCCCCAACAATCTGGGTGTGGATATATTAAACTGTAGTTTAAAATAGCGCATGGGTCTGTGGTGCAAACACACAGCCAGAGGAATGTCATTTAAGGTGGGATAGCCTTCACTGCTTTCACAGAAGTCTTCAAAAAAGAATCAAGAAAAAAATCCATAACTGTGCCAAAGATATTCTAGTAGAATCCTTGTAGTAAACATTTCACAAAGGGAGTTGGATTAGTAATAGATAAGTAGATGGAATGGTGATTTGATTCAATAGAAGGGCGGCACTTCATAATGAGGTATGTTTTAGAACAAGCTATCCAGAAACCAGCGGTTCTAGCCTGCAATGGCACCAGCGATATGGGGAATATATAGTACTGGAAGAAAAATGTATGTTAAGAGCCGAGGTGGTACAGTGGTTAGAGTGCAGTACTGCAAGCTACTTCAGCTGACTGCTAGCTGTAGTTCAGCAGTTCAAATCTCACCGTCTCAAGGTTGACTCAGCCTTCCATCCTTCCGAGGTGGGTAAAATGAGGACCCAAATGGTTGGGGGCAATAGGCTGACTCTGTAAAAAAAAAAAACCTTAGAGAGGGCTATAAAAACACTATGAAGTGGTATATAAGTCTAAGTGCTATTGGTATTACTGGACAGAAAGGTGAAATCCAAGACTTATAGGATTTGACCATAATTTATGCCCTATGCCTGGGCATATATTTCATAGTGGAGCGCTTATGTCCTATGATTCTGACTCTGTGTTTTGGTTAATGCACCCAGGATAGTATTTGCCTTTTTAGCAGCTGCATCACATTGTTGACTGATGTAGCCAACAATGTGATACAGCTGCTAAAGAGGCAAATAGTATCCTAGATGCATTGAGCGAAACAGACTCAAGATAATGGGTCGTAAGCGCTCCACTATGAAATATATGCCCAAGCTCAGGCACTACAATTCAGAAAGGATATTGATCAATTGTAGCAAGTACAGAGGTGGGCTATCAGAATATAAAGGGTTTAGAAATCAAGCACTATAAGAATAGTTTAAGGATCTGGTTGTTACTTTACAGAAGGGACAACTGAGTGGAAATATCATAACAGATATTGAAGTACCATGTAGAAAAAATGTACCAAATACTGTAGAACAGGGGTGTCAAACTCATAGGCCAGATGTGTCATGCGCTGGCCACGCCCATCCCCATTTTAGCGAAGGGGGGGAAAAGTCACGAAACGTCATGTGATGAAAACGTGATGCCACGAGTTTAAGAGCCCTTCTGTAGAAGATAAAATGGAGTTATTGTCCATAACTCCAGAGGACAGGATCAACATGAATGGATTAAAAGTCTAAGGAAGAAGGTTCAGGCTAGGCCTCAGGAGGAACTTCCATGACTGTACATGTTGTCAGCCAATCATAAGAAGTTGTGAGATCTCTTTTGGTGGAGGTCTCCAAAAAGGAAGCTGGATGTCATCTATCAGAGACATTTTAGTGAATTCTGCACTGAGTAGGTGGGAGAGGGTGTTGACTAGATGATCTCCATGATCCCTTCCAACTCTATCCTTCTATTTTGGTCTGAAATGCTATCCGTCTAATGTACAAGTGGTAGAGCTGAAGTGTCAGAAGGTATGGATGAAACAGTAGCATTAAAAAATTGGAGCTGATAGGGACAAAGCAGACATGTAGAAAATAAACCATTTCCTTGCAATGAAATGAAACCACATAACCAGAGAGGACATTTATAGAGGAAGTGCAGTAGTAGTGGATGAAGGGAGAATATTTCTAAGTTTCTTCATTTCTTAAAAACTGGGCCCCGCAAGTATGTTCCAGTTGAGCAATGAACAACAACGAAAAAAGGGATGGTGTCTCAAAGCTTAATCATCCGTGAAGCCCCAGACCTCGTATGACACATATGTTATTGACCTACAATAATTTTTTGCCATAGTGATACAAAAAATTCAGTTGTTATGTAGGCAGGCATATAAATAGAAATTAACATCAAAAGAGGAATCTTCTTTAAAAAATGAGAAACTTGATGAGAAGGAATTCAAAAGGAAAGTTAAGAGTCATATATCAGGGTTATTTAAAGTCATGAAAAAAACACCTTAGCTGGATTTTTTAAAAAAAATTCAGGAAGAGTCCCACTAAAATTCACCAATGCAATTAACAGAGGAAGTCTAGATTATTTCACAGAATGGGAAAAGATTGATTGATTGACTTGGTTTAAATTTTACCTGTCTATTCAATTTAACTCGCAAGGCAGCCAACAAAAAACAAAATACAAATACATAAAACCAAGGTTTAAAAAGTAGTTTAAATTATTTAAATGTTATATAGCTAGCAACAAGAAGGAATATTTCTTTTTGATTTAAAAAAAATGCAAACAGGAAATAAAAGTGTGATAAGAACAACTGTATCACTAAAATATTTAAACCAACAATAACAAAACTGGGGAGGAGCCACAAGGGCCATTTAAACATGGTAATGGCAGCATTTGATACACATAAATGGTTAAGCCACTAGATAATATAGTTGTGAAAGATATTCTAAAGCGGCATAAAAAGAATACAGAGAGACCATATGAATTATGGTGGTTAAATGGCTGGATCTGGATCAGCAAAGCTCAGATTCACATTCCTGTTTTCCTACAGAGATCTCAGGGGGACTTTGGGCCAGTTGTCTTCTGTCTAGCCCAATCCCACCTCATAGGGGAGATGGTACAATGTGGATACACAAAGTAGGTGGTGCCAGGGTGGTACACTGAGGTGGACAGTGGAGGAGAGTCTCAATTTACTTTGAGGTCATGGGAAAGACAGGCTGCTGCCAGTGCAATAAATAATTGCCCCTCTCTTTATGTTGGAAGGACAGATATATAAACCCAAACAGATATCAAGAGAATCTGGTGATGAATAATATTGTATATGGCAGATTTCTTACAGACCTGGTGTTTGTGATAACCAGGAGAACCTATAGCTGGATAACCACAGTTCAAAGAATCCTACTACCGTAATTTAAGGATGAAGCCAGACAGATGTAGGCCCCAAAATCAAAGCACCAAAGAGAGGTCAGGGCTGTAGTTTGTTGGAAGTTGTAACTTAATTTATCACAAGTACATTCCCTCTTCCTTCCGGAAGTTGAGATTCAGCAACTCCCCTGGTAGTCATAAGCCAATCTTTTTGGGAAGTGTGCCACAAACTGAGTCCAAAAAATGAAGCAATCCCACAACAATACAGTATGCAGAATATTCCATGTGCTTTCTTCAACCTGGGTGCTTTTTGCAAATGGCATTTTTAGCTAAGAGCCAATGATATGCTGTTTGAGCCTCTCCAGTATCCTGACAATTTCCTGGGGCCTAATGTACCCATATTATTGTGTTCAAAGCAGTTTTCCACAAATAGAGTAGGACTGGCTAATATGTAAAAACATAAGTGGTGAATAGCTTCTGCTTTTTTGGGATCAACCATCAACAGTAAAGAATCCAGCAATTATGAAATATAGGTAGTCCTGAGGTTACAATAGCAATTGGAATTGGATTTTTGGTTACTAAGTGATGTGGTCATAAAGCACAATGTCACATTGAATGCATTGCTTAGCAACAGCAATCCCTCCATTTTCAATTGCTGTCATAACCCCAGGGCTATATGTCCCAGAAGCAGGGGAGAAGTGAGAGTGGGCAGGGTAGTCCCATGGGAAGGTGTTATCACAAGAAGGTGCCATAGGGGGATGCCACAGGCTGGCCCTATGGAGTGCAGGTGGGGTGCAGGCACCACAGGGGATGGGGGAGCATGTGGGCAGATGCCACAAAGCATGAATGAGTGTGCAGCTGCTGCAGAGAATGGCATCAATCATGTGACTTCAGTTCACTGTGATGTCGTAATTGCAAATCATGCATTGAATGCCTGGATTGTGACCATGTGACCATGAGCATGGCTGCAAATTCATTGTACATTCCCATCATTCAGCCCATTGTAACTTTGAACAGGTGGTCCATAACCTGAGGATTATCTGTATATATCAGACTAGCATTTAGTAGGGCAGCAATGAAGCTCTTGGAAAGGATATTCAGATGCCATGATGTTTCTGTACTACAAAGATTGGAATTGCTCAGGCAATGGCTTTCTCTCTGATAAGTCATGAATTCAAAATTTGGATGTTGAAGAAGCAGGAAAGAATACTTGAACAGTGCTCAAGACGATTTTGAGGATACTGTAGGAAAACCAACAAATGGATCATATAACAAATCAATCCAAAATTTTCACCTGGGACATAAATAATCAGGCTTAAAGTATCATAGTCTGGACGTATTTTGTGAAGAGATAGCTCCTTTAAGGAATCCATTATGCTAGGAAAGGTAGAAGAAGACAACCACCAGCGAGATGAAGGTACCCAATTCCAGTGATGATGGCAACTAACTTGAAAGTTCATGTCTGGGACAGATATCCCTGAGAAAGTATGTGGTTGCTAAGAGCTGATGCTGGCCTGATGATATTTAACCAATAATTAAAATAATTTTGCAAAAAAAAAAAAACACCACAGAACAAGCTTCTGAACCTGGGCCCCCGAGTAAATGTAAAAAGGGATAAATCAAAAGAGTTGTGTTTGACAGCGAAAACAGAATATCAATTGAAAATTATACATAAATGGTAAAGAAGCAAAAGCAGCTCCTAGATGAATAGGTGGGCCTTGATAGAATGTTTATGAAACAGGAGGAAAGGATGGAAAAATGTTAACAGATGCAAGGACTGAAAAGAAGGGGGGAGGGGGGAGGAGACTGCTCAAATGAATGAGTATGTCAAAAGCAGCAAAAATGCTTCTATATAAGAGCATGTACCTGCTCACATTATATATGAAAGGGAGAGTCAGTCAGAGTTCAACGTATCAGGAGAAACGGAATAGCAAAGCGTTAGGGATGGGATACCTAAGTTGTGTCTGGTAAAATAGGAGAAGGAAGAAGGAATGGATGTTGAATGGATTGAGGTACAAAAACAAGTGAATAGTAGCAATGTGGAGGTGGCTGGATTATAGAGAGAAAACGAAAAAAAGGTCAAACAATTGAAATAATGCTTGAAAAGTGAATTGGTTGAGGAAAGAGGAGACCAAGAAACTTGAGATTGAATGGAGATGATATTTTCAAGAAGAGAGAGAGGGGGGAGGGAGGGAGGGAGGGAGGGAGGGAGAGAGAGAGAGAGAGAGAGAGGGAGGGAGGGAGGGAGGGAGGGAGGGAGAGAGGGAGGGAGGGAGGGAGGGAGGGAGGGAGGGAGGGAGGGAGGGAGAGGGAGGGAGGGAGGGAGGGAGGGAGGGAGAGAGAGAGAGAGGGAGGGAGGGAGGGAGGGAGGGAGAGAGAGAGAGGGAGGGAGGGAGGGAGGGAGAGAGGGAGGGAGGGAGGGAGGGAGGGAGAGAGAGAGAGAGAGAGGGAGGGAGGGAGGGAGGGAGAGAGAGAGGGAGGGAGGGAGGGAGGGAGGGAGGGAGAGAGAGGGAGGGAGGGAGGGAGGGAGGGAGGGAGAGAGAGGGAGGGAGGGAGGGAGGGAGAGAGAGAGAGAGAGAGAGGGAGGGAGGGAGGGAGGGAGGGAGAGAGGGAGGGAGGGAGGGAGGGAGGGAGGGAGGGAGGGAGGGAGAGAGAGAGAGAGAGAGAGAGAGAGAGAGAGAGAGGAACCAGAGCAGAGGTGGTATCAAGCCAGGTCTGACCGGTTCTGGTGAACTGGTAGCGGAAATTTTGAATAGTTCAGAGAACTGGCAAATACCATCTCTGACTGGCCCCGCCCTCATCTATTCTCTGTCTCCAAGTCCCAGCTGATCGGGTGGGTCTTCTGTTGCCCTGCACAGGAGAACGGAGCTGGAAAGCAAGTTACTGGGGTGGGGAGGGAATGGGGATTTTGCAGTATCCTTGCCCTGGAGTGGGGAGGGAACGGGGATTTTGCAGTATCCTTCCTTGCCCTGGAGTGGGGAGGGAATGGGGATTTTGAGTATCTTTCTGCTGCCACACCCACCAAGCCACGCCCACAGAACCAGTAGTAAAATTTTTGAAATCCCACCACTGAACCAGAGACAATATATGAATCACTGTATGGATGAGGTAGAAATAAAGACTGCTCACAAAGCTGAAAAGCAATGGAGAGATCTAATGAGATACAGTGAATATAAACTAGATTTAACCATATTTGTATGTTTTTTCATATCTAATTTATAGAGAAGCTGTTTGTAATCACTAGGAGCTGAAAATTTCTTGATTGCACATAATCAATATCTATTTTATTGGAGCTATGAGGGATTAGAGGAAAAACAACCATAAAACTTAGGATCCCTTATTTCCTCACCTATTTATATTTTTCCAGCCGTCAAACTGTATTATACTTTTGCAAAGGAAGACCTAAGGTAGAGAAAATGGATGTGGCAAGAATACTTTTCTTACGTTGTTCCCTTCCCCACTAAGCTTCCACATCTCTACATCTATCCTACAGAACTGTTGTTCCTTGAGCTTCTTTTCCCGTCAAGGATGGCAAGGTTGGCACCACATCATACCTCTTTGGAAACGATGCTCAGGAAAAAAAAAGTTGTAACTAAAGAGATTGTCAGAATATTCATGACTGGCAGAGACATGGTAACAAGGTCAGCCAATGAATAGGCATGGTCAGCCAATGAGGGCTGTTTAGAAACTGAAACCGTATTTGCTAGAGACAGCTAGGTGCCTGTGAGTGGCTTAGGCTTAGCTTAACTGCCCTGGAGAGAGGACATTCTCTTTGTCTGTGCGGGAAATGAAACTAGTCTGGACCTGCTGCTCTGATCTGAAATCGAAGAACCAACTCTTGGTATTGTATACATTTCTTCATGTGTTGTTATGTATATAAAGAAGTTAATGAATCCTGCTGAATCAGTTGTCTGTGTGTGCTTTCTGGATTTGATTTTTGCAACAAACTCTGACAGATGCTCAACTATTCTTCCTTAATAGTTATGTAGGGCACCTTGGTTTTAAGTATGGGAGCATCAGATTGAAACATGTTGGTGTGCTTAAAGTGAGCCTGGAAACATTCCTGGTCTTTCAGCGGAACTGACCCCCTGACTTTCTACTCATTTTTCTACCCTTGGAAAGTAGCGAGAAGTTGCCTGCAGAGAAACACTTGTTGGATATAATAATAATAATAATAATAATAATAATAATAATAATAATAATAATAATAATAATAATAATAATAATAATAATAATAATAATAATAATAATAATAATAATAATAATAATAATAATAATAATAATAATATATTTATTTCTTAGCCGCACCCTCTCCCGAAGGACTCGGGGCGACGTACAATGAAACATATGAAATAAATATGTGGACAAAACAAACATATAACAGAGACATATACTGAGACACACACAAGGAGGAGGTCGGCTGATAAATAAAAACAATTAAAATACAGTATTTAAAAACCCCTAGAAATTAAATATAATTAAAATACCCAATTAAAAACCCGTCAGGAGCGATATGGTTAGATCAAAGTTGAGCCAGGCCAGCTGCTTGGAATAGGTGGGTCTTAAGCTTAATACGAAAGGAGTGGAGGTCAGAGGTATTCCTAATATCCGGAGGGAGGTCATTCCACAGGGCTGGGCCCGCCACAGAGAAGGCTCTACTCCTAGGCGCCGCCCCACGACACTGTCTAGTGGACGGCACCTGGAGGAGGCCCTCTCTGTGCGAGCGAATTGGTCGCAGGGATGTATGGGGCAGAATACGATCCCGCAATATGAACGGAATTGAGGCAGGGGAAGTGCAGGAGACTTACTATTGGGCTGACTTCCCCTTGGATTTGCCCATAGCAACTTGAGCCAGCGTGCTTGCCAGACTCACATGTTTGCATCAGATACTTCTTCCTTCTTCCCTTCTTCCTGGGAGTTGATTCCAGGCCATTCCTCCCATTAGTCCCTGTTATGTAACAAGAAAATGTGTTACTGAGCAATAACAAAGCAGCATTTCCCAGGTGTCAACAAACAACATAAAGAGCATTTTCGTCTCTGCCTGGATCTGAATGTAGTTCTTAACCTTGGCACTCACTGGCTTAAATTTAATCATCGTCATCCAGCTGTTCCAGATTTAAGAATACGGAATGCCAATTGTCCAGGAAGTTACAAACCCTCAGTGGAGTCGTAATAGCTCTGGCTTCAAAGACTATGGAGCAAATCCTACATCCATAATTACTGTGCATCTCCGGACCCCAAAATTGTCAAAACTAAATCCCACCCAGCATTCTCTGCAACTTTCCTCTCTGGGGAACAAAAGATCTTTATGGTGAAGTAATGCAAGAGCAATTCTGCAAGCATGAAGAAGAACCTTGATGCATATGATTGAAGATCACTCTTCCTGTTTTCTGGGGTGCCTGAGCAGGTGTCAGCCAAGCCTTTTAAAGATGCATTTATTGAGCTGGTTCATCTGATGATGAGATCATTTCAAGCATTTTAGGCACATTCTTTTATTTACATTAGTCTGTTGAGCACCTTGAGCATGTTAGAAATGAGATAATACTGTAGGATGAATGAATGTGAATACGAACTAGGAACTGTGAAGATCTTATCCTAGTTTTCACGTAGTAATATACAAATGTCACTTATGATTTCTGAGGTTCAGGCTGCTGTTACAAAGAAGCTGGAAAATCTCGGTGATAGATACAGAGGTGTTTCATGTCCTCTGTGTTTAACAGAGGACAAATCTTCAGAAAGCAGCAGAAGACCCTAAGCCAGTTACAAAAGAAGTCAGGTTCATTCAATAAAGCACAAAATAAATTCAATCAATCAATCAATCAATCAATCATAGCAGAGTCCTATATCATTTCAGACAAATGACTGTCTTCTTAAAGACCTCCAGTGATGAAGCACCCACAACTTCTGAAGGCAAGCTATTCTCCCAGTTCCATGATGGTGAACCTATGGCACGTGTGCCCAAAGTGGCACATGGAGCCATATGGGCTGGCATGCACGGTGTTATCTGTTCCTCTTCTAGGTTTCTGGCGCGCATGTGCGCATGACAATCAGCTGTTTTTTGCACATGTAGCAGTGCCGGAAACCGGAAGAGCTGGTGTTCTGGTTTCCGTTGTGCGCATGCGCTCCGGCCAGCTGATTGTTGCACGTGCATGTGCACCAGTAACCGGAAGACAAGCTGGCTGATGTGCATGCACACACTGGAAACTGGAAGTTCCTTTCCTGGTGTGCGCATGCCCACTTCACAGCTTCTCCTCTGGGGCATGTCCCTGAAACATGCACACGCACTCCCTTTTCGGCACTCAGTGCTGAAAAGGTTCACCATCACTATACTAGTTACCGTATTTTTCGGAGAATAAGATGCACCAAGATTTGAAGAGGTAATTAAAAAAAAAGTTTTTGCACTCTGCAGACCTCCCAAAAATGTTTTTTTTTTCAGAAAAAGGGCATGAATAGTCTTTAGGAGGCTTGTAGAGTGCTCCGGGGGGGGGGGGGCAAAAACGAGCAAAAAACACCCCTTTTTTATGAAACCGGGCCCATTTTTTGTCAAAAAAGGGTATGCATAGCCTTTAAGAGGCTTATAGAGTGTTCCTGGGGGCTGGGGGAAATTGAGCAAAAAACGGACCATTTTTTACTCATTTTTGCCTTCCTCAGCCCCCAGAAGCACTCTGGAAGCCTCCTAAAGGCTGTGCACAGCCATTTTGGTGAGGGGGTGGGGTTTTGGGAGACAAAAAATGCTGTATTCAGTGTATAAGAAGCACCAGATTTCAGCCTCTTTTTTGAGGGAAAAAGGTGCGTCTTATATTCTGAAAAATACGGTAATTGTTCTCACTGTTAGGAAGTTTCTTCTTAATTCCAGGTTGCTTCTCTCCTTAATTAGTTTCCATCCATCATTTCTTGTCCTGCCCTCTGGTGCGTTGGAAAATAAGTTGACCCCCTCTTTGTGGCAGCCTCTCAAATACTGGAATACTGGTATCATGTCCCCCTTAGTCCTTCTTTTCTCTAGTCCTTCTTTTTCTTCTTTGATGCATGTATCCATGCATCAAAGAAACGTTGCACTGAACAGGCCGCTGTGGTTTGGGGGGGGGGGAAACACCACAGGTCCAATGAGATTCCTTCTTCTACACAGCTATAAAAAGTGCAGAGGTTCATCGGATCACTCAACTTGAAGGCTGTAGAGCATTGACAGCAGCCTGCAGAGTTAGGTTATGCTTTAGCTCTCACTTCATAAATTGTAGCTCTGTTTAATTACGTTCCACCAACGACTGTGAGGAATGAAGTTCTTCTTGGAGGATTCTTGCAGTAGAGTCCGTGTCCCTGGATCTCTTCCACCCCATCTGGTCAGTCTCTTCAATTGGCTTGAGCTAGTCCTGCTATGGATCAATGCTTGCTCTAATTTATCGGGCACATTGCATGGCTTTGTTGCATCAAAGGGTGGCAACCCTTCCATTTAGTAAACAACAATGTGAGTTGATTAAATATGAGTTAAAAAATGACACATTGAAGGAATCTGTTATAAACAACAATGGCCATGCACAAGTTCCAATTCCTTTTAAAGCTATAACCAACATCTCCATAACTGCTCCTTGGCTGAATCTCCTTTGCATGTTGGCTTATGCTAGGTTTGAATTAAAGCAGTTTTCTTCTAACCTGGCAGTGGCACCCACCAGATGTGTTAGAACACAATTTCCAAGCTAGCTAGGAATTATAGAAGATTACCAAGACCAATTGAATCTTTTGTCTGCCTTCTCTGGTATTTGCTTTTTCATCCAAGGTTACATCCAAGCCTCAGTAAAAGATTAAACTGAACCTACAGATGTGACTTGAAGTCACAACTGTAAATTCAGTTTAATCTTTCACTGAGGCTTGGATTATATATTATGGCACATCTCCTTTTACCTTCCCCAATTGCTGCTTCTCTGTTAAACCATTGAGTTTAACAGATTGCAATTCAATTCAAGTTCCACTTGTTTTTTTGGCTACTAAATTAGATAACTGCATTTGCATAGCTTGTTTAAGACGGTATCAAATTAACACTTTTCCTGGGTTATCAAAATACTTTTGAGTTATAAATTACTTATACAGACTGGGTTTCTATTTCAGGCTATACTTCTCCCCAATCTCATCAAATTATTTCAATTCTTTAAGTTGCATAGGGAAAGCTGCTAGGTTTTTTCCCCCTGTCCTGGTCACTGCGTTTGAATGTAAGTAAGTAGCAAAAATAATAAGCCTCTCAATGGGGCAGGGTTTTCCCCTAGGGCAGGGAGGAGAGCCAAAGAAATTGGGTGCTTAGATTAACTCCAGAGAACATTATGAAACATGCCACCTAAATGTTATGGTCATGCAGATTAGGCTCATTGATGATGTTAATGAGGCTTAGCAAAATGTATGAATTGAGACATTGTGATCTGAAAACCATGCTAATTTTGGGCAGCATCTATTCCTTGATGTCCTATCTGGCTCTGTTTTAGGAATCTCACCACAGGTTCCACCTAGACAAGATACGGTCATTACATTTTGTAAGTTATTGGTGAGTATTATACGTTTTCCTCCATGCTATTATTTTTCCCTTCTCTTTCTCTTATTCTCTCCCTCGTGACAGGTGTTACTGTGCTGTCAATCACATTTTGCCTTTTAAATCCAAAGTTCTGCCCGAAGGCAAAACTTGTCCAAGAGCTTTTTCCTACTTGCACCGATGCGGAAACATATCCTGGGGACTTCTTTTTTTCCCCTGCAGATTTCTTTTAATCTCATTTTCAGCCTGGCAATGAGACATCATCCTTAAGCCATGTTTAACTATGCCTGTGTTAATGAAAAAAATTATTCTAATGCCACCCAAAGTGTGCCAGATTTCTCAGCCATTACTTGGAAGGAAGTCAGGAGATGGATAGTGACTGAGTAGTTAGCACTAGAGCAGGGGTGTCCAAACTTGGCAACTTTAAGACTTTAAGCAGAGCTGGCTGGGGAATTCTGGGAGTGGAAGTCCACAAGTCTTAAAGTTGCCAAGTTTGGACACCCCTGCACTAGAGAAAACATAAAGATAGGCAACTAGGCTGGTCAATTGACCCTGGTAATTTTCTATCAACTCATAGGTGGGTGCTTGGACAGTCACACATTAACGCTGCAGGTTTCACCAAGTTGGGATTCTTCAGATGGTTTGGACCAGGGTTCTTATTACCCTGCCAGGAAGAGCAAAAGATGAGCCCTGTGGATATTGATTGGGTACCAGCTTGGAGAAGAAGTTCAGACATAGATGTAGAGGAGCATAGCTAGCTTTGAGAAGGAGGAAGAGAGGGGAAATCATTGTTCGGTCCTGGAAGGGTAGAAATTGTAGAAGGACTCTTGGAACAACCCATAGGTGGGTTTCTGCTGATTCGGCCTGGATCGGGGAAACAGGTAGTGGTGGCGGCTGGAGGCTCCGCCCGCCTGGATGCTTCTGCACATGCGCAGAAGTGTCGCAAGCGAGCATGCGCACAGGAGCGAAGAGGTAGTAAAAAAAAATAGAAACCCACCATTGGAACAACCCCACCTTCACCTCGCTGTCCTTCAAAAGGAACCCAGGAGGTTTTGGATAAGCTTTCAAGTTTTTGTTAACGAACGACTACAACAGCAAAACAGCAGCCCTCCTGGAATCCCTTCTGTGTCTGTTTTTTGTCCAAGGCTACCTTAAAGAGATGGCACTAGTGTTCTCTTTCCCACAACGTCCAGCTAAATGCCTCTAAGATTCCTGAAAACAGGAGAGGAATTTGGTAGGGTTCTTTCTGATTGTTTTCCCAAATTGGCATTCAATAAGGTGACCAACTGTCCTCCTTTAGGGAGGACAGTCCTTCTTTTGTAAGTTCTGTCCTCCCTCGAAAAGTGTCCTCCTACATGTCCTCCTTTTTGATATTTGAAGGCTAATCTGTTGCGCGTTATGTGACGTATTTTATTAAACAGTTTTTAATGGTGGTTTTTTTACTTCATTGCAAGTATATTGAACAGATATTGAATCTTGTGTTGAATTTTTATCTAAAGAAATGCTAGACATTAAACTAGACAACAATTGTCTCTTTGAAGAAATTAGAAGACTGAATGTATATTTAAATTCTGAAAAATTAATACAATGGGAAAATCAACATGTTGAAATTGATAAAAGATGGGTGGATATTTTCAGCCATTTCAAAAATGAACATATTCCATGTGAACATTTATTTATACTTGTTCAATTTACGTTGTGCTGCCCTGGAACTAATGCAGCAGTTGAAAGAGTTTTTTTCAATTGTCAATGATTTTTCGACAAGTGAGAAATGGAGATTGAATGTTGATACTCTAGCTGCAGCACTTGCCGTAAAATTCAATATGAAGGATATTTCTTGTTCAGATATTTCCAATATATTGTTAGAAGATGATACATTGACAAAAATATTAATTCAATGGAAAAGTACTCATTTAAATAATAATTAACAGGCATGTAAGCATAATTACAATATAAAATGTTGCAAATGTTTTTATTATGCATATATCATATTTTAGTGTATTATTGTTGCAATGAATAAAATATTACTTTTATTTACGATATATTTTTTCCAATTTATTTGTCCTCCTTTTCATTGTAAAAAAGTTGGTCACCTTAGCATTTTGGACAATAGAACGTGTTTTGTCCTCCTTTTCATTGTAAAAAAGTTGGTCACCTTACATTCAAGGCAGATACAGATTTCCTTTAGCTGTCTTGACAGAAGGCCAGAGGTAACATTTGTTCACCTGGATTTGACCAACTCTCTTTTCAATACTTTCTTTCTCCTCTTCCCCTTCTCCCCGTCCATTTTGTTTCTGCTCTCTGCCACAACCTTCCCTAATCTAGGCCCCTCCACATGTTGGCAATTTATGTCTGGGAATTATGGATATTGTGACCCTCATACCCCCCAGATGACATTAGGATAAGAAAGGTTGGTGAAGAGTTGTGTTAAAAGTAGGGGAGCTACCCTTCTGTACCTCCCCTGCTTCCCTGCATTATCCATTTCTGGCAAAAAGGACCAGGACTACTTGTGGGGCTAGCCACAAGCAGACGTTGGCCTGGCAGGCAGCAGACAATCTGTTTGCATATGCATCGCTCAGCAACCAAACAATTCTGAGAAGGAGAGTATTACAGTGTCTGTCATGTGATTGTATATGTGTGCATATGTTTTACTCAGCCAACTAGTATCTTCTTTGGAAGTGCATCATTGCTTGTATTAGTTTTAATGTAATTTGGAGGCCTCCCTAGAGAGTATCATCAGCAACCTGGAATCTTGCCTTCTGGAATCATGGAATCTAGGAAGTAGCCTGAGCTTCTGAAACTATTTGCAACTGACTGGAATAAGGGAAGGATGGAAGATACGGGAGGAAATTAATAAAGGAAATGAAAACTATGGGTTTCAACAGTTCCCATGCAATTATGAAACACTGAGCCATGTGGAAGTGTGGGTTCTTGGAGCCTAGGTTTCAACCATTTCCCTCTGCGTCTCTAGCCATCTCCTCCCTATCTATGAGTCCTTTCCCCAATCATCTTATCTCTCCCTTCAACTATCATGGTGCACAGTGGTTAGAGTACACTACTGCAGGCTATTTCTGCAGGGGTGTCAAACTTAATTTCATTGAGGGCCGCGTCAGGATTGTGTTTCACCTTGGGGGAGATGGAGTGGGTGTGACCAGGGTGAGTGTGGCCAGCTTGGCATCACTTGTATCAGGGGCACCTGTGGTGGCCCGAGCTCTCTGCCAGAGAAAACGGGCTCCTGAGCTCCGTTTTCAGCTGCAACAGCCTCCTGTAACCCTCTGCCAGCGAAAATGGAGCTCAGGAGAACCCATGTGTGGCCCTCACGAGCGTCGTTTTCTCTGGCAGAGGCACCGTGTGTCAGTCTGCTGTTTCTAGGGCGGATCCACAGGCCAGATCTAAGCACCCCACCGGGCGGATCCAGGCCTTGAGTTTGACATCCCTGGCTTAGAGCTGCAAAGCACCGTGAAGCAGTATATAAGTCTGAGTGCTAGTGCATAGCGAGTGCTATCACTCTTTTTCTCTCTCTGCTAGGAACTGGCTGTTCTCACTTGGAACTTTGCCATTGAGCATGGTGCGTGGCCATCCAGCCCAGTAATTGCCACTGACTTCCCTTCTCTAAATTGTTTATAAGCTCATGCTCTCAGTTTAAGGCCTGAATCAGTAAGCATGTTTTATCCTTCTGTGGCTGTGGATGCCAGGTAGACATTAGGGAGTGTAAGAAGCTAATATGTTTTGTCTTGATTTACATAAGTATTTCTCTACCTCAACATGTGTGGACTTCAACTCCTAGAATTCCTTACCTAGGATTCTGGCTAGGGAATTCTGGGAGTTGAAGTCCACACATGTTGAGGTTGCTAAGGTTGAGATACCCTGATCGATTATAGCATGCTGCTACAGATGAAGGAGGCCTATTTCAGAGCAGTGCAGTGTCTGTCATTCCAGAGCATTGTTTTACTTTATTTTGTTTATTTGTCAAATTTCTACATGCCCATTTCACCCAAGTGACTCCAGGATGTTTACAAACAACGCCATAAAATAATACAAAAACATGATGAAAACCACAGCTAAACACAAAATTAAAAACACTGCTTGGTACTCTAAAATGGCAGCCTGCCTGGGATGTCTGGTGGGTCCTTTGCCAATGCCTACCTAAAGCCTGGAACCTTCCTTGGTGATGAGTGATAATCAAGTACAGGATCCTCTTAGCTGCTGAGTGCATATTCACTCCTAAAGTGGTTAATAAGGGCCGTATGGTCAGTGTAGACTTTATGTTGTTTTATTTTTTCCCCTTGGAATATTTACATAGTCACTTCCCCCTTTCAGCTAGCTGTGTGACTGACTGTAAATGGCTGTGATCCTGTGCGAAATTCATCATCTCATCTGACACAGTACATCATTCAGGCGAATCCTGCACTGAAATTGTAAAGTAAAAATTTCAGAACCAAAGAAGTTCTGAAATGGATCAAGAGCAAGGAGGAGATGGAAAATACCGTATTTTTCAGACTATAAGATGCACAGGTGTATAAGATGCACCAAAATTTCAAAGAGGTAAGTAAGAAAAAAAGATTTTGTCTTCCCCGGCTCCCAGGAGCACTCTGCAGGCTTCAGCAGAGCTGGGGGAAGGCAAAAATGACCCAGTTTTTGTGAAAAACAGGCCATTTTTCACAAAAACGGAGGCGTTTTTGCCTTCCCCCAGCCCTACTGAGGCCTGCAGAGTGCTGCTGGGGGCTGGGGGAAGGCAAAAATGCCTCTGTTTTTGTGAAAAATGGTCAATTTTTTGCAAAAACAGGGGCATTTTTGTCTTCCCCCGGCCCTGGGGGAAGGCAAAAACACCTCCATTTTTGCAAAAAAACCAGGCCGTTTTTCTCAAAAATGGGATGCTGTGGTGGGGCTTCGGGAGGCCAAAAATGACTGTATTCGATGTATAAGATGCACCAACATTTCCAAGCTCTTTTTTGGGGGGGAAAGGTGCATTTTATACTCCAAAAAATACGGTACTCTTTTTCTTATAAGACATTTCCAAGTGCAGACCGATTATGAACTTTGTTTGGTGTAGTTGAGATGTTTTGACAGAGTTGGACAGTTGCCAAAACTCGCAAATCACCTGATTTCATTTTGAGCAAACCTTTCAAGTATTCCCCAGTCCATGACACACACCGGCTGAGGATGATGAGACCAGTACTTTTGGAGAGCATAAGATTGAGGAAGCTGATAGAAGACAGTAAGGAGAAAGCTTGTCTAGCATTTCTCTTTCTAGAGAAAGATTCCTTCTGAATATTGACACCTGTCTTACTTTAATGGACTCAACATCAAATGGCTGAGTTAAGCTGCCATTTAATTTCTCACAACTGGCATGACACAGTGACATTTTGAATCAGGCCACTCATGGCTGCCGAATGCCACCTCTGCCAAGAATGAACTTCAAGCCTATCAGAATCATTTGTACAGCATGCTTTCTTGGAAACCATCCTGTCAATAGGGTGTATGAAGAGAGCTGCCTGCAACTTCTTGTTGACTGACACATACAGGGTAGAACCATAGCTCAGTTAGTACTACCAGATCTGAGCTTCAAAAATATGGTAAGGCCTATTTAAAAAGAAAAAGAAAACACACCATCAGAGCTAGATATAATCAGAAAAGTATTGGCCTGTGCGGAAGCAGATAGGCTCACTCTTGAACTTAAAAATAAAGGGGAATCAGAATGTTTTGAAATATGGAACAGATTTTATGATTGGTATAAGACAAGGTGACAAGACTGGAACAAAATGTATATATTGTGATTGGACAGAAGGATAGACAATGTATTAAGCAGGCTAATTGTTAATGGTTGAAACTAGCTGTATATAATGTGAATGCATGGTCACTTCGACTTCGCAGTATTGCATTGTTTTAAATATAAAAATAATAAAAAAATATATTTTAAAAAATACAAAAAATGATAAGGCAAAGAGATTTGTCTGAATCTCTTTTACTCTTTCCTGACTCTTTCCAGCCAATTCAGCAATGGACCTCATATATTGCGATATAGAAGGTCCTAGGTTTACACTCGGGCAGCTCTAGTTAAAATACTACTGACTAAAACACTGGAGAAATCTTGCAGACAATACTGGGTTAGCTTGTCTAACTATCTGATTTCGTATACGGCTGTGCAAATATATGTCCCTGTACTCCAGGCCATTAATCAGTCAGAAGGCCTGCCATTCCGATTGTGCAGAGCCTTAAGAAAACACATGGGTCTATTTTAGAATTGACAATAACAATGGTATATCCTGACCCTAAGAAGAAATAAATGCATTCCGACTTTTCACAGGCAAAAACGAGATTCTTTTGAAAGAAAGGAAGCCATGCTGGTTGATAAGAAAAATTCCAAACCATGCAATCAGCCAAATACAATTATTAAAATGAAAGTATAGAAAATATTGGGCCAGATTTCAAGCTCTCCAAATATCTTAATCAGGCAAGTTACTGTAAAAAGCAGGTTGGGAAAGGGAAGGAGCAATAAAGCGAAGAAGGCTGACATTATGTACATGGGTGGATATGTATATGTGGAAGACAGAGAGGGAGAGGGAGGGAGGGAGAGAGAGTATCTGTTTCAACTTGATGATGAAATAATGAAGTTTGCACTTATAACATTCCATTCCCTATCTTTATGCCAAGGACCACAACATGAGCCTTCTCCCAATCTTTTTGAACAGTGTTAAAAAGATTTCTCTGCATGCTATAATAAAAGGTATTATCTTACTCAGCAAGAACCTGGCTTCAGGAGCGGATTGTATTAGTAAACTGACCATGCCCTTAAGAAAATCTGACTTTGTTCTGAGAAGTTTGCACACTTACACTGTTCAGTTACTTTATTGAGAAGAACGTAAGTATGTGCAGGATTGCATCTCTTCGCGGGTAATTACATGTGAGCATCTTCTTCAGGATCATGCAGGATCAGGAAAGGTGGTATAATGTGGCTTGGAATCCTGTTCGTAGTGCAGCTGGTCTGCATTAATCTGTTAATAGGGGGTGGGAGGCTTAGCTGCCACTGAGTGTGACATACGGCTGGTGGGTGGAGAGGATAGACCGAAGCCAAGGGAAATGGGGCCTTGAGAAGGTCTCCTAGTCTGGGTGGGGTGAGGGAGAGGGCCAACTGCTCCTTCTCCTTGGCTAATTATGGTGATCTTTATCCCAGACTTATGTTTACAGAGAGTTTCCTTTGAGTCATTGCTCAGTAGTAGCATCTCAGTGCTACAGGAGGCAGGGAGGACCCAGTCTTTGGCAGCCAGTCAATGCAGCACAGACCCTATATAGCCATGGGAGATGGGCTGAAGGAAGTTAGGAGCCCATCCTGCACGTGGGGCGTGGTTCTCAGCATCGCCCCCTCAACAAGATGTTCCTGTGCAGTCTGGAAGGTAGTGGGTGGCTGTGTGTAAGATCTTCTGATATTGGCCAGATCCCAGAAGTTTTGCCAAATCTGCTCCCCACTCTTAGGCTTCTGGATTAAGGTTGGAGTCCTATGCTCACTTACTTGGAGATAAGTCCTATCGGACGGTGGACTTTACTCCTGAATAAATAGACTTTGTGGCCACAAATGAGTGGGCGATACTAACATTGCAATTTTTTTAAAAAAAATCACCAAAACGATTATTTATGTTTCTGGGAAATATATAAATTAATGGAAAAGCATTACTCATTAATGAAGAGAGAGTAAGGTGCGAAAGATCAGGTCTATTTAAGAGGAATAAGTAATCTCTTTTATTCTCTGTACATTTCAATGCCATAAAAGTATAGATTCCTCTCCAAGCCAGCTCAATTCCTGGGTGTATCCGAGTAACCTGGTTTTATTGGCAGCAGTAATAAAGCCGCTTACTCTTGTCTTTTTCTAGGGTGTGTTTTTTCACTTCCCAACCCTGATGGTCTTTCATTCAAAGGTACAAGGCTTAGATGTACATTTTAGCATAAACATTACTCAAATCTATATTGAAGAAGTTGTTCCCACAGATGTACTATATTTTGAATTTGGACAATATAATGAGCAGCTCCAATAAACTTTGTATTCGAAATATGTGTTTTGGAGAACATTTGTTTTATGTAATGTGTATGACTATGATTGATTTGCACCAAATCAAATTTTAATTCGAGAAACACTATGTTAAATGTGGGTAGCGTGGAAAAATGTTAGGAAAACAAGGATACATACACCTTTTTGGGGTAATCTATTCTAAAAAAAAGGTGAACTGATGCAGAAATAAAACAAATTCAAGATGAGAAAAATGGTTTGGGCAAATGGAGCCGTGAGCGCCCATGATGATGCTCGCATAAGTGGGGCACATCGAGGTACATGCACTGCAGTGGTGGGTTCCTACCTACCAGTTCGGAGCGGTTCGGCTGAACCGGTATTGGTTTGGAGGCTTGGGTCGCTGGAACCGGCAGTGACCCAGGCCTGCCACGCCCCTGAACCGGTTTTCCCGGCGGGCCCGTAGGTGCCACCATTTTGTTCTTTGCTCCTGTGCATGCATACATCAAGTGCACTTGGCATGGCCACAAGCAAGCCGGCAGTGGTGACTGCCAGAACCCACCCCAAGTGCACTGGCTGGCCACTCACGTGGCCCTGTGGCAATTAGCCCATGGCCCGCTAATAGGCTGCAGCCCACAGGTTGGGGACTCCTGCTATACAAGATAGGTGGACATATCAGTTAATTAAATAAATGACTGTACATCTAATTAAAGCAGTTAAGTTACATCTTTTGTGTGATGATAATACGATGCCCTTGTAGTTGACTGTTTCTGCCCCCCCTCCCCCATGCTACAGGTCTTAGATTTCTCATGGCTAAATGAGCGTTTTCTCAATCAGTCAGATGGTTAAAATTTAGACAACTGTGTGTTGTTGTTGTTTTTAACTAGCATCCTAAAATTCTCAGATAAGGACATTCAAAGGAATTCACATGGGAGTGTGTGATCAGGTTGTTCCTTCATATAGAGATGTACAGCAGGGGTGGGTTCTGCCCGGCATTACTGCCGGTTCGCTTGGGTGCACGCAGCACACAGTTCAATTAAAATTGTTTTGCACATGCACAGAACTAAAAAACAAGATGGCGGTGATTACGATGAGGGAACTTGTTTGGGGGCATGGCAGGCCTGGGTCGCTGTCGGTTCCAGCTACCCAGGCCGCCATATCACTACTGGTTCGGCTGAACCAGGTTGGACCAGTAGAAACCCACCACTGATGTACAGGTGTGAAATAGCAGGTTTGTTGAATTAACTCTATAGAAATGAGACATGTGGATGAGAAAATGGGACTTCACTGACATCATATACCTGCTTTAGCATCTTATTCCATGTCTTGCATACTGTTCAATTTCTAATTTAATATAAACAATTTTATAAACATCACATAACTGCTTAGCATAGGTTTATTTTGTCTATAGATATCAAATACCCAGGAGGATTCTAAAGAACACAAGACAGCTGGCTCGTATCTAGGCATCAAAATTGTTTTAAATGAAATTTAAATGAAAGTCACATTTTTCAGGATTCCTTTTGAGTCAGGAAACAAAGACGCTATTGTTTAAAGCATCCACTTATTAAAGTAGCCACTCCTCAATTTGAGAAAAGTTCACCTGAGATCATGAAAAAAGGTAGTCCTTGTACGACTAGTTGCTGGTTTACTGTTGTTAATTTACAACACTCCGCCCTAGAGCTACTTACAATCTGTTTTTGAAGTTGTGATGCCCTTGCAGTCACATGATTGGAATCCCACAATCACAAGACTGTGATTTGCATTATTTTTGCCAGTTTCCAGCACATAGTTCCAATTTCCAACAAAAACACCAGTTGGGGAAAATGTATAATTAACAACTGCTTAACAATTGCCACAAAAACAGTTGAAAAATTGAGTCTGGTCACATGATGCCTTTATTTATGACTGCAATGACTTACAACCAAAATTCCAGGCTCAGTTATAACCATAATTCTAGGATTATCTGTGGCAGAGAGGTCCAAAGCACATCTTCCAAATCACTTTCAAAAGATTCTTAATGCTAATAACAAATACTATCACTAAGTGGCATTACTGTATACAACCATGATGGTGAACCTATGGCATGCGTGTCACAGATGGCACACTGCATTGCACATGCCTCCCATCAGCCAGCTGTTTTTAGGTCCATGCATGCATGGGGGGGCGCATGCGGGAGGTGCACATGTATGCGTGGGGGTCACATGTGTATGCATGGGGGGAAGGGTGCATGCAGGGTCACATGTGGGGGGCATATGGAGTCACACACACATTGCATTATGGGCGCGCACATGCGCTTTCAGCACGCGACAACAAAAAGGTTAGCCATCACTAGCATACAAGCATATGAAAATGAACCTGGTGTGGAAGATGGAGGTTTTACGTTAAGGCCATTTGTATTGTGCCCCTTTTCTAAAAGAAACGGGAGAATGCCAGAATGACCACATGGACAAGCCACAGAAGAAAAAAGAATAGCCATTCCAGAGAAAACAGCAATTGGGGAAGCACTGACGGTTTGAGTCCTGGCGGTGAAGTTGTGCTCCTGAAGGAAAATTGGGTCCAACTTTGTTCCATATCAGCAAGAACGTCTAACTTTCCCCTTGAGGTTCTCCGGCTGTTGATGTCTCATGAGTCAGGATGTCTGGTGAGTTGGGGCCCGGGATGACTGATTGCTGTGAATCAGTGCCTTTCTGAGAGTTGGATCTAATATCATGCTTCCTTGCTGTGCCTAAAAAAGATCTGGCTGTGATCCCAGGGATGTTTAAAGCACCCAGAGATATGTGGGTTCTCTTATGTCTGGGGAGCATGCAGGTACCTGCTTCTCTCTTCTGATCTTTGGCACAAGCTCTTCCCGGTGTGTCAGCCCAGACTTCGCAAAGCAACCCAGGGTGGTTTTGCCTGCACGCAGCCTGTCGGGGGCCCTTGGCATTGATACATCATCCCTGCTCGCTCAGAAGCCCAGGACGTCAGCTCCCGCTTCATCCCTCCCAACCCTGGGGATTCAGTCTGCCTTTACCATACAAGTAAAGGAATGCAAATCTCCCCATCACTCCTTAGTCAGAGAGATGGGCAGAAAACGGGAACCCACAACGACCCCATTTCCAAGAAGGAAATGTTTTTGTTCAGAGCTTCATGGCTCTAACTCTGGTGGCTTCTCTGAAAAGGCTACCGTGGACAGCACGTGGAAGGGAGGGAGTTACTATGAATCCAGGGAGGATTGCTAAAGGGTTTTCCTTGCTAAACAAGGCAAGAAGGAAAGTTTTAGCATTTCTCATCTGCCAAAGGCAGAGTCCTGTTTCTCTTGTGCTGTGCAAAGACTTCAGAACGGAATCAAATGTGTGTGTTGGCACTCTCCGACAACCCTGTTACAATTCTTTTATTAAACGAGAGAAATACTGTACAGAAGCAGATCCTTCCCTGCAAATAGATTAATCGGTCTCATATTGCAACTGTGGAGATCCCTTCCCCAATTTTATCTATTCAGACAACTCTGTGAGCTAAATCAAAACGTGGCACTGAATGAGCTAAAAAGCTGAATGGGGAATTGAATCAGATCTCTCCAGTCCTAGAGAAGTACTGCTCCATGCTGGCTATTCACATTTCCTGTCTTGAAATTCTTTATGCTTCAGGTCTGGTGAGAGATAGCAATAGCACTTAGACTTATATACTGCTTTACAGTGCTTTACACCCCTCTCTAAGCAGTTTACAAAGTCAGCATATTGCCCCCAACAATCGGGGTCCTCATTTTATCCATCTCAGAAGGATGGAAGGATGAGTCAACCTTGAGCCTGGTGGGATTTGAACTGCCAAATTGCAGGCAGGCAGCAGAAGTAGCCTGCAGTACTGTACTTTAACCAGAGCGCCATAAGGCTCAATAATTGCCTCTTCTGGCAAGAGGAGAGCTCTTAACCTCAATTTCCAATTTGATGGAAGTGAACAAAGGACTTAGGCAGTCTCTGAAATATTGATATTGTTTAACTTTTAAAATGTTGTTGGCCACCGTGGAAATATGAGTAAATAGATGTATACATCGATTCATTAATCAAAGTCTACATTTACGCAATTACAAATGACAGTGGAGATTTGCTATATAGACCAATGCCTGAAAGAAAAATTAGCGGGTCAGGAGGGAGAAGTTGATTGAGAAAATTGTGGCTAGGATGTCCCGAGAAGAACCTAAAAAAGAAAAATGAATAGTTTTAAGAACAAAGCGTTCTTAAAATGAACTTTTGAAGTCGTACGTGAATAGGGCAGAAGGAAGGATGCTTTAGGCAGGACGAAATAAATTAAACTAGATTTAATCAAATTCCTTTTTCTTTTCTCTTTTCTTATCAACCTGCTTTGGATTTCCTTTGCTCCTTTACTCTTTTTCTGCACTTTGCATGATCCTGCTTACTTGGGAGGGCAGAGCAGGTACATGCAACAAAATTTCATTTTAATGTATGCCGATTAGTGTACATTCAAAGTGACAATAACATTATTCTAAGTTATTCTATTCCAAGTTATTAGTTATGGGATTTGGTGAAAATGAATGAGTTCTGAAAAAGTAGAACACTGTATCTTCTGATGAAGTTAAGTCATAGGAGATTCAGGATAGATAAAAGATAATGCACTAAGTTACTCTTGGACTATATTATTCAAAAACAAAGTGGGCTCACTAACTTAGAAGGCTCGCATAGAGAACTAGGCAAACTTACAGAAGTTACCAAGGGCTCTTAGTCATTTTAAACCTGTTATCATCTAATACCAGTTGTTAGAGAGGGTGGTAGTGCCCTCAAAATTTGCTTGTGGGTTTCCTTCCTGCTCCTGAATTACAACTCAGTCTCTGTCTATCTTTCTCCTTTGGTAACAAAACAGCTTGCCCTACATTTATTTCTGTCCTCAGCTGGATGATTCTTCTTTCAGAGGAATTCTTGAAACAACAGCTTCTATCTATGTAATATCAAAGGATTTGGTGGAAGGTGAATTCCCTGTCTCCCTCACAGAGAATGGTTGATGATCTGAGATTCAAGAGCTGGGACTTGGGATGTTGGTTTAAGGGTAAAGCTTCCTGAACCAACCTTGACTCTAACTTCATGGACATTCCACAGTGTACAAAGGTTATCCGGAAGTTGTGATTCAAACCTTATGCTACCCCCACCTCTCTCTTTAATAAACAGCTTAACTTTTTCAAGCTTGCCAAGAAGCAAGAGAGGGTGGGAGCCCTGGCTGCTTTAAGAACACTTCAATTTGTGAATTTCTTAATGTCATAGAGTGTTTTTTCCCCAGGCTCACAAGGCAGCCTCCCCCCCAAAATGGGGCTACTTTAATGAGTGTCAGGGAGATGCAGCACTTGCATTTGCAAAAAGTCCAAAGTATGGAAAGGGTGGGGAGGTGGGGGGGGGGGTGGATAATAACATGAGAGGAGTTTGCTACTTATTTTGGTGGGGGGGAATTTGATTTCCATGTAGAACACTATTTTTTATTTTTTTATCCCACCTTTATTATTTTCATAAATAATTCAATGTGGTGAATTATGCCTAGTACTTCCTTCTCCGCCTATTTCTCCTACAACAACTCTGTGAGGTGAGTTGGGCTCAGTGGTGGGTTCCTACCTACCAGTTTGGAGCGGTTCAGCCGAACCCGTAGTGGTTTGGCGGCCTGGGTTGCTGGAAATGGCAGTGACCCAGGCCTGCCACGCCCCCGAACCGGTTCTCTGGGTGGCATCATAAGCGCCACCATATTGGTTTTTCCTTCTGCACATGCGCAGAACAATTTTTATTGTATTGTGCATGCATGTGCAGTGGGCATCAAGCGCACACTGTGTGAGGTGCTCATGAGCTAAGCCCCTGGTTGGGCTGAAAAAGTGACTGGCCCAAAGCAATCTAGGCAGCTTCGGGTCTCAAACTGGAACTCATAGACTTCTGGTTTCTAACTAGTGCCTTGACCACTAGACGGAACTGGCAATTTCCTGTTTCCTGGTGATTTCCTATCCAAGGACTAACCACATGCAAGAACTGATCCACTTAACTTTCTGTGATCAGTCAAGCCAAGCTAGAATCTAGTGCAATTGAAGGCCCAGAGGAGTCACAAAGGAACGGTGATTGTTATGTATTGAATATATATAGTTGTGTTAAGCCCTGCTGAAGTGAAACTAACATTTACATGACCCTAACTGTTAACTCCAGTTGACGGGGGAAAAGTTAGAACATTCCTATTTGGGCGTGCTTTTTCAAGTATTATGATTGGTTAAGGCCCTGTATGCCCAGGCATTGCCTTCTGTTCCTCAGTTAGACGTATACATGCCTTTTGCTACAGCATTCCTCCACTTATTGTGACCTCCGTCATATAGAACCATAGATGTTGGAGAGAGAAAATCTTCCTGATGCCATCCCTAGGCCCCTCAGTCTAATGGTAACTGTGTCCAGAACATAACGATGTCATCAACTTCATCCTCAGTCCATAAGACCAGAGGCAAGCGAGCTAAGGCCCTCCAGATGACTGGAATTCCAATTCCCATCAGCCTCAACCAGGGGTGAAATCCAGCATGTTCTGACAGGTTCTGGAGAACCGGTAGCAGAAATTTTGAGTAGTTTGGAAAACTGGCAAATGCCATCTCTGGCTGGCCCCAGAGTGCGGTGGGAATGGAGATTTTGCAGTATCCTTCCCCTGCCATGCCCACCAAGCCATGCCCACAGTAAAAAAAAATTGAATTTCACCACTGGCCTCAACTAGCATGGTCATTGGGGAGGGAATGGGCAGCTGTCATCACGAAACATCTGGAGGAAGCTATAGAGAAGCCTGGTGCTATGATGCACCTACCAGGCCCCTCTGTTAGAGAAACACATGAAACTACTTCCTCACACGGAAAATCATGCTGGAGAAGGGAGGATCTCTTTCTCGGAAGAAGAGGCTTCCAATCTAGGCTTTCAGCCAGGCCTAAGGCCTAGGGTGGATCCACTGCGGGACCTGTCTTGTTAAGGGGTGTATGAATGTAATGTTTATTATGGCCCAAAGACCCAAATGTCTAGGTAATGAAGGATAACCCCTGGAAAGTGGCCATTTTGAAGCTGGGTGTACAGTGTAGCCAATTTAAATGTGAGGTTTGAATTATAGATATCAGGCATGCTGGAAAGTGATCTGAGCCTCCCCTGCAAACGAATCTCAGGGTTTCTTGCAATATACAACTTTTTATAAGGCCCAGCACTTAAGCTGTCCTGGAAACTCCACATTTTGACAGCGGACGAATCTCTCCAAAAAGGTGTAGGAGAATTAGGAGGGGCCGCTGTCAGCGGTCAGATGAAAAGTATTCTGCATATTCTCAGAGGATTCATCCTGACGGTTATTATGAATGCTTCATAGATTTATCTACCTCTCAGGATGACAGGGTCTCTAAAGCACTTATATTACCACTTCATATTTTCCATGTACTTGTAACAAAATGTTCTACTGAAATCATCCGTCCTGAAAAAAAACCCTGCTTATAATTTCTGCCATTCAGTTATGCCCTTCTTTAGTATACATTCGTCTTGGTTCTTCTTCATCGTTCGTTATTATTTAAAAAAATTGGCATTCAACATTTTACGGTTACTGAATATGCTCAGTTCTCATCAGGGCAAATTGTTTTGGATTCCCCACCCCCCATTTGGGATCTATTTTGTCTAGAGAACAAATTGCAGTCTTGTCTGAATTTACTACTTTTCAAATAATGTTGTCCCTTTGTGAGGAATGCTGCTCAGGACAACAACAGCCGTTAACTGTTTTTCATCTGACTTCACTTGAATTTAAGCTCAATTTGTATGCTGTTATTTCTAAACAGACTGAGTGAATTCCACACCCCCCCCCAACACACACACACGAAAGACGAAGTTTAAGTTACGTACTGATTAAGCTATGTGACAATGCATTTGAAGTCTATACAGGGCAAAGCTTGGCCTCCCTTTTAGGGGTTTTAGGACATTCTAAGGAAGTGCAATAACAGAGTTGGAAGGGACCTTGGAGGTCTTCTAGTCCAACCCCCTGCTCCAGCAGAAAACCCTATACTATTTCAGACAAATGATTTTCCAATCTCTTCTTAAAAAGTTCCAGTGTTAGAGCATTTACAACTTCTGGAGGCAAGTCATTCCATTGATTAATTGTTCTAACTGTCAGGAGATTTCTCCTTAGTTCTAAGTTGCTTCTCTTCTTGATTAGTTTTCACCCATTGCTTCTGGTCTTGCTTTCAGGTGCTTTGGAGAATATGTCGATCCCCTCTTTGTGGCAACCCCCCAAATTTTGGAACACTCCTATTATGATACCCTTCGTATAGACTTTATTTTTCATTTTCATTCAGACTTTATTTTTCATTCGTGCTAGCAGCCACCCTCCCCCCCAATATGGAATCAATGCTAAGGTAAGTTCCCAATTTCTGTACTAGATGAGGCCTAACGTTTATAACTTTAGAAGTTACCCTAACCACATCTTGAGTGTAGGTTTGCAAGCACATTTTCTTAAACTTCATGTAGGGCAGCAAGGCAATTCATCACCTCAGCCCACCAGAAACAGTACCTGTGCAAAGATATAGTCCTTGGCTTGCAATCATTTGTCTAATGAATGTTTGTAGTTCTGAGGGTACAGAAAAAAGTGACATAATCATTTTTCACACTTACGGCCGTTGTAGTATCCACATAGTCACACGAACAAAATGCAGGCGCTTGCCAACCAGCATGTGTTTATGACGGTTGTAGTGTCTGGGGTCATGTGATCACCATTTGGTTGATCTGGGGGTCATGTGACCTTCTCAGCCAGTTTCCGACAAATAAAATCAATGGGAGAAGGTGGATTTGCTTAAAGACCATGTGATTCACTTAACAATTGCAGTGATTTGTTTTAACAACCATGGCAAAACAAAAAACAAAAAAAAAACCATGGTAAAATCGGACACTTTAAAAACCACTTTGCTTAGCAACGGAAATTCCGGTTCGAATTGTGGTCAGGAGTCGGGGATTACACTGATGTTATATATGTTGATAGCAGCAAGACTTCTCTACGCACAGAATTGGAAGGACATTTCGATTCCCACCATGGACGAATGGCTGCAGAAATTGATGGAGTTAGCAGAGATGGCCAAATTGACTGCTTTGATCAAAGAAAAAAAACACTTTTATTTCTACTTGGAAACCGCTTCTGGACTTTGTGCTTGAGGTGGAAAAAAAATTATGAAACTTTTATTTTGGGTTTTACCGATTAGATAGATTTGTTGTTATTTATTTATTATTTATTTATTTATTTATTCGCATTTCTAGACCCCCCCCTCTCCCAAAAGGGACTCGGGGCGGTGTACAGTCCACACAGCAAATAAATCATCCACAGTAAAATTCGTTAAATAGATAGACAGATGAATAAATGAATAAATATAAATACGTTATAGAAATGGCTAGTTTAAACTATTGTGTAAAAGTAAATAGTTGAGCTTTGGTGTTAATGCCTTATTCTGCTGCACCAAAGGGAATCAGAAGCCAATGCCTTTTCTTTCTTTTCCTCACTCTTCCCTTTTCTTTTCCCTTCCCTATCTTTCCCGTTATTTTCTTTAGTATTTTCTTTGTATTTTACATTATAAACTAATAAACAAATTTTTATTTGGAGGAGTTGATTATCTGTATAAATATTCTGAAGGTTTTCTCCTAATTTTGAGAGGAGAAGCAAATAGTTACAAGAGGGTCAGTATGATGTAGTAGTTAACATGTTGCATTACATATAGGTTAGCATTATTTCAACTGCAAGCTCCTTGGGTGGATTGTTCTTTCTCTCCTCATAGGTTATTGCTGTCATGGGGCAAAATAGAAGGAGGGAGTGCTTCCTTGATCTCCTGGAAGGAAGATGGGATATTCAGTATATCTAAAAAATGTAAATAAATCTATCCACAAACACCAAGATTTCATTTGATCCTGTAGGAAGTTAGTACCTGCTAACTTCCTACAGGGTCAATATTTCATAAATATTTTAGGAAATATTGAAAGGGCATAATATTTCCCCTAAAGGGAGACAGAAACCCAGCCCCTCCCCCACCTTTGTCAATGGGCCATTAAGGCCTAGGCCAGTCTATTGTACATAACAAAGGTCTATCTCCTTTAAGCAGAGTCATAATAGGAATCCCAAAGCCCTTTCATTACATCATCACCCAGCAAGAATCAACCAAGGACAGCCTACAGAGTTGCCCCTGCATGGCCCCATGGGAGTCTGACAACCAATCAGAATACAAACTCAATTTCAAAAGCGCAGAGAGGGCATAAAACCCAGATACTCTGAGCATCTCTTCCCTTTTTTTCTCTTTCACCCAACATCTTCAAGGCATGTGATCCTGTCCACCATTAAAACCATCTTTCCAAACAGCCACCATTGTTTCCAGTGTCTTTCTCCCCACTTGGAACTGAACCCAGAAGGATATTTCCTCCAATAACCCTTTCTCCAAAGCTTCTAAGCAGGACAGAGCAGAGGTCCTGGAGACAGCCACTTCCATTTGTGGCCTTGAGCCTCATTCATTAAAAACTGGTAGCCAAAAAAATCCTGATTTCTGTTATCAGTCCCAGAACTGGAAAATCAGACTAGGAAACATTTGCCATGGCCAGCCTCCCCAAAGGAAGATGCCAACCCCGTGGATCTCTTTAATTGGCACATAACACTGAGCTACGATGGGTGTGTGTGTGTGTGTGTCGTACTTTACAAAGCTAGAAAGAAGCCCAGAGCCATTTTAGGTAATGTGTGAACCCAGTCTTTGATCGAAGGCCAAGCCCATCTTACTCTGTAAATTGGTTGATTAAATCATGAATCATTATTCAAGCTCAAACGGCTGCAGTATGCAAGAGGGCTGAAAACGTAGACTGAGCTTGCATCATCTCATTTGCTTAGACAGAAAAGTAGAAGCAAAGAGGGCGAAAGCATTGTGACTCCTGCCAACTGGCACAGCAGCTATTTCCTATCGAATCTCCAGAAATAAGCCTTTTGCATACCAAGCCACAGTATACACATGAATGCCATTTTTGGGAAGTTGGTGGCAGGAAAAGGCTGTGGCTCTCATTGCCATCCCCAGCTCCCACAGACATTTGGTTGGCTATCTGACAAAGCTTAGCGAGGCCTTTGGTCTGACCCATCAAGTTTTTAGCTTGAACTAAATGACAGAATGGCAGAATAATGGAATAACTAAACGAATAACAAATAACAGAGGTAGAAGGGACCTTGGAGGCTTTCTAGTCCAGCCCTCTGCTCAAGCAGGAACCCAACACCATTTCAGACAAGTGGCTGTCCAATCTCTTCTTTAAAATCTCCAGTGTTGGAGCATCCACAACTTCTGAAGGCAAGCCATTCCACTGGTTAATTGTTCTTATCACCAGGAAATTTCTCCTTAGTTCTAGGTTGCTTCTCTCCTTCAGTCATTTCCATCCATTGTCTCTTGTCTTGCCTTCTGATGCTTTGGAAAATAGGTAGACCCCCTCTTCTTTATGGAAGCCCCTCAAATTTTGGAACACTGCTATCATTTTATCCCTAGTCCTTCTTTTCATTAGATTCGACATACCCAATTCCTGCAACCGTTCTTCATATGTTTTAACCTCCATCCCCTAATCATCTTTGTTGCTCTTCTCTCCAATCTTTCTAGAGTTTAAACTTTATTTTATATTGTAACCAACCTGGATGCAGTATTCCAAGTGTAGCCTTACCAAAGCATTATAAAATGGTATTAATACTTCACGTGGTCTTGAGTCTTTCCCTCTGTTAATGGAGCCTAGGACTGCATTGGTTCTTTTGGCTAATCTACTTCTGCTTTTGTTGTGGCTAACGGAGATGGGCTGCAAAAACCCAGCTGACCACAGAAAAGAGACACAGAAAACTCAAATGTTTTGTTGTCATTTAGATGTCACTGAACTTCCACTCCCAACATATGAGATCATTGTTCAAATTGGCATAAGCTGCCCCATTGAGAAATAAATGGACTGAAAAATTAAAGGCTACAATTGGTACAATATTTACCTGTAGATAAACCCTGGCAAATGCTATCAGCTAATCTCTTGGTAAGCATGCATTGGCTCCTACTGTGGGTGCAGCAGCTACACCCTCTAAGAAGTTTTACGGTCATGTTTCTGCATGCATCTATGCTCTGCTTTTCTGGGGATGGTGAGTACAGCTGTCTCTATGCATCATGGTCAACTCACTCAAGCCCATGGGAAGACAAGCTATCCTATTGGTACTTGCAGAGAAGTGGAATACGTCGATGCACTTATGGGTGGATAACTCAAATTATCACCCTTAAATCTGTGCCAGATGTAAAGGCAAATGCATGTTTCAGATTTTAAAAATGATCCTTGCTTACCAGATTATTGGGAAACGAGGTAATCCATATAACAATGCTGTGAAACAAGTGCTGTCATATACATAATGAATAAGAAGTGTCATTAATTTCAATGGGCTTTACTCTTGGGTATATTTTTCTAGAGCTATATGCTGAAACCAAGGGTTTCTCAGCTCATATTCTTGGCTATACATTCTATTCAGCAACTATTCCCTTCTATATTTTAGAGTGGAAAATAAGAACACTTGTTTTGCATTAAGGAAACAAGGGATTCAATAGCTATAATGGTGAGCAAGCCAAATACAGTATGTGACCGACTTCTGTTGGTGTGCCCTGCCAAAGGCCTTCCTTTTTTAACTTTTGGAAATCTTGTTAACTTAAAACGGTGTGTGCTTCTCTGTTTTCCAACAGAACAACATGTAGTCACATTTATGATCTTTTGATGATGGTACATCTGCAACTTAAAATCTTACAGGGAGCAATGTACAGCGTTAGTACAAAATTAGCTTTAGCACAGGCCTTCCCTAGAAAACATGAGAAAAAATCTGCAGACCCCTCACATCCTGGGCTTAAACTGTTTGAGGATGCCACTATAGGACATTGCATGCTAAAGCTACTAAACAGAAAAAGTTCCTCCTGCCATCGCTCTGCTGAACACTTAATTCCCACACCACTGTTTTATGTCTAAGTATAATTACCCATATAATTTGGCTATGTAATTATTATTGTTGTTGTTATAATCTTTTTCTACTACCTCTTCTTACTGGTATTATTATTAAGAATATTATTACTCTGTTGTTTTGCATGCACAGTGAGAGCTTCTGCACCAGAGACAAATTCCTTGTGTGTCTAATCACACTTGGCCAAATAAAGTATTCAATTTCTTCTACTCATTTTCTCTCTCAAAATTGTAAGAGTTGTTTCTCTTTCTTAAGTTCCCAACCAAAGAACACCGTAGCTGCCAAAATATGTTTGAACAAAAGAAAGCTAATTGTGAGTAGTGGCTAAAGTTAACTCATTATACAAGATACTTACAGTATATGTTGGTCTTTATATAAATATTCTAAAACTGTTTACATTTTTTTTTAAAAAACGAGAAAATATAGTATGGAAGAAGCATCTTTCTATCTTCTGACTTCCTCTCAGAATAAAATCGTCTATTACTCACTCCAGGGGGGACAATTGCCTGGTACTAGTACGGGTGGCATGTGGAGCCATTTCTGAGGGCATGTGAGGCATTTCCCTGACAGCTGCAGCGCAGCTGATTTCGACCTTGATTTTCGGCTGTTTTCCCTGAAGCCTCCGGAGGGAGAAAAACTGCCCAATGCGCAAACCAGAAGTTCAGAAATGGACTTCCAGTTTGCGCATTGGGCTGTTTTTCGCCCTCCAGAGCCTTCAGGGAAGCCTCCAGAGGGAGAAAAACAGCCCAATGGTACTAGTATCTATGACTGAGGCCAGCAAATGACACCTCTGTCTCCACCCACCCAGCCTTTAAAATATCAAGCATAGTATCCCTCAGTGCTTCTCACCTCAATAACTTAAAATATTTCATTATTTTCCGTTTGGCTCAGGATACTTCATTTTGCCTAACATTGGGTTGGGCTTATCTAGAGCGTAGTTCATGTTACAGTTGGGTTTTGGCATATTATTATCATGGCTATTTTTATAATTATAAATGTTTGTTACCGCTCCAATTGCATGGGAGGATTTAACATAAATCAGCAAGACCAAATAAAACTGAACCAAATCTCAAACCACAGCCCAGACTAAATAAAATGACTTCTTGGCTTTGTAAAGGCCAACAAGGAGACCAAGCATATCTCTGAGACAAGGTGCTCCAAAGTATCAAGGCTCCATAGAAGATGCCTGCCTCAGTGTACAAGCCCCTTCATCCTAATAGGAGCACCACTCTTGATAGCAATAGCACTTAGACTTATACAGTGCTTTACAGCCCTCTCTAAACGTTCAGCCTATTGCCCCCAACTATCTGGGTCCTCATTTTACCCACCTTGGAAGGATGGAAGGCTGAGTCAACCTTGAGCCGATCAGGATCGAACTGCTGGCCGTAAGCTGTGATTTAGCATGCAATACTGCATTCTAACCACTGCGCCACCACAGACGATGGAGGAATCATTTGGAAAGAGACAGTTTCTTTTTCAATTAACATCAGGCTTTATAGATAATAGTTGCCCCTGGGAATAGGACCCAGAATTTAGAGGGAACTAACAGAATGAATAAAGGAGAATATTTGTAGCTCAGAAGGCAAATGACCATCTGTCATTCCCCATTTCCCACCATGCAGTCAGAGCTGAAGAAGCTTCTTGGATGAAAAGCGAAATGTTTTCAAACAAAAACCAGAAAGGCCAGTTGCCTCTTGGGGAGGGGGGGGAAGCACCTTTGGGACAACCAGGACCTGAATGACTGAGAAGCTCCATAGACATTTGTAGCTCAGGATTGAAATGAGGGGTCCTTGGTGCTCTCTGAGCTAGGTTGTTTCTTTATAGACATTTCATTATCCAAACTACCCTGTTTCCTGAAAATAAGACAGGGTCTTATTTTCTTTTGACCCCCGAAATAAGCACTTGGTCTTATTTTGGGGGGAGGTTTTATTATTTTTCAGGTGCAGGAGGCAGTGAGCATGGTCACCTCCTGGCTGCTGCTGTGTTGCAATATTTTCCAGGAGGTCTTATTTTCAGGGAAACAGGGTAACACTGATGATGTTCCCTAATTTGGATAATGAAATGTCTGTAAGAAAACAACTGAGCTCAGAGAGGACCCCTCAACAAAGTGCACCTGCAACAGCAGAGAGGGGGGGGGGGGTTGGCCAACCCAGAACATTCTGAGAAGGAGACCCAAATCAAGAGACGGAACAGTCCCGAGCTGGAAGGGAAAGAAGGGAAGAGGTTCAGGGAAACCACGCCCTGGAATCGCTCAGGATATATCTAGAAGCTTAGAAAGTTATAGCTTTAGTTTGGCAAGGTTTTGCAATTCTCTTGGATGTAAGCAAATAAAGGATTGGACTTGATTGGGTGTCACTGTCTCGTCTCTAGGCTTGGGCCTGACAATTGCTGTTCCGTCGCCAAGGCAGCCTTTGACTGCCAGGAGCAGCCTAACCACTGCCTTGCGTGCCAATTGCAGCTTCCAAACCACTTTCAAAGGCAACTGCTGCCGAGCGTGTTGCAGACGTCTGTGTGGAGATAAAGGCGTGAGTCACACTATTAGCAAACCTAATAGTGGGCAAAGCCTGTCCAAGAGCTGCATGGCTAGGAGAGCCCCCAAGTCACCGGTATGTTCTTTTGGGGAATGCAGCTCCATCCAGAACTATCAGTTGGTGCAAGTGAGCACAAAGACATTTCTTTCTTTTTTGAAAAGTGTTTTTATTGTCCTTTATATACAATTATTGGTATACATTCACATAGTTATTATTCTGTTTTACATTCTCCGTTCTTACACAATTGTCATTCCATTTACAGGGTTATGACATACTGTTTGGGTTGCTTTGTTTACCATCCCTCGCCTGTTTTGACACTCCCTTCTTTTCCCTTTCTTTCTTTTCTCCCTCGCTCCCTTCTCTACTTTCTTCCTTCCTCCTCTCCTTTCCTCTCCCCTACTCCTCTCTTCCTTTCCCCGTTCCTATCCCCTCTCCTTCTCTCCTTCTCCCTTCCATCTTCCTCTCTTCACCTCTAGCTTCCTCCCCTCCGCTTTCGCCCCTCCCCTCTTCTCCTCTCTTCCTTTCTTTTCCTATTGTTGTAGGTGTCTCTTCCCGCTCTTAATTTTTACTTTCTTGGGGTGGTATGCTGAGGAAACCAATAGATGCACAATTATGTTTGGTTAAATAAACCACCATTGGTTAGGTGCCTAAACCATAGTTATAGAATTGCATGACTCAGTATGCTATAATGAAGCAAGCCAGGTCTTGATTTGGAAGTTGCATCCCAACGTATTTATGATTTTGTGCATATTAATCAAGAAGAAAGTTTTGCTGATTTTAATAAGGCTGCAACTTGTCTAACATGGTTTCTTCTCATACAAATGCTGTTATCTCCAGCAGGCTTGTTCATTGGAGATTTCAAGAATTGGAATGAAGGGTGGCCTACAAAAGAAGATTGCCTGGCCTGTTTAGAATAGTTTGATTAGATTGTGATTTTTGGGACATTAAATCTATCAATCTATCAATCTATCAATCTATCAATCTATCAATCTATCAATCTATCAATCTATCAATCTATCAATCTATCAATCTATCATGGTGGGTGAGGCTTGGTGGGCGTGGCTTGGTGAGTGTGGAAGGGGAAGGATACTGTAAAATCCCCATTTCCTCCCAATCAGCTGGGACGCGGGAGGCAGAGAATAGATGGGGGCGGGGCTAGTCAAAGGTGGTATTTACAGGTACTCAAAAGTACTCATAATTTCCACTACCGGTTCTCCAGAACTGGTCAAAATCTACTGAATACCACCTCTGATGCAGATAGTCCTTGATTTATGACCACAACTGAGCCAAAAATTGTTTGAGGAAGTTTATAGAGAGGCTCAGATGATGATGTCATTCTGTGTTTTCTTGCCAATTGTCTGTCTGTCTGTCTGTCTGTCTGTCTGTCTTCCTTCCTTCCTTCCTTCCTTCCTTCCTTCCTTCCTTCCTTCTTTCTTTCTTTCTTTCTTTCTTTCTTTCTTTCTTTCTTTCTTTCTTTCTTTCTTTCTTTCTAGAAACCCCATGAAAGATGGAAAGATGGGATGTGGACACAATGCCTTTTGATGAATAGCATTAGAAGCCCCCCCTTTTGAAATTTCACCAGAATCAGATATACTACAAGTCAAACATCCATTTGATTCTTCTTTCAAACCACCTTCCAGGTACACTTTGCTTTCATTGAGTAAAAATCAACTGTTCATTAAACAATTTCACTGACTGAATAAACTTCAGTTGTTGGCTGTTTTATATTATGGTTTAGTGCAATGTGTGAACTAGATCAAAATTGGTTTTCAGCCTGTATGAGCTGGTTTTAGAACAAGTCCAGAGGCCATAGCTTGGTAGTTAAATCCAAGTGCAAGATCTGAAGCTCTGGAGACTGGTGGGAAAGGACCCCATTCAATAACCTGAAGAGATGCTGCAATTCTGGCTAATTGCTGAGCTTGATGGGCCAAATGCTTTTCTTCATTCATGTTCCACCTTTTCTCCAGGACAACAGAAGTTGCAATATCTCCTCCAATATTTCTCCAGGACATGTACCCTATCAGGGAGGTTGGGCAGAGACGTAACGCCTAGTCCCAATAGGAATCCACTGAGCATCTCTGGATGAGTTCGATCTGATCCTCTATTTTACCCTTCCAATCCAACTTCTTGACTATTACAATATACTGGCCTGCCTTGCCATAAATTCATTTCCTGTTGCATACATAAGTCTATTTTAAAATAAAAGTTCAACAAAACCCTATTTCCTGGTAGTAGCAACGACAACAACCCTGGTAAGTGGGGTGGGGGTGCAAACTGAACAGCTAGGGAGCAGGACTTTGGAAGTCTGCTGTTGCCACCAGCAGAAATTTCCTGTGTGTCATTTCCTCTTGCAGAGGCCATGTCCCCTTGACTTCCCAGAAGGTGACTCTGTTTAATCCTTTTCGTACTAGCGGGTGAAAAATGTGTGCATAGTGGATGGGGGGCTGGGAGGGTGACCTTTGCCTGGGAAACCCAAACAGGATTCTGTTAGGAAGCAGAGCAGACAAAGGTTGCCACTGTTGATCCCAAAGGATAGGAGATTCAAAGTGGCAAGAAGGAGTATTTATTTTTAAAATCACATTTCTATTGGGAGAGTGTTTGTTTGTAGCAGTGGTGGGTTCCTCCCGGATCGCACCGGATCGCGCGCGCTCCCTTTCAGCGCTCCACCTGGCTTGCGCGCTCCCTTTCAGCGCTCCACCTGGCTTGCGCGCTCCCTTTCAGTGCTCCACCTGGCTTGCGTGCTCCCTTTCAGCGCTCCACCTGGCCCTGGCGAAGCAACGACGCCTGTCTGCGCTCCACCAGCTCGGCTGGGAACGGAGATGTTTCCTCAGCGGAGCGGAGCGCCTGAAAAGTCTTTTCAGGCGCTCCGCTCCGCTGAGGAAACATCTCCGTTCCCAGCCGAGCTGGTGGAGCGCAGGCAGGCGTCGTTGCTTCGCCAGGGGCGGGGCAAGACTGTACTTCCAGTTTCAGCGCCGGAAGGGAGCGCGAGAGCCAGGTGGAGCGCTGAAAGGGAGCGCGCAAGCCAGGTGGAGCGCTGAAAGGGAGCGCGCGCGATCCGGTGCGATCCAGCAGGAACCCACCACTGGTTTGTAGGTTGTGTGTGTGTGTGCGTGCACACACACACAGACACACACACACATGTATGCGTGTGTGTGTAATCTATCTATATTTATCTATCTCTCTATCTCTCTATCTATCATCTATCTATCTATCTATCTATCTATCTATCTATCTATCTATCTATCTATCTATCTATCTATCTCTGAGAGAGAGAAACTCTGCATCCACGTACCGTATTTTTTAGAGTATAAGACGCACCGGAGTATAAGACACACCAAGATTTTGAAAAGGCAAATTTAAAAAAAAACGTTTTTGCACTCTGCAGACCTCCCAAATACGGCCCGTTTTTCAAGAAAACTGACCCATTTTTTGTCAAAAAAAGGGCATGCATAGCCTTTAGGAGGCTTATAGAGTGCTCCTTGGGCCTGTTTTTCACTGATTTCTGCCCTCCCCAGCCCCCAGGAGCACTCTGGAAGCCTCCTAAAGCCTATACACAGCCATTTTTGCAAAGAGGGTGGGGTTTCGGGAGTTTCGGGGTTTCTTACACTCCGAAAAATACGGTATGTACGTGTATTCTAGAATATATACAGTGTACAGGCTAGTCCTCTACTTGTGACTACGACTGAGCCCAATATGTCTGTTGTCAAGTGAGACATTTGTTAAGCGAGCTGTGCCCCACTGTACAACCTTTCTTGCCACAGTTGTGAGCTGAATCACTGCAGTTGATAAGTTAGTAATGGTTCTTAAGTGAATCTGGCTTCCCCATTGACTTCGCTTGTCAGAAGGTGGCACAAGGTGAACACTGCAACCATCATAAATTTGCCAAGCAGTTGCCAAGCATTTGGATTTTGATCACACGGGGATGCTGCAAAGGTTGTAACTGTGAAAAATGGTCATAAGTCACATTTTCCAGTGCTGCTGTAATTTTGAACAGTCACTAAACTAACTGTTGCAAGTTAAGGACATCCTGTATATCCCATACAACTTAGATATGGGATATGTCACCATAAATGTTGTTGCATCTTATATAGTAATAAAAGTATGGCTTGGTGAACAAGTTGCAAGCATTTGAACCTCTTTGTGCTGTGCTGAGCCTCTACTGGAGCAGCTCAAAAGCACCGTCTGTCTTTCTACTGGGGCCTATACCACTGTCTACTTTGTAGGCCTAATGCTGATGCAATAATTCTCTCTTGCGTATCCATAGTTAGTCATCTTTCTCTTCTTCCTCCCTTTAATAGGAACGTTTCTGTATTGCACCAGTCTTAATGCTCATCACAGTTTGCTGGCCCACTTCTAATTATGGTTACAAATCATGTTTGGGCAGGGCTTGTGGTTCCCGCTGGAGTGGATGGCCCCAACCCTTTGGCTTCAAAAGCTGTGTGAAGTACCCACCCATTTTGGCTGAACTGTATTCATTAGGACACTATGATTTGATCAATAAAACACGTTTTTAGAAACCCGGCATACCACAATGTGCCAAAAGCAATCAGACCATACACATTTTACGGACAGCTATGATTTTACTTCCTGACCAAAAATACCAAAAAATACAAAAAAAAAAAAAAGGATTTATATGTGAGAAAGGAAGAAGTGGAGAGGAAAAATGCACACAAACCCAGGGGCACTTCTCTTTAATATCTAAGTTTCAGGCCAATTTTAGGTCTGTATTATTTCATTTGGAATTCCCTTCTGTAATCTACTACAGGTAGCCCTTGAGTTACAACTGATGGTTTGAAGTTATGACAGCACTGAAAAAGAGACACATGATCCAGGGGTGAGTTCTTACTGGCGTTGGTACTGGTTTGCTTCATGCACTCTTTGAATTCACTGTAAATTGTTCTGTGCATGTGTGAAGAACATGAAAAACTGTTAAAAAAAACATGCCGGCAATGGAAGCGGCGACCAAGGAACGGTTTGGGGGCATGGCCAGACTGGGTTGCTGCTGGTTCTGCAATCAAGGCCAAATTACCACTACTGGGTCACCTGAACCGATGCGAACCGGTAGAAACCCACCTCTGTTATGATCTGTCCTCAGAGTTTTTATTGGCACACCATCCCCGCAGTCACATGATCGCAATTTGGGGTGCTGCTTGGCAACCAGCTGCCTTTACCATGGTTTCAGCATCCTGCAAATCATACGATGATGACCTGTAACCGTCCAAGCTGATGAGTAGATTTCATAGGGGAAGCCAGATTCGCTCAATAACCATAATAAAAGTTTCTTTATATATTTTAGACAATTTCATCTGGTCACATGATGATTTGCTTTAGGACCACGTCTCTTAGTGACGCAAAATTCCAGGCCCTATTTTGGTTGTAAGTCAAGGACTTGCAACCAGATCTATTGTAATCGATTATTTCTATGTGCTAACAGATTCTGTGTTGGGTATGAAGCCACTTGTCTGGATGTTGTAGCCCAGGGGTCTCAAACTAAAGGCCCGCGGGCTGGATCTGGTCCGCGCAGCGGTGGGTTCCTATGAGTTCGGCCCGCTTTGGCCGAACTGGTAGTGGTTTGGCAGCTTGGGTCGCTGGAACTGGCAGCGACACAGGCCTGCCATGCCTCCGAACTGGTTCTCCTGGCAGCGCTGTAGGCACCACCATCTTGTTCTTCACTTCTGTGCATGTGCAGAACAATTTTTATTGCATTGTGCATGCGTCCGTAGCACGCATCAAGCATGCACACACACAGTGTGCCCATGAGCAAACTGGCAGTAGTGCCTGCTGGAACCCACCCCTGGGTACCCGCAATGTGGCTAGATCTGGCCCATGTGGCTGCCCTGGAAATGGTCAGAGGGTTGGTCCCCACCACCTTGGCCCCACCTCTCCTCGTCTGGCCTTGCCTCACCTCGCCCGGCAGCAGCACCGACAACAGCACCAGCAGTCTCGAGGAGGTAAGATGGGCAACCCCTCGGAGAAGCAGGACCAGGCTGGACTATGAGGTTCCAGTGCCCCTGGAGCTCAAGAACTGGCCATGCCCACCCATCACACCCACCGCATAGTCTTACATGCAACTGGCCCTTTGAGAGCAACCATAATGCTGATGCGGCCCTCAGTGAAATTGAGTTTGACACCCCTTCCTCTGATACGTTCCAGAGAAATTAGACTACAAATCCTAAGGATTATGGGAACTGTAATCCAGCTCATCAGGAGAGCACCATTTGGAGGGATGAACGGTTCCGAAAGGTTCTTTTGGGGCCGAGTTATTATTCCAACTGCACATATCTCTGGTTGCCATAGGTCGAACTCCTCTGGAAGCAGAGGAAGTAAGGCAGCCAAAGAGGTTAGAAAAAGAAGATATAGCCCAAAGAAAATAAGAAAGACAGGAAAGGAAAAGCCGCCTAGCACAGGAAGGGAAACTAGAAAAGAGAAATTGTATTGGCTGCAGAAATAAGAGAAGCTGATGTTGATGAATGGCTTGGAACTAACCAGGCAAATTTTGGGTTATAGGCTTCTCGTTTTCCTGTAACACAATTCCTTTCAACCCGATGGTCAGAAACACATCTGCAGTGCTTTCCTGTTGCATAAAGAAAATGGAATCCGTAAACACTATTCCTGGGGGAATTCGATGCAATGACATCAGCGCTCCTGCCCATTGCCTGTCCCGCAAGCTTCTGGTAGGTCCTCTAATCCCCTTGGCCGTCCTTTCCTGCAGAATGCTATTTCCTTATCAGGAAGAGAGACTCAGATGCCTGGATGAGAGAACTGCCTGCTTGCCTAGGCTTAATTTGAGTTACTTCAAAGAAGAGAATGGGTCATAAAAGCAGACAATGAAGCTTGCTTCTTGTTTGGAACCTGGTTTCCGTCAGGCTCGGCTTAGATCCAAGAGAATGAAATATAAGGGTTGTTGCCACCGCCTGGCTTGACTCAAAGACCACAAGTGCCATTACTGACACTGGAGAAAACATCCACTGAAAACAAGTTGTTTTGCAGTTATTGCCTCCTTCCCAGAAACAAGGAGTTACGACTCCTAGATTTTAATAGGGCGATATCCAGAGATTCCGTAGGAGATGTTGCCACCCTATTGTCTGCGGAGATTCTAAATTGTCTCAAAGCTGCTTTTTTTCCCCCCAAAAGGCAACTAGGCTTTTTTTTCCTTGAGGAAGAAGAAGGAAAACGTCTCACTTCTTATCCAAGAAACTTCATCAGTTGTGATGGCAGGTGATGGAAGGATATTCTATGCTGCAGCTTGGTCAAGTCAGTTTTGGGACACAGCACTCTTTATTTCAATTTGTATTCATCCCCTTTCTTATGTCCTGCAAATTGCAGTTGGGGTGATGCCAACTGTATCGGTAGCAAATCTGTAGGGGTTTGTGTTGTTCCTTTATAACTGCCCTGCATGCAAGCAAGCTGTTCTGTATAATAGCACATAACCCAATTCATCCACATGTTGAGCTTAGCCCTGGATTAATCCTGGTGTATTAAATCAACTACAATGAGCTAACTTCATAATGAATGCTAAGCTGTACATTATACCTGCAAACAACAATGTGTTCACGCAACACACTAAGCCAAACTAAAATTATCTTGCATGCTAGTGAAATACACCACTGCACCCAGATCACTTGCGTAGCTAATTCCAAATGTTTTGAGGATTTAAGGGATGAGAAATCTAGCAATATGAGAACACTCAAATTAGCAATAACACCAAGCCATAGACTTATATACTGCTTCATAGTGTTTTACAGCACGCTCTGAATGGTTTACAATATCAGCATATTGCCCCCAACAATCTGGGTTCTCATTTTGCCAACCTTGGAAGGATGGCAGGCTGAGTCAACTTTGAGCTTGGTGAGATTCGAACTGCCAAATTGCAGGCAGTGGGCAGAGTTCAACTGCAATACTGCAATTCTAATTACACTTGAATTGCAATGCTCCTTGGGACAAGTAGTTTTCTAGTCATTGTAGTTATTCCCATCAAGCTTCTATAAGATACCTCCAAAAGGACACTGATGTTGCTAAAATAAGCTGAATTCCATGCATAATGATGGTCAAGAATCTGTGAGCAAAAGTAGGGCTATCAGATCTGGGCTGCAAGCATACTGTATGTACCACTACCAGGTAGAAGGAATGTGTTAAAGCTTCCAGTAGCTTTGAGATGGTTACCCTAAATAAAAGTCTTGTCATGTGAACTGGTGTAGCTACACGTGACACTCTGGGAAGAATGGCAAGGGTGAAGGAATGAACAGATGCAGTCAATAGAGCTGAGCATTTCCCACTGCTTATGGACATACAAAATTTCTGCACCAATGTTGGTCTGTCTCCTCCATTGTCAAATTGAGACACTCCTTGTTATGGAGCAAGAGGCCCTGTTGCTTATGAAGTTGCCCTTTATGGAGGTGCAACTTCATTATGAAAGTTAAATTAAGCTTACTTTACAAAGGGCTTCTGTTTGCTGCCCTGAGAACCCATGTTTCTTGTTTGTAAATACTGGTTGCCTTCTTTACTCCTAAATATGGTCATACTTCATCCACTTAGCCCATGTTTTCCCTTGAAAGAGATTCCAAGATCAGGCCTGAAAGCCTTCAGAACTGAAGTGTGATGAAATAAATAACTCAGACAACACATTATTACATTAGGAAGAGGGGAAATAAGAAAATATTAAAATGTAAACTTACAAGCAGAAAAATGACATAAGTGGAACTAATATTAGAAATAAAATGCAAACAGAGAAAATTATTTGTATGAAAATATAAAGTTGGGATTGCTGAAACCCCACCCCGAGAACCCATCAGAGAAAATAAGCAAGGGCAACAACGGAAAGGAGGGGGGATGAGGAAGGGAAAAAAAGAAAGGGTAAAGCAGAGAAAGTAAAGGTGGGGAATTAAGAGTAGGAGAGAGGGTAAGAAAGAAGAGAAGGGAGGAGGAGAGGGGAAAGAGAGGGGAAGAAGAAAGGAGGAAGGAGAGGAGGAAAGAAGGAGGTTGAGAAGGGTGGTTGAGAAGACGGAAGAAGTAAGGTTGTTGCAAAATAAGATGGAGACACGGGGTGGCAAGAAAGTGACCCAAACTGTATTATACGTGTGTTTGTAAAAATAAGACTAATGATGAATAGACAAAACGTTAAATAGCAATTACAAGAATATATATCTATGAATGAATTTGAAAGGGAAAAATAAAAAAAACTTAAAAAATAAAGAACTGCAGTGTGAGATCAGGCAGCTAGTAGAATTTCCAACCTCATGATTTCAGGTAATATCCATGAAGATTGGAGAGGACCCAAATTTCATCTAAAATCACGTGCAGCTTGTCACTCTTTTTTTAAAAAAAAATCACAGACAAATAATAGGTGAACAAACAGTCTGGCTTGATGGAAAACAGCTTCCTGTATTCCTCAAAGGAAGGAACTCTTAGATCCAACATCTGTTTTCTCCTGTTGAAAGAAACCTTAAAGCTGTGATGGTCTCACCGTAAGATATTGCGAGCCTTTACAGCCCTCTGAAGCTGGGCCCACTGTTGCTGACTCCAGATAACCATCCTGCTGTTGTTTACATGAAAACTTCTGCAGGAATGAAACCTGGGTGAATCAAAATATTTCCCTATCGTGCTGGTGGTTTCCTTGAATCCAGACTCTGATTCACCCTTTGACACGTAAACAAAGGAGAAGCTGCTGTGAATCAAAGGACTGATACCCCAGAATAAAAGTCTGCAGGTCTTAACAAAAGCCTAAGCAGTATTAATAGTTCCCTTTTGTTATCATAGTTGGGTGGTGGCTGAAGTCATTTGGCTCCTTGGCATTTTAAAATCTCACCCGCTTATAATCCAACCTACATTTACTTTGCTTGTCTTCATCCTAGACTATTTAACATAGATTGCTAAGCTATATAAAAATTAACTACATTTAGTGACAAGTGGAGAATATTTGTAGCTCAGAGCTGAAAGGAGGGGTTCTTAGTGGTGCTCTTTGAGCTTTGTTGTTTTTTTCAGATGTTTTATAACCCAAACTAGGTAACATCATCCCTGATGTTGATATTGAACACTGATGACATTACCTAGTTCGGTCATGAAACGTCTGCAAAAAAACAACCAAACTCAGAGAGCACAAAGGACCCCTCACTAACCTTCCTTTAATGCCAAACAGATGTGATGTGTGCTATGACTGCAATGCTAAGGCTGGAACCGACGGGGTATCTTACATGCACACAACAAGAAAATCATAACACTGGTGCCCATCTAGCTAAGAATCTTTATCTTGCCCGACAAAGCACTCTCAGCTCTAATTCACGATACTGAGGACTGAGCATGGACTTCCTTCAGGAAAACAATGGGCCATGTAATTGTTCAGTCGCTCCCAAAGCTTTGTGATCTGTTGGACATAATTTTGTCAGGAATGTCTGTCCTTAACTGCTTCTTTAAATTATTGTATACTGATGTTTGAGCCACCGCTAGCCCTGTTGTCTTCTTCTGCCTCTTTCTCTATTACCTTTGATTCTTCCCAGCATCAAGATGTTTTCCAACGACTCTTGCCTTCACATTTGGTATCTTAGCTTTAGCTTCTTTATTAATTCTCCTAGTGAGCTGACTGACTTTGTCTAGTTTTAAATGATTTGTTCTTTTTGCAGACGAGGCATCAGCAACAACTTTCTCCAGCACCACAGTTCAAAGGCATCAGGTTTTCTTTGTCTAGCTTTTCTGATGATCCACCTTTCATAGGGGACATGATTAGGGGACTGGAGACTAAAACATATGAAGAACGGTTGCAGGAACTGGGTATGTTTAGTTTAAGAGAAAGAAGGACTAGGGGAGACATGGTAGCATTGTTCCAATATCTCAGGGGTTGCCACAAAGAAGAGGGAGTCAAACTATTTTCCAAGGCACCTGAGGGTAGAACAAGAAGCAATGGGTGGAAACTAATCAAGGAGAGAAGCAACTTAGAACTGAGGAGAAATTTCCTGACATTTAGAACAATTAATCAGTGGAACAGAAGTTGCCTCCAGAAGTTGTGAATGCGCCAACACTGGAAGTCTTTAAGAAGATGTTGGATAAGCTGTCCATTCTCTATACTGACTGATTCCTCTACTTTATAAACTATGTCTCCAAAAAGACCACCCCCTGGAAAACCTGGCTTTGCTACTTCTGCACCGACATCTGCAACATCCAGTCCTGCCACACAGTCAAAGATTACAGAACTGATGCAACCTAAGAGTACAGAGATGGATTTGCAACAAATGCTCCAGCAACTTATACAGGGCCAGGAAGAAATTAAGAAACAATTAAAGGAAATGAAGGAAGAAATTAAAGAGAATCAAGTCCAAATTTATAAGAATTCACAGAGACTGGACCTTGTGGAGGGTGGGGTGGCAGAGGCGAGGGGGGGGGGGGTAGAAGCATTGCAGAAGGGAAACAAAGAACTTGATATCCAACAAATGAAAACAGAGTTTGAGAGAATGTCCTTTTATCTTAGATTTCAAAATGTTATAGAAGCAGATGGGGAAAATATAAGGGACATTATGACTAATATTTTAGCTGAATACATACATAAAGATAAACAACAGATGGAATGGGAGATAGATCTGGTTTATAGAGTGAATTCAGCATATGCCAGAACACACAATGTACCCAGGGAGGTCCATATTAAATTCCTTAGGAAAAGCACAAGAGACGAAATTCTGGGTGTACAAAGGGGGCAAGCATTGACATATCACGACAGGGAGATAACAATCTTGAAGCAGATCCCCCAAAAAATTAGGGAGAAAAGGAAAAATTATTCGCAATTGGCGAATAAATTATACCAGAAGGGGGTGTGGTTTAGATGGTTGATGCCTGAAGGTATGCTGATATTCTGGGAGGAGACAAGAATTAGAATCAATACACCCATAGAGGCACAGGCCTTTATGGAAAAAAACAAAGCGAACCTAGAAAAAACAGAAGACTCTACAACGGTTATACAGGACACGGGAGGGGCCGGAGCTCTGCCAGCGGGGGGAGAAGGGGCAATACCAAGAAAGCTCAGATCACAAAAATGAATAAGAAAAACACATTGTTATAAACAGACCGAAAGCAATAATGAAATTATATGTAGACTTTATATTATAATATATAAATTGATTGAAAATGTTTCTAGAATTAATATGCTGATTTTATATAATCATGTATTAATGTTTCATACTTAGATGTACTTAATGAGTTTGGAGGGAGGGGGCGTCTGCCACACTTGCAACTGCCAAAATTTGTACACCATTCCACCTACCCTTTTCCCTATAAATGTTTAAAAAAAACCAATAAAATTTTTTGAAAAAAAAAAAGAAGAAGAAGATGTTGGATAGCCATTTGTCTGAAACGGTATAGGGTTTCCTGCCTAGGCAGGGGGTTGGACTAGAAGACCTCCAAGGTCCCTTCCAACTCGGCTATTGTATTGTATTGTATAGCCATATGTTGCAACTGGGAAACGCGGGGTGGGTGGGTGGGTGGGGCAGGGGTGACTGGGCAGGTGGGGTCAGGGTCAGCCAGAGGTGGTATTTGTCAGTTCGGCGAACCAGTTAAAATTTCCACTACCGGTTCTCCAGAACTGGTCAGAATCTGCTGAATACCACCTCTGATGTAGGCCCTGTTCTCACAAGATGCTTAACAAGGGGTTTGGTGTTGTGGGAACAGAAAAAAATATTTCAGCTGACCTTGCCCCTTTTGTCTTATTGAGTGCAACTGTGTGATATCAGACACATTAATCAGATATTTAATTTGCTTGGTGGCTGAGTGAGTTGAGAGCATTATGGAAAAAGGGCTATTATTTGTAATATTACACATTTCTAAAGATGTCTTGTTACGTACTATAATCTACAATCAGCTGTTTGGGGTTAGGTTTCAAAGGAGAGGGTGTGACTAAACTGACCACAGCCATTTCCTTCTTTAGATGCTGAAGGATGCAAACACCATCTTACATCTAACAATATGTTCTAGACATGCTTATTCTAAAACAGCAGATATGGCATCATTTATATATTTACTTATTAAATAAATGCATGTAGCCACGCAACTCACACATAGTGGCTCGGGGCAATGTACAGCATCAAAAACCCAAAGTTAAAAATCCACAATTATTGAACTGGATTGAAGGGGGGGAGGCAGTTAATAGCAATCTGAGGGGAGGAATGAATCTTTTTTTTTTAACCAAATCTTTTCAAAGAGCAAAATGGTGTCTCTCTGTGTGTGTGTGTGTGTGTGTGTGTGGAGATTACCAAATGACAGAAAATAAGGACAATCCCTTATAGGTAGGGCATCTGACAAGTAGAGACATTTTAGAGCAATGTATGGATTGCATAGGAGCAGCAATGAAGTGTGTTTCAGATTCTTTAGACTACAAAGTTACTCATTGTTGTAAGTAACTCAAGGCGGCAAACATACTTAATTCTCTTTCCTGCTCCTCCTATTTTTCCCTCAACAACAACCCTGTGAGGTGAATTGGGCTGAGAGAGAATGACTGGCTCAGCCGGCTTTCATGTCTAAAGCAGGACTAGAACTCACAGCCGCCTGGTTTCTAGGCCAGCACCTTAACCACTACACCAAAGTGACTCTCCACTAATGAAACCACTAACATGGCATAAGCAACATGGCAAACTATTATTGTCCAGAAAGCTGCCAAAAATTGTCATGCAACAGTATAATGGGCTGGACTTAAATTCAGCAGTGTGATTGCTGAGTGAGCGCCGCGCACACAGAGTGGTTGGATGGTTCAAGGAGAAAGGGCAAGTGAGATGTTGCAAATGACTCCTGTTCCAGATCTTCCAACTTTACTCATCATGTTCTAACCACTTTCCTTTTCTTAGCTGCCAGGCAACTGGCATGAGAAAAATAATGCTCTTTGGCACATAGACAACGAGGATTTGTGATTAAAATCACAACTTGTTTACTAGGTCTTTAACTACCACCCAAACTACAGACCTTAAGAGACACTTTTCCCAACACAAAGGTAAGTCCCTTCTGACTGACTGACATATCAGAGCTTGCTCCCCCCCCCCCCCAAAAAAAGGGAGTACAACCAGTTGTCAAAGCAATAAGCAATAACACTAGGTGACTGTGCACCAAAAAAATGGAAAAAGAACTTTTCTAGAAATTTTGCCCATCTGATTAATCCTTCCATTAAAAACCCCTAAAATTTCAGGGCTCCCCTGTTGCACACTAATGAATCTCCATGATTATCTAATCGGCTTATAAATTGATGCATTATTTATTTATTGTACTGTTTGTTTAATTTCTATTCCATCCTCTATTCAGAAGCTCAAAATGGTGTTGGTAGCACTCTCCCCCCCCCCATTTCCCCTGCAACAACAACCCTTTGAAGTAAGCTGGGCCAAGAGAAGGTGACTGGCCCAAAGTCACCAAATGGATAGACTTGATCCTGGGTCTCCCAGTGCCATTATATCACACTGGCTCTGTGGAAGCCAAAACCTCTAACATTCATCTTAAACATTAATAACTTTCTCAGCTCAGAGAGGAATAGCTGTTTTATAGCAAAAAAGCCTGTTGACATTTCTGGATTCGTTCCAAAGCTCCCCCCCCGCCCCCCCCGCAACAACAACAGGAGAGCCTAGAATCCTTCTCTTTCTTTCCGATGCTGTTTCTTTGCTTACTTTCTGCAAGAGATGTACCAGCAATGGGGAGAGTGAGGAGGAGGTAATTAGGGAAGGGGGGGGGTGTCTTATCCAAGAATCTTGTAAACCGGGGAGGAATATTTACTGTAGTAAACACACAAATACATAAAGAAGAGACATAAATACAGTATGTGTCTCTGGATATATGGTGGGCATGGGTTATTGATTGATGATTATGTGTTATCAAGTTGATTATTGATTCTTAGTAACCACATAGATAGATCTTTTCCAGGAGGGATCCCTCCTCATTTTGGTTCTTCAGTTCTTCCCATTGTGCCTTCATTGCTACTGTCATTGAGTCTATCTATCTTCTTCTGGTCATCCTACTCTCCTCTTTCCTTCCGTCTTTCCCAGCATCATAATTTCTCAAGAGAGCTAGTTCTTTGTAGAATGTATGGATAATACAAAATATGGATAATTTAAGCCCTGTCATTTGCACCACAAGTGAGAAGGCTGGGTTGATTTGTTCATCCACTTATTTGTTTACTTAGCTATCTCTGCTATTCTCAGGCAGCTTCCTCAATACCAAAATTTAAAAGTATCAGCACAGTTCCTGTCCTGATTCTTCAGAGTCCAACTTTTCCATAAAGTGACACAGGGAAAACCACTGAAGCCAGGTGGACATTTCTTCCATCAATGTCTTCAGACAATGCTGGCTCCTTGGCTAGAAAATGGAGATAAGCACCGTCCGCTAGAGTCAGACACAACTGGGCTGGGGAAACCTTTACTTTTATCTTTGCATTTCTTATGGCTTAGATTTAATGTGTTGCCCACCCCAACCACACTAAATGGTGGGACAGTTACCCGAAAACATACCAATCTAAATCATGAGCTGAAAAGCAAGAGAGAATCCCTGGTGTTTTTTGCAGAAACTACTACTTGTAAAGTTCAGTCCTGCATGTTTCCCATGTTCTTTTTAAATCTTGTCCTTGTTAATATAATTTTAGTGTGGCTTTCTGGGTATTTTGAGAAAGAGAAAAGTGACTAACACAGCACATGCCTATTTAAAAATAAATCCTATCAAATACTTCCCGATAAGGGTATGTTTGTTACATGAGTGGGCTACATTTGGCCCTTTAGAGGTGGTTTAATTCAAACTTTTCAGAGCCTAACCAGCAAGTCAATGAGAGAGAGAGAGAGAGAGATGAGGAGGAGTGCAGATCCAACTGCAAGGTATCACGTTGCTCACTTTTGACCTGTTTGGGCGGGGCAACCTTCCAAGAATTACAGACAACTTGCAATCCCCAGGCCTCTTTCTACTAAACAAGATTGCACGGCTGGCATTGATGAACAAATTGCCAAATTATGCATGTTCCAACCTTAAAATAAAAGTGGTGTGTTAATCTTAGGATTTGTTTTCAACAGACATCAAAACAGTGGAAGGAAACCTTATGCCCTCTAAACCAGCGCCCCCCCCCCCAACCTTGTGGGCAACAGGGACCTGTTCCATGGAGAGAGGTTTTTCTGCATACTGGAGGGAGCGTGGTTTTGTGTGCTGTCTGCATCCCGTGGATGGGGCTTTGCTTTTTTTTTCATGGACCGGTTTCTGGCATGCTGTGGCTCATTGCTAGTCCACAGACCAGGGGTTGCCCCCCCCCCCTGCTCTAAACAGCCCCATTGCCTGCTTGGGCAAACTCATCCAGTTGCCAGAGCCTGGATTCTGAAAGTTAATACTGATCTCTAAAGTGACAAAATTCTCCCCAACTTCATTGTTGGATAGGGAAGCGAGAGCTCAGAGAAATCCTGCTGTATCATTACTAGCTCTGCTCCTAAGATATTTTTTTATGAACCAATCATGCCCTGAGTCACTCTGCTGAATATATATATATATAAACCTCTGCCAGGCTGAAGCTTGATTAAGACTGGAACATTTTCTTTCTTTGAATCATTAAAAAAAAGTTCTTGAGAAATGTCTCCCACAAATATTTCCCTGGGTGAGAAACTACTTAGTACATCTTGCCCCATTAGATGAATCACGGAAAATAGATCATCTCGGCTTTTCTTCCTTGTCAGCAGAAAATCCATATTGGCTGTGAATTAGCAGGGCTGATGTTGACCTTGCAACACCAGATGTGTTGAGTTTGGTCGGACTCGGCCTACGGGCCTTGAGTTTGACGTCTCTGGTGTAGTAGCTTTTCCCACTGAGAAGTCAAAACATGCACAGTGAAATCTGACCCTTGTTATCCGATATCTCACAAAGAAAAGGGAGTCAAACTATTCTCCAAAGCACCTGAGGGCAGGACAAGAAGCAATGGGTGGAAACTAATCAAGGAGAGAAGCAACTTAGAAATTTCCTGACAGTTAGAACAATTAATCAGTGGAACAACTTGCCTCCAGAAGTTGTGAATGCTCCAACATTGAAAGTTGAAACAATTGGACACCCCTTTGTCTGAAATGGTATAGAGTTTCCTGCCTAAGCAGGGCATTGGACTAGAAGACCTTCAAGGTCCCTTCCATCTCTTCTCTTCTCTTCTCTTCTCTTCTCTTCTCTTCTCTTCTCTTCTCTTCTATTCTATTCTATTCTATTCTATTCTATTCCACTTGCATTTCATTAATTGTACTTCAATGCTAGCTACCTTTGGGGAACTCAATAGATACAGAAGAGAGCTCCTCTCACATTTTCCCCATGGCAACAACCCTGTAAGGATGCTGGGCTGAGAGAGACACTGGCTGACCCGGTCGGTTCTTTCCTAGGATAGGGACTTCAGTCTGAGTCAGAAAACGTTCCATTCGGTTCAGAGCAACTTCATGACTCTTTGAATGAGTAAATGAGAAAGAAGGGAAATAAAGCCCTGTTATGGTTATGTTTACAGTATATCTGTGTTTATAATGACGGCAGCAGCCTTCTCTCTTTGACACATTGGACTGTAATTCATCATCATCATCAGCTCACATGGTCGGTGGCTGGGGAGTCTGGTCAATGCTAGGACAAGAGTGGGTGGGGGGTGATTATGGAAGAGGAAACCAGGTTCACATAGAGCAGTGCCCCCAACCTTTTGGGCCCCAGGGACTGGTTCCATGGAGAGAGGTTTTCCCATGTACCAGTAGGTTCGTGGTTTTGTGTGATGCCTACATCCTGTGGATCGGGCTTTGCTTGTTTGCAAGGCCCGGTTTCTGCCATGCTATGGACTGATAGGGGTCCACGGACCAGAGGTTGGGGACTAGGGTTGCAATTCAGCCAGTTCTATCCGGTTCAGGTAAATTGGTACCGGCAGGAGGCTCCACCCACCTGCCCAGACATCATCATGTCCCATTTTTTACACCCTGCTCATGTGCAGATGCTCCTGCGCATGTGTGGAAGTGGCGTGTACGCTCACATTTGCGAACTGGCAGCGAAGGTAAGTATCAGGCCTGCAGCCGTATTTTCTTTTGGATTTTTGGCCTGCCACACTTCCTATTATTCTACTATGCATTTTCTATTGTGGGAAAATGGAAGGGGGGATTGTAGGAGTTAGATGCTATGTAGCCATAACAAAATTCTTTCTAGAAAGCTAAGGTCATCCTTTGTCTCTGCATCTCTGCACCTGACCGGAACTGGATGGGTGGAACTGCCAGCATGGCACTGGAAGATTGGACCATATGATGGACTTGTGAGTGTGGGGGCAGGATCTTGAACTTTCAACTGGGTGGGGAAAACCGGGAAGCTTTCAGATTCGGGTTTTCCTAGATGTGCCAACATGTCTCTCTTAATAAAGTGGAACTTTGAGCAATACTTTGCCTTGGACTCTGATTTACTTTTGGATGCTATTTGGAACCCTGACAGTAAGCTGATTTCACCCCTGTTGGGGACCCCTGTCATAGAGAACATCTAGATCCAGAGCCCTTGTTAAGTTGACATTTCACAAAGATAGGGACTGGGCTCAAAAAGGGCAGACATTTTGGGGAGTGGGGAGACGTGCAACGTGTGGTCTAGTGGTTAATGCATCAGGCTAGAAATCAGGAGGCTCTGAGTTCTAGTTCTATCTTAGGCATGAATCCAGCTGGGTGACCTTGGGCCTGTCACTGTCTCTCTCCAGCCCTAGGAAGGAGGTCATGGCAAACCACTTCTGAAATCTTGCCAAGAAAACTGCAGGGACTCTTCTAAGCGGTCACCAAAAGTCAGTGTTGACTCGAAGGCGCACCTACCTATGCAAATGCTAAACAGTCTCTCTCTAAGTGAGGCGATGCAGTATCCCTTTGGATGTGCGGATCACATATTCTTCATTTGATTTTTAAAAAGGACCCATTGCCTTTCAAAGCCAAATTTCCCCAAGGGAGCTTGAAATGGGTTTATCCACCAAGACTGACACAGTCCCCAGCTGCTGCTCTTCAAATATCTTTGGACCTCAGCTCCCATCTTCTCCAGACTTCAAGCTATTCTGGCTGGGAATGATGAGATCTGTAATCGCACCCACGTTTCCTGCAGTTTGAAGAAATTGGCCTTACTTAGCACTTCCCTTTTTTTTTTACTAGCTAGGCCTGGATGGGTGATGAGCTACTGCAGATGTACTTGGCCAGCTGCCAAGACAATTCTCTTGGCCAGGACTGCCTGGCCAGCTGTCAGCAGACCAGGGGAGGGCGTGAAGGGCATATAGGTCCCTTGTTTGCTTGCCCAATATCGTGCAATTTCTGCTGCTTCGAATGGGCAGGGCCTCCTATGATCATTTCCTCTGCACATTGTTCTGACTTTTTCGGTATGGGGAAATAACACAGAAACACCCTTTATCCCCGTTCTTTGGCCCAAAACTGTACTGACGGCGGAGGGAGCAGACGCCGCTATAAAATATAGCCAAGGAATGTGGGATTGTAAATACAGACACTTTGGGGCATTCAAGAGTCTAGTCTGTCACCATAAAATGGTCCGGCATTCGTGGCTTGGTGAGCAAATTCCTGTCCGGTTTTCCTGCTGATTGAAAAGAACATTCCCCCACCCCCACCCCCTGCTTTTCAATCAGCAGGAAAACCGGACAGGAATTCCAGCCAGCAGGAAAATCTGGACAAGGTGGGAAAAGCCGAGGCTTGAAGTCCATGACGGCGGCCTACCTAACAGGGCTGTATGGTTCGTAGCAGTGATTTGTAATTGAAAGAACCTTGTGCATTTACTAAAAATAATAATAATAATAATTCAGTGTTATATTACGGTGGTGTTGAATTCTAACATTCCCACATTGTGAATCCAAAAGCCATATCTTTCCCTGTGGCAAGGTATAATTGTTCCGTGTTATTGAGCAGATGGAATCGGGGCTGCATTTCCTGAGACTTTAAGCTAGGCAGATCCTCAACTCAGGAAGCCTGTGAGGGATCATCCTAGGTAGGGAAATACAGGTAGTCCTCAGCATAACGACCACAATTGAGCCCAAAATTTCTGTTGCTAAGCTTCTTTTGTTGAGTGAGTTTTGCTCCACTTTATGACTTTTTCTTGTCACAGTGATGAAATGAATCGCTGCAGTTGATAAGTTATTAACCCGGTTGTTAAGTGAATGTGGCTTCCCGCCTTGACTTTGCTTGTCAGAAGGCCACAAAAGGGATCCCATGACCTTGGGACACAGCAACGGTCATAAATATGAGCTAGTTGCTAAGCGTCTCAATTTTGATCACATGCTGCAAAAGTCCTAACTGTGGCCATAAGTCACATTTTTTCAGTTGCACTGTTGCTTTGAACAGTCACTCAATGAACTGTTGTAATGCGAGGACTGCCTGTAGTCACATTTGCTCAGCAAACTGTCAGCATTGACCTACAGATCAGAAGCGTTGAGTTACTTCTTTGGGCCCCCAGAAAGACTGCAAGTTATCCCCCTCCTTTGGGAAAATAAAGATGAAGTCCAGGAGAGGTGTGAAGAACATTTCAGTTGTACATCGTTACAATAAATCCACCTACTCCAAAGTTTCATCGTATTATTTTCATTGTTCATTTGTGTTCATTTTGTTCTTTGGATTTTTAGAGGAAGAGTGTACATTAAGACTACGATAAAGGGGGTGTGGTGGCAAAAGGTTTAGGAATCTCTGCCCCAGAACAATGTTGAATATTTGATATCTATCTATCATCTATCTATCTATCATCTATCTATCTATCTATCTATCTATCTATCTATCTATCTATCTATCTATCTATCTATCTATCTATCATCTAATGGCTCTCTGTGTGTGTGTGTGTGTGTGTGTGTGTGTTCCAGCATAACTCTGGAACGCGTCGAGCAATTTCAACCAAACTTGGTACACAGATTATTTACCCTCTGGAAACAAATACTGGGGGGGGGGAGACACCCCTAACACCCCAGGTGTGTGTGTTCTGTTAAGATACAGCCGGTTGTGCCTTAAAATGGCTTCTACTGTACAGCGCTGTGGAGTTGCCATGGTAAAGGATTCACAGTACTCCACAAGGGGGCTCCCTCTGGTAAGGGGGAAAATCCAACATTAGAAATGGTGGCGATATTCATGGAAGGAGGGTTGGGATAAATAAATACCTGGGCAGCACTGGGTTATCAGCTAGTGACATATAAAAGACTTGTGAAACAAGCAAGAAATGTAATTGAAAAAGAGGGTATTAAGAAGCTAGAAGGATTGTGCCTAATTGACAACAAAATCCGAAGTGAAGCCCTCAGGACGTACAGCTCTCTGGTTCTATAGTATCACCCCAGAGGACCTCTGCCTTGGGTCCTACACCCATCAACTCTGAATTGATGCATTATGTGGAGGATCTTAGTTCAGTAGTTGCAAATCTTATTGCTATCATTGTTGCAGCCAGAAAGTAACATTGGCATATGTCTAATTTGGTGCAAAGTACTCCACATAGCTGACTGTTAAGGATGTATCCCAATGCAATATGCAAGGACACCTGGTGGTTAAAAAAGATATTGCAAAGACTCAGAGAGAGACAGCTAAAGCCATGCTATGAATAATTGCAGGGGTGGGGTATATATTAGAAAAAGTTGCATGCAATACTTGAAAAAGGGCTGCTATGGATAGATGATCTCTTTTTGGCCTGTAGAAAGTTAGCACCCCACTCCTCTCCTACAAGAATGAAATATTGTAAGCAATATTAAAAAGGCAGAATATTTCCCCTAAAAGAGAAATAGAAATCTTAAGACAGAAACTCAGCCCCAGCTCCCTGTCCCCAGCAGATGTTTTAGTTATTTACAAGACTAAAGACTGGACCAGCTTATCTACAAAACAATAGACCTTTACCCTCAGGACATAATAGGATTAGTCCTCTACCCATCTCACCACATGGAACCTGGGAAGATTGCATCACCCAGCAAAGTTCAACCAAGCCTGGGACTCAAGACAGCCTACAAAGTTACCCCCATGGGAGTCTGACAACCAATCAGAATACATGCCCTTGCCACAGGAACAGGAAGCAAGTTCAAAGACCAAGAGAGGGTATACATCTCTCTCTCTCTCTCTCTCTCTCTGTGTGTGTGTGTGTGTGTGTGTGTGTTTGTGTTTGTGTCTGTCTCTCTCTGTGTGTGTCCCTCTCTCTCTCTCTCTCTGTGTCTCTCTCTCTCCCTCTCCCCCATGTGCTCAATTTCCAAGGACCTCAAACCATATGGTCCTGTCCACCATTAAACCATCTTCCCAAACAATCTCCATGTTTCCAGTGTCTTTCTCTCCACTTGGAACTGAATCCAGATGGACATTTCTTCCAACACCATAGACCAAATTGGCCTACAAGAAAGACTAAAGGTAGAATATAAAGGAGTCTGACAACCAATCAGAATACATGCCCTTGCCACAGGAACAGGAAGCAAGTTCAAAGCCCAAGAGAGGGTATAAATCAATCTCTCCCTCCCTCCCTCCCTCTCTCCCTCCCTCCCTCCCTCCCTCCCTCTCTCCCATGTGCTCGATTGCCCAGGATCTCAAACCATGTGGTCCTGTCCACCATTAAACTATCTTTCCAATCTGCCTCCATGTTTCCAGTCTCTTTCTCCCCACTTGGAACTGAACCCAGATGGACCTTTCTTCCAACAGGCCCTGGAGTTCTCTGTAGCGGCCTATTGTTGAAAGGAGGAAGAGCGCACTTGATCAACCCATCCCAGGTGTCTGATCAATCCAGCAGGTATTTGGGGTGAGTTACAACTTGGAACGAGGGCCTTGGAGCAGATTGCATTGCTCCGCTGCAGATTCTTTGTGTCCATGTTTGCCAAAAGAGTCCCTTGTTTTACGAAGATGCTGCAGGAGATGAAGCAATGTAAAGGGTACCTAGAGTTCCACTGGAGAAAGGCAAGGAGTGAATCCAACTGAGCACATGTGAGCCTTTATTTGAACTACTATGGTATAAAAAGACTGGTAAAATGGATTGACTTCCCCACTCTTACTGCATCTGAACCAAGCCAGCCAGTTTGGGTAGCCAGGTTCCTTCTTGGTAAGAAGGATTGGGGGAATTACTGCTGGTCCACAATGAGGACTATTCTCAACATCTGTCAGATAAAATCACTTGGGTTCACTTTGAATTTGATTCCAACCAGGCAGGTCATGTTGAAGTAAATGAGGCACATCAGTTATTTGGGTGGAGCTTCAGCTGGTTGAGTAAGTGGACAGGGTCCTTGTGGTTGTGAACTCTGCTGCCCTTATTCTGATTGGTTAAGGCCTCCCAGGAGGTGTTGCATTCAGCGGTGGGTTTCACTTATTTTTGCCACCAGTTTGCCTCACATGTACATGCTTGCTTCACAGGCGCATGCACCTTTCGTGCATGTGCATGGCCTTCCGCACATGTGCTTTGCTCATGCGCATGCCTTTCATGCATGCACCCACCCTAAAAATGTGGCTAAATAGCATGGGATAGAGCTGGGGCAGGAAGCTAGCCCCACTCGCGATCTCCGCTACCAGTTCGCCCGAACCAGTCTGAACCCGCTGAATACCATCTCTGGTTGGGTTGCTGGGTACAAGTAATGATTACCTCTTTACAGGAAATCTGACAATTTGCTTCCTTCTTAAGAAAACATCCTTGGACTTGAACTCTGTTGGACAACCTCGCTAGAGTACCGGTAAGTTCTTGAGATGGTAGTGAGCATTCAGCTCCAGAGGGCCCTGGATGAACCATGGACCCTTTTCAAATGGAGGTGAATTCAGGCTAGGATATAGTATCGAGATGATGTTGGTTGTGCTTGCGGATAACCTCTGGAGGGCTCAGGATAGGGTTGGGACAGGTTCTGACAAGCTCTGGAGAACTGGTAGCGGAAATTTTGAGTAGTTCGGAGATCCGGCAAATACCACCTCTGGCTGGCCTCGGAGTGGGATGGGAATGGAGATATTGCAGTATCCTTCCCCTGCCACGCCCACAGAACGGGTAGCAAAAAAAATTAAATTTCACCACTGGGCTGGGGTATCCATGCTAGCCTTCTCAGGTCACTTCTCTGCAACATAGGATACTGCAATGTGCTCCATATGAGGCTGACTTTGAAGACCACTCAGAAACTTCAGCTGTTTCAGGAAGCAGAAGCATGTGAAGTTCTGGGTGCCCCATAGTTTGCCCCTGTTGCACTCTGTGCTGCAGGAGTTGCATTGCTCCCAGTTTCTTTCCTGGGTCCCTTCTTTTCAATGTTGTCATCTGCTGGGACCCAGGCAGATTTTTTCTGTAGCAGTGCCTACTATAAGGGACATAACATCTCTTGAAATACATAGGAAGGTCATCCCTTCCTGCCTTCCAGAAGACCATTAAGGCCTGACTTAGGATCTGGGTATTCTGTAAGGAGGAATGGGGAGAAGAGCCCAAGGTTTGTGGTTCTGTGATGTGATTGTTATGGCACTTAGTAGTGTAAGAAAGTTTTTTAAATGCCTTTTTTATTTGTTTAATTGTTAGTTGCCCAGAGTTATTGTACATAATAAGGGCAGTCCTGCACAAAAGAGTTGATGGGTTTTAAAAGCCACGCAGATTCCATCGGTCAGAACTGGAAGTAACATATGTAGTTGAATTTCCTAATTCCTTGCTTCAGAATATCATTTTATCTAACCTCGTAAAGCTTGGATATATTACCCACTGAAAATAATTTCTTCCAAACAAAAAATGCAGAATAGAAGTTAAACACGTGCAGTTAGCGCCTGTGTCATCCCAGGATTTGATTGGATTCATTCATTGTACCAAGCCAATATTGTACATGACTACAATGTATTTCCCGAAACACAATTGGCAGGGCTGACTTAACATACTTGCCATAACATAATTTATTTTGGGCTAAACTTGCCTTAGAATTCAGCAAGCGCTGAAAAAAGAGGATTAAGAAGCTTTTTCTGAGTCTGCAAAGGTAAGTAGAACAGCGAGGCAAGGGGGGCGGGGAACAGCTATGCCACGCAATTTAGATTCTGCTTTCCTGCTTTCTAGTGAATATAAATCGTGCGGCACAGCTGATAGTCACACAGCTGATCGTCGGAACCAGTAGTTAAAAAATGCTACCAGTTTGGGTGAACCGGCAGTTCCCACGATTAGCTGTGCGGTAATCAGCTGTGTCGTACAGCTGATTTTCGGAATTACCGATTCAGATGAACCAGTAGCATTTTTTTTACTACCAGTTCGTGTGCACCGGACCAAACCGGTAGCATTTCGCCCCTGCTCTAGAGTCTAGGTAGAGCATACAATGCTCTCTTCTTCTGTGTCACGATGTAAAAAAGATGTGGAGACTCTAGAAAGAGTGCAGAGAAGAGCAACAAAGATGATTAGGGGACTGGAGACTAAAACATATGAAGAACGGTTGCAGGAACTGGGTATGTTTAGCTTAAGAGAAAGAAGGACTAGGGAGACATGATAGCATTGTTCCAATATCTCAGGGGTTGCCACAAAGAAGAGGGAGTGAAACTATTCTCCAAGGCACCTGAGGGTAGAACAAGAAGCAATGGGTGGAAACTAATCAAGGAGAGAAGCAACTTTGAACTGAGGAGAAATTTCCTGACAGTTAGAACAATTAATCAGTGGAACAGAAGTTGCCTCCAGAAGTTGTGAATGCTCCAACACTGGAAGTCTTTAAGAAGATGTTGGATAGCCATTTGTCTGAAATGGTATAAGGTTTCTTGCCTAGGCAGGGGGTTGGACTAGAAGACCTCCAAGGTCCCTTCCAACTCTACTATTGTATTGTATTGTATTGCCACAGTAACAACCATGTGAGGAAGGTTGGCAAAAAAAAAGGGGGGTGACTGCTCCAAAACACACAGCGAGCTTCCACAGCTCAAGGCAAACCACAACCTGGCTCTCTTGGATGCCTTCCCAGTCCCTTAACTTTACCCCATGTTGTAGGATACCAGTTAGATCCAATTTATTGTTCGCCGAACCCTCCCTCCCTCTCTTTACATACTGTGGGGCAATTGCTGAGTTCTTCAATTAGATCAGCTATTTGCATGCCCATCTGTGTGAGTCCTCCCCTCAAGGGATCACTCGGGGGGGGGGGGGGGGGGAGGACCTGTCCCTTGCTGAACTAAGCCCTTCAATTACATTTAGTTGTGGAAGAAGGCAAGCAGAGGAGGCAAGATGCAGAGTTTTCCTACCCCAAAACTATAATCTGCTACATAATGTTCTTCTGCTCCCCCCCCCCCCCAAAAAAGCCAATGCAGCTCTTTTTTCTGCCTTAATGCATTTTTTTTCTCTTTGGAATTTTGTGGGGAACTTCTTTTTACACTGGTTTCTTTTAATTTTTCAATGTAATAAATGCCAGCGCGAGACCTTTAGATTGATGTCAGTCTGCTTTAGCAGTTTCATTCCCCAAGGACATCATAGGTTAGGCCGTGCAGACTGACAAAATTGATTGGTTTCTGGAATGGAACAAACCCTCCATGTAAAAATCCTTTGGAAATTCTGTACAGTAGTAGCCTTTCCCAACATCCTTCTGGAAATGGATGTTCCAGAATTCTTCTAATTTCCATTAATATTTTGTTTGGCTGTATCTTAGGGGAAGATGGGTTTGGCTGGCTGCATTGCTCACCTCTTCTGCTGTTTCCTGTCCTGTCCAGTGTAGAAGGCAGGCAGGCAGGCATATACTTCCTTGTCTACTCCTTTTGGTTGCTTAGCAACGCTATGTTGCCCTTGCACAGAGACAATGTAGAGTGATGAGATGAGATGAGACCATTCATGTTAGTGGAAGCTATTTTCTAAGAAAAAAAGAGGTAACCTTAACTCTAAAGTTTGGAGAGGTGCCAGGAGCCAAACTTAGAAAATTTGTTGACAGGTGATTAATAGTTAGCTACTGATAATGGCAATTCAGTAGGGATCAAAAGGCTTTGACCATGTTTATAGATACATTAAAGATGGTTGATACAATGTGCTTAGCCAAGTTAGGAGAAGACCTGATGGATGGGGTCACACACAATATCCAGCTTGATTAAGGTCTGTCTTAGTTAGATTTCTTGCTGCATTTATTCAGGATAGAAATAGTGAACTCCAGTTGCCGTTTTGTGAACGAGTCCCTGCATACATTTTGTAGTGTTACTTACAATGTTTTTTTAAAGCAAAAATTCTCACTATCTCAGAAAGGTTGAATATATTTGAATTACGATGCTTATTTAATATGTGAAATAAGTAACTATATCTGACAGGTGGGCTCAGCAGTTAGTTTCTCAGAATGACTCAATCCCACTGACTATTATCCAGAAGAACTGTTCATATACACCTAAAACAGATGATGACTATAATCCCAGGTTTCCTGGACATGTTCATGTTTATCTATTGTACCATGTCGAAAGAATTTTACACTTGGTTTCACGTCTTGCACTCAAGCATATAATAGCAATAGCACTTAGACTTAGATACCGCTTCACAGTGCTTTACAGCCCTCTCTCAGCAGTTTATAGAGTCAGCCTATTGCCCCCAACAATCTGGGTCCTCAGTTTACCCACCTTAGAAGGATGGAAGGCTGAGTCAACCTTGAACTGGTGAGAATCGAACTGCTGGCAGTCGGCAGAATTACCCCGCAATACTGCATTCTAATCACTGCACCTCCACAGCTCTTAAGCTTTAAGAAACAAAGGTTTAATAACCAATTAGGCAGTGTCTAACCTTCTAGATGTATAAAATTGGATATATGTCCAGTTCCATCACTGTACCCTGCAGTGTACTTGACTTACAATCATTCAATTAGTGAACTGTTTTTGAGTTTCGGCAGCATAGAAAAAAGTGAATTATGACTGGTCCTTGCACTTACGACGGGGGCAGAATTCCCACAGACACATGACTAACCAGCATGTACTTACGATAGTTGCAGCATCCCAGAATCGCATGATCACCATTTGCAACTTTTCCAGCTGGCTTCCGACGAGCAAAGTCAATGGAGGAATGTCAAATTTGCTTAATGATTTATGATTCACAACAATTGCAATGATTTGCTTAACAACCATGGCAAATACTACCTAGAATGCAGATTACGTGTCTGTGTGAACCCTGCGTTTTGTAAACCTACGTTACCATCTTTTCTATATCAGCGCATAATAAATCTGATGCTTTCAGGGAAAGAATTTAGAAGGGTGTATTGCCAGGATAGATTTTGGGGGAAGTTGAGGTTTTTAAGGGGTTAGTCGATGTTTAAGGCTCTTACTTTGCCATATAAGCTCCTCGTTCCAAATATATATAATGCTTCTATAACTGCCTGGTTTGGCTCTGTAACCCAACAGGACAGACGCAGACTTCAACGGATAATTAGAACTGCAGAAAAAACCAACCTGCTTTCCATTAAGGACCTCTATATTGCATGAATCAAAAAGAGAGCTGTGAAAATAACTACAGATCCCTCACATCCTGGACATAAATTGTTTCAACCTCTACCCTTAAACCGACGCTATAGAGCACTGCACACCAAGGCAACTAGACACAAGAACAGATTCCCCCCCGAATGCCATCACTCTGCTAAACAACTAATTCCCACAACATTACCTACTAAGACAGCATTACTATTATTCTTTTCTTCCTTCCTAGTATCTATCTCTTCCCACTTACGACTATAACCATGTTGCTTGCATCTTTACAATTTATATCGTTTTATTTGTTTCCTAGTATGATTTGATTGCTTATTAGTAACCTATGACTATCACTATAGTAACCTATGACTATCACTAAGTGTTGTATCTTATGATTCCTGATGAATGTATTCCATTTTATTTTTCTTTATGTACACTGAGAGCATTTGCACCAAAGACAAATTCCTTGTCTGCCCAATCATACTTGGCCAATAAAGAATTCTATCCTATTCTATGTTGTTTGGCTCCATTCAGTTGAAGGTATGATGTGCTCAGCCGTAATTCAGGAGGGCTAAGGGCCCCACAGAAAAGATGGCAATTCTCTACATGCAGCCTCTGGAGCTGCACTTCCTGCACCTCTGAACAGTGGGCTCAGCACACTCTGTGAACCGAGCCAAATGGGGCTTCTTCAAGAAGCTATGCTTAACACAGTCACAGTTTCTATTCAGTAAGTGTAAAGAAAACAAATAAATACTTTCTTCTTCTTCTTTGTTCAGTAGTACAAATGACAGTCTGCCTCCAAACTTGTAAATGTGTTGGTTTGAGCTGAAACGAGGACATAACCTTTTTGTTGTTGTTATTGTTGTTGCCAGATCTTAAGGATGGTGATTTGAATTTGTTGGTCTCGGGGCACTCTTCCTTGGCATTTGGGAGTTTTGTTGCCTCCAGGCTTCCCCCTCCTTCTGCTTCCCTGGAGAACCGGGGGGGGGGGGGGCAGGAGAGGAAGGGACATATGGTGATGCTCTGAGCTGAGCCTTGGGAATGGTGCCCAGCCACACATGCAGCTCCTTAATTTTGGCAAAGCAGCAAATGATGCTGGAGCAGCTGATTGGAAGGCCTTCTCTCTAAGCCTAATTCCTTCCTGCCTCCCTCCCCCCACCTCCAAATGAGGTGAATCATCACGGAATCCCACCCTCGCCTCCTGTATGGGGTGCAGGAGAGGCCCAACACAGGGAGCAATGTAAACAAACAATGGTAACCATGATGACTTCAGTCTGGGAGAGTGGGATTTGAGGTGGGGTCAATACTGGAGCACTGCTAGATTTCTCCCTCCCCCACCCCCACCCCTTGCCATGAGAGAAGAAGAGAAACACAATCCTGCTGATTTGCATGCTTAGGTGGAGGATAGGACTTTTTGTTATGGCTCACGGTAGCTTTCCCTATCAGAACCCGCTTGAAAAGACTGAGCACATAACGGACTATCAGCTATGAGGGGTCCTTGATGCTCTCTGAACTTGGCTGTTTTCTTGCAGGTGTTTCATTAGCCAAACTAGGTAACATCACCAGTGCTAGCATACCTGATGATGTTACCTAGTTTGGGTAATGAAACGTCTGCAAGAACACAACCAAACTCAGAGAGCACCAAGGATTCCTCATTTCGACCCTGAGCTACAAATATTCTCCTTTATTGAGAATATCAGCTAGCTGGTTGGAATGGCTCATCGGGAGCAGAATGCCAAGCACTGGACAAAGGGGGGAGATCAAGGATCAATTGCTGTTTAGTAGTCGCGGTGGCTAGATTCACATAACATAAGATATCAGAACCCAAACAAGACACTGGAAAGTTTGGTACACTGGATAATCCCAGTTGTTACAAAACGGTCCTAAAGTAGAATAAAATATGGATTAAAATATAAGAATGAAGACGTGGCATAAAAGGGACAGTTAGAAGCTTGCTTAAAGGGAGAGGGAAATGTCATCAGCCTTCAACCACAACATGTTCCAGTAAATGTCCCTATGTCAAAAGTCCAAAACCACAAGGTTCAATTAAAGTTCGCATAAAAACACATAGTCAGTACCTATGGCCCAAGACAAAAGGAGAAGTAAGATCCCCATCTCCTTATAAGGCTTTTTCCTCAAGGTAACCAATAAGAAATGAGTTAAGCATTTCCATGTTACGCTGCCTTTGAGAATGTATAAGAATGTGTGCTTCGATAATGAAGGTGGTTCAGAACTTGCAATGCTAGCCGTAGGCTAACTTTCTGAACCTGGCTGCCAAATAAACTCCTCCTGTATCCTGAGAAGTCTAAAGTCTGTCATTTTCTGCAACAGTCCGATGCTGAATCAGACCAATGATTGGCCTGTTAGTCCCAGCTTTGTGATCAACTGGAAAGACAAATGACTTCAGATTTTCGACATGACAGTGCACATGCATGCCGTTGCATGTGCGTGTGTGCACGTTTGGCACGTGATGACAAAAAGGTTAGCCATCAGTGCCCTAGCCTAGACCAATTCAGACAGGTGGCTGTCCAGTTTTAAAAACCTCCAGTGATGAAGCCCCTACAACTTCTGGAGGCCAGCTGTTCCACTGGTTAATTGTCCTCACTGTTAGGAAGTTTCTCCTTGATTCCAGACTGCTTCTTGATTAGTTTCCATCCATTGTTTCTTGTCCAGCCCTCTGGTGCTTTGGAAAATAAATTGACCCCCCTCTTCTTTGTGGCGGTCCCTGAAATACCGGAATATTGCTATCATGTCATCCCTAGCCCTTCTTTTCTCTTGACTGGCCATAACCAATTCTTGTTTTTGTCTCCAGGCCTTTAGTTAATTTAGTTGCTCTTCTTTGCACTTTTCCCAAAGTCTCAACATCTTTTTTGTAATGTAAAAGAACAATCCTTTGAGATGAATTAGGCTACGAGAGAGTGACTTTAAACCAGTCTGGACCAGATGATTCTGTAGCCACAAACATAGGATTGCTAGCCAAACTGTAGCCTCCAATCTCAGTGCTGTACTGCACATACATACATCTGGCTATCATAAACACAGTTTTCATAAACCCAGACTACATTTTTTTCATAAGATAGAAAAATGGAATCAGATCCCAGCTGCATCCCATATGATAGCTGATTTTGCACCCAACCATTTGAAAGCAGCTGAGATAAAGTGCCCTCTTTGTCTCTGATGCAAACAAACAAACAATCAAACAAAATGGCAATTGCATTTTTGTGAGTCATATTTGAAGTATAATTTGCATGAGATTTATTGTTTCTAGAAGCTGCAAACATGATTCCTAAATATTTAAAACACTTGTTTGATTTTTATCATGATCTCTGCGGCAATTATGGGGGTTTATTGCTCTATAGGAATTCCATAGCTTTTGTCTCCTGTGGTCAAATCTTCCTCCTTATAGAACTGAGCTTCTCTTGAGGCCAACAAGTTCCGGGAACAAGATTGTAGCAGCAGCTGCATAAAGGAAAACTGGTAGTTCTTTGTCTAAGCCTTACAGAGAGCTAAGTAAAGAATTTATCAGTGCCATCACTTTAGCCATTGTCGATCCCCTGCAGGATGAGGGCCTCTTCGCATGTTTCTAACCCATACGGTCCTGAGCTTTCTTTTGCCAATTGGGCCCACAATAATTGCTGATGTCATCGATCTGTCTTGTTTTAGGTCTCTTTTGCAGACGCTTTTTGTCAAGTGGGAAGAAATATCCATCTGGCTCAGTTCCAAGCCAGGAGAAAGTCACTGGAGACAAAATGGAGACTGGAGGCTGATTGGAAAGAAGGTTTAATGGGTTCTGGGCAGCTGACAAAATGGAGTTGAGGGTGGGGGCTATACCTTCTCTTGGGCCTTGCACTTGAGCTTCTTGTTCCCTTGCAAAAACATGTATTCTATTGGCTGTTGTCAGGCTCTCATGGAGCCATGTAGGGGTTATGTAGGGGTCATAGCTGGCTCTATAGGCAAAGTACAAACCGTAGGTGTTTGTTTGAGCTGAGTTTGATTGAAGTTTGTTCTGCTCTGAGATGATGCAATGAAGGAACTTGTGTTCTGAAAAGGAGTTGGACAATTCCTATTGTGGCTTAATGGCTGTGTCCTGAAGGATAACCCCATCATCCTGGAGCTGAAGGTCTTTTGTTTTGTAGATAGGCTGGCCCAGTCTTTCTTAATGGGCACAAAATATCTGCTGGGGCTATTAAGACTGAGTCTGCTTCCTGCCTCTAAAACAACATATTTCTCCATTTCTCATATAATATTCTGCCTTTTTAATATTTCATTTTTCTAGACGAGGAGGGGTGCTAACTTTCTACACTTTCTATGAATGCCTTGGTCTACCTTCTTCTTGCTCTGTAACCATTTCCATTGTAATTCTTTTACTCTCCTGCTGATATCTTCTATTTTCGTTCATTCTCTCATCCATTGTTCAGGTCTTTCTATCTTGTCTTGTGGTGCGGAGCATATATCTTTCCATGGCTCTTTGTGCCACTCGTAACTTTTGTATCGATTGTGAGGTTAGTGCCCATGTTTCACCAGCCACTTATGACTGCAGGACTGTAACTTTGTTGCTTCTATCCTTACGATTTATATTGATATTGATTGTTTCCTGATTGCTTATTTGTATCCTATGACTATCATTAAGTGTTGTACTTTTATGATTCATGACAAATGTATCTTGTCTTTTATGTACACTGAGAGCATATGCACCAAAGACAAATTGCGTGTCCAATCACACTTGGCTAATAAAGAATTCTATTCTATTCTGTTCTATTCTATTCTATTCTATTCTATTCATATGTTAGAGCAAGTTGCACACACTGGTTGAAAACTTTTATCTACTGTAATTTAATATTTAAGGAATTGATATAAATATTCAATTAAAGAAGGGTCCAGATGAGCAGACCTCCAGACCTCACCCTGTCTCTTCTGGGATCGAATCTGACAGTTGGCTAGCATGGTTGATGAAGATGATGTATTCATACAGTTTTGCTTTTAATAGAAATAGACTTTTGTCAATGATTGCTCATCTCAGCCATAAGCCAAAATGGTTAGCTCACGTGCTGTAAACCAAAACTGAACAAAATACATTTGTACTGAGTCGCACCTAACAGTAATAGCAATTCAGGCAATTCAGGAGAAGTTCTTATTTGATGGCATTAAAGGTTTCATCACAGGATGTAACCTGTTCCAGGTAAATTTGCCTTTTGCAATTGACTGGTGTTCAGTTCATCAATGCCGATGGCGTTAAATGGTACTCCAATTGTTTAAGGATTGCACGCACCCTATTAATATTGATACTGTCTTTGCTTTCTTGCCACAGTTGTTCCACTTCCATTTGCAGGTCTTTTTATTTTCTGATTTTCTCCAGTTCTGTCTCTTCTGCTCGGCTGTTTCCAGGTCCTACCACCTCCACTATTCTTAGAGGTTTTTTTTTTGTTTGTTTGTTTTTTGCTTACCAACAATTTTTAAGTCTGGGATGTTATGTGGCAGATGCTTATCTGTTTGAATTCAAAATCTCAGAGCAGTTTAGCTTTTTCCTTTTTCTATCACTTTGTCTGGAAGCAAAGTCTGTCCCACCAATCTTTGCTTGCAGACAAATTATTTTTTTCAGCTATTCCAATGCATCATTGTTGCTGTTTTGTCATGCCACTGCTTGTAGTCAATCTGTGTGATCTTCTTGCAACAGCTAACTAGGTGGTCCACTGTTCCTTCAGCCTCTTTGCAGAGGCAGCATTTGCTATCTGTTGCTATCTTCTCAATTCTGGCTTTCTATGCATTTGTTCTTAAGGGTTGTTTTTTTTTTGTATGCATTTGTTTTGAAGTATGCAGCCAGAATTAGCGCCTCTGTCTCTTTCTTCCACTTTCCTGCTCTTAGCCATTGTCAAATATTGTTATCTGTTTTATCTTCCTGTGTGAGTGTGTGTGTATGTGTGTGTATTGGTCATGTAATACTTTGTCTTGCCATGTCTCCTTTCTATCCTACCTTTAGTCTTTCTTGTAGGCCAATTTGGTCTGTGGTATTGGAAGAAATGTCCATCTGGATTTAGTTCCAAGTGGAGAGAAAGACACTGGAAACATGGAGATTGTTTGGGAAGATGGTTTAATGGTGGACAGGACCATATGGTTTGAGGTCCTTGGCAAATGAGTACATGGGAGAGAGAGGGGGAGAGAGGGGGGAGCTAGGGAGGGAGGGAGCTAGGGAGGGAGGGAGAGAGAGAGGGAGAGAGGGGGAAGGGAGGGAGAGAGGGAGGGAGGGGGGAGAGTGTGAGAGAGAGATTTATATCCTCTCTTGGTCTTTGAACTTGCTTCCTGTTCCTGTGGCAAGGGCGTGTATTCTGATTGGTTGTCAGACTCCCATGGGGGTAACTTTGTAGGCTGTCTTGAGTCCCAGGCTTGGTTGAACCTTGCTGGGTGATGCAATCTTCCCAGGTTCCGTGTGGTGAGATGGGTAGAGGACTAATCCTATTATGTCCTGGGGGTGAAGGTCTATTGTTTTGTAGATAAGCTGGCCTAGCCTTTTGTCTTATAGATAGGTTGGCACCAAAATATCTATATTTAATATTGGGGGGGGGGGGGGGAGCTGAGGCTCTATGTCTTTAGAAACTTGTTTCTCCTTTAGGGAACATATAATATTCTGCCTTTTTAATATTTCCTAGAATATTTTGTTCTTCAGGGAGAAAGGTTGGCTGCTAACTTTCTACACTGGTATTTAGGAAGCCTCCGTGGTGTGCTATCTTCAGTGCATCTTCAGATATATCAGATATTTTTCCACTAACCTTTTCTTCTTCAACTGTCTGGTCTATTTGCAACCTTCCACATCCATCTCTGCTCCTTGATAAGTAGACTCTGCCAACATCTCTACATGCTATTTTTTAAATTAAATTTATATGCCACCCTACTCCCAGGATCTGTGTATGGCAAAGGTTGGCTGGGAGGACAGGAGCATTGCCACCCCCTGGATACAGTTAGCAGAAAATATATAGAGGTGGTGTAGGAAGTTAGCACCCACCCCTCTCCTAGAAGAATGAAAATATTGAAAAGGCAGAATATTATATTTCCCTGGATCAGAAATGGAGAAACATGTTTTTAGGCAGGAAACAGACTCACTCTTAATGCCCTCCACCTTTCTCAATGGGCCTTTAAAATGCCTGAACCAGTCCATTCTACATAACAGAGATCTCCCCCTTTCAGCTCCAGGGTGATGGGATTAAGGCATGATAGTATTAGCCCTTTACCCATCTCACCACAGGGCATCTGGGAAGAAGCAGTGCTCATCCAAGTTTGGACTCAAAACACACCCTAGAGAGTTGCCCCTGCGTGGCCCCATGGGAGTCTGACAACCAATCAGAATACATTTTCTTACACAGGAACAGGAAACAGAGAGGTGTGGCCGAACAGAAAGTATTAAAAAAAAAAACCTCAGGAAAACTCAGCAATCCCTTCGCTTCTTTTTTCTTCACTCAACATCTTCGAAGCATGTGATCCCCTTTTTGCCTAGGACCTCAAGCCATGTGGTCCTGTCCGCCATTAAAACCATCTTTCCAGGCAGCCTCCATGTTTCTAGTGTCTTTTCCCCCCACTTGGAATTGAGCCCAGAAGGAGATTTCTTCCAACAGTGGGATTTAACAGGACTAGAAGTTAACCCCTCCTTAGCTGATGCCATTTTTGCCATACACTTTTCTGAACTGCCGTTTCCACCTCCTCAAGCTCCTGCTGCAGATGGAAAATTCTCCCCAGCCCAAGCAACAAGCATTCCTTGAGGAGGAAATCCAGGCAGAGAGAAAGGAATAGAAGCAGGAATAGACAGTGTAACAAATGTCTTTTCCTGCTTCCGTTCCTCTTTGTCTGGGTCTTTTCCAAAGCACAGCAGGGGCCTTCCTTTGCAATTGGTTCTCCTGAAACCAGCAGTCTGGATTGCAGGAATAACAATCTTCCCAATAAATATTCCCCTTTGCTTGCATGCTGGTTTTCATCTGCTTATCCCAGTAGAGCTGGGATGAAGAACAATCATTTCCGATGGTGATGGTGATGGACTCTCTAAAAAGAAACTAATTGGCTGAAGACAAGGATTCACTCTGATGATTCATAGCCACCTCCTTTATGAATTATAGTTCTCAGGACTCTCTAGGGATAGTGAACGATTGTTAAACGTTTGGAATAATCTGTCATCTGATATTCAGACAGCTCTTCCCTGATTATATTTCCGAATAGCTGTGAAATCACAGCTTTTCAGAAGAGCATTGGAAAGCGGGAAGGATATGAATGAAGACTAAGGGGAGGCGGAGTGGGTGGCTTGCGAAGACTGTTCCTTAATTTGTCCTGTTATTTCTATTATTTCAATCTGATTTCATATTGCTCTGCATTAAGGGCGTGCAGAAATGTCGACAAATGGAGTGGCATCTAAACTTAAACCAGTTTGTTTTTGATTTGTAATATTAAGAATTATATTCTTAATACCTATTCAGGGAACTTTTCCAGAATCCCACTCAATGAACAATAGCTTTGTATGTTGAACTGTAACTATTCCCCTCCTTTCGTGCAGAATGTCAAAAACAGCTGCTTGGTTCCTTTTTTCAAAAGACATAACATGAAACAGCATCGTGCCGTAAAACATTTTTCACCTGATCACTGTAAATGGAAGCCATCTGGATGGGCTCTTGGTGAGATACGATCCAGGATAATAATAATAAATAAAAATAAAATTTATTTCTAAGCCGCACCCTCTCCCGAAGGACTCGGGGCGGCGTACAACAAAACACATAGGAACAATACGAAAAATACACAAACAACTAAACGAATACATATACATAGAGGAGGAAGGAAGATGAGTAAAAACAGTTAAAACACAATTTAAAATCCCCTAATAAAATTCCCAAAGTCGCAGAATTAAAAAACCCGTCAGGAGCAGTGTGAACGAACTATGATTGAGCCAGGCCAGCTACTTGAAATAGGTGGGTCTTGAGCTTAATCCGGAAGGAGCGGAGGTCAGAGGTAGTCCTAATATCCGGGGGAAGGTCATTCCACAGGGCTGGGCCCGCAACAGAGAAGGCTCTACTCCTAGACGCCGCCCCCCGACATTGTCTGGTGGACGGCACCTGGAGGAGTCCCTCTCTGTGCGAGCGAATTGGTCGCAGGGATGTATGGGGCAGGATACGATCCCTCCTGAACTGACGCAAAAATCCCAATGGACCTCTTCTGTAACACTTCTAGTACATACTGGTACAGAATAATCACTGGCAAATTGGATAGACAGAAATGGACATAGAGAGAAGTCCCAGCACTAAGACACAGTGGTCTTGGGTTTGGAGACAAATGGGCTTCACACACTTCATGCATGTGAATTGACTTGACTCAAATAAGGATCTTAGCGTTGGGGAAATCTTGGGAAAAAGCGACACCGAGAGCAGCTAAGGCCAAGTTTGGATATCTGAACAACTAGCATTAGCACTTAGCCCTATAATATACTGCTTCACAGTGATTTTCAGCCCTCTCTAAATGGTTTACAGAGTCAGCCATATTGTCCCCAACAATCTGGGTCCTCATTTTATCAACCTTGGAAGGATGGAAGGCTGAGTCAACTTTGAGCCAGTCAGGATGAACTACAGAACTACAGATGCTTCTTGCTTAATGACCATTCAATCAGCGACCCTTCAAAGTTATGAGGACACTAAACAAAATATAATTACAGCCAGCATTTGAAATTACAGCCGTTACAACATCTCTGTGGTCATGTGTTCAAAATTTGGTGCTTAGCAGGCCTCCTGCATTTAAACAACCTTAAGGGGCACATCCACATCTCCGATTCACCACCACTGTCTTATATACCACGTCTGTCCTTTTGGCTGCCCTGCATTGGACAGACAGTCCCCAGCTGACCTTTGCCATTTTCCTACTTATGTTGAAGAGGCATGCCAAAAGGACAGAGATGGGGGTGGAGGGTGGGGAGAGATAGATGGCTGGGGCCTGGGGGGAATTGAAGCAGAGGCAAGCATGACAGGGGAGGAGAAAAGTGAGGTCCTCACTTAATGACAATATGATCTTCCCCTAATGGCCATAACAGGGACTACCAGAACTCTCATTGCTAAGCACATAGCTGAAAACCATGGTTTTCCATTTAAGAATTGCTTTGCTTAGACTACAGCATGCCCTAATGCACGTGAAACACTGAACCCTTGCTGACTGTTGAAGAGTCTATTGATATTTGGATCTCATTTCGATGTCAGGTCTATATTAGACTTTAATCAAACAAAATGTCATCCTGTGAAGCTTTCTATCTTGGGTAGTAGGAAACCCTAATACCAGTAGCACTAACATGAGTGTTTGTGATTGGCATCCTAATGGCTGAAGTGTGAAGTCCTAAATTCTCATGACTTTTACTATTTTAAAATGTGCACAAACACAGGCTTTGTCTTTGTTTCCTTACAGTGACACAACTGGTTGGCCTTAGCTAGTTCTCTTGTAATGCATAAATAACTGAAGAAATGAACCCAGCCTCTAAATAATCTCTCTCTCTCTCTCTCTCTCTCTCTCTCTCTCTCTCTCTCTCTCTCTCTCACACACACACACACACACACACACACACCCTCTTCTGCAGTTTAAGATTTTACTCAAGCAGTAAAATAAAAATTATCAGCTTTTTTTCTTTTCATTTGAACTCTTGAATTTGAATATAGTACTGAGCCACAAGTTGTAAGATAAATCATAATGTTACATTCATGCAAACAATTTTAAGCCTTAAACAATAGTTTCCAAGTCACAATATTATAATTTACACACTTGCCTTAGCCAAAGAAAACAGATCACACTCTGGTTTAGAACAATATGCGAATCAACTTTACGGATGACAGTATGATTCCTGTGTACACCATCCCCTAATTTCAAAACAGCATGTTTTTTAATAGTTGCCTTCATTGATTTGTCAGAATTTGCACGGCTACCATCAGCAAAGTTTCTGTAAAATTTATAATCTGGCGGGCCACAGTTAAGCTCTTATTTGTTTTTGTTTTTTTTCAGATATGGGTTTAAGGAAAGGGTCCTGGTTAGTTGAATTTTGAACTCACTCCAATATTTGGACAACCTAATGCAGTTGATAGAAGCTGTTGTTCAGCTTGTCTAGAGAAAATCACCTCTCAATATTTTTTCCCCTTTCAAAAAAAAAAAGGGGGGGGGAATATATCATTAGGAAAAGTTTGCCTAACTTTCTGGCACAGAGTTTGCCTGGCACTAAAAACGCCACCTCCTAGCAAAATTCAGTAATAGTCAAACAGTTGGCAGGCCAGGGTATATGTTTGGTGGATTTCAGGCCAATATTTAGCTCATATAATTCCTTGGGCAATTGGAGGATGAATAAGCCCTTTACCTTGATTTTGTTTCAATTAATGCCAGAGAGGGAGGTGACACTAGAAGTTGCCATTAAAACGTCCTGCAGTACTGTTTGTAGGAAAACTATTGAAGTAATCTTGGTTGGAAGCCTTCATTTTATTTATTGGGAACTATATTTAGCAGGGTGTGAGTAGAATTAAGCCCAGATGTTAAAGCCCATAAGGACAAGTAAAGTTTATTAAATAAGTTACATATTCTGCAGAAAGATAGCTTCTCCAAACTTCCTATTCTCATATTAGATAAAGAGAGAAGAAGGAAATCAGGATTATTTGAAGGGCAAAACCTAATGTGTCAGTCTGTCAGTAAGGGCAAAGTAACACAGAGAGAATATGAGGAAAGAACGAGGACAAATGATGCAAAGAGCCAATCCCTTTCCACATTGCAACTGTATTCTTCAGGGGATAGGGAAGTGGGTCTGTCAAATTCGTATATGGGGGGGGGGATATTTTTTGGACTTCCTAAATCATCTGGAATTCCCAGATGAGTCTCTGTCCACCTTGCTTTGCTTCTGAAATTAGCTGAACCTGACTAAGTGCTGCTACGATCCTAACTTTCTGTCACACTCCCTCCCCTCCAGTGTAGGAAATATAAATAAGCTTTATAGGAAGCATAAATAAGTAGTATATTAGGATGTGATGCATTAGGAGCAGTATAAGAAATTGGTTTAGAGCTGTGGTGGCGAACCTATGGCACCCATGCCAGAAGTGGCACGCACAGCCATCTCTCCGGGCACATCAGCCATCGCCTGTTGCTCTTCTGGGTTCTGTGTGTGCATGTGCGCTGTCCAACTGGTCCTGGTGTGTGCGCGGGAGCTCCAGAAATTGAAACCAGGTAGCTGGTGCACAGGAGCGTACCAGAAACTGGAAGCTCAGCTTCCCGCCGTGCACATACATGCTGGGGAGCTGCTCTTTCGATTTTGGGTGCTCGGGCACGCTGCGGAGGTGCTCTTCCGGTTTCAAGCGTTCCCGTGTGTACGCATACACTCCCATTATGGCAGTGCCGAGAAAGCTCACCAACACTGGTTTAGAGTAACACTCATTTCAATCCTGCCTGAAAAGAAAAGGCAGGCCTTTATGGTTTTATAGCAGGAAGTTTCCCAGCAGAGTTGGCTTTGACTCAGAGAACGGCTTATCCGCAAACAAAAATTTGAAGAAGAAAAAAGTCAAAGCAGAGACCATTGTTTGGATGAAGAGTTCCGGAAGTTTCCAAAATTATCTTTTGGGGGGTCAGTGTTCAGGTCGGTCTGGGAATTCTGACATTGAAATGATCCAGGTGTCCATTCCCTGCTTGCCCTTTCTCAACATGTTCTTCAAGGCCAGCGGATGCCATTAAAAGTCTCTTGGCTTAGACGAAGCTTTCAGATCCACTCCTCACTCCATTCCTCCTCCCCCATCACCTCCAGGAAGTTCCTTAGGGAAGATTTTTCATTTGGGAATTTTTCTCTTTCATTGCACAACCACTGCTGATAACTAAACCACACACGCTTTGGGTGGGATGACAAAACTGTGGTTACTTTTTTGAACTCCTTCTTGCTTCCCTGATAGGAGTTTTCAGATATGTTGAACACTAGTTCCCATTGCTTCCAGGGAATGTGGCCTGGATGGCGGATGTTGGAAAATACATTTGGAGAAGGCCAAGTTGGAGAACATTGTCTAAGACCAAGCAAACAGAGTAAGCAATGTAGTAATTCTAAGGTAACTCCAAATGAATAGTCAAGCTAGTTTGTTGAAATGCTCTATAGTGCCTTGAACAATTATATTATCTTCTACTAAGGCAATATTTTGAGTAGATCAGCTCAACATCAGAAATATATTAAACGTTTTAGTCTCTTCATCAAGTTGGGAATCTTCTTCCGGTCTCCAATCTCCAATCCCAGTGCTTGCTCCCATTTTAATACAATAATACAATAGTAGAGTTGGAAGGGACCTTGGAGGTCTTCTAGTCCAACCCCCTGCCTAGGCAGGAAGCCCTATACCGTTCCAGACAAATGGCTATCCAACATCTTCTTAAAGACTTCCAGTGTTGGGGCATTCACAACTTCTGGAGGCAAGCTGTTCCACTGATTAATTGTTCTAACTGTCAGGAAGTTTCTCCTCAGTTCTAAGTTGCTTCTCTCCTTGATTAGTTTCCACCCATTGCTTCTTGTTCTGTCCTCAGGTGCCTTGGAGAATAGCTTGACTCCCTCTTCTTTGTGGCAACCCCTGAGATATTGGAACACTGCTATCATGTCTCCCCTAGTCCTTCTTTCTCTTAAGCTAGACATATCCAGTTCCTGCAATTGTTCTTCATATGTTTTAGTCTCCAGTCCCCTAATCATCTTGCTCTTCTCTGCACTCTTTCTAGAGTCTCCACATCTTTTTTACATCGTGGCGACCAGAACTGAATGCAGTATTCCAAGTGTGGCCTTACCAAGGCATTATAAAGTGGTATTAACACTTCACGTGATCTTGATTCTATCCCTCTGTTGATGCAGCCTAGAACTGTGTTGGCTTTTTTGGCAGCTGCTGCACACTGCTGGCTCATATTTAAATGATTGTCCACTAGAACTCCAAGATCCCTCTCACAGTTATTACTATTGAGCACGGTACCACCTATACTGTACCTGTGCATTCCGTTTTTGTTGCCTAAATGTAGAACCTTACTCTTTTCACCATTGAATTTCATTTTATTAGATAGTGCCCAATGTTCAAGTTTGTCAAGATCCTTCTGTATCTTAAGCCTATCTTCTGGAGTGTTGGCTATTCCTGCCAGCTTGGTGTCATCTGCAAATTTGATGAGTTCCCCATTTATTCCCTCATCCAAATCATTGATGAAGATGTTGAAGAGTACTGGGCCTAAAACAGAGCCTTGGGGTACTCCACTGCATACTTCCCTCCATGTAGATGCAGTTCCATTGAGGGCTACACGTTGAGTGCGGTTGGTCAGCCAGTTACGAATCCATCTGGTGGTGATGCTGTCTAACCCACATTCTTCTACTTTATCTAGTAGTAGGTTATGGTCTACCTTATCAAAAGCCTTACTGAAGTCCAAGTAAACTATATCAACGGCATTCCTCTGGTCTACTAATTTTGTCACATTATCAAAGAATGCAATATGATTAGTCTGGCATGATCTGTTTTTCTCATAAGCCTTTCTCTGTGCTGCTTAGAAAGGTACATCCAATAGCTACATAACATCACCTCATCAGACTTGGTTTCCCTCTCTTCCAAGTGATGGGAATTATTGTTCCTATTATTATGAGATAAAGATCCAAGTTGTACTGTGTTTCCCCGAAAATACGACATGTCCTCATAATACAGCCATGCCACATTTTTCTGGGGGGCAAAAATATAAGCCCCCCTGCATATAAGCCCCCTGGACAACCCTCCACCTCTGGCCAGGCAGAGCGCCGCTCACCAACCTAGCAGTATCCCGAAGGTGCCAAGCCACAGGAACCTGGGGAGAGGCAAAGGTGATCACGTTGCTTGATGCCTTCGGGATACCGCTAGGTTGGTGAGCAGCGCTGTGCCCAGCTGAAGAGGGGGGTTGGCAGGCGGCTGCTCTCTTGCGAGCGGGCTCCCAAAGAGCCGGGCACAGCCTCATGGGCGAATGACTGTGTTGCGCAGTTGCAGCAGTGCAACACAACAGCCATGAAGTGACCACGCTCATGAGCAGCCACCCGGCAAACCCCCTTTGCAGCCGGGCACAGCGCCATCACTGACCTAGGGGTATCGCCAAGCCGTGTGAGTGCCTGTTTATTGCCGCCCAGCTCCTGTGACTTGGCGCCTTCCAAATGCCAGTGAGTGGCGCTCTACACGGCTGGAGAAGGGGGTTGTGCGAGCGGCTGTTCCGCTCTCGCTCACCCACCTCACAATGCATGGCCCAGTTCTCATTACGGAGCCAGGGCACCTCCGCCGCCCTCCCAGCCTGGCTTTTTCCATGGCTTCCAACGTGAGTCTTTCGGCAGTGGCCGCTCTGGGTGCACATTCTATGGTTGTACACTCTGCAGGCAGCTGGCCCACAACCATAGAGCATGCGTCCAGAGCAGCCACTGCCGAAAGACTCGGGTTGGAAGCCACAGAAAAAGCCAGGCTGGGATGGTGGCAGCGGCGGAGGTCCCCTGGCTCCGTAATGAGAGCTGGGCCATGCAGCATGAGGCTGGGAGGCGGGTGAGCGAGAGCGGAACAGCCGCTTGCGCAACCCCCCTCTCCAGCCGTGCAGAGCGCCATTCACTGCATTTGGAAGGTGCCAAGCTACGGGAGCCGGGCAGCAGCGAACAGGCGCTCACGTGGCTTGGCGATACCCCTAGGTCAGTGAATGGCACTGTGCCCGGCTGCAAAGGGAGTTTGCCCGGTGGCTGCTTGTGAGCATGGTCGCTTCATGGCTGTTGTGTTGCGCTGCTGCGACAGCGCAACACAGCCATTCGCCCATGAGGCTGTGCCTGGCTCTTTGGGAGCCCGTTCGCAAGAGAGCAGCCGCCTGGCAACTCCAAAACAATAAACCCTCCCCCCATAATAAAGCCCAAGCCATATTTTGTAGGTAGAAAGAAAATAAGCCCCTGTCGTATTTTCGGGGAAACACTGTAAAAGTAACCAAAGTAAGATGCCATAAAAAAAGAGATAAGAATTCAGGTTTCCTCTATTCTGAAGGAGGATGGAGGGGAAAAGAAACAGAATTCATTGATTGTTCTGCCTCTAAAGGATAATATTTGTAGCTCAGGGTTAGAATGAGGGGATGCTCTCTGAGTTTGGTTGTTTTCTTGCAGACACTTCATTACCCAAACTAGGTAACATCATCAGTGCTAGTAAAAGTAGGGTTTCTTCTCAATTTAGATTCCATTGGGTTGTCCTATCAGTGTTAGTGGGAGTAGTCTTGGAGTATTTTTTGTGGGTTGTTTACTGTTGGCTTGTTTGGCAGTTCCTTGATTGGGATATTGTTTTCTTCATAACTGTTGGCCTGATGTTGATCTTGGTGTTAACAGTATGCACAATATGTAGGATAGACTAACAGAACACATCCATGAACATCAACCAGCAATCAGAAGCCGATAAAGTAGAATAAAATATGGATTAAAATATAAGAATGAAGACGTGGCATAAAAGGGACAGTTAGAAGCTTGCTTAAAGGGAGAGGGAAATGTCATCAGCCTTCAACCACAACATGTTCCAACAAACGTCCCTATGGCAAAAGTCCAAAACCACAAGGTTCAATTAAAGTTCGTTAATGACACGTAGTCCATACTTGTAACAAAAGGAGAAGTAAGACCCCCATCTACTTATAAGGCTTTTTCCTCAAGGTAACCAATAAGAAATGAGTTAAGTGTTTCCGTGTTATGCTGCCTTTGAGAATGTATAAGAATGCGTGTTTCAATAATGAAGGTTGTTTAGAATTTGCAAAATTAGCCATGTGCTAACTTTCTGAACCTGGCTGCCAAATAAACTCGTCCTGTATCCTGAGAAGTCTAAAGCCTGTCATTTTCTGCAACACCATGATGAAAATTCTTTAATTTCATAACATATGCACAGATTTAACCATAGTTTCAATTGGGAAACTGTGACCTTCCTAGATTAAGCCAAATCCAAAAATTCTGGAGAATTTCTGGAAGCCTGGCACTCTGACAAATGGGCCACCAATAGACATGTAGACATAAACAACATCTCTATACTGGGCAAAAGAGAGAATCAACAAGCCAGAAAGAGAAGGAAAAGACCAAAACACCTCCCCAACAACAATCAATAGCCAGATGAGCATAGAGTAGCACCAGGAATAATATCAAACGAACAATCACGAAGTAAACAATACCCCCAATGAAGGAACTGCCAAGCAAGGTAACACTAAACAGCCCAAGCAAACAACCTCTAAGATCACTCTCCCAGGTCAAGCCACTGGAATATAAATTGAGAGCAAATCCCACTCCTTACTAGCACTGATCTCCTTCTCTCCAAGGATTAAATTTCTTCTCAGTTCAATCTAAGGCGAAGTCTTCTTCGAGATGTGCTTGTGTCTTGTTGACTTCAGATGTACAATATGTCAAGTAGTAATCTTGGCAACAGTATGGAAATAGTTTGCACTGTCTTCTTCAGGGGTGCTTTTTCAACACCCCAGGGTAGCCTACAGCCCAGGTATTCCTTTGGGGTTTCCAATCCGAAAACTCATCAAGTCTCAACTCGCTAAGGTTCCAAAGCCAAGATTGGCACTTATTTTCTATCCAATTTTTTTTTTTGCTCACTGATGTCAATAATCCAATAAATAAGAAAGTATGGGAAGATCCCAAACTCTAAAATAAAGAGGATGTCACTCAGTCCTTCTGCAACAAACATTCATTGCAGGGAGATCAGTGCAAGTAGCAGAGATTAGCCTAGACAAAGTTGTGTCTAGGCAAGAGGCATCTTCTGAGCCTCTTCCTTTTCAGCAGTTTGAAGAACTAATATTTGTGTCCCATTTTAAGACTTTAAGACGCAAGTTGTATGCATGATGATGGTTATTGATGGTTTTACGACCATTCGTACTACAGTTGTTAAATGAATTACTTCAGTTGTTAAGTTAGTAACGTGGTTGTAAAGTGATTCTGGCTTCCCCATTGATGTTGCTTGCAGAAGGCCTCAAAAGGGGATCACATGACCCCAGGACACCTTCATAAATACGAGACAGTTGCCAAGCACCTGAATTTTGATCACAATGACCATGGGGACGCTGCGACAGTCGTAAGAGTGAAAAAATGGTCATACGTCACACTTCTCCGTGCCGTTGCAACTTAAAACGATCACTAAATGAATTGCTGTAAGCCGAGAACTACCTGTCCTAAAAGGCTCTTACAAAAAGGTCACTGCTTGAGATTTGTCCAAATCCAGATGTTCAGATGTGTAGCACCTGCTTCAATGGCAGGGGCATGAATAGCCATGACTGAAGATTGATAGGATCACACCAAAAAGATGCAAAGTAATCTTTTTAAAGGGACGCCAGTGGCTCAGTGGCTAAGAGGCTGAGCTTGTCGATCAGAAAGGTCGGCAGTTCGGCAGTTCGAATCCCTAGTGCCGCGTAAAACAGTGAACTCCCGTTACTTGTCCCAGCTTCTACCAACTAGCAGTTCAAAAGCACGTAGAAATGCAAGTAGAAAAAATAGGAACCACCTTTGGGTGGGAAGGGAACAGCGTTTCGTGCGCCTTCAGCGTTAGTCACGCCAGCCACATGACCATGGAGACGTCTTCGGACAGCGCTGGCTCTTCAGCTTTGAAACAGAGATAAGCACCGCCCCCTGGAGTCAGGAACGACTAGCACATATGTGCGAGGGGAACCTTTACCTTAATCTTTTTATTGTCTCCTGTAAAGCTTGTGGGAATCTATCCCTTGCTGCCCCTGTTTGCTTCCTAACAATGGAGAAGTTGCTCTGTGCATGATCAGAAGCCCCACAGGATTGCTTGCTTAAGGCGGTCCCTGCCCTGGAAAATCCAGGACTGAGTGCTAAATTGTGAAGAATTGGTGGGATGCCTGACCCATATCTTTTGTGGAGATGATTAACCCACATTTTTCTCTCCCAACCTATCAGAAACCTTGAACCAAGGAAATAGCAAAATAAAAACAACACAAAAAGAGTTAATTGACGAGATTCCCTCCAGAGGAAGAAGAAATGTGCAAGCAAACAAGCAGATACCACATGCTCCCCAGCTGGGAGCTATAAATCCTGCATCCCTGGGGAACCCCATGGGAACGGAAGCCAAATGTTGGTGTCCTGGGACAGGGAAGAACTGATGTGCATCCTGATGAAGATGCGCCAAGGAAGTGTGCCTGGCAGGGCTCCAGAGAGCCCTGGGATTTCCCCTGCCTTTCTCAGATCCTTTGTCTGTAATGCTCTTCCACGCAGCATTAAAAATTCCAGAGATGCAGGTAAAGGAGGCAACCCATTGGCAGCAAGAGCAGACGTACTGAGCATGTGTGAGGCAGGCGGCTCATTTGCTCTCCAAGCGTCTTTGCCCAGTTTGAGGCTCCTTCTTTTTTAAACAGCTTTAGGAAGTGCTCAGACTGGTTGTTGATTGTGAATCAAACCAAATAGGCTTGGGTTTAGGGGTGGGGGTGGGGGAAAAGGTATTGTGTTTTGGGTGTGCTCCAAACTTGTACATTGATGACATTAGGGATGTTGTAAAACAATGGTTGAGCTTTGGAAAATGGGGGTGGGTGGGTGGGACATGAAGGATTTTAAAGCCTGGTGAATGGAATAGAATAACAGATTTGGAAGGGACCTTGGAGGTCTTCGAGTCCAACTCCCTGCCTAGGCAGGAAACCCTACACCACTTCAGACAAATTGTTATCCAACATCTTCTTAACAACTTCCAGTGTTGGAACATTCACAACTTCTGGAGGCAAGTTGTTCCACTGATTAATGTTCTGTGAATATTGTGGGGTGGTCCTTTAAAATCAGGTTTTAGGATTATAGTAAGTAACTTTTATTTTATTTTTCATTTGTTAAGATTTGTATCTTGTTGTTTTCTTCTGGGAGCTCAATACTCTGTATATAGTGTACATATCCCCCTCCTATTTTATCAACAAACAGTCCCTTTGGTGGATGGGTGGCCATGTAAATAGACTAAATACACAAAAAAACAGTCTTGAAAGTCTGAGATAAGAACTTGGGTGGTTTTAGTTCAAAACCTTAACCATTACAGCATACCAGAGCTGGGCTGCCAAAATTCAACAGCCGTATAATTGCAATCCAATCAATCAAATTTTTATTATCGTCATAGATGATCATAGAAAGGATAGAATACAAATAATTAATAGTTTTGAAAGCTCAAAAAAAAAAGTAAAATGCACAAGGTTAAAAAACGTGTGTGTACGTGAAGAAAAACAGGATATGAATTTTAACAAATGAAAAATAAAATAAAAGTTATTTACTCTAATCTTGAAAATTGATTTTAAAGGATCACCCCCACAATATTCCCAAGGCTTAAAATCGCTAGCATCTCCTCCCTTTTTTCCAAAGCTTGACTGTTGTTTACAAGATTCCTAATATTATGAGTTTGCAGAAACACGCACATGCACACAAAAGTTTGCAACATTTCTAATGTTATGAGTTTACAAAAGAATCTAATAAAACATACTATATAGATGTACACACACAAACACATAAAATTAGCTGTGTTTTAATCTTCAATCTTATTAAAGCCTCAAATATGTAGCTTATTGAAAATATAATTATTTGGAATTGGACTATTGTTTGAGATGGTGCAGAGCAGTGGTGGGATTCAGCCAGTTTGCACTTCTTTGGGAGAACCGGTTGCTAACTTTCTAAGCAGTTCGGAGAACCGGTTGTTGGAAGAAATCTCCTTTTGTTCCCCCACCCCCCCAACTTTACAGGCCTAATCCTGTAAGGAAGGCAGGAAGGAAACAATCTGGTGTTGTTTCTAGCCTAATCTTTATTGCCCTGCTTATAGAAACTGTCTCTCCGGCTAACCCTTATTACATTGCAACAGCTAAGGCGAAGCGCCCATTGATGTGAGTGACGTTGAATTGGCCATGCCCACCCAGCCACATGCCCACCGAGCCACGCCTACCCAGATGGTCATTACGGCAGAGAACCGCTTGTTAAATTATTTGAATCCCACCACTGGTGCATAGGTTTCTCCCCTCCGCCTCAATAAATAAGCCAAGTTTATGTTACTTTGTTGGGCAGGGCTTGGACATGAGTAATAGATTGACATAAACCCGTGGACAATCCCAGGACCTTTATGTGGCCCTCAAATTGCCTTTTTGTGGCCTTTGAAGACTCCTATGACCTATAATAAATAATAATAATAATAATAATAATAATAATAATAATAATAATAATAATAATAATAATAATAAATTTTATTTGATTAGCCGCAACCCTCTCCCGAAGGACTCGGGGCGGCGTACAATCAAAACACATAAGACAAACATATATACAGAAAGAACAGAGACATATACATATGTGCATGGAGGAGAGTTGACTTATAAGTGAAAGACAATTAAAAACACAATTTAAAATCCCCTTAAATAAAATTACTAAATTAAAAAACCCATCAGGAGCGTTACGAAGTTATGGTTGAGCCAGGCCAGCTATTTGGAAAAGGTGGGTCTTGAGCTTGACACGGAAGGAGCGGAGGTCAGTAGTGGTCCTAATATCCGGGGGGAGGTCATTCCACAGGGCTGGGCCCGCCACAGAGAAGGCTCTGCTCCTAGGCGCCGCTCCATGGCACTGTCTGGTGGACGGCACCTGGAGAAGTCCCTCTCTGTGCGAGCGGATGGGTCGTAGGGATGTATGGGGCAGAATACGATCCCGCAAGTAACTAGGTCCTGAGCCATGGAGCGCTTTAAAGATCGTAATCAGGACCTTGAAACGCACTCGATAGACCACAGGAAGCCAGTGCAGCTCGCGCAGGAGAGGTGTCACATGGGAGTACTTAGTACTCCCCATAATCACCCGCGCGGCCGCATTCTGGACCAACTGCAGTCTCCGAGTGCATTTCAAGGGAAGCCCCATGTAGAGAGCGTTACAGTAGTCCAGGCGAGACGTCACCAGCGCATGGGTGACTGTGCGTAAGGCGTCCCGGTCCAATAGGGGGCGCAATTGGCGCACCAGGCGAACCTGGTGGAACGCCCCCCTGGCCACGGCTGTCACATGTTCATCCATGGACAGCCTGGCATCCAGGAGGACGCCCAAATTGCGCGCCCGCTCCACGGGGGCGAGTTGAATGCCCCCAATGGCCAGAGATGGAATTATCTGGTTGAACCGGGGAGCCGGAACCCACAGCCACTCCGTCTTGGAAGGGTTGAGCCTGAGTCGGTTGTCATCCATCCAGACCCGTACGGCTTCCACACACCGGGACATCACTTCGACGGCCTCGTTGGGATGGTTCGGGGTGGAGATGTACAGCTGAGTATCATCAGCGTACAGATGATATCCCACCCCGAAACCACGGATGATCTCACATGAAAACCCTGGAAAGCAGATGTAAGCCTTGAAATAGCCATTATCAGTTTAAAAAGAAAGCTCTCTCACAAGAGCATCTTTCACACATGATGCGTTTCCCCTGCTTTGAAACGCTCCACACTTCAAAAATTTCAAGTGTATCTATTTTCCTTCAAAAGATTGTGCTCTCCTGCTCTAATACCTCTTGGAATATCTTCTGTGAAAGCCCCCGTCTTGCTCCCTCAAGTTCCATCTAGAGATCTAGGTCTGCAACGGGGTATTTCAAAAATTGACAACCATCAATGAAAATTTGATGGATCTCCCAAACTGGATTCCAGAGGTTGGAATCAGGTTGTCATCATTATGAATGGAAAGGCGAGAAATGATCCTTGTCTAAGTTTGCTTACTGTGCTTAGGCATAATGTATTTTAGGGGTGGGGCTATGTATTCAGCTGTTGTGGTTTGTAAGCTGGGTTTTATAGCTCAGCATTATGTGAGGATCCAGCTAATTATAGTATACTGAAGATATTATGGTCAAACTCGTATGGACCTAGTCCAACTTTCACATTTTAGACCTTCTCGTAAGGTTGACTTATCATTATAAAATCCAACCCTTGAACTGGATCTCAGCGAATATGCTTACTCATTTTGAATGCTATAGATTCCCCAGGCTCTCCAGGATGATGATTCGTCACACAGTCAGACAGGTATTCAGGCTGGATTTAGCATTTTTTGTCTATCTTATCTACCTTTCCAAGGACCTGAGGTAGATGTGAATGTTTGATGGTGTTACAGATATTGTCGCAGGATGCAAGCTGTTCCTAGTACAGCCACCTTTTGCAATTGACTGATGGTGAATTTGTCGATGCCAAGGGTGTTCAAGTGATTCTCCAGCTGTTTTGGGATTGTACCCAAGTTGCCTATTAGCAACAGCAATAGCACTTAAGACTTATATACCACTTCACAGGGCTTTACATCCCTATCTAAGCGGTTTGCAGAGTCAGCCTATTTGCCCCCGACAATCTGGGTCCTCATTTTACAGGCCTAGGAAGGATGGAAGGCTGAGTCAACCTTGAGGCTGGTGAGATTCAAACTGCCAAATTGCAGTCAGCCGGCAGTCAGCAGAAGTAGCCTGCAGTACTGCATTCCGGCTACTACACCACTCTCTTACTATTAGTATTATCTTTGCTTGTTTCTGCCACAATTGTTTTATTTCTATTTGCAAACCTTTGTATTTTGTGATCTTCTCCAGTTCTTTCTCTTCTGCTGCTTTCAGGTACTGCCACGTCCACTATCCAAACTTTTTTTTTTCTGATTGATAATTGTTGTGTGGCAGCTGCCTGTCTGTTTCAAGTCCCAGAGCAGTTTAGCTTCTTTGTTTACTATGACTTTTTATATTTATGGTCCCACAACCACATCAAGGTAGTGTCTCAGTAGGGGCTGTTGTTGTTAGCTTTTTATCCTATTTATTTAGATCAACCCAAGGTGGCAAACACACCTCCTTTTCCTTCCTAATTTCTCCACAACTACCACAACCCTGGGAAGTGGGCTGGGTTATAAGAGAGAGAAATTGTCCCAAAGTCATCCAGCTGGCCTTTCATGCCTAAGGGAGGCCTAGAATTCACAGTCTCCTGGTTTCTAAATCAGCACCTAAATCAGTGGCGGGTTCCTACTGGTTCGGCCTGGTTCGGCCGAACCAGTAGTGGTTTGGTGGCCTGGGTTGCTGGGACAAGCAGTAACCCAGGCCTGCCATGCCCTGAATCAGTTCTCCTGGCGGCACCGTAGGCACCGCCATCTTGTTTTTGGCTCCTGCGCATGCTCAGAAGCATTTTTATAATATTGCGCATATGCACACACACACAATGCGCAAACATGAGCAAACTGGCAGTAGTAGCTGCCGGAACCCATTCCTGATCTAAAGCTCTAGACCCAACTGGCTCATTAAATGTAATGAAGACAGGAATTTTACACTCTGAGTGAATAGTCAGTCTGAAGATACTTAAAACATCACAGGTCTATGGAAGATTTCATGACCCTGTGCAAATGGCTACCATCCCATGTTTCCAAGAAGAGTTTCTAATTGTTTCTTGGGGACAGGATGCTTTTAAGAAGATTTATTAGCAGAGCAATTAAACCTGTGAGTTCCAGCATAGCTGCAGGAGCAATCTTTCTGAAAGTGGAATAATTTGATGAAGTAGAAGACCTTCGGGGTGTGTGTGTGTGTGTCTTCCATTTAATTCCTTGTTTTTTCAAATCCTGGGCCTATTTTAATTCTCCTTTGTTATCTAATAGTTCTGTGTAGCTCACCATTTTATTGAGGGAATCTTCCATTTAAAAGCAACCGTCTTCAAGGCCTTTTATTGTTGCCCAATTGCTAGTACCGTAGTAAACCTTCTGACATGCCAGGCCCTATCTTTAAAGCATACTCTACCTCCACCCCCCTTTTTTTTTGGTCAAGGAAGTCTTTCCTTCAGATTTGCCTAATTCTCTATTCACATTATCTGAACCACCATTAAGATTTTGGTTGCAGTTCATTCTCCCTTGCCCCTTGACCTTTAGATTTTATTCCTCACTTAACCCACGTACAGTGCAGACCTATTTCAGGTGTACTGAGAAAAAGCTGTGGAGTTCATTACAAAATGGGTGGAAAATAAATGTAATAAATAATCTTCACTGAAGTCAATAGGATTTTCAAGTAACGGCGTGTAAGGCTCTTAAAAACGTTTGCAGGTAAAGGTGTCTCTCTATTTTTCAGGCTGAAAGCCAGAAATTTCTAGCCCTGATTGCTCAAAATATAAAGGCTTTTTTTTTGTTAATTTTGTTATCTTTGAACATGGGACAATTAAGGGATTTGTATGTAACAAATGTTTCAATATAGTATCAAGTAAAAAGGAAGTTTAATCAACACAAATTAGAATTTCTTTTTAGCAATCATAACATCTTTAATGATTTTCTGTTTTCCTTTCGAGTTATGGTAACTAAACAGCATAGCAGCTTCAAAGGAGAGAAATTCCTTTTATTAATCAAACAGCTTTAAAGCAGTGTGCGGGCAACATATTGAACAAATATATTTAATCTAAATGCTGTTGTGGAACATGCTAAGCTAGGTTATCAATCATTTTGGTTAGTTTTTTAAATAATTTACTATGTTGTATTACCCCAATCTGGTTGATCCCTTCATTATGTATTATGCAAATCCAGATACAGGTTAAGTAATCATATTTGAATGCAGCTGAAATCTAACTACTTAATCAATAATTAAAAGTTATACAGTTCTAATTGTATAACTCTGTGATAAGTTTCTAAATGCTCATCCGCTAGACTACTACTATAATTTTTAAAAAAATAAATCATTCCCTTTTGGATATTGAATGATTTATTTGTGTACAACTTCGTAGGACAAAGAATATTATTTCACAGGTTTCATCCAGACTATAGCTATTGCATTTTACTATACCTGGAAGATGATTCCTGGTTTTAGCAATGACTGTGATACTTCGTATGGCATGTAGATGTTGAAGGTTGTCCAATTAATGCAGTTTACACATTTTAACCTTAAGATCACATTGTATTTTCTAGGGAGGGAAATTTCCAGGCAATCAAAGTCCATGCCAAACAACTCTGCATAACTACAAAATATAAACACCCTTGGGTAAAGGTAAAGGTTCCCCTCGCACATATGTGCTAGTCGTTCCCAACTCTAGGGGGTGGTGCTCATCTCCGTTTCAAAGCCAAAGAGCCAACGTTGTCCGAAGACGTCTCCATGGTCATTTTGCCGGCATGACTAAATGCCAAAGGCGTATGGAATGCTGTTACCTTCACACCAAAGGTTCTTCTACTTGCATTTTTTTACATACTTTCAAACTGCTAGGTTGGCAGAAGGTGGACCAAGTAACAGGAGCTCATTCCATTATGCAGCACTAGGGATTCGAACTGCCGACCTTCTGATCAACAAACTCAGTGTCTTAGCCACTGAGCCACCACATCCCTTGAATTGTATTTTCTAGGGAGGGAAATGTCTAGGCATCCAAAGTCCATACCAAACAACTCTGCATAACTGCAAACTACAAATAGCCTTGCCTGCGTATAAAAGCAGGCTCCAGCTGCAGAGGTACTAACTAAAAAGACAGGAGCCTCTGTTTCCTGTTCCTAGGTGGGCCAGATAAAATTTCAAACCAAGGAATCCGACTCACTTTGGCAAGGGCCAGCCCTTCCTTCCATCTGTTCCACATCAAAGCTTTTTTGCCCACCACAAATGTCACCAATTCACACCGGAAATGAGAGACAATTGTTTCTCAGCAAGAAACTGATGAGAAAGAGAGAAAACACCACATTTTCCTCTTCCCCTTCCTTCCAATCAGAATAGGTAATATTCAGTCTGGACCAAGATTCCAAAAACTTTGGCTAGATTCTCTTATTGCAATAAGTAATCATACTGTATGATTACGCAAATCCATAATTGGTTTATCATATTTTACTATATAAATACTATTAACTGAGTTCATCTATGCTGCTTATGCATAAGCTAGGGCTTTGTAATCCTCCAGCATCTTTGGTTGCCCTCCCAAAGCTATCTTGAGCCACAATAACTGCAAATTAGTGTTGCGGGTTTCCCACCGTGTGAAAATAGATAAATACGAAGACTAATTGAATGTGGGAAAGCATACTACTCAGTCTAACAAGAGGTGGCTTGTTTTAAACAAGTGCAGTTTGCCAGATTAATGTGGCTTCCAAAACTGGATGCCACATTAAATAATAGCAAAGAGCTACAAAATAACCCTTTGTTTCCATCTGGTGGTTATTCAGGTTTTTGCAGCTCACATTCGCAGGCTAAAATGTTAGTCTGCTTAAAACAAACGCAGAATTTAGGAATTATGGAGCTAGGGTCAAGATAACCTTCTTTATCCCTCCATGCGTTTTGTTTGGCAGTTAATTTAGGACTGTTTTGAAATAATGAGGAGACAAAAATGCGTGCATGCTTTTCAATAGAACTTAATCTCCTTTCTGCCTGTTCTCATTTTGAAGGTTAATAGGAAAAGAAAGCAGACACATTTTTAATTATGTAGTAGAGGAAGGTATCCTGTAGTATGATATCATACCACACTAATAATGCTGCAACAAGAACAACAGTCCTAAGGCTATCAAATCTGGCCTGCAAAAGATGATCATTAGATGGCAGCAGAGTTAGGTTTTTTTCTGCACTCCTTTGCTGCCATCTGGTGATCATCTGGATTTTTTCAACCCAGACATGGCGGCTTTATTCCACATCCATTTGGTGTCACTGAAATGGAATGTGAATCACAAGGATATTTGCTACCACCCCAGCGAGGAGAGAGGACGTTTGAAAACAACCTGACTCCAAAAGCATAAATCACTATGGAGCAAAAAGAAAAAAAAGAAAAGCCGGTGTGAAATCAGGTGCCAAATCTTTTTCAGCCCCTCTTCCTCTCCATTTGGACATGATGGCTGAATTGTGACAAAGCAAAGGCACTTGGGCTGCACATCAGAATTTAGTGAAGCCATAAATCATATGAACGAAGGAGACAAAGGAAGAACCCCGACAAATTCTGGATTCAGTATAAGGAGAGCTTAAAGAAGCCAGAGGGCTGCAGCTATTTAATCACCAGGGGCCAAACTGGATTCCTGGTAACTGATAAGATATATTTGGAATAACAGGCAAAGGGGTGGGGTGTGTGTGGAAAGATACGGAGATATTTGATTGAGAACCAGCTTGGCTCAATAGAATGGACAGTCAGGAGTTGGAAGTTATAGCCCATTAGAGGGGAATGAAATTGGAGTAAATGGAGTTAAGCCCTAGACAGGTTGCCAACTGGCCAGATGAAGGGAAGGAGGGGAGAGTCCAGCCGCGCCAGCATTGTCTCTTTAAGAGAGGTATGTTCCTTGGAAACCTGCCAGGGAAGCTTTCCTTGTTTTTGAAGGCAACTCAAATGGTCCACTAAGCATACTTGGGGTAGCATCCAATCAGGGAAAATGGTCCCCTGCAGATTGTGCTAATTTATCACACCCAGCAGCACCCCTCCCTTCATGTTAGATCATCTAGAAGATAGCACAGATAATCACACACACACACACACACACACACACCCCACACCTTCTGCTGTCAAGAAAACAAAGAGGCTGCGGCACCCAGGAAGTCATCAAGCAAGGAGCCTTTATTTTCACGAACTGCTTGTCACAAAAGTAGCCCGTCTCAGATTCCTGCATGGTAATAGCTTATTATCCGAGGACCAATGAACAGAAAATAATGATGAATTCTCCAGGGTAGATGTTAAGTAAAACAAAAGGCTAAGCCTATTCGAGCAGCGTGTTAAAAAGCCTGAGATGTTCCCCGAAGTAAAATCATGAAAAGTCCCAAAACGAAAGCATTGGTCTATGACTTTCTTTTCTTTTTTTTTACATCTTAATAAAAAGAGGTTCATTACTTTGCCCTACTTTTGTAAGAGACCTTAGAAACAGAGCAAAGATCCTATGTCTTTTATATATCCCTGTACGTATATTTTACTTATTTTTTTGTGTGTGTCTCACTGTTCCTCCAAGAATGACAAGTTGGATAAACAGCTTTCCTTCTTCTCTGTATTTGTCTTCAAAAAAGGGCTTCAGAGGCAACTTAACCGTCAGGGGACTATGACTAGGCTCAGCGAGTTTCATATTTCTAAGAGTTTTTAAATTCTTCCCTTCTTATGCCAATTCGAGCATTCTACCCACTTTACTTACAGGAAGTCACCAAGGTCCATTACAAAATATTACACAACACTATGGAATGCACAAAAGTGGTAGGTCAGTGATGGTGAACCTTTTCGGCACCGAGTGCCAAAAAGGGAGCACACACAGGCTTCGCGCAGCACCAAGTGCCGAAAATACAACACTTTGTGCGCGCTTTGTGTGTGTTCATCTGGGCCACAACCACGAAGAGGAGCTGCCCAGGGGGCCTGCGCATGCTGGAAAATGTACTTCTGGTTTCTGGTGCGCATGCAGTAAGTCTTCTGGTTACTGCAGTGCATCCTCATGCGCCGATTAGCTGGCCAGTGCGCATGCTCACATCGGAAAATAGAAGACCAGCTCTTCCGGTTTCCGGCACTGCCACATTCACGAAGGCTAGGTGATCATCATGTACACATGCACAGCAAAAACCTGGGAGAGGAACGGGCGACACCGCATGTGCCATGTGGCCCGGCTCCACATGCCATCACGGTGCTAGGTGGAAGAAAAATCACCCCTATGATTTATGATTTCTATAATGAAACAACCAAGATGCCTCTTGAAGGCATGGTATCAAATTGTGTGCATTTTTGTGAAGTAGAAAACAGCTAAAAAAAACACACACACAAACTAAAAGTGAGTAGAAAGAAGGAACGATCTTACTAGATTACTTTGTTGAATTGCAATTGAATTACAGGTAGTCCTTGACTTACAACATTTCATTTAGTGACCATTCAAAATTGCAGTGACCCTGAAAAAAGGGACCTGATCATTTCTCACATTTACATCATGTTGCAGCATCCCCGTCACCTGATCAAAACTCAGATGCGTGGCAACCGGCTCATATTTCCCCCTTTTGTGACCTTCTGACAAGCAAAGTCAATGGGGAAGCCAGCTTCACTTAACAACCATGTTACTAACGATTAAGCGATTCACTTAACAACTATGGCAAGAAAGAAAGGCCAACAAAGGGGGGGAAACTCACTTAACAGCTGTCTCGCTTAGCAACAAAAAAATTAGGTTCAATTGTGGTCATAAGTCTGGATTTAAATCTTTGTCAAGTGAAAATGGGACAAGAGAATGGATATTCAAAAATGTTGGCTTTTCATTTTGGTATCTTAGCGTAAACATTGACTCTTGGAGACTTTCTGGATAGGGCCCAAACTGGCTTTTGCAGAACTCTTAATGTTTTACGTTGGAGGAAAGTGATTGATAGTGGTTTAAATGGATTACCCAGCTACTATGATTCATCATTTGCCAGAATATCATGATAGCATTTGGAATCCTAAATGAAAGTGTGAGAAACTACACCTCCTTTAACCAAGTTCCTAGCCCTCACAGTTATAGTGAAATCTTCTTAATGGCTAGTGATTAGACATCTCTAATTCCTATCTACACCAAGTTCCTACTAAAATTCAATTTCGTTAAAAATCTGCAATTGCACTTTTTATGCAATAAATTAGGCAATTGAAAAGAAATATTTCCATTCTGCTGCAAACTCCCCTTCCCATAACAGAATGCTGTTTCTTTGGGATTGTTTATGACTATGTACAGTACAGATCTGATGTATGTGCATGTATATTACTGTTTTTTTTTTAAAAAAAAACCTGCAGCCCTGTTCTATTCCAGCTCCTTGGAGGAAATGGGACCAGAGGCTGTAGAATCGAGCTTTGCAAAGTTTCTTAACTCTGTTCCTGCTCTGATCATGAAGATGTAGAAACTGAAGGCCTGTTTTACAGTAAATTAGGCTCAGCAGTAGCTGACAGAGAGATAGATGAAGTAAGATTAAGCAACAGTACTCCATGCTTTGCCAAGGAGGGAGCCCCAACATCTGAGGCCAGTTTCTGGCTCCAAGGGTTATCTCAACCTGTCAGCAAAGTGGCTGGGAGCCATCCGGCAAGAGTTTGATGAAGTCTTAGAAAGTTTTGATCTTAGGACTGCTATTCCCCATCAACTAGCAGAAAAGTCAGTTTGAAGGAAACGTGGATTTGTAGTTGGAAAAAGAAAGCCATGATTTCCCCTAGAGGGCTTCCTTTAAGAGGCTGCTCTAGTTATGATGCTAGCTCATGGTCAACCAACAATCGGGTCAAGCAGAGGAGAAGCAGAAATAATGTCTATTGTTTCCCCCACCCTCTGATTATACCATACTTAAGGAGGAAAAGAGCCACTTGAGAACTCTCTTCTGGCAACATCTATAGACGTAGGAGAGGAGTTGGATGGGAGGATCAGAGATCTCTTGCTTCCTCCTTCCATGGTTGCCTCTTCACCTTTGAGGCCGCTGCTCATATATCCTTGGACCCTTTGCCAAGATTCCTCCAAAAGTCTTTATTTTTCCTCCCAAAAAGGAAAAGAGAAATGAACGAGAAGTAAAGTAAAAGTGTAGCTGACTCTCAGCACCCTCTCCTGAGAACTGTTAGGTTGGAAATGAGAATGATGGGCTACGTCCCAACTGGCGGGACGTTATCATCTCTGAGTCGGAGTTGTATTGTGAAGAGCCCGTCTGAGAGGCACACAGAATGGTACTTGGAAATGTCCAAATTAGGACACTCCGTAGAATCACAACCCTGAGCCTGGGCATGAATCCAGGAACCCCAGTCTCCCTGGTCAGGAAAAAGAGAGGGCAGCTATATATGGAGAAGCAACATGTTAATGTCTTCAAAACCCATCAGAGATCCCATCTGTGGCATTGGCAGGAAAAGCATCAGCATTTAATAGTGGGCATAGGAATCTTCCGTTGCGGTTACATTGGGAAGAGGACAGGAATACAGAGCCTGGCGATTCAGAGAGGCCCCACATATGACAATGCCATAGGGGGGGAAATAGCATCTGTCTACATTTGATCTCTTTGAGTTTGATGTAACAAAACAACAACAACAACAACAACAACAACAACAATAACCCTGTTCAATCAAGCTTGGCTTCTGGTGGTTTTGTGGACAACTTCCCAACCAAGCCTTGGGGTTCCTTTTCCAATGCCTAACCAAGTCCATTTCTATTTGACTCTTGAGATCAGTCAGAATGGGTCAGATCTTTCTCGGACCCTAGCTTCAGGGATGGGCTGCTACAGGTTTGTCCGGGTTTGGGAGAACCCATAGCTAACATTATGGCTGGTTCGGATAACCTCCAAATCCCACCCCTGGCTGGCCCCACCAACCCACCCCAGCCCTCCTGCACCGCTCCACCCCACCCCGCCTCTCCCAGGAGTCTCCACGCAGCCTATTTTGGGTGTGAGGTAAGTGCAGGGCCCGTACAGAGGCTTGGGGATGGGGAAAAACAGGCCTCCTGGAAATTTCAGAAGGATAGAAATGGGGCTCCGGAGCCCTGTTTTTGCCCTTCCAGAGGCTCGAGGAAAGCCTCCGGAGCAGTGGGGGGTTCCTACCGGTTCAGATCAGTTCGGCCGAACAGTTAGCGGTTTGGCGGCCTGGGTCGCTGGAACTGGCAGCGGCCCATGCCTGTCACGCCCCTGAATCAGTTCTCTGGGCGGTGCCGTAGGCGCTGCCATCTTGTTTTTCAGTTCTGTGCATACACAGAACAATTTTAATTGCACTGTGCATGCCCACGCATCGCGCATGAAGTGCATGCATATGGCACATACAGGAGTGCACTGGTAGTAGTGCCTGCCTGAGCCCACCCCTGCTCCAGAGCCTGGGGAAGGCGAAAATGCCCCCCACCCCCGCCATGGTGCAGGAGGCCGACTAGGCCACACCCACCATGGCCACGCCCACCCAGCAGAGAACCCGGTGCTGAAATTTTTGAAGCCCACCCCTGCCTGGCTTGCTTGCCCTGCAGTGAAGCTGATTTTTAATTGTTTGGAGATGCAAGCAGATCTGACGGAAAACCTCTGTCCCATAAGGGTCTGTGAGTTGCAGGCACTTCATGCAGGATGCGGCGGGGGGCTGCACAGTTATGCTGGACCTGGCTGCGGCTCTCCACGTTTTAAATAAGCATCCCTGCCTCTGATTGTTCCACTGTGGAAAGTGTGATGACAATGAAACCCCCTCCGACGTCTCCCTTCCCTCCTCCCCACTGTATTCCAAGCAAATCGCTGTAGCAGAACACCATAAATCAAGGCAGGTCAGCAAATGTATCAAGATATTTAGGCTGCAACCCTATTCCCCTTTGCCTTGAAGTAATCAGTAATTAATTCAAGAGGGTCTCCTTTGAAGTAACCCCCATACGGACGGCACCGTTAAGGCTTCCAACATAGTGTCTGGATCTTTAGAGGAGAGCCATGCATCTTAATAGCCAAATGACATCACTCACAGATATGCACAAATATTTTTTTTACAAAAAGGAAAAAGAAGGCAGGGGGGGGGAGAGAAAACCAAAAGGAGAGGCAAGATGATCTTATCCACCACCATCCTCTCCCCCCACCAAAGAAAGTTCAATGAAGGGTATTTAGAATATTATGGGGAAAGCAGTTGGTACAGAAGATGGGGTGAAACAGAAGAAGGGAGGGCGGAGGGAGGGGGAGAGAGAGAGAGAGAGAGAGGGAGAGAACATCCCACACTCTGCTGTGTAACAGGAAACCCCAAGGTCAGATTTTCCAAGTGTCCTTTGAAAACCCTGGCTATTCCTCAGGTTTCAACTGCTGAGTCAGAACTGACAAGAGCACATAGAAACTTCCAAGGGAATATCCAGTTGTCAATGTGCACCTTTGATGAGCTTTTCAGTTTCTCATTCGCATGGGCAAAGGATTTTAAGTTACTACGCTTAGGAAAAGTTTCCTCCCCTTCCTTTGCTTGTTGGGTCAGGCGGAGAAATTTTGGGCATGGTTGGCAACTGTACAAGTTCTCCATCCCTTCGGGGAAACCACTTTCCACAGTCAGCCCTTGTTTTTGCACCTGGTTAGCTTGCCAAATAGTCCCGAGCGATTTAATTGTGTGTGTGTTTTTTTTAAAGGATATGTAAAGAAACTTCACAGCAATTTTCCAAATTGCTTGAAAGTATCAAAAACGGAACAAAAGATAAATCAGTCTTTAAAATGTGACTGTTAACAGCAGTCCAAATGTAGGAAGATACTCTTTGTCTCTTGGGTGTTCCTTGCCTAACTTTGTTGGTTTTTTTCTACTCTGGCCATGGGGCTTCAGGCAGGGGTCCTTCCTAGTGCCCACCGCCCCAAATTCCTGTAACTGAAGGGTTCAGGGATTAATACAGCACCTTCACAGAAAATAGGAACCTCTTCCATTGATTAATAGTCTGGGAAGAATTCTCTGATAGTTTCTGGATAGCCCAGTAATCCCTCTCAATTGGAGCATCACAAGTACAGGTGGTCCTCGACTTACAACAGTTCATTTAGTGACCGTTCAAAGTTGCAACTGCACTGGAAAATGTGACTTATGACCGTTTTTCATAGTTATGACCTTTGCAGCGTCCCTATGATCATATCATCAGAATTTAGGTGCTAGGCAACGGATTCATTTTCATGATCTTTGCTGTGTCCCAGGAGGATCATGTGACCCCCTTTTTGTGAGCTTCTGACAAGCCGAGTCAATGGGGGAAATTAGGTTCACTTAACAACCAGGTTTCTAACTTATCAACTGCAGGGATTCACCCTAACAAAGGTAGCAAGAAAAGCCGTAAAATGCCATCCTCTTATCTTTGCTACCGGCTTGGAACTGGGAGTGCACATGAGCGCTTGTTTTGCTCACGCGCAGCGCTTCCGCGTATGCACAGAGTGCCCGTGATGACGTCTGGATGAGTGGGTGGAACCTCCCACCACTGCTGCTACTGGTTTGCCCAAACCAGGGTGAACTGGCAGAATACCACCTCTGGATGGGATCCCAAAAATTTAACAACCGGTTCTCTGCCCTGATGACCAGCTGGGTGAGCGTGGCTTGGTGGTCATGTGACTGGGTGGGTGTGGCCAATTCAGCATCACTCACGGCGTCAATGGATGGTTTGCCTTAGCTGTTACAATGTAATAAGGGTTAAAATAAGCAGGGCAATAAAGACTAGGCTAGAAACAACACCAGATTGTTTCCTTCTTGCCTTCCTTACGGGATTAACTCTGTAAAGTGGAAAAAAACAAAAGGAGATTTCTTCCAACAACCGATCCTCTGAACTGCTTAGAAAGTTAACATCCGATTCTCCCAAATAGGTGCAAACTGGCTGAATCCCACCATTGGGCTTATTCTAACATTCAGTCTGAATCTGCCTTGATAGAATGCCTCTCATTCAGGGATCTATATTCTGGAATGAAAAACTAAGATTGACCCTCTTTTCCATAATGGGTCTCTGACCAAAAATAACAACTGAAGAATGAGTTTGTTGGTCAGAGAGAAATCTTTCACACTCTCCCACCCCTTAAAAAGTGGAGCCTGGATATACTGTAAGGGCTTGCACATTCCTTCAACTGAAAACCCTTCAACTGAAATCAACCCTCCCCTTCTTTCAAGGTTGAAGGATATTGCAGATTCTTGCTGTTTCCTGTCACCCAGAATCTCCCAGGAGATCTGCCTCTTCACTTTGCATAATGTTATGGCCTTGAGTGAATCTATATTCAATTCATTATTGTGACATCACACATTCCAGGTGGGAGCTCTATCAATGAAAGCAATTCATAATTTTCCAGACTGTACCACTTTTCACACAGAATAGGAGGGGGTGGGGGGGTGTCTTCAAGATTGAATATCCCTGAACTCCATCACAGAGAACTAGAATGTTGGAGGAAGGGTTGGATTTGAACTCTTCTGCCTGACCTGTAGTAGTTCCTCTTTGAATGTCGGAGTTTTCATTCACATCAATTTCCTGCCAACATCCCGGGTTTGGAGCCTGAAACAGTAATCTCAAAGAATAGTTTCATTTCATCACATAAGGAACTGAGTGCCTAAAGAAGTATCACCTCACATATTACCAGGACCTGCTTAGAGTACAGTTTGGAAGAGGAATGAATTGTGCATTCTGATACATATTTGGTTTTGGAGTATATGTATCTGTCCTTGGTCAGGAAAACTATGAAACCAATTCCTTTGCACCACGTGCACCACGTGCATTTAGATGAAAAGAGGCCCTAGGCTATTCCACTTATGGGGCCCTTTCACCTCCCATTTTTAAGTTTGTAAATTACATGAGAGATAATAAAATACATCATTACTGTGATATATATCAATATATTAAATGAAACATGTTGTAATTGGTACTAACCTTTATAAAAAATGTGGCACAGATAATAAATAAAAATAAAAGGCCCCTCTTGATCTTGAGGCCCTAGGCTGAAGCCTAGTTAGCCTATAGGAAAATCCGGCCCTGACCATGTGTATTGAAATCTAGTAATGTGTGAAATGATCCCTGTCAATCCTAAACGTTGGTAGATTTTGTTAAAATTGCACAGGATTAAATGTCAGTGTATGTGAGTAAGCAATTGCTAAAGGGAGGAGGAGGCAGAAAAATAAATCTATGGAGATTTTCAGTCATCCAGTTCATAGTTGCCCCAAAAGTGCTTTTTCAAGAGGCAACTGAACTTTCTGGTTTTTCTTTGAAGACGTTTCGCTTCTCATCCAAGAAGCTTCAGAGCTGAAGAAGCTTCTTGGATGAGAAGCGAAATGTCTTCAAAGAAAAAAATAGAAAGTCCAGTTGCCTCTTGAAAAAGCATCTTAGGAAAAAGAAGAAGCTGAGGAAGAGGAGGAAGAAGGAGAAAGAGAAAAGGAGGAGGGGAGGAGGAGGAGGAAGGAGGCAGAGGTGGAGGAGGAAGAAAAAGAAGAGGAAGAGGAAGAGGAAGAGGAAGAGGAAGAGGAAGAAGAAGAAGAAGAAGAAGAAGAAGAAGAAGAAGAAGAAGAAGAAGAAGAAGAAGAAGAAGAAGAAGAAGAAGAAGAAGAAGAAATAATAATAACCCAGTTCCTTAGGGTCACCCGTTTTACTTGGCTGGATATTGGCTGTCACATGAGTGCTTCTGCGGGAAAGTTGGCATTCGGCAAAGCAGCTGGCTCCTTCTCCTGTCACCGGGGCTCTTTCAACACTCTGGCAGCCTCTGCTGCTGGGCAGGCATCCACACCCCTGCGGATCAGCCAAACACAGGCTCCCTCTCCTTGGCTTTTGCCCCCAAGCTGCTGCTGTTAAATCAACATCCCTTCCGCCCCGGAGACCGAGGCGGCGCTGTGGCCAAAACACCATCCTTGACATCTCCCTTTGATGTGTGCATTTGTGTTTGTGTGTGTAGATTGGGGAGGAATGGGATAGCCAGGCCTGGGACCTGGATTTGTACAGTAAGATCAGAGTACAACTGCAATGCAGGTGGCAGGAAGGAGACATCTCCCAAGAACAGTTGGAAATCCTAACTTGGTTGCTGCTTGTTTAAAAAAGAAAAAAGCTTAAGTTTGAGAATCCCAGTTCTCTAAATGAACGCAGAAAAGGAACCAATGGGCTGTGTGAGCCTTCTGCTTGTATAATCACCGTTATAATCATCATTAAGACATTAATGGGTTCAAATGGATATAGATGGTACAATATGTAAAGATCTGGTATCTATCCTTTGCTTAAGTGGGAAATGGACTGGAATTTGCTGGGTATTGTAGAATGCTAAGAGTCTTCTGGGAGGAAGGAATAGAAAAAAATGCTGAGACTTGAGCCTGTTCTTTAAGAATGCAACGGCAGCATCTTTTGCACAAAACTGATTAACTGCAGCCTTGTTCACATCCCTTCCAATCATCCTGAGAGGAAAAAGCTGGCAGCTCTGTTGCAATCATCTAGGTGTAATTTCAACACCAGTAAGGCAAACACCAGTGCACACAGACTTCCAAGGGGGGGGGGGGGAGGCAGTTAAACAAACATTGGCTTACTTTCTAAAACCTAGGACCTATGGACTCATAAATTCAGAATTGAAATTCCAGTAAAAACGACGAGGGTTTAGCGATGAAGCTGGTTTTCATGGTTTGGCCTCAGTTTAAGAAAATGTGCCGTGATTAGAATATTGGAGCATATTTAGACTGGCTTTTTTGCTTAACAAAGTAAAACACTACTAGGGCCTTTATCTAGCCATAGTTTTCAATTCCTCATCCTCCAGAAATTAATCTTCCAGTCCTGAAGATGCAACTTCCTATGCACATATGAATCCCAACCACAGCGATGAAATCCTTCTCCCAGTGGATACTGCCCCAGATACTGGGAATCAGGAGAATAAATTATTATTATTGGTTGTTTTAGCTCATGGGTGTCAAACTCACAGCATCACATTGTCATCACGCGACATTTTCCCCCTTTGCGGAGCTGGGGTGGGCGTGGCCCGCATGTGATGTGAAAAGCCTGCAGGTCACCAGTTTGACACCCCTGCTTAAAGCTCAATGATTAATACTTTTAGTTTTGCTTTTTCTTTAAACATGCTTGCTAGGTTTTTTAGAATTATTGTGTGTTTTTTTTTTTTTTGCAAGCAAAGCTATAGAAGAACACATGCACAAACACACTCGTTCGGGCAACAACAAAATTGTAAAAGCAAGGAAGAAAAAAAATAGGGGGGAAGGTTGTGCTATGCTATGGGGTCAAATCATTACCATTTCAAAGATCCCAAAACCCACAGGAAACCTTGTGGGAGAGGTTAGATGGAGTTGAAGAATTCACAGCTAGTTTCCTTTTGCAAATGTGTGAACACATTAGTCCAAGGTTTGCAGATTCACCGGGAGTAACTCTTACAACATTTGATATAAACAGTGATTTTATAAAATATACATGTACTGATTTTTATTACAGTTGTATATAGCTCGTATGGGAATGGTTAAAATGTTAACTGTTCTGCACTTATTTCTGTGCATGATCTAATTGATTGCATTAGGTTTTCATTAATAAATAATTGGTTATTTAAAGCAGTGCTTTTTAAAAGTGTGGTCCGAGGACTATTGAGGTTTCCCAAGACTCTGTCAGGGATCTGCAAAATCAAAATTATTTGTCAGATATCAAAACTTATTTGTTTGTTTGTTTTGTTTGTTTTATTGGATTTATTTGCCGCCCTTCTCCCGAAGGACTCAGGGCGGCATACAAAACACATATTACAAAACTTAAAAGAAAATTAGAAACAATCCAAGAAACAAACCGAATTAATATAACACTAACATTTTAAAAATTAGATAAAATTAACAGGCCAGGCCGGCTTGCTGGAAAAGCCAACTTTTTAGGGCGCATCGGAAGGACCGGAGGTCGGGGATTATGCGAAGCTCCGGGGGCAGCTCATTCCAGAGGGAAGGCGCTCCCACAGAGAAGGCTCTCCCCCTGGGGGTCACCAGCCGACACTGTCTGGCCGACGGCACCCTGAGGAGGCCAACTCTGTGGGATCGTACTGGACGGTGGGAGGCTACTGGTGGCAGTAGGTGGTCTCGCAGGTACCCTGGGCCTAAGCCATGGAGCGCTTTAAAGGTCATAATTAGTACCTTGAATCGCACCCAGAAAACAACATTTGCAAAAAGTTAAACAGAGTGACCGTTCTCATTATTTTTTAATCTGTTAAAAATGGAGGAGGGGGGCAGGAATTTTTTTTTATTTCTGCTAATATCTACTTGATTTTTTTTGCTTTATTCAGTAAATAAATATTCTACAAATGCATCAATTTTCATTTTTAATAAAATAAAATATTGATAAATACATTTCTATATACAAACAAAAGCCCCTTTGGGGTTTTCCATCATTTTTAAAAGTGGGAAAGGGTCTGTAGAGATTCTCAGTCATCCAGGTCATGGTTGTCCCAAAGGTGCTTTTTCAGGAGGCAACTGGACTTTCCTGTTTTTTCTTTGAAGACATTTCACTTTCATCCAAGAAGATTCTTCAGCTCTGACAGGATAGTGGGGAATGGAAGGATTTATACTCCTTGCAGACAGCTGGTCATTTTCATCCTTTTAGAGGGTCATTGAGGCACTTGGAGGTTTATCTGTGTCCTCGAGGTCACCTGAGTAGTGCTCCTGGCTCCTGTAGTCTGCAATTTCTCTCTCTGGAAATCCATTCCTACTCCCACACACCATTCAAAGGGGGTTCATCCCAAATTGTATAGCTAAAAGTCTGTAGAGATTCTCAGTCATCCAGGTCATGGTTGTTCCTAAGGAGTTTTTTTTTTTTTTTTTTTTTGGAGGCAACTGGGCTTTCTTCTTTTTTCTTTGAAGAGGTGGGGGGGAAGAGGTCCTGAAAGCAATAAGTTTAAGAAACAGTGATTTAAAGAAAGTTATCATTCCACCAGCATGATATGTAAAAATCCATCCACATCTAATTTATCCTTTCTATATTGGAAGCTTCTGCTGAAACCAGTGGAACATAAAATGCTTTCCTTTGGCTGGAGTGATGCAACCTTTGTGTTCTTTCTCAAAACAGCTCAGTAAATCGGCTGTTCTTATTTTATGGTTCACTAGGTCTACTTTATGAATGGCAAACGGCAATGGAAAAAAATGTGGGCTGTTCCCAGTTCATAATATTACAGCCCCCCCCCCCCCCCAAATAGAAGCACTTAGTTGACTTTCATTGATTTGGGAAAGCTAAACAAGATCACACCTGGTGAGGACTTGGATGAGAGGCCACCAGGTAATGCTTGTGCAGTGGGCTAGGCTTAGAGGGGAAAATATCATCCTGGGAAAAGTCAGTGGCAAATCGCATCTATATTGTTAGCGAAATGTGACATGGGACATGTCTGTGAAGTTTCCAGGAATTAAACCTCATCCAGATTTTATCTGGTAACACCCAAGAACAAGAAAAAGCAAAATGTACAGCATACTTACTAGGATTCCTAGTACATCTTTCTCTGACTGTGTGCCCTCCAGATGTTTTGTTATTGCCATTCTAGAATTCTAGGAGCTGCATCTGGAGAGAGTCAGGTTAGAGAAACCAGAGGTGGGTTCCTACCAGTTCGGCCCAGTTCTGCCAAACTGGTAGTGGTATGGCGTCCTGGGTCACTGGAACGGGCAGTGACCCAGACCTGCCATGCCCCCGAACCTGATCCCCGGCTGCCACCATCTTGTATTTAAATTCTGTGCAGGCGTGCGCATGAGCGAACTGGCAGTAAAGCCGGACGGAACCCACCCCTGAGAGAAACCTGTTAAATAGACTACCGATGATTCTAGTCCCCTGTAGCTGAAATTTTGGCTTGTCTACCACTTGATGATTCAAAGCTAGCTGAATGAACAGAGTTTACATCAAGGATCCTAGGCACATCTATTCAAAAACAAGTACTACTAAATTCCACGAAGCTTTCCCCAGAGTTAACAGCATATGATTTAATGCTTAGAATCCTATGTATTCTAAAAGTAAGCCCTGGGGGCTATGTTTGCATCATCCTGAACAGGCGGGATGTCTGTCAATTTCTGGATTGGTAGAACATGCTGAATAATAAACTAACCAAGCAGTTCTATCTTAACTCACCCTGTTGTTGACTATTGGGTGGCTCAATATAACTTGTAAACACAATCGGGGGGGGGGGGGCTCTCTGCCAAGTGATGATTGTGCTTTAATACAAGTGAAACAAACAAAAAAATATTGTTTTCAATGGGCCTTAGAATATATTTGCAGGTTCAGGACTTGCTCCAAATAAATCTACATAGTTGCATTTGCATACATTCTATGTCTGGAGTTCCCTCCTATGTTGCTGTAAGGGAAACCCAGACAATGCAGTCGAAGGAAGAGACGGCTGCGCCAGCCCAGGCAATGCAACTCTCCAAGGAACAAGGTGTTTCCTTCGATTCTGCCAAGGGCACGACATTCTGTCTCCAGGAACTGGTTTGGAGCCAAGGGAAAAAATACATGACATACAGTATGTGCCTGCATGGCAGGGCTGTTTGTTTCAACGCTTGTGTTTATGTCTCCTGCCCTTAATAAAATGACAGAGGGTGGCTAGAGGTTCCTTCTCAGAGTAACTCAAGGTGGAGATCGTCAGGATGCTGGCTGGGGGATTCTGGGACTTGAAGTCCAGTTCAGTTCCAGAGGTTCAGAAACACTGCCTTACCTGTAAGGCTTTGGTAACCAGCAGTGGTGTATTAACCATTAAGCAGACTAAGCAGGTGCTTAGGGCACCAGGTCCAAGGGAGCACCACAAAGTTGAGAAAGGGAGAAAAAAAATAATGAAAATTTGTACAGTATGTATGAAGGAGGGGGGCATCAAGATTTGTCTGTGTTTAGGGCACCAGTGAGCCTTAATCCGTCACTGGTAGCCAGACATAATGATGCAACTTAGGTAGGACCACATCACATCAGAGGTGAGTTTCTCCCAGTTCGGCCCAGAACTGGTAGTAGCAGTGGGAGGAGGCTCCGCCCACCTGCCCGGACACTACTGCACGCGGGAGCGTACCCTAACCAGTAGGAAAAAAGTTGGCAACCCACCACTGCATCACATTCACTTCCACATGTTTCTGCTGGTTACAGGAGTGCCCATATTGAAACTGTTTTGGAGAGAGACAGAAGTAGATAAAGAGAACATTTGCTCCGTTTGTGCACAATCAGATCCTCTGTACTCACTTGTCTCCCCTTGTGGGGATTATCCCAAAATGCCACCACCTGATGGGGCAGCCCTGCAGTTGTGTGCTCCAAAGTATGTCACCTCACCTGGTGTAATGTGAACTTTCCTGAGGGCAGAGCAGAGGATAGGATGGGAGCAGCCTGAGTAGTGAATCTCTCTTGCATGGAAAGCCTGAAGGTCATTTTGAGTTCTGAGGAAATGTTTCACTTTGGGGATGGTCTGTTTATGGAGGGCTGATTCAGTCTTCCCAATAAAAATGTTAATGTGCACATTTCAAGATTCCTTTAAACAAATGTTGTGTCGTCCCCCCCTCCCTTTTCTATTTTGGGAGCAAACGCTAGTGGTTAGGACAAGGTTGCCCCCTAATGGTAAAGTCCTGTTTGCGTGGCTCAAAATCACCTTCCCACCTCTACAAAGAGTAAGACACAAAAGGGGAGAGAGATCATTTTCCCCGGGAACAACCCCAGGAAGTGTGATTAATTTTGTTCGGGGCATTTTTATTTTCTCCCCCAAGGCAAAGTTCCAGCTGTTGAAAATTGACCTTTTTTGAAAGTCATAAAACATTAGGAACCGTAACACAGTGTTCTTTGGTTCGGGCCCAACACTTGAATTAGTGACCAAATGATAGCCAGTGTGTCAAGAATCAGGGAGACCCAGGCCTCAATCCACAATCAGCCCCAAAAGCTGATGAGGGAATAACTTTGGTCCGTTATTCTCTCTCAGCCCAGGCTTCTTCTTATAAAGAAAAGAGGACGAAGGGAATGCTCTTATATTGCCTTGAGGCCTTTGAGAAAAAGTGAGACGTACAGGTAGTTACAACCATAATGGAACCTGTCCATTACAGTCATGACAATTATAAAGCAGTTCATCCATCTAACCAATCTAACCAATTTTATGGTGTTTTTTGGTGGCAGTCGTTAAATGAATGTCACGTTGTTAAGTGAACTAGTTGTTTGCTATTGGCCAGTTTTGCTGAAAACCAGAAGTAAATGCTGAATTTTGGCAAAAAAACATCACAAAATGTGGTCATGTGACTGCGGGACACTTCAAATAGCCATAAGTGCAGGCTGGTTACCAAGCAACCAAAATGCGATCACATGACCATCAGATAGGCAGCCATCAAAATTCAGAATGAGGTCGTAAGTACCCTTAGGAGGCTTGTTGTAATCTCAGTCACTAAGCAACTGGTTGTAAAGCAAGGACTACGTGCACATTTCACAACAACATTTCCTCCTACAACTGAACGGGTTCACCTCACACTTTAACTGTCCGCTTCAATCCCAAATCTTCCTTAACCCAAGACGTTGAATGAGACAACCAAAAGACCAATTAGGACATGGAAACCAAGCAGTGGAACTTCTAAGTAAACATGCAAAGCGACTTCTTTTGTTTTTGTTTTACAAGATGGCAAATTAACAGCAACTGATTTCTCCAAGGCTACCCAATTAAGATGTGAATTGTTTTATCAAAAGCATCTTGAAAGCATCCAAATCTGGCATGTGCTTGGAATTCAGACAACTTCCTGATTTTACATTCCAACCTGAGTCCCACCACAGAGTGCCCTATTGTCTTGAAATGCCCAGGAGAATTACTGTTGTTTTATAAGGGTGTTCTATCAGGACTCGTTGTTTTCCTAATGATGTTGTTTTGTTCATGCCTAATATTTCCGGGTTGGATTCCTTTGTGTAAATCTTGGAAAGGTCCGGATTAGATTCTCCCTCCTCCCACCCTCTTCTCCAGTCCTGAACTGTCTGGCTTTGTTTCTGTTTTCTTGGCGTAAATTTTCTCCAGTGTTGCCAGCAAAATCTGGTGTCTATTGCGTCTTCAGCTCATGCTTAACTTTTCCCTCATGTGCTCTGATGTTTTGGGCTGGAACGCTGGGACTTGGAGTCCTTCAGAGACTTGCATACAACCAGGTCATGGGGCTTTCTGTGCTTTCAAAGGCAACACTTTTCTTGCCCTTCCCCTCCCCACTTCTCTGAATAAACATGAGTAGAAATTGGTGGCATCTTGGGTCTGCTTATCCAGCAAAATTAAAAACATCGCTAAATGTTTTCACTTCCCCACTTCCCGCTATTCTGCTTGATTTAAAAAAAAAAACTTTGAAAGTTGGCTTATACATAAAGAAGAAAAGAAATATTGTTTTGTTCACTTTGAAACAATATAAGTTCTCCTGCTCAAACAGGGGGTTACACTAGAACCATGATGGCGAACCTATGGCACGCATGCCACAGGCGGCACATGGAACCATTTGTAAGGGCACGCGAGGCGTTGCCCTGTCAGCTCCTACATGCGCTGGACAGCTGACTTCAGCCTTCTTTTCCAGCCATTTTTCGCCCTCTGGAGGCTTCCTGAGGGCGATACACCACCCAATGCGCAAACCGGAAGTTCGGGAACAGACTTCTGGTTTGCATGTTGGGCCTTTTTTCATGCTCCAGAGCCTTCAGGGAAGCCTCCAGAAGGCACCGGAGGGTGAAAAATGGCCCCATGGGCAAGCTGGAAGTTACCGTTTCTGAACTTCCAGGCTGCCCATAGGGCCGTTTTTTGCCCTCCGGAGGCTTTAAGGAAGCCTCCTGCAGCCTCCGGAGGGCCTCTGGGGGGTGGGGGAGGCTGTTTTCACCCTCTCCAGGCTCCTAAAAAGCCTCTGGAGCCTGAGGAGGGTGAAAAAAGTGTGCCAAAAGCGCAGGTATGGGAGAGTGCTTTTTATATGTTTGGCAAGTTTGAGGTTTTTGTACTTTTTGTTTTGCTACGTACATACCATTCAGAGTCAAGATAGATGATAGATAGATAGATAGATAGATAGATAGATAGATAGATAGATAGATAGATAGATAGATAGATAGATGTAGATGTAGATGTAGATGTAGATATAGATATAGATAAATAGGTAGGTAGGCAGGCAGGCAGACAAAATAAATAAATGAGGTATCTTTGATGCTCTCTGAGTTTGGTTGTTTTCTTGCAGACATTTCATTACCCAAATAAAGTAACACCATCAGTGCTAGTAAGGAATAGGATTTACTGTTGCTGTTAACTTGTTTTGCAGTTTCTTGATTGTGGTATTGTGTGTTTCTTGATAGTTGGTCTGATGTTAATCTTGGTGTTAATCTCTGCTCTTCTGGGTGTTGATTGCTACTGGGGAGGTGTTTTGGCCTTTTTGTTCCCATTTTGGCTTGTTGATTGTCCCCTTTGAATGGTATGTAGCTGTTGTTTAGGTCTAAGCATCTATTGATGGCTGATTTGTGAGAGTGTCAGGAATTCTGTAGTGTTTTTGGACTTGGCTCAGTCTAGGATGGTCACAGTTTTAGATTGGGTAATGGATAGGCACACACAGGCTTAATGGTAACAACAGCTCTTTATTAAGTACAACAAGTGAGAACAATCCAGCTAAGGTTGAGTCTAACAGCAGCCCTTTTATAGGGAGCTGTCAGACCCTTCGACCAATAGGATTAAACCTCTGTTCCCGCCGGAACAGAGGACCTTGGTGGAAACCACTGTAGTTAGAACAAGTATCTAACACACAGTTTCCCAACTGAAACTATGGTTAAGTCTGTCCATGAAATTAGGGAGTTTTCGTCATGTCATCTGACTGCTAGTTATGTTTATGGACGTAGTCCACTAGTCTTTTGACTGTTTGTCCTATACAGTGGCTATTGCTCTCCTTTCACTATATATTGTAGATGACTCCCGTTTTTTTTCTGGGGCTGCTGGGTCTTTTGGTTACTTAGGATGTTTTGGAAGGCTTTAGTTGGTTTGAGTACTATCCTGATGCCATGTGTTGGTAATGATCTGTTGACAATTTCTGAGATTTTTTGGGGTACGTCAATTTTATCCTTTTTACAAGATAATACTGCAGTGTTGGTTGTGCTATATTGGGTAGAGTTATCTTTTTGATAAGGTTGTGAGGATATCCATTTTATTGGAAGATGTTCTTCAGAAGAACTGTTTCCTTTTTTATATTGGTGATTGCTGTAGTGTGCTGGTCTAAATAGCGTTCTTATACAGCTTTTATTGTGAGAGGATGGGTTGTTATTTTGATAATGGAGCACTTGGTTGGTGTGGGTGGTCTTTCTGTAGATTTGTGTTTCTAGTTTGCCATCATTGTCTTTGCTGATAAGGATATCCAAGAAGGGGAGCGTGGTGTTGTTTTCTTATTCTTCATAAACAAACAAACAAACAAAAGAAATATTTCAACTGCATTGTACAGCATCCTGAATTGCTAGCTGATTTGGTATTCCTATAATTCAAATAAATAAATACATCTGACATGTGCCACATCACCTCTGTTAGGAGAAAAGGTTGAGCCAGCTCCTAAGAGAAGGGCATGGATGTAATGCAACGAAACCTGCAGTTTGGTATATTTTTGTCAATAAATTCAGCTTCTGCTGTTTTTGCTATACATTATTTTAGGAGGAAAGGCATGACATGGATAGACAGATATTGGTAGTACTGGGGGAGGGTAACTGCTGCTGCCCCTGCCCTTCCAGCATCCCGCTGCAAGGCAATATATGAATGGTGGCTACTTTCCTAGGCTTCAGGAAGGCACTTTACTTGTTTCTGTTTCTATGCCTGAAGTTAATTGTTTTAATTATATATTTGGATACTGTAAGCTGCCCACAGTTTTTTGGAGTGGGCAGCCATAATAAAACATGTTACCGTAATTATTATCATTCAGGCTGGACTAGAAGGCCTCCAAGATTCCTTCCATCTCTCTTCTCTTCTCTTCTTCTCTTCTCTTCTCTTCTCTTCTCTTCTCTTCTCTTCTCTTCTCCTCTCCTCTCCTCTCGTCTCCTCCTATTCTATTCTCCAAATTTGGCAACTTTAAGACTTGTGGACTCCAATTCCCAGAATTCCGCAGCTAGCTTGGCTGGCTGAGGACTGCTGGGAATGTGAAACCCACAAGTCTTAAAGTTGCCAACAAGTTTGTAGACCCCTGGCCTAGACTTAGGGAGGCCAATGAATATCAAGGGGAGAAGCAAGGTCCTTCCAGACATTTCTCTCTAGACCAGAACTTAGACACCATCATCAGGATTCACACAGGAATGGCTTTGGGTGACCCAAGAAGAGGTTTTAATTTGCTGCTTTCTTAGATTCCAGATTTGAGACTAATCCATCTGAACATTTCCCTCTCAACCATTGATTGCAGATGAAGTGCTCTATTTCAGTCCATCATAAGGCGGGGCAGGATAGCAATAGCAATAGCACTTAGATTTATATACCGCTTTACAGTCCTCTCTAAATAGTTTACAGATTGAGCATATTGCCCCCAACAATCTGGGTCTCTATTTTACCATTACCAGGATGTCTGATAATGAGCCTATTTGAGAAGAAGAAGGCCAGTTCTGCAAATGATGGCTGGTCAGATTCAAAGGCTTCCCAGTATTAGGCAAAACAGATGAGGAATGGGAAGGAAAAGAAGAAAGAAGCAGCAGTAGATTTTTCTGTTTAGGAAAAGAACATGCCATTTGCCTTTCTCTAGTGAAGGAGATTTATTTGTTGTTTCCCTGTTGGCCAAAGCTATTTCCTGCAGCACCTGGTTTCTCTGTAGAGGTTCCATCCGTAAAGATACACTAGAGATGGACGCCAGAAGAACCAACCCCCCCCCCCTCATTCCCTGCTCTTTTTGTTACAGCGACTTCAGCCTCACCAATCCATGTGTGTTGGTCAAACCTCCTTCTCTAAGCCCCACCCGGGCTTTTTCTTCCCCCGCGCCTCTGGGGAAGGCAGAAGAAAGCATTCCCGCATGGGCCACAATCAGAGGCAGCCAAAGGTAAGCAGGCTGCCAGCACTCCATCTGCTTTGCGCTTCCCCTGCAGAATGAAGAGCATAAATCCAGCACGACACGGCTCTGGCTGAGAGGAGCCGCTTTCCTCGGCCTCTGAAAGAGCAAACAGATGTTGAGGGAGAGTCAGTCCGTGCAAGGGGAAAGTCCGGGGGGTGTTGGTGGTGCAAAATATACCTCTGTAAAGGTGAGCAGGGTCCCTGTGACATTACAGAGGGAGGTGGCAAGGCAGGAAGGAGGAGGCTTCCTCTCCTTTCTGTTACTTGAATGTAGGGCTTATTAGGATGAAGGCTTTCAGCCAGGGCTCCACCCAAGCTCTGTTTTCTAATTCCAAACAAATACAATTGGAATAATTGAAAGGGCCTCTGAACAGGCACCAAAGGCAGTATGCATTGCAGACTAGAAGGACTTTCAAGTAGAAGTACTCCTTCCAGTGATGCCTAAACCCTTCCCTTTTTAAAAAGAAAGAAAGAAAGAATGTATTATGGACAAGGGTGAGAGGCAGCGCGTACTTTGCTCGTTCCATTTTGTGGAAAAGGAAAACTGAGGGGGAAGAGAGAAATGATCAAGAAGAGAGCTGCCTTAAAGGGATTCCAAGGGAATAATTTGAATAATTTGACGTCTCTGCAAAAATGCCAAATTCCAAAGCTCTTGGTCTTGAAGCGGCACTGGAATAACAAAAGCATCCATCTCACACAACACACACACACACTCGTTTGGGTGTCAATACATATTTTATACGCCTGAAAACTTTTCTGTGTGCACCCACCTAATTTGAACTTGGAAGGATGGGAAATATATACCAATAGAGCAGCAGACAAAGATTTGGTGGGATGGTTAAACATTATGGGATATTTAAGGTCACATCCTGCCTCATAAATTTTCCTGAATCTTGTTCACCCAGCTGCCAAACATTTCTTAATTCTTCCTCCCTTCCTGTCAAAAGGCCCAGGAAAAAAAAAATTCCTCCACCCCTTTATTCTGTGTCCTGTACCTTGACTGCGAAATTCAGTGACTTTTTTTTTTTTTAGACTTTCTGACCCTTAGCATATTTTGCTTGGTTCCAAATCTCCGCATTTTTCACAGGATGCAGAAATTTGACTTGTAGCTTTAACTCTGATGGAGAATTTTTAATGATGAATGGAAGCAGTGCTCCCTCCTAGGCCTCTACCCAGTGGTGGGATTCAATTTTTTTTTACAAGCGGTTCTATGGGCATGGTTTGGTGAATGTGGCATGGCTTGGTGAGTGTGGCAGGGGAAGGATCCTTTTCTAAAATCCAGAGAGTGGCGTTTTTTGCAATTTCAACAAAGTGATGTAAAGATGGAGATGGGCTTGCTTATATTTTTTTATTAGCTTACTATCCTACCTTTCATTTATGGGCTAAAGGCAACACACCTGGGGCTCCCTTGTACTTCTCTCCCCTCCCTCTCTCCATGATCCTGTGTGGTAGATTCAACTATGAATAGCCAGCTTACTTTCCAAGACCGCTGTTTCATGCCAGCTGGCAGCACGCAAATATTGGAAATAATAATATTCTTTCATCCTCCAAATTTGCATTTACAGGGTCAGTCATATGCCCTGGATCCCATTACCAAAGGAGATTCCATCCACTGTCTCCCTTTCTAAGTGAAGTCTTCAGGGAGGAAAGAGGAAAGAGCTTGGTAGCAGAGGGTGAGATGAGAAAGGAGGTTCTTTCCCCCTCCCAAAGTAGTCTTGGAATTAATCGACCGAATCATCAGAAATTTGGAGGGAGTTTAGGAAAAACTATGAAAAGCTTTGAAGGACAAATAAACTTTTTGGGGTTGGGGTTTTTTGGGGGTACTTTTAAGTCAGTGTCAATGTCTGGTGACTGCCTGGAGTTTTCTCAGTAGTAGTAGTGGCTCAGTGGCTAAGACGCTTGTTGATCACAAAGGTCGGCACCGCGTAACAGAGTGAGCCCCTGTTACTTGTTCCAGCTTCTGCCAACCTAGCAGTTTGAAAGCATGTAAAAATGCAAGTAGAAAACTAGGGACCACCTTTGGTGAAGGTAACAGCGTTCTGTGCGCCTTCCGCATTTAGTCATGCCAGCCACATGACCACGGAGATGTCTTCGGACAGTGCTGTTTTTCGGCTTTGTAACGGAGATGAGCACCATCCCCTAGAGTCAGGAACAACTAGCATATATGTGCGAGGGGAACATTTACCTTTTACTTATTTGTATTCAATTTTTATTATGTTTACAAGTAGATCAAGGCATCAAACACATTCAACACCCCTCCCTCCTCCTATTTTTTTTGATAACAGCAACCCTGTGAGATGTGTTGGGCTAGAAGAGAGAGAGTGACTAGCCCACAAATAAACACACTATTAATATTACACAGATCAGTTTCTGTTGGGCTACATGGGAACATCAGCCCATTTTACCTCACCACTTTACCCTACAGCCCTCAGCCTGATTAAGCAGCACCAGCATGCCAAAAGTTGCCTCCCCCTCCCCTTCTTTTGCTTCTAGAATATAAGTATGAGCATACATAACTACGTATGTATGTGTGCACAAACAGAATTACAGTGTTTCTTGCTGGTTAATTGCTAGGGATTTTTAAGAGAAAGCAGGAAAGGAAAATGTTTTAAAGCAATTAATGCGTGGACGCTGGGGAGCACATAGCTTTTAGTTGAGTGGGTGGGAAAGGCGGCCATTCGGTTCCAGTGAAAAAAAGCAGGCCTACCCACAAGCCTGACCATCAGTCTAGGTCAGACATTCCTGTGTAAAACACATCAGTGTTTCCTGCCGCAGAGAATCAAGTCAGGGGCTGGAAGTGGTTAATGGAGTCACCAGCTGCAGTTTGACGGGACCCTTCACCCTGCTGTTATTATCTCACTGCAGAGATGCTGTCCAAGCCCAAACAGCTGCTGTGCAACCATTTCCCGAACTTCCCAGGTCTATTTCCTCATGCAGCAAGCTTGGCCTGTGGAACAGAGCTGATTAAGACCTTGTTCCATTTTGCTCTGTTGTTATGTTTGCCTGTGGGAGCGTGTTTCAAACAAATTCTGATAAAATTGCTTTGAACTGTGTGAAAAACAATTCATTATGACAATGAAATCTAAAATATGGGCAGGGGCATTGCTTCAAAACCAAAGCCTATATACTGCATTGAAAGAGATAGCAGCCCAGCCTCCTTAACTTAGGTTTATGCTGCGGAATATTCCTTCCATTGTGGAAGCACTATTTTTTTTTGTTAATTCGAAAAATGTTTGCTGATATCAGTGGTGGGATTCAATTTTATTTTTGCTACTGGTTCTGTGGATGTGGCTTGGTGAGCATGGCTCAACGTGGTGGGTGTGGCTTGGTGGGCACGTGCAGGGGGAAGGATACTGCAAAATCCCCATTCCCTCCCAATCAGCTGGGAATCGGGAGGAGAGAATAGATGGGGGCGGGCCAGCCAGAGGTGGTATTTACCGGTTCTCCGAACTACTCAAAATTTCCGCTCCCGGTTCTCCAGAACCCGCTGAATACCACCTCTGGCTGATATCTCAGCAGAAGAAGCTCTAGCTTTAAGATCTGTTGCTTATCTTTTGGATATGCCACAGTATATCAGGTGCAATTCATGGGGCTAGATATCCCCTGTAAAGTCCTTCATGGCATGGTGTTGGGCTACTTGAGGGACTGCCTGACTTCAATTGTTTCTATCTGGACATTGGGCAGAGTGGGGGTGCTTCAGGTCCCCTCAATGAAAGAGAGCCATCTTTGGAGGATTTAGGAAGCACGTCTTCTCTGCATGCCTTCACTTTCCACCCAAGGTCTCACCCTGGCTCTCACCATGATGATGATGCTTGGAAGTCCATGAAGACCTGGCTCTTCTCCCAGGCAACAGTGGATGTTGAGCCCTTGTGGGTTGTGTTTTTCCCCTTTGTGTTCTCTGGACATGTGTGGTCTTTTTTCCCCTCAGTTTTATGTTCCTTTCTCGTTTTTTTACTTGTAAGCAGCCCAAAATCATCTGGAGTTGGATGGCCTCTAAATATTGTTTGTATTAAGGAGGCCATCCAAAGTCACAATAAATTAGGGGAGCTTATACGTCTATGTTTATGTGTATGTATTGTCTATATTTGTATTTTATGTGTTTTTATTGTACGCCGCCCCGAGTCCTTCTGGAGAGGGTGCGGCTAACAAATAAAATGTTGTTGTTGTTGTTGTTGTTGTTGTTGTTGTTGTTATTATTATTATTATTATTATTATTATTATTATTATTATTATTATTATTTTAAATACATACATAAATTGGGCAACAACATGCTGCTTCTTAAGGACAATGACAAGCCAGGGATTTTATGGCAAGAAAGTTGACCAAAGGTCCTCCTCCCTGTCTCTTGCTGCCAGTAAGTAAAGAGGCCACAACATAAAATATTGCTTTCCTCATGTGCATTAGGTCACCTGAGGAAATTGCTAGGCCACATTGCTATGCAGCCCAGGTATCTCTGCCTTTAGACCAGGAGTGGGGAGCCATGGCCCTTTTATGACTTGTAGACATCAACTTCCAGAACTCCCATACTGGCTCAGGAATTCTGGGAGTTGAAGTCCACAAGTCATAAAAGGTCCCCACCCCTACTTTTAGATAATAATGAACAAGTCATATGTATGTATGTATGTATGTATGTATGTATGTATGTATGTATGTATGTATTGTGTCACAACCCCTGGTATGCCCAAATATGGGAGGGAACACACTGCTTCCCCTTTCTGTCTTTCGGCTCACTCCAGGAGACCATCCAGGCAGAAATATATATACTCATTCCAAACTGGGAGCAAGACAGGGCTAAGCCATCTTTAGCTGTAAGGTAAAAGATAAAGGTAAAGGTTCCCATCGCACATATGTGCTAGTCGTCCCCGACTCTAGGGGGTGTTGCTCATCTCCGTTTCAAAGCCGAAGAGCCATTGCTGTCCAAAGGCGCACAGAATGCCGAAGGCGCACGGAACACTGTTACCTTCCAACCAACGGTGGTCCCTATTTTTCTACTTGCATTTTTACATGCTTTAGAATTGCTAGGTTGGCAGAAGCTGGGACAAGTAACAGGAGCTCACTCCGTTATGCAGTGCTAGGGATTCGAACCACCGAACTGCCGGCCTTTCTGATTGACAAGCTCAGTGTCTTAGCCACTGAGCCACCCCATCCCACTAGCTTAGCTGTACCTTTGACAAAGTAGGGTTTATCTCATTACTACTATTACTTAGGGCTCAGTGTGAATTCTCTTAGTTTTTGTCATCTATTAGCTTATAGGAAGTCAAGGACTGTAATGACTGGGAACAAAAGCAAAAGCAGCAGAGTATGTAGATTGACAATGGGAAAAGCAGATCTCACACTAATTCATTTTTGTGCCAACTCAAGGATGGGTGGAGCACACACATTAACTCAGGACTGGGGGAAGCTCCTTAATCCCACACATGGGTGACTTTGCATGCTCTGTTCTCTGACCATACTGTATCTTTGATCAATCAAGAACTCAGGTAAAGTATTGGGTGTAGAGCCATGCCAGGAAAATGAAGAGAGGAGTATTAAACATCCTTTTTTCAGGATCAACGGTCTAATCAAACTGAAGGTCCCCCTCTCCTACAATTCCCTGCTTAGGAAAAATAAGAGTGTTGAGAGAGACAACCTTTCACTTCCTTCCTAACCCACAATTTTGCTTTGTTGGAAGTTGCAGCCAACAACACCAGGTTTTGAAATCCTGAGGAACTGTGCATCTCTTCAGTTTAGAAAGGCAACCACATCACCCTTAGCAAAGAACTGCAGCTTATTTTCAACAAAGCATCTACTACTTTTTGGCAGGCTTGAAGCCTGTTTATATTATAGTAACAAATGAACCTCACCAGATAAAGATGCTGACTTAGCAGGCTAGCGCACACTCAGTGTCCTGCAGCAGGGCAATGAGACACAGACTGACTTTTAGTTATCAAGAAGGGGAAAAACTCAGCAGCTTCCACCTCAGATGTTTGCCTTGTTTCTTTGGAATGTCCTAGCAAGATTAAACGGCGTTGCAGATGTCCTCATCAAATGTGGTCTAGCCAAGCACCTTTGCTTGACTATTTAATGTGTTTTAAAACCACATTTCAGACATACAACCCAGTGCAGATTACAGAACAAAAGACATCTCCAGTGTGTAGACTACCCTTGGCAAAACTCATGAGTGGGATGGCAATATTTAACTTTTCCAGATAAGTCTCAACATTTCTGGAGAGAGCACCAGGTTTGGGAAGGCTGCCGTAGAATCAGAGCTGGAAGGAGCTTTGTAGTTTAACTCCATCCCATCCCATTAATGCAGAGCTACAATGAATTAATGAATTCTACTGTCCAAGTTCTTTTATGACAAATCCAAGCTAGGAGGATAGCAATGTAGTCCGGGTAACCAAGACCATGCTTTGAAATGGTTGATGGGTGGGTCTTTTATTTGCTGCCTTCAAGTCAGTATTTCCTGGATCAGTCCCTGCAATTTTCTTGGCCACATTTTTTCAGAGGTGGTTTGGTTCCTAGGGCTGAGAAAGAGAGAGTGGGCCAAGGTCACTCAGCTGGCTTTGTGCCTAAACCAGAACAAGATCTCCTGATCTCCTGATTTCTAGCTTGATGCCTTAACCATTATCCCAAATTGGTTTGCTTTAAGATTATAATTTTCAAAAACATGGCTTGATGCTTATTAGTCATCTCCTATAGTTAAAAGAAAGCCAATTATGGATCCACTCCCTTTAGAACAGCTACACGGATTTTCCTTCTTCTCAGTAAGTCTTTGCATTTCTTTAAACCTTGACATTTTCAGAAGCCTGCTGACTGTCTCTTACAGATGAATTATGCTGTTTTGGCTACAAAATGATCCACCCTTGGAAAATATATTTGGAATGGGTAAATTCAAAACAAAACATTACACTAAAAAGGAGTTGGATATTTTACATTTAGCAAGTTGCAGGAATCTACTTATTGTTAGACCATATCACAGTATATGATCTAGGGCAACTTCTTAAGCCACTTCTTGTTTGGGATAGCATGATTGTGAACACAGCAGTCTTGTTAACCAAGATTTGATGTGTATTGTGAACTTAGCCTTGGAGTTGAGAAGGGAGTTTAAGACACCTTGTTCAGTGCAGAAAACAAAAACATCTTTGAAAGATAGCTGTCTAGCTTTTGCTCAGACAAACCATTACTTTTTTGGAGTAATCATTTCCACTGTCAAACAGATTTTACTGTAAAGATGTTTTCTCTAGCATTTAACCAGACTCTACTTTCCAAGGGTTCTCCCAGTTGCAATGTCTGGCTGTGAACGTTGGACCATAAGAAATGCTGAGCGCCAAAGAATTGAGGCCTTTGAACTATGGTGCCGGAGAAGGATTGGAGCCCCTTGGACTGCAAGGCAATCAAACCGGTAAATCCTACAGGAGATTAACCCTGACTGTTCTTTAGAAGGCCAGATCCTGAAGATGAAACTCAAATACTTTGGCCACCTAATGAGAAGGAAAGAGTCACTGGAGAAGAGCCTAATGCTGGGAAAGATTGAGGGCAAAAGAAGAAAGGGATGACAGAGAATGGGGTGGCTGGATGGAGTCACCGAAGCAGTAGGTGTGAGCCGTGAGCTTAAATGGACTCCAGAGGATGGTAGAGGGCAAGAAGAACATTGGGGTCACGATGGGTCGGACAGGACTTCACAACTAACAACAACGATGACTGCCTTCCTATAACTTAAGACCATTATCCCGTTTCCTACAATCTGGAATAACATTCTGCTGTTTGCCAAGAACGTTAGATAAATGATAGAGCCATAGATGAAGAGTATATCAGTTTTCTCCTCCATATCCTATCTTACAGTAGCTCTGAATTATTTTTATTCTCCGTTCCAGTTCACAGCTTCAGCACAAAAAGAGACATTCTGTAAAGAGGGAGATTGTTTTGAAATCAGAGCTGGCTTTTTAAAGAGAGCACAAATGAGCAACCTCAGCCCACAGTCTTAGTTATGGTAAGTCAATTCCCCTGATGATGACCTGCTCAACCCCGAAGCTGAGGAGTTTGGGGTCTTCCCACGAGTCCAAGCCAGATGCTTTACTGTGGGTGGCTTGAACCACCTACACATGTTTTCAGCTTGCCAGCAAATGAAGTAATTGTGGGAATTCTCTCTGGATAGGCAGAAAACTGCTGTGTCATCTCTTCCTCCCTCCTCATCAATGTGCTGGCGAGGACTAGCATCCATGATTCAAAAGAAAAACATGCCTGCCCTTTTTATGGAACCATAACTTTGTCCTTAAGTAATTTTAGCAGTAATTGGTAGCTAGATGCTGCTGGGGACGGGTGATGGTGTAGCAAAGTCATTGCTGAGAATAAAGACCAAAATCCATCTGTTCTTCCTTTCAGTCCTCCAGTCAGCATCAATTTTCCAATCCTTTCCCCTAAATTACTTTCCTTCCATACTGTCTATCCCAACGGGTAGGAACGGAACTTCCTCCTCTGAGCCTACTTGTGGAATTGAAGGACTAGGGTGACATAACAGCAATGTCCCCATATCTGAGGTGCTACTACAAAGAAGAGGAGGGTTGGGGTCAACCTATTTTCCAAAGCACCAGAAGGCAAGACAAGAAGCAATGGTTGGAAAATAATCAAGGAGAGAAGCAACCTAGAACTGAGGAGAAATTTCCTGACAGTTAGAACAATTAATCAGTGGAACAGCTTGCCTCCAGAAGTTGTGAATGCTCCAACACTGGAAGTCTTTAAGAAGATGATGGATAACCATTTGTCTGGAATGGTATAGGGTTTCCTGCCTGAACAGAGGACTGGACTAGAAGACCTGCAAGGTCCCTTCCAACTCTGTTATTCTATTCTATTCTATTCTATTCTATTCTATTCTATTCTATTCTAATGCCTCATGAAAACTAATTCACTAGCCTGAAGGATGGGACACTGAAGCCTCTTCATACATAGATACAAAAGTAAATTGCGGGTGAAGAGCATCCCAGGGGCCTTCAAACATACATTTATTTAAAAAATTTAAACACACATACCAGAGCCATGTGCAAAACAGCTGTGAAACAGGGCCATTTCACTTTGGCCACTGAGCTGGCAGCATTTTTATGCTTACACATTTTATTAGAACACCATTTTTTTAAATTACTGGGTTTATTTTAAGATAATCTCTCAGAAATCTAAATTAGATAAACCATCACACTAAGAGATGACAACAAATCCTGTGTTTTTCTTTCTTTTCTTTTTTGTCTGACTAATGACCTCAATTGTTCATTTTTCCTGCCCCTCTCTCCCCTTGCCCAGCTGATCCCATCCTACACTCCTTAAGGGAGTGACCTTGCTTGCTCTCCCACTCTCTCTTTTTCCTGCTTAGCACAGAGATCCTTGCGGTGGGGCAGATCTCAGCCCTCCTCCTTAGCACCTCTTTCCTTTCCCGGCCTACGTTTTTTGCCCCCTGTTACTCCATCTGGAGAAATCCAGGACCATCCTCAGATGTAGCACTGTCATGGAGTGCAGAAGCAGGAGTGGGCTCTCAGAGAGCAGAGCTGCTTGGTGCAACAGGGTGCAGATGGTGAGGCCTAGAAAATCCACGTGGATTTGCTGAGGTGAATCGTGAGCCCCCTACCCCCATCTTTCTGGACGGGTAGGTTCCTGCCAGTTCTAACCTCTTCTATAGAAGTGGTTCCACAAATCTACCATGCCGTTTAGAACCGGTTCCAGCTCCCTCCCCCCTGCCCGTCCACACATCATCAAGATGAAGAGCGAGAGGAGGAATTCTGGGAGTTGAAGTCCACAAGTATTAAAGCTGTCAAGTTTGAACACCCCTGGGGTTTTTTTCTAAAGGGTTAGGGGTGCAAGGGTCTTGTAAGTTGATAGCTTTAAGACTTACACACTTCAATGCCAGAGTTCCTGAGCCAACATGACTGGAGGAGGAATTCTGGGAGTTGAAGTCCACAAGTCTTAAAGCTGTCAAGTTTGAACACCCCTGGAGGTTTTTTTCTAAAGGGTTAGGGGTGCAAGGGTCTTGTAACTTGACAGCTTTAAGACTTGCGTGCTTCAAATGCCAGAGTTTCTGACCCAACATTTTGGTTGCTAAGCAAGAGAGTTGTTAAGTGAGTTTCACCACATTTTACAAGTAGGCCATGCCCACCCAGTCACATGGCTGGCAAGCTACTCCCACCCGGTCACATGGTCAGTAAGTCACTCCTACAAAGCAGGCCACATCTACAGAAGAGGTTCTAAAAATTTTTTGAAACCCACCACTGTTCTGGACCATTTCTGTGGTTCTCAGTGCTGTGGTCTTGCTAGGCAGCATCTGCAGAGCCTAAAAACTATTGTTCCAACCTACAAAAAAAATTAATTGGAGAGTTACCTGTAGTCCAGAGACTACAGGTTTGGGCCCCTTACTATAAACTGACCCAGTGCCACTTTGCAGTTTAATTCACTGAGATATTCATTAGTTGAATATCTTTCATATGGTCAATTGACTAATCAATAAAGCTACAGGTAGTTGAACAAAAGTGACTTACGACCGTTTTTCATATTTATGACCATTTCAGCCTCCCTATGGTCACAGGATCAAAATTTGGACACTTGGTACCAGCCTCATACTTATGACCGTTGCCGTGTCCCAGGGTCAATCTGACAAGCAAAGTCAATGAAGAAGTCAGATTAATTTAACAATCATGTTGCTAACTTAACAACTGCAATGATTCGCTTAACAAGAACATAAAATGGGGCAAAAGTCGCTTAATAACTGTCTTGGGCTCAATTGTGGTCATAAGTCAAGGACTACCTGTATACGATTAGACAAATCCATAGATATACCATGATGTGATATATAGCACTTCTATTACATTTCTCCCCCATCAAAATCACAAGGGTTGAATACTGAACCTATTAGTGGCCTGACTTTTGCAGTTGCAACAGTGATGAAAAAATAACTCTGCAATGAATCCTGGCATTAACAACTTTCACAGATCTGTAAAGCAAAAAAAGCTGAAGTTGGATCATAAGCACAGTTGCGGTTTTACTTAGTGCCCAGGTTGCTTCATGACTAAGTTGCAGGTCCCAATTGTGATAGCTAAATGAGACGTATCTGTGTGCCCTTCTGCTCTAAAGCAGGACTGCTCAGTGATGACAGCCAGCCTGCTTTATCCTGCAGTTGTTGGCAACTGCAAGGCTTGTCAAAAGGACATCATCAAACATTTCTTTGCTCCCAGTTGCAAAATCTAAAATTGATTGCTACCATAAGGCGGTAAGAGGAAAACAAAAGGGAGTTTTTAGGGCTTTTTTGGCTCCTGAATAATAAAAAAACAAAACAAGAATCGTGTAAGAATGTGTGAAAGGAAATTCACAGCAAAACAAATTGCCTCTCTAGCCCAGTGTTATCTACTCATATTAGTAATAGCGTTCCAGGATGTCAGGCAGGGATTTTCCAAGTCCTGTGTGGAGATGCTGTAGATCAAATGCCAGACCTTGTACAGACAGTCCACGTGGTTTACCCAGGATTGTAGCAGAATGTTCCGATGTCTGGAGCTGACAATAGGGTTCCCTCCATGATACTAAAGTCCCTGCTTGTTGCCCTCCAAAAACTGGCCTGATATGCTAGGCCTGCTCATAGGAACAATCTTGCCTTCCCATTTTCCTTAAAAATTTCCAATCCCATTTCTGCTGCTAAATGTAATGCAGAGGGATGCCTTTGCTGTCCTCACATTCGGGGCTTCTTGACACAACTTTCTCAACCGTGCAGGAATTAAAGAGAATAGCCACAACACTTATTCATTTATTTTATTTATTTATTGGAATTTGTCAGACAAAACCGAGAACAAGAATAAGAGAATAAAAATACAATGAGAAGGACGACACGCACGTTAGTGCACTTATGCATGCCCCCTCTACTGACCAGGTAGGTATGAAGTAAGGTCCACAGAAGTCAATTTGTGAATGAAACTGTGAAAATTTGTAGCTGAGACAACTGAATCAGGCAGGGCATTCCAGTCTTTGACAACTCTATTACAGAAATCATTTTTTTTTTACAGTCAGGTTTAGAACAATTTACACTGAGTTTAAAGTGGTTGTTCGTGCACGTATTATTGTGATTAAAACAGAAAAAGTCATTTACAGGTAAAACATCGCTATGTATAATTTTGTATGCAATACCTAAGTCTAACTGCAAGCAACACAGTTCTACGTTATCCAAACTGAGAATTTCGAGCCTAGCAGCATAAGGAATTCTACTGAGTACAGGAGAGTGCAAGATTTTTCTCATGAAGTACTTCTGAATCCGCTCGATTGTACTGATGTCAGATATATGGTGGGGATTCCAAATAGTTGAATAATACTCTAAAATTGCATAGGTTTTATAAACTTTAATTAGCAATACAATGTTCCCAGAAAAAGAGCTTCACAAAATTAAGTTTACAACTCTTAATGCTTTTTTTAGCAATGCTGTTACAGCAAGCTTTGGAGCATAAATCATCAGAGATAAGTACACCTAGGTCCTTAACAAAATGAGAATTATCTGCTAGATCGATGCCACCTAGCTTATACTTGACATTCTGATTACGTTTACCAATATGTAAGACAGAGCATTTATTAATCGAAATTTGAAGTTGCCAAATAGATGGCCAGACACATAATTGAGATCACTTGGCAAAACAAAAGAATTATCTGTAGAATTGAATACTTTTTACGTCATGGGCATAAAGAACGCAATTGCTTTTAAGTTGATCACTTAAATCGTTGATATAGAGCAAGAAAAGCATGGGACCTAAAACGCTGCCTTGGGGAACACCACTGTTAACTGATGCAGGATTAGACAGCGAGTTCCCTATTTTGACTTTCTGCAGTCTATTAGACAGGAAAGCAGCAATCCACTTGTGCGAAGGTCCAGAGATGCCGTAAGAGTTTAATTTCAACAGCAGTTTATCATGTACTCCTGTATCAAAAGCCTTACAAAAATCTATGTAAATTGCATCAACGCTTTACCTTGATCAAGACATGCAGCCCAGATGTTTTTACAGTGCAAATGTTGTAAATTACAGGATGAGTTTTTCCTAAAGCCAAACTGTTTGTGGGATAGCAAAGTATTTGCCTCTATGTAGTGAACGATGGATTGGTTTATAATTGACTCCATAACTTTGTATGTAACACAACACAAAGAAATTGGTCTATACTTTTCGGGTGAACTAGGGTCATCCTAGACTTATATACCATTTCATAGTGCTTTACAGCCGTCTCTAAGCAGTTTACTTACTTAGTATATTGCCCCCAATAATCTGGGTCCTCTGAAGAATGGAAGGCTGAGTCAACCTTGAGCCGGTGAGACTCAAACTGCTGGCAACTGGCAGTCAGCAGAATTAGCCTGCAGTACTGTGTTCTAACCACTGTGCCGCCACACCTCATTATAGGAATCTAAATCCACCTGGCTGAAATTTGATTTGAGTCATTCTGATGTTTCCATTTCTAACCAGATGTTATTATCAGAATTGTCTGAACTTACACAGCATTCCAACTACTTACTAACCACAGCAGCTTTGTTGTTCCTTTTCCTATCTGGGACGGGAAAGGAAATTTTTCAGTGAGGGACACGCCTGCTTGCTGTGGTATGACAGCTTTTGACTTTGCAACCAAATAATCTTAAGCATTTGTTCTCCATCTTGAGGGAAGTTTCCTATTATAAAGCTTCCCTAATATAAATAAGTAAACTCAGCAATCCTAGTTAATTATTTTTCCAGGGTTGGTTTTACAATAGCCCCCGTAGAAGGAAAATAGCACTGCGCTGCCATCTATCGGCAGCCTCCAGAACGACATCACCTTCTGGCTCCAATTTAGCCCCTTTTAGACTGGAGGATGCATAAAGAACAAACAAAACGATTGAGGCCAATAAATCCCACCGTTCTCCTAAGCTTCCGTGCAGCTGTACGGAAATAGCTTCAGATCAGCCAGCCATTGCTTTTCCTCCAAGCCCTGCAGGAGAAAGCGAGTGCTGGAAAGGATAGAGACAGAGAGAGGAAACTGCAGCCATGGCAGCTGCGTTAAGCTATTGATCTGATTGTGGAATGGTATGGGGGGATCAATAGTTATTAAATGTACAATGAAAGCAGGTGCTAGGAACATCCATTGAGAACAGTTGAGCATCAAGGAAATAAAATAGGGACACGCAGCAGGCAGCTGTGCCAGAAGCTCTTTTGGGGGAATGAATGCAGGAGAGCAGCTTATTGGCTTTGTGCCAGCTATGAAATTACAGGTAGGCCTCACTTACTGGCAGCCTTGTTTAAAACCTGATCAAAGTTATGATGGTATAAAACAAAAATCAGTTTTGCATCCAATTCTCAAATTAGGACCCACACAGTGGTCCTGTGGTCCTGTGGTCCCATGGTCACTATCTGTGTACTTCACGACAGGCTTCCAACAAGCAGAATTAACGGGGAATGCAAAACAGAATTGTAAGTCACGATTACATGATGTCTCATTTAACTACCAAATGGGAAGTGGGATATCGTAAGTCCATCACAGTCACATGATTTTCCTCTTAATGACACTTAAGACTATGGCGCTTAACAATTGAATTGCTTGTCCCAATTGTGATCGCTAATCTCCATCTACCTACCGGTATGTCCTACCCCCACAACATTTGGCTTCAAACATTGCAGCATCCCCATGGTCATGCGATCAAAATTTGGACACTTGGCAATAGGGTCATATTTATGACGGTTGCAGTGTCCTGGGGTCATGGGATCACCTTTTGTGACCTTCTGACAAGCAAAGTCAATGTTAAAAGAGAGAGAATAAAACATACAATACACATTCCCTCCCCCATAGTTTTCAGCCACCCAAAGGAAAAATAGGGGAGGGAGGGATTCTCCCATGCATCCTTTCCCACTTGCTTTCTTTTTCCGTGCCTTTGTTTCTCTAATTCTATCCTATTCCCACTGGCTCAGGTCCTGAATAGAACTGGGCCTCTGAGACCCTCCCGACAGAATCACTGAGAACAGCTGATAAGAATTTTTACCCCGCTACAAATAGCATTTCTGGTAGGAAATCAGGTTTAGATGGATGCGAGGCAAAGCTTAAACTCATCTTGCCATCTATAGGCCATCTTAAGTTTGTTTCGAGCATCTTGCAGCTACTACCTCCAGTTAAAAATCATTACATTAATTGCTTCATGTAATTCATAAAGCAAGATTGCCGTAACAGTGTGGGAACATCACTTCCTCTGTCTCTAGTGTTGAGAAACAAGCAGGATGAGATTGTGCTTTTGGGAGTTCAACTTTGTTTCATAGTTCAATGCAACTCAGACTGTGGTGGGATTTCAAATATTTTCCTACCAGTTCTATGAGAGAGTGTGTGCCTAATGCGTGTTTGCGACGGTGGGGCCAACCAGAGGTGGTATTTGCCGGTTCTCTGAACTACTCAAAATTCCCACTACTGGTTTGCCCGAACCGGTCCGAACTGGCTGATTATACCACTCCTGAACTCAGATGCATCTGCTAGAACTATAGAAGTGCTTCTTATAATTGCATGACACATTTAAGTATTTAACTGATGCAATTTTCAGAGCTGGCCTCTTCCCTTGATATATGAGCAAATTCAATGTTCCTTGCTTTCACATTGATTGAATTTCATTGCAATGAAACCATATTTATGAAATATGTTAAAGTTTATGGCTCTATTCTGCCCACTAAGCAGGCACCTCAGAGTTTCTCACCGAAACTCCCAGAGAAAAATAATTCAAGTTTATGGAAATGGAATGCTGAAAAATTTGGTGGCAGAAAAGGCCTGTAGCATCAGGGGGTTAGCTTTGGTTAGTTTGGCCATTTTCTAAGACCATGGTTTAAGAAGAGATTGGACAACCATTTTTAAGACTATAGTGCTGATATAGGGTTTTCTGCTTGAGCAGGGGGTTGGATTAGAAGACCTCAAAGGTCCCTTCCAACTCTTTTATTCTGTTATTTTGTACTAGAGTCTAATGTCTGGATCAAATAGGTTGGATCTTCAAATTCCCCATGAAAGAATATGATAAAACGAAGTGATTTGCATTTTGAGAAATGCACCTAACAACAAGATCCAGTAACAATAAAAAAGTAATGTTGGATATGTTGTCACTAAGTTTCTACAGATTCTCTTCCTCATCTACAAGTATTTCTTTTCCATATACAATTAGAACTTTTGCTGCTAGTTCGCAGCACCATCTCTTACACATGTATACATGCTGAAAACAGTTTTAGCTTCTTTATTAATAGATCATGACAGCATCAGCCATTCTGCCGGTAAGATCTTAATTTGAGCAAGAAGAAAGCTTAGGAACTTACTTCTTGACTCCCCAAGCTGTACATCCTCAGCCCCACGTAGACTCCTTGGAAAATATCAGTTCAATGCCTCTCTATATGCTCTTAACCATCTCAGGATCTTGAACATGTTGAAAAAGCAGATCTGCCATAGTTGGGTTTTAAGGATTCTATGAATATGGAGTCAAATGATCTAAATTTGATTGAAATGAAGCTAGATTAAGCTTACCGCAGACAAGGTAGGCATGCTTGCATCTGTAACTCAAGCCATTTTAAATAAAGCTTTTACCACCGTTTTCATTCCTGATGATTGACATTTAGCTAAGAAATTTGCAAAGCTCTTAGAGAATGACTTAATCTTCTTAATCATAGTACTATGTGTTCCAATTATAAAACAACTGGGAAAGTCACTGAGTAAGTTTTTTGGAAGAATCAAGAGATTTGACAGGATAATGATGAAGAAGAGGATTTGCATTAGCCCAACCTAACTAAATACTTCAAGTAGCGATATTGGCCGGTGATAGAGAATAGTCTGTCATAGCAGCTGGTGATTGTATTGTGGATAGAAGTTATAACATGTATGAATAAACATGGTCAAGAAAGGCTACTGTACAGTCTATCCCTATGACAAGCCCAACCAGAGTGAAATCACAAAGCAGGATATGGAATTATAAAGTGTCTGCCAAGGTCAATGTCTCTACATATTCCCAGGGCTGACTGAAGTTTTCTACTTTTGTAGCCACTCTTCCTTGACATTTCTGAATGTAAGATTAGAGCTCAAACATGTTTTAACAATGAATAGCAGCCTTCTGAATTGCCAGAGCAGTAAGAATTAAATCCAGTCAAAGGTATGAGCCAATGAGTGATAGCAAGACTAGGTCTCACAGGCACCTTTCCCCCAGAGTCCCCACATCTTGAGTCAAAATATGTCGGTTACAGCTTATAACATATTCTTATTAAACCTAGCATCTCAGTGGTCTCAAATTCTGCTTGTGTATGAATGATAATGCCTGTGGCTCTGGAGGCTGGCTTTGTTTTCATGGCAAGCTTAGGAGGCACAATGCAAGTTACTTTCAGCTTCTATTATTCACCCATTATTTATGTCCATACCTAATCACACACCATATCTGAAGTTCTTTTGTACTGCCCCAAGAAACTGTGTATTATTTCTTTCTTATATCCACCCACCCACTTATTTTTGAAAAAATATATCAGCAGGGTAGTTCAGGAAGTAACAAATTTATGCAGTGAACATTTCTTTTTTAATTTCAATGAAGAAAATTGCTTTTATGTAAATTCCAGGGGGTGGGAGGTGGAATCCAAGAACCTGAGATGCAATCAAAATAAATGGTCCCATAAGATACCCAATTTTAATTACATAAAGATCAAATTATAGGAAAGGTTTCATAAGGGTGTCTGGAGAACTTCCAAGAATCAATCAACATCTAAATTCTTTGCACCCACATCAAATATGTTACAAAGGCTCATTCCATATTCTCAACCATTTGAAAATATGTAATGTTTTTCTAGTTGGAAAAACCACCATTCCAATTCCCATTCATCTCGTGCCAAATCTTTTTCCAAAGCCACTCAACAAATGTTTTTTACTTTGTGGAATTGTATGTGTTTCCAGTAGGTTCTCCAATATTGTTATTATAGAGAATACCTTCCCATAGAATGAAAAATCTATTTAAACCCTGTTTCGGATTGAGAGATGATCATTATTTATTAGTCACCAGTTATATGATCTGAATACAGCAATAGCAGAAGAAACTGAAGATACAGTTATTTGTCAGAGATACCTAATATGTAATTCTTATAAGGAGTTGGACAAAAAGGAGCACCCTGTTTGAAGTTTTAATAGTGATTTTAACTGATTTCCCTGTTTTCATATTTTGTATTTTGCATAAACTATCTTGAGTGTCTCAGAAAGGCAAGCAATAAATCTAACAAATAATAAATGGGTACAAGAGAGAGGACAAAATGTGCTGGACCTGATATTGTATGGAATAAGCAGCTGTTTCAGGCAGATTTTACTACTGTGGGAGGATTTACAGTGTGAAAGAAGCCATTGTGGAAGGTTTCCAAGTAGCCCAAAGAACATATTCTTCACTATATCTCTTGAGATAGTTAAAATACAAATGTTAGGGTGAGTCCATGGTCCAGCTCACACTCTTAGTCACATTTCTTCCTTGAAAAAGCAGACTCTGATTTTGTATGTTGGGGTGATCGCTCTAGCTGTATGCTTTTTGGGTCCAGAAAAAGTCCATGGAGAGCAAAGGATAAGTTGAACATTTTGTATTGCCAATATCATCAGGTTGTGCATCTTCCTTTTGTTATATTTACATATTGATGCCCTGTTCTGATGAAAATAGGTAGTTATACCCAAATATCAAACACCATGTGGCACATTTTGCTAAATTGCCCCTTATATCATACCCAACATCTTATACAGCTGGTTGCTGGGAAGTTTTCTCACCTATCACAATGAGTGATTTATAAAGCAGCCACAAGACCAATGTACTGAATTATCTAAAGTCACAATATATTTAAATATAGTACTGACTATCAACAGCTGGTGGATTTGCTGTATCTATATTTAACAGGTCTGGAATTCTGTTATTCTAATGATGACTATATTCCTTGACTGTTTCATCTTTCCTTCTTTTATTAGTATCTGTAGAAAATGTGCTAATCATGACAAACTTGTCTATGTTCAGTTTGATTCACACCATATTGGACCTTCGTGTACGTTACCATTGTTAAATGACAGCTTTGATTTCACTTCTTAACAAGAACACTAATATTACACATTATGCCCACTCTTCCTGCTACTCCATTTCATTGACAAAATGTTGTTGGTTGATGTCAAGCAACTTGTAACCAATCTTTTTACATTTTCCTCCACCCTTTGGAACAAAGTTTTCAGTAAGGGGCATGTTAACAATTTTCTGAAAAGATCGATTTTGCCAAAAAATTGCTTCCTAAAAAATGGAAACATAGTCCATCTTTCAGACTATGTCCCAGAAATTATATATTATCTGTCAACACTATTTGTATAGTCAATCATTCACTTGTATTATTCTTCCTTCTTTCTATGTTTTTCCATGGACCATAAATGTGAATGAGAATACTACTTTAGGGCTAAGAGTCTTGTGAGTCCTCCAAGGTAGACCTAAGAAACCAAAGACGTGAAAGCTAATGCTACTTTTATTATAAGGCTACAATAACAGAATCTTGGAATCTAAACGTGCTTCCTCCTTCCCTCTTCAGAGGACAACTAGGGAAGGGGATGTCTTGTTTGAGACAATTGTTTGGTTTACAGTTGTGGCTTGGACTTGGTTTTTTTTTAAATTTTACCAGTGTTTTGGTAGCATCTTTTCCTCCTAGTCAAGGTTATTCCTTCTGCCTTTTTTAGAACTTGTTCATACCATGATTGCAGCATTTGTCCCTACATAGGTTAGCAGGAAGGGCTGCCAGCACACTTGATATACCTTCTATCACACCTCTGATCCTTGCTTTGGTGGACATTACACTTTAAAAACAAGAGGGTCCAATAGCATACATTTATTTGGCTCTTATTAGAGCAGATTATCAATTATTGTAATCCTTACCTTTGTCTTCTTGCGGAATACAGCTGCACCTCCCTTGACTTTCAGAGATCCATCATCCTAGCTCCTGTTCCATAGCTTCTTCAGTAACCATGAAGACTCAAGGGATGAGTCTTTTGTCAGTGTTAGGTACTTGTTCTAACTACAGTGGTTTCCACCAAGGTCCTCTGTTCTGGCAGGAGCAGAGGTTTAATCCTATTGGTTGAAGGGTCTGACAGCTCCCTATAAAAGGGCTGCTGTCAGACTCAACCTTCGCTGGATTGTTCTCACGTACTTTAAAATAAAGAGCTGTTCTTACCGTTAAGCCCGTGTGTGCCTATCCATTACCCAATCTAAGAGTCAGGGTCTGAAAACAATTCCCAAGTTCTAACACTGTACAGCATGGGTGTCAAACTCAAGGCCTGTGGGCCGGATGCGGTCCACAGGGTGATTAGATCTGGCCCACAGGGCCGACCTGAAAATGACAAAGGCCTGGCCCACAGTGCCTCTTCCAGCAAAAATGGAGCTCGAGAGGGCCACGTGCAGCCCTCCCAGGTTCCATTTTCATTGGCAGAGGGCTGGAGGATCTCCCCAGCTCCACCCGAGCCACCACAGGTGCCCCTGACTTGAGTGATGTTGAGTTGGCTATGCCCATCCTGGCTACACCCACCCCAGCCATGCCCAACTGGCCCAAGGTCAAACACAACCCTGATGCAGCCCTCAATGAAATCGAGTTTGACACCCCTGTGGTAGAATAACTTCTCTTTCCCCCCTCATCCTCTGAACTTGCTTTATTTCTCTTTGGATGCTTCATTGGCAGCTGGAGAGAAGTGGAAACAAAACCTTATTTTGCAACTAGAGTGGCAGTGTTTACTAGTTGGAAGAATGACACAATACCAAAAAGAAACCATAACATTACAACAGATTATGTTTGAAATTCAAAAATTATTAGAAACAACAGAGAGAATTGAGGAGATTGGAAAATATAGATTGTAATGTAGTAAAATCCGATGGAAAAAGTGGAGGTTAGAGTCCTAAAAACCCAAGAGAAAAATGAACAAAGAGGCAAGATAATTGTGGATACTGACAGTGAATTAAGTGTGGTTGGAGATAAAGAGTGGAACATGGAAAGGGAAGATAGGCAGAAATGAGCTCTACTCCAGATTTCAAGGTATAGAAGAAGAAAAAAGAGAATTGGTGGATTCAAGGAGAGAAACTTTGACAAAAGCACTACTGATAACTAAAGATAAGCTGATTAAAGAAGCTGATGGAGGGTCTCGAGATTTTACAAGATATGTAAAAAGCAACAAGTTGCAAACAGAAGTCCATATAAATTTGAATAAGGAAATAACCAGACGACTAATTCCACAAATGGCAAAAGACATAAGACTGGAAAGACGCAGGTTGAGATATGAAAACTAATAACAAAATATTAGTCAAATTTAGTTAAAATTAGAGCATTATGTTAAAAATGAAGTGATAATGGATATAGTTGGATAAATAATTGATATTGATAACAATGTACACATGTATTGGTTTGATAAGAGGAAATTTGGTATAAATTCTAAATGGTGATCACAAAAGGAAGTTTAGAAACTTGTGTATGAAAGCTTATAATATTTAAAAAAGAGTAAGTCAAATTTAAACTAAGACAAAAAAAATGAAATGACGGATATTGTTAAATAAATGATTGATAATGATAATGTAATATTTGTATTGACATGATAAAAGAGAAATTGGATATAAATTGTAAGCAGTGATTAAGAAAGGTCTAGAAACTTTGTTATTAAACATAATTTTTATTTAGAAAGTGTTATAAAGATGTAATGTTGCTGGATATTTAAAATAGATAACGGAATGCCATCATGTTGTTTTGCTTTAAATTTTGGAATATTTTATATAAAGTAAAAATAATTATAGTCATATGAAGATTGAGGTATGATAGTAATATAAATATATATATATATTTCATTTAAAATATATAACTTGATATGAATTGTAGCTGATGATTTTGGAAGGGATGCACGAAAGCTCTTTGTAACCAATTGACACACTTTTTACAATTTGTAATGGAAGATATTTTTGTGGTGTTTTGTCTGTGTTTATTCAAAAAAATAAAAAAATATATAATAAAAAAATAATTGACAAGAAACATTCCTTAGCACTTTAGTCAATTAAGGAAAATCCAGTTTTTCCTAGAAAGTCAAGACATAAATGTGGAAGACTGACATTCAACAGATAGGACACCTGGAGAGAGAAAAACTACATCAACTCTTCTTTCTCAACTGCAAACCTGTTTTGGGGGATTGCATAGCATCCAGAGAAACTCAGATTGGGAGACAATAATCCTCCTCCCATATCTTTCTTCAACCAAGATCTCAGTTAGAGTTATGTCAGGTCAGCCCTCTCAGCCATACAAATACTCCTCAACCTATGATGATAATTGGGCCCACAACTTCAGTCCTAAATTGTGATGATGATAAAGCAGGTTATCACGTGAACGTGTCCAATTTTATAACCTTTTTAAAAAAGTGATCATTAACATGGCACTCATAAAAGCACATAATGCAGTTGCTAAGTGAACCCATTGTTTACTGTGGAGATTTTTTGGCTGGAAACCAGAGGTAACCACAGGTTTCTAGAAAAACAACATTGTAGATCAGTCATGTGAATGTGGAAATCTTGCAAAGGTCCATAAATGTGGGTCTCTTGCCCAACATTCAAAATGTGGTTATATGACTGGGGGGGGGGATAGTGGGCATCAGAACTTCAAATCATGTTGTACATTCCTTTTTCAGAGTCTGTCATTACTTTGAACTGTCACTGAGAAAATAGTTTAAGTCAGACTCACTGTAATCCAGTTAGAATCAAAGAGAGGTTATTGGCATTCCCAGAAAATAAAAATGACGTGAGTATAAAAGTAAAACTGGGATGAGAGCGAGCACTGTAAAAAGTTAGAGGGGTGAATGTGAAGCAACGTCTTTCCCTTCTTGTGGCAACCATTTTGTGAGAAAGATCACCCTCTCAGCCTTCTGGAAATGTGCAGTTTCACTCAAAATTTGACCACCTTAGCCACAGTACATAATAAAACATCACTCCTTCCTATCTCTGACATAAAAAGGAGAAAGATCAGTTCATTGATTGTCCCTCAGACTCTTCCATCCTTTGCTTTTTTTAAAGAACAGAGAAGCGGTTCATGTTTGTGTATAAGTAAATAAATGAAAAACCAAGTCTACATCATAAGCATAAAAAACAAGGTCTTCAGCCTTCTGTATTAGTTTACATTTTCATTATTATTTTCTTGCTAAAATTGAGTATTTTTCTGGTTGCACATGGATTACTTTTTTTCTAAAATGTCATGCCCTGGCAAATCTGTGGCATGCATGCCAGAAGTGGCACGCAGAGCCCTCTGTGGGCATGTGTGCCATTGCCAGCTGCTCTTCTGGGTTCTTTAGTGCGCATGCGCGCCGGACAGCTGCTCTCTTCTGGGTTCTGGTACTCTGGAACGCACACATACGCTCGTTTCAGCACTCAAGTGCCGAAAAGCTTAGACGTCACTGCCCTAGAAACTTATCACACTGCAGAAATGCTTGATATTCCAATAGCAATGTTCATATGAAGCCAACTCATTGTTGAATAAACAATTACAGAATGTTAAACCATCTGAGTTAAGATACTATCTACAGTTCCGTATTTGCAATACTGTTTTGAGATAATCTAAATTAGTATTAGGAGCAAGTGGTACACAGAATATGCGGATGGAAATTGAACATGGTGGTTTCAGCTCATTAATTACATCTTCAATGTTCTATCAGGAAGATTTACACCTTTTTAAACTTTAGAATCGTTATCTAAAAAGAAAGTTATAATCAATATTTTCAACTGAACTTGGCAGATGTGGACATTTTTCTTTTGTAAAGGTCACCCAAATGAATTGATCATCGGTGTTTTCAATGACAGTTCCGATTGTTTTATTCAATTAGGACAACCCAGACATAAAAAGAAGTCAAAGCCATGGGAAGTGAGAGAATCACAGATGCAAAAATCCAGCAGTCTATTTTTAGACAGAAGAAGAAAATGAAAAAGAGCAGACAAGCTCTCTCAGCTGCCACCAGATTCCCATTGGAGATTATCCAGCAAATTACAAGAGTGTGAAGTTACCAATGGATTTTCTACTGATGCTTTAACAAATTGCTAATCTTGTAAAAACTGTGAACCGACTAGCAGTTACAAGATTGTGGCATAAAAAGGAGCATTAAAAAAAAATTGGACCTATTAACAAAGGCTGATTTACAGGTGACACTCCAGTGATATGGACCATTCCAGCAGGACAACAGGATTTGTATATTTAAAAGTTTACTACCATCTGTCTAAATGAAGCAAAGCATCCTTGGAATCCCAACTGGTCTTTTAAGCCTCTCCAGTGTCACATGACACTGAGGTATTATTCTGTGACAAACCCTGACATGCTTTTAAAGCTTGACAGACGAAAATTCATAAGTGTGTTCTCAATACACAACTCCTTTGTACAATAGCCTGTCCCATTTTATTGACTAATTCAGATAAAGGTTTGCTTGGATGGACCTGACCCAAATTAAGAAATTTTGTAACTGCTGGCTAAACCTCTGATAAAAGGGATGGCATAAATCATTTAGGCAGGCAACAAATGCACCTCTGTTAAGGGACAGTGGAAATTTATATGAAGAGTCCAACTAATGGCATCTTGAAAACTGGCTGGGTGTCTTTGGGCCAGTCACTCTCTCAGCCCAACATATCTCATTTGGTTGCTATTACGGGGAAAACAGGAGGGAATATTAAGTATGTTCACCACCTTTCTGTAAAAACAATGAAGGTGGGAAAAAGGTTTTATCAGCTATCTCTGCAGAGTTTGTTAAGAAACCCAAAAATTCTATACAAGCAGTTAAAATATAACTTTGTCTAATTTTGACTTTGAATACAATCGTTTGTTGTTTACCTACCTTGTTTTTCCTTTCTCCAAATAAATGTTTATATGGTATACCTAAAATGTTGGGTTTTTTATTCAAAAAGAAACACAAAAAGAAAGGCCTCCTCACAAGCAAGACACATAATTTACCACTTACATTCACAAAATTTTCACATTTGAATTCTGGATTTGGAAAAAGAACATCCTGATCCAGAAAGGGAGGAGGTAGTTTAGTTGCAGTTGCTGGTCTAGAAACCAGGAGACTGTGAATTCTAGTCCTACCTAGGCAGGGAAGCCAGCTGGGTGACATTGGGCAAATCATACTGAGCTCAGCCCACCTCTCAGGGTTGTTGTGGGAAAATAGGAGGTAGGAGTGTTGCGCTCGTTGTCTTGGATTACTTATAAAATAATAGCAACAGAAGTTCTAAGTTTATAATTAAGGCAGTTGAGCTAAGAACTGGTTGCGATGAACAGACTGAAGTGTCCTGTGAAGTTGATGTGTTTATCTGAATGTTGATTCCTTGTATTTACCACATACATATTTTATTTCTGTATTTCCTTTTAACTATTTTGTCCTGAAATTTGATTTTGTATTTTATTTTATATTTTTGTATGGTCATAAGGCTAATCATTTAATATTCAATCAATCAATCAAGTAATAAAACTGGGCTAAAACTCAAACATTAATGCAAAGGGATGGGCAAGTGATATGTTAAGAGATGATGTAATCATACAAGTACCATAATTTGGATGTGAGGGATGATCTGGCTGTGACATCTGTCACCCCACTGATCGCCAGGGGTTGATGGTGCTATAATTTACATACTTACATCAGGCATGTATGCTTTTGTCACTTGTAGATACTTTTAAACTTTTGATAGCACTGTGGTTTGCTGCAGAGGATGTTGGCGATATAAAAATTTTAAGGTTATTAGAGATAGCTTCTTCTGCATTAATTCAAAATAAATACCAACATCTTTGATTAGGTTAATGTTTGTTGGAAGAAAGTTTTGAGTTTCGAAGAACAAACTCTCCAAAGTCCAAATCATGGATATATCTGACACCATAGCTGTGCAGCATTTTGGATTTGAAAATAAAGAACCCCAGACTGGGTTGGGATGTTTGTGTAGCTCTTCCCTACAATTGCTTAAAGTATCTGTGTATTTTTTCAGGATCCCATGGCTATTCTCCACAATGAGACGTTGAAGAGAGACACTTAATATATGGAGTGGCTCTGCAGTGCACCCTTGCATGCTCTAAGAGCAATTAGTAACTCCAGTGTGCTACTACCGTGTTTCCCCGAAGCACTTGGCCTTATTTTCGGGGAGGTCTTGTTATTTTTGAGGTGGAGGAGGCAGCAAGTGTGCATGGTTGCTGCTGTGTTGCAATATTTTCGGGGGGGGGGGGGCTTATTTTAGCACATGTGCTCAAAACCCCAATTGGGCTTATTATCTGGGGAGGTCTTATTTTGAGGGAAACAAGTTAAGTCCTATTTCACACAACAAAAGAAATAAGATCGGTTCTTATTCCTACTTGTGGCAATGCCCAGAGACAGTCAAATAAGTACTGGTGGGACTGAAATACTCCTGAGAGAGCTACGAAGTAGCCCCTCATCCACATCAAATGGTTGTCTTCCGGCATTATCCGTTTTTCATAAAATTAAGACACAACAACTGAATTACTGAGAACTGTTTTAGTTTAAACCTTTAAACTGAGTTTCACAGTAAACATTTTTGCAGAAACTATCAGAAAAAGGGATCAAGAAATTCTACCAGTAACTGAAATAACTGCTCTTCAGCATCTAAAATGATCGTATTAACACAGAAAATTACAATCTTCCTAAATAAGGATACATTTGTTATTTGGATTTTGCCACTGAAACTAGCTAGAGTTGATGAAGAGATTCTTCAAGTAAACTGCAAATCTTTATTCAAGCAACTGTTGTTGTCATTTCCCCTCAAATACAAACCCCAAAATTTGCAAGAGGGACCATCTCATTTGTCAAAGCATATTGTCTAAGACAGGTTTTTACATCTACAAAGATATAAAGAATACAAGAAAACTGTGATTTTTAAATGCTTCCCATCTCCCCTCTGCAATACTCCTTGACTCTATAAAATAAAACTGGGCCTAAAAATATGTCATAAATCATTCACAAAACCAAATTGCAGCATCAGATTTTTCTGCTAAGAAACAGATCTATCATCTTGGAAATGGGGATGAATCATGACTCGCCATATCAAGGCATTTAGCTGGGGTGGAAAATATGTGGTTTTCCAAATATTGATCGATTCCAACTTTTGGGAACTGCAGCTGGCATTGCCAATGATAACAAATGCTAGGAATTATACCTCAACATCTAGAAAGTTGCAGAGTCCTCAAATCCTACAGTAAACCATTTTCATTGTCTGGAAATTGCTCCTACTCTTCATCCTTGTTTTATACCAAGTTTATTTGTTTTACTAGCCTTTTAGGAGTGAACTTCTATATTCATAGTAACAATTAAGCAACACCGCTGTTGGCAATTATATTGTTAACTGGCCCATATGCAGTTAAGAACTTGAATCCTTTTAGTTTTGCAACCTCAAACAAGAAAACAGCTTGGCATCAGTGTCTTTGCTGGCATTTCAATCTTTATGAGAATAGATAATGAATACTTGAGAGCCAGTGGAAGGAACAGCTTTTGCCATGGCCTTCAATTTTCAGCATCTGCAATTAAATGAAAAACAAGCAGTTTTAGATCTCAAAATAGAAGCGATGATAATCCACACAAGAGAAGTGTCAGGCGAACCAGTTCTATGGCCCCACAACAGCCATTACGTCAAGAAAACACCACCAATTCTTTACATAGTTAGCATGCTTACAGGGATAGGCAGGACAAACAAAATGCCTTAACCAGAAGGAGGAGCAAGTGCAGAATTTGTCTTTGTCCATATGCACTGTGGCCTAGAGTAACAGATTTTTTTTTAGCTATCTCAAAAGCTGGAAATTGGTTAAGATTTTTGCAGTGCACTTGAACAAAGCAAGTTCTGTCAAACCATTGTCTGAATTAACTCCAGGCTGACACATGCATTCCAAGAAGAGTCTTTCTAAGCTATAGTTTGAAGCAATGGTTGAGGCACTCAGGAAAATTGTTTAGCAGTAGCTCTCCCCTATTCTTTTCCTTATTTGGTGTAGTACAGTAGTTCAGATATTGGAAGTCTAATGGACAACACCTAATTCAAACCCATCCCTGCCAATAGAAGCTCAATGGGTAACAATTTTCCCTCATGAGATATTTATAAAGTTATTATTCTGGGGAAAAATAGGAAAGCTCCTTTCAGTTCCTGGATGAAATATGGGCTATAAATCAAATTAATGAATGCATAAATATTTATATTTGTCATGGAAAAGCTGTAATCTCAAGGCCCAATTTTTTTGGGAGGTGGGAAAGTTCCATATATTTTCTGCTAATTTCTACCTATTGCTAAGCGGTAGAATTAGAATTAAAAATACCAAACAGAGGATAGGACAAAAACAAACTTGGAAATACAGTGAACATAAAATGATTACTGTGATATATATCTGCACTTCGCAAAATCAAAACATTTGATGAAGCCTAAGCAGGAACAAAAATATTTAGCTGGGAGTCCTTTACAATCAGATCTTATTTGTATCTAGCCATTACAATTCTCAAATGTAATCTTTAAGTTGTAGTAGGATTTTTTAAAAAAAATCAACGATATACTAGGGAAGAATTATTTTTGCAATTAGGTTATTTTCTTATAATATTTTCTCATAAATCTATTTTCCCTTTTGGAAAATAGCAGACAAAGCTATTAGTGGCTAATACTGAGCTATTACGCATTACCTTTCAAAGCACTTTCATGATAGTTGCACAATGTCTAACACAGAGGCACAAACTGCCTATTATTTTCTATATGTTTTGGACTTCAACTTCCATTAAACTCAGCTAATGACAAAAGATTTTGTGGAATTGGTCGAAACTTCTGGAGGGAAAAAATCCCTCACGCTTTTGATCTAACAAAAGTTCTAAAAATAACTTCCCAAAATGCAAAAATATATATATATTTGGACATTTGGTCTATTGATCAAATAAAGGCTTTGAACAGAACACTGGCCTTTCCCTTAAATTCCTTATGCTGTAAGCATTACTTACTTGGTAGCATTAAAGGTAGTCCTTGTTTAGAGATCATCTGAAATTAGGACAGACACACCCCCCCCCAAGGTATCTATGACCCACCTGCAGAAAACTGATAGTGGCATACATCCCCCCCCCCCCCCGACGATCGCATAATCACATTTTGGATGTTTGGCAAATGGTTCACCCTTACAGCTGGTTGTAGTGTTCCACAGTCACATTATGCAATTTGGGGAGGAGGGGGGGGATTGCAAGAAATTGGCCTTTTTGATTGGTTTATGGCAAAAACAAAACAAAACACCTGTAAGGAATGTATTCACATATTTAACCACTGCAGCATTTGCTTAATGGCTGTGGGAAAAAAGAAGTTTGAAAAATTAGGTAAATGCCTCAACTTATGACAATTATAACTTACAATGGAAATTCCAGGCTCCGTATAGTCGTAATTCAGGGTTGTCTTTCATTTGCTCCAACAGGAAGAACTAACTATTTTTATTCAGGAAGCCCCTGGGTGGCAGTAGAGAGCAACCTCTCTCTATTAAGGGGCAAGAAGCAATCAATCAATCAGAATAGAGCTGAAATGCACCAAGGACAGCGATGGCGAACCTTTTTTGGCTTGCGTGCCACAAGTGGGGGGAGTGCGGGGGGGGTCGTGTGCGGGCGTGCCGCACCCATAATGCAACGCGTGATCCCCCAGTGCGCATGCGTGGACAACGCGCCCCCCCCATTTTTACATGCTTTTTCGCCTTCCCCAGGCTCCAGAGGCTTTATAGGAGCCTGGGGGTGTGTGTGTGTGAAAAGAGCATCCCCCGCCCCCGGAGGCTTCAGGGAACGTCTGGAGGCTTCCCTGATGCCTTCAGAGCGCTTAAAACGACCCTCCAAGCAACCCGGAAGTCACTTCCGGTTTGCTCGGAGGGTGGTTTTAAGCGTTCCGAAGGCGTCAGGGAAGTCTCCGGATGGTCCCTGAAGCCTCCCGGCGGGGGGGAGCTCTTTTCGCCCCCCCCCCCAGGCTCCTATAAAGCCTCTGGAGCCTGGGGAAGGCGAAAAATAGCTTTTAAAAAGGTGAACTCAGCTGGCCAGTGCGCGCATACGCGCTGGCCAGCTGACAGGGCAGCGCCTCACGTGCCCTGACAAATGGCTCCGCGTGCCACTTGTGGCACACGTGCCATAGGTTCGCCATCACGGACCTAGGAGGTCTTCTAGTCCAACACCCTGCTCAAGCAGGCGCACTATACCAGGGATGGAGAACTTTTTCGGCACAGAGTGCCCCAACTGAAATACATGCGTGCAGCGGAGCACCAAAAACTCGAAGGCCAACTGGCCGGCACGTATGTGTGCGCTGGCCACCTGGTCTTCAGGTTTCCAGCACTCTGGCACGTGTGAAGCAGTGACGTGCGGTGAGGTTTATGACTGGTGAGGCACTGACACAGTGCTGGGTTTCAAATATTTTTAGACTTGTGGACTTCAACTCCCAGAATTCCACAGCCAGGCATGCTCAGTTCCAATTTAAAGCGACAGCATTTGTTTTTCTCTTTTGCTCCTTCTTTCTTTTTGTTTTTCTTCTCCTTCTCCTCCTTCCTCCCTCTCTCCCTTCCTCCCCCTCTCTCAAACACACACACACACACACACACACAGAAGTTGGATTGGACTATCTCTCCTACCCCTTCCCTCTCTCACTCACTCTCAAACAAACCCCCACACACACAAAAGTTGGATTGGATATCTTTTCCAGTGGCTTGAAAGCAGCTCCTCTGCCATCCCACCCCCCCCATTCCCCTGCTGCCTTTCCCAAACACCTCCACCATTGCAAATGCAGCCTGCTATCTGGGTGGGAAATGCCTGGAACACAATAAAGCCCACCCACCACCTCCTGCTGGCAGGCTGGGGTGAGAGGAGAGGCAGAGAAGCTGGAGGGGAGCCGAGCCTTCCAAAAGAAAGAGGCTGGGGGGAAGTGTGTGTACTACAGCATGGCTCTTTGCCTGGCTTCCTGCCTCCTCCTGTGGTCTCCTCAGTGCTCGCTTGTGCTCTCCCTCCCCAAGTGTAGTTTGATTGCAGGTGGAGCCACGTTGCCTTTTCAAACTTGTAATCAGTGAAGCTGGGCTAGATTGTTATATAGTTTTATCCAGCTGTGTGTGTCTGAGAGAGAAATGAATGGGGGCCTGGGGAAGAAGTCACTACACTTGGGGAGGGAGAGCACCAGTGAGGTTAAGCAGAGTCATCCATGGTGAGGCAGCAACTAGCTCAGCTTTTTCCTTTTACTTTTTTTTTTCATGATGAGAGTGGTGAGGCTGTGCCTCACTTGCCTCACCTGACTGCACGTCACTGGTGTGAAGACTAGATGGCCAGCGCGTATGTGTGTGCCGGAAACCAGAAGAGGAGCTGGTGATGGTGCACGTGCCCACAAAGAGGGCTCTGTGTGCCACCTCTAGCACACATGCCATAGATTCACCATCATGGCCCTATACTATTTCATTTGAAAAACTGGCTGTCCAGTTTTTTCTTACAAGCCTCCAGTGATGAAGCCTCTGCAACTTCTGAAGGCAAGCTGTTCCATTGATTAATTATCCTCACTGTTAGAAAGTTTCTCTTCAATTCCAGGTAGCTTCTCTCTGTGATTAATTTCCATCCATTGTTTCTTGTCTTGCCTTCTGGTGCTTTGAAAAATAAGTTGACCCCCTCTTCCTTGTGGCAGCTCTTCAAATACTGGAATACTGCTATCATGTCACCTCTGGTCCTTCTTTTCTCTACAGTAACTATACCCAATTCCTGCAACTGTTCATGTTTTTGTCTCCAGGCCTTTATTCATCTTAGTTGCTCTTTGCACTTTTCCCAAAGTCTCAACAACTTTTTTGTAATGTGGTGACCAAAACTGAATGCAATATTCCAGTTGTGGCCTTACTAAGGCTTTATAGAGCAGGACTAATACTTCACATGATTCTTAATATATGCCTGTTTATACAACCAAGGATTGTATTAGCTTTTTTGGCTGCTGCCACACACTGTTGGCTCATGTTTAAGTGATCGTCCACTAGGAGTCTAAGATCTCTCACACAATTACTGTTTTGAGCCAGGTTTTGCCTACCCTGTAATTGTGCATTTGGTTTTTCCTGCTTAGGTGTTAACCTTCCTTTTTTCCACATTAAATGTCATGTTGTTGGATAAGGCCCATTGTTCTACTCATGTTAACATTGTTCAAGCAATGTTAACATGTTTCATAACATTTCAGATACAACAGCTGATGTTAAAATAAGAACGTCACATTTAGCCCAGTGCTTATTTTTCCAAAGTAGTTGAAAAATAGAGATCTTAGCTGTAATTTAGAACAGAAAACCCAATATAAAGCTAACTACAGGTAGTCCTTGACTTACAACCATTTGTTTAATGATGGTTTGAAGTTATGATGGCATTGAAAAAAGTGTACTATGATCCAACCTCAAAGTTATGACCGTTGCACTCCCATAATCACATGATCTCAATTTGGATGCTTAGTAACTGGCTTGGTTTATGACAGTCCTATCTGCTGTGGACAAGGTGCTGCAACGGTCATAACTCACCTTTTTCAGTTCCATTGTCCCTTCAAACCATCATTAAATGGTCACAAGAGAACTATCTATAATGAGATGGGAATAATATAAAACTCCCCCTATGCTATCTTCTCTAGATAGCTCAATTAGACAGATTAATGAAAAAGAAGAGACATTTGGATTGCTGTTCTAAAACACTGAGCTTAATGGAGCATTTTAAAGTGAAGAGTGACTCTTAAGTTACTCTCAATGACTGTCAAATGGTGATGTTGTTATTATTTCCTTAATTACCTTATGCAAACTAAGTCACTGTCTTGCACTACATTGTACATGCTCTAGTTTTAAACTATGAGTGAGACCAGTGGAACTATTTTCTGAAAAATTCAGAGCTTTCAATAAAAGCACAAGAAAAAGATTGAGGGATCGTAAGACTACTTCTTGCACTTAATTTCCCAGTTCATACCTTCCTTTAGGTAAAATACCCCCCCCCCCCACCTCCCTTTCTTTTCTTTTCTTTAGCTACCCAAGGATTGTCCTATGGAAAATCCTTACTACAACCTCAATTACCGTACTTTTCGGAGTATAAGACACACCTTTTTCCCTCAAGAGAGGCTGAAAATCTGGGTGCATCTTATACACTGAATACAGCATTTTTTTGCCTCCCGAAACCCTGCCCCCTTCACCAAAATGCCCATGCATACCCTTTAGGCGGCTTATAGAGTGCTCCTGGGAGCTGGGGAGGGCAGAAATGAGTGAAAAATTGTCAGTTTTTTGCTCGTTTTTGCCCCCCCCCCCCAGGAACACTCTACAAGCCTCCTAAAGGCTATTCATGCCAATTTTTTGAAAAAAAAACAAACAAACAGGGCCATTTTTGCGAAAAACTGGCCATTTTGGGGAGGTCTGCAGAGTGCAAAAACTTTTTTTAAAATTTGCCTCTTCAAAATCTTGGTGTGTCTTATACTCCAAAAAATATGGTATATTTTTCTCCCTCCATTTCTTTCAGCACGTATGCAAATATGCATGTATCTGCATGCCAAAGAAAATTATCTATTACTTTTCCCCAAACACCTTTTCATATTTCATACATCCACTCTCATCTACAGCAAACTGATTTATAAAGTAATTTATGTGGCATACATCTATACAACCAAACCTACTTTAGTTATATTGGCTTAACATCTAATCTCCTGAGAAATTGGAGGATGGACTCATTAAGCAACGGGCACATAATTCACTTCTTCCAATGTTTTATAGCTGAAATAACTAGATTCATGGATGCCACTGTCTATAGCAAAATGGGTCCCTTTCTTTTAAAGAAGTCAAAATCCCAAGATAACCCTCACCTGTTCTTCACCTAACCCAATGTTTAAATGGCAAACGTAAAAGGACATCTCTGCATTTATGCCACAAATCTTTATTTTGTCAGAAGAGAAATATAACAGCATTCATATGGTCATTTTTAGCTGTTCTGAAATTGTGAGAGACCCAATTTGCAGAAACCCAGTCACATGCTATATAACCAGGAAAAAGAAGCACTGGAAGAAAATTGCATTCTTCCTTATATCTGATTATGAGTTTAGAAGAAGCATTTTGTCACCTCAGGGATAGAACAGGAGAGGGAAAAAAAATGATGTTAGCCCAGTCATTCCCCTTTGTTCATGCCCAAGGAGAGACAAGAATAACGATGCAACATATTCCAGATTGTTGCAGCTTATGAGAGCTGAACTGGGGCAGGCTCTGCAAACCAAGCCTCATGCAGCTGTTCACTATGAAGCTCATACCAAATTTAACAGGAATTAATACTAAAAATCTAACAACTGTTAAGATGCTATTTATGCCTCTTCTTCTCTAGCACTTGTATTTCAAAGCAGCTGTTTCAGAGAAGTTAGGGGTAAATAGCGCCCTCTCTTGTCTAGTGAGCAAAGAGTAATGAAATAAAACACTTCTCCCATGACAGCTACATAAATGTTGGATTTTACTCAGTAAGCTTAAACAGATCACTTATTGGGGGTGGGGGTGCAGCATATTCTGCAAGCATAATTAATAGTCTTGGGCAGAAAAGGCTTCTTGTTAACCCCTCCCCTTTTTTTCTTCCATTCAATCATGCCTGATTCTCAGATATTGCCTAAACGAGTGCCTGCATTTTTCTTGGCAAGGTTTTTCAGAAGTGGCTTACTTTTGCCCGCTTCCTAGGGATGAGAGAGAAAGCGACTGGCCCAACGTCACCCAGCTGGCTTCATGTTCAAGGCGGGACTCAAACCGCCTCTCTCCCAATTTCACAGGACAAATCAGTAAGACTAGTAACTGGCCTTCTATTCCTGCATCAACTGGGATGAACTGAGCAGCACAGCAGTTTTAAAGTTTATTAATTATCTGCCTAGGGAATAATTCCCATAAACAGAAAACCTATTCATTTGAAATCCAATTTCATTTTTTTCACATTTCAATGACTGATTTTTATTATAGGCATTCAGTCTGAAGACAATTAAAATTAGCTTGCTCTTGTAAAATCATATTTTTAAATACGTCATATTTATTGACCCATATTCACATCAGTTATATATATGCAGTTGGTCCATGTCTTAATTTTATGGTGTAACCCTTAATCCTTAGCAGAGACAACTTGCCTCTCATCAAGGTGAACACACAGCATATTCATATACCGAACATCGATTATGAGCTTAATGACAAATAATGACTGCTATAACGCTCAGGCATATAAATATTTCCAGCAGACGTTATCAATTAATAATAAGCAGTATTATTAACTTTAGGTGAAGTGCATATGTAAGTCTTCCCAGGTTCTTACTTTTTATCCATAATGGACATAGTTGTCAGCACATACTGCACTGAGGTTATAGGCAATTTTTTTTAAAAAAAAGAAAAACCACAATAAGTTCTTAATATGAAACACTGTACTGCATGGGAGTGCTTTATGGTACACAGTCCAGGGTCTACTATGCAGAGAACATCATTACTTACAGCTCTTCCATGGCAGAATGAAAGGCAAAGTTCTCGGAGCTCGCAGGCCTGAAGCTAGATGGCTCCTATGTCCTATTATTGGGTTGGAACTTGGACTAGGGAAAAGAAAAGAAAAAAAGGAAACGTTCATGCTCCTGCTTTTGCTTAAATTTAACGTGTATTTTTTACAGGAGGGAGAACAATATATAGGTAGTTCTCACTTAGCAAGCATTCATTCAGTGGCCATTTGAGGTTACAACAGCCGTGAATCAATGGTAGCTACACTCAGTCCTTGACGTTATGGTTGTGCAGTGCCTGCATAATCATGTGATCAAAATTCAGATGCCCGACAGCCTGGACTCCCGACAGCCATCTGCCCCCATGTCTGCTCTTTGGGCTCCCCTGCAGTCTGCTGCCTCCACCCCCTCCACCCTTCTGGGCTCCTCTTTGCCAACCATGCACGCCTCCCCTGAGTTGACCTTTGCCTTCTTCTTCCCCTCACTGCTGAGGAGGGATGCCTGGCCCTTAGGGAGGCAGCTGCTGGCCACACCAGGCTTTCTTCCTAAATATAAAACTTTCTTGTAAGGCTTTGGGAGATTTCAAAGCTTTGCAAGAAGGCTATATGCAATTTGGGCAAGGCACAATTACATTCCATGGGATGAGCAGAGACCAGGGCAAGAGAGACAATATGTAGGGCAGCCAAAAGGGCAGAAATGGAGGGAATGGCTTAGGTTGGGGTGGGTCCTTGCCTAATAACCAGGGGGGGGGGGAGTTCTATTAACATCAGCAACAGAGAATGTCTGGACTGTCATTGGTTAAGTGGATCAGTCAGGGGATGCTGCACTTTACAACCGTATCACTTAGTGACAGAAATTCCAGTTCCAAATACTGTTACAACTCAAGACTACTGCTTTGTACATTATTCAACAAGGATTTTTAAGGTTTCTGCAGGTCAGGACTAATACCTCTGTATGTTCCTCTGTAACAGAAAGATAAACAGATTTGCCACTGACGATTGCTACAGTTCTAAGATAAAGGTAAAGGTTCCCCTCGCACATATGTGCTAGTCATTCCTGACTCTAGAGGGCGGTGTCATCTCCGTTTCAAAGAGCCAGCGCTGTCCGAAGACATCTCCGTGGTCATGTGGCCAGCATGACTAAATGCCAAAGATGCATGGAATGCTGTTACCTTCCCACCAAAGGTGGTCCCTAGTTTTCTACTTGCATTTTTACATGCTTCCGAACTACTAGGTTGGCAGAAGCTGGGACAAGTAACGGGGGCTCACCCTGTTACGCGGCACTAGGGATTCGAACTGCTGACCTTTCTGATCAACAAGCTGAGCATCTTAGCCACCGAGTCCCATTCAGTTGTACTCAGCATTTAATTGTGCTATTTCCAGTACTGAACAATCTCTATTCACCCCCCACTCCCCCCAGGTTTGTTGGCATTTTATAATTAAACAAAGATCAAGAAACGAGCAGGCAAATTAGTTCTTAACAAACCCGTAAGACAGGACCTTTCAAATAATAGGTTATTACTAAATTCTTACATTGCAATAGTTCTCTGACATTTAGATGGAGAAGGATGTTATTTTTTACTTCACTTAATAAAACAGAATGGAGACAAAAAGAAAAAAAAATAACAAAAAGAGAAAACCCAGCTTGGTTGATTTGGGCATTTATTTGGATAACAACACCACAATGTAGAAATCTAGCATGGATATATTGCTGTAGCTGGCAACTGAGGTCTACGTGCTCACTGTTGCATAGGTTCATCTTCAGAATTTTCTGAAGAGCATGCAGAGGAAAATTAGAGATATCAATTATATTAGAGATATCAATTATATATATTAGTGTTACAACCCCTGGTATGCCTAAATATGGGAGGAAGGTCACTACTCCCTCTTTCTGTCCTTCGGCTTCATCACAGAAGACCATGCAGGCAGAAAACCATATTTTTATTTCTAATGTTGCCTTTTTTTCTCCCTTTATTTATCAGTACAAATACATCACAAATATACACACACACACACACACACACACACACACATACACATCTTCCCTCCTTCTTATCCTATATCTGTCAGCCTCAGTCTACTGCTGATGCCATTGCACAAAAATGAGCCCTTCCATGGCTGCCTGCCCGTTCTGGCCCACTGACTCTTGGCTTTCCTGCAGCCCATGTGGCATTTCCAGATCGCCTGCTGCCCCAACGCCTCTGTTGCTGTCCGCTGCTTGGACAGGTAGTCAACTAACCTGAGCTGCACCGGCTGAGCAACCTGAGTGTGCTGACCAAAGGGTCAGTAGGCTGCAGCTGCTGCTGGACAATGTCAGCCCCCGGCACATACCATCTTTTGTGCCCGTGCCGGGGTGGGATGCCCAGCCGGACTGATTACTCTGAAATTGCGTTTCCCCCAAAATAAGTCATATATAATAACCCAAATATAAGATTGGGTCTTGTTTTCGGGGAAACATGGTACCTGCATTAGCTATGCTAAGATACATGAAATGTCCTATCAAACCAACTCATTATGCAGTTCATTAGAAACGCCCTCTTTAAGTTGGTTAATTAATGCTACTTTATTCTAGCCCACATCTCTGGAATAAAGCTAAAAGGCAGCTAAATACACCCACACTTTTTGATTTTACCTTAATGCAATTAGTAAATTTCAATTAGCTGACACCTTTCTAGCAGAGTCATTAAAGGTGGATCTTGATTGTAATTACTACATTGCTATAGTTTTCAGGGCCAATGGTCTAAAACTGGATTTGCCTATCTGGCAAGCATAAATTTCACCCAACAACTGGGAAACTCAATGACAAGGATATATGCAATTCATATAAAATGTGAATGATGGAAGCTTTAAACTTCTCTTGAGTTCCATCACAAGGAACCAGGTTGAAAAAGCAGTCACAGGAGGCCAGTATTGTGTTTCCCTGAAAATAAGCCCTAGCATGATTTTTCAGGATGCTCATAATATAAGCCCTACCCAAAAATAAACCCGTTAAGATCGTCGGTCCTTGTGGGAAGTTATTGGGAGGTGGTGGGAGTGGTGAAGGAAGAAGAAATGCAGTTGGTAATGCTGGGGAAGCTGAGTAGAAAACTTGCTGGTTTGCTTACTTTGCAATCCTTCGCTCCCCCAATGCCAGCTTTGCGACCAGTCAGTCGTAAGTGTGAACAGATTACAAAGTGCCCTGATTGTGATCACATGACTGCGGTGTGCATGTGTGATATTTTGCATTGGTTGGAAGTGCTTTATCCTTTCTGAGGCCATCGTTAATTCAAACTGTCGGTAAGCAAATGATTATAAGTTGAGGACTGTCTGTAACAGTACACCAAAAAATAAAGTAATAACTTTCTTAAAGGTCAGCAATAAGCCATAATGTTTCTAATTTATAGCAAAACTTTTCAATAAAAATTCCTAAAAGAATTTCTGTTTAGAGAAAACAGGAATGTACAGGAGTTAAGAGAATGATCGTAAGTTTAAGAATGGAAAGAAAACACAACTTACCTGTTCACTGAATAGCAGCTTGAACCCCAAACAAAGGTAGAGTCTGATTGGTCTGCAATATCTATTATTGCACAAAAATATCAGTTTTTACTTATGGCAAAGAAAATAAGTTCTGTTTTTTATTAGGGATAAAACTAATCTAGGGTTTGGTGTCAAAGGAAGCAATGCAGAAATATAATCAATCTACATGTGAATGCATAACCTTAGGTTGTAAAATGTTCTAATTTCTGCTTAGCCAAGGATAATAGCAGCACAGGACACAAAATAATGCAAGAACAGGGGTTTGACAGGAGTATCTTTTCATATTAAATATCATTCAAAAAGGGAAAGGGAAGGCTGAAACTTGCAGTATTCTATCAACTACACAATTCTCACCTTTGTCCCAATCTTCTTCACATGGAGGAGATTGCCATGAACTCATCACATTCACTTTTCTTTTATTCTCTGCTTGACTTGCTATAACAAAAAAAGACTAAATCATGAGGAAAAAATGCTTCTAAAATGACCCAATTTAATGCTGTCAGCATTAATCCTTTGGAACCACATCTGGCTACACTATAGTAACCCATCCTAAGGGGTAGCCTACAAATGGCTTCAGTTTATAGAAATGATGGGGATTGATGGCTATTAGGTTTGGTGGCAATATAATTGCTTCTAAAGGCCATTCTTTAAAACACTGCAAGAAAAACAACAACCCTTGACCGTTTCTTCCATTGGTTTGAGTGGTAGAAGCTCTCAATAGGGACTACATCTTCTATAACATCTACCTGGAGGCTATAGAAAATGAAGGAGCAGGAATTTATTTTGGGTGCCCATTGCTTCCCACGCATGAGCACTTAAGAGCATGAAACTAAAACATTCTTTCAAACTCCAAACTAAAACTCTGAAATACAGAGTTCAAATCCAACTCTCCTCCAGCTGCACATATAATGTTAGTTATCCTTATTTCTCTTATCCAGATTTATTTTTTTACTTACAATCAGGAGTTGAGCTGCAAGAACATGCTGTTTTCTCACAATAATCCCCTTCTCCTGCCTTAATTCAAGATGTAAATTACAGTATAACCAATACAGTTTAAATTAAAATTATGGGATGAATATTTCAGATTAAGATCAAGGGGCTCCTTGACTAATCTTAACTGCAATTAATGTCGATGCCAACCTTTTGACAATTAAGCCAGAGTGATGATATTCTGTTAAATTCAAACTTTAATCTGGTACTTAGTTACTATGAATCACTGTTACACTGGCTCAGAACAGTAGTTACTCCCAGGTTTACAGTACATTAGGTTAATAAGGGATAAGTATTCAGGTTTATGCTAAATGATAGTCAAGCTATATTGGTTCTTTCATATTTACTTATCCTGGCACATTTATACATATATTAGAGGTCGTAAATATCTAATAAGATTTTGATTTCCAAAGTATTTCAATCTGAGTGGTTAAAACGTTGCTAGTTTTTTCAATCCAAAGAGCTAACTGAGAGAATGCTTTCTCCTTGCAGAATTAGCCCAACTAGCAGATGGGAAAAAGTTACCCTGGGTCCATTCTTTTTTTAAAAATATTTTTTTATTTTTACTTTTCAAAACAAACACATCACATCCTTCTTTACATACTGTAGAAAGTGTATCAGTTGGTTACAAAAAGGCTTTCGTGCATCTCTTCCACAGTCAACAAATATAATTCATATTAACTCAAATATTTTAACTCAGATATTTATACATGTTACCATCATCATACCTCCATTTTCATTTGACTATAATTGTTTAAACATCCTTCTTCATAAAAAATACCAAGATTTAATACTTAACCACCTACTGGCATTTCATTTACTATTTCTAAAATCCTCCAATAACACTGAATCCTTATGTCCTATTCTAGCTAAACATCCATAATATTTAATAACAAAGTTTTCTAATCTTCCTTTCCAAATTACTGTTTACAATTTACATCCAGTTTCCTTATGTTGTACCCATACCTGTATATACGTTGTTATCATTATCCCTCCTTTATTTAACTATATCCTACATCATAACATTTCCCCCCTAATAATCAAGACTTAACTGTATCTAATTTAGTTCTTTTTTATTAACCTTTATATATAATCCAAAAGGATTTCTAATCTTCCTTTCATGGGTAACATTCAATATTCATATCCAATTAGTGCTTATCATAACACTACACATTGTATATATTATTATAATTATCAATTATTTATTTAACTATATTGTTGCTAAATTTCACTAAGTTTAACTAGTTTTAAATTATACTCTTCCATATCAATCTGTATCTTTCCAGTAGTAAAACAGTCTCATATCTTCTGCCATTTGTGGTGTCAGTCCTCTAATCATCTCCTTAATCAACTTTGTATGGACTCCTCTTAGCAACTCCTTGCTTATAAAATCTCTCATGTAATTTCGATGCCCTTCTTCTGTTTCTTAATCAGCTTATTTTTGATTGTCGGTAGTGTTATCAATGATATTGCTAATAAAATTTCTCTTTAAATCCATACATTCTTTTGTTTTTTCTTCTTCTGTATCTTGCCATCTGGGGTAGATTTCCCCTCCATTTAATTCCTCTTTCAGTATTCCACTCTTTCCATTTTCAGAGACAAACCAATCACCATAAATATCAGCAATTTTAATTTCTTTATATTCATTTTCCTCTTCGATTTTTAGGATTTTAACCACCACTTTTTCCACTTGATAAACATCTACAACTTCTTCATCATATTTTGCTGTTAGATGCTCTAAGTCTTCCAACTTCTTCTCTATCCTCTCATATGTGTTTGATAATTTCTGTATTTCTGAGAATACCTTTTGCAGATTTAAAATTTCTTTCTTCCAGCTAACAAACACTGCTGCTCTAGCTTGGAAGGTTTTAACAAGATTAAGCATAGACTCACAATAATGTTTTATTTTCACCTTTCTCTGGTTAAAGATATATTTCAAAGGGACATCTGTATGCTTTTCTTCTTATCACTCTCTATAAACAAGCAGTGAGACCTTGGAGTGCCAAGCCAGAATAATCAGTGAGAAAAGGTGTTTCGTTTCCAATGCATAAACCTCCAGCCTCCGAGTAGCAGTGTTATTGGTGCAATTTTCTTTGTTTCTTTTTGTATCTTTTTTGTATTTCAAGTTTAAAAAAAAGTCCGATTCTTGAATGAGTTAGAACACCCGCAGTAATGAAAGAGGAGAATTTTAGTCCATAGGTTACAAAGAATAATAAAAGAAAAAAAATAGAAGAAAAGTTAATCCATTTGTTTTAAAAGGCTTGCATAAATTCCATCCATGAAGATAGCATTTAAAAAGTAAGATAACCCACTGTCCAAAACCATTCCAAATTTAATTCCGCTGCTTATTTGTTCTGTTTTCCAATTTAAATTAAAGTTTTTTATAGGCAGTCTCTTTTAAAACGGTAAAAATTCTTCACCAGCTGGAAACACTTTCTCTTTCCGTATCCTTCCGTTTTGGAGCTGCCCCGACTTCATCAGCCTAATGGCTGGATTTTTTGTCACCGGCTTGAGGAACTTCTCTTGGATCGATCATGGACTTTGCGATGTCCCTGAGATCAGCAAGATGTATTCTTCCTGTTCACCGTCTCTGCGGGATGGTTTAGGTCCGTTTGGACCACCCAGCGGCAAAAGTATCGACGGCGATCTCAGAGCATTGAGATCGCACGTTGTCTCGTTGCAACATTGGCTCCTTCTCCCCAGAAGGGTCCATTCTGTCCAGATTCAATACGCTCCAAGCAATCCTGATTCTCACACTACAGAAAGTGAAGGAGCTAGGAGCTCAAGAATGCCTCTTCTCAGTAGATGCCCAGCCTTTGGAAAATGGTACTTCCTAAGATAAGAAATGCCCCACACTTCCTGATTTTTAAGAAGTCCTTAAAAATATTTTATACTATGGGTCATTTGGGTGCTGAATGGTACTGTCTGTCTATAAGTTTTCTGATGATGTTTAATCACTTTTTATGTATAGCATGGTAAATCATCTGGAGTCATTTAATCAATGGACAGTTTATAAATGATTGCATCAATCAATCAATCAATCAATCAATAAACTTCCAAGTGTAATGCTAATGTTCAATTTCTGTTACATATATTTGTGGACTAAGAACACAATGACGTTCACTTATTTCATAAAAGGGAAAGTAATATATAGCTTTTGTTCCCGCTTGCTTCACTCCACTGAACAGGAGATGCCAGTGACTCAAAATTATTATTTCCAAAAACCTAACCCCGACTACCTTTTATTATAACATGCACAATTTATGTCACAATGTTTGACAATAAAAAAGTCATTGATTTATGAAACTAAGGACTCAAAAGGACCTGTCAGGTCATTAAAAAAGAAGTAGCTAAAAATAGTAGCTAAAAACCTACGCCACTTCAACCACATTCAACAGCAAACCACACAGTCTATAATACCTGCAACAGATGCTGAAAGTCCTTTTGAAAGCAAAAGAGAACTTATTCAACAAACCATTTTTGAAACTCTTAACAGCAAAGTAAGGGACTGTTATAGCTGTCAACAGTCAATTCCTAAAGATTTATTTTTACCAATGTCCTGCTCAATGCATCGTTTGTCATCACAGCTTGATATGTGTTGACTGATTTCATCCCTGGGCACCTGATGACGAGCATTAAATGGGCAAGTGACCAGCCGTTCCACAATCCCAGGATGATTCTAGAAAGAGAAGTACAGATAACAAAATCATAGCAGCCTTACTGAAAGGTCACCAAGACATTGTCTTAACAGCATGAATGCATTTTAATTCAAATCTTAACAAGCAGTGACATATAACTGTGACATAAAATAAGTACAATAGTTTCCTCATTTTTCTGTGAAACATCCATTTGGCATCAATAAGTTTGCCATCATCTTCTTCACAGATTTTTGTTTTTAATTTCCTAGTCTGGTTTACAGCCGAACTACTAACCATATCCAATCAAGATTTGCCACATGTGGCTGGTTCCATTATTTAGTCGGGCTCTGTAAAACAAGTGCACAAATGCTATCTTAAATAACTCTAGAGAAAGGCAGGACATAGGGAAAAAATATCGCAAAACCCATCTCCTGTTGGAGTGTCCATACTGTCACCATCACTAGCATAACAAGTGTGAATCCCTACATAGTGACCACATTCAGTAAATATTTCAGGTCATCGAAATCATAATTTGAAACCAGAATTTCCTTTCCATACTTGGCATACTAGTTCCATTCTTCTTCTTGCATTTATCTCTTTGATCTATTAGGTTGCTTTTGACTGGAAGGAGAACTCACGTATTCTTGATCTTTTTGGGACTTTCCCCCATTCCTTAGTCCATTATTTTCCAAAGCCTTTTCATTAAACTCCAGAACTACCACTACCACAGCACCTCTATCAACTGCTTTTGGGACATGGTTAAATCTAAATCAATGCATGACTATTTATGGAGATTCTCAGTCATCCAGATCATGCTTGGCCCAAAAGTGCTTTTTTCAAGATGCAACTGGACTTTCTTGTTTTTCTTTGTTGACATTTCATTTCTCATCCAAGAAGCTTTTTCAGTTCTGACTGGATGGTTTGCATTTATGAAGTGGCACAACATAGGAGAACAAACCCATCAGTACAAGATTCAGCAGTCCATCTGCATTTAAAAAAAACAAAAGACAGCAAAGACAGCAAAGTCCGCATTTTGGACATAGAGGACCACTGGTTTGAAAGAAGGGTCAAAGAGGCCATCTATGTCAGAAATGAACTTCCCTCTCAACAGAGGGGAAATTGATACAACATCATCTATCTCTAGTCTACAACACAGTCCTTTCAGAAGTTCCAAGAAGGCGCCATGCCCATTTGCATCACTCAGGGAACCCTGAGGACACAGATAAACCTCCAGGTGGCCTCAACGACTCTCTGAAAATAATGTAAATGACCAGCTATCTGCAAGGAATATAAATCCTTCCATTCCCCAGGGGTGGGGGCGGGGCTAGTACATGATACATCTGGCCGGCAGGCCACGAGTTTGACACCCCTAGCTAGTGGTGGAATACAACCAGTACGAGTGTACCGGTGCCTGCTGGGAGCACCAGGTACCATTCTGGTACGGTGCTCTGGAGGACCTGCCCGCCCGCCTGCGCTCCTTACCTGTATTTGAGCTGTTTGGGGCTTCCATGCTTGGAGCGTACGGTGCTTGCGCGACGCTCTGAGTAGCTGGAGCATCGTGGACAGTAAGTACGCATGCGCGTGCTGCTTGCATTCATGTGGTGGATGCCCGGCCCCGTTGCACCGTACCGGTTGCAAAGGGATCTGGAACCCACCACTGCCCCTGGCCTAGGTATTTCAGCATTGATACATATTGAGGATATCTGAAACATTGATTTCAACAATACTTCAACTTTTTGTTAAGCTTGCATAGGAAAAACTTGTAGCTGTGTGATGGAAACATATTGAGGGTGTTTTTCTTGAAGAGAGGCAACTTGAGTTTCTATCATTTCATTTTGAGAGCCTTATTATAAAAGAGAATTAGATTTATTTTGCAGGGAGGTGAAAGACAAGGCAGTTTGCCTCATTAGCACTGAATGAGTTGCTCTGATGAAGTAAACATGAAAAGGCATTATAATGCCAAATCTCAATTAGATGAAGAAATTGAAGGCCAGGTGCTCCAGGGAAAGGAACTGAAAAAGAAGGTGAATCCAGTTTGAAATGTTTTGTCAAATTCAAAATATTCAGAAGCTAATATGTTTTATATTAGTTTAGGAAAGTAAATTTACTGGAAGAAGGCAAGAGTCTGCAGTTAAGGGACCAGTTTGTAAAGCATGGTTAAAAATGCATCTTCCTTGGAAACAGGAATAAAGATTAAATATGTTAGGATAACTGAGGATACTGTGACAATTCAAGGACTGGCTGAGGACAAACTACTCAGATTCTGACTTCTGTTGTTGAGACTGGCAATGAGACAATAGACAAACTATTCTGCTCCACTGATTACTGCTTGTTTGGAACTTAATCTCTGAAGATTATCAATAAATGTGTGGGTTAAGAGTCTTCCAAACGAAACTCTGGCTTGCCTTTGTCATGTAAAAACTTGGTGGTCTCAATGCTGCTGATGGGTCATTTGTCTTGTTGGTACTAAGAAAGGACTGAGGCCCACTTTATGAGGAAAAATCCCTCAGCGTTTTTGCAAATGAATTAATAGCGTATTAATGCAGAAATCATGGGGAAAATATTTGATCATATTCTTGGGAAAGTAAAAACATATCCCCAGGAGTATAAATTATGTATAAATATCATCAGTAGTCAGGAACCCAAAGAACCTCCGGTTTAAAAAATTGTATGTATGTACGTACAGTATGTATGTATATAAATCCCTCAAAGAAGAACAACTATTTGGCTCATTATTAAGTAGTATGCTGCCTAAGCTGAGGTGACATGTTGAAATGTTTAGATTCACCAAGAAAGATACAAGTTTAGAGTTTTTCTGAGCTGGAATAAAGCCAAAATGGAAATTTACTATTTTTAAAGTTTACATAACAGCTTCTTCTCTAACTTCTTACAGGTGAATAAAATCATTGGTTCTAGGGATTTTACATTATATCAACCTAACAATAAATTAGTAGGAGGGGGAATAAGGAACCTCCAAATATATTCTGAAATAAAGCAAATTCTGTCTAAGCTGTGAGAGCTGGTGTCTGATTGTTTATTTAGGTGCTATGTACTGGAATAACATCTGAATTCCTGAATATTACAATTTTTTTCATATGAGCAGCTAAATTAAATAAGTGAGTGAATCAGCATCTGCATAGACAAATTTTTCTTAACGAAGATATACTATTTTACATCCTTTCCTGATTTCTCACAACAGAAGCCTATGGCCTAATTACACTTGATCTTAGCCAAAAGGCCTAATTCTCACTAAATTGATGAATCTATTTCTGAGATGTGCCACTTAAGTATGCAGCTGCGTGGGCTTCACGATTGAAACATCTCCCATACCAAAAAAAAAAACACCCTATAGTAGTAAATACATTGTCCCATAGGACATTCCTATCCTAATCTCTTTTCTGGCCTAGTTTTCAATTTGAATAATATACATTAACAGTATTCAATTGCAGAAGCCCTTATTTTCAATGAGAACCATGTTTACTTGGAACAATTTTATATATCATCAAGAATTACTCTGATATTTGCCATGAACCTAGAGACTTCCTTCACTGAACCATAAATGGTTCTATAATCAGTGGTGGGATTAAAATAATTTAACAATCGGTTCTCTGCCCCCTAGTGACTGACTGGCTGGGCATGGCGATGGTGGACATGGTCAGGGGGTGTGACAGGCAGCACTCAGCCTCTTGCAACCCCCCTGGGAGCAAAAGGCGGGCCCTGTTTTGGGCCTAGTAGGCCTCCTTGCAGCCTCCTGGGAGCAAAAAAGGGGTGGGTGGGGGTGCTACACCCCATGTACCCCATTTTTGGCCTAGTAGGCCTCCCTGCACTTACCTGGGAGCCAAAAGGGGGTGTGTGGGGACTCCTGGAAGGGGCGGGGCCAGCCAGCAATTTAACAGCCAGTTCGCCCGAAGTTAAGAAACTTTTTTTCTAAGTAGCTTTCCCCTAACATGGGAAGATACTCACTATCCCTAAATGGGAAGCACTCACTGAATGGGGGAACTCCCCTTGAATTAACTGGTCCTATAATACTTAAGTGTCAAAGCATGTAGGACTCTGGTGACCAAAGCACTGCCCACAATACCAATGCTATATAATTCGGGATCCTTTCATGCATTGGCAAACAGGTTGTACCAGGGACAGGTTCTGAAGAGTTTTCAAAGGTAGTTCCATACAAGAGGGCATTGCAAAATTTCACCCAAGGGTTTTCACTATGTTATTTTATATTATTGCATCTATGTATTTATCAAGCTAACTTGGGGTATGTGTGCTATGGATTGAGTTAGTGTAACTGCTTCCACCTCATTTTCTCGACAACCTTCTTAAAAAGGAAGGAGACTGAGCAAGCTCTGTCTAAATCTGTTAGATCCAAGAGGCTAAATCAGGGGTGCCAAACTCGTGGCCCGGATGTGTCACATACTGGCCCTGCCCAGTTTAGCGAAGGGGAAAAAGTCCCAATACGTCAGGTGATGCTGCCGTGACAATGTGAAATCGACACCCCTGGTCTAAATGATCATTTGTTTCACAGCAGCTGGCAACATCCCCTCTCCTAGCAAGCCACTGACCACTTCCCTGATTAACGAATAACAGATTTGGAAGGAACCTTGCAGGTCATCTATAATCCAACCCCCTACTCTATACCATTTCTGATAAGTGGCTGTCCAGTCTCTTCTTGAAAGCCTCCAGTTAAGCACCACAACTTCCGAAGGGAAGCTATTCCATAGGTTGATTGTTCTGTCAGAAAATTTCTCCTTATTTATAGGTTGAATCTCTCCTTGATCAATTTCCATCCATTGTTCCTTGTCTGGCCTTCAGGTGCTTTGGGATTGTCCTTTCTGTGACAGTTCCTTAAATATTGGAACGTTGCTATCATGTCACCCCTGGTCCTTCTCTTCACTAGACTAGCCATGCAGTTCTTGCAACCGTTCTTCATATGTTTTAGCCTCCATGCTCCTAATCATCATTGTGCTCTTCTCTGCATTCTTTCTAGAGACTCAACATCTTCTTTATAGTGTGATGACCAAAACTGGATGCAGTATTCTAGGTTCTAAGGCTTTATACCTTACTAAGGTATTAATATCTCATAGGAACTTGATTAAATCCCTCTGTTAATGCAATTTAGGATTACATTGGCTTTTTTGGCTGCTGCTACCCACTGCTGGCTCATATTTAATTGATTGTCCACCAGGATTCCAATATTCTTCTCACAGTTAAGCCAGATTTCACCTAATTTATATATGTACTTTTGGGTTTTCTTATATAAGTGTAAGACTTTACTTTTCTCTACATTGAATTTCATTTTGTTAGATAGGGCCTTTTGGGTTTTCTTATCTAAGTGTAAGACTACTTTTCTCTACATTGAATTTCATTTTGTTAGATGGGGCCCAATGTTCAAGTCTGTCAAGATCCATTTTGTTCTTGAGCCTGTCATTTAGGGTGTTGGCTATTCCTGATTTGAGTTACTCAGTACACTTTCCTGTTATTGGTATATTACTTCTGTCTTAATTGCTAAAATGGCTTACTAATTGCTAAAATGGCTTACTAATTCTCTAAAAACTGCTGGAAATGTAATGAACAGGTCAGATCTTTTTCATTATTTGGAAAATGATTCATGCTAAAATCATATTTGCAAAACCAAAAATGCCATTTCAAATTTGGTACCGCTCAAAACCTAATCAAGATAGCCAGTTCTTTATCATTTGCAAATGATGAAAACAACAACACTGGGACCACATTTTGAAATGGAGGGAATGGAACGAAGGCGATTAAGACTAAAACATACCCTGAAGAAACTGGGAAGAGCAATAACACTGACTTGTCCAAAAAACAAGTAAATGTATTATTTGGGAAATAAGCAGGTAGGCAAATATTCTTTATACTCTGCATTGTCAACTACATTTAAACAAAAAGATTTCCACAGCTTACCTTACGACACTTGACAAGATGGTAGGGGAACCTACAAGCTCTGATTTGGTGACTTTTGTCATAGGGGCACTGAATTAGTTTTTCAGGATCCAAAGCATCTATTAAAAAAGAACATTGAAGGTCTAATGAGTATCCCACAAGTACTCTTCTAAATGCAATGCAAAAACACACCAAAGCATTGGAATTAATCAGATAGGTAAGAAAAGCTATCAGTTCTTAGTATTCCACAACCACAAAATTACTTCAAGTTTGCTGGCTAATTAAATTCACTCAGAAGGTTTAGGCGATTAGGGTACTAAACAAAGAAATGTAGTCAGTAGAGCAAGACAATGCGGCAGATGTTAATGAGCGCATTTATGAAATGAAGACAAAAGCTGCTGAAAATCTGTATCCCTGAAGCTACTCAATTAGACAGTCCAATTAAAAGAGTTATTCAAGAAAACGGAAGAGGTGCTGCTCACAGTCCCCACCGGCCTTATAAGATAAGTGGCATTCGTCTGAGGTGGGGCCGTCATTGTGTTAGGCTACACCTTTCTGCTTTCAATTCAGAGACCACAACAACACACAGCTACAGGAAGAAAAAAATCTGAGGACAATATTATTAAAATCTCAAGTGATCTATAAAAAACCCTGAATCTTTGCTAGTAGACTGTTCTCATTTTTCTTTTCTTCAATATGAGTATTTCCAATTAGATGCTATGTGAAAAAAAAAATTTCTTCCATCAGTGTAAAAGATGACATTTAACAAAATAGTATACGTGAGATGTTCTTGGATTGTACAACTAAAGTACAATTCAGTATACTTATTTACAAACAATTCAACAGATTGCCATCCCAAGTGCAGCAAAATCATGTCTATTTGATAAGTTTTTAAGGCAAGGGTGTCAAACTGGCAGCCCGCAAGTGTCCGATGCATCATACAGGCCATACCAGCTCCGGGAAGGGAAAAAACATTTTGATACTTCACATGATGGCAACATGACGTGGCGAGTTTAACACCCGTGTTTTAAGAGATGTGATCAACAGCTGAAACCATTAGATACTTTTAAACAAAGGAATCCAATTCCTATCATATGCTTATTATTAGTAAACTAACTAAATCAACCTAGTCATTCTTCTGGCAACTGACTTACCCCATCCACTGGAAATGCACATTTTTCAATATCTTGGCAAAATTGAAAACTGACATTTTCAAAGTCCTCCTACTTACCACAAAGGAGGCTGTCACTTGATTTTCTACCTCAGCAAGGAAAAAGGATCTAAAAACCTGCAGTGCTCTGATTAGGGTTGGGACTAATCTTTTTCTTCCAAACTCCTGGATGTCAACTATGGGCGTAGAGGGTAACAGACTACCTACAAGAAGCCCCGTCATAAGCCCTCTTGGGCTGCCTGGGAAGGATGACCCTTTATTAACTCTTTTATTCCACATATATGACGTGGGTGCCTTAGGGAGATAGTATCATCCCACAGAGTTATTTGGGAACAAACTGAATTGATAACCACCCTCTCACTTACTGATCGGGTTAGTCAGTTCACACAGCACATTAGATTGTCTTCATGTAATGAAATGTGTTGTAGAAAGAAGGCCTGAATATGACATTCTCCTGACTCTGGGGTGGATTCTATGGGAGGACAAATAATTTCTATAGCTAGCAGCATGTTTAAGCAAATCAGATACAACTGAGCTCCAGCACTTCCCTCAATGTGAAGTTTACAAGTGGAACTCACAAAAGTACAATTTTCCTGGACTTCTGAGTACCCAGGATACCTTAGAAAGGGAAAGCAGATTTTCTTCTAAACTTTAAGTTGGACAGGCTGTTAGACTCATTAGAAATAGTCCTCGACTTACAAACTACAACCGAGGCCAAAATTTCCATTGCTAAGCAAAACAGTTGTTAAATGAGTTGCGCCCCCTTTTACGACTTTTGCCAGAGTTAAGTGAATCGCTGTTGTTGTTAAGTGACTCATGCCATGGTTAATTGAATCAGATTTCCCCCATTGACTTTGCTTGTCAGAAGCCAATGGCCCTGGGACACTGCAACAGTCAAATACATACCTGTTGCCAAATGCCAGGTGACCATCAGGATGCTATAACAGTCATAAGTGTGAAAACTGGTCCTAAATTACTTTCTTTGGGGCCACTTCTTAAGGACACTAAACAAATGATTGTAAGTTGAGGACCAACTGAGCTGCAATTGCAGAGGTGCTTGATGGGACTCAGCAGCTCAGTGACGTACAAAGATGATTCCAGACTGCTCAACCAGGTCAAACAGACCTGGGAGATTACTGTACTTCTGAAAAATTGTCAACACTACAGAGAAGCAATACAACGAAGATGAACAGTAATACTAGAAGATTTGTGCACTCTAGCCCTATTCTCAACCAATGACAACAGAACAGGGAATTGTGCATGGTGTTCTGCTGCGTTTTAGAACTGCACAAGGTCAGGGATGAAACATTTTCCCCTTGTTCTTTTTGAGTAGGAAAGACAGAACTCTGTTCAATTCAAACTTTTGACTGCAAAACCAATCACAATGTGTAAGCCCTTATGTCACCCAATTTTAATTACTTTGATTCAGAGGTGGGTTCCACAAATCTACAGTGCCATTTAGAACTGGTTCCAGCTCCCTCCCCCCCGCCCAGCATCAAGATGAAGAGTGAGAGGAGGAATTCTGGGAGTTGAAGTCCACAAATCTTAAAGCTGTCAAGTTTGAACACCCCTAGGGTTTTTTTCTAAAGGGTTAGGGGTGTAAGGGTTTTGTAACCTGACAGCTTTAAGACAGCTTTAAGACTTGCACACTTCAATGCCAGAGTTCCTGAGCCAACATGACTGGAGGAGGAATTCTGGGAGTTGAAGTCCACAAGTCTTAAAGCTGTCAAGTTTGAACACCCCTGGAGTTTTTTTTCTAAAGGGTTAGAGGTGCAAGGGTCTTGTAACTTGACAGCTTTAAGACTTGCGTGCTTCAAACGCCAGTTTCTGAGCCAACATTTTGGTTGCTAAGCAAGAGTGTTGTTAAGTGAGTTTTACCACATTTTACAAGTAGGCCACGCCCACCCAGTCACATGACTGCCAAGCCATTCCCACAAACCAGGCCACACCTACAGAAGAGGTTCTAAAAAAATTTGAAACCCACCACTGCTTTGATTCCTCCCTCCTCTGGAATATGTAACATGTCTTCTTTTTGCCTTAATCTCCCAAATTGCCCAGAGGTGATTATCAAGGCCCCAGGTGGCAACTAAGATTAAAGATTAAAAGCACAAAGTATTTATTCATGTACATAGTCCACATTTAGTTGCTATTTTTTATTAATTAAATTTATCTTACCATAGCTGTCTTCTGTATTCATTGTTTGGAAACTGATAGAAGCCTGCTGAAAACTATGGTAACTCTGCTGTTAGGATCCACAGCCTTCTAAACAGTAGAAACCAGGATATAATGAAAATTATTTCAATTAATACTTTTTATGGTTCATACAGCTGTTACTCATATAATAATTGTCAGGAAAGCTGGGTGGGAGGCAATAATACAGAATTTATGAGAAGCTTCAAGTAATCCAGCAAATGCTAGCTATTACACATCTCTTATATTTTCTAAATGGGCACCTACCTGAACTACTGAAAACTGTGAAAAGGTTTGTTATGTAAATTCTACAAATTTCCTTCCCTACAATCTTTCGCTGTTTTGAAAAATGATTGAAAAAAGATTAGTCAGAAACATGCTCCCTAGTTTTGTAAAGTAATTTATTATCATTTCCTTTATGTAGGCTGTATCATCTCTGAAAACTGCAGATTGCTAGTTGTTAAAATCTGGCAAACTGGTACCTATGGGCCATAATTCAGTGTTTCTGCTTCATTAAATATCCTTAATGCTTACATATAAAATGGTTCAATTTGTGGAAAAGTGCCAAACCCTGTAAGATTTTTGTATTTCCATTTTAAGTCTTGAGCGTGTTAAGAATGCCAAAATCCTGTGAGATTTGCAGAGCACTTAAGATTTCAAACTTTACAAAATAATAACACAGACTGCAAACGATGGCATGTTAAAGTAGCAGCAATGATGCACTGGAATATCTGCAGAAAATACCATTTGCCTGTGAGCAATAACTGGTGGCATCACAAAATATACACAATAAAATCTAAAAGTTAAAGTGCTCAAGATTTTATAATTAAAATAAGCAAGCACCTGCTACATAACACCCCAGATTTAACAAAAGTCTGAACAGTAAGTAATGACAGTATTTGGAGACACAGAATAAAAGAGAAAATTATAAAATACAAAAATCTGCAAATAGAAGTAGGACAACAGTGGTAAAAGATAGTATCAGTAATGATAGGTGCCTTGGATTCAATCCCAAAAATATCTGGGGTGCCACTTGAACACTATCAGCATTGGCAAAATCACCACCAGTCAATTGCAAAAGCCAGTTTTAGTTGGAAGCACTTTCGTCATATGATACCTTTAACACCACCAAACAACATCTATCCCAGATCCTTGGGAAGGACTTGATAGGTAGATAAAAAATGCTAAATCCAGTCTAAACAACTGGCTGACTGAGCAACAAACCATAACAATAAAGAGGGAAGTATACACCAGGGGAAAGAATAAGGCAGTATTGTCCCCTAGCGCATACCAGCAATAAGTGGTCCCTTAATTACTTTTTGGTACCATTCTAGATTCCAACAAGATGTTGAAATGACTGATACTGGAATATTACAGATTGCACCCAGAAGTACTATTTGGGTAGCACAACATTAACACAAAATGTTAATCACAGGTACTTTCCTAAAGTTTCTTTAGTTTTACATATAGGCAAAATATTTTTTCCTAGTCTTGCTATTATTCAAAACACATAAAATACTATACTTGATGAAAATATTAGCATTTCAGTATAAACTTGCAAACTGTCTATTTAATTAATAAATGTAAAACTTTAAAGACAGCACTATTCATATGTTCTTGCTAATTTAAATGTTAGCATTTATAAAACTATAATCTTATTAATCTTTATAAAAAATCAAATCAATAATAACCTTTAGAGCAAAGTATGTATGTCAGCTTGCCCTAAGAGCATTTGAAACAATTACAGGATATCTGCTATAATTCTTATCATCGAAATCCAATAAAATGATAGTAACCTGTTTTCCAAGTGATAATACAGAGACACAATATTTCCTGGATGAAACTGGGAAAGATGGCTACAGCTCCTAAAATAACCTTCCTAAGTGAAAAGCTAAATTATAAAGCCACTCAAACAGAGGTACTATCTGACAAATAACCTAAACAATAGATCTCCCAACATTGATTATAGCAGGTCAGAGAACTTAACTTGGAGAAAGACCATAAGAAAATTTACTCTTTAGATAAGAATCAGATTTTACAGGTAGTCCTCAACTTACAACAATTCAGTCCAAAATGTGTTAACCGAGACATTTGCTAATGCATTTTGCCCTATTTTACGACCTTTCTTGCCTCCATTATTAAGTGAATCACTGCAGTTGATAAGTTAGTAATCTGGTTGTTAAGTGAATCCAGCTTCCCCGTTGACTTTGCTTGCCGGAAGTTCACAAAAGGGGAATCACATGACCTTGGGAACCAGCAACGGCCACAAATAAAAACCAGTTGCCAAGCATCTAAATTTTGATCACGTGACCGTGGGGGAATGTTGCAAAGGTTGCAATTGAGAAAAACGGTCGTAAATCACGTTTTTCAATGCCGTTCTAACTTTGAACGGTCACTAAATTAACTGTTGAGGACTACCTGTACTCTTCAATTCATACAAGCAGTAGAGGAAAAAGATGGAAGGCAGGAAGAAGAAAAACAGGAAATCCAATAAGACACACATAGGCCAGATGTTAAGGGTGCTGCAACTATGCACGGTTTCCATTTGAAATTTTGAGAGCCAGGGTGAAAGGAGGAAGAGAATATTACAGAAGTAGATAAATTGCTGGTCCTAAAGACATGAAATCCTGACTATCAGTTACATAAGATACCACTGATCTGAATATATCTAGAGAAAGAGGACCATCGCTAAGTCACTCTGAAACCAGGCTCCTTAAGGAAAGATGCTGCTCCTACAGGAAGCTGTTGTTGCAGGGTAGTTATTGTGAAGAGAAATGGAAGCAAATGGTTCGCACACCGCTTGGCGCTCTTGGAGTAAAAGGAAAAAAAGCTCTTGGTTAGAAGCCGAATAAGCAAACAAGTCACGAAAGAGAGGCGGGACAAGACTGGCATCCACCATGTTTCCCTTTTTGTACATCACTGTGAGCTAATTTTTTATTTATTCATTTGGGGACAAGACTGGCATCCACCATGTTTCCCTTTTTGTACATCACTGTGAGCTATTTTTTTATTTATTCATTTATTGTCAGATAGCCACTCCTGTTCCTCTTTCATACATCACCGCGACCTGATTTTTAATTAATTAATTTGCTTATTTGTCAGGTGAATACAGTCGGTAACCAAGTACCTATCTTGCAAATTGTATTCAACAGAAGACAGATTAGCCAGTATAATTGGTAGAAGGTTCTAGCATTGCTGGCTAATCTATACTAGCCATAAGGCCTTTTATTAGAGCTTTGGAAGAGAGACTGAAGGTAAGACGTCTTCTTGCCACTGTAATCTTTAAATGTTTTAGCGCCGATATGTTTTCCAAGTTTTTCAACCTTAAGAGTCCAAATAAATATGTTGTAACCCTAACCTTTACCACCTTCTACAGAAATACCCCCTATGCTATTTTACAGCCCCGAAACCGACACGTATGCCTTAACTTCACCAACAAATAAAATAAAAAGCTTTATCCTCTTAACGCGGGAAGTGCTCGGCTGGAGAAAATAAATAAATACATTAATTAATCTCAAGAGAGCCCTGGACATTAATAAATGGCGGCCCTGCCCTTTGGAAAACACCACCCGCTATCAGAGCGGCAGAGAGAAAGGACGGGAAGCGAAACTCTCGAAGCCACGTAAAGGGCCCGTTACCTACAAACCCGCTCCTGGGAGTCACACGCGAAAAGAACCTTACCCCGCCAATGTGCCTCTTAAGAGCGCATGCGCACGGCCTCACTTCCGCCCGCTCTTTTTTTTTCCACGCTGTCTGCTAGGCAGGTGCGAACGGGGCGGGGCCGGTCGGCTCCTTAGGTCTGTGGCTCGTGCTGCGTCCCGCCTGAGCGCGCGAGGCTTGCCGGCGCGAGATCGGGATGGAGTAGGACGGGCTGCCGATAGTTTTGGTCTTGCTTGTTCCCAGAAACAGGCTGATGTCCTTTAAATGCCCTTCGTTGTTGTTCAGACGCTAACGGCTCTTCCGTGGACCGCAGCACGCCAGCTCCCCATCTGCCCTCTACTGTTTCGTGGAGTTTGCCCAAACCCATATTCGTTGCATCGGTGACACTTACCTAACCACCTCGCCCTCTGCCTTCCCCTTCTCATTCCGCCTTCAATTTTTCCCCGACATCAGGGTGTTTTCCAGTGAATCTTCTCATTTGGTGGTCAAAATATTTGAGCTTCAGCTCTTCAGCTCTCCCTCCAAAGGATAATTAGGGTGGATTTCCTTTAAAATGTCCTTACTCATTAACTGAGCCAGATTTACTCGGTTTATCTTTTTTTTTTTTGGAGTCAAACTCAACGGAAGCCTTTTTTTTTCCTGCTGGAAAATAGTCCTCCTTGCCCTCCTTGCCAGTGGTGCATCTATCACTTCACCTGTTTTCCCGGATTTCTGGATAGTAATAGTAGATGGTAATGGTAGATTTCTTCAGTATCTTAGTATATAGGAGCTTATAAAGAGGCTGGGAAAATAATGAGAGGAGTGTTAGATCAAAAGAAATAAAAAGTTTGTTAATAGTTACCCTATAAATAGCAGCTTAGGCCAGGCTGCCAAGAGCTCGTTTCAAATCATTAAGGTTCTGTCTTAAGAAACTTACTAATAATGAAGGCTGAAAGTTCTTGCAGATTGCAGTATTCTACTGCTGATCCCAGGGTAACTTTAGGGAATGTTGTGTAATACTTGCTTCCTGCTGTGAAGAGCTGGACAGTTAGCATGCAGTCCATCTGGTCCTAGAGATCTGAGCTGTGTTCCTGTTAAGTTGAAATTCTGCTCTTTGAACTATTAATAACCAGTTAAATGATCAGAACACAGTTCAGAAAAGACTGCAAACAACAGTTCTGCTTTTTCTTTGTGATCTGATACCCATTTGCTATCTTCAGTGAACAGCTGACATGGTTTCACTTCTCATTCTTTATTCATTTTTAAATACATACAGTATTTTTTTAAAAATGCAAACAGTATTTACAAAGCCTTTTGTTAGCTTGTTAACTTGGATTTGTTCTGAGCATGTGCTTTCCAGGCATCATCTCCACAAACCCAAATTTCTATATGTGCCCTTTGGTGACCTGTCCCTCTTTCAACGTCATGTCATTTGATTTCCTGTTTTTCATAATTCTTTCGGTGGGTACAACCACATTGCACTCTTTTTATGGGTGTCCATTTTCCCTCATTGGAATTGTTTGTGATTGTGCTTTCAATATTTCAATATTCAATATTTTATAGAAATTCCTACTCACCTTTTCCCCATTAGTTTATTTTGTGGCATAGTCTGGTTTGTAAGTGTTCTGAGTACATAAAAGTAGTGTTTTTTAAAGTTCAAAATTCAGTACACCACTCAGCTTCATTTTTTCTTAACATCAAAAAATATGGAAAAAAATGTTTCTTACAAGGATATGTTAAATGAGAAGGGTGAATTGAAAACCAGATTAGAACTAAAAGACCAGGGGGTGGAGTTAATAATACAATAGTAGAGTTGGAAGGGACTTTGGAGGTCTTCTAGTCCAACCCCCTGCCTAGGCAGGAAACCCTATACCGTTTCAGACAAATAGCTATCCAACATCTTCTTAAAGACTTCCAGTGTTGGGGCATTCACAACTTCTGGAGGCAAGCTGTTCCACTGATTAATTGTTCTGTCAGGAAATTTTTCCTGAAATTAGAGTTGATACAATCATGTTATGTGAAAGATGTGGAAAAAAGGGTTTTTATAGAGAACTAACAACACTGGATATTAGTGGGGACTGATGACAAATTGATATAAGATACTATACAATTATTTATTAATCCAGTGCTTCTTGTCCTGTCTTCAGGTGCTTTGGAGAATAGCTTGACTCCCTCTTCTTTGTGGCAGCCCCTGAGGTAAACAGGATAACTGAAGAAATGTCTGTAGCAGTTCTCTGTTCAAGAAGATGAAAAGAATTATGTAAGTAAATGGTATATTTTTGTTCCCTGGCATATCTACCAATTATAATTATTTTTTTATTACAGGACATTGGCCAAGATGTTAATCATATTGATATGGTTGTTTTTGGGCAAAAAGCAATTTCTCTGCAAAATAATTTGAAAGTGGATAAATATCTGTTACAGTAAAAAGGTAGTGTCCAGTCTAGGGTGTGGTGCTTATTTCTGTTTCTTGGCCAAGGAAGTCAGCATTGTCTAAAGGCATTTTCTGTGGTCATGTGGCCAGTATGGCTGTATGCAAAAGGCTCATGGAATGCTGTTACCTTCCCACTAAAGTGGTACCTATTAATCTACTCGCATTTGCATGCTTTTGAACTGCTAGGTGGGCAGGAACTGCGGCAAGAACAAGAACTCACCCTGTTGCATGGCACTCGAGTCTCGAACCTGGGCTGTCAGCTTTTTAGCTGACAAGCTCAGTGTATTTAACCACTGAGCCATCCCACCCTAGCTATTACATAGATCAATATTAATAAAATGCCAGAGTGAGATTTTTATTGCAGATATTTGAACTAGAAAACTGTCCAGCTAAACTGCCTTCAGTGAAGAGGTTGTTCCAAAACCCTAGTTCTGAAATCAACAATGTTATACAAGTTGCAATATGAGAGAGGAGGATCCAGGAATAAATTACCTGCCTGAAATTATGGAAGCCTTGCATTTGATTTGGAAGAAAGAGATGAAAATCATCAAGTTCTCACTCTACTTCCTTTCATAGGACAGGATATCTACATGAAGTCCTCAATTTACAACTGTTTAGTGACCAAAGTTACAATGGCACTGGAGAAAAAAATACTTATGACCCTTTTCACATTTATAACCTTTGCAGCATTCTCATGGTTACATGATCAAAATTCAGATGCTTGGCAACTCTCATATTTATTATGATGGTTTCAGGGTCCCGGGATCATTTTGTGAAATCTGGACAAGCAATGTCAATGGGGAAGCCAGATTCACTTAACAACTGTGGCAAGAAAGGTAATAAAATAGGGCAAAATTCACTTAACAAATGTCTCGCTTAGAAACAGAAATTTTGAGTTCAATTGTGTTTGTCAGTCGAGGACTACCTGTATTTCAATCCCTTCAGAGATCAATCGGCTACTTAGTGACTGACCTGAGAAATAACAATGATGCTAGGAAAAGGAATGGAAGAGAGAGCAGATAAACTTAATTCATAGAGAAAATAGCAGTCTGCCATAACCTGGTGCTCTGCAAATGTGTCATGCTGGCTAAATATCCTGGGAACTTAAGGCCAATTCATTTCAACTTGATGAGAAAAGGCTCCCTAAACAATTTTCACATTATGGATGAGGTGGGAAGCATGCTGTGATTAGATTGCTTGTTCAGGAATTGTGCTAAGGTTGAGCGAAGATGGAAAACCTTATCCCATATGCATTCCGGATTTTGGCAGGATGGATGTAAAAAAGAGCAAACAATGATATTTGTAGGTATGCTTAGATTTGCAGAGTGGGGTGAGGGTGAGGATATTTTTTTAAAATCAAAGAATTTGGTGTTTTTAAAATCAATCATTCAGCTCTTAAGAACCATGTGCCAATTTTCTTTCTTTCTTTTTAAAAAAAATCAGAATGCAGGATGTCATTTGACAATGAGATATGCGGCATATAAATTAAATAAATGTGTAAACCGGCCACCTAACACAAAGATAGCTGGGCATCAGCCAGAGAGAGATGAATGACCAGCTAAACATACCAGAAGCAGTTTGATGTGTTATTTGATGCACTGTACATGGCTGAGCTTTCCTTGTGGATAATGTTAGATATAGATTAGAATTACATGTAAATGGTCTGTAGCCTTTTAGATTGTGTGCCTTCTGAATGGATTTCTGTTCCAGAGAAAAACAGCTTTGTAGACTTTAAATTAAGCCAGCCTGGTTCCTTCCTGGAAAATAAATCATGGAAGAATTATGTCTAATAATTGTGCCTAACAGATCAGGCATGCCTAATTAAGCCCATGATTTTTCACCTTCAAATGTATTGTTCCTTCTTGCATAAAGTATACAAGTACAGCTGTCTTAAGAATATTAAAAATAAGCTAGCTGAAAACAAGAAAGAGCAGGCTTGCTATTTACCATTTGCATGAAATGAATAGCATGCACGTAGATAACTTTCACTGCAGCTAAATAATACATTCGTCTAAGACTCTTCATTTATATGGCCAGTGTTTGCTGCAAAGATCAAGCATGTTTTTTTAATCTTCATTACAGAATAAATTGTGGTATAACAGCCATAGAGTAATTTTGTCCTTGCGGAAGCTATACAATATATAAGATTGTCTAGCTGAGTCTATTTTTAAGTTTCCTGATGCTGTCACCTACAGCTGTTACTTTCTACTTGCTCTTTGGCCCTTTGTGCCACCTGTGACTACAAAGTCTCCATTCTGTCATGTTGCAGAACAAGGGAGTTTACCTGTGTGTTTCTACAGAAAACCATGCAGAATTCTGAATGGCACCTCATGGTTACTTATTCTGGTGTCCCTAATTTGATTTAGTTTGTCATAACACAATACTTGTTATTATGAATTTTAAGCCATAAGTAATAGTTTAGCACTATAGGAGAAGCAGGACACTATTTTTCCAGCCTCTGGCTTCTGCTAACTATGGCTTAGCATTATTATGAGCCCAGCTATTAAATGCTGCATTGAAAAGATTAGCTGATAAAACCAAGCTATGCATCCATGCCTTTGCCGATGTTTGGATCCAGGCTTAACTATAATTCTCCATCTACCATCCCACCCTTCATTACGTAGAAATGAATAGAGAACATAATCTTCCAAAAAACATAGCATTGTGATTTCTCATAAAACATATATACCTGTTAGACAAATGCATCCAATTTCCTAAAGTGCTATGAGCAATGATGGAATTTATGCTTTAAAACGTTGGAATGTATTAGAGTAAAAATACAAGGATGCTTGGCTCATTTGAAAAGTGAAAGTACTTTTGCAAATAATAGCTTTACAAAAGTGAGAATACTCATTCGGCTCCTGAGCCATTTTTGTTTTCACCTTTCTCAAGGTTACCATCCTTGAAAAAGAGATAAATCCCTTGAGCAGAGTAAAAAAAAAGAGTTTGAAAAGTGAATTGCTCTCTTGCTGTGGTGCACTTTTCCTGAGACTTGTGTTGAAATTCAATAAAACCTAAAGAAAGAGAAAAGAAACCTTGGCAGCCTTATGTCAAAATAAAATTACAGAGGGACTGCTGTCTGCGTACAGTAATTTTCTTCTTTTCCACATCACTGATTTTAAAAATGCTCTGTCTCTCTTGCAGGGAACCTGCTGCTCGCACAATTCAAAAATGCAAATATCTGGTGAGAGTGAAGGAAGACTGTAAGAATGCTCAACATTTAAATAAAAGTCTTAATGGTAAAAAGAGTTGACTTGAATTAGATATGACCACTCATATTTGATTAAGAAGAAGTGTCTACTGGCCACATGGTGGTAGTATTGTCTAGAGGTTGGAAAAAAATAATATTTCTTTCCATGTTTAAGCCACTCCAATAACCAAAGACTGTAAAAAGAGGACTATGGTAGTACTGGATTACTAAGGATGGGTGAATATCCACTAGAAGAGCAATTTGGAGGAGGGGGTAGATTTCTTTACCAGTTTTGAATTTTTGAAGGGACTAGAAAAGAAGAAAGGACTAGGAGGGACGACACCAGCATTCCAGTATTTGGGAGGTTGCCACAAAGAGGTTGTCAACTTATTTTCCAAAGCACCAAAGTGCAGGACAAGAAACAATGGATGGAAACTAATCAAGGAGAAAAGCAACCTAGTAGTAAGGAGAAATTTTCTGACGGTGAGAACAATTAACCAGGTGAGAACAATTAACCAGTGGAACAGCTTGCCACCAGAAGTTGGGGGTGCTTCACCCCTGGATGTTTTTTAAGAAGAGCCTGGACAGCCACTTGTCTGAAATAGTATAAGGTCTCCTGCTTGAGGAGGGAGTTGGACTAGAAGACCTTAAAGGTCCATTCCAGCTCTGATTGATTGTTTGATTGGACTTGATGACAAAAAGCAAACTGGTTTAATGCAATCAAGGGAAGCAACAATCGCAAAAGATTTCCACTACGTATAGTGACCAAACTGGCTTAATGGAAGGTTAATGGAAGTCCTCATCTTCAGGTTAGAAGCTGACACGCAGTTTCAAGTATAAGTATAATCTTTATTGTCATTGTACTTAAATACAACAAAATTGGTTAGGCTGTCATGACATATGTTAGTTGTAACAAAGCTTGGCTCTCTATTCCTTGGGTTTGGGGCAGAGCATGATATCACACTTCCCTTCTGTACATAAAACACTGGTGTTGTGGTAGAGAAACCTGATAAGCAGGCCTAGCTGAAGTCATGTCATGTGCTTAAGGGGCTTGCCTTCAAGAAGCAGCCCGTGAACAGAATTACTATTTTAGTTTCACAATGAAGGATGACATTCAAAGTACTGAATTTATGGTTTTTTTTTTACCTACTCCAACTACAGGTAGTCCTCCACTTACAACAGTTCATTTAGTGACCAAAATTACAACTGAATGGCACTGAAAAATGTGACTTATGACCGTTTTTCACAGTTATGACCTTTGTAACATCCTCATGGTCACATGACCAAAATTCAGACGCTTGGTAACTGACTCATATTTATGACAGTTGCAGTGTTCCAAGTTCACGGAATCACCTTTTATGACCTTCTGACAAGCAAAGTCAGTGGGGAAGCCAGATTCACTTAATAACCAGGTAACTAACATTATCAACTGCAGTGAGTCACTTAACAACTGTGGCAAGAAAAGATGTAAAATGGGACAAAACTCACTTAACAAATAGCTCACTTAACAACAGAAATTTTGAGCTCAGTTGTGACCGTAAGTCGAAGACTACCTGTACAATCCTTCCCTTTGTTCATATACAGTATTATACGAAGTTAATTAAATCATTGGATGAGTTTGCACAACTGCTTGTGCCACAATTTAATTCAATATTGTTTGGGTTCATACAGACCATATTTAGTCCATTGTGTTGTACAAACATAACCGCCGATTAAAATATTTTAAGCCCTTATCCTGATAGTTCAATTGCATCACACTCATTTGATGTTGGATATCCATCTGTCTGAAGTGATGTAGGGTTTCCTGCCTAAGTAGGGGGTTGGACTAGAAGACCTTCAAGGTCCCTTCCAACTCTGTTATTCTATTCTATTCTATTTCTTTGTTTTCCTTTCCACTAATCAACTTAGTAACTTTTTCTTTGAATTATTCTGCCCCTCCCAAAGAATTCAATCCCTTAGTGCTGGTTCTACCTGCAGTCAGTTGCTTTAATTATTTGATTATTTGCAATCTAAACTGCAATCATTTTTGGCCTAACTAATATCAGAGTCAGCCTGTGTCAGGTAAAGGAATCTTTCTTCAGACCTTTTGTTTTCAATTGAAGTGAAAACAATATACACATAGCTAGGAACTGTTATTTTTGCCTACTTATTTTGCAGAAGGTCTAATGGCTAGTTAACTATGAGATAAGAATGGAGGCGTGGAGAACTTTCCAGATTGCAGCTAAGGTAATTTTTTTTTAAGGTATAATAACAGATTGTATTCATGATTCTGTAAACACAATTAGGGTTAAGGTGGATGGATGGCATGATGAGCCAAGCTACAATGTGATAATATGTCATAGGTCTGATAGGGCAGCTTCTTATTTAGATTAAATCTGGATAACAGTTTTCGTGATCGCAGAAAATTGCTCATTACTTCATGATACATCATTCGATTCTTAATAAAATATTTAATATATTTGTATTCTGCCTTTTGGCTGACAGAAGTCAAGGCGACTATATGACATTTAGAGTGTGATATAGAGTTACAATTTTTGTTTTGAAAAGATTTTTTTAGTTTTGGTTAAACAGATAAACACAACACACACAAAATAAAAATAAAATCATCTTTCGTTACATATTGTAGAAGTGTGTCAATTGGTTACAAATAACTAACGTGCATCTCTTCTACAGTCATTACTTATAATTCATATCATATTGTATATTTTAAATCAAAAATCTTTATCTTACTATCAACATCCCACAATTCTCATTTGACTATAATTGTTTTAATGTCCTTTTGCATAAAATAATCTAAAATTGAAAAACACAACCATATAATGACATTTCATTAATTATTTCTAATATCATCCAATAACATTACACCTTTATAGCATGTTCTAAGTAAGAATTAATTATGATTGATAACAAAATTTCTAATCCTCTTTTCCAAGTCGCTGTTTACTATTTGTATCCCAATACCTTTTATTGAGCCAGTACATATATATATATTGTTAAATATATCCCTTGTCATTTCATTGTTATTATTATAATTGTTATTTATTAAAAAAAATTCATTCGCTAATTATATCAGGTTTCCTCTCTTCAAACCAACAGATGTGTGTACCTTGTTATCATTATCAATTATTTATTTAGCACATCACTCTAAAGATTACTAAATTACTAATCACTAATCATATTGTAGAAATGTGTCGATTGGTTACAAATAACTTTCATGCATCTCTTCCACAGTCATTGCTTATAATTCAAATCACATTATGTATTTTAAATCAAAAATCTTTATATATCTTACTATCAACATACCACGCTTCTCATTTGACTTTGGTTGTTTTAACATCCTTTTACATGAAATAGTCCAAAATTAAAAAACACAAGCACATAGTAGCATTTCATTAATTATTTCTAATATCATCTAATAACATTACCCCTTTATAGCATGTTCTAAGTAAAAATTAATTATGTTTGATAACAAGGTTTCTGATCCTCCTTTCCAAATCGCTGTTTACAATTTATATCCCAATTCCTTTTATTAAACCAGTACATATATATATTGTTCACTATATCCCTTGTCATTTCATTGTTATTGTTATAGATATTATGTTATAGATATTATTTATTAACAAAATTCATTCGCTAATTATATCAAATTTCCTCTCATCAAACCAACACATGTAAATACCTTATTATCCTTATCAATTATTTATCTAACATAGCACTCTAGAAATTACCAAATTACTAACCACTAATTACTAAAATTAACTAATTTTTATTATCAACTTTCATATATCAGCCTGTATCCTTTCAGTAATAATACAGTCTTATTTCTTTTGTCATTTGTGGAATTGATCTATTTATTTCCTTAATAAATTTTTTATGGACTTCTCTCCGCAGCTTGTTGCTTGTAGCATCACTTAAGTAATCTCGATGCCTTCCATCTGCTATTTTAATCAGGTTATCTTTGGTTGTCAATCTTGCTTCTGAGAAGTTCTCTCTCCTTAAATCCATCATTTTTCCTCTTTTTTCTTCTTCCATGCCTTGAAATCCGGGGTATAGTTCCTGTCGATCTAATTCCCTTTTCCATACTCCCCTTTTCCCACTTTCAACCACGTTCACTGGTAAAGTAATCAGTTGTCTTGTCTTTATAATCATTTTCCCCTTCAATTTTGGGGACTCTGACCCCATCATTTTTTGTTGTTATAAACTCTATTTTTTCCATCTTCTTCTCAATTCTGTTATTTCTAATAAATTTTGGATTCTAGCCAAGATGTTTTGCAAAGTTATTGTTTCCTTTAAATATTGTGCCATTTTGACAAGCTAGCAGATACTGCCACTCTGGCTTTCAAGGCTTCTTATATCATTTATAATCTTCAAAAAAGAAGGTTCTGTTTCTTTTTCTCCCGCACTGCCAGTAAGACTCTCAAAGTGCACCTGTAAAAACAATTCGCGCCCTTGCTTCTTATCACTTTCTATAAACAAGTTGCCAAGCCTCGAGATACAAAGTCAGTGAGATCAAAAGGAAAAGTGCATTGTTTCAAAAACTCAAGCCTCCAGCCTCCAAGTGGCAGTATTGCTTCCCACTCTCTAATGTAATTTCAAACTTAAAAGAAACAGAGTTCTCAAATAGAATTCATAGCAAGTAATAAAAGTCCTTGTTGAAATAAAGAAGAAGACTTTAACCCATAGGTTAAAAAATAAAAATAAAAAAATAGAAGAAAAACTGATCCGTTCTCTTTAAAAAAAAAAGTTGCGAGCACTTCAATCCACAAAGCAAAATTAAACACACTATCCAAAGCAATCCAACATAGGTTAATTTCGCCGCTTATTTTCTTCTGCTTTCGGATTTAATTTAACTTTTAAAAAAAATAGGGCAGTCTTTTCCAAAATAATAAAGTTTCCTCACCAGATGGACACACTTTCTCTTTCCACTTCCCTTATGTTCCAGAGCCGTCCCAACTTCATCAGCCTGGGGCTGGACTTTTTGTTGCCGGCTTGAAGAACTTCTCTTGGATCGATCAGAGACTTTGCAGCGTCCCTTAGATCAGCAAGACGCATTCTTCCTGTTCACCGTCTCAACGGGACAGTTTAGGTCCGATTGGACCACCCAGCGGCAGAAGTATTGGCAGCGATCTTGTAGCATCTAGACCGCACGTCCGTATCGTTGCAACATTGGCTCCTTCTTCACGATTTTTTTATTTTCAAAATGCAGTGGTCATTTTTAAAAACATGGATGCAGGATGGTAATACTCTTCTGTTCTGTTCCGTTCATTCCGTTCCGTTCCATTCCATTCCATTCTTTATTTTTATATCCTGCCTTTATTATTTTTCTTCCTCATATATATTTTCGTAGATTTTCACGGATATAGGTATGCTGGTCTACACACACACACACACACACACACACACACACACACACACACACACACGCCTTTGGTCATAACTGTTCAAAATGTTGCTTTTCAAGGAGTTTATGGAAACTAGAGAAGAGACTAACATTTCTTCATATGTGTGCTCCCTTATACCCATGGATCCAGTTTTTCATTTTCAGATAGGTTCACATGACATTCATATGCCATATTTTGAGTTTTGTTATTGAACTGATATTGAGATAATTAATTACCAATATGCTTCTTTGTATATCCCTTAATTAGTTCTAAAAAGCCTTTTGGGCAGGTAACTATAGGTGGAATATGTTCTGCATATTATTATAAATGGTTCTTGATAGGATAACTTAATTCTTGAAATTTTATTTCCTGTCATATTTTCTTTGCCAATAATTCTAATGTCAGTAGAAATCAGAAGGGCGAGAGAGGACATCTTGATTGTTCCTTTCATTGTAATACATTTTTGCGATAATACCAATTACTGTTTACCAAGTAAATGGGAGATTATTTTATTCTTAGACTATTTTTTTCATTAAACAGATTTAAAACTAAGTGCTGCATTGTCAAGAATAAGATAAAAGTTTACTATGCAGCATGAGAACTAGGAATGAAGAAAGTACTTAGATATACAAAAACCTTACAACAATAATGAATGGCAAATAATTTGAATTATACAAACCAGTTTAAAGCCCAAATATGAACCCTATCCTTTTTACATGCCTTGCGTACATGAAGCTGGTAAGAAAGAGGCAGGGCTTCAACAGCATAGTTGCAGTTGCCACCTTGCCTTTGTTTTTTAAATTACCCTTCCTGCATTCATTCCTGATATGTATATTGTAATGGAAAATGTAGGGCACAATCATATTAATAATCATCCCCATTCTCAAAATGAACCTATATAGGTAGTCCTTGACTTACGACTCGTCGCTTAATGACCATTCAAAGTTATAATGGATTCTCCCTCACCAAAGGTTATTTACAACCCAGACCCATGGACTTCCCTTGGAACATTGTGTGTTCTAGCGTATGCTGAGTTGATCCTGTAAATCAGGTCAATATCCCACCAGAGCTGCTGTTTATCGCTTTTAATGTATTCAGCTATAATTGTAGTCATAATCTCCTTAAGATCTTCATTCTCAGTTTCTGGCAAGTTTTGAAATCTAAGACATCCTTTCAAATTCCATCTTTATCATATGGTTTTCAAATTCTGTATTGCCCCTCTGGATTGTCCTAACCTCCTCCCTTATCCCAACCGCGCCCTCCTCCAGTACATCTATTCTCTGTTTATTTTGGGTAGTTGTTGTGTTTCTCTGAGCTGATCGTTTAGGTCTGTCAGTTGTTTTTTCAATTCGTCCTGTCCCTTTAAGAGAGATTGAAGCATTTGGTGAACAGATAAATCCTTTGTTCTCTCTTCAGGTGCTTTGGGTATTTACAACCCAGTTCTGAAGTTTCAACAGCTGCCCTCACATTTCAAGCGCTTGGCAGGTGGCCCCACATTTAAGGGCCATTTGCAATATCCTGTGGTAATTTGACAGTGATTTACTACATTTTTGCTGAAAACTGGCAGTTACTTCCAGATTTCTTTTTGCAAAAAATGCCCTATAACGAACAATGGGTTTGTTCAACGACCTCAGCATTCACATAACAACCACTGCAAAAACAAGTTGTAGGTCACATGATGGCAGGCTCCAATACAGTCATAAGTCAAGCACTACCTGTAGGTCTGGTGCTGTCAGTGGTGCCTTTATTAACCATAGTTTGTGGAATAGTACACCATGTCCTGGTTCATGCATAAAGCACCTAACACCAAGAAAGACTTGGAACAAAATGGATGCTTTTGTCCATTCAAAAATATAGATACTGTATATGCAGATTTTTTCCTGTCAAGATATGAGAGGAACTGCCAGTAATATTAGGCGGAACTTTGCAACTTTGCTTTGGCTTCCTGTTCTGACCCCCCCCCTCTCCACGCCTGTGAATAAACCAGAGCACAGGCTTGGCTGTTTGCCACTGTTTAATTACTGAGATAACAAATCCTTTGGCTGAGGGCCCAGACAACTCATGTTCAATAGAGCAACCCAGATAATTCAAATGAAACAATGCAGATAGTCCAAACAAGCAGACATGGCTAGAATACATAGATTTTCTTAACTACTAATTTGAATGGTTGTTTCCTGTAAATGTCCCCTCCCAACGCCTCACCTATAATTTCTCTTGGGAGGGGCCAATCCACAACCACCTGTGCTTAATCATCTTCTGTGAGTCTGCCTACGTAGTTGCTGCTTCCGTTTCTCAGCCCTTCTCAATCTAGCATCAGGGACAAACTGCCTTTGATCCTCCCCACTGCTCCATGCCTCAGGCGCCTCCTGGTGGCCAACCAGCGTCTCTGGTCCCTGCTCTGAGTCTGAACCCTGCACAGGGTCCTCCACATCGTCCAGGACAGACTCATATGGTTCCTCGCTATCCGAGTCCATCAGCAGCTCAACTGGATCCTGCTGGACCACAACAGCTTCCTATAGACATTTCAGTATGGAAAGCATTCACAAGAAATTTGGGTTTTTTTTCCTGCATAAGATCACCTTTGGACAATGGCCATAATATTTGATTTTACCCAATTGTAACAGTCATTCCGATGCTGATCTACTCTGACATAATTTCCACTAGCTGGCTTCAGACATTTCATGTAGTCATTAGCTTTAAACTACAGTGGGGCAAAAAAGTATTTAGTCAGCGACCAATTGTGCAAGTTCTCCCACTTAAAAAGATGAGAGAGGCCTGTAATTGGCATCATAGGTAGACCTCAACCATGAGAGACAAAATGTAAAAAAAAAAAACCAAACTATCACATTGGCTGATTTGGAAATAATTTATTTGTAAATTATGGTGGAAAATAAGTATTTGGTCAATATCAAAAGTTCATCTCAATATTTCGTTATATATCCTTTGTTGGCAATGACAGAGGTCAAACGTTTTCTGTAAGTCTTCACAAGGTTGGCACACACTGTTGCTGGTATGTTGGCCCATTCCTCCATGCAGATCTCCTCTAGAGCAGTGATGTTTTGGGGCTGTCGCTGGGCAACACAGACTTTCAACTCCCTCCAAAGGTTTTCTATGGGGTTGAGATCTGGAGACTGGCTAGGCCACTCCAGGACCTTGAAATGCTTCTTACGAAGCCACTCCTTCGTTGCCCGGGCGGTATGTTTGGAATCATTGTCATGTTGAAAGACCCAGCCACGTTTCATCTTCAATGCCCTTGCTGATGGAAGGAGGTTTGCACTCAAAATCTCATGATACATGGCCCCATTCATTCTGTCCTGTACACGGATCAGTCGTCCTGGTCCCTTTGCAGAGAAACAGCCCCAAAGCATGATGTTGCCACTCCCATGCTTCACAGTAGGTATGGTGTTCTTTGGATGCAACTCAGCATTCTCTCTCCTCCAAACACGACAAGTTGTGTTTCTACCAAACAGTTCTATTTTAGTTTCATCTGATCATATGACATTCTCCCAATCCTCTTCTGGATCATCCAAATGCTCTCTAGCAAACTTCAGATGGGCCTGGACATAGACTGGCTTAAGCAGGGGGACATGTCTGGCACTGCAGGATCTGAGTCCCTGGCGGCGTAGTGTGTTACTGATGGTAGCCTTTGTTACATTGGTCCCAGCTCTCTGCAGGTCATTCACTAGGTCCCCCCGTGTGATCCTGGGATTTTTGCTCACCGTTCTTGGGATCATTTTGACCCCACGGGGTGAGATCTTGCGTGGAGCCCCAGATCGAGGGAGATTATCAGTGGTCTTGTATGTCTTCCATTTTCTAATTATTGCTCCCACAGTTGATTTGTTCACACCAAGCTGCTTGCCTATTGCAGATTCAGTCTTCCCAGCCTGGTGCAGGTCTACAATTTTGTTTCTGGTGTCCTTTGACAGCTCTTTGGTCTTCACCATAGTGGAGTTTGGAGTGTGACTGTTTGAGGTTGTGGACAGGTGTCTTTTATACTGATAACAAGTTCAAACAGGTGCCATTGATACAGGTAATGAGTGCAGGACAGAGGAGCCTCCTAAAGAAGAAGGTACAGGTCTGTGAGAGCCAGAAATCTTGCTTGTTTGTAGGTGACCAAATACTTATTTTCCACCATAATTTATAAATAAATTCTTTCCAAATCAGCCAATGTGATTGTTTGGTCTTTTTTTTTTATATTTTGTCTCATATAGTTGAGGTCTACCTATGATGCCAATTACAGGCCTCTCTCATCTTTTTAAGTGGGAGAACTTGCACAATTAGTAGTTGACTAAATACTTTTTTGCCCCACTGTATGTCTAACTATAATTATTGGCTTCAGATATTATGCTATGTCAAAGGTAGGCTATGGATTAGTGTGTTATATGTAGTCAGCCAATTGTGATTTTCTTAAATGTAGCATCACTAACAAAAGAGTAATGTAATGAAGTATGAAGCCACTAGTTGTGTTAATGCAACTCCCTAAGCATAATTGTATAATCCTACTAAGGCAAATCTCATTTAATTTGACCTGGTGATTTATGGTCATATCCACATGAATGTCTGGGCAGAAGACTAGAAGTGATTGGCCATTGGGTTTCTCCAGGATGTTTTGCTTTGCTTTGTTTGATTTCATTTTCTAATCCAGTTTACAACCATGGAATTTCCTGATGGTCACCTGTCTTAGTAATATCTTGATCTTACTTAATTTCTTGAGATCAGCTAACAGTCTCTGGAAGCTGCAACCCAGCCAGTTGTAATTAGAGTAGATTTGACATTTTATAGTTGATTAGGTTTACACTGCATAATAGCAACCATAGTACATTGTAGCACATTGCATGAACATAGTCATTGGCTCTATCTACACAATATGCAAAGCTATAATTTTTGGATAATTAGTGTAAACTGTCATATGCACGTTAAAGTACATGTCTTGGTGTTTCTAGACAAGATAACAATGTTTTGATCCATGCAATACCATACATTGTAAAAAAAAATCAGATAAAGAGCCTCATGCAGCTGGTGGTAGTATGGAGGGATTCGTCACTGAACTTTACAATGTAATGTATCATGTGAACATAGCCAAGGTTAACTTGCAATTGGGTGGCTGGTGTCTCAGTGTATGGTACAAATTAGGTTCATATCGTCCATCGCAGTGGATAAACATAGCTGTTATATTCAAAGCACTGTCTTCTCTGAATACTCTGGACGTAGTACATCTTCAGTTGATTTCTACTTTTAGTTGAGTATTGCTGTGTATTAAAAAGCTGTTATAAATTTCCTCCAAGAATTTAAGGGAGATCTAAATTGTGGAAGTGCCCAGTGGAGACTAAGCATACTCAGTAGCCACGGATTTTTTTAAAAAGAGGGGAAATTGAACTGCTGGCAAACAGTGAGAGACGAGTGAAAAGGAAGGAAGTGGTTAAGGAAGACTTCACAATTTCCTGCCAGCCAACAAAAAATGCCTGGAGCACAGAAGAGAGACAAGAGGAAATTGCTGGAGTTATCCTCTTTTGGTTCAGTTTTGTGATCCTAAAGAAATGAATGAAATGGGTAAAAAATATGTTATAAAGAGTAGAGCTTAAAGAAATCTTGCAAAATTCACACTTTGCCAGACAGTAAGTTTCTAGAGACAGTTACCTTTTACTTTTATCCTTCCTCTCTCCTCCCTTAGGTGCAGAAAAGGGATGGGGGTTTGGCTAAGTTCTCGGTTCCTCTCATGCATGATCCCTATGTAAGTGAACCTAAAGATGCTTTGTTTAGGTTTTGGCTAAGCATGATGTGACAATTCATGCAACTAGAAACAACCAAGATGGGTGAATGCTCTACAAAGGGATTTATTCTCAAGTTCTCATTTAGCTTGAAAAGCTTTTGAATATAGTTTTGCAAATGTTGTGTATTCTCTAGTTGCCCATTTGAGCCATGGTGGCGCAGTGGTTAGAGTGCACTACTGCAGGTTACTTCTGCTGCCTGCTAGCTGCCTGCAATTTGGCAGTTCAAATCTCACCAGGCTCAAGGTTGACTCAGCCTTCCATCCTTCTGAAGTGGATAAAATGAGGACCCAGATTGTTGTGGGCAAAAGGCTGACTCTGCAAACTGCTTAGAGAGGGCTGTAAAGTGATATATAAGTCTAAGTGCTATTGCTATTTGCCCTCTATGGTAGTTTGAAAGTGGCTGAGAGACATCTTATGCTTATGAAATGTCCTTAAGCTTCTTACATCATTAAAGAATCTCACGTCCACTCCAATGTAGGGAGATATAACCTAGAGGTTTCTCCTGAGAATGGCTGCTAAGAAGCAGACGCATGAGTGCCAGCGTGGCAAACTGGTTTGAGTGCTTAGGACCAAGCAAAATTCAAATTCCCCGCTTAATTATAAAGATCACTCATGACTTTGAAGCAATAGTTCCTTCTTAGTTAAGGCTCTCTTGTTTTAAGGAGAGAATCATGTATCTGCAGCCTCATATTTTTGGAAAGAGCTGAATGTATAATAAAAAATGACAGGCAAAGAAAGAGTTGGAGATATTTTATTTTCAATTTTATTAAAACATTCGAATAAAATGCATTAAAAAAAATTAAAATGTTTAAAAGGATTGTCCTGAATTTTTAAAAAAATTTGTCCTGATTTCTTCTTCCAATGGGGTCTTCATGATAAAATCTGGAACAACAGGGGTTAGTTAATTTTTAATAATCTCAGAATGGCTCATACCACTCCCTCAAACTGCTTGCAATCTGTCAACGTTGATAAAGGCCCAAAACAAAGAAGGAAAGGAGGGAAGATGCTGCTAATTATATTTAGCATATACTGGTTTTGAGATGTGAAAAGAATCCTGCCCCTGACGCTATTATTAGTTTATCTGAACAAGAAGTCCTAAGCTAGGGAAAGCTATGTCAAAACTCCAAGCAAGGATATCCACAGTGTGTGTTTATGCCACCTCTACCATATTGCAAATTGTAACATACACTGCCAATGTTGAGATTCTAAGGCTGACTTTCCTAGAACAGCCTCTAGTCTTATGTACTGTTCATTTTCTTGCATCATAGGCAAAAAAAAAATGTTTTTCTTGCCATCCTTTCACTGTTTACTTTGACTACATTGGTACCATTTGAAATCAGAAAAATTGACTAGCTTCTGTACTTTACTAAACATGTGCTAACCAATTCAGTTCTAGCTTACTTAACAAGCTATCATGACCATGTAGCAGCTCAGATATAATGGGAAAACTTTATAACCTCTCACCACATTTAACCTCTATTATGGGTAGTGTTTGGCTGGTGTTGATTCATATGGTAGTCTGTGGTTCAATTTCTTGTGGTACCAATATTATTGGCTCCAAAAATTTTTTTACCTCAAAAGATGAGCCTTTTTTGTTGCTTCTGTTATAATTAACTTAGATGGCCTTTGTAAAGGCCAAACAACATTTTTTAAAGTCCTATCTCCCCAGAGAAATCCTTAGCATATTTTTCAGAATATAAGACGCACCAAAGTATAAGATGTACCAAGGTTTTGAAGAGGCAATTTTTTTTAAAAAAGGTAGGTAGATAGAGGGATAGAGAGGGAGAGAAAGAGAGAGGAATACAGTAGGTAGGTATGTAGGGAGAAAGAGAGAGTAGGGTCTTCGGGAGGCAAAAAATGCTGTATTCGATGTATAAGACGCACCCAGATTTTCATCCTCAAAGAAAGGTGCGTCTTATACTCCAAAAAATACGGTATAAATAATTTAGTAACACTTTATCTTGAAATACAACAAATGATCTCTTCTTCCCATACCCTATCTCTTATCTATAAATAAATTTACAAAACATTTCTGTAACGATGACGCCAAAAATACATTAAGGGTTTGAGATAATGACATATAGCAATAGTAATAGCACTTAGACATATCGTAGCTATCTAGAAACTGTTTGCTTCTGTGGATATGTGGGCCTTAAACAATCTGCACCTCAGTCTGTCTCAGGAAAACCATGGTTTATAAATCATACTGGATTGGCTGGACTATCCCAAGCTAAAATTTAGAAATTCTATAATAGATTATTTAATTCTATAATACATTACCGTTGAAGTTGTAGATTCTACTTTTTCTGTTCAGAATAGCTATCAGGAAGAAAAATAGTATCAGTAATTATGTATGTCTTAAATTAGCCTCTTCTAACATTCTTTCTCTAACATACATACATACATACATACATACTTCAAATGGACTTAAACAGTTCTCCAAATAACAGTAGAGCAGCTTTCATTCAGGGCTGGAAGAATACACTGCTCGGTGTCCATGCTTTAATTTGTAGGGAAGATTGGATATGCAATTCCTTCTTCCAAAACAGAAATTGATTCTAGGACAACTGATATATTTATTCTATGAAGAATTCCCTATCAGAGTCAATAGAAAAAATATATCCAGAGATTGTGAGAAGATATATTTGACATATCATAGATATGTTTGATAACTTTATTTATTGAATTTATGTTACTGCCTATTTGCCCATGATGACTCAAGGCGGCTTGCAGAATATAAAACCAGAATGAATTTTATATATATATATATATATATATATATATATATATATGTATGTATGTATGTATGTATGTATGTATGTATGTATATATATATATATTTGCCCATATATATAACAACTTTGTTATAGGCCAACTCTTCAAAACAACAACTATCCAAAGAAGACTGCTGCCTGCCAATACCGACTCTTGCCTTGATTGTCTTGTTTCCACTATAGTGCATTCTTTACGCAGTTGCATTTGTAGACAACTAAGAAACATGTATTTTGTCTAAGCAAAAGCATTTTTAGTATGCAACTTACACCCATTATAGTATTTTACTATGCTTTCTCTCCCCACATCCCCCATCTGGCTTATTATTACATATGTCTTCTACACCATAAAACATACACCACAAACATATACCCCTTTGACATAAAAAGTTGATTGTCCCAGATTTAAGAAACGCTACTGAGCTTGTGTCATTTGTTACCATTTTGATGCTGAATTAACAGATGAAATAACAGGCAAAGCAGTTATTCTGTTGACTCACCTCTTCCCAAAAACAAAAAGAGGAGCAGGACATTTATCAGCATCTTAAAAAAAAGTAAGTAAACAAGTATTAGATGCTGTTTGCATAATTACTTAGCTGGGAAGCTCTTCTTTGGTTTTTGCACAAAGTGCTCAAGTTGATAAGACATGAACTACATACTCTCATGGGATAGTTATGCTTAATGGCACTGTTAAAACAAAATTATTATGCCAAAATATCAAAAGCCGCCTAGATACAAACACAAAAATATTGTTCGGATCCTACCCGTTGGATTCAGAATCTAAGAAGCAGGGATAGCTGAAGCAAAAATAATAGGAAGGGAAGACAGCAAGTATAATACTCAAGCTCCAGTCAGGAGAAAAATGGGGGTGGTGGTGTTTGATCAGTTTCACTAAGTCTCAGGTCTACTTAAGCCCTTTTTTAAACCATTGTTCTTATATCAGTGATGAGCGACCTTGCTGTTCTTCCCATCATCTAGGGCAGCACCCCTGCATGCAGTTTTGAACATTTTTCTCATCAAAGGCTCTTAAGACAACACTAAACTCCACAGAGCATCTCAGACAAACATGTAAAGGATGCCTTCAAGTTTTCATATTATCTAAATCTAAATTTGTCTCAATGGTTGCAATTCAAAAGTGGAAAAAGACCTCTTGGCCTAAATCAGCAGGAATACCTAATCATTTGGAGCAGTGGTTGGATTCAATTTTTTTAACTACTGGTTCTGTGGGTGTGGCTTGGTGGGCGTGGCTGGGTGGGCGTGGCAGGGGAAGGATACCGTAAAATCTCCATTCCCACCCCACTCCAGTGGGAGGATACTGCAAAATCTCCATTCCCTCTCCACTCCAGGGGAAGGTTACTGCAAAATGCTCATTTCCTCCCGATCAGCTGGGACTCGGGAGGCAGAGAATAGATGGGGGCGGGGCCAGTCAGAGGTGGTATTTACTGGTTCTCCAAACTACTCAAAATTTCCGCTACCAGTTCTCCAGAAGTGGTCAGAACCTGCTGAATACCACCTCTGATTTGGAGAAAGATCTGGTTCCTTAAATTGGTTTTAAGCTGGGGTTTCCAAGTGGGAAGGAGTTACTGGTTTGTCATAAAAAATAATAATTGCATTCAGTTCAATTGTAATGTGTTTCAGTTTGGAAATATTTGTGTACAGTTGTGCTGTATTCTGGAAATACAAACTCACCAGCTTCCCAGTCTTCCTGCGAAGGTGAGCATTGCGCACCAGTTACCTCTTTGAATCCCATGTTTAGATTGGGAGCCCCTGGAAGCAAAATGTTCAGAAACAGTTATGAACAGTGATATTGATATTGAATAGTCATGAACAGTTACGTACAGTTATATTGAGTTCCTGGGCTGAGCGTGTCTCTTTAAGATGTTAGAGCTCATGTTTGTGAATTCACCTAACGAGATATTGAAATTCAAAGCAACTCTGTTGCAAGGCAGCAAAGGGTAAGATCCTGGTCTCTGATAATAGAATCTGATAACCAGTATCTTTATTAGCTTTTAAAACAAACTCTTGAAATACATAATGTTGCATAGGCTTTTAACTGCAGAGTACAATTGTTAATTTTGATTTTACATTTGCTTTACTCTCTTTAAGTGTCATTAAATGTTTTTAACATTAATTTTAAATGTACGCTTTATTTTAAACTGCCAGGAGATTTTGGTAGCTGCTCTATCAAGTTAAATGAATAAAAATAAAAAAAGGGGTCATTTTGTGAGAAAGAACTTGCTTTGGCATAAAATATGAACATTAATGGAAGCTCTCCGTTGTCTCAGGTGAGATCCCTTCTTAAATAAGCAAACATTTTTTGATTATTTACTGAGAGAGGAAAGGGGAATAGAAGAACAGCTTCTACTTTGTACAATATATAATTTCAGACACATCTAAGTCAATCAGTCAACATGGGAATTGGACCATTAAATCTTCTTTCAGGACCAAAAGTTCAGTACTGTCCACTTTATTGCTTCATATCCAAGTTTAAATGTGTGTGTGTGGGGAATATGTTAATTGCGTATCTTTACTTCTCTTTGGAGGAACAAAGCATAAAATATTCCTAAATTTCATTTCATAAAATCAAAGAACAGAGGGGAATCACACCCTTTTCTAGAACGTTCCTGTACTTACTCTACTTCATAATAGTATATTTTGTATTCTTTGCCCAGGAAAATTTAATTTTATGGCATGTACAGAAATATACAAAATGGTCATGTTTTCTCTGTTTGGAAAGTTCATTGAACCTTCCATGTCTCCTTGTAAATTCCCATACAATGCCAATGTTTATGTGTAGCTATTTTAATCTTCCTTCACTTATTTGACTGCATTGTATGTCAGTCATGTTAACTTTTCACTTTGATTTCCTTACTCGTGAGGTCTAATTTTTTAAAAGAATGAACTCGCGATCATTTAAAAAAAAATACTTTTCATACCTGTATTGCTCACTATAAATTCATTTCTTCTCTTTGCACCTTATTTTACAACACATTTGAATAAACAGTATATAGTCAAGGCAGCATATTTATTTGTTTGAAATAAATTGGGGATGCTGATTTCTGTAGCCAGCATAACTCTCAGCTTAATTCACACATTTTTGTTAACAACATAACCTATTGCATCATGCAAGAGTCATAGCGAGCATTCAAGCAGAAAAAAAGAATCAAACCCTCACCGTTGGACTCATCCAGAGCAATTTTATTCTCACAATTTTCAAGATGGAAATCGAATTCTTCCTTGGGAATTCTATGGCGAGCATTATAGGGGCATGTTGCTAGTTTTTTAGCGATCTTCTCATTGTTCTAGGCAAAAACAAAACAAAACCCAAGAGAGGATTATAATGTAGAAATTAGGGCTGTCTCCAAAATTCTGTCATCAGTGATACTGCAGGAAATACGTTTTTGAAATATAAAAGATATAGCAGAAAAGGAATTGTTAATCCACTTTTTTTTTTAATCTGGAGGAGTCCTCACGGTGCCACTAATATCTCAGGAGTGGAAAATTAAGGGATTTAACAATCTTTTGACACTTAACACAATTTCCTAAGGAGCAATGGAATGTGGAACATGAAAATAGATCTTGGCAACAGTAAATTTCAAGATTAAAAAAAAACCTCCATACTTTAGGAAAAGGGTTTAAATTAAATCGAACAATTGACCATTCCAAGGAAACTGTATGGGCTCGCTATGGCAAGATCTCAAAATGCCACCAGTATAAGTTTTCCATCTTATTTTTCATCCACAATTTTACTGAATAACATTCTGCTTTGGAACCTGCAAAATGTTCCTTTGTAGGCAGTTCTGAGTCTTGAGGAAGTGGCATGATATGGAACAGGTCTGTTTTGTGTATTCATTTTAGGTCTGCTTTGTGTTTTCATTCCAAGGACTCACTTGGAAGGAGTTCTGCTTTGATGTTGAGTAAGAAACAGCGATAATAGCTCAACATTGGGGACAGCACATCTGGTTTCAGGGTTGGAACTTTCTGTAATTAAATGTTTTGAATTTCTCTCTTCTTCAGTTTTGTCTAGCTTGGCTTTAAATGTCAACACGCATTGCCTATGCCACATTTCATTTTCTCCTTACCTCCTTGCACTTTACCAAGTGATAAGGGAAACGGCTGGCTCTGATCTGGTGGTTTTTGTCATAGGGACACTGAACCAGGCGTTCTGGATCCATGAGAGATGTGGGAAGGCTGCTGGGTGGTTGTGCTCCTAAAGATGATGAAAAATAAATTCTTGAATAGAAAGGGACTATTAAATAACAAGGTACACAGATGCATATGCTAGGATTCAGTAGAAAGCATAACAGATAAAAAATGGGACCCTTTTAATGCTAATATATCTAAAGCCATCCTAATTATTTCTGAAATTCTAGAAATTTAGACATTTTAGAAACCATGATAACCATGATGTTCAGCAGCTGTAACCTATCTTATTATGCTGTCCATTTAAAAAAATACAATCAGAGGTGGTATTCAGCAGGTTCTGGAGAACTGGTAATGGAAATTTTAAGTAGTTCGGAGAACCGGTAAATGCCACCTGTGACTTGTCCCATCCCCATCTCTTCTCCGCCTCCCGAGTCTCAGCTGATTGGGAAGGAATGGGGATTTCACAGTAACCTTCCCCTGGAGTGGGGAAAGAATGGAGATTTTACAGTAACCTTCCCCTGCCACGCCCACCAAATCATGCCCACAGAACCATTAGTAAAGAAAATTGAATCCCACCACTGCCTTGGATATAATACATTCAAGTTTCATTTAGGAAAGTTGTTGCCAGGTTGTTGCTGCAGCCACATGATCCTCATTTTGAACATTCAGTGACGCTTACAGGCATTCAATTCCTTACTTCCTACCCCACCTAGTAGTAGCCACTTGCCTACCTGCTAGGAAGGGAAGGGATCTCTGCAATCTTCCTGGCTGATGCCACCTGCTTCCCTGATCCTTGTGCATCCTATGAACCCTCTCTGATCTGCAGCCTCCCATGAACTTCCCTTGACCTATGCATCCTCTGTGACCCATACAGCACCTCTTACACACTCCATGGCTCCATACAGCCTTGAGTGGCACTGCACCCATATCTACCCACCTTAGACAGCACTTCCTGCATGCCCCCCCTTTCTGATCTCACCTGCATAGCATCTCCTGTGCTTATTTGTGCACCCTTTCTGATCCGAACAGCACCACTCGGACACCTCTGTATACCATTTTCGACCCACACTCCTGGGCATCCCCTCGCTTTCTCCCACCTGACAGCAACCACTTATCTGCCTGATGGCCTTGGACATGCAACTTACTGCTAGCTTCCCCACTGGATTTCTCCCCACAAGCTTTCCACAAGCAAAGTTAATTAGGAAGCCAGCAGGAATTCTATAGAGGGAGATATGGAGGAGGGGGAAAAAATACAATGACAGAATGACAGGAAGGAGGGAAAAAAGGAAGGAAGGGAAGTACTGGAAGGAAGAATTTCCAATGCTTCCTGCCAGTTTCCCATAAGGTCAATATGTTCCCATAGGTTGCTCCTATTTCTATTGCTTTTTTGCCCACCTGTGGTCATTCTGATTTCTCTGTATGGATAAGAAAATATCCCCCAAACAATCCAATGGGGAATAGGTGGCAAATACACTGCTAAAACTCTTGTTCCCCACAACCTTCATCTGTACATCACGGGGTAACAATTTTTGAACCAAGTTGGCTAACTTAGAGAATTGTTTTCAAAATCTGGAGCCTATGAACACTGACAGGATTGAAATTTGGCAAAGTTTATAAAACCTTTTGTCATGTAAAAATTAAATTAAAACAGTTTATGACATAGTGCAAAATGTCATAAAACATTTCCTGTGCTGAGGTTTGACTGGGTTTCGCTTGGGCTATTTTCAAGACAGATGCATCTCTGTATCACAACTTTTCAGTAAAGGCCATATATTAGATGACCCATCATTGCTGAAGGCATTGAGGAATATGGTAAGGAAATGATGATGACCCCACAGGGCATGGGTTGTCTAATGATACTTAAGCCTATTGTTAAATGGACTGCACAGTTAAACAAACTGCAGTGACATTTTAAATAGTTGGTTAAATGAGCCATAATAGGTTGGATTTCTATATCATGTTAAGCCATGTGACTTGTTTGGCCACATATTAATCTGACTATATAAATATTGTATCAAAACTGTTGGGATTGGTTCAGTCGGTTCACTTCTGGTTCACATTTCTGATCAGAAATCAAAGTATGGTTTATATAGTAGAGAGGCTTTGCTCACATAGCAAGCTAAACCATGTTTGATATTGATTTAAATGGCATAGAAATCAGTATTCTAAGTATCATATCTTTTTGTTTCCCAAACCTATGCAAGTTGAGTGAATTAGAATTTCCCTATTTAATCAGATTTTTTCCCCAAAGCTACTTTTTAAAGTGGTGGGTGGGGGTGGGGGGAGGCTATGAATTTTCTTGACCATGTTTGCACAAATTGGCTAATCTGCAGCTTTTTGGTTAATTAACCCATGCTCTGGGTTCACAATATATATATATCTAGCCAACTATATTTTTCATGCATTCTATAAATCAAATGGGGAAGTATATATTGTGATTTATAAACCCCGATACCTTAGTTTGAAGCATGAATCAAACGATGTTTAATTCAACTAACTAGATTTAAACAAATTTTATATTAGTAGAACATAAGCCACATCATGGCTTACAAAACATTTGTTATAGTCCGTATTCTTTGTTAGTATGATGAACACAGCCGTTAGGTTCCTTCACAGATCCAACTCCGACTACATGTATTTATGTTTTTCATTCCATAATATGTAAGGGGTGTGTTATTTTATTGTGTTGTAAAAACACAAATTTTGTTTCATTCACCAAACGGGCTTAGTACAATAGATGAAACCCAGTCACAAACTTTTACTAAATAATTAAAGCAGTAAGAAAGAACAAAAGACTTACTGTGTGTTCCTGCTTTCCAGCTTATTCCTCCACAGACTGTTAGCTGAATTAAAAAGCAAAAAGGTAAGTTCGCATATGTGAAAAAAGGAGGGGGGGGCATTTCATATTGCTTTTTATTCATTCAACTTGTATATACCCACCCATCTCAAACAGGTGACACCCTGGCAGACAAAATAGTTAAAGCAAAACACAAACAAGAAAGAAATTGAATACAATTATCAACCAAGAGATATCAGTTGGTATCAACATAGCCAGGAAATGTAGCTCTTCACTTTAGACCCGGGCACATAATTGCATCTTCAAGGTCAATAGTTAATCTCAGAGAGACACAGCAGAAAAGACATATCATCTGGTCCCCAGCAGCCAAATTTCCTTGGCTGGCAGGATCCCATAACATGCCTGTGCTGCAAGAGCAAATTGAACGGGTAAAAGCGACTGGAAGAAAGTGGTCCCTCAACCAAACACAGCTCCCCAAAGCAGCAGCCTTACGTGTACCAAATAACCAACCTCTGTAGCTCAGTGTTTCACCAGCTGAAGCTTCTGAATGCTTTTCAAGGGCAGGCCTATTTTATAAAGTAGCTGGCCATTAATGGAAACACCCGCCTTTCTCTCTGCTCATTTGATCTAATTGCCTTTGTCTTCAGCAGGGCAAAGAGTTACAGCTAAACAATTGGCTAACTTCAGGTGGACATAGGTTTCTCCTAATAGCAGTTGAAATGTAGAGTGAACCAAGGGTGGGAAACATGGTGGGAAACTTTCTTGAAGAACTTTCTGACATCATTGTGTCCAAGGAAACCATTGTATTACAAAAGGTGGGGGACTAAAATTGCATTCACCCTTGTCTATCTTTAAAAAGTATTATGGATGCTTCAAAAGTCATTCATGTAAAGAAGTTTCTCAACTACAGAATAATAGTGATAGTACAAACCTATTGTAGATAGCATACTGGTTAATGGTTTTAACTAGGTCCTTTCTCACTAAATGCTAAATACCTAACAATGTGGCTGACATTGACTAATTTGTGGGCTCAGTAGACTAATTGATGGTTCAAGGTTGAGCAAACCCAGGCAATTTCATCAAGTAAGCCATGGATCAACTAACCATGGATTGGGTTGTTTTGCAAACACAACCACTAGCTTGTTTCATGATTTGCTCTTCCCTCCAAATTTCATCTTGATTTTGACTCAAGGTTTGCCCAGAGTTGGTACTGTAAGTCAAGTTAAAAGATTCAAAACTCTGGGTGTGAGGAACAGGGTTTTTGTTTTTGTTTTTGAAAAATGCACTAGGAAGAGACTCATAGTTGGGAAAAAGATCCCAGTCTGAAGAAAAGCAGGATACCTTGTTTGATGTACGGGCAAGGATAACTTCCAAGCTAAGATTGGCAGACATCCCACCTCAACTCTTTCCATTTGTATTGCTGATTACTGGTTCTGGGTAAAGAAGGGGCAGAGACAGTAAAGAGAGTAAATCTGTTGAGAGTAATGTTGCCAGAGCCATGAACTCATCTCTTTGTTCATTAGTACAATTGGCATCACATAAGGACTCTTGTGCTCTTTCTTGAAACCTCTTGTGGTAATCAAAAGGAGCCTGAAAAATTCTTTTAGGGCCAGTAGCCTTTTGGCAACTCTCTTGTTTAGGCCAGGGGGGAAAAAAACCCATTACAGCAAATTGGGTTCCTGTTTTGCAGTTTCCTTCTTACTTTGAAGGAGAAAGCTTGAAATGGGGAACCTCCCTGTTTTTCCCTATTATCTTTCTTTTGTAACTCTATACCTGGTGACCCTTAGGTTTGGTTTGGGCTGATTGTGCCTATGAGTCAATTTTTGACTCCCCACGACTTCAAGACAGTGTTGATGATTGCTGACTACCTGGACTGGTCCTACAGGTTTTGTTTTTTTGGCAAGCTTGGCTCTCTTATAAAGTTTAGTATTAGGTGTTTAGTTATTAGAGAACCATTATTTTATACTACATTGATTAAGGCGCCAGGCTAAAAACCAGGAACTCGTGGTGTCTAGTCCCACCTAGGCACAAAACCAGCTGGGTGACCTTGGGCCAACCACTCAGCCTTAGAAAGGAGGCATTAACAAACCATTTCTGAAAAACATTGCCAAGAAACTTAAGGGACTGGACCAGCTAGTCACTAGTTGCTAATGTTAACTTGAAGGCACAAAAAACTCAGGGACCTAGTGATTGTATTCTCATGGCATAGTCCTGGTTACCTGAATACAGGAAATCCTCGAAAAACCATAAATTCAAAAATTAAAAATGATTAAGAAAGAACAAAAAAGAACCATCAATGGCAGGCGATCTTATAGGCAGTTTGGTCCTGGAGTACTGTAAGTTATTATTAACATAAATGGGGGGGGGGGGGAATAAGCATGACTTCAATTGGTTTCTAAATGAAGTCAGATTTGGAAGCTGGTTAAATAACAGTCCTCAACTTGTGACTACAGCTGAGCCCAGAATTTCTGTTGCTAAGTGAGTTTTGCCCCATTTTACCATTTTTCTTGCCACCGTTGTTACGTGAATCACTGCAGTTGTTAAATTAGTAACACTGTTGTTAAGGGAATCTGGCTTCCCCATTGACTTTGCTTGTCAGAAGATAGCAAAAGGGGATCATATGGCTCCGGGACACTGCAACTGTCATAAATGTGAGTCGGTTGTCAAAGCATCCAAATGTAAATCACACAACCACGGGGAGGCTGCAATGTGCAACGATCATAAGTGTGAAAAATCGTCATAGGACCCTTTTTTTTACTGCTGTTGTAACTTTGAACGGTCACTAAATGAATTGTAAGTTGAGGACTACCGGTGTTCATTCATTTAACCCATAGGCATCGGGGATGGGGGTTCATGGTGATATCCCCTGTACAGCAGGTGAGTTCACAAGGCTAAAATGCGACTGACTACACTGTGGTTCATTATGTCATATTATAGGAACAGAGCAGTACTAAGTAACAAGCTAGGCAGAAGTGAAAGAAGCTGTTTTAACTGCAGGAAAAGTTAGCAGGGTGGCTTTGCCCCAGAAGTGCTCTGCTCATTGAGCAGCCTGGTTACAGGAAGTCCCAGCCTCATAGGGGAAGCTGCATTCTCCACTGCCAGAAGAGGAAGCGGTGAAGTCTGCATGATAAGCTGAAAGCCCCAAGAGCAAGTCATGCCACAGGAGTGCCTGCTTTTGAATTTCTCCCCTCATCGAGCCTGAAGCCCCAAGGGGCGCTGCCGATTCCTTGGGAAGATGTCCCTGTCCTCCGTGTACGAGCACAAATTTGCCGAGAAGCTGACAATTCTTAACGACAGGGGCAAGGGTGTGCTCATCCGCATATATAACATCAAGAAGGTAGGCTCTGATGTGCCCGCGGGGGCAGGTCATTCTGCTCCTCGGAGGATGAGATTTCCAGCTGATCCTAAGGAAGGAATATAGCAATGTCTGGGGTCTATAAAGTGTGGGTGTGTCTATCTGGAAGACTGGAGCCTTTCTCTATTTTGTTCTGGCTTACAGCAAAGGTGGGAGGCCCAAGTAGCTAAAGAGAAGATCTCCTATTAAACTTGGTTTGAGGAAACCGGTGGAGAGAGAAAAAAATAGTGCAGCCTACAACTACCACTCAGAAACACTAGCTGCAAGAAAGATTAAGAAACAAATGGTTCTTATATAGCAAGTATATGGTAGCCTCAATAAAGGCCCGGGAGCACTTTTTGTTTTTAATTAAGTGATTCTTAGGTGATGCTTTAGAAGAAAATAGTTTGATTTTTCCCCCCTTGTCAATCTGCAGCTTTATTCTAATTTTCTCCAGCTTCAGACTTGCTTTCCTTCCTGTATCCCATCCTAATTCTTCTTCTAGACCAGGAAGAATATCCTTGTCATTATTTAAGTAGTTCTCACAGCATGTTACACTGAACGTGATTTGATGTGCTTTGAGAATCCAAGCCTGGCGATTAGTTTATGGTGTTGTGTGTAGCACAAATCTAGATAGTTGGGTCTATGCTGTAAATCATTGGTTAATCTGTTGCACATAGTCCTTATGCAGACATTTTCTTCCTCCTTTTGTAGTATCCCTGCTCAGACAATGTTGGTTCAAACATCACATTGATAAAATGGTTTGTTTTGGTTTAGTGCAGAGGTGGAGAACTATGGTCCCTTTATGACTTATGGACTTCAGCTCTGATAATTTCTGAGTCAGTATGACTCAAAGTCATAAGTCATAAAAGGGCCATTGTTCCCCACCCCTGGTTTGGTGTTTTGTTAGCGCTTATGTTTCTTTTTTACATTAAACTTGGGTTTATGGCTTTCTAATGTTAAATTAATCAAGCCAATTGTGGTTTATTCAAATTACGGCTTAATGCAATGTGTGAACCTAGTTTGTGGTTTTAGCATGCTGCTTTTTCTGAGCTGTCTTTAATGCCTACATTCCATTGTGGCCTAATGTTCCCTCCATCTGAGCAGGGACTGTTTTTCAGTTATGATTTCTATAGCGCTCAGTGACAGAATTAAGATTATATTTTAAAAGCAGAGGATAGCGTGCTAGGACTTTCAAATGTTTCACGCATGTCCCAAATTTCTTCAGAAGAGCCTAAAAGCTTGACAGGGGATTTTTCCATCTTAATAAAAGTCCTGTGAGCTAAATTTAGGACAGCCTCCCTCCCATATGACATCATCCATTTTTAAAGTTGTAGTTATACATATCTGGAGGAGATGAGACTCTGGAAAGCTCTCCGAGAAAAGGAAACTGATCACAAGTTGACTCTGGATGTTTGGACCAAGTGAGGATTTAAGCTAATATGCCTTTGGAAACACCATCTCTTGAACTGCTAAATACTATACCTTATTCTTAGCTGCTTTAATTAATAGTGATTGGAGAAGGCTTTAAGAGGAAGGAAGGAAACAGCAGCTTTACAGTAATTCAGATCAACAGACAAGAAGCCAGCAGACGTAGCAGCTTCCTCTTCCTGTTTGGAACTGTTGGGGAGGGCGGTGACATCTTATGCAAATTAGATTGCGCACCCCTGTTTACATTCCTTCCCACCCCCCACTGCTGGCTACAGACCATATTTTGATAGTGATCATAATATTTCCTTGTGACATAGCAATTATCTCCCATTGTACTAAATAGCAATATATGAACACAGTTAAGAATTTTGGGGAGCTATATATGCTATTAGTTCTTGTTTCTATCCAGAATTTGCTGCTTGACTGTGGTAGGTTAGTGTTAGTAAAAGTGACTGACACATTATCTCACTAGTATCCTTTTCTTAAGCCTCACCTAAGGCATCATTTCCCCCCAGAGGTGGTATTCAGCAGGTTTACCAGTTCTGGAGAATCAGCAGCAGAAATTTTGAGTAGTTCAGAGAACCACCTCTGACTGGTCCCGCCCCCATCTATTCTCTGCCTCCCGAGTCCCAGCTAATCGGGAGGGATTGGGGAGTTTGCAGTAATCTTCCCCTGGAGTTGGGAGGGAATGGAGATTTTACAGTATCCTTCCCCTGGCACGCCCGGCACGCCCACCATGCCAAGCCACGCCCGCCATGCCACGCCGACCAAGCCACGCTCACAGACCCAATAGTCAAAATTTTTGAATCCCACCACTGTTTCCCTCCCATTTAATTATTCCTTTACTCCATTCCATTAAACTGTGGCCATGCAAAATCTGGTGCTGACTTTGAGACAAGAGAAATTATGCACTTTTGTGCTAGAAGGATCGGGATCACACATAAGCTTTGGTTGAGAAGATTTATTGCTCAAGCCTATGCACAAAAATCGAGTCAACTAACATACAGTACTAAACTGGTGCCAGATAAGGGTCAATGGCATTCAAGAGGGGTTGGACCTGGACTATCTGTGGGAACGTAGTGACTCTAGGCTCATGTCCCACTTAATTCCACCCCTCCTAGCTCTGACTGCTCTTCTCCCACATCTGCTTTAACCTCTGGTCACCAACTTCTGGTCACCAACTTCTGGTCACCAACTTCTGACCAAATAAAGTTCTGACCAAACAATTCACAATTTTTTTTTCCACAGTCAATTTCCCCTTCTGTATCATTTTCTTTTTTGTAAGCGCCAAATTTCCAAAATTAGGTTTCGGTCATGACCAAATTAATTTGTGAACAAACTTATGGAACAAATTTTGGCCGTGATCAGTACTGTATTGTCATATGGAGATGGAGAGGCAGAGAGAATTTTAGGATGCTAGGAATCTAATAAGGATCTAACTATAGTTTCATTTGCTTGTAGAGATGCCTACTGCTGATCTCCATTGATATTCTGGTTGTCAATAAAACAACTAATAGACATTTTAAATCTCCATTGATTCCCTCACCTGGAGGGAAGTTAAACTTAATGTGCTATTTCTGAAGCATTTTTGATCAGTGCGTAATAGTGTCCCCTGTGACACATATGCTTTTACTGTTGGTTTGAACAACACATCTGGAGGGGGCCCCAGCTTGAGAAAGGCTGCATTTAGAGTACCACTTTGGAGGATGTCATTTTAATGGATTGATTCATGATCTTCTATTAAGCTAATACCTTTAAAAGGGGGACTCATTTGCCTGTGCTTGGCAATAATTGACCAATGACCAATGAGGCAGCTTGTTCCATTTCCATCAAACCATCAAAACCTCAAAGTAGGAGCTAAAGGAACAAAAGATACAGAGTTGACTTTTTTTTGTTTGTTTCCTCCACCTTGCTCAATTAACCATTGAATATAAATAAATAACCATTCAAATGAACAAAGCTGGAGAGAAGGAAGAATGTCCTGACAGCAAAGATGGATCAGTCCCCTGAAAATCTGTTTATCTATTGTTTTTCCTGGCAAATGACATTGTTCATTCCCATGTGGGTTGTTGTTGTTTTTTGTTCTGCCATTTCTCATTTTCATTTCTAAGGAAAGAAAGAGATTAGCTGCATGCTGCAGTGAGTGTGAGATTATGAAAAGCCTAATAATTATGCACATAAACAAATGCAGTTTTGACTTGGCTTTGTTATCTTTGCAGACATGCACGGATTCCCAGACCAAGCTTCCTTTCCTCGTGGAGAAGACAATGGAGTCATCTATCAAATATATCAACAAAAAGTTTCCCAACTTGGACACACGGAGCAGCACGGTGGGGCCCTGAGTTAAGAGCAGAGTAGAAGAAAGTTGAACAAGTTATCCTCTTGGAAAAGAAGGACACTCCCCTGGAACTGTCTATGGAGACTCTCAGGCATCCAGTTCATGGTTGTCCCAGAAGTGCTTTTTCAAAAGGCAACTGGACTTTGTTTTTTCCATTGGAGATGTTTTGCTTCTCATCCAAGAAGCATCAGAGTTGAAGAAGCCAGTTGCACTTTGAAAAAGCACTTTGGGGGCTTCCCTGGAGTGGCTATTCTAGTTTCATCCAGAGCAATTTCTGCATTCAGAAAACAGCTACCTTCCTAACCTGTTTCTTAATTTTAGCGAGGGCCATAGAACACATTTTACTGGTTATTTACTGAAATTTTCCAACAATTAACCAGTGGAACTACTTGCCACCAGAAGTTGTGGGTGATCCATCGCTGGAGATTCTTAAGAGGAGAACTGGACAGCCATTTGTCCAGGATGGTATAGAATGTCCTGCTTGAGCATAGGGTTGGACTACATGACCTCCTTCCAACTCTGTTATTCTGTTATAACTCTGTTTTAACAACCAAGTTTTTTACTTTCAAGGACGGTCTTATATCAGTGAAAAGGGAAAAGCAATGTTAGCTGTTCTGTCTTCTTGTAATACATGTGAAAATGTATTTCTAAATCATGCTCAATAGTCCAATATTGCCTAGCTCTAATCAAACTCAAACTTAACTTCAAGGGATTTTTTAATTATTATTTTAAAAGCATTTTTTTTTTAAAAAAGATTAATTTTGAAATACCCTGGTAGGGGGAAAAAAAAGATTCAGGAAGAGCAAGGAGTTCTCTACCCATTATGACTGCTCTTTGCCTCTTTGTCCCCAAGCCCTGGGCCTCTGTCCACCACCGGAACCGGACCATGAAAGTGGTGGGTAAGAGTGTGTGCACATGCGCACTTCCACTTGCGTAAGCCACAGGCGAACAACATTTGCGCAAATGGAGCTGTACATACTTTCACACTTACCTGTCACTTGCATAGAACCATCCCTTCTCTCTCTCCCCCACCCTTCACCGATCAGCCAAGCCAGAAAGGTTGGGGACCACTGTTTTAAGTGGCAAAAAATGGGGATACATTAAGGCTGCTGCTGCAGAGCTTACCCATCACCTTATGCCTGCCTTTTTTCCTCCCTTACAGCAACACTTGGGTCCGGTACACAAAGAGAAAGCTGATATTTTCCGGACACTCACTGCCTATTATCAGACCTTTGTGGATGTAATGGAATTCCGGGTGAGTGTTAAGCCAGAGTTAGATCCATCTAACTGTCTGAGGTTGAGTCTTTTGCATTTGCTGTTTTAATTAGGGGAGAATTGCTGTGTTGTGTAACCAAATTTATGGAGAAATACAGAAAACACAGGAAGCGCTTTTTCTCACTCTTGTGTTGCACTTAAAGGCATGATGGCATGTACCAATGCCGTCCAGCCTATTTTTAGGAATCCTAATGAGTCTGAAACTCTTGTCCTGATCAGTAGGTAAATTGTATTTAGAACATAAGAGTAGACACTATTTTGTTTTAATGTGCAGCAATACTATCCTTTCTTTGGAAATAAGCTCCAATGAATCCATTGCCTTGACTTCTCACGGAATTAATCTTGGATTGCATTGGTAATATTTTTTGACTACAGGGGGCCTGCCTTCAAATCGTATCAATGGGTTCTGTTGAGGCAAATAGCAAGACAAGAGCACTTATATACCGCTTCATAATGGTTTACAGCCCTCTCTAAGCACTTTGCAGAGTCAGCATATTGCTCCAAACCATCTGGGTCCTCATTTTACCGATCTTATAAGGATGGAAGCTTGAGCCCACCTTGAGCTGATGAGGATTGAACTCCTGGCGGTTGGCAGAAATAGCCTACAATAGTGTATTCCAACCGCTGTGCCACCATGGCTCTTATGATCTAACATGCCACCCATGTTAGCTGAAACTGCCTCCATATTGGTTAATTATGGGAACAAGGAGAGAGAATCAGGTTCTCTGCTTTCATTCTGGAGAGGGCAGAATTCCATAGCCTTGAGCTTAATATGCATGGTCCAAAGTAAATCAGTTTTAGTGGCCAGCAAAACAGACCTATATCATGGCCACATTGTTTACTTGTAGGAAAATGTTACCTTGTTTTCCCGAAAATAAGACCTCCCTGGATAATAAGCCCAATCGGGCTTTTGAACGCATCCGATGAAATAAGCCCTCCCCTGAAAATAAGCCCTCCCCCAAAATACTGCAACACAGCTGCAGCCACAAGGTGACCACGCATGCCGCCTCCTGCACCTCAAAAATAATAAAACCTCCCCGAAAATAACGCCAAGCGCTTATTTCGGGGATCAAAAGAAAATAAGACCCTGTCTTATTTTCAGAGAAACACGGTAAAATGTTAATCACACATTTCTGTTCGCTAGCCCCCACCCTATCCAGCCTTGAATGAAGTCATATTTTATCAGTTTTCCCATAAACGTCTGCTTATTGTGGGTGAAAATAAACCAAATAAATATTTTGGTATCTGAGTAAATGATAATATATTGTTTGTATCCAGTGGTGGGATTCAACCGATGTAACAACTGGCTTGCTGAGCACACGCTTTGCGCGCATGTGAATGTTTTGTTCACACATGCGCCAAACACATGCTCCACAGGCGTAGTGCATTTGAAAACAGCTCAAAAACTTACCTTTTGCTGCAGCCACGGTGAGTAAAACAGCTGAGGTGCAGCAATCCGCTCTGTCGCGCCAGTCAGCTGGGGTTCAAACAAAGGAAATATAGGTCAGTATAGCATAGCGGTGGACGGATGGGCCCACCTGATCATTGGAGCGAACCCATTCACTCTCAACTGATTGTCGGAGCTACCAGTTTGCCCGAACTGGTCCGAAACGGCTGAATCTCACCCCTATTTGTATCTCATAGTTTGTTGGCTTACAAAATGGTTTCTAGGTTAGTTAGTTCTGAATATGTTTTCGGTAAAATTGGGCTTCAGCTCTACTTATAGCATGCTGGCTAACGTGTGCTCAAACTGACTGACATTGTCTTTACTGTTAGCACAAATGCTAACATATGATTGCTACATATGATTAAGAAGTCACTAAGCCTCTTCTAAGTGGCTAAGATGCTGAGCTTGTCGATCAGAAAGGTCAGCAGTTTGGCGGTTCGAATCCCTAGGGCCGTGTAATGGAGTGAGCTCCTGTTACTTGTCCAAGCTTCTGTAAAACTAGCAGTTTTGAAAGCACATAAAAATGCAAGCAGAAAAATAGGGACCACTTTGGTGGGAAGGTAACAGTGTTCCGGGCGCCTTTGGTGTTTAGTCACGCCGGCCACATAACCATGGAGTCGTCTTCGGACAGAGCTGGCTCTTTGGCGATGAAACGGAGATGAGCACCGCCCCCCAGAGTCAGGAACGACTAGCAGATATGTACGAGGGGAATCTTTACCTTTAAGGCCTGTAGCCCAGTTTATTATTATGTTCATTTGGTTTGTTATGAGGCATTTGTACAATTGTACAATTGGCATGTAAATAAACACGGATAAAACTTTCCTATGCTTTAAAGCTATAAAAGTACAGCATTTCCTCTCCTCTCCAAAAAATCTTGAATGTTCCTTTAGCATGGAAATGAAAAAGTAGTAATGTTTACAACTATAGATTTTCTGTCTATGGCCAAGAAAACAAAGATTTGTCAGTCTTGAGTAAAATTAGACATGATTCATGTAGCTTTTAAGGATACATAAGGAAGGCTATAGTAACAAGGCTGAATCACCATTCAAGGCTGGAAGTTTTGAATCTCCGTTTTCAAAAGCACAATAGAGAGATATACCCTGACTCTGATCCTGTTTTGGCATAGCTGCTTGTAATTACTACTATGCACTACTACTATACTCTCCCATAGGGTATCTCTTCTACTGTCCCCCCCCCCCTAGTTTTGATGTGTAAGAGAGATAAGGCTCCCACATCGCTTTTCTGACATTTAAAAGATAAAAATAGAGAAAATGAAATAATGTCTACAGCTCCATCTTTTAGCTGTATAGTTTTGAAGTATGTGATTAGAAGTGCCAATCATCCTTTCTCTTCTTTCTTGGGAGATAAATAAAATCAGCTTTATTTTTAAAAATAAGTGATAATAATCTAAAATTCCCTGTTAATTTGGAGTCTTAATTTCAATATTTAATGCTGATAAAGATGAACAGAGCTACTCCAATTAGGACAAGCAACTTAAAAGGGAATTTTCAAAGGTTTTTTTTTAAAAAATATCCAAGCAAACTATAAGATCATAGTGGTCTATTATAAAATGACTTGTTTCCAGTCAGAGCCTAAGAAGGAATCCCAACCTGCAATTACAAAAGTGTTAAAATAAAAAAAAATATTATGTAACTTCAGGCTTATAACCTGAATTATGTTGTAATTGTACTGATAAATAAATAAAGGGAGACTAGTCATACCAGGGGTTGTAACACAAATACATACATACATACATACATACATACATACATACATACATACATACATACATACATATATATATATATATATTTGTTTGTTTTCGTAGATTTTCACGGGTGTAGGTATGCTGGTTCTGTTGTATTCGGGTCTTTTCCCATGTAAGATTAAGAGTCCAAATCTTACACGGGAAAAGACCCGAATACAACAAAACCAGTATATATTTATTTATTTATTTATTGTTGGGATTCAAATATTTTTACTACCGCCCCTGTGGGCGTGGCTTGGTGGGCATGGCATGACTTGGTGGGTGTGGCAGGGGAAGGATACAGTAAAATCTCCATTCCCATCCCACTACAGGGGAAGGATACTGTAAAATCTCCATTCCCAACCTACTCCAGGGGAAGGATACTGTAAAATCTCCATTCCCAACGTACTATAGGGGAAGGATACTGCAAAATCCTCATTTCATACCGATCAACTGAGACTCAGGAGGCAGAGAATAAATGGGGGCGGGGCCAGTCAGAGGTGGTATTTACCAGTTCTCCAAGCTACTCAAAATTTCCGCTGCCAGTTCTCCAGAACTGGTCAGAACCTGCTGAATACCACCTCTGAGGTGCAGTCGTCCTAAGAAGATGTACATTTTGTGAATGAGTAGCCTGTGCAAGCTACAAGCCCAACAAAGCTTATGATAGAAACCTGTTTTATTCTCAGTAGTTACTCCTGGTTTGCCTGATTTTGGATCAGCAGTATAATAATGTATTTCAAGTGAATCCTGTCCAGAGTTCATGGTGTAATGGAACAATGGGACTCATGCTAAATAATGTAAGGCGATAAATTATTAGTTATTAATTGAATACGCTCATTACTGTTTATTTTCCCCTTGTAGGACCATGTTTATGAACTACTGAATACCATAGATGCAAGCCAGTGCTACTTGGACATTGTGAGTGTCATTTTCATGTTGTATAGACATTACTTTTGAGATGAGGATGGAAAAGACACATTTTAGTACAACGTCCACAACAGAGAGTCTACTTTTCTAAATTTCTAAACTAGAGGTGAAGAATTTGCAGCCCTTTAGACATTGCTGGCAGTGGTGCGATTCAGTTTTTTTTATTACTGTGGATGTGGTTTGGTGGGCATGGCAGGGGAAAGTTACTGCAAAATCCCCATTTCCTCCCGATCAGCTGGGATTCGGGAGGCAGAGAATAGATGAGGGCCAGTCAGAGGTGGTATTTACTGGTTCTTCGAACTACTCAAAATTTCTGCTACCAGTTCTCTAGAACTGGTCAGAACCTGCTGAATACCACCTCTGATTGCTGGCTACAATTCCCAGCTAGCATAGAAGTCTCACCAGCACCTGAAGAGCTTGAGATTCTCCATCCTTGCTATAAAATATGAGCATTATGTTAGTGTTTCTTCACGGTGTCGGGCAAAAAACAGCTATTGATCTTTCACTACATACTGCATTTGACTTACTGAGAACTTAGCTGGCCAGGCCAAATCTGTTAGTCACATCACCAGTGCTTTTAGGATTGGTGGTAGGGGTGGGTTCCTGCCAGTTCTAACCTCTTCTATAGAAGAGATTCCACAAATCTACAATGCCATTTAGAACTGGTTCCAGCTCCCTCCCCCTGCCCGTCCGCACATCATCATGATGAAGAGCGAGAGGAGGAATTCTGGGAGTTGAAGTCCACAAGTCTTAAAGCTGTCAAGTTTGAACACACCTGGGGCTTTTTTCTAAAGGGTTAGGGGTGCAAGGGTCTTGTAACTTGACAGCTTTAAGACTTGCGTGCTTCAATGCCAGAGTTCCTGAGCCAACATGACTGGAGGAGGAATTCTGGGAGTTGAAGTCCACAACTCTTAAAGCTATCAAGTTTGAACACCCCTGGGTTTTTTTTCTAAAGGATTAGGGGTGGAAGGGTCTTGTAACTTGACAGCTTTAAGACTTGCGTGCTTCAATGCCAGAGTTCCTGAGCCAACATTTTGGTTGCTAACCAGGAGCGTTGTTAAGTGAGTTTCACCACATTTTACAAATTGGCCAGGCCCACCCAGTCACATGACTGCCAAGCCACTCCCACCCAGTCACATGGCTATCAAGCCACTCCCACAAAGCAGGCCACACCTACAGAAGAGGTTCTAAAAAAATTTGAAACCCACCACTGACTGGGGGGCATATTTGGAAATCTAAAGAGTATTCATTGGCATCATCGCAAGATGGCAGCTCATAAGATCCATTAATCACAAAAAAACAACACCTTCTTGAAAGATTCCTGCATTTTCTTCAGAGATTGTAAATCACGTTGTTGTCAGCGGTGGGGTTCACATTTGATTACCATTGGTTCGCCCCGCGTGCCTGTCCCGCTTCGCACACATGCGCCCAGCCTTCCGCACATGCGCTTTGCTTGTGTGTGTGCACCTTCCACACATGCGCCCAGCCTCAAAAACATGCCTAAATAGGACGGCATAGAGCCCGGGCGGGGGCCCACCTGCGATTTCCACTACCAGTTCTGGCAAAGTGATCAGAAGTGGCTGAATACCACCTCTGGCCCCCATGTAGCACAAAGAAAGAACTGTCAAATACAGGCAAGCAAGTACAGGTCGTCCTTGACCTACGGCCACAAATGAGCCCAACATTTCCATCACTAAGCAAGAGAATTTTTAAGTCAGTTTTGCCCTATTTTATGACCTTTCTTGCCATAGTTGTTAAGTGCAGTCACTACAATTGTTAAGTTAGTAAAAAAAGGGTTGTTAAGTGAAACTGGCTTCTGCGTTGACTTTGCTTCTTCTCAGAAGGTCACAAAAGCAGATCATAGGACACTGCAACCGTCATAAATATGAGACAGTGGCCAAGTGTCTGAATTTTAATTACATGACCATTGGGATCCTGCAACAGCCATATTGTGAGAAACATCATAAGTCATTTTTTTAGTTCCATTGTTGCTTCAAAACAGTCACTAAGCGAATGTTTGTGTCGAGGATTATCTGTATAGAGACAGATAGAGAATAAAAAAATATTCTTACCTCCTAAATAGGGAATAGAATGAGCTTCACTCCTCCCAAAGTAAGCATGCATAGAGACACCAGTGCCCCCAACCCCCAGACAGACATCTGCAAGCTCCTCTTTTGCACTTCCCCCTCATCCCAAATTATCCCCAACATATTATCTTTTTTTAATGATCTTGGTCTCCCTGCCCATCTCTTTATCTCTTCTCCCCAGCTTTCTTTAAGAAAGAAAAAAAGGGAGGGAGGGAGGGAGGGAAGGAAGGAAGGAGGAGGAGGAGGAAGGCAGGGAAGGTAGGAGAGAGGGAGGAAAGAAGAGAAGGAAGTGAGGGAAGGAAGGAGGAAGGGAGCAGGAGGAGGAGGAGAGGAAGGAAGGAAGGAAGTTAGGAAGAGGGAGGAAGGAAAAGAAAGAGGGAGGGGAGGGAAGGAAGGAGAGGGAAGGGAGGGAGGGAGAAAGGAAGGAAGGCAGGAGGGAACAGGAGGAGAGAAAGTAAGTAAGTTAGGAAGAGGGAGGAAGGAAAGGAAAGAGGGAGGAAGAGAGGAGAGGGAAGGAAGGCGAGGGGAAGGAGGGAGGGGAGGAAGGAAGGAAGGAGAGGGAAGGGAGGGAGGGAAGGAAGGAGGGAGGCAGCAGGAGGAGGAGAGGAAGGAAGGAAGTTAGGAAGGGGGAGGGAGGAAAGGAAAGAGGGAGGAAGAGAGGAGAGGGGAGGAAGGAGAGGGGAATGAGGGAGGGGAGGAAGGGAGGGAGGGAGGGAAGGAAGGAGGGAGGCAGCAGGAGGAGGAGAGGAAGGAAGGAAGTTAGGAAGAGGGAGGAAAGAAAGGAAAGAGGGAGGAAGAGAGGGGAGGGGAGGGAGGGAGAAAGGAAGGAAAGCAGGAGAGAACAGGAGGAGAGGAAGTAAGGAAGTTAGGAAGAGGGAGGAAGGAAGGGAAGGGGGAGAAAGAGAGGGGAGGAAGGAAGGAAACAGTTTGGTGTAATGGTTAAGATGCTGACCTAGTTCTAGTTCCACCTTAGGCATGAAAGCCAGCCGTGTGACCTTGGGCCAGTCACACACTCTCAGCCCAACCCACCTCACGGGGTTGCTATTTTGGGGGGAAATGGGAGGAGGAAAGAGTATTATGTATGTTCATCACCTGCTGGAGTTATTTAAAAAATAATAATGGAGGGTTTAAAAAAAATACCAAATCAATAAACAGCATGGCGGTCTCTCTCAGAAGAACTTGGCAACTTCTGCTTTTCTCCTGGGAAGTATGCTGTGCTCAACAGAAACGAAGGCAGTAGTATAGACATTTGGAAACTGGGACTCTGCTTTCCGCTCTCAGAATAGAAATGCTTTTAAAAACAGGGGAAGCAACTGGGGACTTGATAGGTATCTGAGACTGCGAAATAGCTGAATATCTGGTGTTCTGCTACAGGCCCCAGACTCCAAATACTCAGCCTTTTCCTTCCAAAACAGAAAAGGAACACATGCATAAATATAAGGATGTATTTTATGTCTATATTGCTATTCTTTCCCACAGACCACCAAAGGAGATTTAAGACATGAGGGAGGGAAAAATAGTATTAAAAACATTGCAGTAAACCAATAATGCTTTAAAAAATATATCATACATATAAAAATTAAAAAGGATTAAGAAAGAACAAAAAAAGAACGATCAGTGGCAGGCAATTATATAGGCACTTTGGTCCTGGAGTACTATACTTATTATTAACATAAATACCCAGAGAAATAAGCATGGCTTCAATTGGTTTCTAAATGAAGTCAGATTTGGGAACTAGCTAAATACAGTTAGTTGTCAGCTTATGACTACAACTGAGCCCACAATTTCTGTTGCTAAGTGAGAAATTTGTTTAGCGGGTTTTGCCCCATTTTACAACTTTTCTTGCCACCTTTGTTGCGTGAATCACTGCAGTTGTTAAATGAGTAACACCGTTGTTAAGTGAATCTGGCTTTCCCATTGGCTTTGCTTGTCAAGAAGTCACGAAAGATGATCCCGTGACCCCAGGTCACTTTTTTCAGTGCCGTTGTAACTTTGAACAGTGACTAAATGACTAAATGTTGTAAGTTGAGGACTACCTGTACCTCTTATTGGGTATGTCACTAAGAAGGCTTATATTGTTGACCATTCCTATCACTGGAACCATATGCAGAGTCTGTGTGCAGCTCAGGGGGTGGGTTTACAATACAATACAATAGCAGAGTTGGAAGGCACCTTGGAGGTCTTCTAGTCCAACCCCCTGCCTAGGCAGGAAACCCTATACCATTTCAGACAGATGGCTATCCAACATCTTCTTAAAGACTTCCAGTGTTGGGGCATTCACAACTTCTGGAGGCAAGCTGTTCCACTGATTAATTGTTCTAACTGTCAGGAAATTTCTCCTCAGTTCTAAGTTGCTTCTCTCCTTGATTAGTTTCCACCCATTGCTTCTTGTTCTACCCTCAGGTGCCTTGGAGGATAGTTTGACTCCCTCTTCTTTGTGGCAACCCCTGAGATATTGGAACACAGCTATCATGTCTCCCCTAGTCCTTCTTTCTCTTAAGCTAGACATATCCAGTTCCTGCAACCGTTCTTCATATGTTTTAGTCTCCAGTCCCCTAATCATCTTTGTTGCTTCACAGTAATACAGTAATGAGTCTTCACAGTAATACTAATATATTTGTGTGTGTGTGTGTGTGTGTGTATGTATATATTGTATGTATGTATGTATGTATATGTATGTATGTATATATTGTAGAAGAACTCAAAGTGATGTGCCTTGTTATCTTATTTTTCTCCCCGGCACCCGAGTCTCCCGTGTGATAGATTAGATTGCGAGTGGCTGACCCAAAGTCATCCAGTGTATTAAAACCCGAGTTTTCCCGGTTCCTGTCTAACATCTGAAGCACACAACCCGTATTATTTACTAACCACACAACACATAGGATGTACTCTGCACCACAATGGTACATGTGTATTCGCTGGTACACGGGTGCTTTGTAATATTTTTGAGCTTAGATCGAAGGTTTGCCAATTTGTACAGGATGACAAAGTATGGCTCTTGCTCAACTGGCAAAAAGAATTCATTCATTCCAGATGATTTGGGGGAGTGCTTCAACCCAGAAACTAGTATGATTGACATGCTGTATCATGCCCTAATGTGGTTTGTTTTGCTTTGACTTAATACAGCCATTGCCCCTGTAAATGTTAGCTCCTAGCTTAATACTGTAAGTGAAACAGATTACTGTAGAGTTAGCAAATCACAGCTAATATGAATTATGGTTTAATGAAGTATGTAAGTTCAGATCAACTAAGCATATTTTTGCTGGAATAGGAGGAGGAGGAGGAGGGGGGAGAAGAGGAAGACGAAGAGAAGGAGGAGTCTGTCTTTTGCTGATGTTGAGACTTTGGAAAAAGTGTGAAGAAGAGCAACTAAGACAATTAAGGACCTGGAGGCAAAAATATATTAAGAACAGTTGCAGGAATTGGGTATGGCTAGTCTAGAGAAGAGAAGGACTGGGGTGGTGGTGGTGACATGATATCAGTGTTCCAATATTTGAGGGGCTGCCACAGAGAACGGGGTCAAATTATTCTCCAAAGCACCGGAGGGCAGGGCAAGAAACAATGGTTGGAAACTAATCAAGGAGAGAAGCAACCTGGAATTAAGAATAAACTTTCTAACAGTGAGGACAATGTAACCAGTGGAACAGCTTTTGCCTTCAGAAGTTGTAGGGGATTCATCACTGGAGGTTTTTAAGAAGAGACTGGACAGCCACCTGTCTGAAATGTTATAGGGTCTCCTGCTTGAGCAGGGGGCTGGACTAGAAGACCTCCAAAGTCCCTTCCAGCTCTATTCTGATTGATTGCGGGCAGGAATGAGAAACCGCGAAAGGTGTGAGGAAGTGCTAGCTCAGTCTTTCTTTTTTCTTCCCTCCAATTCAGTTATATGGTTTTTTTTTCCCTGCAGAATGTGAATTATGATTTCACCAAGAACTACCTGGACCTGATTGTCACCTATGTTTCTGTCATTGTACTTCTTTCCCGTATTGATGATCGTAAAGTCCTGATTGGTCTGCATCACTGCACCCATGAAATGATCCATGGCACCAGGTTGGAGTCTATCTACTCAGGCTAAGATTATATTACCTGGAGCGAGTTCGTTGCATTTTCGCCAATGTTGGTGGAATATTTGCTTTCCACATTGTCTTATTCTGCCAGGAGCATTCATTCAGCTTCTTAGTGTGGGGTAGATAAACACTAGCCAAGCACTAATGAATAAAATCAATCGATAGATAATCAATAAAATGAGAACTATCTCCTTCAGCAGAAGGATTTGTGCCCCCCTCCACAGCTGCCAGTCATACTTTGATTGATAGATGACCCCCATTTCTCCACCACTAGAGTGTACTTTAGCTGCAGCTAACCCATCCCACCCAAAGGCAATTCTAGCATGAAGCTTGATATGGTCAATACAATATGGTTGACTCTTGATCAGCAACACTCTCCTTGTTTGGAGACAAGATTATGTTGAAACCAATGTCAAGAGAAATATAATAGGTTGCATTTATCTATTGTTCTAAAGTGCACGTGGATGAGGGCATGGTGACTCAGTGGTTACAGCCTGAATGAGTGAAGAAGGCAAGCGGAGAATGAAAGGAGGTCGCGTAGCAAAGGAGTGTGCTGCTTGCTTCCTTCACATGTTCGGGAAGTGGGCAGCATATAGTCATGCTGGCCACATGACCATGAGAACGTCTTCGGACAATGCTGGTGCTCTTGATTAAGAAACTGAGATGAGCATCACCCCCTGAGTCGGACATGACTGGACAGGAGAAGCCCTTACTTTTGGCTTTTTACATATGGATAGTGTGGGTTTAATGGCTAGCTCTGCATTCTCTTCTCTTCTGGGAGCTCAAGGTGATATGTACAATATTTCCTCTTCAAGTTGTAAAAAAAAGCCTGGCAAGATAAGTTGGGCTGAGAGAGATTACATGGTCCAAAGTCATCGAAAGCTTCCATACAGCGGTGGACTTAAAACTTGATCCAATGATCTCTTCCTCCATCCCATGCAGAGTTTCTAATGGCAATCAATGATGTTTATGCACTGAGAAAGTGATGGATGCAAAAAAAGGATGGGGCTCTTGCCTCATTCTCCCCCTTCCCAGTACCATAGAGCCAGAAGTTAGCAAAGATACCTCTTTTAAGCAAATAGTTTCTGTTAAAATTCCCTCCTCTGCTGTCTTAACTGCTGCATCACTTAGACTTAGGGCATTCTATGAACTTACATATTGTGGTTTGAGAAACATACTTTACGGCTTAGCATGTTGGGGAAACCCACTTCATTCTGCTTTGTGCAGTATTTAAACAAACTCTGCCTTAGCACATGTGTGGACTCAGATGTTGTGTGAAATGTCCAGGCAGCTTCCATGAAGTCATTCTCTATTATCTAGGAGCAAGCTGGGCATTGTTTGAGGGGGTAGGTGGGTACTGAGTCTGTATCTGGCAGGCAGCTTTAACAGATTGACTGCCCAGAGTCTACAATTGGAGCTAGGTCGATGTTTTGTGTAATAAAACAGTGCATTGCTTGTCTGACTTTAGTGACAGTAGCTTCCGTCGATTGGGTCAGATGATCATCGAGTACGAGAATCCCTTGCGCAAGCTGCTGGAGGAGTTTGGGCCTCATACCAAGGTGAGATGCTAGGTGGTTGCACAAATCTAGTTCTTTAAGGTAAATATTCAACAAACCGTGGTTAAGCTTAAATGGTAAACCCAGGCTTTTTGGGATCAGTGATGGGGTGATAGGTTTTAGCTATTTCTGAGCACAGGTTATTATCTGGGATTGTGTTTTTGTGTTTATGTCAGTTGCGGTAATTACAGAATTATTGCAGCTCCTTAATTCTTTTCCAATTTGCTAGTTGTCTTTACCTCCATTTGTGGAGGAATTTGAGAAAAATGGGTATATGAATGGTCTTTAATCTTTTCTCCTGCTTACCTCCCAGTCAGGTTCCTTGTGCGTCTGCATTATCTCTGCTTGTGTGATTTAGGAATGTAAATTTGCCAAGATGACACATACCATATTTTTTGGAGTATAAGAAGCACCTTCCTCCCCCACAAAAAAGAGGGTGAACATATGGGTGTGTCTTATACACTGAATACAGCATTTGGGGCCTACCAAAACCCCACCCCCTTTGCAAAAATGGATGTGCAGAGGGTTTGGGAGGCTTGCAAAGAGTTCCTGGGGGCTGGGGAGGGCAGAAATGAGCAAATAAATGGGCAATTTTTGCTCCCCAGCCCCCAGGAGCACTCTACAAGCCTCCCAAAGCCTCTGCGTGCCCCTTTTCTTTTTCTTTTTCTTTGCAAAAAATGGTCCATAACCCCCCCCAGCACTCTACAAGCCTCCCAAACCTCTGCATGCCCCCCCTTTTTTTGCAAAAAAATGAGGCATGCTCGTTTTTGGCCCTTGCCCCTGCCCCCAGGAGCACTCTACAAGCCTCCTAAAGCCTCTGCATGTGCTCCCCTTTTTGCTGAAAAACGGCCCATTTTTGTGAAAAATGGAGCGTTTTTTGCTCGTTCCCCCCCAGCCCCCAGGAGCACTCTACAAGCCTCCCAAAGCCTCTGCATGCCCTTTTTCTTTTCATTCTTCTTTCTTTTGCAAAAAATGGCCCATAACCCCTCCCCCAGCACTCTACAAGCCTCTCAAAGCCTCTGTATGCCCTTTATTTTTTTTTATTTTTGCAAAAACTGAGGTGTGCTCGTTCCCCCCTCCCCCAGGAGCACTCTATAAGCCTCTCAAAGCCTCTGTATGCCCTTTATTTATTTTTTATTTTTGCAAAAAATGAGGTGTGCTCGTTCCCCCCTCCCCCAGGAGCACTCTATAAGCCTCTCAAAGCCTCTGTATGCCCTTTATTTATTTTTTATTTTTGCAAAAAATGAGGCGTGCAGACCGTTTGGGAGGCCTGCAGAGTGCAAAAACTTTTTTTAAAAAATTATCTCTTCAAAATCATGGTTCGTCTTATAGTCCGAAAAATATGGTAGTCTTGCCCTTTTGCGCTCACTCTCTCTTCATACTCTTCCTTTCTAAATGTGCTAATCCATTTTTTCTTCCCAGACTGTGAGCCATGCACTTCTTTCACTGCACTTCCTGTTTGTCCGCCGAAACCATTCTGCTGACCAGTGGCGAGGTGACCAGCTCTTCAGCTTAATCAGCAATCCTGCCAACATGCTGTCTCCTGCCAGTTCAGACACTGTGAGTGTGAGTGTGCGAAAGTATGTTCAGCAGTCACCCCTTTGAATGGCTGATGCTAGAGATGCCTTAGAGATGGCAAGCACCTGAATCTCCTAATGTGCTGCTTTGAAATGGTTGGCAAAATAAAATACTTGTTGATTAGAATAATGCATCCCCATGAACATAAAATGGTCATTCTCTCTTGAAATGTACATTACACAAATGTCAGTCTGTCATCCAATCTAGGCACCAGTGGTGGGTTGCAGGCGGTATGCCCCAGTACGGGCATACCGAAGCCTGCCTGGAGCACCGGGTACCGTTCCGGTATGGTGCTCCGGAGGGCCCACCCACCCACGCTCCTTACATGTCTTTAAAGTCTTCGGTGCTTATGCACATGCGCACAGCGCATACAGCACATACGCAATGCTCCGCCGAGCAGCTGGAGCATCACGGAGGCGTTGCTGGATGGTAAGACACATGTGCCCATGCACGCTGCACGCATCCATGTGGACGGCGCCGGGCCCATTCCAACCGTACCAGAACCCACCACTGCTAGGCACCATCAACTTCAGAAGAATTCTGGGCAGCTCACAATGTAACCAAGCAGGATAAAAATATAGTGTCAGTAAATAAGAATATGATGAACAAGGTCAACAATACAGAGAGTTATGCGAACAGATCAAGTCGCACTAGCTCAAGGCCTGACAAAACAACAAGTCTTTAAGGCATCTGAAACCCCATCAGGATAGGAGCCACTCAGATCTTGTGAGAACCACATTTTAGGGGCAGGTGCCATGACAGGGGAGGCATGCATCTGAAGTCCTCATAGATGGCCCTGCTTAATCAAACAAGCCTGGAGTATGGTAGCTCTTAGATCAGCTGGGCAGACACCACAGAAGATCAGTGGCCCCTCAGCTTTGCCCTGTGCTTTGTAGGACGTTATAGGGCACAGCCAGCAACCTAAATGACGCTTGAAGCAAACTGCCAGTGCTCTGCTATATTCTGGACTAGTTAAAGCTTCATTGTGTTGTTCTTACGGCAGCCCTGTGTAAAATTATTAAAATTGTTTATACTTCTTGTAACGAGGGCTGGGAGTCGCTTCTTTATATGTTTCTTTTTCTTTATTATATTCTTTTTGAAGAGCCATCTTCAGTCCATTATTTTTCTTCCCCCATGCACAGAGAATTATTGGTAAATGTAACAATTCTGCAATATCTGTTCATGTTCATCCCCTCTGAGGTATTTTTTTTCTCACTTTGAAGGCTGATTTATGAGACTGAGCAGAAAAACAGATTTACCATATTTTTCGGAGTATAAGACGCTCCGAAGTACAAGAGGCAGCTAGGTTTTGGGGAGGGAAAAAAAATCTGTCTCTGCCTCCCAACAATTTGACTCCTTGCAGCAAACAGCCTGTTTCAGTTTCAATTTCAGCACAGCCTGATTAGCACAAGCAGCTGATTGTCAGTTGATCAGCCTCGCGACGATCAGCTGTTTCAGAATGCAGGGATTGCTATAGCCTATTGCTGCCTCCGTGCGCCCCATTTTCAGCCTCCACACAACCTGTTTTAGGCCTCTACGTGCCCCATTTTTCGTGGCAGGGATAGGAATGGGCAGAAAATGGGGCACACGGAGGCTTAAAATGGGGCGTGTGGAGGCAGCAATAGGCAATGGCAATCCCTGCAGCCTGAAACAGCTGATGATCGGGAGGCAGATCCAACTGACAATCAACTGCTTGTGCTAAGCAGGCTGTGTTGAAGCTGAAACTGAAACAGGCTGTTTGCTGTTTGCTGCAAGGAGGCAAATTGGCGGGAGGCAGAGGCCAAAGGGTGGGGGCCAGCAGGTGGGCGGGACTACATTCAGTGTATAAGACACACCCAAATTTTCACCCTCTTTTACGGGGGAAAAGTGCATCTTATACTCTGAAAAATATGGTACTCTGGATGTCCATCTTAGGCTTTGTCCCCACGTGCGGTTTTTCATGGCACTATTAAGCTCCATCAATGCTGTCTTACCCTTTGTTGCACAACTTGTCCTCATCTCATTCACAGCCCATACTATATGGGACGTAGCCTTAAGTTATCACTAAGTGTAGCGATGTTAAATTAGCTCCCCACCTTTTAAATCAATACTATCCCTTCGCAGCTTTAGCCTTCAATTTAAAATCTAGAATGGGTTCATACCCATTAACGTAAAGGTGAGATCAGCTAACTCAATGCAGGTATGGTCAAGGGTGTGTTTTGGGACTATTAGGATGTGTGAACTTTCTCCTTCTTCCACATGACTAGTTAGACTAGGGGTCCCTAACCCCTGGGCCACAGCCCACTACCGGACCATGAGCCGTTCAGAACCAGGTCGCGGAAGCGGCAGGCGAGCACGTCCGCGCATCCCGACTTGTGCAAGGATTTTCCTGCCACTCACACAAACCATTCTTTCTCCCCCGCCCACCCCCCCGGCTGGTCCACAAAGCCGAAAAGTTTGGGGAACTCTGAACTAGCCTACTCTGCCACTGTTCCCCCCCCCCCCCCCAGTATGTGCCCTATCTCTTAGCTCTTTACTTTCTATCTTTCATACCTGGAACTTCTCATTTCCCTAGAAATTTTTCCAACCAAACCCTACCCAGGTTTCCAGTAATGGAAAGAGAAAACAAACCTCCATTATGTTATTTTTAAGGAAGAGGAGGAATTTTACAGGATTCCTTTTTGGCGGTGTTCTGAAATGATCTAACCTCCCCCATGTTGTTTGGCGAAGAAGAAGGGACTTATTTGCAGCTTCTCAGCTGTAAAACAGAGTCCCGAGCTAGCCAGCGCCTTCTTTGTTAAGAGCAATCTGAAATGGCATCGCCAGGGATCGTTCTCTATAGATGTAGCAGCTTTCTTTTCCTTACTGCAGAATCCAGAAAACAAGACATGTCAGACTGTTTTCTTTTCATTGCTTATTTTATGGCTCTCTTGTACTTGTCGGTTTTAATAACCTCTTCCCTATGAAAGAAAAATAAATGCAGCTATTGATGTTCGGTTATCTTACTCTACAGGACAATCATGCCCAATTATGGCATCTCTCTGTTTGAGGCTGCTTCTGCCCTGGCATTTTCCCACTGTCTTCCTTTATTTTGTATGTGGGGGATGCTTCAGTGCAGTGTGTGAAAACAAGTTAATAGAAAGGCTCTGACAGAGTCAGACCCGCCCTGTTCCTACGACAGTTCTCTGATTGGAGGATGTTTTCATCACTGTCTGAGAATACATCGAAAAGGGACAAGAGCAAAGCCAGAGGAGAAAACCAATCACCTTGCCTCTAATGAACCATAGACTCAGAGGCCAGGCCAACGTGATTCAGCAGTGATTCAGAACAAGCACAGGACATGCAGAAGTAGAATAAATGGTGAAGATGGCCAGTTTTAAGGTGGCATTATGTCATGCAAGAATGGGCGATATTCCTGTTAACAGGGTGAAAAAATCTGGTTCTGATTTTCTGGACCATTTCACTAGCTGGGCTGGAGTTGACAATATGATTGCCAGTGGACACTTCCGTTTAATCCCACTCAACGCCTTGCTCCTTTTAATTTGAATTAAAAAAAAAATACATACTGAAATTTTAAAAGAACTCGGACATCTGGCAAAGAGACAGTTTTGGATTGAAAAGAGGCTACCCTCTTTACCTTGCTGTGTGTGTGTGTGTGTGTGTGTGTGTGTGTATTTCTGTAGCCCATGCAAACTTGTAATAAAAAGAGGGAGGCACCAGAGACCAGAGTTTTTCTGCCAGCCAAGAAGAAAAATTAAGTAAACTAGGGTAACTGGAAAGGAGGGGAAGGTCATTCAGACTGTGGAGAAAAAGGAAAGTGCAAACCTTGAGAAAAGTGTCTGTGGCAGCTGCCAAAGAGAGGCGAAGAGGTACCAGTTAAAGCAAGGGAAAGAGAAAGCAAAGCCAGACAAATATGCACTTCTAGACATAAAAAGGAGAAATTTTTCACAGTGGTCAAGCCAGAATTTTTCCTTGAAATTCCAACTGTTTGAAGACTCCTGAGTTAGGATGGACTGAATGTGATAATGGATGTCCAATAATAATTCTCACTTGTATATAACACAGGAGCTGTGGTGGCACAGTGGTTGGAATGCAGTAGTATTGCAGGTATTTCTGCTGTCTGCCTGCAATTTGACAATTTGGCAGATCAAATCTCACCAGGCTCAAGGTTGGCTCAGCCTTCCGTCCTTCCGAAGTGGGTAAAATGAGGACCCAAAATTGTTGGGGGCAATATGCTGACTCTAAACCACTTAGAGAGGGCTGTGGAGCGGCATATAAGTCTAAGTGCTATTACTGTTATGTTTCTGAAAACCACATGGGTACAAAAGGACACTCACCTACAAGATAGACTGTATGAATCATTGTGTACGTGGCTGTGGAGAGGAATCTTATTTGTTTGTGCACACCTTTTCTTCACCAGATGGCCTGTGAATACCTTTCATGGGAGGTTCTCGAGCGATGGATTGTGAGTAAGTTACCATCACTTTCATTTTAAGTTCCAGCTTGGATCCTAAGCCTAGAAGAGAGATAGGCAACTTTTAAGGCACTTTCATCATTGTTAGAAGCAATAGCAGGGAAATCATTTGGTGGGGCATACCAATCACAAACTGCTTCTACACTGGGAGTGCAGCCAGTAACAACACATTGAAAGCACTCTGCTCTCATCTTTCCTCTGGCTTTTTCCTTCCATTGTAGTCGTTGGGTAAGAAGAGGATGCAGAAATATAGAGGAACAAGCCCATGTGAAAATCTGTACAGATACAGCAAGGGGAACAAAAGGGAATTAATGGACAGAGAAGTCACAGAGAGAGGAAATAGGATGGAGGGGGAGAAACAGGATGGGACAGAAAAAAGAGCACAAACAAGGCAGGAGGCAAGACTAACTTCTCCCTTCTTATTGTACTTGTTGAGCAAATTGTTATTACTGTTGCTATTATTACTGCTTGTAATTCTGCCTGGATTTAGTACAAGGATGAACGTTCATTCTCCGAGTTTGTGGGTTGGTTTCTGAACATTTCATTACCAAGTTCAGTAACATCTTCAGTAGGGTTTAGGGCCATAATGGCGAACCTATGGCAAGCCATTTCTGAGGGCATGCGAGGCGTTGCCCTGCACACACTGGCCAGCTGATTTTCGGCCTTGATTTTTGGCCATTTTTCTCCGTCAGGAGGCTTCCCTGAAGTCTCTGGCAGGTGAAAAACCACCCAATGTGCAAACCGGAAGTTCAGGAACGGACTTTAGGGAAGGGCCTCCGGGGAGTTGGAGAAGGCCACTTTCGCCCTCCCCAGGCGCCTAGAAAGCCTTTGGAACCTGGGGAGGGCAAAAAATGGACCTACAGGACCCACTGGAAGTCAGAAAACAGGCCTCTGGGGGGGGGGGGGGGCAGGGAGGCTGTTTTCACCCTCCCAGGCTCCAAGAAATGTGCATGCGTGGGGGCCACGGCATGGGGGCATTAAATTATAGGGGTGAAAAAGGTTCTCCATCACTGGTTTAGGGGATATTAGTATCAGTGTTCTTCTGCTTATAAGGGCTACAGGTGTGGGTGTGTCAAGTGAGGGTCTTATGGGTCAGGTGTGAGTCATCTTGTGATAACACTCTTAGTATTTTTACCTTTTACTTTACTTTTGGGATTTAATACTTTTGATTATTGGATCCTTCTCAAATAACTAAGATATTTAATGGCACCACTGTATTGTATGCACTGTCCCAAGTACTGCAACTTTTTGTAACAGATGAGTTGAAAAGTTTCCATTCTTCTTTTGTCCAAGTGCTTTATTATTATTCTTCCCTGTTTTTTCTGCTTCTATAAATAAGGAATAGAATTGAAATCCTTCCTTTCTCCAAACTCAGCTCAGGGTTCTGAAAGTCCGTTCCTCATCAAAGATTTTTAAGAGCAAAACACTTCCAAAACTGAACGTTGTTAGGAAGAGGTAAAATTTCCCTCCTGACAAGAATCATTTCTGCACTTTTTAGCCAATTTTTACATGCAGGATCCCTCTTCCCTCACTTCCTACGAAAATAGGAAAAATATTCCTCCATTATCTTAGCTAGAGTAGATTTGCTTGTCTAGCATCGCATTTGGCAAAACTATGCTCCACGCATTTCCACCTGCCTCAGGCTCACTTCAAAGAAGATGTAAAGATTTGCTGCTCTTTGTGATGCTTTGGCTTAACTTGCCCTATTCATTCTGCTCCCAGCAATTTTTGGACCCCTGCTGGCAATTTTTCAAAACACCAAAGATTTGTATTTCCTTTCCCTCCCCCCACCCTCCCACCTCAGTAACTTTTTTCCCCACTCCATGCAGTGGGATTCTTGCTCTGCCACAGTTGCCTAGGCTCTACCCAGAATTGCCTGGAACTTTGGCGGCTGGCCCTTCGTGGCTCACTCTACATCACACTGATACGAGATGAAGTGCTTTATATTCACAAGGTGACAGAAGAGGCCTTCAGTGGCATTAAAGGGTAAGTAATGTGGTGAAATGTGCAAGAGCTTGTGTGATAATGATCCTGCGCTGGTTAGACTAGGCCAGCGATGGCGAAACTTTTTTGGCTTGCGTGCCATAAGTGGGGGGAGCGCAGGGGTTGTGGTTTGCAGGCATGCCGCACCCATAATGCAATGTGCGACCCGCCCAGTGCACATGCTTTTTTCGCCCTCCCCAGGCTCCAGAGGCTTTACAGGAGCATGGGGAGGGCGAAAACAGTCTCCCCCCGGAAGCCCCGAAGCAGTCAAAACGACCCTCTGAGCAAACCGGAAGTCACTTCCAGTTTGCTCGGAGGGTCGTTTTGACCTTTACCTTACCTTTATTTCGATTTTTATACCGCCCCCTCTCCCCAAAGGGACTCGGGGCCGCACTCCGAAGGCTTCAGGGACCTTCAGGAAGCTTCCCTGAAGCCTCCGGAGCAGTCAAAATGACCGAGCAAAATGACCGAGCAGACCGTTCCTGAACTTCCGGTTTGCCCGTAGGGCCGGTTTTTTGCACTCCGGAGGCTTCAGGCATGCCATAGGTTCGCCATTATTAGACTAGGCTAATACTCACTTTATCCATTGGGACACTGCGCGAGAGAACAGATGCCAAGGATATCAGAGAAGTTGGTCATTTCAGAATTTTTTTAAAAAAATACTTGAGATATTCTCTTCTCCATCTCTTTTATACCATCAGTCCTCCTAGGCTAAAGATAAAGGTAAAGGTTCCCCTTGCACATATGTGCTAGTCGTTCCCAACTCTAGGGGGAAGTGCTCATCTTTGTTTCAAAGCCAAAGAGCCGCTGTCCGAAGACGTCTCCGTGGTCATGTGGCTGGCATGACTAAATGCCGAAGGCGCATGGAACACTGTTACCTTCCCACCAAAGTGATCCCTATTTTTCTACTTGCATTTTTACAGGTATTTGAACTGCTAGGATGGCAGAAGCTGGGACAAGTAATGGGAGCTCACTCCGTTAGGCAGGACTAGGGATTTGAGCTGCCGAACTGCCGACCTTTCTGATCAACAAGCTCAGCATCTTAGCCACTGAGCCACCACATCCCTCCCCTCCTAGGCTAGCCATAATCTAATCTGATGTGTTCCAGAACTGTTGGGAATGCAGATCACTGAATTTCCAATCAGCATGGCCCAAGTTGAAGGATGTCAGATGGGATAGACTGATCTTAGTTTCCTGGATCTGTCTGGATTAGTCTGCTTGCAGAATTATTATCAAATTGCGTGTAAAAGTATATAGTTTCCAAATTCTAGAAATGTGCAGTAATCAGATCCAAGTGGACAAAGGTGCTTTGGCTCTTCTATGGACACCCTCCCTGTATCTTAAAGGAGCTCCTGACAAGTACAGTGAGGGTTCCCATTCTCAATTGTTCAGATTACCATTTTAAATACAGCACCATGTTCCAGCTACTACATTTTAAGAAAGATTCAGATAAACCGAACATCCAAAGAAGGCAGTGAGAATGCTCAGGTGACTAGAAACGAACTCTTCCAAGGAGAGGTTGAGAGAAGAACCTTCAGGAGGAAAAAATAACCCCTGCTGGGATAGAGATATCTATGATCCACTTTTCAGCTATTTGAAGAAGTGTCAGGCAGTGCAGAGGACATGGCATATTAAGATACACTTGGATAGAGAAGTGGGTTCTTAGGAAGTTTGTTTTAATTTTCAACAGAGTTTGAATTAGATTCCTAGCAGGGAGTTATACTCAAGGATCTCACCTACCTTTGAACTTTTGAATTTTATGACTTGACTAGTATTAATAAATGATTAGGAATACCTCTCCAAGGATTCAGTTTGCGGCTTCATATGTCTTCCTTTCAAAATCCTGATACCAGGGACTAAACTAAACATCTTCTATAAGTAAAACTTCTTGCTGGACTTTTGATTCACTGAACAGTGGCTTTATTTAGAGCAGAGATTCTTAAATCATGAATCATCCCCCTTCAACGCCCATGAGCAAATTCGAAGGAGTCATTGACGTGGAGGCTTATATTCACAAAGCAGGAACAAGTTCAGAATGTGTTCCTGGTCCCTCTGGGTTTGCCCAAGCCAAGAAGCAGCAAAGCCCACAGCTGGATTTGAAAGAGGGATAATCCCATAGGTTTAGCTGTCTTTCAAAATCATCCACCAATCACAGTAGCACTGTGACTGAGGTATGGTTTCTTGCTGGCTGATGACTCCTGATGTGGCACCCAGCATGTTGACAAGTTCTGTAGAAGTAAAGTTCTGTGTTAGAAAATTTCAGTGTTTCTGTTCATTAGTTTGGATTTCTAACCTTTAAAAAGAGAAAAGCCTTTTGTGGCATGATAAAAGAAAAGATAAAGCGGTGGTGATAAAAATAAGCTTAAATCAAAAAGTGTGAAGTAAGTTGCATACCTTTGGGGTTGACAAGGATTTTTGTTAGTGGAGAAGAATGTTATCAATATGTAACTTTTCAGAAAAAAACTGTCAGTTGAGAGTATGAAGCAAAGCAAAACCAGAATAATACCTGGAAACAAACCAAGCAGACTTAGTGAAAATAAACTTGAGATTTTTCCATTCAGAGGAAGTTGAACTGAAGAAAAATTGATATATAACCATCCTTGTAAAATTGCTTCTCATCAAATTGTATACAGAATCACCCAGGGGAAAAAAAAATCCGCACAATTGGAGAATATTGTTTGGCAATTGTCAGTACGGTTGACAATTCTGGCAATTTGGTTATCGCTATATTGGACATCTAGTGTCAAACAATAAGAATTGTGTCTCTATTAAATGACACCATTTCCCATCAAACTAAGATACAAATGATCAACTAAATGAAAAACTAAGCAGTAGACCATTTGCTCATCAGACCAATGAAGTGACAGATAGGGCAAAGGATGCTATGTTAGAAATGTTCTTGAAACCAAAATAAATGAAAATTTACTTTCATGTAAAGAAGTGATAAAGATGAGTAAAGCTGAGGGCCTTTTAGAAGATTTGGGTAACTGTATGAATGCAAATCCCTTAAAGTGGACTAATTGCATCATGAGATGCACTGATGGAGCACGTTCTACATCACAATGTCATAGAAACTTTTTAAATATGCCAGAATCTCATAGTTGGATTAGATGTAGGCAAGGTCTTGCTTTGGAAGAGTTGAGTCCAACGATTCATGAAGTTTTACAAACTATTACGTGAATTGAACAAAACTAGACCTATAAAGATTATGTGATGAGATGGCTGACAAATACAGTTTTTCACTGTTTTACGGTGAGTCAAGATGTTTGACACTCATTTTCAAATGGAGAAATGAACTCTTAACTATGAAAAGACATAGTTATCTACAGTATATCAACTGTGATTTCAGTATTTATTTAGTATGCTTTTGATAAACTAAAGATTCTTAAGATCTCATTGCAAGGTGACAATTTCCTTGAACCTGTTGACAAATAAAAATAATGAATGGGAAAGCTAAACTGGAGAAGAGTAAAACTGAAAGACTCAAATATAGACATGTTTCTTGCTTTGAAACGATTGAAAGCGGTAACATAGAGAATAGTAAATATGATTTATATTTAATTCATCTTTATTTGACATACACTTTCAGAGCAAATTATCATGTGCAACGAATCAAAATATAACTGGATATTACTATTCCTGATAAGGATTTCTTTAAAAATAATTTCTGATAATTTCTCTCCCTGAATTACTAATCAGTGTGTAAAAGGAATACAAAGAATTAAGTGAGACAGCTATAATCATTGATTCAATTTGCAACAAAGTGGACAGTGAAAAAACTTGGTTATGGTTAACAACAGGTACATTAAAGAAAGAAACAGAATCACTAATCCTGGCTGCGCAAGAACAAGCTATCCGAACAAATGCCATTAAGGCCAAAATCGAAAAATCCTCTGATGATGCCAAATGCAGACTCTGCAAAGAACTTGATGAAACTGTTGACCACATACTCAGCTGCTGTAAAAAAATCATGCAGACTGATTATAAATTGCGGCACAATTCAGTAGCACAAATGATCCACTGGAATTTGTGCAAAAATTATAATATTAAAACAACAACAAACTGGTGGGAACATAAGCCTGAAAAAGTCACCGAAAATCAGATGGTCAAGTTCCTATGGGATTTTCGCATGCAAACAGACAAAATACTGGCGCATAACACACCAGATATCACACTGGTTGAGGAAAAATAAGGTTACAATCATAGACATCGCAATACCAGGTGATAGCAGGGTCGGCGAGAAGGAACATGAAAAAATGGCAAACTACCAGGACCTAAAAATTGAAATTCAACTATTATGGCGCAAACCAGCAGTGGTAATTCCAGTGGTAGTCGGCACACTGGGTGCTATTCCAAAAGCACTGGAATTACATTTAAAACAGTTAAAACTTGACAAAATCACCATCAGTCAAATGCAAAAAGCTGCACTGCTTGGATCTGCACGTATATTACGAAAGTACATTACGACGTCCTAGGCCCCTGGGTGGGGCCCGACTAGTAATCAATGCCAAATCCGGCAAAACAACTGGCCGCTCGTATAATAATAATAAAAATAATAAAAATAATAATAATAACAACAACAATAATAATCACTAGATTTGAAAAATGACATAAAATTAAGTAAGCATATCCTTCTCATGAAAAATGTGCCTTTAAATTAGTTTCTTTATTGGAAATGAAGGGTTTTTTAAACATTGCAGTATCTATCATACTTTTATGTAATATAGGGATTAAATTTTAATGGTTAAAAGTAAGTGATACAATTATTACTTGACCAACTGTAGTCCCAGTGAAATAATTAGTTTTTAAGGGGACGTACAAATTCAAGTATATTATGAAGGATTACACTTCAAGTTTTGAGAAATTCTGGCTTTGGGAAAAGAAAACAATGGATGAGTTGTGGTGGAATGTAGTCTGGATTCCTGGAAGGAAAGGCTGCTTTCAAGTGAGCAAAGAGGCAGTGGAGCTTAGAGGGTTAAAACAGCTCCTCCCTAGAGTTCCCCAGAATATATCTATAGTTTTGTAAATAGTTACTTTAGTCTGGCAAGATTCTGTCTATAGGTAAAGAACAATAAAGGAAACTGTGCCTGTTCTTGGGGCCTGACAAATGTGCTTTCTCTCTCTTTACAGCTATGGGAAACGTATCACTGATATTAAAGATTGTAAAGAACATGCTCTACAACAAAGGTAGGAATGTCCAGGCCCTCTCTGGCTCTGGGATACTCTCTGCTGTTTACTATATCCATTGCTTTGCTTTATTTGCTTCAGTGTTTGTTTTCTTTTCAGTCTCATCATTCTTCAACTTTCCCTTCTGCCTGCCACCCACCTCCCAGACCCATTTAACCAGAGTTTTCATGATACTTCTTTCTTCATATTACCTTGCAAAAATCTTGGCCCTCTTATGGACATTCTCTTCTGGGGTTGCAGTCCTAACTATGACATGGAGTGAGCTTCTTAATCCCTTTGAGGCTTATAGTTTATGCTAAATTGTGTTTTGCTTTAGCGGTGCTTGTTCACAAGGTACCTTGAGCCAGACCGTAAAGTGTGTATGTGCGTGTGTGTGTGTGTGTGTGTGTGGTCTCTAACAATGCTTTGAGCTTTAAGTACATAGCGTTTATATGCAGTATCCTGAATAACGGGAAGCAAGCTTCCTATAATCTTCTCGGCTGTCCTTGCTACTCTCTGTATGGACCTTCTATCTGAGGCACTGCTGTCACCAAACCAAACAGTGATGCAGTTTGTTAAAATGCTATCAGTTGTGCCTCTGTAAAAAATGGCAAGGACAGAACGAGCAAGATATGCTCTCCTCATCTGACGCAGGAAATGCAGACACTGGTTTACATGCTTCACTAAGTGTGGAGAGACCAATTCAGTTTGTTAGTTATCCTGGATTGCTGTATGATCCCAGCCAATAGCATGAATAGGTCATGGTTAGAATTATGTTTGAAACCTGACATGCTAATAATGGTAAACAAGTAGCAACCTGTCCTGCTTCTTTCCTCCACCCCCATCTGTTGTGCATCACAATTGGCAACTTGGCTATCTCATCCTATCATGAGAGGGGAAGAAGTCAGACTCAGGAGAAGCATGCCTCTGTGTGCCAGATGTGATGGAATAGCTGTGGGAAATGATGGTTGTCTTCATGTCTGGAACCCAAGGGCATCCTTTTGACCATGGAGAGGAACAGTTTTCTGGCCTAGATAGGTCTTTTGTCTTATTCAGTGGACGTCTAATGAACTATAACAATCCCAAAGGCAAGGATGGAATGAGCTGCCACAGAGTCCCGGCTGCTACTTCTCTCACTTTGACTGTAGATTTAAATGACATTATCCAGTTGGTAGCTCTGCAGTATTGCCTAGTTCTGCAGCCTTTTCTCCATTGTAACTGCAGATGCTCCTGGCAGTACTTTTTATAGAGGTGCTGATTAAATACTGTCTTGATTGTCAAAAGATAAAGGGAGGTTACATTTTTATTTTAATTGGTGAGCGTTGAGATAATTTTACTGCAATAAACAGAAATCTGCAGGCCTTTCGTCATCGTGGTTAGGTATTGAGAATTGTAGCTCAGCAGTCTTTGGAAAGTAACAGCTCTGGTATGTAGGAAAATTCAAGATTCAAGTTCTGAACGAATGGGCAGACTTTTTAGTGTGTACAAAGCATGTCAGCAGAAAATTGAACATTCAAGTCAAGCTTGTCTTGTGATGTTTTTATGGGCCACATCCATGTTATTTTCTCAGCAAGGATACAGCTTGGTGGGCTCCCATCCATGTAACAATGAGGTTCAACCTTCTTAGCTTTATGGGATCAGACAGCATTGGCCAGATGCTACCACCTAGCTGGGCAATAGATAATTAACACAAATCTGTAGTTCAGGTGTAGAATGAGAGTGATTAGAAACTTGAAACCTGTGCCTACCACAAACCCATGTACCAAATCCTCAGCTTTGCAAGCAATCACACCACTGCACACAAAAGAATCTGCGTTCAGATTCTGTCCAGGCATTTCAGCACCACAACACTAAGAAAAGCAGAAGAGAAATGGCTGCTTTTCTCCATAATGGCTTCCCAAAAACTTCATCTTCCGACATGCAAAACACAAACCACACCACACCACACAGCACTGGCCCTCAACCAACTCACAAATCCCACCCCCACCACCAGTTCACCTCCCAATGACCTTGACCTGATGTGATGTCCTTATCACAAGACCCATCGCAAGACTCACAGCTGACCTATCACAAGTTCCTCACTTGACACACCCTCACCTGAAACCCTTATAAAGAGAGGAACATTGGCATCCCCTCAACTTTGCTGAAGATGTTACCGAGCCTGGTAACGAAAAGTTCAGAAACCAACCCACAAGTTCGGAGAACGAACCCCCACCCCCCCTAACACAAATTTACTTACCTTGATCTAAAAAGGAATAGGGGAAAATTCCTGTTTTGGCCTACCCAGTATTACAATCTTTTCTTTATGCTGCTTGCTATGGCCAACAAAAAAAAAATGTTTTCTCATGTTGATGACATGCAGGGTGGGCACTGGGAGAGGTGGGATTCTTTTCACATGAATTCTTTGGCTGGTTTCTTGACAGTGGACAATTACATCGAGGCCGGCGTAGTTTCTTGAGGAATGCTGTGCGGGAGATGGAGACTATTCTGGCCAATGAACCTGGACTGCTGGGCCCCAAGGTAAGTTGGTCAGGGAGATATAGAGGTGGGCAAGAACTAAGAGCTGTGAAAGTGCAAGCAGATTTATTTATGCTGTGTGTGAGCCGTTAGAGTTGGGCCAATGCAGGCACAAGAGAGATTTGTGCACATAAAATGCACACAGGCCTCTCTATATGGGAGAAGGATGAAGCCAGAGCAAGTACAAATTACAACCAATTGTTTTAGTGGGTGTTCAACATTACAACAGCCCTGAAAAAAAAAAAAGAACACTGGTCCATCACAGCATCTCATGGCCACATGATCAGAATTCAGGCACTTGACAATTGGCATGTATTTACACCAATCGTAATGTCCTGGGATCAAAGGATTGCTGTTTGCAACCTTCCCAGCCAGCTTCTGGCAAACAAAGTCAATGGGGAAAGCTTAACAATGAAACAAATCCCTTTACCATTGCAGTGATTCTCTTGACAAGCGTGGCAAAGAAAGTCATAAAAATCAGGTGCCGTTGTGGTCGTACGTTGAGGACTATCGGTATTCATACACCTCCATTGGCTTATTGGTTCTTGATTTGAAGTGCCCCGGTCTCTGTCTCTACTAATGGCTTGTGTTTTGTCAATAACTGATGCTCGGTTAACAGCGGAATAGAAACATGTTTTTAAAAAGAGAAGGCTTTTGCGCTGTCAGTGCCTGATGTTGTACACAGTGTTAACAAGCAAATGAAAATAATAATATTTACCTCGGTTTCCTGGTTGAATTAACGATGCCTAAAGGCATTTTTCCTATTTGTGTGCTAGATTATACTTACCCATGGCGAGCTTTTCTAAACTCATTCTGCATGAATCCTGGGTAAAATAATGAAGTGATTTAAAGAGTGGAAAAGAGCTGGAAAAGATTTCTACCCTTGCTTGTCTGCTTTTTGTCTTTTTCTGTATTGCCCCACCTAGCTGTTTTTCTCCAGTTAACCCTTTTTGCAACCATCCTAGCAAATAGCTGTTCTAAGAATTATAGGAATTGGTATGAATTCTGAAAAGGCACCAGGCTGGAGAACTGCTCCAGAGTACATGTAACACAGGTGGTACCCAAGATAACTACCAAGGAACACACACACACACACACACACACACACACACACTCACACACACACATCTGATAAAGGAACATAGCTTGGGAAGCTATGAGAGAGCCATTAAAGAGGAAAGAAAGGAGCAAATCATTAAGGGACACCTTAAAGGAAGAATTACATAGCCCTAGGATAGAAGGAAATGTGAGAAATTCAAAATCATCATCATCTTTTTTTAGTATAAATGCAAAACAATGCCATGTTGATTTTGTTTAGTGTAAGATTCTCAAAATGTTGATAACCTTTCAAGATTCTGCTATTCTACCTCAATATTTCTTAAAGTGTAGTCCCAGAACTCCTCCCTTTCAGGGGTCTACAAAACCAAAATTATTGGCCAATTTACGTTGAAAAACCATAAAATATAGAAGTCCAATCAAACCATTGTGTAAAGAAGTAGCAGCAGCAAATGCATAATTTTTAGTTTTAGATATGATAAATATTGATAAATGTAAACCATACAAACAAAAACTCTTTTGAGATCCTTCTTGATTTTTAAATTTGGGAAGAGATTCTGAGGGAAAAAAGATTTTAAAACACTGTTCTACCTTACTACAATAATGGGCATTGCTGGAAACTGTGGCCTACCATTTCTACCTTACAAATATTTCTTCATTCTTTCCTTTAAAGTTATTTCCTCTTCTGTCTCATCTACTTGCTTCCCTCCTCCCTCCTTCCTTCATCACTTTAGTCATGAAAGAAATCTTTGACACATGGAGAGAACATGAACCAGAACTAAATGTGGCTCTTTATACTGATTCCAGCAATTTTAATAATTGGTCTGCCGATTTCAGGTTCTTCACTTCTTTAAAGTTCTTTTTCACGCTTTAAATCACTCCATTATTTTGACCCAGAATTCACAATGGAACAGAGATTTGTGGAAGCTATTTGTAGTATTGAGATATGTTCGCCTGTCTACTCTAAAATCTTTGGAGAAAATGAACATAATTTTCATAAACTGGAAATTCTACTTGGAATGAATGCTCAACTCTCTTTTGTCTGATACTCCTCCCTCCCTTTCAATATCAATAGGCAATTTATGTCTTCATGGCTCTGTCGTTCTGCCGGGATGAGGTTGCCTGGCTGTGCAGACACAGTGAGCACAAAGGCAAGAACCAAGAGGAATTCACTGACAGGTATTGATCAGGTTGGGGAAGTGTCATCCAAGGATTTTAGACCTGAGGTAAACTCTAAAGCATGGGTGTCAAACTCATCGTGTCACTTTGCCGTCACATGACACACTGTGACATTTCCCCCCTTTGTGGGGCATGATGCATTTGGCCCGCAGGCCACCAGTTTGACTCCCCTTCTCTAAAGCTTTCAAAGTTAATGAACCTACCTGGTTCACTATAGCTGCCAAAATGTCCTTTTCTACACCACTGTTAGAAATGCAAGATCTAAATCTTCCAAAGGGATGGGAAAAGACCACTTGAAAAATCATTCTTTCTTTTCTTCAGGGGATAAATGTTCACATTTCATTTTGGAGTATATTCCTGTCGTGCTAAATTATGGTTTGACCAATTGGCCATAAGGCCTGATCTACACCTAAAAACTTAAGTCATTAAACAACTGGCCAAAGAGCCTATGTAGCTTAACATGATGGCTAAACTTGCGATTATGAGGCCTGATACTTCTGCCCACTGGATTTGCAACCCAAAGTCATAGAACTGAATAAACTCAATCTTCTTTTTCTCAGCACTGTTCTTACCCGCTGCAACTTGCAAACTGCACTAATGGGAAGTGGAAAGCAAAGAGAGTGATGAGGAATTAGTCTCTCCAATCCATAAAGCAAGGGTAGGAGAGGCAAATTCAGATGTCCATTCGTCTTGACATGGAGGGGAAATAAAAAGATACCTCTCCTCACAATTTTGGCAGTTTTTTTTGTTGCAGGGTAATCTTGCTGCAGACTGAGATAACGATTTACCTCTGGCAGGACATTACAACAGATGAAAGCTCTTTAGGAAGTAGAATAGGACTTAGGACAAAATAGTCCTAAAATAGAAACAAGCCAGGAGTTAGCATAGCTGTGACAAGAGAATTTTGAGACAGGAGATCCTTGTTTTCAGACGCATGCATGGCTCCCCTCACAGGTATGCATAGGGTCATTTTACTAGTCTCTCCTCACAGGTATGCATAGGGTCATTTTACTAGTCTCCCCTCACAGGTATGCATAGGGTCATTTTACTAGTCTCTCTTCACAGGTATGTATAAGGTCATTTATAGTTCTGTTGTGTCTGTCCATGCTAAATTGTTCAGAGTTCATTGGCTAAGCTTGGGAAGTAAATGCTCCACTTCAGGGTCGATTTGCATACTGGAGGCTGCAGCAGTTTTTATACCATACCATAAACATCACTGCAAAAAAATAGATAGGAGATGAACTGGATTAAATTATTGGAAGATTTATTCTATTGAAAGTTATCTTTTAACTGTTGGATTGTAATGCAATTTTCATCCCCTCGCATCTCCACTAATTGCCAGGTTTAAAGTAAATTAAGAAGTGTGCAAACCAAACGCAAATCCAGCTTTTGCATGTAGAAAAGATACACAAACTCAGCATACAGAGAAGGCAAGATGAGGCACAGAGAGGCAGCATCTGCATGGGAATGTTTGCTGTTGGGGAACAGTTTGGTCTGTCCCCTTACCCACTTTATGTATTCCTTGGCTCCCAGCTTGTGTGTCTGTTTGTTAAGTTGTTCACATCTGGGCACAGCATGCAATATTGTACTGTGGTTTTTTTTCAAGAGAGTGGATGTTTGTTTCAAGGGTCTGAATAGTTTGGCAAATCTCTTTGTTGTGTGTTTGTGTGGGGAGCTGGTAGTGGCAAAAAATCAGCTTTGTAGCAGCAAAAAAAAAAATCTTGGGCAGGATTGCTATGCTTCTTCCAAAATCCTATTTATTTTCCTCACAGCTGCTTGGCTGAACTGCTGTTTCTGATGGAAAGACTACGCAACTTGCTTAAACAGTACCAAAATGTCATTCAACGGTACCATGTACAATATTTGTCACGCTTTGATGCCCAGGTGCTTGGTAATGTCATACAGGTATGGAAACAGCATAGAACTGAGGTCAGTGGCATGATGTATGGGGGACTGGAGCAGGACCCAGTGAATAGAGTCTGTCCTGAAGAGATAGAAAAGATTGGGTGGGAAAAAGTGAGAACATGAAAGAATTTTAAGTATTAAATTAAGTATTAAAATTACCGACTGACTGACTTTGGGCCAGTCACTCACTCTTAGCCCAGTCCAGTTCATGTTTTTGTTGTGGGGAACATAGGAGGAAGAATTGATTATCAAATATGGTTGCTGCCTTGAGTTGTTTATAAAAAATAATAAAGGTGGTCTATAAACAAACAGTTAAGGCATGAGGTTAGAAAGCAGACGATCATGAATTCTAGGTCTGACTTGGGCACAAAGCCAATTGAGTGACTTTGGGCCAGTCGCTTTCTCTCAGACCTAGGAAAGAGGCCACGGCAAACCCAAAAAACTGCAGGGATTTGTCCAGGCAATTTATGAGAATCAAATACGATTGAATGGAAGAAAGAAAAAGTATCTGGATGCTGGCAAAAATCTTTATCTGCTGCCAGAGTGGATGAATTAGATGAAATCAGTCCTGTTTTTTCAATAGAAGAGAAGCTGCTTCACAAGTCACAAATTAGAAAAGGGAGTCAGTAAAGCCCTTTAAAATGATTTCCTTGCCTTGAAGCATCTGTTACTTATATTGATGGTTGCTTCTCTTTCTGAAGACATTTCAGGCGAGACGCGGCATTAAATCAGACAGCACAATTCCTTTAAATAATTGCGTGCGGTAAAGTTCAGTGTAAACAAACCACCAAATAACAAATTGTTGTCTTCACTCGAAGCCCTTTTCTTTCATGCAGGACCTGACTGTGTGCCCTGAAGAGGAATCAGTGATTATGTCAGCTTTTGTCAACACACTCACATCCCTGACCATCAAACAGGGTAATTACGCTGTCAGCTAGAAGTTTCTGTGTCTCTTTTCCCTGCCCTCAGTGCAGAAGGTTCGTACTTCAAGAGGCCTATATAAAGGTCCCTCTAGAAGAGTAATTCAAACATGGTGCCAGAAAAAGGTTTGGGATTTTATAATAGGCACATACTACCGATGCTGTGTGTTTGCTTTGTGTGCACATTAGCTGACCAGGGTGGGGGAACTATGGCCCTTTTATGACCTGTGGACTTCAACTCCCAGAATTCGTGAGTCAGCATTCTGGGAGAATTCTGAGAGTTGAAGTCTACCAGTCATAAAGAGGGCGTGGTTTCTCACCTCTGCCTCAGACATTGAAAGAAACTTGGTTCAGATTTTCTGTAGTTTTTTTTTTAAAAATTGGACCATACTTTCTTACATGTGGAATTGATTGGATGCTAGTAGGACTATACCAAAGCTGCAGATATACTACCACTAGAAGCGAAGTCCTTATGTAGTCTGTAAACTGTTGCGGAGAGAGCTGTGCACAGCTAATAGTTCTTTCAGCAGCAAAGTCTTATTCTACTTGATCTTGAATATATTTTTTTCATCTTAAGCAGCAGAAATAAACCCCCGAGGCTCTTTGAGTAAGTGTTGTATTTTTTCATGCTTGTCTTTTGCAGTTGATGGCAAGGAGAAATTTGAATTCAAGGGACTGCGATTGGATTGGTTCAGACTACAGGTAAACAACTCTCCAATCACCTTTCCTCCCTTTTCTTCCCCTTTCTCCTGTAATAGCTCCTAGGATGTTTGGAATATTTTATGCTCTGTTAGGATTTTGTATTGCCTGTAGCTCCATCTATTCATTGGGATTGAGTAACGGAGAGCTGGGTTGCACATTGTGCTTGTCACACACTGAGAATTCTGCAGGCAGAGAACGAGAACTGACTGGGTAGTCCCTCTTTTCCAAGTGTACATTTCAAAATGTAACTTTTCCTAGAATTTGCGTAGGGGATAAGGAGGGGGAAAATTGCTGCTAAAGAAAGGGAGATGATAGACAAGAAGAAAAAGAGTCTCCTCCTTCCCATTGCTCAGCTCCTTAACACTTTCTATCCGCTGGCGGACAGAGGGAGGGACTTACAGAAGTATACATACAGGATACTTTGAGCTGACGCAGTGTAAATTGCAGGCATTCAAATGCAGTTTACACTAAAGGAGCTTTAAAATTTTTTGCTCATATTGTTATTGGCTTGAGAAAGCATTCAAAAGAGCCATGGTGGCACAGTGGTTAGAATGCATATTGCAGGCTTGCTCATTGCTCACTGCCAGCAGTTCGATCCTAACAAGCTAGAGATTGATTCAGTCTTTCATCCTTCTGTGGTCAGTAAAATGAGGACCCAGATTGTTGGGGGCAGTATGCTGACTCTGTAAACTGTTTAGAGAGGACTGTAAAACATGAGAAATAGTATATAAGTCTAAGTGTTATTGCTATCAGTAGAGCAAATTTGAAATTACTGGCCTATCAGCTTCTGGAGGGTTTCAAATAGTCTCCCTTTTAGTTAGTTGTATCATTTTCAGTTGTCTGTCAAGAATTTGGGCATGCCAGTAGAGAAAATTTCTTTTTCTAGCACTATCATTTCCATTGGTAAACCCTTTTTAATACGCTGGCAAAATAGCCACTCTAGACACCAATACATTGGTTATGCATCAAAACCGCCCATAGGATTCTTCCAAATTAAATAAAATAATAAATAAGAATGCCAAATGTTGAAAGATCTCATCATTCCTGTGGGATTTTTCTAGATGAGAGTGAGAATTGACAATCTCATAATTTGTTAGGCATTTTAAAAGATGGGGAGAGAGTTGCCTGAAACTTGAAAAGATTGGAAGCCCTGATCTAGACTAAGGTATCAGCTTGTTCTCCATTGGTTAACTATTCTGTTTATTGGTAAATTTTATGCATATGAGCGAACTATTCTAGACTAATTGTCCTCAGTTAGTAGTATATTGTTTTAGACTATTCTAGTCTAATTGTCCTCAGTTAGTAGTATATTGTTTTATCACTATCATCATCATAAGTGCTTTCTTTTTCTTTTTCTATATTGGCCATCCAAACTCCCGATTTGCAAAGTGGTGGCTATATAAATCAGTATAATAAATAAAGGGATGTTAAAAATGGGTTGTCTGATACCTGAAAAGGTTAGAAGATCCTGACCAAGCCTAAGGACAACAGTTGTGTTGATTGTCAGTCCTATGCTTGCTGCCCAGATTCATAATTTGTGAGTTGGGCAGGTAGATAGGTAGGTAGGTAGATATGTATAGATATAGATAATAAATGAAATGGGGCTTTTCTACCATCTGTTTTTCTTTCAAAATATTACATTGCCCTATAAAGCTACATTACATAATCAAGATGATCAGATAATGGGCATATGCATGTAAGTTGCCCCACCGTTCTACAATGTGTATCAATTATGTCCTATTCTGAGAATTTAAAGGTTAGGGCCTTAACAATGGGTTCTTTCTTCCCATCAGGCATACACCAGTGTCACTAAGGCCCCGTTGCAACTGCGGGAAAACCATGATCTTGCCAAGGTGATGAACCTCATTGTCTTTCATACTAAGATGCTAGACTCTGTGGAAGAGCTCATAGTGGAGACATCCGATCTCTCCTTCTTTGGGTATGTATGTAGGACAGCAGAAGACAATGCTGACTGTACAACAGATTTGGGGCATGCAGATTGCGATGGCAGAGTAGATCCAGTGGGTTTTAATATTTCAAGTTCAGTGTTATCTGATTTAGTCTTTGAAAGTTTATTTTGAGAAAGTTAGAGTTTTGAAAAGGAAGGCTGGGGCAGAACTTCCACAGAGGCACGATCTTTTAAGTGATAGAAATGAGATGCCAATCCACAGCAACATTCTGATGGCAGTGCAAATTCTCACCCACCCATTGGTTCAAGGTGATGAGCAGGTCATACCTGACTGCACATGTATGTGTGTGTGCACCTTCCAGTCAGTGTTGACTTCTGGCTACTGCCTGGACTGGTCTTTGCAGTTTTCTTGGCAACATTTCGGAAGTGGTTTGGCCTTGTCTCCTTCTACAACTGAGTGAGGGGGGTTGGCCCAAGGTCATCCAGCTGGCTAAGGTGAGCCACCTAAGGTAAGATTAGAACTCACAGCCTCCTGGTTTCTAGCTTAATGCTTTAACCATTGCACCAAACTGGCTCTCTTACTCAAAACTCCTTAAAACCGATTGTATGCAGATAATTGCTGGGGAAGCTTAAAGAACAGGGGTTTATATTCTTGCTGGACAGTGGCTGAGTCTGGCCTAGGTTTGTAATCAGAGGAATCATGAACAAAGCTACCAATGAGAGGATTTTGTTTGTAGCAGCAGCCCATCTACGCAGCACTTTTCTTCAGGAGTGATCTCCATACCGGATTCATTTTTAAGCCTTTGACACTCTTCAATTCTTTAACAGTTAAGCAGGGGTAGGGTTGTGTGTTTTTGTTTTAGGTGTTATTCGTAACTTGTTATTATATTTTTGTTTTTATGCCAAACTACATAAATGCTTTGCGGGAGAGAAGTGGATAAACATTTCTTAAATAAAAAGTCAGGAAAGCACCATCTGTTGCCAATTGCCTTGATGGGCATTTTATTCAAATTACTCTTTAAAAAAACACACCAAACAAACCCATTAAATAAAAATACAAGAAAGAGTGCTTTCTGCAGGCCATATCATTGGGAGCATTGTCTTTTTTAGTAATTGTACACAGTATCCATCATAGGATTCATTAGAAGAATGAATGGAAAAGGAACATGTGCCTTGAGGTTGCTTGCTTCCACTTGTGTGAGCTTCTTCAGTTTCTATCTCTTTGACAGTTTCCACGTGCGCCATTTGGAGAAGTTATTTGCCTCCTCCTTAGAGGAACCATCCATGTTGCGTTATGTCATTATCTTCCCACTTCTGTGTGCTGATTTCAGTAATGCGATCGATCCAATGTGCCCTGAGGAGGTGTGTACATTTTTGACTCATGAGAAAAAGAAAGACAAACAGCTGGATTGAGAGGTTCTTACCAGCCTATATAAACTTGCTTTTTATGCCATTTCTTATAATTTCTATTGGCCTATCTGGTTTTAAAAAGTAATGTTCTGTACATATTGTATGTTCAATTACATAAGTAGAGAAAAAAGCTTTTTATCTTGTCTACAATGCATACACAAACCAGAAAGTTCCAGATATTTTATCTTAACTATATATATGATTTAAGAAGCTATGCAAATGGCAGTCTTTTGAAGAGTATGTAGTACGGAGAAGTAAGATAGCAGAGGTGGTTAACTGTGGTTTTAATATTATTATTATTATTGTTGTTGTTGCTGCTGCTGCTGGGCCTGTTTTTATTACAGTAAGCATTAAATTCTTATGAATAGACAAGGTATCAAGGGCTTGACAAACACATAATTTTTAACTTTTGGAGATGAGCACATAATTTAAGATATGAACCTTATCATATGCACTAGGAATCAAGCCCAGTGAGGACCATGAAGCCTATTTTTTAATGAACAAATGCTATTTTCACTTACCCAAGGAGCTGATCACAATCGTAATACACAAGCCGTGTAGTGAACTGAGGTGATTTTTGCTTTCTATTCCAGTATCCACATCTGCGCACCTGTGCCTTGGCCATATGCAACAACTTCCTGGAGGAGATTGCAAAGCAGACTTCGACCTGCATCCTTGATGCTTGTGCTGAACACTGTAATCTGAACGAGCAAGTGAGTAATCCAACTCCATATGGGATGCTGAGGACCAGACACCATAGGTAAACCATGTACAAGGACTCCAAGAAGGCATAATAATCTGCAAGATGAAAAAAAATCCATCTGAGAAAGATGGAATTTTGGAATAATACTGTAGATTCTATAAATTCTGATCCTTTGAACGTAAGATTAAAGCATGTGTTTTTTGTAACACACTAGACATCATGTGCATTTCTCTGGTCACTTCCTGGTAGAGCCGAGGAACAGAAATTATGAATGGGCTGGATAGGCAAATGAATGGGGCTGTGAAGGGCATGTGCTAAATTCTTAGTATAAAACAAAAAGAGTTGGACGCACTCCAATAAAGAAGAATAGTTGTAGCTCAGGGTTAAAATGAGGGGTCCTTGGTGCTCTCTAAGCTTGGTTGTTTTCTTGTGGACAAACCAGGTAACATCGTCAGTACTAGTAATCATCAGTGATATTACCTAGTTAGTTTAGGTAATAAAATGTCTGCAAGACAACAACCAAGCTTCGAGAGCACCAAGGACCCCTCTCACATTTGATTGACAAAAACACTTGGATTCTCCTTGTGGTCAACTAAGCCTTAGATGTCAGCTGGGTTTCCCTGAAGATTGAGTCACCATGTTGCTGGTTACACCGAAGCATTTTGGGGGGATGGTTGATGGGACAAAGCAAATGATTAATACTTGGATTACCAAAGCTTCACATAGTTGACTGATAGCCATGGTTGCCTTGATTTTATTAATTGGTTTTCCACGCTGGTAGGAGAAAAGCTTCTTCTTGATTTCTCAGAAATCCACAGCCAATCATTCCATATGCCCTAACCCTTTATCTTTGTCTTATCTCCCAGCTCTTACCCAAGCACTGTGCACCCACCATCAGCAAGGCCCGAACCAAAAGGGTTCAGAAAAAAACTTCCAAAAAGTTAGAACCAGAAAGGGATAAACCTGGAGCAGAAAGTATTCGGAAGGACCGCAGTCTGGTCACAAAGTAAGATCTTAACAGTCAAATTGTTTATATTTCTTAAACTGATTACCTTTTAGGTAACTTTGAATCTGATGGTTCTGTTATAAGAGACCATATACTGGTAGATACCCTGAGATGTTAATTTAATCCTGAATATATCCTAATACATAACTCTGAATTAATATTATCATAATAAATGTAGCTAATATAATCCTGAATATAATCCTAATATATCCTGAAACATTTTTCATGATGATGAAATAAAGATGATCTAGTGTTTTCAAGATCGCATGTGCTACTTCAGAACTAAGTTTATTCTCTATTTTGTTTGTAAGTATGTGTAATCGGAACCAAAGTAGATATGATGATGGAGATATACCGTATTTTTCGGAGTATAAAATACACCTTTTTTCCTCAAAAAAGAGGCTGAAAATCTGGGTGTGTTTTATACATCGAATTCAGTATTTTTTGCCTCCCGAAGCCCCGTCCTCTTCACCAAAATGGCCGTGCATAGCCTTATGGAGGCTTTCAGAGAGCTCCTGGGGGCTGGGAGGGCCCCCCTCCCAGCCCTCAGCAGCACTCTATAAGCCTCCATAAGGCTATGCATGCATTTTTTTGGACAAAAAACAGGCCCGGTTTTTGCTCTTTTTTGCCCCCCCCCCAGCACTCTGCAAGCCCCCCCAAGGCTATTCATGTCTTTTATTTGGAAAAAAAAACGGGCCGTTTTTCTGAGGTTTGCAGAGTGCAAAAACTCCCCCCCCCCCCTATTGGAAAGCTCTTTAACTGATGAGAATTACATTGATCAAGTACTGTGCCAGCAGAAACAAAATCTTAAAGTTTGTCAGCGATTTCCTTCTCCAGCACATGGATAAATACACCTGGAAACATCTACCTACCAAGTACTCTCTCTCTCCTTACTTACCTACTGTATTTCTCTCTCTCTCTCTCTCCTTCTATCTACCTATCTACCTACCTACTCCCTCTCCCTACCTATCTACTGCATTTCTCTCTTTCTATTTCCCTCTCTATCCCTCTACCTACCTACCTACCTACCTACCTACCTACCTACCTACCTACACACACACTCTCTCTACCTACCTACCTACCTACCTACCTACCTACCTACCTACCTACCTACTCTCTCTCTCCCTACCCATCTACTGTATTTCTCTCTCTCTCTATCCCTCTATCTACCTACCTACCTTCCTTATCTACCTACTCTCTCTCTCCCTCCCTATCTACTGTATTTTTCTCTCTCTCTCTTTCTATTTCTCTCTCTCTATCCCTTTACCTACACACTCTCTCTCCCTACCTACCTACTGTATTTCTCTCTCTCTCTCTCTCTCTCCCTCTTTTCTCTCTCTCTCTCTCTATCCCTTTATCTACCTACCTACCTACCTATCTAACTACTCTCTCTCTCTCTCTCTGTCTCTCTCTACCTACCTACCTACCTACCTACCTACCTACCGTATTTCTCTTTCTTTCTCTCCCTCTCTATCCCTCTATCTAACTACCTACTTTTTTTAAAAAATTGCCTCTTCAAAACCTTGGTGCGTCTTATACTCTGGTGCGTCTTATACTCCGGTGCGTCTTATACTCCAGTGCGTCTTATACTCTGAAAAATATGGTACTTCTTCATGGGAAAGGAGGTGACTGTATATTTTTATGCTTTGAAGGGTGAGATACGAGACATTTTATAATGTACAGGAGAGATTGGATATGCCTTTCCTAATGGAATGGAACTATAATTGGGGCTGCAAATAATCGTGAATCAGGGTCTGAGGATTCCAGCTTCATTGGTACAAAAGAGCACAAGGAATACAAAAAGCAACACAGATGGAAAGGAGCGTACAGTAGAGATATCAACATCCAAGATACATAAAAGATATTTCCTATTTACAAGAACTCCTAATACAATAAGATGAGGGTAGATCAGCATTCCAGTTATTTATCAAGTCAGAAGGCTAAAAGAATTAATGGAATAACTAAAGAAATAAAGCAGGCAAGAGAAGAAGCGTTAGCTTTTACTTTACTTTACTTTTATTTAGATTTTTATACCGCCCCCTCTCCCCAAAGGGACTCGGGGCGGTGTACAGTCAAATAAAAACACATCAATAAATAGAAAATACAAACACAAAGAGGAGGCAATAAGAAACTGTACATATCTGCAGTAAAGTAGTTAAAAGCAATATTTAAATACCCTAAAAATACCCAATTAAAATATCTGCCAGGAGGTAGAATAAAACTATAAATGGGCCAGGCCAGCTAAACGGAACAGGTGAGTCTTCAGTTTTTGTCGAAAGGAGCGGAAGTCGGTGGTGGTTCTGATATCGGGGGGGAGGTCATTCCAGAGGGTTGGGCCCATCACAGAGAAGGCTCTACTCCTAGGTGCTGCCCGTTGGCATTGCTTAGTGGACGGCACCCTAGGTCAGTGATGGCAAACCTTTTCGGCACAGAGTGCCCAAACCGGAATGAGCGTGCATGCACATGCATGTGTCCATGCCGGAGCACCGGAAACCCAAAGACCAGCTGGCCAGTCCTCACTTGCCTGGTTTTTGGCAGTTTTCAGGCCGCTTTTCAGGCAAAAAACACCCCTGAAAACGGCCTGTTTTCCGGCCATTTTTCAAGCCGTTTTCGGCCGTTTTCCAGTGCTCTGGCACCCACAAAGACCAGCTGGCCAGTGTGCATGTGCACACAGGAAACCAGAAGAGCAGGTGGTGATGGCATGCGTGCCCACAGAGAGGGCTCTGCATGCCACCTCTGGCACGTGTGTCATGGGTTCGCCATCACGGGTCTAGGATATAACCAAGTCTGGACAATGACACAATGCCTATCAGATTAATACAATACAATACAATAGCAGAGTTGGAGTCTTCTAGTCCAACCCTCTGCCTAGGCAGGAAACCCTATACCTTTTCAGAAAAATGGCTATCCAACATCTTCTTAAAGACCTCCAGTGTTGGGGCATTCACAACTTCTGGAGGCAAGATTGGAAGAGATCAATCAACATTGGTACCCTAACCCTAACGAACGCCCCTCCCCACCCCAGCTAAAAGAAAAAGAAAAAGAGACTTTACAGAGCAGACTATCACACCTTGTTTTTAATTTCATATGCTAGCCAAAATAATGCTTAGGATCTTCCAGAGCCGATTACGGCTCTACATGCCAGATGTTCAAGCTGGCTTTAGAAAAAGGCTGAGCAATAAGAATGCTATTGCCAATGCACACCGGATAATTAAGTAAACCAAAGAATATATATTTTAAAAAATCAGCATCTGCTCCATTGACTATCAAAAGCTTTTGATTGTGTTGATCGCATCAAGCTGTGCAATGTGCTTAGAAGAATGGGAAGCCCACACTTCCCCTTTGAAACCTATATAAAGATCAGGAAGGCATAGTACAGACAAAACATTGGTAAAGCTGTGTGGCAAGGCTGTATATTCTTCCCTTATTTATTAAAGGAAGCTGGACTGGAAAAAGATGAATGCATTTTAAAATTGGAGGAAGATCAATAACTTGCACTTTGCTGATGGCACTACCCCGATAGCTTAAAATATAAAGGAACTGCAAGTTCAAGTAATAAAAATAAAGTAATAAAAATCTAGATGCACAGTGAAAATGCACATGGGCCAGAAATTAAGGTAAACAACACCAAACTAATGGCAATGGTAGAATACCAGCCATAGAACTGACAATGAAGACATCAGGGTGGTAGCTAGCTTCAGCCTTTTAGGATCAACCATCCTAAGGGAACAAGCATTCAAGAAATACATCACAGATTAGTACTTGGTAGGGGAGCCATACAGATCTTGGAAAAGATATTCAATCCTGGAAAACTCAGATGCAAGAGGTCTACATGCCTAGAAAGCTCAGAATAGTGCAAGCCACGTAACTCTCTGTGACACTCTATAGATGTGAAAGCTGGATTTTGAAGAAGTAGGAGAGAAAGAATACCAGGCAGTTTGGAACTTTGCCATTGGAGAAGACTCCTGAGAGTAGCATGGACAACCAAGAAAAGTAGCATGGACAACCAAGAAAACCAAAGAATTGATCATTGATCAATTGAACAAATCAACTCAGAGTTCGAAGGGTCCTACTTACGATACCCTTTGAAAGACCTTGAGAAAGGCCTATAGCTAGGAAAAGTAGAAGGGAAGGGAGGTAGAGGATGACCAGCGGCAAATTGGGTAAAGTCAGTTACATTGGCTATGAGTGTATGTTGCAAGACTTGAAGGACTCGGTTAGAAATAAGACCATCATAAATCAAATCTGTGTGGCTGCTAGGGGTTACCACTGACTTGATGGCATGTAATCAATCAATCGGTCAATCAATCAATACCATACAAGGGAAAAGAAACTTTTATTTCTAAAATATAAAAGCAACAAAATTAACAGAGGAAAAAAATATAACAATTCCTTGTGTGGCACCTTTTGACAACTCCTTAAAACAACGGCACCTTTTTGTGGATCGCATAGCTGTCCGCTGCAGCTGCAGGTACCATAATCCCAATCCAATGCAAGTCACATTTGCAGTTTATGAATTGCTACAGGTGAGCCTGCACAGGTTCTGAAATACCTTTTTTTCTCTTTGAACCTGGAACTGCGCACAGATGTTCTGTTTAGATCTGCTAGCTACCCAGGATAGATAGTATGATTAAGAATACATAAAATACATTGTGGAAGCATCTAGGAGCAGGCTTAGTGGAAGAAGAAATAAATTTTCTCGAGATCTTACTAATATTCCCAAAGTGTATTGGACTCAAAGTGGTATTTTCTAAACTTGGGTTAACCCAAGCTTTCCAGAGATCTTTACTTTCTTTTCTCTGCCCTTCCCTGGGGTCTAGGATTGTTCGCCTCACACCCTTCGCCACCCCTTGTTCAGCCCCAGGGTTTTGCCCCCAGTCATTAACCTCTACCATTGGTCCTCTGCTGAAACGGCCCTAGCTGTTCGCCCTGGGCAATTGGCCCCAGTCTCTTTAGTCCCAGACCCTTCGTCAAGGAACCCTGGGGTGGCGAAGGGTACGAGGTGAACAGTCCCATTCCGCCTTCCCTGCATCTTGTCAGGAATATTTTGAGAAATGCCTTCTATATTATAAAAACTCTGATCCATTCTGTATCTTTTTTCTTTTCTTTTCCCAGTCTAGACAAGTTGTACCTGACCCTGTCTGAGCTTTGCTGGAGCATAAATCAAGCAGACAGCATTGTTGTCTTTGAGCATATAGTAACTCCAGTGGAGTACCTCAGTAGCCAGCTGGAGATCCGACTCAGCAGGTACAGGAAGTAATGGGATATTGTTGCCACGTGGGTAGAGTGTTCTAGCAGTGAGCACCATAGTGGAGGTGTCAGCTATACCCTTTTGCATGTTATTTTGAAGAATGGAAAAGTGTGTGTGTGTGTGTGTGTGTGTGTGTGTGTGTGTGTGTGTGTGTGTAGATGATAGTATGGATCCCATTCCTGAATTTCTCTCAATTCAATGACTTGAGCATGATCTGGCTCCCTTCGATCTAAATAACTCTCCCATGGATGTAATTCCTGGCATGCCTATGAATTAAATGGCTGGATTTGTTAGGGTGCCCAAATCTGCATTGCAAAAAATCCAGGCATCTGCTAGATGGATGCATTAAGATTTCTCTACAACATTTGTTTGCATGTTGTGTTAAACCCTAATCTGGTGTGTTTGTTTCAAAGTCTTTTAAAGACTCTGAACGACCTAGGGCAAATTAGCAATGAAAACAAGGTAAATGTTTTACAATATTTCTTTTGTTTGTCAGCAGTCAAGCGTACTGGAGCATGTAGGGAGACTCAGTACTGAATTCTTGAAATGATACCTTAACTGAATATGGTGTAAAATACTGTTCATGTAGTCATTTAGATATTAATCTATAGTTTAGTAGGGAGCTTGCCATATATGGGTCAGGTGTACTAAATGCTTGCTAAAAGTCCTGAACCCAGTTAATTATGCTTTAAATCAGTGTTTCTCAAACTTGGCGACTTTAAGTCCTGTGGACTTCAACTCCCAGAATCCCCCAGCCAGCATAGCTGGCTGGGGAATTCTGGGAGTTGAAGTCCACAGGACTTAAAGTCGCCAAGTTTGAGAAACACTGCTTTAAATTAATGGTTAAACCAGTGTCTTAGAATGTTGTACGCTTCTTTAACTACGGTATACAATATTGCCTTCTTGCAAAACTTTTTTTTTATAAAAAAAACCTACCTCTTTAACAAAGGTTATTTTCCAGGCTGACTCAGCCTTCCATCCTTCCGAGGTGGGTAAAATGAGGACCCAGATTGTTGGGGGCAAGAGGCTGACTCTGTAAAACCACTTAGAGAGGGCTGTAAAACACGGTGAAGTGGTATATAAGTCTAAGCGTTATTGCTGTTATCTTAGTTTGTGGAACAATGCTAGACCTCCTCTTTTGGTCTTGCACTGATAAATTCCTTAATGGTTTTCCAGCAAAGGCTGGCATGGCAGCTGGTTTTGGCCATCAATCCAGAGAAGAGAGCTTTTGCTATGTACCATCTAATCCAAATGATGTTTCTGCCTGGAACTTCAGGCTGGTTTTTGCTCCTTCTGTAGCTCTTTTAAAGAGTGGCGCTGCATCTGCTTTGCCATCTGTTAGCTCACTCTATTCTTATCAGAAATATACAGTGGGAAACAATTGTTTTGTTTTGACACCAAGCTTTTTTATTTAGATAATTATTTTGAATCGCTTTTGTTTTAGATACTACAAATAACAGCATATTGTATTTATGCTTTCATTTAGTCTTGCTTTGAGGTGAGCCCCCTCAGTTTAAATTAAAGTGTATTGATAGACATAGCAGACAACAATAAAATGCCACTTGGAAGCTTATGTGGACCCAATTAATAAAAATGACCTGCAAGGGTTTCAGTCCCAGAACTGAACTTGCTAGGTCATGAAAATGCACTAAATATCTGATCATTGTGAAGAGGAGCTAAGTTAACTTGTGCAGGGCAGTCAGTAATGCAAAGGAGATGAACCAGAGCCCCATAAGCCACAGCATCCATACCTTGTTGTTATTCCTAAATATGGTTTGTTCAGCCAGATGATTTAAGTTTTCTTTGGTAGCTAATATTTAAAACTGCTGATATTTTTTTCCTTGCTGTTACCCCACTCGTCTCTTCACAAGCAAATATCTAATCTAGTTCCAAATGTACTATCAGGCCTGGCTTGAGTTCCTTGGACCCATTTATTTGCTCTTTGTTTGAGGCATTCTAAGCTATATAACAGACTTAAGGGTGTAAAGGGACGTGGTGGCTTAGTAGCTAAGACGCTGAGCTTGTCGATCAAAAAAGTTGGCAGTTCGGTGGTTCGAATCCCTAGTGCCGCATAACGGAATGAGTCCCATTACTTGTCCCAGCTTCTACCAGCCTAGCAGTTCAAAAGCATGTAAAAATGCAAGTAGAAAAAATAGGGACCATCTTTGGTGGGAAGGTAACAGCGTTCCGTGCACCTTCAGCATTTAGTCATGGCAGCCACATGACTACGGAGACGTCTTTGGACAGCGCTGGCTCTTTGGCTTTGAAACGGAGATAAGCACCGCCCCCTAGAGTCGGGAACGACTAGCACATATGTGCGAGGGGAACCTTTACCTTAAAGAGTGTAAAGAGGTAGCTGTACCAGTTGGCTTGGGACTCGAGTGAGGGATCAGTGCAATGAAGATGGTTAATTGAGTAATAATAGATCGCCCCTCCCCCTCCCCCACTCCATTCCCTGCCTTCCTCATCTGTTTTTTGTTTTAATGTTTGTTTTTAACTTTTATGTTTTGGATTTTATGTATCTGTAAGCTGCCCAGTGTTACCCTATGGTAAGATGGGTGGCCCATAAATTTTATAAATAAAATAAAAAATAAATTAAATTAAATTAAAAATATTATACTGCAGACTAGTGACTTGAGGTTTGCAAGTTGATATGTGTGGGGTTTCTTTTTATTGTTTGTCCTTGTTTTCCCCATCTTGCCCATAGGTGTTTGGCGCGACTGGTAAAACCAAACCCAACTTCTCCAGAGATAGTGCGTCCCACAGAAGTATTATCAGGCGTGCAGGCCTATGCTGCTTTCCTGGTGTCCCTGATGCATCGTGTAGGAGTGGATACTTCGCGCCTCCTCCGTGGAGTGCTCCTGCAGCACACCCAGCCACTGGATGCAAGCGGGGAGCCGACAATCACCACGCTCTATACCAACTGGTATGTGGCCGGGGCATAATGGTAACCTGCAGGGAGAAAATACTGCTGTATAACTGTAGGAGCCTGGACATAATTTGTCCCAAAGTCATTAAGGTCAGTTGTACTATCTCCTTGAAATTCCAAGAGTCAGCTCTGAAATATCTGAGATACTCATTAAAAAAATTCTTCTTGAGACTATAGACTACATTGAGGGACGTCTATGTTGAAAATCAGACACTATTTTCAGGTATGGATGAACTGTTCCTTCTTTCCGTTAGTACATTCTTATAGAAATAATAGTATGATTGTGAGACAAAGTTGTCTTAGGAAGACTTTCTTGCTAGTAAGATTTCCTGGATCTGTCATTTCCTCTTTCCACATAGCTGCCTTGTAACATGTTTAAGAAAGTTATACTTAGTTGTTCTTAGATGGAATAGATTATCTTGGCATTTCTTCCCAGGTATCTGGAGTCACTTCTACGCCAGGCAAGCATGGGATCCATTGTCCTTTCACCTTTAATGCAAGCCTTTGTCAGTGTCCCCAAAGAAGGGGAACAGATCTTCAGTGCTGAAGAATTTTCTGATGTCCTGGGTAGGTGTCAAAATGCCTAGACAGAACCATTCAGAATTGAGTTACAATTGGGTTACATTATTTGAATTGAATCCCTAGTATTAGTAAATGAGCTGATCGGTTTGAATTGTATTGCCCATTTGAAGTTTTGACATTCCCACCAAGCCTAGCTTGGCTCAGGCACATTTTGAGCATGTGAATTGCAGCTGAGGTTTAAATCTGAAGATGTAGCAAATTGTATGAAGCAGAGAGTAATGGAGTAATCTTCAGTATTGGAAGAGGAGGAGGAACTTCCATATTGTTCATAAGCAAAATACATGAACCAGCAATTGAGTTTAGTATTAAAGTAATTCAGAACCAAGGCAGAATCAACACAGGGAACCTTAACTTCCAGCCATCCTTAACATCCAAACAAGCAATATACAAAGATTAAAAATAAAATCCTGGCCTTGAATATAAGATCTTAAAGGCACAACTTAAAACGAGACAGAAACACATGCTTTGTGCAGTTCCTACTTAGAATGTTTAGTATGTCATAGAGTTTGGATCTTAGAACAATGGACGTTTTGCACTTGTCTCTCTCGCTGACCTCAGCAGTGGCAGTTAGTAACAGGGAAATGTCCCAAAGATGCTTTTTCAGAAGGCAACTGGACTTTCCTGTCTTTTCTTTGAAGACGTTTCACTTCTCATCCAAGAAGATTCTTCAACTCTGACGGGATAGTGGGGAATGGAAGGATTTATACCCCTTGCAAACAGCTGGTAATCTGCATCCTTTTAGAGGGTCCTTGAAGCACTTGGAGGTTTATCTGTGTCCTCAGGGTCACCTGAGTAGCGCTCCTGGTTCCTGTAGTTTGCAATTTTTTCCTCTGGAAATCCATTCCTACTCCCACACAGACATCTAGCAGGGAACAGGCTCTTGGCTGTTTCTCAACCAGTTAGAAGACGGGGGTGAACTTGAGACATCATAACAAATGGAGATAAAACTCTGCCTACTAAAGTCAAAGTGGATAAATGTCGGCCCATGGACCCTCTGTATCCTTCCTGGTCTTTTTCTGAATATCTCTGAAGCTTTCCAAGACTCTACCACTAATTCCTGGCACAAAAGTAAATATAAATGTATGACAAACATCCACTAAATGTAAGGTAATTATCTCAGCAACTCTCTCCATCCCAGACAAGCATATTGAAAATTCTGATCTTAGTCTTTTGAGTGAGTTGTATCACGAGTGCCAGGTAATCTTGGCTATTGCTATTTTCTTTTTAAAAAAGGCCACCAATATGTTAAATGAGAAGACTGAAATCTCTGTTGCAATTTCTATAATCAGAAGAGGATGAACCAACATCTGATGTCTCCTTTTCCCTGATGTCTCCAGGAGAAAGAAATCAAAAGATTGACCCTGCCGTGGCTGTTTAGGTATGCATACTGTACTATTGTACCATAATAAAAATTAATTCCTTTTGGTTTCCTTGCAGAAATGAGAGCATTGGCTGAACTCCTTGGTCCTTATGGAATGAAGTTCCTAAGTGATAACCTCATGTGGCATGTCACCTCACAGATGGTGGAGCTAAAGGTATAAAGCTCAGTTGAGAGTGGAACAGATTGGAATCAGCTATTTTCTTACTTATTCTGGGCTTATGAAACCATAATATAATTTATTTGGTTTGAGCAGAGGTTTTTTTTGTGAGTCCCCTGCCATTCCTCATGGTGAAGTACAGTATATTAAGTGAGCTGACTGGTCTAGTTAGTCAACAGTGGCTTACTGCCTTTTGGATTAGAAGAAAAGGCACTGAGCAGAAGGTCTGGTTCTAGAAATTCTGCTAAGTTTCTCAGGGAGAGGTTTGAAGATTGGCATATGGCTATTTCTCAAAGCAAACTGAGAAGCAGGCTGCTCAAGATAAATTTTGTACAATCTCCAGAGTCGTCATACAATATCACCAAGTTTCATTCTTTCCAGAAACTTGTGACTGAGAATATGGATATTTTGGTTCAGATCAGATCCAACTACTGCCATCCAGAGCAGATGGCAACGCTAATGCCCCGCCTATCAGGTAATGGTTCTGTACTTGTTCTTCCCTTCCTCAAGTATTCAGTCGTTGGTGAGACTAATAGAGAATTCAGGGTTTATTTATTTTCTGGTTTTTAAAAGAAAACAGAGAGAAATCACAACTAAAGAAGTCAAATCTGTTTTGACTCTGGACTTTATTACTTACTTTTAAATGTATGTTTTCAGACCACATCTTAGCATGGATGATACTATGTCTCATTTATCACTTTGATAATTCCAATATTTTAGAGATAATAAATTCATTAGGTTTGACTCATCTTTCCCCAAGAGCTCAGGATAGTGAGCATGACATTCCCACCACAAACTTTTTCTCACAAGAATTCTGTGGCATAATGTGAGCTGAGAGATCATGAACCCCCCTCAAGTTACTTGGGAAGGTTTTATAGCTAAATGTGGACTTGAAAATGGATTTTCCTTTTTCTATAGCAGGGTTGTCAAACTCAAGGCCCGGGGGCTGGATCTGGCCCGCAGGGCTGCCCTGGAAACAGCAAAGGACTGGCCTGCGGTGCTTCTGCCAGCTCACTCGGGCCACCACAGGCGCCCCCGACATGAGTGACATTGAGCTGGCCACGCCCACCCGGCCCCAGGAGGTCAAACACAACCCTGATGAAATCGAGTTTGACCCACCTGTTCTGTAACAGAATTCACCAAACTCTTTAGTAAAGCAGAGTGGAAATTGGGTGTGGGGACAGAGCAAATTATGATGGCATAGTTTTGTCAGACGTTACAGCACATTAGGACAGCTATTTGGATATATCCTGAGACTAGCTAATAGGTTGGGGTGGGGTGGGGGGATGTGGAAGGAATGGAATGGAATAGAATATTATATTGCCAAACTTCTGTGCAGAGTTCCGCAAAAGTGGTTTCAGATTCTAAATATATCTGACATCATTAGAAACTTACTAGAAGATGCAGCCTTGTAAAAGCTCCTGTTGTTCTAGACACTGGTTTTAAATATTGCAACCTTGTTGTGCTCTCACTCTAAAACTGTTTAGACCAGGGGTCTCCAACCTTGGCAACTTTAAGCCTGGCAGACTTCAAGTCTGCCAGGCTTAAAGTTGCTAAACCCCTGGTTTAAACTATCTTGGCTTTCATAGAAGTAACTCAACAACTTCTGTTGATGTTGAATAGTTTGTCCCATTTGGATGCCTTCTAAAGGTATTTATGGAAGGACCATCGTTCCCAACTGGTGTGTCCTATGATAAGCTGGGTGATAGGGATAATGGACATTGTACTTCAAATACAATCACACCCAACAGCTTGGGATAAGTAAAGGTCTTGTGGCTCCTGGAAAATTGTGTCTAATCACAATCTCTTCTGTCCAGGCATAGATAACGTTCTAAAAAGGATGACAATTATTGGGGAAATTCTGTGGTTCCGGTCAATGGCACAGGAGGGGCTTCAAGGGGTAAGTGGTGGGAACCTGATACACAAAGCTACAAACAACGGCTTGCTCCTTTGCTTTGTTTTTGGGTGGAAGGAAGGCAATTAAGCAGGAGCTTGTAAGCAAAAAGGGTAGATCCCATTTGTTGCCTCACCTCTTGCATTCTAACATGAACAGGTGTTCACCAATCGTTGCCCTTTCCTGATGGGACCCATTCAGTATCTGAAAGAATTTGTCAACCCTGAGATGGATATAAAGGTAAAATTGTCAATGCTTTTCTTTTTCTTCTTGTATGAAGCCTGTGGCCAGGTGGGTCCATTCCCCGCTGCATTTTCTGAGTGCTATATTGACAACAGTACTGACTCTACCAGCACCATTGTCCTTGCTTTATCAGTATGCAGAGAAAATTGTGGAGGTGTAGGAGAGAACTGACTTTGCAAGTGCCTTTTATCAGTCATCCTAGAATGTGTACATCATGCTCACACAGACATCTGAAAGGGGACTTCCTACCCATGTGGAGTCTGCCGATTAAGTTTAAATGCTAATTTTACCTTTAAAAATGCCTTTAAAGATGTTACAGAGAATGCCAGCATCTTTAGCATTCATTCAATACATATCTTACAAAAGAGGTGGTGAATCTCTTAGCATAGATTAGATATGGACAGCATTTGATGGGTTGGGAGCTGGAATTGCCAGCACAGTGGTGAAGATTGTTAATCTGTGGACCACAGGTAGCCAACCAGCACCTCAAGTTCACCTTCCCTGTGTCAGAATGCCTTCTGGGAGCCCGCTTCAGTTTTTCAAAATACAGGGTGTCTTAAGGTTAGGCATCGTAACATTCTGGGAAGCCCCAATTTTAAAATCCCCCAAACACTGAAATGGGCTGTGATTTTCCCCCCCTAGTGATTGTGAATCAAGAACAGAAAATAGGGTAGCCTACTCTTTCTATGACTTCTTGAGAGCAGTTCCTGTATATTTCTGGGAGGTTAAAAGCCTGAATTACAACTCCCAACCCCTCAAACACTGTCCATAGTTCATCTAAAATAAAAGATTCACCAGCTCTTTTGTAAGGTATATATCAGTGATGGTGAACCTTTTTTTCCTTGGGTGCTGAAAGCCTGTGTGTGTGTGTGTGTGTGTGCGCGCTGACACTTATAATGCAATGCCCCCGCAGGCCCCACCCCCGTGCATGCACGCATGACCCCCATTTTGGTGCCCACCCCCCGTTTTTGGTCCCAGGAGGCTTCAGGGAGGCCTGCTAAATGGTGCTAGCAGGCCTCCCTGAAGCCACCTGGAACCAAAACAGGGCGTGGTGAGGGGAATCCCCACCCCACCCCTGCACATGCCACCAGAGACCTGTCTCCCAGCAGAGACCTGAAAATCAGCTGGCCGGTGGGAGGCGCACACACATGCGCAGTGGGGCTGACCTGAGCTATGGCTCGTGTGCCCGCAGAGATGTGTCTGCATGCCATAGGTTCACCGTCATGGGTATATATTGAACTAATGCTAAAGATATTGACGTTCTTTGTAATACCTTTAAAGGCATTTTTCAGCACAGTTCTGAAAGTGCCAAATGTAGGAACTTTATTATTTCAGGGTCCCAAATCTATATTCTCTACATATTTGCAATCATTGCATCAAAGAGCGGAAGAGATGGAGGAGTGTAGCCCACTGGCTAACATTCCTATATTAACTTTTAAGGCCCACCTTTCTATGTCTCTGTCCTCTTTCCTTTTCTCTCTCCATGCTGCTCTGTTAATGAGGCACCTCTTTCAGTAATAGTGTCTGCTATCTATTAAATGACTTTCTCCAGTTCAGTCTTAGTTGATGTTACGGCTGTAGTCATTGCATTTTTTAGCATCTTTGGAGCATCATTCTATCTTGACAGGTGATGTGCTGGTGCATATTCTATCTCACACACCTACACGTAGCAGGCACAATTGAGCAAATTGTCTCTGCTATCTATTAGATTAGATTTGTTAAGATTTTTATCCTGCCTTTATTACTTTATAAGTGACTCAGGGTGGCAAACATGCATATTTCCTCCTCCTCCTCCCCAACCCCACAACTATTCTGTGAGGTTGGGTTGAGAGATAGAAGGACTGGCTCCAAATGATCCAGCTGGCTTTCATGTCTGAGTTGGGACTAGAACTCACAGACACCTGGTTTCTAGGCCAGCATCTTCACCACTACACCCAGCTCCATTTGCTCTGCTTGACTTTTATTTTATAATCTTTCTAGGCAGTTGCAGGCTATGAGCGGAACATAAGCAGGGTCTTTTTCAATCTGGCATTTTACAATACAATACAATACAATACAATAGTAGAGTTGGAAGGGACCTTGGAGGTCTTCTAGTCCAACCCCCTGCCTAGGCAGGAAACCCTATACCGTTTCAGACGAATGGCTATCCAACATCTTCTTAAAGACTTCCACTGTTGGGGCTTTATTTTATTCTGATTGACAGCAACTCTCCAAAATCTTTAGCCATATTTGCTAAATATTGAGGGTGGTGGTGGTTATGTGTTATGGCTTCCTCCACTGTGAAATTTTAATTCGTAAGTCACCCGGGGGAACCATGTGTAAGTTGGACCAGCCTTATACATTTGTTTAATAGATAAATACAGAAATAGATCTGATTGGTTTTAACTGGACATGCCAGGGATTGAATCTTGGACCTTCTGTATGCAGAGCAGATGCACTTGTTGAGCAATGGTCATACATGAGCATTGTCTTCATGCTTTTATTGCCAGTGCTATTTGAGCCCCACATCAGTACTGTAGAAGGAGCTACATCAAAGCATTATTATATCTCTTGCTTAATCCCTTAACCCCCATTCCTGACTGAGATGGACTGAATGAACTGTTGTGCTACTAACTGTGCTTTTCCGTTACTTGGGGAGTTTGGCAGAAGTTCATCAGTGTCTCTGGAGAGCCTGCGGCTTGATCTGTTTTAATTAAAGGTGCCACGGAAGCAAATTTAGATCTTAATTTTGCCCTTTCCATGTGGGTATCCTTGGTTTCTTGTTACTCAGCTTGCCACTTCCTCCATTTTTTTTTCTATAAATCCCATCAGTTTTTGCAGCTTGTAAAGCAGAAAGTGAAACAGGCTTTCAGGTGCATTGGGACTTTCAGAATTCCCTCGGAAGACTCAGGGTTTTAAGTCAGTCTTCCCCAAACTTTGTTCCCAGCATCACAGTACAGGTAGTCCTCAACTTACAACAATTCTTTTAGTGACCGTTCGAAGTTACAGCAGAACTGAAAAAAGTGACTTATGACCATTTTTCACACTTATGACCGTTGCAGCATTCCCATGGTCACATGACGTTATGATGCTTGATGAATGGTTCATGCTTACGACTGTTGCAGTCATAAGTATGGGGTCCTGGGGTCACTTTCTGACAAGGAAAGTCAATGGGGAAGCCCGATTCACTAAACAGTGGTGTTACTAATTTAACAACTGCAGTGATTCACTTAACAAATGTGGCAAGAAAAGTCACAAAAAGGGGTTTAATTCACTTAACAAATGTCTCACTTAGCATCATAAATTCTGGCCTCAGTTGTGGTCGTAAGTCAAGAACTACCTGTATTCAGTGAGAACATGTCTATGGAGATTCTCAGTCATCCTGGTCATGGTTGTCACAAGGCAACTGGACTTTTGGGTTTTTCTTTGAAGATGTTTCACTTCTCATCTTTCAGAGCTGAAGAAGCTCCTTGGATGAGAAGCGAAACGTCTTCAGAAAAACCAGGAAGTCCAGTTGCCTGTTGAAAAAACATATTTGTGACAGTGAGATCATGGAAATTTGCACAGATGAAAGGATGGATCATTTGTAGCCTCAAGGCTTTAAGTATGGAGTACCAGATAGTTTTATACAATGAAAAGAAAATGTGACAAGAGAAATGCTAAAGTTAGGAATACAATTTCTGTAAGAAAGTATTCCGGAAGCTAGTACTTGCATGGAACAAAAATAGATAAGCTTTATTTTGGAAATATTAGGAAGCCTCAGCTACTTAAGTCTGTCTATAACTAAGAGCTTCTTGGATGCTATCCTCCAACATGTAGAAAGATTGGATCAGAAAAAGACCAGAAGTACAGAGATGAGAATCAAAAGAGAAAATTTAGCTGAGAGAGAGAGGGGGGGGAAAAAAGGATGAGAATCCTGAAAATATCTTTCTACACAATAGAAGCTATGTACCATAAACAGTTGCAATGTTCTTCTACTAAATGTCTTCACATCTATGGCCCTTAACAGACAACATATTTATAGTTATAGAAATCTGATGCCCGGAAAGTTGAATTTCAACCATAGGTACATTTGGAAATCTGCCTTATGTAATTCCCCAGAGTCTTCATCGACTGTGACTAATGAATGCAAATAGCATAGATTACTGTCATTTAGTAGTGGAATGTAAATAAAAAATATGCTATAAGCCCTGATATAGCAATAGCGCTAGTACTTAGACCAGGGATGGTGAACCTTTTTGTAAAGGCGTGCCAAAATTGTGTGTGTATGTGCAATAGCATGCACTTGTGTGCCCACACCCACAATACAATGCACCCTATGCACATGCACTACCCCCCGCGCACATGCATGCACAACCCCCCTCCCCATGCTGGGGGGAGTTTTCGCCCTCCCCAGGCTCTAGAGGCTTTCCTGAAGCCTGAGCAGGGCAAAAACGGAAGGCCGAAAATCAGCTGGCTGGTATGCACGTGTGTGCTGGAGCTGATGGCTCACTTGCCAGAAAATTTGGCTCCGCATGCCACTTGTGGCACACGTGCCATAGGTTTTCCATTACAGACTTAGACTTATATACTGCCTCACAGTGCTTTACAGCCTGCTCTAGGTGGTTTACAGCATCAGCATATGGCCATTAACAATCTGGGTCTTCCTTTTACCGACCTTGGAAGGATGAAAGGCTGAGTCAACCTTCAGCTGGTCAGGATCGAACTCCTGGCTCTGGGAAGAGTTAGCCTGCAATACTGCATTCTAACCCCTGCACCACCACCTCTTCTGGTATAAAAGCAAACTAACTACCGGTAATAAATAAATGGCAGGTAAAACAAACTAAAACAATATGTAAAATTCACTATTCTTTCTGTGTATGTAGTGTGGCTCTAGGCACATGATTACCTGGATAAAGCTTAAAATGGATGGAGTTGTGGAAGGGTTCTCTCAGTTACCAAAAATACTACCCGGCCAGGTCTCCTGTTCTTTGTTTTCTTGCGGTTGTGTTTCCTGGGAGCATGGTACTCTCTGCAATTGTTCTTAGCACTAAAAGTCTCCCCTGCCAAACCTTCACCCCTTCCCAATAAAAATTCTCACCCCATATTTTGATACATGGAACTAGCATTGTATAACTTAAAAATGAGCTATATTATATATGAGATACATGTATGCATGCCCCAATATAGCTCTGTGGTATTAATGGTGATTTTTAAGCATTGTGGCTTGATTTTCATTCTTACCATAATCCCCAAATGGGATTTCAAAACCAGGCAGAACCCCCACCCCCTAGCATTAATAGCTCAATAAAAGACCCACAATTATGAACAATCTAAATTGCAAAATAGAAAAAAATATTTTTCCCCTGAGTGGACCTGCGCAAGAAATGTTCACAATAATTGGAAGTGTTGCACGTAGAAGAACAAAATATGGAATAAAGTAAATCGTTTTCAGCTAAATCTCATGCTGTTATGGTTGTTGATGGAAAGGAACATCAGGAATATATATTTTAAAACTACGATTGTTCTTCTGAACCATTTGTCCATGTTCTTTTGCTTATTTTTATCCCGCCTTTTATTTTTACCAATAGCTCAAGGTGTCTGTGGAGATTCTCAGTCATCCAGGTCATAGTCATCTCAAGGTGCTTTTTTCCTTCTTCAAAAGGCCTTTTTTTTTTCCTTGAGGAAGGAGAAAAAAACATTTTGCTTCTCATCCAAGAAGCTTTATCAGTTCTGAAGGCAGGGGGCTGGAAGTATAGTTCTTCCTCAAGGAAAAAATAGTGCAGTTGCCTTTCAAATTAAAGCACCTTTTAGATAACACAAGGTGGCAAACAAACCTAATACTCCTTTTGTGTGCTGGCACAGAGGCTCCTGTGTTAGGAGATTATTCACAATGACACCATCTTTCATTTTGTGATTCAAAAGAATTCTGAAATTCAAGATCTGTCTGAATGTCATGGATTTTTTCCCTCTCCCTGTGCGCACTCCATTAAAGGCATATTCTGTGTTTGGGCCTAGTTCTACCAGCTAGGTCAGATATGGTATTAACTACGGTCCTGTTCTTGTCCCTCTGTTGCCTTGATAAGGACAGCCGCAGCAAGCAGAGTACACACGAAGAATGTAAATGATGAACCCGATTTAAATTCATAGCTCAGTTAATTAGTGCTGTTCTCTGCTTCCTACCTCTCCCCTCCCCCTGGCTGTATTAGACTTAATTGCAATCATTACCAGTAGCGGGGGTCCCTATGAATAAATAGAAGGGATCTTGACTTCCATCATTTCCAGCTAGTAAGTGCGAATATAGGAAGAAAGAAATTCGAACCGTTGAACATTTCTGCTGAATGACAAATGGAGACACACATCACAGGCTACGGGCAGCCACCCAGGAACAAGGGAAGCACAGGTGGAGAAATATCAGGATCAGAGTGCAGATTCTGCACTCCAGAGGCATTTCTAGGAATTGAATCAAGCCATTTTTATTTGTGCCAGGACTGATAACCAGGAGCCATGTTTAATACGGAGAGCCAGTTTGGTCTAGTGGATTAAGGCAACAGACTAGAAAACAGACCGTGAGTTCTAGTACCGCCTTAGCCATGAAGGCCACCTGGGTGACTTTGGGCCACTCTCTCTCAGTTCAACTCAACTCGAGTGAGCTCCCGTTACTTGTCCCAGCTTCTGCCAATCTAGCAGTTTGAAAGCATTTAAAAAATGCAAGTAGAAAAATAGGGACCACCTTTGGTGGGAAGATAACAGCGTTCCGTGCACCTTTGGCATTTAGTCATGCCGGCCACATGACCACAGAGATGTCTTTGGACAGCGCTGGCTCTTCAGCTTTGAAACGGAGATGAGCACTGCCCTCTAGAGTCAGGAACGACTAGCACATATGTGCAAGGGGAACCTTTACCTTGTGTGTGTGTGTGTGTGTGTGTGTGTATGTGTGTGTGTAAATAAAATTGCTCAAAGGAGCCACAAATCTCAGCATGGGACTGATTCCTTCTGGGAGTTATTTTGGAGGGAGGGCATGAGTGACTGTCTTTCTAAGAAAAACACTAAGGCTTTTTCAAGAGGTGAGTGTGTATCTGTACTTCCCCCCCAACATAAATAAATAAATAACAAAGTTATCAGGTAAACCTCCATGGTGACATCAAAAGGGCTTTGGATTGCCCTTTCCTTTTTAAAAAGGGCCAGGTGGAAGAAGCCTTTATGTTATGGATGGGGAATTTTCAGCCCACCCATCGGGCTTCACCCTTTCAAGTAGGACTGGATCCTCTTTAAATTGTCTCACTGGGAATTTCCAAAAATAATATTCATTGAAAAACATTAGGAAGTTATAATGAAAAGAATGTTAGTAATGATTAAGTATCTAACCCTATTTCAAACCATCATCTGACCGACCCAGATTGGATCCTGCAACATTTCCGGGGACACATATTTGCCTTCATTCGTGAGTTATAGAGTGTCCCTCTTTCCCTCCCAATCATTTCCCATTTTAAACTGTGCCAAGTTCATATTGAAGAGATGTGCATTTCAAGTGAGAATTCCTGTTAAAGAACAAACCAAATCGTGTATGACTTATGACCTCAGGAATCTTTTTTCACTCTTTCTTTCTCTGCACGTATGACTATTGTACTGCACTTGAATTTCCAGAGATCTAATTAATCTGAGATTTCTGCTGTGTATTTTGCTGACTGCTTCTACATATCTGCTTACTGGGTTCACTTCTGCAGCTGCGTCAATTGAAAAATTATCACTTGGCAGCCATTACATGGCTTTATCATGATGAAGTTACTGGCATATTTTTGCCTCTAGCTACCACAATGGCATTACAGCATTGTTGAAGTTTTTGGGAAAATGATTGACTGATTGATCTTACTTTCCTGAGTAATCTGCTTAGCTAAGTGTTGGTGCCCAGCCCAATCCATCTGGAAAGCCTTAATGCTCCTGTTATATCACTCTGCTCAGCTTTCCTGCAGCTCTGCTGCTATAGTTCTTTCAACTGTTTAGAAACATCACCCCTTCTCCAGGTTTCTTTTGGAGTTGCTTCTCTCCAAAGAGATGGGTAAATAGCAATAGCACTTAGACTTATACACCACTTCACAGTGCTTTACAGCCCTCTCTAAGTGGTTTTCAGAGTCAGCATATTGCTCCCAACAATCTGGGTCCCCATGTTACCCACCTCGGAAGGATGGAAGGCTGAGTCAACCTTGAGCCTGGTGAGACTCGAAAGCCATTACGGTAAGCTGCTCTTCCCTTTGAAGACTAAGTTGTTTCTGATCTCTTCTCCTTTCCCTGTTCTCATCCCTGTTGCTTTTTAAAGATATATATAAACAAAGAAAAAAGGGACGCAGTGACTCAGTGGCTAAGATGCTGAGCTTGTTGTTCAGAAAGGTCGGCAGTTCAGCGGTTCAAATCCCCAGTGCCGCATAACAGCTCCCGTTACTTGTCCCAGCTTCTGTCAAGCACGTAAAAAATGCAAGTAGAAAAAATAGGGACCACCTTTGGTGGGAAGGTAACAGCATTCCATGCACCTTTGGCATTTAGTCATGCCGGCCACATGACCATGGAGACGTCTTCGGACTGCGCTGGCTCTTTGGCTTTGAAATGGAGATGAGCACCACTTTCTAGAGTCGGGAACGACTAGCACATATGTGTGAGGGGAACCTTTACCTTTACCTATAAACAAAGAGCTCCAATAGCAGTGAAACCTGAACTGCTGCATTAATAATAATAAAAAAAAGCCGAGTCCCCAAATTCTGTTAAAAGCCATCCATGCATTTCTTCACTAACATGTCTTGGCTGATCCTTTCGAAAGGAAGTGGTGCCACTGAGTGGCACTGCCACCTATGCCTCCATCATGGAGTTTTGGGAAACTCTACAAGAGTGCTTGAGGCTGAAGAAGAAATAGAGGTGGTGATGGCAGTGATGCCAAAAGGGAAGGTCCCTAATTGAATTAACATAAAAATGAATAATTCTCCTCTACCCCCCAACCCCTCATCAAACCTTAGCTTAAAATGTTTCCCTAGTCAATTCCACTTGAATCTGAGCTTTTCACATTCCACACATTTCTCTTTTCACAATGCATATCATGACTTGAAATGAGGCGCAGATAATGTGCATAAATTATGCCATATGGGCTTTTCTGTCCTTGAAGTTCAGCACAGCACAGCACAACCACGGCTGCCATTTTTTCCTGCCATGTTCCCGTGAAGTTGCCTTCATCTCATCCACAGTCAATGAGCGAAACAGGCTTGATTCTCCCCTGGTGATGCCAATACTGTAGTATTTAGCGTTTTCTCTCTTCCTCTGGTGCTGATCAAAGGCGGCATGAAGATTCCAAGTCTGTTGGCCTTTGTTACTCATTATCTAGTCAGAGGACCTCAGTGGCTTGAAACAGAGGGAGTGGAGGTAGAATAAGGGAGCAGCAATGGGAGCAGAAAAATGTCATGCCAATAAGTGGTGAGCAATTGAAGTAGCAGTGGAGAAAGGCTCTGTGTCAAGCCATCTGTATCCCTCTGATTGGCTGCTTTGGTGATTTGTGGCCAAGGAATGGCTTAGAGATACAGGACAGTTCTGTTGTTGCAGAAAAGGCTGTAGCAATTGAATTGTGTGAGATTGGTTACAGGTAGATCTCCACTTATGAACATTCATTTAACGACTATTCAAAATTATGACATTGGCGAGAAAAGTGGCTTACAACCAGTCCTTGTATTTACAACCATAGCAACGTCCCTGCAGTCAGATTATCAAAATACAGGCGTTTGGCAACTGGCATGTAACTGGCATGATAGTTGCACTATCTGTGACCTTCCTAGACAGTTTCCAACAAGTGAAGTCAATGGAGAAAGCTGAATTCACTTAACAACCATGTGATTTGATTCACATGATTTGATTTCTGATTCTAAGTCACATGATTTGATTCCTCTGTCTTGCCTTCTGGTGCTTTGATTCCTAAGCCCCAGGAGGCAAGACAAGAAACAATGGATGGAAACTAATCAAGGAGAGAAGCAACCTGGAATTAAGGAGAAACGGTCTAGCAGCTAGGACAATAGTAATAGCAATAGCTCTTAAACTTATATACAGCTTCAGAGTGCTTTACAGCCCTTTCTAAGCGGTTTACAGAGTCAGCCTATTGCCCCCAACAATCTGGGTCCTCGTTTTATCAACCTCCGAAGGATGGAAGGCTGAGTCAACCTTGAGCCTGGTGAGATTCAAACTGCCAAACTGCTGGTAGCCGGTGATCAGCAGAAGTAGCCTGCAGTACTGCGCTCTAGCCACTGCGCCACTGCGACTCTCAATTAACCAATGGAACAGCTTGCCTTCAGAAGTTGTGGGTGCTTCATCACTTGAATATAGAAAAGACTGGACAGCCATTTGTCTGAAATGGTATATGGGGTCTCCTGCTTGAGAAGGGGTTTGGGCTAGAAGACCTCCAAGGTTCCTTTCAACTCTATTCTGATTGATTGATTGATTGATTGATTTGCTTAATGACTGTGACCAAAAGGTCATAAAATCAGGCATGACTCACTTCATGACTGCCTCACTTAGTGATGAAACTTCTGGTTCCAATTGTGGTTGTACATTGAAGGCTATCTGTAGGTTGTTAGGTTGATTATGTTTTAATATATTTGGCAGGTATGTTGGATAGTTGGAAAAAAAGCATTTGGGGAGCCAACGTTTAAAATCCTCTGCTTGTGAAATTTCCATAGAGAAGATACTTGCAATTTACACGCAATGCAAAGCCTTCCTTGTTTTTGTCTCAGCACAATATGTAAACAGAATCAGTAAATAAACAAGATTAAATTTTGCAGCACAAAAGCAACATATTGCAACTGTGATTTGTTGAATGCAATTATAATTGTAGTGTGTTATGATGTATAAGCAGAGTACGCTGTTTGCAGCTTTCAGCCTTATTCCTGGTTTGTTTTCTGCACAGACCTCTAACATTCAGAACTGCATCATGATTAAGAGTAGGGTACAAAGTCAAAGGGGCTAAGAGGCTGAGCTTGTCAATTAGAAAGGTTGGCAGTTCAGCAGTTCGAATCCCTAGCACTGCGTAACGGAGTGAGCTCCCGTTACTTGTCCCAACTTCTGCCGACCTAGCAGTTTGAAAGCATGTAAAATTGCAAGTAGAAAAATAGGAACCACCTTTGGTGGGAAAGTAACAGCGTTCCGTGTGCCTTCGACATTTAGTCATGCCGGCCACATGACCACAGAGACGTCTTCGGACAGCGCTGGCTCTTTGGCTTTGAAATGGGGATGATCACCGCCCCCTAGAGTCTGGAATGACTAGCACATATGTGCGAGGGGAACCTTTACCTTTACCTTACAGAGTCAAAAAATTGTCCAAGCAGGTGAAAATTAGTTTGATCATTTGTTGTATTAATTCCATATTGTTTTTGATTGGATCAATAAATTACAGTTTATTAGGACACATGATTTCACAACACTTTTACTTATTTCAGGACACACAATGGTGAGAAGCACACAGTGGGCCATATGTTTTTGAGCCCTGCAGCTACAGGACAGTCTCTCTTTGATTCCAAGAAGATGGAAGGGGAGCTCATTTTAATTTGCTCCGTATTCTTGGCAATCCCTACCAGTCTACAAAGTTAACTGAGTTTATATTAGCTGTAGAAAACAAAGTGTGAACCAACAGGCCTGAGTTAAGAATTGAAAAGATCTGTAGAAATAAGTTCCTGTGTTTACTGCAAGGGTGCTGAATTGGTACAAGGTACCTAAATGAGAGGGTGGATGCTCTGTCATTCACCGCCAGCCTCTCCGCTTAAATCAGCTTGTGTATTTCATAGAGATGCTTGATAGGGTGGGCATAAGTTAGCAGGAGCTGACCTGTTCCGCTTTAAACAACCGTAAATGTTTTAATACTTTCTTTAGCCCCCAGCTGCCTTCTCTGTCAGCTTTACATGAAATCAGCAGAAGACTTTCACAGCCAGTTAATTCCTCTTCTCTTCTTCCTTCTGGCTCTTGGAAGCAACTGAAAATTTAAATCCAGTACATACATTTAGAGAGTCGGTGGCCCCATTTCAGTGACGGAGCACCAGGAATGCAAAGTGGCCTTGCCATAAGGCAGGGGAGCAGGCAGGCAGCCTGTATGCCTCAAAGAAAAGGAATTGCATTTGGCTGTAGTTGTGGAGGTGAGGTTCAGGGAAGATTGAGATACAGGGAGCTGAAGTATGACCCTAGAGGGGCAAGATCTTGCCTGAGCAAATCCAATGGGGGAAATTGTTTCTTTTGTCACAGATCCTGAATTAACCACATGTGTTTCGCTTCTTCTTCCCACCCGATCTTGTATTTGTGCAAGTAGGGAGGCAACATAGGCAGTAAGAAAACATTAACACATTATTTGCCTTACTTTAATAAGACGTCTACAGCACAAGGCAATGAATAACAGATTTGGAAGGGACCTTGGAGTTCCAATCCCCTTCTCAGGCAGGCAATCCTATACTATTTTAGACAAACGGTTGTCTAATCTCATCTTAAAAACTTCCATTTGGGAGCATTCACAGCCTCTGGAGGCACGTCGTTCCACTGATCAATTATTGTAACTGTCAGGAAATTTCTCCTTAGTTCTGGGTTGCTTCTCTCCTTGATTAGTTTCCTTCCATTCCTGCCTTCAGATGCTTTGGAGAATAGTTGGACTCCCTCTTCTTTGTGACAACCCCTTAGATATTAGAACACTGCCAGAGGTGGTATTCAGCCGGTTCGGACCAGTTCACCTGAACGGGTAGTGAAAATCGTGGGTGGGTCCACTCTCCTGCCCCGGCTCTATGTTGTCCTATTTAGGCACGTTTTCAAGCTGCGCACATGATAGCAAGCCATGCATATGAGCAAAGCACATGCGTGGGAGGCCACACGCATGTGTGGACGTGCGTGCTCACATTTGCGAACTGGTAGGAAAAGTAAGTGAATACCACCCCTGACACACTGCTATCATGTCACTCCTAGTCCTTCTTTTCATTAAACTAGACATACCATACCCAATTCCAGCAACCATTCTTTATATGTTTTAGCCTCCAGACCCCTAATCATCTTTGTTGCTCTTCTCTGTAGAGTCTCAACATTTTCTTTTACATTGTGGTGACCAAAACTGGATGCAGTATTCCAAGTGTGGTCTTACCAAGGCACTATAAAGTAGTATTAACACTTTATATGATCTTCATTCTATCCCTCTGTTAATGCATCCTAGGACTGTGTTAGCTTTTTTGGCAATTGGAGCACACTGCTGGCTCCCATTTAAGTGATTGCCCACTAGGAGGCCAAGATCCCTCTCACAGTTACCTGAGCCAGGTACCACCTATACTATACCTGTGCATTTGGTCTTTCTTGCCTAAATGTAGCATCTTACTTTTTTCACCATTGCACTTCATTTTGTTAGATAGCACCCATTGTTCAAGTTTGTGAAGATCCCTCTGTATCCTAAACCTATCTTCTGAACTGTTGGCTATTACTCCAGCTTGGTATTGCCTGCAGATTGGATGAGTTTCCATCTATCTTCTCATCTAAATCATTGATGAAGATATTGAGGAGTATTGGGCTTAAGACAGAGCCTTGGGGTATCTCACTGCTTATTTCCCAAATGTAGATGCTGTTCCATTGAGGACTGCATGTTGAGTGCGGTTGGTCAGCCAGTTATGAATCCAACAAATGTTGATGCTATCTAACCCACATTTTTCTATTTTATCAAGTAGTAAGTTGTGGTCTACTTTATCAAATGCCTTACTGAAGACCAAGTAAATTATATCCGCAACATTTTTCTAGTCCACTAATTTTGTCACTTTGTCCAAGAAATGGATAGTCATAGTCATATATTTGGGAGAATTAATATAATGAATCTACATTAAAATTCAAACTAAAAACTGCATTTCTTCCAGATACTGTAAACCTTTAGGACTTCATCCACATTTAGAAAGCTGTGTTTGTGTAATGGGTATCATATGGTTACATGCAAAGTGTCAACAGTCCCTATGGCAAATGCAGCAAAAGAAACTCCTGGGACATTATTTTACCAAGCGTATAACTTTACTGATAATTGCACATAGGCACAGAAGACACAAAGCCAGTTGTGAAGTTTTTGCATGCAAAGCAGCATTGGTAAAATCCCTTTTTCTCTCCTGGGCCACCCACTATTCATTGTCCAGTAATCAGTTACAGCCAATTTGTTTTGGGAAATGGTCTGAGCACCTTGGAGCTTTCCCATCGTTTGATATTAGGACATTGCTAGGTGACAGTCAGCTCTCTTGCATTCTACAATTCCCTCCCGAGCCTCCCTTGCATTCCAAACCTTGCTCTCCCCTTCCCTGTTTCTGTTGTCGCTTGCAAGCAGGGTGCGTAGCGAGTAAGCCCTGACACAAAGTGTGGGAGGGAAGGGAGAATGGCCTTGAGGGACAGGAAGACCAAGACAATAAAAGGGGACTAAGTCCAGGACAGGAATGTAACCTGAGTAAATGCCTCAAATGAGACCTTCCATAGTTCTCACAAAGATAAAGCATGGGAGAGGGCACACGCAGACTTGCAAGCCTCTGTTATTTTAACTTTACAATGAAAACAGCACTTATCTACATGACATTTTATTTTAGGTCTACCTTAGCAATTACTCTGAATATCTCTTGTTTTGCTCTTTTTGCTTTGCTTCATTGGTTTTGTTCCTGAATATGCAAATATTACTGAGACAAAAGACTAACAAGGATGGAGCAGTCGAGACAACCTGTCTTGTGTTCTGTCTAGGTTAACCATGGACAAAACAATGTTGAATTATCTAATATCTCCTTTTCATCTTAGTGTGTGGAGAAGTGTTTTCTGAGTGACAAAAAGCCAGATAGTGATGCCCATCAAATCTTCATTTGTGATGTACGGTCATTACATCATGAGCCTCTGTGTTTCCTACAGCCAGAGCTATAATGTGTAGAAAACCGCTGAGTGTCAAATACAAGCTTTGCACATGTGTACATTTAATATAACAATGAAACTTAAACCGCATGACGTGGAAATGAAATAGCAAAGTTCTGAGGGAAAATAAGAAGTTCTCATTTTTTTCTGGGTCTCGTTTTTTAAATTTCCTTTAAGTAAGAGGATCACACATTGCTTTATATCAGATTCAATTTTACTCTGTTTTCAGCTTACAACCAAACAAACCATATTTTGGTTTTGTTAAAAGTTGTGAATGTCTACTCTTTTTGTAAAAACTACCACTGGAGAGTGAAGATACGTGATCTTTTTGTTTTTGTTTTAATTTTGAAGAGTTATGTCGCTCTCTTTCTAGCAACACAGGAAAATATGCTGCTTTCTTTCTAGCAACCTGGGAAAAAATATGGCCCATTTGCAGTCAGAGGTAATACAGTCTGGAATTCTACCATGTTGTTTGCTTAATGCGGTGTAAGCCAGATCCACCGTGGTGACAGGGAACGTTATAAGAAAGAGAAAAGGGACAAAGTCCAGCAGCAGTTCTGTCCCTCTCATAAGATCTGGTTCTGCCATCCCTTTAGGTGACTTTGAGCATCTTTGAATTGGCCACTGCTGCAGGACTCCCCTGTGACATCGACCCAGCCCTGGTCTCTGCACTCGCCAACCTGAAGAAAGGTAAGGATACAGCTTACTAACATTTATCCGGCTTGCCCCATTAAAATAAAACTGTACCCTGATTCCCTGAAAATAAGGTCTCCCCAGATAATAAGCCCAATCGGGCTTTTGAGTGCATGCCCTAAAATAAGCCCTCCCTCCAAAATATTGCAACACAGTAGCAGCCATGAGGTGACCACGTTCGCCGCCTCCTGCACCTCAAAAATAATAAGACCTTCCCCAAAATAAGGCCAAGCACTTATTTCAGGGGTCAAAAGAAAATAAGACCCTGTCTTATTTTCGGGGAAACACGGTAGGGCTGCGGTATGCCTTCCTATATCATCTAGGTAAGTTTCCAGATAGGGTATCTTTCACAGCACTGGGAAAGATCCCCTATCTAGAAACTTGCCGAGATGATACAGAAAGATCCTGTATCATCTAGCACTGGGAAAGATCCTCTTTTAGGGAATCTGTCCAAGCTGAGCATCAACTTAGCAAAAATATTTCATCTCTTGTCTCCAGGAGCTGTCACTGCTTGGATGCCATTGCTGGTTTGTTTGTACTGAAAAGGCCCACTGCCAGATCCTAGCGAAGAAAATGCCGTTATCCTGCATTTTTAGTTGGCAGGGGCAGTCTAGTATGTGTAATAAACAGTATTTATGGGTTCTGAACATCTCTGTGAGTGAGATATATGCAATCTCTTACTTAGAGATTCATTCAAACATGCCTGGTTCTTGCCGACTGCCTGGATAAGTCCTTTGTGATTTCCCATGGCCTCCTTCCTAAGACTGAAAAAAAGCTACCAGCCCAAGGTTATCAGCTGGCTTCACGCCTAATGGGGGACTAATATATTTAATAGATATTAGAGACATTGGGGCACATTTATATATATACATTTATCCTATTTTCAAAGCCTAGATAATCTGTGCAGATGGGATCAGAGTGGAGTTGTCATTTGCACACCTTGAATAATTGAAGGCACTAGAATGTTACAATAAGCAACTACAATTCCTGTGGAAGTGCATACTTTTCTTTGATCATCTATGATCAGTGGTCTTTTTTTCCATCTTCCTTTGCTGCAACATAGGTCAGAGATGAGGAGCAGCATCTTTGAACTTCACAGAGAAAAACCTATGATCTGCTTATTTTGCTTGTAACAAAAATCATTATATATATAATATAATATTATTATATAATGAAAGAAGAAATAGCAGATCATCATCTCACCTTCTTATATTACTCATCTTTCCTTTACCTTTTCCTGTTGGTATTTTACATAGTGGTAAGAGCCATAGTGGCACAGTAATTAGAATGCAGTATTACAGACTAATTCTGCCGACTGCCAGGAGTTTGATTCTGACTGGCTCAAGGTTGACTCAGCCTTCCATCTTTCTGAGACTGGTAAAATGAGGACTCAAATTGTTGGAGAAAATATGCTGACTCTGTAAAGAGGGCTGTAAAGCACTGTGAAGTGGTATATAAATCTAAGTGTGATTGTTATTTATCACTTGTTTGTATCTTATGATTTATGATTATATCTTATGATTTATGATCTATGACTTATCACTTTGTTGTTTGCATGTACACTGAGAGCTTATGCACCAGAGACAAATTTCTTGTGTGTGTAATCATCCTTGGCCAATAAAGAATATTCCATTTCATCTTGTGAATTCAACAGCTCAACTAGTAGCGAAGGAAAAAGGAGCAGAGTCCCAGCGGCTTCTTGGTGTGCCCATAAATCCTGCTTTCTCCACAAAAAGACTGCTGCTCATATCATGAAAGTATCTAAGCAAAACTACAGTCCTCCTATCATTCTATCAGTGGTGAAAAAGACAGTAATCAACCCCCCTCTTTACTGCATCTAAGCCAGCTTCTGGCAATCCCCTCCATTTTGACACTCCGATGAAAGGTTTTCCTGATCCCTGGTCTGTAACTTTCTTGCTTTAGAATTTCAAAAATAAAAATTTACTACAGAAAATGAACGTCCCAGGATAACATTGCCAGATCCAATCTGAGTCAATCACCAGAACTATAGGTTTATTTTTCCAAGCTTTCGGGCCCATCCTCCGGGAACTTCTCTCTCTCCAGAATATGTGCATTGGGCTGTTTTATGTAATGTATGGACATGGTACCTGGTTGTGTGTCTATTTTAGTTCTTAATTGGGGTATTGATGGCTGACTATTAAGTCATTGATTGTTGTATCCTTGTGCCAATGTGCCCTCGGCTCCTAAGTACCTGATCAACTGGTGGTAAATCAGCACTGCTGTTGTCTGACAAGGAGCCCGTTTCCCAGGCTGCAATCAGTTCTCTGGCTATTTTTGTTCTGTTCAACCAACAATGTAGTAGCTGCGTAATCGAATACATGTCCTTGTTAATTGCAGTGTCTGAGGCCACCAATGAGTTAGGATCTCTTCTTTTAACGCTTACTCGCATTCTCGAAATCTGGTGGTTAGCTCCCTCCCTGTCTGTCTCATATAGTTTCAGGGGCAATCCATGCAAGGAATCTGGTAAATTACATTCAAAGTTTCTCCCACTTCCAAACGAACTTTGTCGTGCATGTTTTGTCCTTGTATAGTAGCCTCTGGGCAATGGGCGATGTCCACTTGCGGATCTCGGAAGTTGAATACTCAGAAGTATGCTTCTGTTTTTTTTCTTCACTTGAATAGAATAGAATAGAACTGGAAGAGACCTTGGAGGTCTTCTAGTCCTGTCCCCTGCTCAAGCAGGAGAACCTATACTATTTCAGATAAGTGGCTGTCCAGTCTCTTCTTAAAAATCTCCAGTGATGGAGTACCCACATTTTCTGAAGGCAAGCTATTCTACTGATTAATTGTCCTCACTGTTAGGAAGTTTCTCCTTAATTCCAGGTTGCTTCTCTCTTTGGTTAGTTTCCGACCATTGTCCTGCCCTCTGGTGCTTTGGAGAATAATTTCACCCCCTCTTCTTTGTGGCAGCCCCTCAAAAACTGGAAAACTGCTATCATGTCGCCCCTAATTCTTCTTTTCTTTAGACTAGCCAAACCAAAATCCTGCAGCCATTCTTCATTCGTTTTAGTCTCCAGCCCTTTGAACATCCTAGTTACTCTTCTCTAAACTTTTTTCAAAGTCTCAACATTTTTTTTTGTAGTATGGTGACCAAAACTGGTTGCAGTATTCCAGGTGTGGCCTTACTAGGGTTTTATAAAGCAGTACTAATATGTCACATGATCTTGATTCTATGTCTCTGTTTATACAACCCAGGATTGTATTAGCTTAATTTCCCTCCAGCTTTTAGGAGAGTTCCCAATGCGATCCCAAACTGCCTCAATACCTGACTGAACCTAATTTGAAAGTCTGCAGGCTTCTTCCCAGTCCATCTCAAGACTGTAATTAAATGCAGACTCCATGGCTGAAGCATTCAGTCACTTTTCCTATTTCCCTCTTTCTTTTCTGTACCATTTTTTTTTCTCCGTGAAAAGTTCTGGAGAGGAATTTGAAAGCTTGGGTGCAATTGTGACCAATTTCTCACAAAATCCTTTTGTGTAAGGATACTGCCTAATACTGTTGTTGGAAAGGGTTTAACTAAGGGCAATATCTGATGCTGTGCTTGCTTATGCGTTTCTTCTCTGCCTGAGGAATTAAAGAATCTGTTTCAAACTGATCTGCAAAACAGTGAATTTGATAGATCGGGGCTGTCATCTTCTTACAATCCTAATTGTCTTGAATATTTTCCTTTTTTCTGAACTGTGTAGTATTTGTATTAACTAAGCGAGTTTTTATTTCCCTGGCGTCTGCCATGCTAGCTTCAAGCTGAATCTGTGACTTTGTTGTAGTTTGTTACGCATCTCACTTTTGCCTGGAGTGACTCCCTGCAAGCTTGCTTCCTTCCTCTTCCTGCTGGCTCAAGAAACCATAGTTATGTGGCACCATTCAACCAAAGTCATCTTTTCCTTCCACAATAATTACATTCCCAAGCCAATTGTGTAAGAAATCCTCCCCCTCCCACCCCCAACATATATAGTACCATGACATGCTTGGATTAAATTATGGTTTGTTGAACAGGCAATAAGGGGGGGGGGGGAACCCTGAGGTTTTCAAATGAGTCTCAAAAAGCACAATCCACATTAAAGTTTGGCAGGGCCTGTGAACCCAGCCACTTTTTCCCCTCAGGCTTCTCCGGCATCACTTTGTATAATATGGTCTCCAAACAAGGATCAGTGGGGCCTGAAGAGGGCAATGTTGATATTCATTTTATATTATGAACTGAATCAAATCAGCTTTCTCTTTCCTCTTGCATAAACATGCTTACAAATGCATAATCTGCACCAGAGAGGCACATTGGTCTCCCTCTCTGTCTAAGGAACACTAATGAGATGTAAAGAACTTATGGGTTTTTTTCCTCCTCTCCTCTCCTCTAGCCCATTACCCATTATTCTAGCAGTGCCTTCTTTTCATTTCTTTCTTTATGATGCACACATGTTGATTGAAGCGGAGCTGAGCAGTGTCAGTTCTGTTCAGCTAGCCAGCTCCTTCCATCAGTTAATTTAGTGGCCTGTCAGAACCATCATATATTTTTTTTAATTCACCTTTCCTTTTCCCCCCTCCTTTTTTTGGGTGGGGGGGGGAGAGCAAACCTTCTGAGCAGCTGAGCTGGAAAGGAAACTGCTAACATAAATCAGGCCTATTTCTGAAATCTCTTGGTGTACATCATTCTTTTTGTCTCCCTGATAGAGAGCTCGTCCCCTGAGGAGGACTACAAGACGGCCTGCTTGCTCCTGGTCTTCATAGCTGTGTCTCTGCCACTCCTGGTCTCAGATCCTTCCTCTATTTACCTCACTGAGATAGATGGTAAGAGACGTAATACCAGCATGGAGCATCCTCTCCAAATGTCTGGTAATATACTTGTTTGCTGTCTTATCTGGTTTGTATGACATGTTAACCTGTCCTGTATTTTAACTCAGGTTGCAGTACTTCAATCATAATCTGTATCCTGACTTGGGGTAGCTTCCTTACGACTGCCATGTCTAAGATACAAAAATCCAGGGACCCATCTTTTTGTTGCCATCTACTGGTTGCCTGGATTATGGCAGCCGAGTTGTGGAAGACTTAAGCTTGCTTGCTTGCATTTAATTATCAAATTTATATGGCTGCCCATCTCACAAGAAGTGATTTGTGCTGTTGTATGCAAAACAAAATCCCTATTAAAACAATAAACATGTCAAACACAGTCATAGTGAATACCGGGAGAGAGAGACAGAGACAGAGAGAGACACACACAGAGACAGAAACAGACACAAAGAGAGATTCAATCAACAACATAGCATCTCATTTCTCCTCACCATACTTTGTTCCCCTCTCCTTAGCCACAGATGCCAGCAGGATCTGATTCACATACAGGGAGCAGCTAGAACAAAAATAAATGTTTGTAGATCTTGCCATCTGAGAATACCTGAAGTGTTCATTCCTTTTCTGGTCAAACCAGGCCTCTATATGGAAGTGATGGCCAGATGATGGATAAAGTGAGATTTCCCTTCACTTTCCTTGACAATTACAGGTAGTCTCCAATTGAGTTCTAAATATCTGTTGTTAAGTGAGACATTCCTTAAGTGAGTTTTGCCCCATTTTACAACCTTCATTGACACAGCTGCTAAGTGAATCACTGCAAGCATTTGATTAGAAACACAGTCGTAAAGTGAATCTGGCTTTCAGAAGGTCACAGAAGGGGATCATATGACCCTGGGACATTGCCACCATCATAAAGATGAATTGGTTGCCAAGAGTCCGAATTTTGATCACGTGACCATGGGGATGCTGCAAAGGTCTTAAAAACGGTCATAAGTCACTTTTTTTCAGTGGCGTTGTAACTTCGAACAATCACAAAACGAACTCTTGTAACTCTGTATTCTATCTGTAGGCAGGATGAGAGGGAATGGAATCAGTCCTTGGGGCAGTTCAGTGTCTCCATCTCTTTTCTAATATGTTAAAGGCTAAGCAAATGAGGAGGCAGATCTTAGCTAGAAGTACGCCTTGTTACCTGGGATCACCGGGGTTAGGGAGTAAGCTTAACATGAACAGTATTGCTGGCTGCAGCTAAAAAGACTTGCACTAAGAATCAATGTTAGGCAATGATAGTCAGAAGGAGCTCTGGACTACTTCCAGCATTTGATGCCCCCTTGCCATAATGTAGGACGCTTGCAGCATCCCCATCGCCTTTAGATTTACACTTGGATGCTTGACAGTTGGGTCATATTTATGATAGTTGCAGTGTCCCAGGGTCATGTGATCACTTTTTGCAATCTTCTGACAAGCAAAGACAATGGGGAAATCAGATTCACGTAACAACCATGTTACTAAGTTAACAACTTCAATGATTTGCTTAACAAATGTGGCCAAAAAGTCATAACATGGGGCTGTTAGGAGGTTTGGTTATATCCTCAGCCCCTGAAATATTGCCCCCCCTCCCCCCGCCACGACTTAGTATTTTGGCCAAAGCCAAATAGCTGTAGTATGTCCAACATCACTAAGAATACCATGGTCCACTCTACTGATTGAACCCAACTGTTGCTATTTCTTTTCTGCAGGTTATAGAAACAATATCCACTGCCTTGCCAAAGCTATCATCCAGGTGTCGGCTGCACTCTTCACCATCTACAACAAAAATATTGAGAGCCATCTCAAGGAATTTCTGGTTGTGAGTGGAACTCTTGATCTTTCCTGCATGTGTTATTCCTCCAGGACTCCCCAAGTCTCTTTTATTTCTCTAGATCAGTACAATTAGGAGGCCATAGCTTAGTGGAGAACAAAGGTCCATAGATTGCGAACCATTTCCCTCTCCCCCCCTCTCTTTCCCCTCCCCCCTCCCCTCTTTTCCTCTCTCCTCCTCTCCCCTCCCCTCTTCCCCTCTTCACCCCCTTCCTCTCATCTCCCCCCTTCCTCTCCCCTCTTCTCCCCTTCTCTCCTCTCTTTTTTCTTTCTTTGCATTTTTTCCACATTATTTTTTTTATTACTTTCGTGTTTTTTTTTCTGTCAACATTTGTATTGTTTTTATTCTTTTAAAAATAACCTAAGGACTATCTTTTGCCGGGGCTTAATTTAAAATTAAATCAAAACATGTCTGTTGCATAACAAAATATTTTCAATGTTATTAATCTTTAAAAACACTCTTGCATATCATCTTTTGAAACATCGGAGCATGGCAATTCATTTTCCTGAATGCTGTTTTGAATTATTTTTAAAAACCTTTCTGGGAAACAGAGATCCAAATGTTCTAGCAAATATACAGTAATGTATGACTAAAGATACCACATTTGTGCTGTGGGCCATTTCCTTCTCTTTCACACAATGGTCATTATCGGTGTCATTTTTATAAAAAGGCACACCTCTGAATTGCTTCCTTTGTTCTCTCCTTGCATTCACTTTTGGTTTACTCTATGGAAAATTGGTGATTTGTTTGCTTCTTTTTATTTGTAATGCTAGTGAAAATAATTTGTTTACTGAGAAAGTAATTTCTCTTTCATTTGCTGCAGAAAGATGGAGACAAATTGTATTTGGTCAGTTTTAAGGCTGATAATCATGATTGCCTTTTATAAAATATGTTCACCGTGACAAAAGTTATATATACATCTAATTTTGATGGTTAGGGGAAAAATACATTGTCAATCAACTTCATTAGGTTTTTTTTTAAAGGAACTAGTATTTGAAACAGTATATATGCCTAGAATGACTTTTGCTTAATGTGGTATGTCCAGTCATTGTGGCCGGTTCAATAGTGCTTATTGTATGCGGAAAAAAAATAGACAGGCGAGCCAGAAGGAAAACAAAAATCCAAAAGGCACACTTTTATTCTCCACCTGAAGATTTAGCAAATGGTGTGCATGTTCAGGCTTTCAAGTTTTCAATGTTTTCTTCATTAATCAACATGATTAAAAATCCAAGGGATAAAAGGAGAGGGGCAGACAATGAAAGCTAGATTTACCCTGTGCACGTTAAGCCCAATTTGATTTTACCTTCTGCTCATTTTTCTTCTGTGGAATCATCTTGCCTGATAAAGAATACTTGAACATGTGCAACTAGTTTGTACGTTTTCAGTTGCCGTCATAAAAATATAGCCTCAAGAGGAGTTTGGGCCTTTCTGGTGCCCATTATCTCCTGTTAACAGCTGGCCATTCTCTTTTGGTCTTCCTTAAGCCCATATGTTTTTCTGATAAGAGACCTGCGTTAAAGTTCTGCTTCCTTCCGATCCGCGAAAGGAAGAAAATTCATGCAGGTCACGCTCAGAAACACTGCTTCTCACAGACCCGACATTTGGGCTGCTACTTGGTAAAAGAAAACAAGGGAATGGGGACGTCTGACCAAATGATCATCTTGAGATTTTTCCAGTTATCAGACTGGACACACATTTGCAAATTGGACATGGCTGTCTGCTACCCCTAATTCAGGGACCAGTTCCACGGCTTTGCAAATTCTCCTTGACCGAAGACATTTCTTCTTGGTAATATTTCAAGTGACTCACCTCATGTGCAACTATATCATCCCACACAAATGTTAAAAAAAAAAGGTAAACCCACCGGCTATTAGTGATGGATAGAGGTGCCACTCAGTATGATCGCTTCCTTATTTCTGGCCTCTGGGAATCAGTATATTTGTTGATTGGACACCATGGCAGGTTGCAATTTCATTCTGCCATCCTGCCAGGTGAAAGGGGGTCCTGGAAATGAGGACAGTAGTTGTGGGCACTGGGCAATCAGCTTTATTATACAGTCCTCGAGCTGGCACATTGCAGGTAAATGTTGTTACCCTTTTCCACTAGACGACTGCAATTCAACAGGGAGAGCACCGTAGTGGAAAATTCTTCACCAGTTGAGTCTTTGCTGTGAATCCCTTAAAACATGCCCCCCCACCCCAAGAAAATTTATGATTTTTAAAAATTATTTCAGGGTATGAGAAAAGATTAACCCTTGAAGAGGCTGCCCCAATCAAATAGAAATGCATTATCCCAAAGGTGCTTTTTTCAAGAGGCAACTGGACTTTCTGGTTTTTCTTTGAAGATATTTTGCTTCTCATCCAAGAAGCTGCTTCAGCTCTGGCTGGATGGTGGGGAATGGAAGGATTTATATTCCTTGCAGACAGCTGGTCATTTGCATTGTTTTTAGAGAATCGTTGAGGCCACCTGGAAGTTTATCTGTGTCCCCAGGATCCCCTGAGTGATGCAAATGGGCGTGGAGCCTTCTTGGAACTGCTGAAAGGACTGTGTTGTAGACTGGAGATAAATGATGTCGTATCAATCCCCCCTCTGTTGAGAGAGGGAAGTTCAGTTTTGACATACAGTAGATGGCCTCTTTAACCAGTGGTCCTCTATGTCCAAAATGCGGACTTTGCTGTCTTCAAAAGAGTGACCTTTGTTTTTTAAGTGCAGATGAACTGCTGAATCTTGTCCTGATGGGTTTGTTCTCCTATGTTCTGCCCCTTCCTAAATGCAAGCCATCCAGTCAGAGCTGAAGAAGCTTCTTGGATGAAAAGTGAAACATATTCAAAGAAAAAGCAGAAAGTCCAATTGAAAAAGCACCTTTGGGACAACCATGACCTGGATGACTGAGAATCTCCATAGACATTTCAAAATGCATGAGTTTTTAACTGATTAAATTTACATATCACACAAACGGAAAAGCATATTTTATGGGGGTTCTGAAAAGAAGATGAATGGGGTTTTTTTCTGCAGAATTTGCAGTGTTTTAAATGTTCTTTGCTTAAAGGGAAGTGATTTTCATTATTTTAATCACACCTGTGAAAAATGTGCATGCATTGAACCTTTTAAGCTAATTAAAAAGAAAAAAAGGCACATGCCTTGACCTTCCTGAGCTGAGGAGTTTGCTGATTGCCTAATATAGATAGTCCTTGACCTACGACCACAACTGAGCCCAAAATGTATGTTGCTAAGTGAGACACTTACTAGGTTAATTTTGCCCCACCATTTTATGCCTTTTTTTGCCCCCATTGTTAAGTGGACCACTGTAGTTGTTAGGTCAATAACCCAGCTTATTAAGTGAATCTGGCTTCCCCATTAATTTTGCTTGTCAGAAGGTTTTCAAAATGACAGTATGACCGTCATAAATATGAGTCAGTTGCTAACTATGCAACAGTCCTAAGTGTGGAAAATGGCTGTAACTCACTTTTTTCAGTGCTGTTATAAGTTTGAACGATCACTAAATGAACTGTTGTAAGTCGAGGACCACCTTCATGTTTGGAAATGCAGCCTGATACAGGATTTAACAACTTACCTGGTAGTCATAAGCAACCCAGAATACAAGAAAGCAAGCAAAAAGGACCGACAGAGGAAAATCAAGTTGCTTCATTCTTTCTTCATTACTCAGCTCCGTTTCAGTGCTAGTAAATGCCTTCACTACTGACCAGATTGGAAATATAGCAATGGAGAAAAGGGATTTGTTTCTGCATCAGCCTACTTGGTAAAAGTCCATTTACTTCATTATCTCAAGTGCAGGCAGTAAGGCAGATGACCTTGTCAAGAGATATGCACCAACTGTTGCCTAGGCAAAAGGGGCTGAAGCATTTTAAAGTCCAAAGCTATGAGATTGCTCTTGGAAATAGCTCAGGCAGGAACATCTCTCGATTTTCTGGATTATAAAAAGGAAGAGGTCTATCCAGCACACTCAGTCTTGCAAGCTTCTCTCCTTATAGATGATGTCAACCAAAGCTTTAGCCTCCCAGTGAATTGGTTCCTTGGTCAGGTCTGCTTAGTGCATAGAGCAGGGGGCACCACGTGTCTGGGCTTGATAATCAAACAATGGTGGGTTTGGTTAATACTATGTGATAAGACTACGAAGGCTCTAAGCTAGTCAGGGAAGTTGAACAAAAATATCCTAAGAAGGAAGCGGCAGTCAACTTCCAGGTTTTGCTTGAACTCAGCTCAATTTGAAGGATGGGGAGAAAAATAGATGGGGTAGGCAATCTTTGTTGAAGGAGGCTAGGATTGGTGTGTGTGTGTGTGTGTGTGTGTGTGTGTGTGTGTGTATACACATGCACGCTGTTTAAAGAGCAAGAATTGGTTTTATCCCATTGGTAGACTCTTTGAATGTTTCTAGGAGGGGGGAAAAATGAAATGAAGCTGCTAGTAACCAGGCTGAATCTCTTGACACACCCTTGGACTTGAAATGCTTCCTTTCATTCTTACTTGACAGGAATGTCAAGGTTCCAACTCATGAACCCAACCTATTCAGCACGTCGAGACTCTCAGCTTTCTCAAAGGACTGTTTTATTGAGTACATCATTTCGGCACGAATGAAAACGAAACCAGCTCTAAATATTTCCCATGGTTTCAGTATAATTAAAGAATAGATAATTCCCTCCCTCAAGGTCCCAGGTCACATTGTCCAATTAGGTGTCCTGGCATCTCCTTGGCAATTCCCCTCAGTCTCTGGCCAGCACCTGTTGAGATGACCTTGGTTCCCACCAGTGGTGGGATTCAATTTTTTTTAATACCAGTTCTGTGGGTGTGGCTTTGTGGGCATGGCAGGGGAAGGATACTGCAAAATCCCCATTCCCTCTCCACTCTCAAAATTTCCCCTACTGGTTCTATTGTTGTTGTCTAGGCTGACATTCCAGACCCCACCACCACCACCTGTGTGGTAATCTGAGAAATGGAAAAAGTAGCTGCAGGAGGCCTGATCCGTTTCGAGGTTGACAGGTATACAGGCATGAAATTGTCTGCCCTTATTGCTAATCTTATCCTTCATCACTTTTCCTACTAATTACCTGACTTCTTTCCAAAGCAATGGGGATAAATTTTAATGGATTTTACCATCCTTGGTGCCAGGAAAAAAAAGGGGGGGAATGCTATTTTTAATTAAGGATGCCTCTTGGGCACGGGATGACATGAAGGCAACATGGTGTGGGAAAATGTTTTTGGAGTTCTGTCTTATTGATGCAAGTTGGGAAAGGAAGATACCTTACAGAGTATCTCTAGAAAAAAGTGAAAAGCAAGAACCTAACTAAATCTTGTCATCCTAAGAATTAGAAGTACATCTTGCAGTCTTTACATGTGAGGAAGGCTTTAATGGGAAATGCCCATTTCAATTTACATATGTATTAAATTTATAAAGCTACCCATCTCCCAAAAGGAACTCTCTCAAATTATAGTCAATTCTCTCAAATATTAAAGGGAGTTAATTTGAAATAACAGAAGACAACCCTTAGTTACAGAGAACTTCTAATAAAATCAGCGAAGTCAGCCTGACAAAGATTTTAGTTGCTTAAATGGGATCCTGGATTTCAAAACACACACACAGGAGAGAATATTATGCGTGTGTGAGAGAGAGCATTTGGCTTCTTGTCTGAATGTTGCTGGGCAATCCTTCTGGCTTTCAAAGCTATTTGTAAAGCCACAAAAGCCAGCCAGCTGGGTAACTTTGGGCCAGCCACTCTTTCTCTCTCTCTCTCTTAGCCCAATTCACCTCACAGAGTTGTCATTTTGGGGAAATAGGTGGAGGAAGGTGTATTGGATATGTTTACCACCTTGAGACATTTTTGTAAAACAATAGAGGCAGAAGATAGATAGATAGATAGATAGATGGATGGATGGATGGATGGATGGATGGATGGATGGATGGATGGATGGATGGATGGATAGATAGATAGTCAGCAGGTTTAGTATTTGCAGAGGAAAAATATTTCACAGAGCCCGGAACAGGGATAATAAGAGAGACCTTCCTGCCCTTCCCATGGAACTATGTCCTATCTAGGAGGGGAAAAGAAACGGATCTTATCTTCTTTCCCAGGGGAAAGGAAAACAGCTTGGGAAGAACAACGCTGAGAAAGCTCATCTAGAAAGCCCTAGTGGTTTTCAGAGCATTTGAGCAGCAGATAATTGATGTGAAATCCTGGGCCTGAAGTTGAGCTCAAGGGAGCAGTTGAGTTTGTTGCTGCTGAACTGTTCTTCCTGCTACCCAGCGAAATGCCTGCTTAAGCTGTTTAATTCTGTCATTGAGTTCAGCAACTATCCAAGATTGACAGTTCTGGGAGACTTTGCTTGTCTTCACGTGACAGAATTTGATGCATCTCTGGAGATGTTGGCCACATGGACCATGACCTAGGGAACTGAGGACTTGAATACACACTGATGGTCACATGGCATATGTGGGGTAACTGTGACATGATCTCAAGTTGGAAAACATCATCATCAGAAATATTAGATTTCTACTTTATAATAGATGTAATAACAGAAAGCCTGACAGCATTTCCTCTTCCCTCATTTTATATCAAAGAACTCCAAGGTCAGATAATCTTGAAGTTCTTTCTCATGCGTTCCTATTTTCCTCCTCATATTTTACTAATAGTTGCTGAATACGTACTTCAACACTATCTTTGTGCTGCTCAATAGCATCTGATGGAGGAAGTCACTTGGTTCCATTCTGAGTTAGATTTCAACTGGACAAGTCCTGACAAACTGGCCAAGACACAATCTTGTCCTGTAAACTAAAAATTCGTTCTGGGATTCTTGAGGAATTGGAAACAAAATGTTAGTCCAGTCAAATTGCTTATTAGATCCATGTCCCTTGTTTAAGGCTTCATAGGAGGTGACAAGTAGCTGGCTGCATGGGATGGTAAATTCATCCTTGAAAGAGAGGATGGTTTTCCTGCCTTGAAGGAATCAGTGGTGTGCCTCCTCTTCAAAAAGTCATCACTTGACCCAATGGTTCTGGATAATTTTTATCCAGTCTAGCATTCTGTTTTGGGGGAAGGTTGTTAAGAAAAGGGTCAAAGCACAGCTTCAAGGGGCCCTTGAGGAGACAGATAATATGGACCATTTTCAGACAGTTTTCAGGCCAAGACACAGTACAGACCCAGTGTGGCATCCCTTTGTTGGTAAAGTGCAGATGGAAATGATGACAGTTGTCTTCATTCTTCTTGAACTCTTAGTCAGTGTATCAATCATGACATTCTTCAGGACTAGATATAAGGCTTGGGAATGAGAGTTATGGTGCTGCTGTGATTGTCCCGCTTCCATTTGGTGTTGACAAGTGGAGAGAGATCCAGCCTGAATCTGTGATTTGTGGGTTGCCTTGTGGCTCTATTCAACCTCTACATGAAACTCCTGGGTCAGGTCAAGAAATGACAGGAGGTCAGACATCATCAGTATGCTGATGATCCACAGAAGCATGAGCAGTTAGAGGTGACTCTTGGTATGCCCATGTAACATTTCCACGACTCCAGCTACATTCATTTTCAGTAAACTGCTGAATGCAATTCAGGATGCTTGTTATCACCAGGGGTGGGATTCAGCCGGTTCGGACCGGTTCTGACGAACCGGTAGCTCCAACAATCAGCTGGGGAGTGAACCAGTTCTCTCTGACGATTAGGTGCCCCCCCCCCACCTTTGTGTTTTACTTATCTATATTCTCTCAGCTGATTTGTACGGCAGAGCAGATTGTGGAGCGTGCATCGGGCATGGGCGGAACAGAGGCCTGAAGTATGCGATCACCGTACCGATTGTTAAACCGGCAGGGTCCCACCCCTGGTTATCACTTATAAAACTATTCATGACCTGGTTATCTTCCTGGGACCAGCTTTGTCTTATCATTTCTGCCCACCATGTAAAATCCAACACAATAGGCACAGATTATGTCTCATCCATGAAGCAATCTAATATGATGGGATACAGGAAACATACCTGCTCTTTGGAATGCTCAGAAATTTAAATTCTTCCAACCCATGCGAGCTTTTAAATTGTCTATAAAAAACTATTATATCTCCTCAAGCTCTGGGATAAGTTGGGGTGTGTTCAGCTGATGTGCAGTATCTCTTTGGTTTTATGTCTGTTCTTCCGCTACATTTATTTTTATGTTACTCATTTTGTGTTTAAGGTACTGAATCTATTTTAAATCTGTGCCCCACCCAAAGTCAGTGTTGAGTTGGACAGCTTTATAAGACTAAATTACAAATAAATAAAATGTCCACTTCTGATTGTGGTTTCCATCTGAAAATAAATGGGACAAATGTTGTAGCTATGCTTGGTCCTTAAAACAGGGAGATGGGTTATCTTTTGTTTAAACATGAGTGCATTTTGTAGCCCACCAAAATAATTTCAATGTCTTGTTTTATGAGGTCTAATAATTCCCTCGACCAGTGCTCTCTTTTGGAAAAGAGCTTAGACCTGCAGTTTACATTTTAATCATTTCAATGAAACCTTATAGTTCTAGTTTTTGTTATCATTGGAAAACTGTCTCAAGTTCTGTTATCTTTCCTTTACCTCCACAGCTGGCTTCTGCCAGCATCTCACAGGGAGGGCAAGAAATTGATCGTATGAAAGCCAAGAATTGGGAGTCCATCTCATTGCTTCTGTACTTGGTGAGTATCTTAAAGGTTAGGCTATTAGATGTGAGTTTCTTTTATACTGTGCTTCAAATAAATGAGAATCAGATTAGATTGCTTTATTTTTTCCCCAAGGTAATATCTGGAGACAGAAATAAAAACTTCTAAGGTAGAAATGAGTAACTTGTGGCCCCCAAAATGTGTTCAACCATCTCCCAGCAATTAAAACTAATACAAACAGTGGTGAAGGATGCTGTTTGAGGTGTAGGCAGGCCAGGCAGCCCCCATCTCTTTGCTAAAAGCACAGGTTTGTTGATCCAACATTATAGAATAGAATACAGTAGAATAGCATAGATTTTAGAATAGAATTTATTGTCACTTTAAATGTACAGTAATCAGCATACATTAAAATGAAATTTTGTTGCATTCAGCTCTCAAAAGATAACCATTATGCATATACACAATATATACACATATATGACACAGAGAAACATCACAGTCTAGTTTGGATGTATATATATGCATGGTGAGAAAAACAAATCTTGTGAGTTTACCCGACAATGACATAGAGAACAAAGTTTTACAGAATCTGGTAGTCCTGCTAGAAACTCTTTGTAACCTCCTCCTCGAGGGGAGCAACAGAAACAAACTGTGAAGCGGGTGTGTGGGGTCTCTAACAATGCTTCCAGCTCCAAGCACATAGTGCTTATAAGCAGTTTCCTTAGTAACAGGGAGGTAGCTTCCTATAATAATCTTGGTTGTCCTTACCACTCTCTGAGTGGACTTTCTCTCTGAGGCACTGCTGCCACCAAACCGAACAGTGATGCAGTTTGTTAAAACACTCTCAATTGTGCCTCTGTGTAAAAAGTGGCCAGGACAGAAGGAGAAAGATGTGCTCTCCTCATCTGACCCAGGAAATGAAGGCGCTGGTTTGCACTCTTCACTAACTTATGAAGAGACCAAGTCAGATAGTTAGTTATCTATTGACCATCTCCACAGCTGCAGCCTTGTTACAAAATGGAGCATGACTATGTCAGCTCTTTCTAAAATCTACAATGATCTCATTTGTTTTGTTAACATTCAAAACGAGGTTAATTTTTAGTAATAACTAATATTATTAGTGGCACAGTGGTTAAGAGTGCAGTAATGAAGGCAACTTCTGCTAACTGCCAGCTGCCTGCAATTTATCAGTTCAAATCTCAGCAGGCTCAAGGTTGACTCAGCCTTCCATCCTTCCGAGGTTGGTAAAATCAGCACTCAGATTGTTAGGGGCAAAATGCTGACTCTAAGAGAGGACCTTTTGCATCTTGCCTTCTTTCTATAACTCTTAGAAAAGCTGTGAAGCTTTAGGGGACATTAATAATCATGAAAAATATTGCTGAGAAATGTCTGTGCTGATCAGATCACTTTCTAGGATCCTCCTTTGCTTGGAGCTTGCTGGTGGCACCCACATTGAAAGCCAGCATGGTAATACAATGCTCCAAATTAAAGGACCAGAGGACCGCTGATTAACTGGTTGATTAATTTTGTGCCATCAAGTTATTTTCGAGTCCTAGCAACCACAGACAGATTCAAAACCCAGAGAATCACATACTTTCATATTTCTGTGTAAGAATTTGTCTGTGTATACATGCGGTAATTGGCAGTGTGTAAACAGATATTTAAGGTTACAATACTTCCATCCTTTAGTATTCCCTGAGGGAAGATACAAGAACTTCCTGATCAATGAAAGATCCCATTCATATGGGAACGTTATATTAGAAAAGCTAGTCCATATTCTAACCTCTCCTTTATAGGGATATTCACCAAATCTAGATAACAGCCTCCTAATACAAAACATCCCTTTTGTACTCAATATATTACATGTACATTATCTACTTGAAGATAAAGATTTTAATATGGCAGGGAAAGTAGCCTAATTTTGTTTGGCAGCCTGCCAGATACAGCTGCTATAAAGAGGAACATAAATCAAGACAGATAAGAATTACTGCTTTATGTATTGTTTCATGGACATTTAAATAATTGACATTGGCCTATAACAGTAATAAAGAGACAGATTGTCTGGCTGATAAATCTGGTTATACCTCAAATATTTTAATCATTTAGTAGTGTATTAATATAGCATTTTTGCACTTCAGTAGTTTGGTATATTGGATTTTTGTTTCTCATTTGTTTGGTAATTTAGCCTTAAGCATTTTAGAGAGTCTTTTCTTTTTATCCTTTCTCCTAGTATTTTAGATAATGTATGAATATGATATTTGAGGTTCTGTGTTAATCTGCACCATTTGTTTAGAGATGTCTTTAAGTGTTGTAGCTCTTTATGAACAATACACAGTGTTCATCAGCGACCATAAAACGAGTGATGAATAAAAGTCATTGTACTTGGGGAAACCTACTTTGGAAACAAATTTGAAGGACAGCCTTTAGGCCCTTGGATGTGGGAAGGAGAGTCCCTTAGGCCATTGGGTGTGGTTGAATTCAGTCACCATAAAGTGATGCACCAAGTATACTAGTCTTTGACTTACGACTTTAACTGAGCCTACAGTCCTAAATCATAAACTGGATCATCATGTGACCGATTCAATTTTATGACTTTTTTTTGCAGTGATTGTTAAGTGAATGCTGTGGTTGTTCAGCAAATTTATTGTACACTATGGGTGTTCCCCCCTCCCCCCTACCTAGAAACTGGAAAAACATCATAAATCATAGATTCGTGACTGTGGAGCTCTCTAAATGGTCATAAATTCAGGCTGTTTGCTACAAGCTAAAAATGTGGTCATGGGACCAGACATGCAATCTTCTTACCTTTGCTACTGGTTTGGAAGAGCGTCCGTGATGGTCTGAGCAGGTGGGTGGAGCCTCCCGCCACCGCCACTACCGCTTCGCCCAAACTGGGGCAAACTGGCAGAATGCCATCTCTGCATGGTACTGAGGCTCCTCCCCATTTGTTGGAACCAGAATTGGTCAGAAGAACCTTTTTTTGGGGGGGGGGGATTGGGGTTACTCATCATTTTGAATGGTTGCTAAGCAACCAATTGTAAGTCAAGGACTATTTGTAATGAAAACTGTTGCACCACGGATTGCTGCCCCATTTTTTTTAAAAAGCATTTACCATTGTCATAAAGTAGCACAAAATCTGCAGCAAATAAGTCAAGGTACATGACATGACTTACAATATGAGGAAATATTGTTAGTTGTCAGATCTTTTTGTTTACAACGAGAGGAACCGGTCAATACTTATTATGCATTGTGGGTCTTTTTTTCCCGGTTGTACTAACATTTCCTCCTCCAGGATAGGCAGCAGCAAAGAATGACAATGATAGAGACAGCAAAGGTCATTCCTTCTTGGGCAGGGAGGGGGTTACTATTACTGGGCTGGTCATCTTGGGTTGGTAAAAAGAGCTGCCCTGGTTGGAAAAGATGACAGAGTGGTCCTTTGTGGCAGCTCAGGTGATGCATCTCCATTAGGGGCTCCCTTGGCAGCAGGAGATAGTTATTGATTTTCTTGCTGATGGGAGGAGATGGCTCAGCCAGGTGGGGCCCTGGCTTCCTGGGCGGGAGTTGATATTCTTCACTGGCCGCATAGCTTTTGCAGCAAAGCAATTTAAATGCAAATATTTCTCCCTGGAGTATGTGAATGAGTTAGCCCAGCCTGGCATTCACTCATTATCCCAATTGGAGAAGAGGTATAGCTGCTTCATCGGCATCACCTTTGGCAGGGCCCCATTGCTACCGTAACTCCTGCTGATCATCATCATCAGATGTGCTGGACGGTCAGCAGTATTCTAATTCCTGATGTGTCCATGGTGGAGAAAGAATACTGCACCTGCTGGTCAGGTGGCAGTAAATTATTTCTCGGCCTTATTTCTGTTTTTATATATCTCTTTCAGCTTGTGGAAGAGTCATCCTTCTTGACCGTTGATATGCTGGAGACCTGCTTTCCTTATGTGCTGCTGCGAAATGCTTACCGTGAAATCTCCCGAAACTCACTTTTGAGTCGTCCCTCTACACATTGAAAAGCCTTTGCCAACCTGGATTGCCAAATCATAAATGCAGAATATTGGGTAGGAGTGGATAAGAAGGATAGTGGATGCTTTGGCCAAGCTGTCTCTTTGACCCTTCAACTTATTGTCTAAAGAGAACCGGTCCCAGCTTCTTGAATGCTTAACTAATACTTGGTAGCCTTTGTTTTGGCCAGTATTACTACTAGTCTAAATTGTGTAACCATTGGCTGGTTTTCTGGGTACTTATTGTTAGAATGTGCTATGTTTTACCACTGGCAGCCTTTGTGCCCTTTTAAAAATGTCTGCTTGGACTGACCTGCCCCAAGATGAACCCCAAAATGTTCATTCCAGTCACGTGTAGAAAAAATAAGTCTAAATGTTTTTCAACACACATTAATTCTTTCAATCCACCAATTAGGTTGTAAGCTTCTTAGGGCAGGCACCAATTTGTGTAAATATATCTATATATATTCTGAAAATAAAGTTATACATGAATAATTATAGTAATCACTCCTGGAAAAGAAACAGCTGACAATCTTGTATTCCAAGTATGTGTCAGCAGATTTAACCAGCTTGATTGTTCTTTTTTTTCTCATTTGAAAACAATCATGGGAATTGGCAATAAGGAATAGGGAAGACATTCCTTATATTATCTATCCCTTATGTCTTTCCCAGTCCGAATAGCAATTGATGCATTGGCTTGAGATGGAAGCTATAGCCCAAAGCAATAAGAATGAATTAATGATAGGGAATAATAAGTTAGGTTCACTCTTGCTAAGCCATGGTTTCTTTAACAAACCATCGTAGCTGGATCACACAAAACTAATCTAAAAGCCTTGACAGAAGGATGGCAGGTATCTTGATGATCCTTTAGTCATGCTTGGTATCTTTGGATAATAATAAACTTGAATCTATCCTCAAATTTCTTCGTCTCTTTGTTCTCCTGGCCTAATAACATCTAAGAAAGTACACAACTTGCCCCACATGATTCTGAGGATGAAGAAAGAACAGTATTTGTTCTCTATAACCTGAAAATTCATTGAAATGAACATATATAAACACACACACAAACACACACACACACACTTGGCAACCTTTTAGAAATTCTTATCTAAACTGAGAAACAGGATGACTATAGGCAGACAAAAAAAGAGTGGGAGATTAAGCAACTTCCAGTTTCATGCTGGCTTCCCCACTGACTTGTGGAAAACTGGCAGGGAGTATAATAAATCATTCCTTCTCCCCCTTGGCTGACCTGTGGAACTTCCTGCCACTTTGCTAAAAGGAGGGGGAACAGGGAGTTGTGGGCCATGAGGAAAACTGCACCCTCTGTGTGCATTTCAGCATGACCTCAAAGGATGCTTCTCTCCAGGGAGCAAGAGAACACCCCCTACCTCTCAGGCATCCCAGTTGATCCCTCATCCATGCCCACTGCCCCTATTTCAACCTCTGTTCCAAAGCAGCCAATCGCTGTTCACCCATTGGGCCTTGCTGCCAGCCATTTGGATGCAGCACTGGGAGCAGAAGCGATTTCCATCTTCCTGCTGGCTTCCCCACTGACTTTGCTTGTGGGAAGCCGGCAGGGAGCATTGGAAATGACTTCTCAGCTGATTGGTGGAATTGATCCACCGGTCTAATTTTAGTAAGATATGTTGCTGAGGAGTGGGGAACAATGGAATGACTGCACCATGGGCAAAAAAGCAGTGGGAATGACTTATGATTTCCTGCTGGCTTCTCCATTGACTTGGCTTGTCCAAAGCAGCCAATCCCTGGTTGTTGGGCCTTGCCATCACCTGATTGTATCCAGGGAACAAAGGGTGAAGATATAGCCCTCCCATCTTCCCTTGTGCCATGCAGCCTATAGGTTTTTATGAAGTGTGATTGGAAGGCATGATGGCACTGAAGTGACCACAACTTCCCCAAATTTCATTCTCACCGGAGTCCTGGCATTCTTCTGTAAGCTAGCCTATTTGAGTTACCTTGGTTCAATAATAGTTGCCCTATACTTTCCAATACAGATCCAAGAGTTTTGGTAGTATATATGATATCTTGTATGTAAATAATTATTCTTAAAAATTGGATAAAGATTTTAAAAATTACAGAAAGAGAAAAAAATATAAAAGGAAATAAATTATAAATGGTAAAAGAAAAGGTGAAGAATAACAAGCAAGCAAAAAATACACACTTTCTGATATTTGCAGCACTTACAAACATACCAATTACCATCTCTACCCTCTGATTTTGCATTTCATGGTTCCCTTCTTCCCATTGGCATGTATTTTTTAAACAATCATTTCAGTAATAAGTACATCATTGTCCTCTATTGGTTAAGACTTTATTGTGTTCTTCCTGTGAACAGTTTTGGGAATCCCTGGCAGAATTTGCTTCTGAGAAGCACAACTTCAGAAAGTCGGATGATTGAGAGCAGAGAAGTGGGGAGTAAAAGGATGTTTAATTCTTCTGCCTGCAGGGAATTACCTTTTTCCAAGCTCTTTCTTCCTGCATACGGCAGAAGCTCTCTGTTGGTGTTAGCCTTGTTCAAGTGTACTCAAGCACAAAGTTTTATATTAGAAAGGCGAGTCAGAATGAGCCTCGGGCTCCCATGGCAATTTTGCATTGATGTCAGGGGAGGAGGGCAGGGAGGGAAATATTCTACCTGTCTTATGTATAATTTTCTCCTTTTTTAATATGTCCCATTGTATAGTCACCTTCCTTGCCACCCCCACCTCAATTCCCTGTCCCCATGGTAAAAAAAATGCAAAAGATTTTGGAAATGGATCATCATTGATCCAGGGTTTGTAAGTCCCCGCAGTGTATAAGCTTGGCTTTTAGAAGGGCAAGAAAGAGAAAAGCAGACTTTAAGCCAGTGGTGGTGCATCTATGACACGTGTCAAAGATGACACACCATGACATTTGGGGTGACATGCCAACCTGCACCAATACCTGGCTGAAGGCCAAATCTAGTTCTAGGCTTGTGGTTCGGTATGCATGTTTTTCCAATGAAACAGGAAAACCATTTTATTACAATTTATTCAGGACGTAAAGGTTGCAACAATAATCAAAAGTACACCACATTGTTGTGCTATTTTGGAGATGGTGGAGGCCACACAAGAATGGGGTGTGCTCTTGCACAGCCTCTGGACCAGTGGTGAAATTCAATTTTTTTTTACTACCTGTTCTTGGTGGGCGTGGTGTAGCTTGGTGGGCGTGGCAGGGGAAGGATACTGCAAAATCTCCATTCCCACCCTACTCTGGGGCCAACCAGAGGTGGCATTTGCCAGTTCTCCGAACTACTCAAAATTTCTGCTACCAGTTCTCCAGAACCTGTCAGAACTGCTGGATTTCACCCCTGCTCTGGACCTTCCAGACATCACATGAGGAGGCCATGTATTTGCACATCCTCAGCAACCACCCAAAATCATAGAAGCATGAGGTGTGCTTTTATGTGATTTGTGGAGACTGCAGAGACTTAGGAAGGCCATTTTCTGAAACAGCTTTAAGAACAAAGGCTTCATGTGCCCAAGAGTAGCCTCCAGTAGGCCCCAGGGCCTGTCCACAGGAAGGGAACATCACCTGAAGATAAGCGGTGCATGGCCGATCCTGGGGAGCACTGAACTGCATGCCAATTGCACTGTTTCCCAAAGCTCACATGCCTTGCAAAATGGCATGAGGCAACCCTTTTGAGTGAAGCAGTGGCACTGGGCTAAAATCGAGGCCCAGGCCTCTTCTTTAGGCCCAGTCTTGGTGCTACCACTGAATGCCCCTGTTCAGGATGGGCTAGATGGGAGAAAGATAGAGAATTATTTATCTTTTGTTTTTTGTGTGTGAATGAGTGTGAGACACGCCAACAGATTCAAGTTAGACTTTTACCAAATTTTGGACATGCTGAGTCCAAAAGCTTTGCCATCATTGCTCCAAGTATGGCAATAAACGGCAAAAACTTTGGGATTGGAATTATAAACTGACAATGGCTACTTCATGTAAGGGAAATCTTTATAAAATGTTTTATAGGTGACATTTGCCACAAGCAAGATTAGCAAAAGCATTGAATGAAAATAAATACATGTTTGGAAAAGATGATTAAGCAGCATACAGATTTAAAACAGAAATATTCTTGTGAGGTTTAATATCAGAAAGCTATGACAAAGGGACTATATATATAATGTTACATTATTGACAGCAGCAAAAATTGTATTAGCACAATAGTGGAAAAATGAGAACACCCCATCAGATGAAAATATAAGTCAGAAAATATTGGATTGTGCAGAGATGAATAGATCGACATTGAAAATAAAAGATAAAGGAGATTATTATTTAACGTGGAATAGGTCTTATCAATGGTTAGAGATAAGAAGTAGAAATTAGATGAAAGAGCATTATGTTCAAGTAAAATATTAATGTTGTTTATAACTATAAATATGCTAATATAATCAGTAAGATTATAAATAAGCTAGTATAATTATAAATATGGTTAGAATTGTATTGTTGTATTATCACTATTACTATAGTATGTATATGTATAATCTTTATTGTCATTGTACTTAAATACAACGAAATTGGTTTTAACCTCACTGGTGCAAAATTATAACAGAAAAGAAAAAAGAAAGAAAAAGAAAAAAAAAACCAGCGAGTGCATGGAGTGATTGTGGTTGTATTTAAAAGTCTCACAGCCCAAGGATAGAAACTATCTTTAAACCTGTTTGTTCGGCTGGCTATACTTTGATGTCTTCTGCCTGATGGTAGAAGTGCAAAGAGACACTGACCAGGGTGTGAATCATCTCTGAGTATCTTCCTTACTCTGCTGGGTGGGTTGCTGCCGGTTCGGCCCAGATCGGTCAAACCGGTAGTACCGGCGGCTGGAGGCTCCGCCCACCCACCCAGACACTTCTGCACATGCGCAGAAGGGGTGTGCGGGTGCACAAATGCGCTCAGGAACTCACCAGAACCGGTAGTAAAAAAAATGGCAAACCACCTCTAGTCTAAGTGTCTAAGATGCTCCAGTGCCTCTCCAAAGTTGTTACTGGATTTTAAGATGATGTTGATGGTGATACATTTGAAAGAAAAGAAAAACACAAACATGCATACAAAGTGGCTAAAAGGAAAAATAAACCTCAAGATGGATAAACAAGGAATTGGCCACCCATAGAATTAGGTTTTTTTTTTTTTCAATATTTCATTGATTAGTTTTAAACAATAAAATATATTATATAATTTTAAATGCTAAAAATAATTATTTAAATGTAAGTAAAATATGAGTAGCAATAATCACGGTACATCTTAAAATGAGATTAAGAATCACAGTAATTTCTAACTGAGCAATTGAACACTTTAAGTTAAAAGAAACCCAAATATTGGATGTAATATATGCCCCTACATAGAGTGACAATCCAAAAATGATTTCTAAATGGAGTTTAAATTCTGTCTCATTTATTCCTGAAATGTCAAATTCTGGGCATTGAGAGGTATTCCCAGCACTTAACTAGCTATTCTTCTTCTACAGAAGAATTGGAAATGAAATTCACTTGTTAACATTTGTTTCATTCAATTATAAATCATTTTTCAAAGTTGTAATTTCAGGTTGTCATTTTTAATATGGCAGGAGGGGAAATTATCAAATATCTGGTGAATATGCATTATTTACATAGAATTTAATTACATTTTCATTGTGACTCCATCTATATTTTACACTGCCTCTTGCCGCTGCTCCGCTCCATAACTACCCTGCTCAAAAGCTAAGGGTTAGGGTAACCCCTCAGAACTGCTAGGGGAGAACCATTTCCTCATGATACTGACTTAATTGTTCAAAAATAAAAATTAACCAGAAGCTCTGAAAAGTCTATATTTTATACTTGGTCTGTCTGAAAAAGGATGTAATTTTGATTGGGGAAAACAGAGATGAGAGCAACCAATACCTTCCCTAGGAAGATTGTTTTAAGATGTTGGTGCTATAGTTTTAGAATAGAAAAGCAGACTTGACAAAAGGAGAGAAGAGAATTTTATATACAAGAACATTTTATTTGTTTTTCAGTACTCCAGTACTTGAAAATGCACTCTTAAACGGATAGGCAGAGAAAAGCAAAGACTTTTTTTTTTAATGGAATGATGTTTTACAGCTTGCTATGCCAAATATTTTGTGATAATTTCTGGCATGTTTAAATATATTTTTTAAACCACATGGTCTCCCAGCAGCCGCACATGATATGACAAATGTGTCTCCGATTCTTGTGTACCTACCTGGAGCACTTACTGTCGGCTACAAATCCTAACAGTGACACCCATCATCTTGCCCTTTTCTTTTTGGTCCTATAAGGAAAGTGGATCTATTCGAGATCAGATTGAATAGAGGTGATTGGCTTTATGGCCCTCTTTCCAATTTAATTTAGCTCCCAACCACCTGATTCGGCCAAAGAATAAACAGAAAGTACCCTGCTATGTTTCTGGGTGCAGTATATGAACATCTCTCTAATGCTCCGGTTGTAAGGCTCCTTTTAGCATCTTTTTGGCAATTGAAGGAAAACAGAACATAAACCTCCATGTCCTTTAAAACTCTGAATTCACAGAACAACAACTAGAAATAGACAAGCCTGAAAATATGAGGTAAAAACTATCAGACATATTGTTTTTCTAGAGTCCTTGACTCAAACAGAAAAGAGGGCCCACCCACTAAAAAACTTGTATGCCTTCTCTTCCAATCTAATCACATCCAGCAGTCAAAATGGAGTTACTCTTCTTGGCGTTAGCAGCCATATTCCAATAACTCAGAGCAGCCAGGACAAGCCATTATATATGAGTTGTAAACATGTCTACTTAAGGTTGACTCATTTGGGGGGGGGGGGGGGGGCATCCAGAAAGATTAAAAGAAACAGCTGACATACACAGCAACGACAGCAGAACTCTCCTGGGCATATGGATCAGAACGGGAGATTGAGCTAACTTTGGAATCATCAGGCTTAAAGGTGCATCTATAGATTGCAAATAACCTTGAGAGCCATGCACCATCATGCTAAATAAAAGCCAAGTGCTAAAAGGAGCAACCCAATACTTAACTTTCTCACTGGAACTTATTGACTCCTTTCCACCAAGTGTTGCACTATAGAATAGAATTCTTTATTGTCCAAGTGTGATTGGGACACACAAGGTGTTTGTCTCCGTGAATAGGCTCTCAGTGTACATGCAAGCAACAAGTGATAAACATGATCATTATCAGCATAAAATACAACCATCATAAATGATAAGATGCAACACTCGGTAATAGTCATAAGATACTAAATAAAAGCAATCAAAGAATCATAATAGGATACTAATAAAAGCAATCAATATATGCAAACAACCAAGTTATAGTCATAAGATTTATACACACACACACACACACGTACGTACGTATGTATGTATGTATGTATGTTCTGACCCCCCTCTGTCCGGTAATGAACGCCAACACAGGCTTAGCTGTTTGCCACACTTTATTGACAGTACTATAATCTTGTTGGCTGAAAGCCCAAACACGACTCACAGGCAAGACATTGGCAGCAACCCAGACTTCAACAGATACCAACAAGAGCTTCTCCAGCTCGATACAAACGGAAACACAAGGCAGATCAGACAAGGAGTTCTCCAGACTTCTATGAATGGTTGTGTCCTGCAAAAACCCTCCTCCCAAAGTCCCTTCGCCACAACCACCTGAGCTTGATTATCTCTTAGGAGCTTGCCTCTGGAGCAGCTGTTGCCTTCTTTTCTCCGCCCTTCTTAATCTTGTGTCTGGGACAAACTTCCTTTGATCTTCCCCACTGCTCCATGCCTCAGGCGCCTCCTGGTGGCCAACCAGCCTCTCTGGTCCCTGCTCTGAGTCTGAACCCTGCCCAGGGTCGTCCATCTCTTCCATAACCGACTCATAGGGTTTGTCACTATCTGAGTTGCTCAGCAGCTGCAATGGATCCTGCTGGGTCACTATATATATATGGTGGCCTGTGAGTTTTTCCCCTTGATGCAAAGCACTCACTGAAGATTCTTTTAATAGATGCTGGGGCTGTAACAGAGCAATGGCAGAGTAAAATGCCTGCGTTCAGGCTTTGGATTCTCTGAGAAGGCCTAAGAAAGACTCCTGGCTTAATCTTGAAAAGCCTCTGCCTGTTAGTGTGATCTGTACAGAAGAAATTTAGAAGGGTTCTGCCTTAAGATAAGGCAGTTTCCTATAAACCTAAGATGGAAGCATTTACCCAAAGCTTTTCTTTTTCTTTCAGTTCATATTTTGGAAGGGGTGAAACACTGTGTACATGTTTTGATCCTATGCTATTACTTGCCACAGCCCAAGGTAATGAGGTGGTTAAACTGAATCCCTACAGTCAGTAGCATAACAGTCTCTGCCATAAGAAAGAGTCCAAATTAAGAAGAGATTGGGGCTATGGTATCCATTCCTCATCTTATTGTAAATTCCAAACTTTATAATGAAATGGCCAAGAGTAGCCTTCAACCAGTTCTGCCAATTCAGTCTCTGCCTTTTCAGATAGCATTTTGCAATGCTACCGCTGTTAGAAAAGTATGCTGGCATAAAGGGAGCTGCTCCATGGAGGGTCCCAATTCAACCATGTGCATGTAGCCAGAGAATGGTACTTGGGAGGAACTTAAAATGGTACTTGGGTGGAACTTAATGGTACTTGGGAGGAACTTAAAATAGAGGAATCCATCTGCTGGTTTCTTTAACTTGGCCAGTAGTCTACTGGCCAAGTTAAAGAAACCAGCAGATGGATTCCTCTATTTTAAGTTCCTCCCAACTAATTTCCTGATCCTTAACGCTGAGTGGGGTGGGATTAGATGATCCCAGGCAGGTTCTTAGAACAGGCAGTATAGTGACCTCTCAAGTTGTTCAACCAAGAGGTGGTAAATGCTAAAAAGTAATGTAATGAGTGGATGCTCTTTCACTGCTCCTACAAGACACAACACCTTCTGGACTTACCAGTGTGTCTATTTCTGAATGCTGGGAGGAGAAAGAGAGCAATCAATAGAAAGCATGCTCCATCCTGTAATAATGGTGCAAGGCAGTGATGTGCGGTGAGGTTTATGGCTGGTGAGGCTGGTGACGTCATCAGGAAGGCGGGGAATGGGACCATATGTGCTGGAGGCTCAGGCTGCCTCAGCCTCCAGCACACGTGATCCCATTCCCCGCCTTCCTGAGCGTGCTCCGCCGGCTCGCGCTCTGCAGTCCTCGAAAGTGACTGGGGAATGACGAGAACCTTCCTGCCTCTGCTGGACTTTGCGCGCTCCTCGCGACTGCATATTGCAGTCGCGAGGAGTGTGTGAAATCCAGCAGAGGCAGGAAGGTTCTCGTCATTCCCCAGTCACTTTCGTGCCTTCGTCATCCGGGAGCGCTGACAACATTTCTGCCTCCGCCCTCCGCAGCTCCCGGGCGCGGCCGGACAAATGTATATCAGATAGGTTCCAGATGGAGCTTGGGCCACCTCCTGTAGCCCTGACCCGCCCTCGTGTAGAGGACCTGGTGGTCGCGTGGAACAACGCGACTACCGGGGCCTTGAACCGGGTGGCGCCTTTGCGGCCTCTCCGGCGGCAACGATCCACCCTGGCCCCTTGGTTTACCAAGGAGTTAAGGGTGATGAAGCGCCGCAAGAGATGCCTAGAGAGTCGTTGGAGATCCTCCCGTTCCGAATTTGACCGAACACAGGTACGAGCCCATTTAAGGACGTACCTTGTGGCATTGAGAGCGGCCAAACGTCAATATTGTGCCGCTCTGATTGCATCCGCGGAGAACCGCCCTGCCGCCCTGTTTCGGGTGTCCCGCTCCCTTCTGTTGCAGAGGCCGCGGGAGGCCCCTTTACAGGGTAGGGCAGAGGAATTTGGGAAATACCTGCAGGATAAAATCGCTCAAATCCGGAAGGACTGGGTCCCTTTCAGTGGCCCAGTGGAGACGTCCGTGGCGAGTCTTGAGAAACCAACCTGGGAAGAGTTTGATTTGGTTGCCATCGAGGATTTGGACAGAGTGCGTGGACGACTGCGACCTACCACATGTTTGCTGGACCCGTGTCCCTCCTGGCTTGTACTGGCATCCTGGGAGGTTACACGCGACTGGCTCCAGGGCCTAGTGAACGCTTCGCTGGGCGAGGGGTCTCTTCCAGCCACCTTGAAAGAGGCGGTGGTGAGACCCTTGCTCAAGAAGCCTTCCCTGGACCCTATGGAGCTGGCCAATTATCGTCCTGTCTCCAACCTTCCCTTTTTGGCGAAGGTTGTAGAGAGTGTGGTGGCTTATCAGTTTCCACGACATCTGGAGGAAAATGATTATCTAGACCCGCGCCAGTCCGGCTTTCGCCCCGGACACAGCACGGAGACGGCCTTGGTCGCGTTGGTGGATGATCTCTGGAGGGCCAGAGATAGGGGTTGTTCCTCTATCCTGGTCCTATTAGATCTCTCGGCGGCTTTTGATACCATCGACCATGGTATCCTGTTGCACCGACTGGAGGGGTTGGGGGTCGGGGGCACCGTTCTACGGTGGTTCGGCTCCTACCTCTCCGGCCGGACGCAACGTGTGTTGACAGGGGAGCAGAGGTCGACTCTAAGCCCCCTTATCTGTGGGGTGCCGCAGGGGTCGGTCCTCTCGCCGCTCCTGTTCAATACATATATGAAGCCGCTGGGTGAGATCATCCGTGGTTTTGGGGTGGGATATCATCTGTACGCTGATGATACTCAGCTGTACATTTCCACCCCGAACCACCCCAACGAAGCCGTCGAAGTGATGTCCCGGTGTGTGGAAGCCGTACGGGTCTGGATGGATGACAACCGACTCAGGCTCAACCCTTCCAAGACAGAGTGGCTGTGGCTGCCGGCCCCCCGGTTCAACCAGTTAATTCCATCTCTGGCCATCGGGGGCGTACAACTTGCCCCGGTGGAGCGGGCGCGCAATTTGGGCGTCCTCCTGGATGCCCGGCTGTCCATGGATGACCATGTGACGGCCGTGGCAAGGGGGGCATTCCACCAGGTTCGCCTGGTGCGCCAATTGCGCCCCCTATTGGACCGGGATGCCTTGCGCACAGTCACTCATGCGCTGGTGACGTCTCGCCTGGACTACTGCAACGCTCTCTACATGGGGCTTCCCTTGAAATGCACTCGGAGACTACAGTTGGTCCAGAACGCGGCCGCGCGGGTAATTATGGGGAGTACAAGGTACTCCCATGTGACACCTTTCCTGCGCGAGCTGCACTGGCTACCTGTGGTCTACCGGGTGCGTTTCAAGGTCTTGATAACGATCTTTAAAGCGCTCCATGGCTCAGGACCTAGATACCTGCGGGATCGTATCCTGCCCCATACATCCCTGTGACCAATCCGCTCGCACAGAGAGGGACTCCTCCAGGTGCCGTCCGCCAGACAATGTCGGGGGGCGGTGTCTAGGAGTAGAGCCTTCTCTGTAGCGGGCCCAGCCCTGTGGAATGACCTTCCCCCGGATATTAGGACTACCTCTGACCTCCGCGCCTTTCGGATAAAGCTCAAGACCCACCTATTCCAAATAGCTGGCCTGGCTCAACCATAGTTCGCTCACTCTGCTCCTGACGGGTTTTTTAATTTTAATTCTGGGGTTTTTAGATCTTACTGTGTTTTAATTGTCTCTATTTATCTGCCTCCCTTCTCCATGTCCATGTACATGTATTTGTTTATTGTGTATGTGTTGTCTATTTTATATTTTATGTGTTTTCTTGTACGCCGCCCCGAGTCCTTCGGGAGAGGGTGCGGCTAAGAAATAATTTTTATTATTATTATTATTATTATTATTATTATTATTATTATTATTATTATTATTATTATTATTATTATTATTATAATATAATATTATAATATTATAGATATATATAGTATATAATATTATATACTATTATTTCATGAAGAGAGGTGAGGCTCTGCCTCCCCTGCCTCCCCTGACCGCACGTCCCTGGTGCAAGGGAATGCCAGCAAGTAGCCAAGGAGCCCTATCCTTTGGGGCTGGCAGTACCAAGTGATAGTCAGGAAATAGCTGTTGTCATGATTGGCCTGCATAAAATAGCAGGCATTATATGGCACTGAGTGCCATCAAAGCTGGAATGGAATAGGCAGTGTTGCCCACTCCCACCCAGGGCAACTGAAGTAAGCATTGCACAAGTAAGCCCTGAGATGTGCAACTCCATGATACTGGCCAAGGAAGTACAGTGCAATCAGGATAATCAATATAGAACTCATGCTTGAGTCAGAAATAAGAAATAGTGGAAGCAGTAAAAAAACTATTATGGGAAACTGCGTCAGCCGAAACAATGAAAAATCAAGTGAAGATAGAATCAGATCACATACCTGGCAAGCCCAGCTCTAGTGCCTTGTTTAAAACAAATACAGCACAGGATTGCTGTTCATTCAAAAGAAAGCTAAGCCCTCTATTATCAAGATCTCTCATAAGTTGCTATAGGCACTGGGCAAGCAATATGAATGCAGATATCTCTATATTGCATCTGTTCCATAGCCTAAGCCAAAATAGTCATGTTAGGCAATCCCTAGCAAGGACAGTGTGTTCATAGCGACCTTCAATAGCTAGTAGGAGATGGGACAGATCCCATCCTCGAATATGTCACCAAACCAATGACAGTAAGCTTTGTTGTAATGGTTGAGCCTAGCTGTCAGGCCTGCAGCCATCTTTTCCTGTGGATCTTAGGCCTGCCACACTTTCTATTATTCTACTATGCATTTTCTATTGTGGGAAAATGGGAGGGGGGATTGTACAGAGTTAGATGATATGTAGCCATAACAAAGTCTTTCTAGAAAGCCAAGGCCATCCTTTTTCTTTGCACCTCTGCACTTGACCGGAACTGGATGGGTGGAAGCTGCCAGTGTGGCAGTGGAAGATTGGATCATGTGATTGACTTGTGGGTGTGGGGACAGGATCTTGAACTTTCAACTGGGTGGGAAAACCGGGAAGCTTTCAGATTCGGGTTTTCCCAGATGTGCCAACATGACTCTCTTAATAAATTGGAACTTAGAGCAATACCTTGCCTTGGACTCTGATTTACTTTTGGATGCTATTTGGAACCCTGACACTAGCATTAGGACAGCAATTCCATCCAGGGGTGTCTTTTTGTGGGAAATTGCTCACTCACCAAACATCAGGTATATAATATCTTTGTAGTTTCTTAACTGGGGTTGATTCACATATTTCTCCATTTCATTGATCTCTACTGCTGAACCACTAACATGTTGAGGAAGAGTAAAATCTTTCCTGCATGCCTTTTCATATTGACTAAAACAGACTTATTATATTTTGGCTGTGGACTCTGGCAATCCTGCCTAAGAGACAGGGAAGAGGATGGGCAGATGGATGTTAAGAGAGGAGGGGTTTGGCGCAACGTAGAAAAGAAGAAGCACCTTCTGCTGAGAGTGAATTTTTAAGACAATCTACAGTATCTGCCGTGAATGCTGAGGAGTGTGAGTAAAATGTATGTAGAAGACAAGGCGCTGCTTTTCTTGTAAGAATTCACTTCATTTTTGAATGACAGGAAGCAAGACAGCACATAGCCTTCAGATGTGTTAAAGTAGAGTAGTGTTGAAATGGGCTGAAATGGAAGTATACAGTTAAAGCTTCTTGCTTGGACTTTCTAATATTGTAGAGCTGGAAAACCTGAGCCCAATCCTTTGTGTAGGAATGCAAATTAAAGAATCTCTGACCAGTGGCTGTCCATCCTCTCCAGAAATGAATTCAGTGAAGGAGAACTAACCAACCCTATTCCTCAGTAATTGGTGCCACCGTCAAACTGTTCTTACTGCTAGGAAGTTTTGTGAATACTTTGTCTTCCTGTAATTTAAAACCATGAGTCGGTGTTCTTCAGTCTGGGACAATGGTCAGCAGATTTTGTATGAGGACTTCACTTGACTGCCTTGATCTTCTTGAGACTATCTTGAATCTGCAGAATTGTTTCAGTTCTTTAAATAATTGCTTCAATTGCTTATCTAATCCTGTTAGGATTAGCTTTTCCTGCTCCTCCCTCCCCAAACCCACTTTCTTGCCTCCTTCCCATAATGACCCCTGAATGAATCATATGTAACCTTCCTGTATAACTTTTGGCCTGAGAAAGAATAACTATGATGACAATGTTCCTGACAAGTTTGGTCTTATGGAATTGAGTGTTTAATTTAATGCAATACATACAGAGACACACAAGTGTCGGTGTGGGACTGTATCCATGCAATAATGGCGTTCAAAGCATGTTTAAAAAGAGTGGGGCTTTTATCTTTTACTCGGTGGTTGTGACTATCTTGACACTTATCACCCTGTTTTGTTCAGCACAAAATACAGGGTCAGCTCTTGTATCTCTGAAAGTGAGTACCGTATATACTTGAGTATAAGCCGAATTTTTCAGCCCACTTTTTGGGCTGAAAAATCCACTTCGGCTTATACTCCAGTGAACAAAAAATCCGCGCGACCACCGGCTGCCCCACTCCTCGGCTCCCCCGAACCGTCTCACTAAAGCTTCGCAAAATGAACCGGAAACCGACAGATGCACATGACCCCGCTAGAGTGAAACGCCGCCCACGCTTTCCCTTCCTAGCGTTTTTCCCCCCTCCCGTAGCTCTCGCAATCCGTGACGGAACTGATCGCCGAAACCAGGTTTTGCAAGCGGAGGAGGAGGAGGAGTGCCTCGGGAGCGGGTGTCCTGGTCAGCGGGGGAGGATCCGAGGGTGCTGGTAGGGGGTTTACAGCAAAGAAGCGGGATGGAGTGTCAGGGGAGCCGAGTCGGCAGAGGGGAGGGTGGCGCTGGAAGCGCGTTGTGTATCGCGGTGATCGCGGTAAATATATATATATAGATAGATGTATGTAAAAAAAGTACCGGTTTTCTATTCGTGTTTATGTGTATACAGTCCCATCGCACTCCTCTTTTCCACATGCCTCAATTAAAGCAATTTTATTGTTATCTAGCTGCTGCATTTCCCAGCCTCGGCTTATACTCGAGTCAATAACTTTTTCCAGTTTTTTGGGGTAAAATTAGGGGTCTCGGCTTATACTCGAGTCGGCTTATACTCAAGTATATGCGATATTTCCCTCCCTAAAAATGCATTTATCTTAAGTCAGCCCAGACAACATATTCTAAAACTTGGAAATACTTTCCTTCATCCCAGGTGAACAGGTTATAGAAATTATTAAATGATAAAGAAATGTAGGCATTTTCTAATGAACTAGAGATATTGCTGTTTATTATTAAATAATGCACTCTAGAACTAAGCAGGAACATTAAGATTGAGTTTTGTCTCAACTGGGAAGCTGAGTAGGGTTAGGCCTTATTAGTATTTGGATGGGCAACCCCAATCTTTAAATTATACAGGGAAGGCCAATATGATGTCAGAAGGTGGCACTAGCAAATCACCTCTGTAAAGTTATAAAAACAACAACAACTGGATGTATCTATGAAATACCAGGAGCCGAGCTCAATTCACAGGAAACTTGAATCTTTATTGCAAAAGAAACCTAGTAAAAATAGATAGGAATGCTTGTATTTAAGGTGATCTGGTTTAATTCCAGGATCAGCCCTCTTGTTAGATAGACTGAAGCCTTTCTCTAATGGAACACATCCTTTGGGATTTCAAATTCTGTCTGTTCCTTCTAAGCTCCCTAGCGATTGTGTTCGACAGATGAAAGCCATCTGACCCTGGCCTCCTTAGTGATTTTCAGTGGGATGAACTAGATTTTCTCATGATCAGTAGGATGTAATTGCCATTTGAACTGTCTCTGTAGACAAAAGAGGAATGCATAGGGTCCCATCCATGAAACTGCAAAATTTCTGAGGTCATGTCATGCCTGCTTCATAGAGCCTCAGCATGTTGTCATCATAGAAACTTGTCCCTGTTTTTGGCCTCAACAACTAAAAAGGGGGTCCAATGCTTTTTCCGTTTCCAACCTTATTCTATAACCTGGGTTTGTTTGAGCTGAGGGAAGAGGGAAATTGATTTTCTGACTCCCCTGCTTATGAACCGTCTAGCCATGTCTCTCCATGAACCGAAGAAGGGAGAATGATGAGTGCTTAGCTACTTTCACTGAGGACCTTTGAGCCACTTTTCACAGAAGAATGAACTCCCTGTGCATCAGATCAAATATGCAAAAAAGATGCCTGTAAAAATAAAATTGTTAAGTTGATGGTGCTCCATCTCTTTCATTCGTTGAATGCAAAGCACTGTCATCAAGACACAAGCAGCTGATGCCAGGAACGATAGATGAGTTTAATTACTGAGTCTATATTTGTTTATCACTGAGCATCTGAGCACAGGCGGGGGGGGGGGTATTTGCAATCTGAATAAGTAGACATATATATCAACCTCGTCGGAGGGAGAGGGGGGGGCTAGAGGGAGGGAGGGAGGGAGATTTTAAAACGGGCAAGGATTATCGTACCCTCTGTAATGAATTCCACCATATGGGAAGGCTGAGGCTCACAGGTGGTGCTTCTCTGTGAGGATGCTGGCTTTATAGGATAGCCTCTCTCTGAAATAGTTTGGCTCCCACATCATTTGCTTTCTCAGAGCTTCCAAAATCAGGATTGCTTTGGAGAGTTTTTGGAGCATTAATTAAGACTCTTGGCTTTGAGGCCTGTGGCAGTTGTGGCACATTGCAAAATACAGCACTCTTGTTTGGACGCTATTTTATTGGTAAGCTTAATTTAAATTTATCACGGGGTTTTTAATTATATTGTGGATTATGTCGTTAACCGCTGCTTGATTATACTGATGGCTAATCAGTAAATCAATGCAGTTATGACCACAATTGAGCCCAAAATCTTTGATATGTGAGACGTTTGTTAGTTGAGTTTTGCCCTATTTTACATCGCTTCTTGCGACAGTTATTAAGTGAATCACTACTGTTGATAAGTTTGTAGCCCGGTTGTTAAGTGAGTCTGGCTTCCCCATTGATTAAGGCTTATCAGAAAGTCGCAACAGGGGGATCACATGATCTTGGGACACAGCAATGGTCATAAATATGAACCAGTTGCCAAGCATCTGAATTTCGATCACATGATCATGGGAAGCTGCAAAGGTCACAACTGTGAAAAACAGTCACGAGTCACATTTTTTCAGTGCCGTTGTAACTTTGAACAGTCATAAATGAACTGTTGTAAGTCAAGCACTACTTGTACTGAAATATAGTTTCCAGTCTGGTAAGGTTAATATCAGCAATTTGGTGAATGTGGACCTTTCTGAGCAACGCATATTTTTGGCTTGCGTGCCATAAGTGGGGGGAGCGCAGGGGGGTAGTGTGCGGGCATGCAGCAGCCATAATGCAATGCACGACCCTCTAGTGCGCATGCGCGCACTACAGGCACGACCCCCCATTTTTTGCATGCTTTTTTCGCCCTCCCCAGGCTCCAGAGGCTTTATAGGAGCCTGGGGAGTATGAAAACAGCCTCCCCCGCCCCCCCTGGAAGCCCTCCGGAGGCTTCAGGTACCTTCAGGAGGCTTCCCTGAAGCCTCCGGAGCAGTCAAAAAGACCCTCCAAGCAAACCGGAAGTCCGTTCCCGAACTTCCGGTTTGCCCATAGGACTGATTTTTTGCGCTCCGGAGGCTTCAGGGAAGCTTATGAAGCCTCCGGAGGGCCTCCGGGGTGGGGTGGGGTGGGGTGGGGGAGGCTCTTTTCATCCTCCCCAGGCTCCTATAAAGCCTCTGGAGCCTGAGGAGGGCAAAAGATGGCTTTAAAAAAAGGTGAACTCAGCTGGCCAGTGCGCACATGTGCGCTGGCCAGCTGACAGGGCAGCACCTTGCGTGCCCTGACAAATGGCTCTGCGTGCCACCTGTGGCACACGTGCCATAGGTTTGCCATCCTGGATCTAGGATAAAATGTGGGTTATGACTTAAAGCTGTTTGCCTGGCCTTGATACAGCAGATTCAGGGTCCAGATTTATCTTTGGCCTCAAAGCCTTTGTATACATTGCATGAAAATGTTACACAGTCCTTATGTCATGCATCAGTGGGATGTTTTAAGATCCTCTGGCCTTTCAGAAGCTTTTCAGAAAGGGCAATGCTTGCAGTCAGGAGGGGGATCCCCAAGAACCCCAGCTGTAAGGACAATTCGTGCGCAGATCCCAAGCCCATTGTCATCCATCAGAAGGATGCCTGATCGGGGGAGAGAATGAAAACGGCCTTAGAATCCATGTGCTCAGCAGCAAAAAGACAGACTGGAGTGGAGTACACAATGGAATGGTCTGCAGTTGGCATATCACGCATGCTGATTGCCAAAGCCAAAGAAATTGGTTTCTAAACTGCTTGGCTTTAACAAAAGCTTATTTGGAAACTGGAGTGACACAGTGCTGGCTTCCCTAAAGAAAAGCAGCATATAAAGTATGTATAAGAATGTAATTATACACACACACACACAGAGAGAGAGAGAGAGAGAGAGAGAGAGAGAGAGAAGGGGGGGAGGAAGAGTGAGAGAGAGCAAACTGACTTTTCAGAGGATCTGTCTAGAGTTGCACTCTAAAACTGGTTCCCCATGGCTTACATAAGTATGCTGGTTAAATCTATTGCATTGACCAGGTTCACAAGCACGCTTTAAACCATGCTTCATTCAGTCACAGCACTGTTAGAATTGCATGTTCCTTTGAGCCATTTATAAACCTTCATGGGTGGGTTTCCAGAAGCTCCTAAGCCAAAACCAAAGAGAGCTCCATTGGGGACTTAGCCTAAGTTTAAATTAAGAAGTAGATGAACTGTAGGGAGAGGCTGAAATTTGAGGGCTCAGCTCACCTCTGTCTCAAGTCCACCTTCAGGCACCCATTTCTCTCATTGTGATGGAAATGGGGATAGGCTGCAGTTTGAATTAATTATTGCTCGGTCTACAAAACTACATCTCTCGTCTAACATTCTGTCTTGAGAACGGAAACAAGAAAAGCTAATACATGGACAAGAGTGGATAACTTTCACCCCACTTCTTCACCCACCCCCTTTTTTATTTTCCAACTTCAGCTTTGAACATTTAGCCTAAGGCCAAGTGCTTTATGACTCAAAAAAAGTGCCTGCCCTTTGCATTTTAAAAAGGTTTGGGTGTCTTGATATTACCGCAGATTGATAAAGGGAATTGTAGTTTGACAAAGAGTGATGCTGAGATATTTAAAATACCCCTATTCCCCCGTCACAATTTGTGACCTGCTCTAGGAAATACAGCACTGGGGTTGGCATTGCTGAGCATTAGTCATATTTCTACCCTTACACCCAGCCCTACTGCTTACTCACACTCTTTGGGAGGAGATGGAGCATCGAGGAGAGTAGAAAAAAGATACAGACTTCATACATCACTGCCTTTTGGACAGATGTTGCTAACGAGCTCAAAGAAGTTGTGAGAAAGAGAAAGTGGGCCCATCCTAGAAGCAGAATGTGTTAGAAGTATCTTGCTCAAGCTGCCTTCCAAAATACCCCTGGGCCCTGGAGTTAAGACTATTCATTTCACTTGACCAACTGATGGACCAAACAGATAATAGATGGCATGAAATAAGCATGCAATCTTCTTTCTGATATTAAGGAAGATGCTACCTGCAGGGATTGAAGTGGCTAAGAAGGCTGGTCAGGACTTCTTCTCTCTTCCAACCGCTATATCTTCCTTGATCTTCATCTGTTGATAATTCTAAAACCTGTTGCAGCTAAACTCTAAAACCAGAACTAGATCAACAGTAGGCAAATGATTTAAAGTAGCGTTTTTCAGGTCAGACTCTGTGGGTAGGAGGCAATTTATCTTTCCCCTTGCTGGTTGATTCTTCCTTCCAATGGGTATTTTTGGTTTTCTAATCCCCAGCAAGGTTTTAAGATTGGGAAAAAGCAACACAGTGGCATCAGCTCAGATAAGCCTTTGCAGGGGAGAATAAGAGCTTCAGAGGGGTTAGGAGCTGCTTCCTGCCCATCTGTAAAACTTCCTGCATGTTTACTACCCAGTAAGAAAATCCGTCCATAGTTTGGAGTAACTAGTTGATATCTTCGAGGTGTATATATATATATATATCTACAGTCGTAGATCTAACACAAATAAGTTAAAATGTATATTACATAGCATCCTATAAAAATCTGTCCCTGATTTTTCTACAACAATGACTTTTCACACCGGTGATCTAATTGGTGTGAAAGATTGTCCTGAGGCTGAGAGAAGAAATCTCTAGACACAAACTATCAGCAGAAAGGAGAGATCATCCCTGGCGTATTAAAGAATCAGTTTCTAGAAATAGATTCTTAGCCCATTATGGAAACAACCCCGGGAGAAAGAGATCCAAAAACTTAAAAGGCCCTCCCTTAATAAATCTGCTACTAAATAGGACTGGAAGCTTCCTATTTCAATTCTCCAGATTCTGTACTCTTACCTGTTACCCATTAAAAAAAGTCAGTGGTATTCTTGCTTGGTTGATTAAGCTCTGCTGTTAAAATGCTTGACATTCACGAAAGGACACCAGCCACCATGTGACCAGGAGCATTGGGAAGTCACCCTGGCTGATCCTTAACCTGCAACAGCATTTGTGCCATAGGGGCCTTCTTCACATATACAGTTAGGTTGTCTTGGTATTCACCTGAACAGACTCTGCACTATTAGGGTCTCTGCTTATGGGAAAGCTTGAATCTCTTGCATTGCCCTTGACTTAACTTGGACAACCATTTGTCTCAAATGGTATAGGGTTTCCTGCTTGAGCAGTGGATTGAATTAGAAGACCTCCAAACTCCCTTCCAACTCTAATTCTGTTATTCTGTTAATTTCACTGTCACCCTTATAAGAGCTTAGATCACTGGTAGACATTATCAATTCATTCCTTGCAACTGGTAGCTTGGTAGAGAAAGGAAATGAATGCGTTCTCATCCACATTTTGCTCTGCCTTCCTTCCTGTGGCATCATCAGGAAGGTCAAAACAGTCATCATTGGTGATTGCAACTATGCAGTCAAAGCTCTGACCCTTTTTTTAACATGAATTTCAAGTCCAACACATGTGAAAAGGAAAAGGATTCTGTTCACTGATTAACTGATCATCCACATTTCTATCTTACTGCAATCCACAGTGGCTTACTGTACATGAAATACAAAACCAAAATTAGACTGTTCACAGTAAATACAGTGATAAAATAGTAAAACACCACCAATCAAAAACAAAGCTGGTGTCTTAAAATGGGGAGAAAGTTTAGCAGAACAACTCAGTGTTTAAAAGCGTTTGAAATATTAGAAAGGAGGGGGGTGGCCTGATCTAAATTGGGGATGGGCTGTCCCAAAGTGGCAGCACTGCCACAGAGAAGCAGAACTTCCTCGTTTCTACTCCATGACCTCCCAAATTTTGTGTATCAGTAGCAGTGCATGATCAAACATGTGTGTCAGGATGGTACATTGGTACAGCATCAAACCATAAAGAGCTTTAGAGGGTAAAACCCAGGGGTGAAATCAACTTATCTTTGCTACCCGTTCAGTAGCAATGTGAGCGCGCATGCGCAGAGTGTCAAAAATGAACTACAAAGGTAAGCAAACAGCAAGGGGGGGGGAATCCACTGTGCCACTTGATTTAGATTAAATCCTGCTTTCTAGCTAATATAAATCGCATGTCACAGCTGATTGACGGAAATACTGGTTTGCCCACACTGGTAGGATATTTTTACTACCAGTTCGGGCAAACTGGTAGAATTTTTACTACTGGTTTGGGGGGGAACCGGTCCAAAACTGTAGCATTTCACCTGTGGGAAAAGCAGTACTTCAAATTCTACCTAGAAACCAATAGGCAACCAATGCAGGATCTGCAAAATTTGGTGTTATATAATCCCAATTCTGAGAGCAAAAAATATGTTGATCACAGCCTTTGGACCAATGGTAATTTCTGAGAAGCTAAGTCCAACCCCAGTAGTGGGTATTACAGTAATATATCTATTGGTAGATGATAAGTCCATGAGTTACTGTAGATATCCTGCCCCAACTAGAACAAATGCTGTCTTGACTTTTCTGACCTCCCCTTGCAGATGTCTTCTGGCTCCGCCCATCACCTGATGAAGCCCTATTTTCGAGAGAATGGGGGACTTGATAGGAAAAAAAAGTTTGCAGCCTGATTGTGTGATCTTAGTTTATCTATGAGTAAGCCCTATTGATTTCAGTTAGGTTTGCTCTGCCTTCTATCTGTTGGAACTGTTGAATGATTTTTTTTCTTAAGGGACTCTTTTCATCGAAAGCTTGAACTGCTTCATGCCATTTTTAGCCTCTTTGAAGATGCAGCTGATACCGATGCTCAGCTTCAATCAGAGGCTGCACCGGAAGAGTAGCAGACAAAGGAGAACTGATTTATCAACCACAGTGCCTGCCTTTCTGCTCTGAAGTGTATTCCCGAGCTACGAAAAAGACAACACATCCTGTCCCGGTGCCAGATCTACGTGGATTTCTCTGGGCCAAGGACCCTGTAAATCACAGATTGTGCCATTGAGACGATGACCTTGCTTTCCCCTTGAATCTCGAATGAGTCATTGCAGATCATGTATCATCCGTGCAACAATTTGTATCTTCCATGCTCTGGTTCTCCTCGTGAAGAATTGTCCTTTCTGATGTGGCCTTCAGCAAGCATTTGCCTTGTGTGCAATGGGAACTGCAGCAGCTAATTCAATGTTCACTCTATTACTGGGTAGTGCAGGAAGAAATAGGATGCTGCATTTTTAAAAATATAATTTATTTTTGAGGAAATCAGTGGCCAGGGTGGAATGGGAAAGAACAATGATATGATATCACAGAAGTGGGAAAGATTGCATTCTCAGGACATTTTGCTGATAGCATAATCTTTTTTTAAAAAAAAGATACAACAGGGTCTTCTTACATTGAGTTTCCCAATCGGGTGGCCTCCAGAGCTATTTAGCCTTCCATAATTCATAGCAGGTGTTCCATGGAAGTCCAAACTATTTGCATACTTCAGTTTTACAAAGGGATTATTTAATCCTTCTCCTGCTTGATTTTTGTTACTTTACAGAAGTAGTCTGTACCTTCCTTCTAGCTGGATACAGAAAACAAATTTGGAAATATATGGGACCTAGCAGTGGCAAAAGGCATGACTCCTTGAAGAGAAGTTCAGGGAAATTGTTATTTGAAGAAAAATAGTGTCAAGAAGATGGATTAGAGTATGCATTCTGTGTTCTGCGTGTAAAGCAATCAGCACACTAATGGGTTATAATTTCTATGTAAATTTGCCTCTAGACCTCACGCTATCACTGCTGTCATAGTCCCCATGTTACTGCTTTTAAATAGCAAATCTTTAAGTACCCTCTCTCCTTGATTTATTAATTTATATTATTCATAAATTCGTATAGTGGATCTTAGACAGAGGTGGGTTACTAATTTTTTTACTACTGGTTCAGGCACGCTTGTGTGTGATGCTTCTGCGTATATGCAGAAGCATCCGGATGGGTGGGTGGAGCCTCTCACCACCACTACTACCAGTTCGGCCAATCCGGGCCGAACGGGCAGCAACCCACCTCTGGTCTTAGAACTATCATACACAGACTACATAGATCCATGTGATCACTAGATTGCAGCAAAGAGACTCAGAAAACTCATAACTCTTTGCTGCCATCTACTGGACAAGCAAATGTTTGCAATTCAAATCCAGTAGCATTATCTTGATAGCTTCTTGCTTTCCCAATTAAATTGTAACTTCTCCGTAATTGTGTAATGTATATCCTGCCTTTTTCTATCTGGGTGTCCTTCAGATCTGTAGATATCAATTCCCAGAATTCTCATCAATGGCCATGATTGCTGGGGAATTCTGGGTCTCAGAGTCCATTAGAGAAACTCAAGATAGAGTAAACTTACATCTCTGTTTAGATGCAATAGAACGATTTATGTAGATGCTGGTTATGCTTCAGAAATAAAGTAAAGCGAATCATGATTTACTATAGTGCAAGATGGAAAAGAACCATAATTTATCTCATGGACATTCTTCTAGGCTTCCTGTGATTTTGTACCCATGAGATGCTAAATTATGGCTAATTGAACTATGGATTATTATATGCTGCCCAGTTATTTTCCACGAGAGAAAGTACTACATAAATTTGATGAATAAATAATCAAACTAATTTTAACCTAGTTGTATTTTGTACAGTTACTTTGGGATTTGGAGTGGATGTGTGAACTCAGAAGATCTGGGATAATTGGGTAAATCATAATTCAGCTAGCCATAAGCATCTCATGCATACACAATTACAGAAAGCCCCAAAGAATGCCCCTGGGATAGATGATGTTTCATTTTCATAGTAAATCATGGTTTGGTTTACATATTTCTAAAGCACTAACCAGGCATAAATCACAATACTCTAAATCTAAAATAGTGTATATCAGTACAAGGGTAGTTTACATTTGTAGAATATGTATGGCTTGTAAAATGTTTTTGACTTGAGGAATGCTTGCTTTCCAGTTCTAGACAAAAGTGCTACTCCTCATAAAATTTAGTCCTATCAAGAAATTAGGGACTATACCAAAGGATAGGAGGATGGCACTCATTCTACCAAATAGCTTAACTGTGTTATTTTTAAATATTTATGTATTTATTTATGTATTTATTTATATCCCACCTTTATTGTTTTTATAAATAAATCAAGACTGTAAACATACTTAATGCTCCTTTCTCCTCCTAATCTTTCCACAACAAGCCTGTGAGGTAGGTTGGGGTGAGAGAGAGAGAACCAAATTACCCAGCTGGCTTCATGCCTAAAGGATCATTATAACTCTTGGTTTCTAGCCTAATTCTTTAACCATTAGGCAAAATTGGCTATGTATCAGTGGTGGGTTTCAAATTTTTTTAGAACTTCTTCTGTAGGTGTGGCCTGCTTTGTGGGCGTGGCTTGCCAGCCATGTGACTGGGTGGGAGTGGCTTGCCAGCCATGTGACCGATTGGGAGTGGCTTGGCAGTCATGTGACTGGGTGGGCATGGCCAACTTGTAAAATGTGGTGAAACTCACTTATCAACGCTTTTGTTTAGCAACCAAAATGTTGGTTCAGAAACTCTGGCATTTGAAGCACACAAGTCTTAAAGCTGTCAAGTTACAAGGCCCCTGCACTCCTAACCCTTTAGGGAAAAAAACCCCAGGGGTGTTCAAACTTGACATCTTTAAGACTTGTGGACTTCAACTCCCAGAATTCCTCCTCCAGTCATGTTGGCTCAGAAACTCTGGCATTGAAGCACGCAAGTCTTAAAGCTGTCAAGTTACAAGACCCTTGCACCCCTAATCGTTTAGGGGAAAAAACCCCAGGGGTATTCAAACCTGACAGCTTTAAGACTTGTGGACTTCAACTCCCAGAATTCCTCCTCTCGCTCTTCATCTTGATGATGTGCGGACGGGCAGGGGGAGGAGCTGGAACCGGTTCTAAACAGCACTGTAGATTTGTGGAACCTCTTCTATAGAAGAAGTTAGAACTGGCAGGAACCCACCCCTGCTATGTATATTCCAATATACACACAACCCTTAAACTTCCCCATTCCCACCAAATAGCTGGCTATTGGTAGGTCTCATTTGCCTCGAAGCAGATGATTCTCTTAGGATTTAGGCAGCTCAGCTTTCATTCTTTTACCCAGCCCGTGTTCCCTTAGGACAGCAGCTGTAGCATCTGGGCCTCTGTCTGTTTCCAAAAGAAAATAAGACTGAAAGTGGAAGTGGAATCATTCAAAGATCAATGTTATAACTATGAAATACTCAGCCAAGAAAAACCCAAAAGTTACTGAAAATTCATATGACATCAGTTTGGGACTTTTAATTGACACTGAAATAAGAAAGCTCATTATAAAACTCTCTTGGTTTCTCTTGGGCACAATGTGGGAAAGGAGAGAGAGAGAAAGAGAAAGAGGTGGGGGCAACCCCACCAGAAATATTAATGAGATCATTGCACTAGTGGGCAGGAATGAGCAAGCTTTTCTCAGTTGATGCGGCCATCCTTGGCCTTTAAGGGGTCCTAGTCAGAAAAAGTGATGGTGGGACCAGGAGAAAAGTGACACTAGTTTCATTTAATGTTGTTTTCATTTAAACTCCTTTCCAATTATTATTATTGTAGTATTTTACCCCATTCCATTTCATTACAAATTAGAATATGATAAATTAGAATATGATAAAAGCATAGTCGAGCAACGCTGTGGTAAGAGGGGCAGAACCAGGCATCTGGTTGTATTGTAAATGTTGCGGTGGGGGTAAGGGAGAGGAGGCAATGATGACATCATGATTTTAAGTGGAAACTAGGACTTACAGATGATAGGTTTGAGGGAGCAGGCTGTTTTATTACCTGTGTTAAGCACTCTTGAGGCAGGCATAGCCTGTTTTGTTCTTATCCGCACCACGTTTCAAAAGTATGGTTTTGGGGTAACAGGGATGGGGGGGACACAGAAAGGGAACTGAGGTCTTTGTAGCCCAGGAGGTGCCTATTGGACCTATTTTATAAACAGCAATCTCAACAATGTCAAGTGATGATTGATTCCGCTTCCTCTTTTTTAGTTCCATCAAAATTTTATATCAAAATTTCACATTTTTGACAGGTTTTTCTCAGCTCTATTGAATCACAATTCTCATCATAGAGGTGAATGTACATTTTTAGTGAGTATGTTCCAAATCGGCTTTTTCCCAGGCAGTCCCAATCGGTATTGACATGGGCCCAGAATGCTAAAGAAATTCTCAGGAAAATGAGCTGATGTCGCGACGATACAGATGTGCGATCTCGGAGCTCTGAGATCGCAGCCGATACTTTTACTGCTGGGTGGTCCATCTGGACCTAAACCATCCAGAAGAGACAGCGACAGGGAATAGTATGTCTTGCTGATCTCAGGGACATTGCAAAGTCCCTGATTGATCCAAGAGAATCTCTTCTAGCCGGCAATAGAAGCCCCAAGCTGCTGAAGTCGGGACAGCTCCGCAACCGGAGGAAAGCGGAAAGAGAAAGTGTGTCCATCTGGTGAGGAAATTTTATTTTTACAAAAGAGACTGCCCAAAAAAGATTAAAACCAAATCAAACTTGTAAAGAAAAGAAAAGAAAATAAGCAGTGAATTTAAGCTATTTTGGACAGTGTGTTATCCTTTTTTTTAATTGTCTTCTATGGTTGGAAGTTTTGCAAACACTTCCTACTTTTTAAAGTGAAAATATTGGCTTGTCTTCTAGTACTTTTTTTTTAAACCTATGGATTAAATCTTTTTTATATATATATTCACAATACTGGCTTGGATAGGTTTTTTTTCTTTTTCTTTTGTTCTATTTAAGAGCCTTGTTTCTTTTAAGCTTGGAATATAAAGAGGATATAAAAAGAATATAAAGAGAGCAGTAACATCAGAGGGAAAAGACGTTACACCGCCACTTGGAGGTTGGAGGCTGAGTTCTGGAAATATTTTTCTCTTTTTTCTTTGATCATTTTGACCTAGCACTTCAAAGGTTTTAGCTTGCAAAGAGATAAGATGGGTTGTTTATGCAGGTGCCCTTTGGATGTCTCTTTGGCAGCGAGAGAGAAGTGAAAAACAAAGCTTTGTTTTCCAACTAGAGTGGCAGTGTTTATAAATTGGACAATGACACAATACCAAGAAGAAACCATAACATTACAACAGATTATGTTTGAAATTCAAAAATTATTAGAAACATCAGAGAGAATTGAGAAGAAATTGGAAAATATAGATGGTAATATAGCAAAATTTGATGACATTGAAGATAGCCAGCTAATGGAAAAAGTGGAGGTTAGAGTCTCAAAAACCCAAGGGAAAAATGAACAAAGAGGCAAGGTAACTGTGGATATTGACAGTGATCTGTGCGTGGTTGGAAATGGAAAGAATGGAACATGGAAAGGGAAGAGATATGGAAAGGAGCTCTACCCCAGATTTCAAGATATAGAAGGAGAAAAAAGAGAAGAATTGATGGATTTAAGGAGAGGAACTTTGACAAAAGCACTACTAACCAAAGATAAGCTGATTAAAGAAGCTGATGGAGGGTTTTGAGAATTTATAAGACATGCAACAAGCAACAAGGTACAAAGAGAAGTCCACACAAAGTTGATTAAGGAAATAACCAGAAGATTAATCCCACATAAGGCAAAATAAATAAGACTGTACTACTACTGGAAAGACACAGGTTGAGACATGAAAACTATTAACAAAATACTAGCTAAATAGTTAAAATTAGAGCATTATGTTAAAAATGAAGTGATAATGGATATAGCTAGATAGATAATTGATAATGATATAATGTATACATATGTATTGGTTTTGACAAGAGAAAATTTGGTATAATTTTTTAAATGGTGACCATGAAACGAAGTTTTGAAACTTAGTTATGTATGAAAGCCTATAATACTGAAATTGGATATAAATTGTAAACAGTGATTAAGAAAGGGGGTTTAGAAACTTTGTTATCAAACATAATTAATTTTTATTTAGAACATTTCGTGAAGATAGAATGTTGTTGGATGATATTGAAAATAGACAATGGAATGCCATTATGTGGTTTTGCTTTGAATTTTGGAATATTTGTTATAAAGGGATGTTAAAACAGCTATAGTCATATGAAGGATGAGGTATGATGATAATAATATATATAAATATATTTGATGTAAAATATATAATTTGATATGGATTATAGGTGATAACTGTGGAAGGGATGCATGAAAGTTCTTTGTAACCAATTGACACACTTTTTATAATTTGTAATGGAATATGTTTTTATGGTGTTTGTTGTGTCATATTTGTTTGTGTCTATTCAAAAAATAAATAATAATAATAATAAAAAAAGAAATTCTCAGGACCTATCCCTGAGGGGCTAGCTATGTTGTTGCTAGTTGTGAAGTTGTATCTAACCCATCGCGACCCCATGGACAACGTTCCTCCAGGCCTTCTTGTCCTCTACCATCCTCTGGAGTCCATTTAAGCTTATGCCTACTGCTTCAGTGACTCCATCCAACCACCTCATTTTCTCCAGTGAGTCCTTCCTTCTCATTAGGTGGTCAAAGTAATTAAGTTTCATCTTCTTGTTATATTTTATCTCTTTCCCTTATTCAATTTCAAAATAGATTGATGACTTAGAATTTCTCTTTCCCCCTACTTTTAATGCAAGTGATCTTATTGTAACAAATCACAACTGGTAGATAATCCCCCCCCCACCCCAGTAAGGACATTTACTCTCAGGTTATTTAATCTTTAAAATCAATATTCTGTTTAAAACCATTAGAAGGTATCTTTTCCCATTCTTTTTCAGCATTAGTAGGAGCCAAATGCTGACAACTAATCAGTGATACCTACAATTCAGGCATGGACTGTATATTCTTACTTATGTTTGCCCAAACATTGTTCCTTCTGGGAAATAACTCTTACTTACACGTTAAGAGTTTCTGAATAATTATCATACATGAATCAGGTTTGTTGTCATTGCCCGGAGTACAATCTGCTAAGGAGGAGGTCATTGGTGCTACTGTTGGATTATAAAACATATTCCTGCAATGCAGTACACAGGTTGTGAGGAAGAAGGCTCGTAGCATAATTAAACAGATTGTTGCTTATCATCAAATCCCGAGGAAAGAATCAGCAGGCTTTCTCAAGAGCTTCCCTCAAAATAAAATCTCTCCCAGTTGTATCTTCACAAGTTTATTTCATTTTCATTGGACTTTATTATATGGAAGGTCAGCAGTTGCCTTGTCCATCAAATGGAAAATCCCCAGTAATAAGGGAAACCCATAGGCTTTCTCCCTGCCCAAGACATTTTCAGGTAGATCCCGCTCTGCTTTGTTCAATTTCCTATCTGGACTTTCCACAAATAGCATGCTTATTTAATGTCTTCTCTTTGGCCAGGTCTCTGAAAATGATGAGTTGTTCAACTAACTCAGGAGATTCTTTTCAGAACATTTTTATTTATTTTTTATTCTCTTACATACCATTTTACGTATACATTCACATCATTATTTTTATTCTTTACATTTATCGTTCTTATACATTTGTTATTCCATTTCATAGGTTATAATATAGGTATACAGTTTGGGTTGCTTTGTTTACCATCCCTTCCTCCTGTTGTAACACAACCTTATTTTCCCTTTCTTTTCTCCCTCCCTCCATTCTCTACTTTCCTACTTCCTCCTCTCCTTTCCCTTCCTTCTTCACTTACCTTTCTCCTACTCCTACTCTTCCTCTTCCCCTACCTACCCTCTCTCCTTCTCTTCCTCTCTGTACCATCCCCCTCTCTTTCTTCTTTCCCCCATCTTCCTTTCATTCTCTCCTCCTCTCTCTCTTTCTTTTCCATTATTATAGGTGTCTCCTTTGGGTCTCAATTTATGTTTCCTTGGGATGGTATTTTGGCAAACCCAAATATAATTGGTATCTTTTCTTGCTCCCTTACCTTCGTTAATCTATCCTAATTATATTTTCCCCCTCTTTGTATCTTTCTATTATATATATACTTATGTATTTAATCTTTTCTGTTTTTCCCTTCTTCCCCCACTTTTCCGTAACAGTGCATCGCCCAGGTTCTGTATCTTCTTCCTACTTTCTTTTCTAGTTTGCTTTCTCTAGCCAATCATAAAATCTTCCCCATGTCTTGAAGTACTCCGATTCCTCTTTATTTTTTTATTTTCATCTCAACCTATTCATCTCTGCACAATCTAATTTCCTTTTTACTATCTCTTCATCTGTTGGTAGCTTATTTAATTTCCAATTTTGGGCAAATACGATTCTTGCTGCTGTAGTTACATGTATAATCAAATAGGTAGGAGATTCTTAAATTTGCATCCAGAAAGGATCCCCTCTTGGTTCTTACACTTGACTGTAGGATCTTAATCAGTGGTGGAATTCAAATAATTTAAGAACCAGTTCTCTGCCTTAATGACCAGCTGGGTAGGTGTGGCTCGGTGATCATGTGACCGTGTGGGCATGGCCAACTCAATGTCACTTACATCAATGGGCGCTTCACCTTAGCTATTACAATGTAATAAGGGTTAACTGGAGAGGCAGTTTCTGTCAGTAGGGCAATGAAGATTAGGCTAAAAACACCACCAGAATGTTTCCTTCCTGCCTTCCTTGTAGGATGAGCCTTGTAAAGTAGAAAAAACAAAAGGAGATTTCTTCCAACAACTGGTTCTCTGAACTGCTTAAAAAGTTAACTATCGGTTCTCCCAAATAGGTGCGAACCGGCTGAATCCCACCACTGATCTTAATGCTTCAACTCTCTTGGTTTCTTCAAGTATCTAATGTCTCATGTCCTGTCCCATGAACTGTCTTCTTGCCTGATTGACACCACTTAGTCCAATATAATACGTCCAATTAAGGCAATTTAGTCTCTGCATCCCAATTTCCTCAACACCTTCCAGTACAGGTAGTCCTCAATTTACAACAGTTCGTTTATTGACTGTTCATAGTTAACAGTGGGACTGAAAAAGTGACCATTGTGCACACTTATGAACATTGCAGCATCCCCATGGCTCCATGATCAAAATTCATACACTTGTCAACTGGTTTATATTTATGATGGTTGCATATTTATGATGTGTCATGTGATCCCTTTTGCGATCTTCTCACAAGCCAAGTCAATGGGGAAGCCAGATTTACTTAACAACCTTGTTACTAACTTAACAACAGTAGCGATTCACTTAACAACTGTGGAAAGAAAGGTCACAAAATGGGACAAAGCTCACTGAACACATTTCTCACTTAGCAACATAAATTTTGGGCTCAATTTGATCGCAAGTCAAGGACTATCTGTCCCTCTTTCTCTTGGTTCAGCTAAAATGCACTCCTCCCACTTGTGAGAGAGCAAAAACTGTGATGGCGAAGATTTTTTACTCCCCCTTGCCAGTTCCTGTGTCTTTGTTCTATCTTATAGCTGGAGGATGGTGTTATAATTTCCTATGCAAAGACGGCTGTTGTCCACCAACCTTCTCAACATCTCCAGCCAGTGGATAAACAATCTGCCAATCATACCATCGTAGTGAGTGGCATGTTGTTGTTTTTTGACAGATAACTCATCTAACGCGTTGAGTTATTTCTCAAAACCTGTCCTTCTTTTACCTGCCCCTCTCCCAGTATGGGATAGCTACTGGAGTTGGGAGATGTGTCAGGTGGAGGAGAGGCAGAAGAAGCTCTTTACTTGCCAGACCTCCAAGCAAGGAGTCCACTCAAGAGATTTTCTCTGGTATAATCTATTGCACATTGTGTTTCTTGCAAAGCTTATATAATGTGGGAAAAAATATCCTTCTGGGTTCAGTTCCAATCCAGGAGAAAGACACTGTAAACATGGAGGTTGGTTAGAAAGATGGTTTATTGATGAAGCAGAACCACATGGGTTTGTGCTTCTGGGTATCTGACAAAATGAAATTGAGAGGGGAAGTTATACCTTCTTTGGGTTTTGAACTTGAGCTTCCTGTTCCTGTGCAAGAACATGTATTCTATTGGCTGTTGTCAGATTCATATGAGGTCATGTAGGGGTTATGTAGGGGTCATAGTCATCTGTATAGGCAAAAGAGGAAATGAAAATCCTAGGTGTTTGTCTGAGCTAATCCTGTCAGCCTCTGGTTTATTGTTTATCTGAGCTCCCAGGTGAAGTTTGGACTGCCCTGGGATGGTGTAATGAAGGGGATTGTGCAATTCCTATTGTGGCTTAATGGCTTTTTCCTGTGTGGGATCTTGGGTGCGGGGGCTGCTTCTAATCCTACCATTCTGCCTTTGTTCAGACTTTGCCTCTAAAAAACATGTTTCTCCATTTCTCCCTTTGGAGAAATATAATATTCTGCCTTTTTTCCCAAAATATTTCATTCTTCTAGGAGGGATAAGCACTGACTTTCTATAGTAATATATTTGTGTTTCTATTTATTGCAATAAATGGTTACACACACACACACACACACACACACACACACACACACACACACTGTTTTCCTGAAAATAAGACCTCCCGGGATAATAAACCTAATAAGGCTTTTGACCACATGCGCTAAAATAAGGCCTCCCCCCCAAAAATAAGCCTCTCCTAAAATATTTAAATTGATGCACAGCCGATCCCCGCCATTTCCTAGGGGGAAGGGGGGACATGCCCCACATGCCCTACATGCCCCTGCCATCCACGCAGAACGGGCTCTTGGAGGCTGCTCCCACAAATCCTAACTACCACGCCCCTTCTCTTAGTGGTGGCCGAAAAAAGATCGGCAGGTCCAGTGATGCTAGGGCTGGCAAGAGTGCGCCAGAAATAGAGACAGAACTTTCGGCCCTCTCTGGATCAGCTGATCTGTGGGCTGTGGGCCGAGGTTTGAAGTCAAAAGAAAATAAGACCCTGTCTTATTTTCTGGAAAACATGGTATATACATAGAGGAAGATTCCAGTTTTACAAAAAGAGAACCCCCCAGTCTTAAATCAGAGTGGCCCTGGAAATCCATGCTCAGAGACCAGAGGAAGCAGATATGCCCACACTGGCCTAAAGTGATCAATTCGTGCAGAGCTGTTTTTGTCCCCTAAGTGTCACACAATACTGCCACTGGTCAGGAAAACATACTTAATGATACTCACAGTAAAACTGCTGGCTGTTTGAGGGAGAAAGCACAACTTTTAATTACAAACTGCTTCACCGGTGATTTTAAATGCCTTCAGATGGGTTGGGCACAAGATGGCAATAACATCATGGAGACACCATAGAAAAAAGGAGTTACTGGGATTTAATCCTGTGGCAATTGGGTGCAAGTGGAAAAAGATAGCCGGGCAAAGAATCCAGATCTTTTCTGTTATAACCCTTAGAATCAGGAATAGGCAGTTGTTTATTCCCGTGTGCCTTGCATAACACAGTGCACACGTTTCCTTTTGCTTCTCCCTCCCTCGTTTCATATTCTGTCTCTCCAGGCCTAGAAGGAGAGTGTTTATACAGGTCCATCCAAGCAAGTCATCCAAATAATTATTTTTCTATGTTTAATTCATCGTATTTACAACAGCGGCAGAGAAGCTTTTCGCAACCTAATTCAGGAAAAGGGCTCTAAATGCCACCTTCCGGTTTTGAGGAGCTAAAGCTGAACCTGAAGTTTTTATTACGACCAGAGGGTAGCAATTTAAAATGGCCCAGAAGCATCGAAAAGTCCAGACAAGAAACAACACATAATAAAACATACATGAACAAAACAACACAGAGAACTTTAAAACAACAGTGTCCCGTTGTTAATGTTTCAGTTGAGAAAATTAGTATATTACTTATAGTGTGGGCATCTCTTCAACTGCCCTGCGGACTTTGTATAAAATGGAAACAGCTGGAGCAATGGGAAGGGTTTTTTTTTGGCAGCAGGCATGGGAAGTGGCCTAAAATGGCGATGGAGGCTTGAAGTTTGTTATTGGAACTCAGCAATACGATGAAATGTCAGGCCAATTGTTTTGTTCATAGTTTACATAACCATGACAGTATTGCTATAAAGTGTCGTTTGTTCCCTCCATTTCTTCATGTAACTGTAGATGAGGGACAAAAGGACCAAAATGTATCAGCAAGGCTATCTGTAATAAAAGGTTGAAGCAGAAGCAGCTGGGAAGTGGTTATGGGCTGCAATTTGTACAGCCGAGTCGTTTAATTAAAGGGTATGGAAGGACAATGAAAATGCAGAACGAAGATTTAATATCACTTGTATTTAAATGTAAAATGGAACTCTGACTTTGCATTCATTTGCAGAATAAGTACGTGGAATTTGCTACTGGGTCTCTTACTATTATGACAAAGCTCTTCCCTTTTATAGGGTGGCGATGATTTGGCTCCAATGTCCTGAGTTCATGTGTCCAAATTTTGAATCCGAATAGTTGAATTCCCCCCCCTTCTGTTCATTTGTGTCTGTCTGTCTGTCTGTCTGTTTGGATTTATATGCTGCCCTTCTCCAAAAGGACTCAGGGCGGCGTACAACATTAAAAAAACACACATCTCAAAAGTTAAAAAAAAATACATATCCAAAAAAACAAACCCAATTAATATGGCAATAACATTTAAAAAATTAGATAAAATTAACAGGCCAGGCCGGCTTGCTGGAAAAGCCAACTTTTTAGGGCGCGTCGGAAGGACCGGAGGTCGGGGATTATGCAAAGCTCCGGGGGCAGCTCATTCCAGAGGGAAGGCGCTCCCACAGAGAAGGTTCTCCCCCTGGGGGTCACCAGCCGACACTGTCTGGCCGACGGCACCCTGAGGAGGCCAACTCTGTGGGATCGTACTGGACGGTGGGAGGCTACAGGTGGCAGTAGGTGGTCTCGCAGGTACCCTGGGCCTAAGCCATGGAGCGCTTTAAAGGTCATAATTAGTACCTTGAATCGCACCCGGAAAACAACTGGCAACCAGTGCAGGCCGCCTAAAAGGGGTGTAACATGGGAGCACCTAGGTACCCCCATGACAACCCACGCGGCCGCATTCTGGACCAGCTGAATCCTCTGGGTGCTCTTCAAGGGCAGCCCCATGTAGAGAGCATTGCAGTAGTCCAGGCGAGAAAGGACGAGGGCATGAGTGACTGTGCACATGTCTGATTATCGGAGATTGCCTGGACAAGCGTTAGGGTTAGGGTTATTTTCTTGGTAAGAAATTTCAGTAGTGGTTTTCCATTGCCTCCTTCCTACAGCTGAGGGAAAGTGGCCCAAGGCCACCCAGGTGGCTTCACGCCCAAGGCAGGACTAGAACTCATGGTCTCCTATCCTGATGCTTTAACCACTACACCAAACTGGCTCTCAATGATAAATAGAGCTTTCCAAAAACGACTGTGAATTTTGTTGGCCTCTGACAGAAATCAAGGGATTGAGCCCAGAAAAATGTGTTGAATCAGCAGACAAGATGATTTAGGGCCATGATAACAAATGAGATGGGACCTCTTAATAAAAAGATTGATTACCACCTAAATGCTTCAGGGTCCTGACACATGGTAGGTCAGTTACAAAGTCCAACTGTAACTGTATCCCAAGGCACCTGTGGGTAAGAGGTAGCATTCAAAGCCCAGTTGCTCTTTGGAGGGATGACAAAGTGGCAGGAAGAAACAAAGATCTGGGCATTAAGGGGTCACAGAAAGTCATGGAGAAATAAGTGTATCGTTTTAGGTATTCTGGATACTTACCATAGCTGGTGGGCCATTGTGGCAGAATGTTAACCCTTCTTCCTTCAGGAAAGGAAAGTCATATACTATCTTTGTGTTGCCATCTTCCGTGTCATCAGGAAAAAAGGGAACGAGATCAAAGGTGTCATCTAACAGCCCTCTTTACCCTGGAACGGCTGGTTCCTGCCTTGCTAGCTTTTAGCCTTTGCGACTGCAGACTATGTCTAGCAACAATAATTTATTGATTCCGACTCCTTTTGAACCGCGAGGTGGACAGCAAATAAATTTGGTAGTAATTGATATCAATAATTTAGAAGATGATGATTTCTACGGTACTGAGCTGGAATCTTCAATTTCCTCTTGAGATGCTAAACCCCAGCTCGGTATTCATGCATTTTGGAAAACCTTTCCTGACTTAGAGTCCAGATGAGAATGGAGGTCTATCACTCTGAACTGGGATGTAGCAGTCCCAATGTTTTTGCCACTAGGGACCAGTTTCATGGAAGACAATTTTTCCACAGACCTGAAGGGAGAGGAGCACGCAACCTAGATCCAGTGGTGGGTTTCAAAATTTTTTAGAACTTTTTCTGTAAGTGTGGTCTGCTTTGTGGGAGTGGCTTGCCGGCCATGTGACCGGGTAGGAGTGGCTTGCCGGCCATGTGACTGGGTGGGAGTCACATGGCCATGTGACCAAGTGGGAGTGGCTTGCGAGTCATGTGACTGGGTGGGCGTGGCTAACTTGTAAAATGTGGTGAAAATCACTTAACAACGCTCTTGTTTAGCAACCAAAATGTTGGCTCAGAAACTCTGGCATTTGAAGCACATAAATCTTAAAGCTGTCAAGTTACAAGACCCTTGCATCCCTAACCCTTTAGAAAAAAAACTAGAGGACTGTTCAAACTTGACAGCTTTAAGACTTGTGGACATCAATTCCCAGAATTCCTCCTCTCGCACTTCATCTTGATGATGTGCGGACGGGCGGGGGGAGGGAGCTGGAACCGGCACTGTAGATTTGTGGAACCTCTTCTATAGAAGAGGTTAGAATTGGCAGGAACCCACCCCTGCCTAGATCCCTTGCATATGTAGTTTACAGTAGGGTTCGCACTCTTCTTTTTAAATTATTAGCTTATAATACAAAAATACAAAAGAAAATAGTAGGAAAATAGGGGAGGGAGAAGGGAAGGGAAAAGTGTAGGGAAAAGAGGAAAAAGAAAGAAAAGGTGTTGATTTCCAACTCCCTTTGGTACAGTAAAATAAGATAATCAAACCTCAACATTTTTAACATAATAGTATAAACTAGCCATTTCTATAACAACAAACCTATCTAATAGATAAAACTCAAAATCAAAACTTCATTTCCTCCCCCCCCCCCCACCTCAAGCACAAAGTCCAGAAGTGGCTTCCAAATGGAAAGAAAAGGAATTGTGTTTTTTTTTTCTTTAATCAAAGCAATCAATCTAGACATCCCTACTAACTCCATCAACTTTGGCAACCATTCAGGCATTGTGGGAATCAATGGGTCCTTCCATTAGGGTTTGCACTCCAATGAGAATCTAATGCCTGATGATTTGAGGTGGAGCTGATGCACTGATGTTAGCGGTGGGGAATGACTGCAAATGTAGATGAAGCTTCGCTCCAGTGGTGGGTTACGACTGGTATGCCCAGGTGTACCATTGCCTGCCAGGAGCACCAGGTACCGTTCCAGTACGGTGCTCCAGAGGGTCCACTCCGGAGGGTCTACCGGTATTTGAGCTGTTTGGGGCTTCCACGCAGGGAGTGTATGGCTGCTGCGTGACGCTCCTCTGAGCAGCTAGAGCATCGCGGAGGCATCACGGAGCGTCGCAGGTGGTAAGTACACGTACATGTGGTAGACGCCTGGCCCCATTGCACTGTGCTGGTTGCAACAGGATCTGGAACCCACCACTGCTTCGCTCGCTTGCCCGCCACTCACCTCCAGGTGTGTGGCCCGGTTCCTTACAGCCCATGGACTGGTACAAGCCTGTGTCCCAAGGGTTGGGGACCCAAGCTTTATAACATACTCAATGTGCTGTAGGTTAGCCCAGCTAGGTGGCAGCACCTAGCTGGCTGATCTAAAAGAATTAAGGAAGGTTAGGTCTGGTAAGAACCTGGAGCCAAGACCACTATAGTTGTAGGTTGTTTAGTAAAAAAAAAAAAAAAACAGAAACAAAAATAAATCCCAGAAAAAGGTACAGGCAAAGTCCTCAACCTATGAACACAATTGAGCCCAAAATTTATGTTGCTAAATTAAAAATTTGTTAAACGAGTTTTGTTCCCCTTGACGACTTTTCTTGCCATGTGTGTTAAGTGAATCACTGCAGTCGTTAAGTGAGTAACACAGTTGCTGAGTGAATCTGGCTTCCTCATTGACTTCGCTTGTCAGAAGGTCACAAAAGGGGATCAAATGGGGACACTGCAACCGTCATAAATACAAACCAGTTGTCCAGCATCTGAATGCAAATCACGTGGCCGTGAGGACGCTGCAACGATCATAAGTGTGAAAAATGTTCACAAGTCACTTTTTTTGCAGTGCTGCTGTAACTTCGAACCGTCATGAAACAAATTGTTGTAAATCGAGGACCACCTGTAATGGTAAAACACTTCTATACTGTGACTTAGTATATTGCATGGATGGTGTCTAGGAGGAAAAGGAAAACAAATGTAGCCTGGGGTGGAAAACACGATGGAGTAATTCTGAATGTGTTTATTGGTTTCTACTGTTTTTGGAACTGATTTTTTTTATTTTGCAGCTTTGTTATTGGACACACAAGCACACACATTCCTTAAAAGATTTGCTAGTCATTGGAAATATGTACCGTATTTTTTGGAGTATAAGACGCATCTTCCCCCCCCCAAAAAAAGAGGGTGAAAATCTGGGTGCATCTTATACACTGAATACAACATTTTTGGCCTCCTGAAACCTCGCTCCCTTCACAAAAATGGCCGTGCAGAGGGTTTGGGAGGCCTGCAAAGTGCTCCTGGGGGCTGGGGAGGGCAAAAGCGAGCGGAAAATGGGCCATTTTTTGCTTGGTTTTGCCCCTCCAGCCCACAGGAGCACCCTATAAGCCTCCTAAAGGCTATGCATGCCTTTTTGGGGGCAAAAAATGGGCTCATTTTCACAAAAAACAGGCCGTTTTTTGCTTGTTTTGCCCCCCCCAGCCCCCAGGAGCATTTTGCAGGCCTCTCAAACTCTCTGCATGCCCCATTTTTCTCAAACAATGAGGCGTGCAGGGAGTTTGGGAGGTCTGCAGAGTGCAAAAACTTTTTTTTAAAAAATGTACCTCTTCAAAATCTTGTGCATCTTATACTCGGGTGCTTATTATACTCTGAAAAATATGGTAGATATGTCAGTCTTAGAATGAAACAACCAGCTAGGTTCTTTGTGGTTACGAGAAAGAAGAAAACTCTGCCTTTGAGAACATAACACCCATTGGTAGTCCTGATTCTTAATGGGCTGTCTGTCATGGACAAGAATCTAGCAGGGGGTCCATCACGTTTCGGTATGCACAACACATGGGGATAGCAGGTGTCCTAACAACAAGCTGTCCCTCTACACACATGTGCCTCCTACCAGGCACTTAGCAACGGATGCCCTTCCTTCTCTCCTGTCCGCCCTCTTCTCTCCTGTGTTACTTCAAAGTCAAACATGGGCACTGCTGAGAGAATCACAGCCAATGATGGGACTTCTGATTCATCGCCCCCCTACTGGAATCCTTGTGGGTGTTTTGTCCTCACGACAAGAGTGAAGAATCTCAGATTTCAGAATCGTTGCACAGCGCGTTTGGCTTAAACAGTGATCCTGAAATGGATATATGTGCAGGGAAGGGGAATTATTTGCAATTCCGCAGGCCCTAGGCTTCTGGATACGAGTTGAAATTTAGGAATAAAGGGAGTGTGGTTGTGTAATAATGTCCAACTTATTAGAATACATGGATCCCTTTTCTCAGCAACGGATGTGGCATTTTAATTCTGTTATTGATTCACTTCTCCAAAATGCTATGCTGTCAGTACAGAATACTAAACAAGAACAATCACTATGTAAGAACTCTTTTTCAGATTTTTTTGGATGCTCGGTCTCCATTGATAAACTGACATTTTCAATAAAGAGATAAAAAACCAAGTTGAGCTGCTGGATGATAAAGAACCTGTTTTCTGCCTTCTGGTGTCTGTAATAGAGTGTTGGGAAATAGGACCAATTTAGTGAGACAATAGAAAAAACAATTTTCGGTAGAACAAAGAAATAGCTGAAAGTCGGAAAAGCTCTTGAATTTTGATGGGAAATAGGGGACAGGTTGAAGCTGAGAAGGCTCACAAATTAGAGCTACAGGACAAAAGGTCCAGAGGCTAAACTGATGAAAGGAAAACTGTAGCCTGAAAAATAGGGACATGAGTACAAAATGAATAAAAAATATAAAGTGCTGAAACAATTGCAGGCCCAAAGAAATAAAGGACTAAGCCAGGAAGAAACTTAGGCTGGGGAGTCTACTGTGAGGTTTATTTGCTGTTTGCAAAAAGGTGCGTTGAAGAAAACATTCTCTAGTCAGGATCTATGCATTATGTGAATCTCTAGCTTGTTTGTGGTTTGTTGAACAACTCATGAAAAGATGAGATCACATGGTTGGTTGGGCCCACACACTGCATAAAGCTACAATCATGCAAATCATATGATGGCTCAGTGTGAACTAGGACCACCTAATCTTGCGTAGCTTCTTCTCTGGTAATATAGTACTGCTAACCAGAGCATACAAAACATTTGCTAGACCAATTCTCGAATACAGCTCACCTGTCTGGAACCCACATTGCATATTGGATATTAATACAATCGAACGAGTCCAGAGATATTTCACGAGAAGAGTCCTCCACTCCTCTGCTCGCAACAGAATACCTTAAGCCACCAGACTTGAAATGTTGGGCTTAGACAACTTAGACAACTACGCCGCCTTCGGTCTGATCTAAGCGTAGTACATAAAATTATCTGCTAAATGTCCTACCTGGCAATGACTACTTCAGCTTCAGCCACAACAATACACGAGCACACAATAGATACAAACTTAAGGTATACCGCTCCAAACTCAGTTGCAGAACATAGGACTTCACTTCAGCACAGAGTGGTCAATGCCTGGAATGCACTACCTGACTCTTTGGTTTCTTCTCCAAACACCCAAAACTTTAACCTTAGACTGTCTGCCTCACCCCATTCCTAAGAGTTCTGTAAGGGGGTTGCATAAGCACACCAATGTGCTTACCGAGCCTGTCCTAATGTTCCTTTTATTTGTATCCATTTCATGGATACAAATCATGTTTATACTTATATATATTATCTAATACATGCTTGATTAAACAAACAAACAAACAAACAAGATAATGCTAAGCAGGTTTTTTTAGGCCAGGGGGCACATTTGACATTTTGGTTGCTTTCGCAAAATCGCTGCCCTAAAAGCTTGCTTCTTTGAAAAACGGCTACTAGGCCAGGTTTCGCAGTCTAAAAAAAAAAAATCTATTCACCTGACATCCACCATAACTTTTTTCTCTTTTTTTCTTCATAGATAGCAGCAGAAAGACAAGGCTGCATGTTGAATGGTGCCTTGTTTCGCTTTGTAATTGCCCTAAAAGAAAGTACATGCAGCGTAAAATAACAAGATATGTTGGTGCCCAGGGATACCAGCACGTGGTCCGAAGTGCAACTAAGGCAAGCTATAGATGTTGTGGGGATTTGGGTGAACGATGAAGAGTTATTTCGTTTGAATTATTTGCCTCTATCCTGGGTCTTTCCTAAAGCACTGCTATCAAATCCATTCAGGGTTTTATGCTTAGAACATTTCTTTTTTTTAAAAAAAGAGCCTGTAGACTTGAAAACCAGTTTGCCTCTGACCGTGTGCAGTGTACCTCCTTTCCTTACCCTGAGGCTCCTGCGCATCTTAAGTTGGGAAATATACCTTGTGTATGTCTGGATTAGTTTTAGAAATTAAGTCCTTAATAGAGAGAAAAATCAGTTCCCTCAGCTAGGACTGATATCCTTTCTACTACTTTTGTTCTGTTTTTGGCTTTGAGGCTGGATCCGTGGCTCCTGAACTGAACAGCACCGAGCCGGGAGGGGAGGATTCTTCTCCACTTTATAAAATCTGCACTGTTCAACTGCTCACCTTCAAGGGTCAAAGTTGCTTGGCAAGACAAGCTCACCGTGTGTTTCTTCCTATCTTAATTCAGCAAAGGATTCATGAGCAAAGGCCAGGGGCACCAAGGCAGAAGGCTAAGTTACAGTTTCACAGTCAAAATGGCTGCAAATCCTCTCCTCACATCTAGAACAGACATATTCATGTTGAACTCCTGCTTATGGCATACCTTAAAAAAAACTGGAATAAGATTGAGGATACAGTCGTTTGGAGTATTGAGAGGCCTTGCAGTAAAGATAGTTGAAATGGGTTTACTGCACCCATTTCGCAGATGGCACACTAAAAGGTGGCAGCTTGTCAAAGGATGCTAAACACATGGCAGGAATGAAATTTCAACCTGGGTTGCAGCTTAATGGTTGATCCTGCTTGAGCCAAGCTGCTGATTACATGGGAAGTCCGTAATTAGATTTTTTTTTAATTTTAATTTTCACTTAAGAGCAGTGGCTGGCAGGAAGAAGCAAATAGATTAAGGAAATGGGAGATGGAGTGTTCAGTTATTCTTCCATTCTTTTTCCTTTCTGGAAATATTGATGTTATATTTGGAGAAAAAAAAGAGATATTTGCATTCATTCCCCATACCCAGCAGCAGGCTACAGATTATCCCATGGAGGAAAGTACAATACGGGTATCCCTCGACTTAAAAGTTCATTTAGTGACCGTTCCAAGTTACAACAGCACTGAAAAAAGGGACTTAAGACTGTTTTTCAAACTTACAACCATTGCAGCATCCCCATGGCCACGTGAAAAAAATCCAGACGTTTGGCAACTGACCCATATTTATGACAGTTGCGGTGTCCCAGGGTCATGTGATCCCCTTTTGTGACCTTTTGACGAGAAAAGTCAATGGGGAAGTCAGAGTCACTTAACAACCAGTTTACTAACCTAACACTTAACAACTGATTCACTTAACAACTGTGGCAAGAAAAGTCATAAAATGACTTTTGTGAGCGAAACTCACAATCTATGTTTCACTTAGCAACATAAATGTTGGGCTCAGTTGTGGTCATAATTCGAGAACTATCTCTACATTTTTAACCTGAGCATAGGCTGGGGTTCAAATGGATAAACCAACTGGGAAGGGTTATGCCCCCCCCTTCCTCTGTCCCTTACTGCTTTCATTTAACACCACTCTTCCATTGCTATTTTTAATCAAAACAAATATATGAAAAATCCAGCAACCCACATGTGAAATCCAGCCAGTGTGCTGAAGTGTTTAAGGAGTTTGCTAGGAGGTAGAAAGACCAGGCTCATATCCCCATTTTACCATGGAGATCCCTGAGTGAGCATGGCTACTCCCCGCCTTTCTTCTTAGCCTACCCCACAAAGCAACAGAAAACTAGAAGAAAGGAGAACTAGATCTTGAACATCTGGGGGAAAGATATAAATGTCATCAACAGACACTTATTCAGAGGCTGCCAAAAGACTGATGGACTGTCCCCTCTCACCCGTCACTCTGAAATCATAGAATCATTTAGATATTCGTCCTCTGATATGTATCTTTTTTAACAGAGCAGATGATGTCCTCAAACCTATGGAATGATAAATAGCATAAGAAACTGGCAATATTAATTTTATCAAGGTTTGTAATAATTTATTGGGAAACAGAAATCGATCAATTTCCCAAAGGTCACTTGATTTGCAAATTGCCGTCCTTCCTACCTCTCCTTCCTCCACAACAGTTCCTTAAATTGTAAAATAAAATGCATATGCACAATTAGTCTTCTACAAACTGCATCTCAAGAACCCAATACTTCATAAGCCAGCATGCGAATGTTCCAGCCACCTGTTCTGTGCAACTCCAGTGTTTTTGCTTGAAAGTTAGCTGGATTGTTTTAAACCAGAGGTGTCAAACTCAAGGGGTACTTAGATCTGGCCCACAGAACTGCCCTGGAAACAGCAAAGGATCGGCCTGCAGTGCCTCTACCAGCTAAAACATACAGTCCTTCTGAGCTCCGTTTTTGCTGGCAGAGGGTTGCAGGAGGCTGTCCCAGCCAAAAACGGAGCTTGGGAGGCCATTTTCGCACTCAGGCTGCCACAGGCACCCAACACGAGTGACATCAAGTGGCCACGCCCACTCTGGCCATATCCACTCTGGGCCCGCGAAGTCAAACACAACCCTGATGCGGCCCTCAATGAAATCAAGTTTGACACCCCTGATTTAAACCATTTGACCAGGTCATCTGAACAAGCAGTGTTTGGTAGTTATATATTTTGTAAGCCACTCAGAGTCTACTGCAGTGGGTAGCTATATTAAATGTAGTTAAACAACAGCAAGGGCAATAATGATAGGCATTTTGGGGTTTTTTAAAATAGATTTTGAATATTGAGGATGATTCAAGAACAGGAGTGCCCTGTTGGTTGATTGATTAATTTGGTTAAGCAGCTTGTACAAACCCAGCCCTTGTGGCTTGAAAACCATGTTTTACATCTAAGCTGGTTTTGTGGAATTCATCAGGTGTGGCTTTCTCAGCAAACCATGATTAGTAAATTATAATTTGGCACAATGGATGACCATAGTCTTTCCTGATTTCCTGATGCATGTTGTGTCTTTTTCCTTCCCTTCCCTTCTTCAGCCATCTTCGTTAACTTGTTACCCAGCCATTCCTACAGCTATGCCCTCTTAGGAATTACTACCAAGGAACTCTTTATTATTCTAGATTCATACAATGCTCTATTTTCATACTCATCAATCATAGCATTAAGCAATAATAAGCTTCTAATGCACCCTGCTGCTGGTACAGCAGCACAGTCATTATCTAGATTAGCTTTGCATCCCTTTTCCTCCCATAATTTGCTCAACAAAGAAGCTCTTCACAATAGACAACTTGCAGGAAAATAGCCACACTCCTCCTGCTCTCCTGCTGGGGGAGATGAGGAGGCACCTTATACTTGTTGGTATCTACCTCGAACAAACAGGGTTCACCTTTGAATGAAGGCAGCATCAGAGTGACTAATGGACTTGCCTTCCTTGATGATGAATTTTTTGCATGCAATTCCTTTCCTTTCACCCAAAGCACAGTGGCATTCACCTAGTATTTATCTATGGCAGGGAAGAGATTCATCTTCTAAAGGTGGACCATTGATCAAGAATGCCCATTGTTGGGGGACAACAATGGCTTTTTGCTTTGTAGCATGCCAAGTGCTGCACTCTGAAAATTAAGTCAAAGCCAAGGCCAAAAACACCCGGACAGAGCCAAAGGAAAAATAATTTAAGTGGATGTAATTGTCACTTGCATGACTAAAATTTTAAATATTGAAATGGTTGCTTCCTGGCTATGTCATGGATTTACCCCTTTTGTCACCCTTTAGTGATTATTTTGGGAAGGTTTGATAGGTTTTGCACCTTTAGTGAATGCACCGTTGGAATAATGATCTGGCTCAATACAGCATGAGTGGATTCCTAGATGTTCCTACTGTATATCTGGGTTTGCACACAGAGCCAAATCATCAGTGGCTTAACTACATTTATTGAATAAGCTAGCAATTAGTTCATTCTGCACAACACCCAAACCGATCAACCATGGGTGGGGGAGATGAGAACCAAGGAAATAAAATTAGCCACAGATTTATTAATTGATTTATTTCTAGGCAGAGTCTCGTAGATCTCTCTGCCTTCCATCAGTGATGATACAACACCCCAAAACATTATTCTACCCCCGTAGTCACAGAGACATTGGAAGAACTATATAATGAAGAATGGCACCAGAACATTTTTGGGGGTGGGAGGATGAATAAGAAAGCTTGGAAAGCTTCACTTTTATTTCCTGACATTATGCTGTGTTGTGAGGAAGTTAATTTAATTGTCAGACTTCTTTTTTTGTAGCGCATATTAAGCAACCAAGTTATAATGCAAAGAGGAAGAAAGGAATAAGGTGGTCTCAGAAGTTAACTCTAATGCAAATTTTCCTTGATTCACAGAAATAAACAATCAATAAACAGAGAATCGGGGTGTTTCTTCAGAAGACTGCAGATAGAAAACGGGCCAGAAACTAGCTGCTAGTAACATGTCCCTAATTCTAGGTTGAAATCAGCAATATGGAAGCCTTTATTGGGTTGTGGCCCAATCTCTCAATGATCCAAAAATTCAGGGCTAGCCTTAAGAAGCCGTTTTAAATGTATTTCCAGCCTTCAGCATTCTCCCCTTTTCTTTGCTCTTTATCTTTTCTCTATTTGTCTCTGAACCAAGCATCATGTTATAGTAGCAATCTATAACCAGAGCTTTTGATTTTTAAGATTTTTATTTAAATTCCTGTTTAGGGGAACTTGCACTCTCTTAAAATAAGTTTGAAAAAAATGTGGAAAATTATACGATGACAACATGAACAAACGGCCACAAGTTTAGAGCAGGAATGATATACAGCTGCCTTCAGGTGGTTATTCTTTGTTAATTTTTTAGTCTACAACCCAAGGCCAAGAGTCTCCCCCCCCCAATAATATGGTGGCTTGCGTTTTTTCTTGACCTAAATTCCTTTTGAAACTTGATTGGACTGTCAGTACAGTAATTTTTCATTGTAATCTATTGGTTTTGCAGTGAGCGTGTGTTCCTCTCTCTGTGTCTATATGTATACAGTGTATTAATATACACACACATTGATTGCAGTCATGAGGAAAATAATGCCATCCTGGGAAATTTAGCTCTACATATAACACCATAAATACAGAAGTTATTGTCAATCTATTTCCCCAGTGTAAATCCACCACCTTGCGTATGTTAGTTTCTCAGAGGAAAAATATAAGCACCTGTGTGAGCCTGGATTTCTTTTTTAATGTAGACCAAATAATTGAGGGTGTGTCTTTCAGTGTGATTCTATTAAGGCAGGACATAAAGCGAGATTTTGGACATAAGAGTGAACATGAGACGAGGTCAGACTAGAGGATCTCCTGGGGCCCCATCTATCCCTTCTATCTTGTTATACATTTACTGAGTCTTGAAGTAAAACAGAAAGTTTGAACTCAGGAAACTTGAATGTCAAACCACAACACCTGTGTAGATCAGGTCTCGCTTGCGAGTCAAACATTATAGCTTAACCACATGTCAGAATGAAACTGGTGTTTCCTGCATGCCAACTGCAGCCTAGACATAAAAGGGCAGCACAATAGAATCTGTTTAGCCAATAGAAATGTTTTAAGATATTTCCCTGTTAGCTGTTTTGAGGAAGTTATAAGAACACGCTTCTCCCTAAGAACCTCGCTCAGACGTCAAATGTGGCTTTGCACTCTCTGAGCCATTTGGCCAAATAAAGCTTATCTTGATCTCGCAGTCCAAATCTCCTGATTTTCTGCAACACTGTGTTTATGTGTTTGTCTCCTGATGAACAATTCCAATCATAGGAAGAAACTTTCTGCTTTAAGTAAACCTGCTCCAATTCAATTTCTCTTTATCCTTGATGGAAAAAATATCTTAGAGCAGGGAGGGAAGAAAAGTTACAAATGCTTATAAATATTGGGGCTCCAGAGATGAGTTAACCCATAAAGCCTAAATTTAGAAACTTCATGTTTTTATTTTTTTTATTCCTCCCCCCTGCCCCCCCCCCCCCCAGTCCTATTGGAAAGAAAGAAAATAGCAGGATGAAATTCCTTTTATAACCTGTTTTGGAATTTTCTGTGCTGCCTTGTTATCTGTGATGGCTGAAAGGTGGAAGAGCAATGTGATAATATATAATGCAGTATGTATTACATTAGAATTTCTATTAGTTTTAAAATATGGACAATTCCTCTCTGCTAGTAAAGTGTGAATTGCCAGAAGGCCATAAAAGCAGACCCACTAAGGAATACAATGAAGCACAGAGAGTTGCTTTGAAAAGGAAGTTGTTAGGGCAAGCTGTTAGGATCCAGGCCTCCTGTTTGGACATCTGGAAATTAAATGTGTGTGTGGCAGACAGAAAGCTTTTGACTCAGTGTGTCCATGAATACAAATGACAGGCAAATAGCTTTAAAAGGTAGACCATTTCCCCTGCTATCCATAATAGCCACCAATCTAGTTAGTTAATGTTCCTGAATAGGCTTTTGGGTTGCAGCAGTTCTGTATGTAACAAGTTCAAGGAGCTCTTTTAATTAAAGCAAGCAACTTTTCAGATCTTAAGTCTTAGCAATCATCCTATCAAATAACCTGATAGAAATCAAAACCCCACCTTTCCCAAGACATATATGACATTGTGTTATTTATTATTTATAGGAATGTGACTTACTTTGTTATCTTACTGAGACCCGTTTGGAATATCACCAGTGAATTCATACAATCAATTAAAGACATATGCTATTACAGATCTTACTGCAGAAGAGTAGACTCATACATGTTGTTGGAGCAGAGAGGATACTTTTATGGAAAATCAATTAGTGATTCAGATTTAACAGATTAACAGAGTTGGAAGGGACCTTATAGGTCATCTAGTCCAACCCCTCCACTCAAGCAGGAGACCCTACACCATTTCTGACAAATGGCAGTCCAATCTCTTCTTGAAAGTTTCAAGTAAGTGATGAAACCCACACAACTTCCGAAGGCAATTTCTGTTCCATTGGTTGATTGTTCTCATTGTCAGAAAGTTCCTCCTTATTTCTATGTTGAATCTCTCCTTGGTCAGTTTCCATCCATCATTCCTTGTCTGACCTTCAGGTGCTTTGGAAAACAGCTTGACCCCCTCCTCTCTGTGGCAGCCCCTCAAATATTGGAACACGGCTATCATGTCTCCCCTGGTCCTTCTCTTCACTAGACTAGCCATGCCCAGTTCCTGTAACTGTAATTCTTGGAGTGAAAATAAATATTAATTATATGCAATCCTGTTTTCCTTTGAGGAATGTTGGAGAAATAGCTTTTATCTCCTTGCCAAATATTCAGTCACCTTCCCTTTTGGCCAAATCTTTTCATCAGCCTTCCTATACCTCTTTTTTTAGTGGCTTAAAGTATTAAAAGAATGAAACAAACTGACTGAGGATGTCCCCCTCTATGCTTGCTGACAGCCTGAATCCCCGTGAACAAAGCTAGCCAAGGACTCTGCTTTGTTTTGTTTGCAGTCTATGTTGCAAATATCTTTCCACATTATCCAAACATTTCTATAGGGACAAAGGGGGAATCGCAGAGAATCAGCGATCAGGGTTTGTGCTTTGTAGACTTGTAAGCATGCAAGTTATAATTGGGTTTGTGCTGGGCGTCTCCCTGGGGTGTTGTGCAAAGCATACTCCTGGCTTTGTGACCCTAATGGATCGGATAAGAAATTTGCAAAGAAGGAAGAATTTTTGGGAAGGGGGGTCTACAGCTGACTTGGTTAAGCCTTTGAAATCTGTAACTTTCGGAAATTCAGTTGTTTTGTTGCACCAAGAAAGTAAGAAATAATAAGAGATAATAGGCTTTAAAAAAAACTAAAATTGATAGATATGCATACAATAGATAGTTAAATCTCTTTGGGTTCCAATTTTTTTTACAGCCTAAGGCTCCAGATTGTCTCTTCTTGTCTTGGTAGTGACTCCCACACACTGGGTCCAGTCCAGTCATTTCACTGGGTCTTTCGTTTAGAAATGAAAAGTATCGTTGACTTTTCTCTTGATTGACCACAACATTCAACCAATGGGGTAAAAACATGCATGGATAGGGGAAAAGAGCTCTACTCTCCCTACCATTGCCAGGCAGGGCATTATACTCTGTTTACTTAGGGTTTACCTGATTTGGAAAAGCAGCACCTGGGGAACTGATGCTCCAGGCTTTTAAGAACTACCCAACCTACTGAAAGCCGTAAGCTTCTGGCGCAGAGAAGCAGCAGTAGGGGGGGAAATGTCACGGGTTAAATTACTGTCTCATGCATCTCCTGAAAGCAAAGGAGCTCTGCAGGCCCTATATTTACATTTTACCAGGATATATTGCAAAATTAGAATCTGTGCCTTAGGCAACAATTCAGTGGTGCCTGCTTTTCCAAGAAGCGTCTTCTTCTTTTTAAAAATTCCCCCGTTTGTTTTATATTTTCACCAGTGATTAGCCGGGAGAGATTCACAAATAGGCAAGCAAGTTCGTGATTTTCTATCTTACTTTCCCTCTTCCAGAGTTCAGTCTCTATAATGGGCAGGCATTTTTCTTCCTGATCTCTTTTCTACTGATCCTTTGTACTGTGTGGAACAGATTATTTCCAGCTCTGCTAATACAAGATGCCCACTTCTCTTTTGTTTTTCATCAGCTAAGAGATCTGTGAATCTCATCTAAGGATGGAAATAGGTTTGACCTCAACTGAAGGATTTCACTTAAAAAACAACACAGGGTCAGCAACAATTACCAGTTTCTTTTTCCCCATAGCAAGTCTTGGGAAAGTTCAGTTTAAAATAGCCTTCACTAAGGAGGACTGGATATACATAATTGTATGTCTGGGACATGGTGGCTCAGTGGCTAAGCTTGTCGATCAGAAAGGTCGGCAGTTTGGCAGTTCAAATCCCTAGTGCTGCATAACAGAGTGAGCTCCCATTACCTGTCCCAGCTTCTGCCAATCTAGCAGTTCGAAAGCATGTAAAAGTGCAAGTAGAAAAATAGGAACCACCTTTGTTGGGAAGGTAACAGCGTTCCGTGCGCCTTTAGCATTGAGTCATGCCGGCCACATGACCATGGAGATGTCTTTGGACAGCGCTGGCTCTTTGGCTTTGAAACGGAGATGAACACCTCCCCCTAGAGTCGGGAACGACTAGCACCTATGTGTGAGGGGAACCTTTACCTTTACCTATGTCTGAAATGGAAGGACATGCCACATTTCTCTCCCAATTCTTTTTTTTTTCTTTGCTTATCATCTTGACTGTTAAAGGTTTTTTTTAGAAACTTGAAATCTTGCAGAGTATTACATAAACCTTAAGTTGGCCTAATGAAAATAATGTTTTTGTGTGGATTCTGGATTCTTAGCCAAAATAGCTGCTTTTATTTTTTTTTTTCACTTAAGAAGCAAAGGCATACGGTATGTGTACAAATTTCCTCACTCTTTGCCATCCATCAATCTATATTGAACCAAGACTTTGTTCTAGAACCTGACGATCTTTGGCTTATTCTCATTTGATTGGTTTGGGCTTAGGGCCATGTTTAAAAATCAGCCATTGTGATCGATTTACAATGATTTATGGCAAAAACAAAACTTTGCATTTTGCTTGATCCTGGCCCAAGCATTGCTTATCGAGCGACAGAACAATTCTCATTAGAAACTTTGAACATGATCCGATGGGGTTATGACTATTGAACACACTTTTTTTTTTTAGTTCTGGATGCTTATCCTGGGTTTTCTATTTTTAGCTAAAGGTGGGTCCCTGCAGCATTAGCTGAATCTTTTTTTGGTGTCTTTATTGTTCACAATGGGATACTAAAATTGGCTGAATGTACCAGGACCTGAAAGCCAGGACATCTTCATCGCTGTACATTGAATCTTAAAAAAAAAAAAAAAAAACACCCCAAAATGTCAATCTTATATAGTATTGGAAGTAAACCCCCATGTTTTTCTTGTAGACTGAAATAAAAAACAAATCCCCACTGCTGAACTGTACAGAAGGAATGGGAGTTAGGGAGCAAATTATTCAGTTTGTCTGGAGTTTGCTTGCAACATCTTATTTTCAGCTGAGTTAATGAAGCAACCGATGAAGTAAATTCTGGTCCATCAAAACATATCCTGTAATAATGCATACATAAAAGACAAACAGCAACTGTGAGGGAGCTGTGAATCTCTAGTAATTGCTGAACTATTGTTCCACCAGCTTTTCCTCCTATTCACCATGCTTGGCAGGGTTATTGGGTATTGTAGTTCCAAGCCAAATCTGCAGGTGCACAGATTCCCATCCCATGCTATAATGCAGTCTCGTGTTACAATTCATTCTTTCTAAGCAAAATAAAGCAACAAAACAAAACAAAACCAACAACTGCAGCTGAAAAAGCAGATAAAGGAGGTATTTAAAACAGGCTTCGATGGATTGAATTTCTTGAAACAAAATTAAATTGGCAATTCGTATCATAGGTCACGACTGACGTTTATAATTAGAATTAAAGAAGGAATGAGGTTTCTTTTGTCCCTCGTTTTAATGCTTGATGAAATATTTTGGCATAAACCTAAAATGGAAAATTCTTTACACAGTGGAGCATTGACTTACCCTTGGAGGATCAGCTTGTGCAAGAGGCCATAGCAGTAGTGCATGAGCTTTTCCAAAGATATTTGATGAAATCCTTGGAACCGATATTAAAGAGAGCCGAGGTGGTGCAGTGGTTAGAGTGCAGTACTGCAGGCTACTTCAGCTGACTGCTAGCTGCAGTTTTGAAGTTTGAGTCTCACCAGTTCAAAGTTGACTCAGCCTTCCATTCTTCCGACTTGGGTAAAATGAGGACCCAGATTGTTGGGGGCAATAGGCTGACTCTCTAAACCGCTTAGAGAGGGCTGTAAAAGCACTGTGAAGCGGTATATAAGTCGAAGTGCTATTGCTAATCCAAAGGAAATGCCTTGTTCGGAGGGAATATACTTCTGAAATTCAATTTGTTGAATGATGAGGATCCTGTCCCGTGTTTTTGGATGCTCCAATATTTGAGGGTCTGCCACGAAGAAGAGGGGGGTCAATCTATTTTCCAAACTACTAGAAGGCAAGACAAGAAACAATGAATGGAAACTAAGCAAGGTGAGAACCAACCTAGAAACAAGGGGAAAGATTCCTTATACAGGTAGTCCTCAATTTACAATCTCAATTGAACCCAGAATTTATGTTGGTAAGTGAGACATTTGTTAAGTGAATTTTGTCCCATTTTACAACTTTTCTTGCCATATTTGTTAAGTGAATCACTGCAGTTGTTAAATTACTAACATGGTTGTTAAGTGAATCTGGCTTTCCTCTTGACTTTGATTGTCAGAAGGTCGCAAAAGATGGTCACATGACCCCAGGACACTGCAACCGTCATTAATATGAACCATAGGGATGTATACCACTTGGCCATAGGGATGCTGCAACAGTCATAAGTATATAAAATGGCCCCAAGTCTCTTTTTTCAGTGCCTTTGTAACTTTGAATGGTCACCAAAGGAACTGTTATAAGTCGAGGACCATCTGGTGAGAATAATGAACTAGTGGAATGGCTTGCATTCAGAAGTTGCAGGTGCTTCATCACTGGAGACTTTTAAGAATAGACTGGACAGCAACTTGTCTGTCGTGGTATAGGGCAGGGGTGTCAAACTCAAAGCCCGTGGGCTGTATCCGGCCACTGCGGGCCCCCTGGAATCAGCAAAGGACCAGCCTGTGATGCCTCTGCCAGTGAAAACGGAGCTCGGGAGGGTTACAGAGATCTTCCCGAGCTCCATTTTTCCTGGCAGAGGGTTGCAGGAGGCCATTTCAGCCGAAAACAGAGCTCGAGAGCCCATTTTCACTGGCAGACCACTTGGGCCACCACAGGTGCCCCCAACATGAATGATGTTGAGCTGGCCATGCTCCCCGCACCCTCCTGAGGTCAAACACAACCCTGATGCGGCCCTCAATGAAATCAAGTTTGACACTCCTGGAATAGGGTCTCCTGTTTCAGTAGGAGGGTGGACTAGAAAACCCCCAAGGTTCCTTCCATCTCTGTTATTCTGTTCTGTTCCTGGAATCTTTTGATTGGGAATGCCTGGTTCAGAAATGGTTTGGAAAAAGTGTTTCAGACTTTGCACTACTGTAGCATCTCTCTGTTGTAAAAATAGCCATCTCCTTGGTGGCTTCTGCATAAGGGGCGCATAGTCAAAATCTGCAAGATGTAGCAAAGTAATATGATCCAAGAATTGTTCCTTTCATATATTTACTTAAAATGGGATGGGGGTTGGATGGTGATGCACTTCCCATAACTTGCAAATTTTGACACACATAATTCTGGGGAAAAAACGCCTCTGCTTTAAGAAGCCAACTCATTAGCACAAATGTTAAAGCCATATATTTTTTCAGGAATGGGAGAAGCCTGAAAAAGGATATGGCTGCTTTTACGAGGAGCACACTGGGACGATAGAGGAACACGGTGATCGCTTTGAATAAAATACGCATCAAACTGTTATAGAAACATAAAGTTATTCCAGAAAGACCAAAGAGGTGAGGAAGAAACTCAATAGTGGCCAGCCTTGATTCTGTTAGGTATAAAAGAGAGGGAAGGAAACTCTCAGAAGTGCAAGATTCTGCTATTATACCCTATATCAGTGATGGCAAACCTTTTTGGCACAGAATGACGAAAAGGGAGCACTTTGTGTGCGTATGCACCAGGGGTGGGTTCCTGCCAGTTCTAACCTCTTCTATAGAAGAGGTTCCACAAATCTACACTGCCGTTTAGAACCGGTTCCAGCTCCCTCCCCCTGCCCATCCCCACATCATCAAGATGAAGAGCGAGAGGAGGAATTCTGGGAGTTGAAGTCCACAAGTCTTAAAGCTGTCAAGTTTGAACACCCCTGGGGCTTTTTTTCTAAAGGGTTAGGGGTGCAAGGGTCTTGTAACTTTAAGACTTGCATGCTTCAAATGCCGAAGTTTCTGAGCCAACAAAGCAAGAGCGTTGTTAAGTGAGTTTCACCACATTTTACAAGTTGGCCATGCCCACCCAGTCACATAGATGGTAAGCCACTCCCTCCTGGTCACATGGCTGGCAAGCCACTCCCACAAAGCAGGCCACACCTACAGAAGAGGTTCTAAAAAAATTTGAAACCCATCATTGGTATGCACACTTTGTGCACACACGTGTGCTTGTCTGGGCCATGATTAGGAAGAGGAGTTGCCCAGGGGGTATGCATGCACCAGAAAATGTACTTCCAGTTTCTGGTGTGCATGTCTTCCGGTTACTGCCATGCACACACACGCACCAATCAGCTGGCCAGCACATATGCTCATGCCGGAAAACGGAAGACCAGCTCTTCCGGTTTCCGCAATGCCGCATGCACAAAGGCCAGCTGATTACTGCATGCACCAGAAACCCAGAAGAGGAACGGGCGATGCCGCACTTGCCAGGTGACATGGCACCACGTACCACTGTGGGCACGCGTGACTTAGGTTCGCCATCACAACCCTATATCAAGAAAGTAACGTTCTAGTAATTTTTTCCTGGCTTTCCGTTTTAAAAAGGGCTGATAGATTTAGCCTTAGCAGTATGTGAAGACCCTAGCACTCTCAATTAAAAATGCTTTAAAAAAATTTTAAAATTAGAATTTATCAATACCATAAAAGCACACAAAATTAAATGAAGACGAAGAAAGAGAAACAAATAAGAAAAAAGAAAAGACGGGGGGAAAAAGAAAGAAAATATAGAATTATGTCTTTCCTTTTTATTGAGTAATTGCCATCTTAATCTTTCCTTTTCCTCTTTGACCCTTTTCAAATACCAAATCCATAAATCATCAATTCAGTCTTCTCTTCTTTCAACAAAAAGTCCATAAAAGGCTTCCAGTCTTTTTAAAAAGTCTTTTGCCATTTTTTTCTCTCTCTGACCAAATTGTTCAGCCTTGCCATTTCCACAAGCTTCATCAGTTTTATAAACCGGTCTTTTACTGTGGGTACTTCATTATTCTTCCATTTTTGTGCATGCAATATTAATTTCCCATATTTCTTTTCAATTTCATTGTCTATAAACCACAATAAAAATAGTTCATCATCGTATTAATCTGCAGTTTCTTTTGTATCCCAAAGGTGCTTTTTAAAGGGGGAACTGGACTTTGTTTTTCTTTGAGGACATTTTTCTTTGAAGACGGTTCACTTCTCATCCAAGAAGCGAAACATCTTCAAGGAAAAAACAAGAAAGTCCCGTTGCCTCTTGAAAAAAGCACTTTTGGGACAACCATGACCTGCATGGCGGAGAATCCCCGTAGACAGTTATCTTTCGTATCATATGTATTTGCACCCCCTTTTTTTTCACCTTTTCACAAATCCCCCATGCATGGTAGAAATATCCCTCTTCCTTTTCATACTTTGCACTCCTTGAACATTCTTGTTGTATGCAAAACTGTCACTGTGCTCTTCAAATGCTTTGGATTTTAACTTTGGTCAGTCTTAGCCAACATGACCAGTGGAAATGATATGCCAATTTGCCAAAAGCAAACTGCAGAGTAGGAGTTCCATTGCTTTTTTCCTTTTAAAAAAGGACAATGAGAAGAATTCTGAAGAGGGAAGAACAGTAGCATCCCTGCAGTAAGAAGGCATTTTAATCTCCCATCCCTACAGGGGAAAAGGCACTAGGGATCCTATGTAGGAAGTGTGTTGAGATATATTTGGTTACATGTGGAAAGTTCATTCTCTTGTTCTCTTTTGAGGTGGTGCAGTAGTTAGGCTGCACTACTGCAGACTACTTCTGCTAACTGCTGATTGCCAGCGGTTTGGCAGTTTGAATCTCACCAGGCTCAAGGTTGACTCAGCCTTCCATCCTTCCGAGGTGGGTAAAATGAAGACCCAGATTATTGGGGGCAATAGGCTGACTCTGTAAACCGCTTAGAGAGGGCTGTATAAGCACAGTAAGTCTGTATATAAGCCTAAGTGCTATTGCTATCCTTGCTTGTCAAAGAACAAATCTTGTAGGTACTATGCAGTAACTCTTCTCCTTTTCCAGGGAGTTAAAATTCAGATTTCTGTTTGCTGACTAACCTACTCCTTGGATCTAGATACTTATTTTTTTAAATATCATTTTTATTCAGCATTTTAAAACATTAAAATCACAATTACACTTTCGCAGCTTTCCGCTATCGGTATTCTTTTTTTTAATTTCTACTTTTCCATTCTATGACCTATCATTTCATACATATACCCCCTTATTTCATGATTATTATTTTTAGAATATATACAACATATATACAACATTTACATCTCTCTTGATTTTTGAATATATACCATCTCCTTTTGTTACATTTTCTATATGCTCATTATGCATTAATTTCACATCTCTTTTCGAGCCAATTATACCACCTACTCCATATCTTATAATACTCTGTTTCTGCTCTGTCCCTTAGTTCCATCGTTAATTTATCCATTTCCGTGCATTCTAGCACCTTTTTTTATGATCTCTGCATTTGAGGGGATGGTTTTTTGTTTCCAGTTTTGGGCAAATGAGATTCTGGCTGCGGTAATTATATGAAGCATAATATATTGAATGTAAAACAATACTACCAGTACCACCAGTATTTGTGCGCACACAAAAACAGGAAGAAGATAGACCCCTACCTGAAACAGGTGATACTGCTGCATCAGGAAAACACTCTTTGGCAATGCTCATCTTGGAAAAGGGGCTGGGTTTTACAGATTGGAAGGTATCCGGAATCCCAGTAGAGGAATTCACTACTAAAGGCATTCCCCTTCAATGGTTATGCAGCCTCTCTTTAAAGGGAAGCCCATAGTAGGGATGGGAGACTCATGCCATCCAGTCAACTGTTGCAGCCCCTGCAATAGGACCTCTGGTTTGATTCTGGTATTGTGTTTTGGACTTGCAGAAACCATACAGAGCCATCACAACACAACCTAGGGCAAGACTGGGTCTGCAATGTTCAACGTTTTCATGTTTCTAATTTACAGCTCTGTTTGGAACCCCAGGCTCTTCTTCTCCTCAATTGTTTCACACTTTTTTTTCTGTTAGCCAAATACAAAAACACTATTAGTTATGCTAGGGCTTCTATGGTGCAATTAATTTCCTTGTCAGAGGCTCTCTAAACCACACAGCTGACAGTCCAGTTTGCAGCTCTTCCCTGCTATTTCTGAAGTAGCAATATGTCAGTTGAGTTAGTATTGATTGTTCTCTCTAGCCACACATCTCCTAAGTCTTGTTTACCCATATAATTGTACTGACAACTGTCAATTGGAGCTTTTATGGCTGTCTTGTTTCTGGAGTCCATCCCTCTCAAGGGATGTTCTTTTATTTACATATTGAATTCAGGTCCATGGTTTCGTATCTAAAGTAATTAAAATATCAAAGGTTTTGAGAATTGGCTTAGAGTTGTCCTTCTGAAATTTTTGATAGTGCTCAACACAGGGTCAACATGGAGCAAGATAAATTTTCTTGAAAAAAGTTGTCCTTAGAACACTTCATTGTGAACTTGGATGTTCACACATCTTCCTTGTCTTCTTTACCTGCTGGAATATTGATGGAATATTCATACCGAACAGAATGTGATATGTTTTGTTGCATTTTACACAACTAGTGAGGTAGATCTACAACTCCCATAACTCCAGAAAATGTAGACAGGGAATTAATATATGTTTGGGTTTCATTATTTGCAGCGAATGTTCTCCCCCGTCCCCAAGGAGAAAGCTAAATAGCCAAGTTGACGAGTTTTGAGGTATGTTTTTTTTTTAAAGAAGAAGCCATGTTTCCAATAGGATCTTAAATTACTCACTGAAAAGCTGAAGAAACAAAATGTTTAAATATGTAATCCAATATTGTGGAGAATCAAAAAGAAATTGTTTCACCAAGGGGCAACATTTGAATGGGATGGAACAGCATTTGGCTATTTTCACTTTTCATATTTGGACACAAAGACCAGGAAACAAACAGGTGGTGTAGAAGACTTCTTCTTAACTTAGACAGCCATTGCCACGTGGAAAAGGCTAGGCAACCCATGGTACTCCAGATGTCCTAAACTACAACTCCACTATCCACTCTGTTTCTAAACAATTCTGGTTTGAACTGTTAGGAGCTGAAGTTCAGTGACAACGGGATGTATAGTAGGTGTTCCACTCAAGAAAATAGTGATATAAGAGAAGATGAGGCAGTGCCTGAGGGTGGAGTCATGGGCGGAATCAGCCTGGAGTTGCTAGGTTCCCACAAGTCCAGCCATTCCACGAAATAGTTCATTTAGGAGGAGATGAGGTAGTGCCTGAGGGCGGAGTCAAGGGAGGAATCAGTCTGGAATTTTTAGGTTTCCACAAGCCCAGCTGCCCCTTGAATTCCATTAACTCTTATCTAGTGCCAACTTAGTGCTGACCCTTACTTGACTAGATTCTTGTGTATAGGCATGAGCAATAATCTTCTTAACTGGAACTTAACATGTGGTCCTGATTCTTGACAAGAAGCAATAAAGGGCAATTCTCAAATTGAGAACTGACCTTTCCTTCTGAAAGCATCTGATTGACTAAAATGGGGAAACATCCTGGCCTAAATAGGATTGAGGGTTTGATCAATTTAGAATACTTTTTGTATTCTTTTGTACTTTACTATTTAGATGTGAGAGCCAATTTGGTTTAGTGACCAGGGCACTAAGCTGGAAAATGGGAGACCGTCAGTTTTTAGTTTTTAGTCCTGCCTTGGGCATGATCCAGTTGGATGACCTTCAGCCAGTCACTCTCTATCTCTCAGCTTAGGAAACAAGCAATGACAAAACATTTATGAAATCTTGCTAAAAAATCTTCATGTGCAGTAAGTTGCCAGGGGTTAAGAAGACTGTCTCGGAGGGAGAGAAAGAAAGGAAAAGAAAAGAAAAAAACCCAATGTTTCTTAGGAACATAATGAGCTTAGCTCACTTTTCAAAAGCCATTATATTCCTCCACTTAATTTCCTAAAATCAGAACAGAAGGCTGCTTTACCTGGACACCATGATATAAGATATTTAGAATTCTCTCTGACAAATTGCCAAAGCATTTAAGGTCCGTTCCTTCTTCTCAAGCTGAAGATCTGACCTGGGATCAGATTCTTCTGCAAATGTAATTTAAGTTTTGTGACTGAGCAGAGCTTCTGTATGAAGTGATGTACTCAGTGGGCATTTAACTGCAGCTCACACCTGCTGCTGACTTTTTGTGTGACAGCAATTGAGTTCTTAAAGCCCTGGGCTATTTCAAACTGAGGCTATCATGATCTCTCCAGGATTTTTTTTCTTAAGTGAAGTGTGTTTTTGGACCTGTGTTTCTCTTTCCTCCACTGAACTGATTTTTTTTGGAGGGGGGGGAGGGAGGGGGTGTCAGGCCTGGAAGCCATCTTTTGCGTCGGGCCTTCAGGCCTGACAGGGAGGGAGGGGGAATCTCAAAAGCATGGGTTGGATAACTCTCTCATTTTTAGTTCATATATAACAATGGATCGAATGAATGCTGTTTGCATAAGGTTGATTTGATTTGTCTTCTGAATTTATAAAAGAAATAAAAGGAGATGGGGGTGGGAGAGAAGAATGTGAACTAAGTGGGTAGTCTCTCAGAAAGCTGCTAGAGTACTAACATGCAGGGAGGGAGAGAGAAAAAAATACGTTAATTTTAAGCTTGGTTAAAAGTAGAATGGAGAATGGGGAGAACTGAATAGACCCGTGATGGCATGCGGAGTCATCTCTGAGGGCATGTGAGCTGTTGCCCTAGATCAGCTGTAGCTCGTATGCACAAGCTGACCAGCTGATTTTCGACCTTCGAAGAGCCCTCCCCAGACCTTAGGAAAGCCTCCAAAGCCTGGGGAAAGCAAAAAAATGGGCCTATCAGGCCTACCGGAAGTTCGGAAATGGGCCAGTTCCAGCTTCTGGAAGGTCTCCTTGGGGTCAGGGAGGGCTGTTTTCATCCTCCCCAGGCTTCAGGAGGGCGGGTGGGGAGTTGTGCACACATGCACAGGGGAGTTGAGGTGGTGGTGGGGAAGGGTGTCATTCGTGAATGCGCTGGGGTTGCAAGGGGGGATTGAATTATGGGTATGGGCATGCACACACACACACGCACACACACTTTTGGCACCTGAGCCAAAAACGGCTAGCCATCACCGGAATAGACTGTATCTCCTAAATTGGGAGGGTAAATAGCATTTTTCTTTGCTCTTTCTCTCCTGGGAATATCAACAAAGCAGTGAAATTCAATATGATTATTTTATTCCCGTGTCTTTGAAATCTCTCAACAACTCTAAAACACTTCGGACTGAAGAATTGTTCCTCATCACCATTGCCAGCATTCTTAATTTTATTCTTAAATGCCGGTAAGAGCAGGAAAAATATCCAGAGAATTTCCAGCTGAGCAGGTTTCAACTTGCTCTTGCGGCTGTATAAAGGCTGCTTGATTGGGAAGAATCAGCATGCAAAGCTTTCTGCAGCATGGAGCTGTCAGCTTCTGGTCAGTCCTCAGTACTTGACACAGAAGCAGTGACGAGGGGGGGGGGGAATAAGAGAGAAAAGTGGCAGGTTCAAGAGAGGGAAAGTTGAAAGCTTTGCTTTTGCTCAGATGATAATGCATCCAAATAGCGTCCAGATTTTCAAACATTGCTGAGAAGAAGGATGCTTTCCCCCACCTCCTTCCCATTCCTATTGCTCACCTCCTGCTCATGGCAACAGTGGGGATAGCTGAAGTATCTTGCCAGCTTCAATAAGTAGAAAAGGTGAGTTATATAAAAGGCTATCTGACCTGCTTTTTAACTGAAAATTGTTGGAGCTAGCCACCATGATACAAGGGATCTCTATTTTCTTTTTTAACACCGCCACTTTCAAGCATCCAATTATCCTCGGTTTCTAAAGAGGAATTGTTCAGGTATTTGAGCCTGTGCTACAGGCAGCATCTCCACTGCCTGACAATGTAGTAGCCGTGTCTCTACTGTGGTTTGCATCTCTAGAAAGAGGGGGACAATCTAGTTGTTTGCTAAAGAAAAATAAGATGGGACTGCATATTTCTTCCTGTTGACCTTTTGTCAATCTCTTTTGGCAATAATGACCCCATGGCTTTCCTAGCCAGACTGCGACCTTTAATGAATACTTGGTGTTAGCTGTCATGGTCACCTCTGATTCTATGTTCTTCTTGTGTCTCTGGACTTTAGCAACTGCTTGCTCAAATCAAATCATTTATGTTGTATTCTCCAAGCACCAGATTACATTTGCAATTTGACTAAGTTCTGCTCTTCTGCTGCCCTTGCTTGCTTTCTCTAGTCAGCCCAATCCATGCCAAGAGGTCCATGCCAGGATCTTCCTGACTATTCCCAAGGTGATGATTTAACCAGCTGACAGTAGCCTGAAATCATGTCAGAAGCCTCCCCGCCCCTATAGTAATCCAAATATTAATAGATCAAAGATTGTTGTTGTTGTTAGTTGCAAAGTCGTGTCTGACCCATCACGGCCCCATGGACAATGTTCCCCCAGGCCTTCCTGTCCTCTACCATCCTCTGGAGTCCATTTAAGCTCACGCCAACTGCTTCGATGACTCCATCCAGCCACCTCATTCTCTGTCGTCCCCTTCTTCTTTTGCCCTCAATCTTTCCCAGCATTAGGCTCTTCTCCAGTGAGTCCTTCAAGGATGCCTGGCTGTAACTCAGAATTTCCTTATCAGAATTTTGTTTTCCCTAACCCAGTGCTATATCCACCTACAGTTACCGGTACTTATTAGGTATATGGCCTGCTATTTTGCACAAATTAGCATTCAAGATGACTTGCATTATTTAAAACAAAAGCATAAGATCTAGAATATAAAATTAAAATAAGTAAAATCAAAATTTGATCCACAATCAAATATGTAATGCCTTTATCTAGCTACTGGGAAAGTGGGTGCTAAGAAAGTCTCCCTAGATATTATATAGCATTCCATAAGCTGGGAGCCACACCGGAAAAGGTCTTTGTTAGATATTTGCATAAACTGCTGTAGTCTCCACTCAGGTCCACCGTTTAGGCGGGAACAAGGGGCTACTTTGATTGGACGGAAGGTCTGCCAGCTCCCCATAATAGGGGAACTGCACGACCCTGTCTTCAGCTGGATAACATCTACCTGACTAATAAAGAGCTGTTGTCACAATACGTCTGGAGTCTGTCCTCTCGTTGCCCGAATCTAACACTGGCGACGAAGGTGGGATCGAGAGGCAGATAGGACGAAGAACTACAAGCAAGCAATTCAAGCAGGCGATCCAGCCCCGGGAATCGGCGGGAATCCCGGCAGCCATTTCAGCGCAGCAAATCCAAACGCAAACAAGATGGCGATGCACACTCCACCAACCCCGTACGATCCAGTAGCAGAACATTGGGAATCCTACATGCTGAGATTCGAATGCTTCCTCGAGGCAAACGATCTCATGGGAGTACTGGACTCCCGGAAAAAGAATATGTTCCTGGGCTACTGCGGTCGAGAGGTCTTCGAGACGGCCAGAGACCTATCGGAGCCAACCCCCATCCAGGCGGTAACATGGACGGCGCTACAACAAACACTTCAGACGCACTACGCACCCAAGCCTTCCCGCCACGTTCGCCGCCACGAATTCCACATGAGGAACCAGAAAGCGGACAAATCCATCAACCAATACGTTGCAGCACTTCGAAAGGCAGCAACGTATTGCAAATTCAGGAATCTGGATGAGCACATCCTGGAACGCCTCATATGCGGAGTGCGGGACATTTCTCTGCAGAAACGTTTGTTGGCAAAACCCAATTTAACCCTGAAGATCGCACTAGATGAGGCAAGAGCATCAGAGTCGGCGGACAGATCAACGGAAACGTTGCAACGCCAGTATAGCGCACCCCAATCCGGGGCCAGACAGACCTGGGTGCATCACGAGGCCACCGACCAGGAGATTGAGGACAGCGAGTGCGAAGACAGTCATCGCATGCGCAGTAGCCACACCAAACCGGCGCGAAAATTTGAATCCCGTTTGCCACCATGCGCAAGCTGCGGAGGGAAACATCCCCGATCTACCTGCAGGTTTAGGGACGTGGTTTGCCAGCGTTGCAACAAAACAGGACACATTGCTAAGGTGTGTCGGAGCGAAGTCCCTGCCACAACATGGCAGCCGCCATCTTACCGCCAACAGAAGCCCACCCCAGGGGCTTGGCGGAAAAACAAAGGGCGCCCAGAAAGAGAACCAAGGGAGTCAGCCGAGAGAGAGTATTCCCAGAGAGAGCCGCTAAGAACCTATCTCACAACGATAGGACAGGTCCGCACTAAGCGACCTAAAAAGCTGAAACTCACTGTCCTCCTAGAGGACTCCCCATGCGAGCTAGAAGTAGACACGGGATCATCGCTGACGATTATCTCATGGTCAGCCATGAAGAAGGGGATTCCCAACCTGAAGAAGCACCAACTGCGGAAACCAGACATCCTGCTTCGTGACTATCAGGGGAACAGGGTCCCCATCGTGGGTCAAGGCACGTTCAGCGTCCAGTTCAAAAACATCACAGCCCAGCTGCCCGTGACCATAGCCAGCGCGCCACTACAAAGCCTCCTGGGACTGGATTGGTTCGAAGCCCTGGGCCTGGAAGTCACAGGCATCAACGCCGTGGAAAACAGCAGCGCCGAGGAAATTTTTAAGGAGTTCGAGGATGTGTTCAGCCCCGGCCTGGGTAAGTACGTGGGAACACTGATATCATTTAATTTGGATCCAAATGTGGCGCCCATCAGACTCAAACCCAGGAGAGTGCCTTTTGCGCTCCGGCCAAAAATTGATAAGGAGATAGATAAGCTGGTCGAGCAAGGAATCCTAGAACCAGTCGACCATGCTCGTTGGGAAACCCCAATTGTGACCCCGGTTAAGCCAGATGGGTCAGTCCGCATCTGCGTGGACTATAAATGCACAATTAATGTCGCTCTCCAACAGAGCGCGTACCCTGTGCCCGTAGTACAACACCTTTTACACTCATTAGGGCCAGGATTTTTTTTTGCTAAATTAGACATGGCACAAGCTTACCAGCAGCTGCCAGTGGACAGCGCCACGGCGGAGGCCCAAACTATAGTGACGCATAGGGGTGCATTCAAATGCAACCGCTTACAATTCGGCGTAAGTATTGCTCCGGGACTGTTCCAGAGCGTCATGGAACGACTTTTGCAGGGCATACCAGGAGTCGTCCCTTATTTCGACGACATCTTAGTATCTGCTGCAAATGAGGAGCAACTATTAAAACGTGTCAGGATTGTTTTGGCCAGGATTCAAGAGAAGGGTTTCCGCCTAAAAAAGGAAAAATGCCAAATTAATGTGCCCAGCGTAGAATTCCTGGGTTACAGGATCGATGGACTGGGAATACACCCAACATCGAAAAAAATTAAAGCCATTCAGGACGCCCCCACACCACGGAATCAGACCGAGTTGCAGTCCTTCCTCAGACTTCTTAACTTCTACAGCGTCTTTCTCAGACAGAAGGCTACCGTTGCTGAACCTTTGCACCGACTTCTAGCAAAGAACGCCAAATGGACCTGGGTACGTCCCGAGGCGGCCGCTTTCGCCGCAGTCAAGCGCCTGCTGACGACCGATTCTCTGCTGATCCAGTACAGCCAAACCCTACCTCTGGTTTTAACTTGCGATGCCTCACCTTTCGGTGTTGGCGCAGTACTCAGCCACAGGATGCCAAACGGAAACGAAGCCCCCATCGCGTTCTACTCAAGAACATTATCATTGGCGGAACGTAACTACAGCCAACTGGACAGGGAGGCATTGGCCGCTGTGGCGGGAGTCAAGCGTTTTCATGAATACCTTTACGGCCACGATTTCGAACTCATGACAGACCACAAACCATTGCTGGGTCTTCTGGCGGGAAACCGACCCACACCGGTCTCCCTCTCCCCGCGCATGACCAGGTGGACTGTTTTCCTGGCTGCATACTCCTACAAACTGGTGCACCGACCAGGTTCTACATTGGGGCACGTGGACGCGCTCAGCCGTTGCCCGCTACCGGAACTGTTGGCCGACCCCACTCCGGAAACACCGGTCCTCTTGATTGACTGTTTGGACACAGGACCAGTCTCTTCTGTGGACGTTGCCAGATTTTCTGCTAAGGACAACGTAATCAGACAAGTGCAAACTTGGGTATGGAGGGGGTGGCCCAAAGGGGTTTTGGGACCCGAATTCAAACTGTTTTGGTCTAAGCGGGATGAATTGTCGGTGTTGAAAGGTTGTTTATTGTGGGGTGATCGAGTTGTCATACCGCACAAATTGCGGAAAGATGTACTAGAAGCGTTACATGTGGGGCATCCAGGTATTGTAAGGATGAAAGCATTAGCGAGGAGCTATGTCTGGTGGCCTAACATGGACAAGGAGATAGAGGAATGGGTAGCCACTTGCAATCCGTGCCAGGAGTCCAGACCAGCCCCCCCTGAAGCGCCCGCTACAGAGTGGGACAAACCGCAGGCACCCTGGTCGAGAATACACATAGATTTCGTAGGACCAGTTCAGGGACAGACGTTTTTAATAGTTGTGGACGCATACTCCAAATGGTTAGAGGTGGTCCTGATGACCTCAATTACGGCAGAGGCGGTCATCAAGGTACTACGGAGACTCTTCTCCACTCACGGCCTGCCCGATGTTCTAGTCTCTGACAACAGGCCCCAGTTCACGGCCATGCAATTCGAATCCTATTTAGCTAGCCAAGGAATTCAGCATGCCCTAGTCGCGCCATTCCATCCGGCATCCAATGGTCAGGCGGAGAGAATGGTACGAGCTGCAAAAGAGGCCCTCGCTAGGATGGGTCCAGGAGATTGGCAAACACGGGTTGACCATTACCTACTAATACAACACATCACACCTAGCGCCACGACGGGGAGGAGCCCCGCCGAACTTCTAATGGGCCGCCGATTGAGGTCTCACCTAGACCGGCTGCACCCTAACTACTCTGCCACATCGCCCCCAGACTCCACAAGCAAGATCCGGAATTTTAGCATAGGGGATTCAGTATACGCCCACAACTATGCAGGGGGGACATTGTGGATTCCAGCAAGGGTAATAGGCATCACCGGGCCTCGTTCTTATTTGTTGGAATTGGAGGACGGGAGAAACTGGAAGAGGCACATTGACCAACTCCGGGGTCGCCTAACTCATTCCAGTCTTCGGTCACCTAACGAAGAGCTTACACGAACGGAAGGATTGCCAACACGAACGGAACAACCCTGCACACCCCTCACGAACGACTACGGTACAGCGGAACCCAGGGTGGAACCAGAAGCCGGTGTAGGAACAGAGCACGAACGGAATCAACCATCTCCAGCTAGATCAGAGGAACAAAAAGGACACTCCGATCAAGTGCCTACACAGACTCAGCCCGCATTACGCAGGTCCACCAGGACAAAACAGAAACCCGCTTACCTACAGGACTTTGTAACAAACTGTAACACTTCATCTAAGAAGGGAGGGGTGTTAGATATTTGCATAAACTGCTGTAGTCTCCACTCAGGTCCGCCGTTTAGGCGGGAACAAGGGGCTACTCTGATTGGACGGGAGGTCTGCCAGCTCCCCATAAAAGGGGAGCTGCACGACCCCGTCTTCAGCTGGATCACATCTACCTGACTAATAAAGAGCTGTTGTCACAATACGTCTGGAGTCTGTCCTCTCGTTGCCCGAATCTAACAGTCTTCTCCGAAATATAGGGTAAAAGACCCTCTGGCAGATGAGTTTCTTCAAAAGGATTTGCAATTTGATCAAAATCAATGAACAGATTGATAAAAGAAATAGTTCCTCCAATAGTCAGGTTTTAAACTCTGTTAGGCAGTGCTTCTCAACCATGGCAAATTTTAAGACGTGTGGTCTTCAGCTCTCAGAATTCCTCAACCAGCATGTTGGCTGGGGGAATTCTGGGAATTGAAGTCCACACATCTTATAGTTGTCAAGTTGAGAAGTAATGCTGTGTAGACCTTTAACATTCTGAACCAGTTCCTTCAATTGTGCTCAGTAAGCATATACCCTACCAATGGAAAATCCATTACCACGGGACTCATGCAATTTATGTACCCTGAATAAATTATCATCAACATTTTGCAGCAGATAATATTCTTTTAAAACCCCTCTGAAGCATAATCTAGATAGGTCATGGATAACCATTACCAAGTCCAAATTTTGCAACTTGTGTTCTAGTCATAATTTGTGAAGGTTCACTTCTTGGTGTACAGTTGCTCTGTTGTTTCCTGGCTCTTTGTGATCCAATAGGCATCCATCAGGTTTGTTGGTAGCTCTTTAAGTTCTTGTAAGTTTCTGTTCTTGCCTCTGCACTATGTGCTTAAAATAATTAAGCCTTAGCTTCATTAGTATTGCTTTCAGTGAACAATCTTGTTTCACTTAAATCTAGTACTAAACAATTTATTCTTCTTGCAGCCCAAGGTATTTTCAGCAACTTTCACCACTGCAATTCAGAGGATTCAATTTGTCATTGTTCAGCCTTTTACAGTACAGCTATATGTTACAACTGAGAGAACTATGGCTTTAATAATGTGTGCAATTGTGTGGGCAAGTTGTTCATAAATTAGCATTTTCTCTAGGTCTGCCATGATCCTTCACAGCACAGTCTTTATTTCATCCTTGTATTTTTAAGTCTAGGAAGATAAAGTCTGTTACTACTGTACTTTTAATGACTTTTCCATCCATTGGAATAGCATTGCCTGCTGATATAATCTAGATATACTCTTAGTTGTTTGATATCTATCAGAACATTGGGATTTGCATTCTCTTGATCTCTTTTAACCTTCCTTAAGTCTTCCTCTCTTCCAGCATCCGAAGATCTGAGATTGGTGATGGTTTTTTGCAGTTCACAAATCCAAAAGCAGCGGAGGATCAAGGAGCACTCAAGGATCACACCTGTGTGAGAGTGCATACAACACTATCCAAAACAGGCCTTGCCTAAAATCCTTGAATCCAATTCCTCTTTACCAACAAACCCTCTATTGTTTCCGGATTTAATTTCAGCTGCTTTTTTTTTTAAATTCAGCTGATTGGTAAAAGGAGGCAGTTGAAATATGATACAGTAATTGGTTTCTTAGAGTTGGCTAGAAAGGAGAAATGGTGATCTAACACTTGGCAATCTTCTCTAATGGTTTCATCTAGCTGTTGAATTAGAAGTGGGGATAACCTGGAACTCTGTGCAACATCAAAAATCCCTGGTCTACATTTCATAGATTACCTACTTTCCTGGCATCTCCTTCTGGTCACAGCCCAACAACAAGGACTGGAACTGCTACAAGCCAGTTGTTCAAGACTCAGCAGAAAGGAGATAACCCATAAGGACACCACAGAGGTGGTATTCAGCAGTTTCCGAACAGTTCCAGAGAACCGGTAGTGGGAATTTTGAGTAGTTCAGAGAACCAGTAAATACCATCTCTGACTGGCCCTGCCCCCATCTCTTCTCTGCCTCTTGAGTTCCAGCTGATCGGGAGGGAATGGGGATTTTGCGGTAGCCTTCCCCTGCCATGCCCACCAAGCCACATCCACCAAGTCACACCCACTAATCCATGCCACACCCAACAAGCCACGCCCAGAGAACTGTTAGTAAAAAGTTTTGAATCCCACCACTGGGACACCATGATACACTGTAAAGGAATCGACACATTTGGCAGAGCATTCATATTGTGGGAAGAAATATGTATCTGGTTCACATCCAAGCTGGGAGAAAGACACTGGGAACATGGAGGCTGATTGGAAAGATGGTTTAATGATGGACAAAATGGAGGCTGGAGGCTGATTGGAAAGAGGGCCCATTTATTGATGGACAGAACCACCAGGGTTTGTGGTTCTGGTACAGCTGACTTTCTACAAGATCATCTAATTTCTGTGCAGGTCTTTCACTGAAATGACTAAGACATTTAAAACAGTGCTAGTACTACATTTCCAGCCCAATCGTAATTGAAATAATCTTAGGTAAGCAGCTTCATCTAAAGGAATGTGAAGCTGTGAGGCCACCACCTTCTCAATCATCTTGGACATATCAAATGTGTGTTTTTTTTATTTTAAAAAGGCAACTGGACTGATTTTTTTTAAAGGAAAAAAATATCTGGATGACTGAGAATTTTCATAGACACTTGGTCAGGAGCATTTAAAGCTAGTCTCAACACCCTTTAACTGAGCCAAAATAGAACAATGAGTTAAGAATTCTGAGAATTAGTTGAACACATTGGCAAAAAAATGATTGGGGAAGCGTGATTCAATTATGGAGAAATTACTCTAATTGACTTTTCCCAATGGTAGTGTTGCTTCTTCCACAATAAAGGAAATTGTTAACTAGGTAGCACAACAGGAAGACCAAGCAAGTTTCTCTTTTAAAAAAAAAAGATTGCAAATAAGAAAACCAAATCAGTAGATAATGCACATCATTGCCTGACATATATTACCCGACATATAATGGCTGTACATCACCTTATAGAGAGAGTACCAGTGTAAAGGCTGGTGGAAATAGCCAGGAGAAAATTATCCCTTTCAGCTTACCTGCCCAGTTTAAAGATAAGAAAAGGATCTGAAGGTGTGAAAGGATAGTCCCTTTTCCCCCTTGTGCCTTTGGAAATCCTATTGAGATTTTACCATATTCTTCTGTAACATGTATAATACACGAGGGTGCTTTCAGGCCCTTGAATATTTAGTCCCCTCTCCTTTCTCTCTCTTTTTCTTAATTCCTGATACAGCTCTGAGATGGAAACAGACATGGTAGAGCAGCTCTCTTGCTGAAGTGCAATTGTGAGAAACAGTATAGAAACAAGCCACCCACCCACGTGTTACATAAACAAGTTACATAAAAGCCCAGCATCAGAAACAACGGACAAAAACTGTGATTTCAAGGAGGAGAAATAACCTGCGGTTCTATTGTCTGTTAATCATTCATTCCTGCACATTAGATGATGAAAACACTGGTGGCGGTGACGACGACAACAACAATTTTTAAAGGCAAAGTCATATGAAGCTGAAGCCCAAACCCAACACATTCAAAGGCTAAGTAAGATATTTGAACATTTTGGGATCTGATTTCATAATAAAGTTTGTGGAGCTTGAAAGGCTATCATTAAAATGTTGAGCAGTTGGAAACAAAGCTTTCCTGCAAGATGAATCAGGTATGTTTCTACTTTAAATTTCTATCAAGAATCTAGAAAGAAGATGGCAATTGCAGAAAAACCATGGACAGGGATTGGCTACAATTATCGTCTCTTTTCTAGACTCTTGGTAGAAACTGAAATTTTACTAAGCAGCAATGCTTTTAATGCTTTGCCTTCTTTCTTAACAGATTTCTGCTTTTTTTTAGCAGATGTGTGTATGATTATTAACCAGCCACAATACTATATAGAAACCTTCCCTGATTTACTTTCAATTTTGTTATGTCTCCATATTCCTAAACTTGCACGTGGGGCCTAAAACTCCAAAAATTTCCACATCAGGGGTGGTATTCAGCAGGCTCTGATCAGTTCTGGAGAATCGGTAGTGGAAATTTTGAGTAGTTTGGAGAAACAGTAAATACCACCTCTGACTGGCTTTGCCCCATCTATTCTCTGCCTCCCGAGTCCCAGATGATTGGGAGGAAATGGGGATTTTACAGTATCCTTCCCCTGCCACACCCACCAAACCATGCCTACCAAGCCACACCACGCCCACCAAGCCACGTCCACAGAACCGGCAGTAAAGCATTTTGAATCCCAACACTGCCACCGATGTTAATTTTTAATGAATAGAGTAAGAATTATTATGTGCGGAGGTTTAAGGAATTGTCTTGTTAACTATATTTAATTAATGTTTATTTAATAAGATGTGTTTATTCAGGATCCACCTAGTTTCTGAAATGCAGAGCCCAAGGGCCATTGTGTGCTACAGGCCTCAAATAGGCTGCTCCCTCCCCATTAAGTCATATTTATTTATTTTATTGATTTATTACATGTACTTTCCACCCATCTCATATTGAAATGACCCTGGGAGGATATATTCTGGAAAGTGAAGTTATATGGTCTATCTGACAACAGATGTAGATCGTTCTTACAGATCCAGCTCTACAGGGGAAGAAAAGGTAAAGGAAAGAACAGTTTTGATTTAAAAAAAATTAAATTAGGTACGTCGAGTGTAGCAAAAAGAAGGACTAGGGGTGACATGATAGCAGTGTCCCAATATTTGAGAGACTTCCACAAAGAAGAAGGGGAGCAACCTATTCTCCAAAATGCCTGAAAGCAGGACAGGAAGCAATGGATGGAAACTAATCAAGGAGAGAAGCAATCTGGAACTAAGGAGAAATTTCCGGACAGTGAGAATGATTAATCAGTGGAATCGCTTGCCTTCAGAAGTTGTGGGTACCCCAACCCTGGAGGCTTTTAAAAAGAGACTGGACAGTCATTTGTCTAGGATGGTATAAGGTGCCCTGCCTGAGCATGGGGTTGGACTAGAAGACCTTCAAGATCCAACTCTATTATTTCTGTTATTCCTTTCAAAGTGTTTTTGTATCTCTTCATCCCAAACATTAAAGGATTTTAACAGTCATGACTCTAGCTGGGTTTCCCCAACCCCCTGCCCCAGGCAATTGAATATCTATGTAGATTTGGTACACTTAGTGTTTTTTTAAGGCTGGAATAATGTGCCAACCTGATCTTTTGTATATTCTGACCAGCTCTGGGAATATTTTCAAACTGTTTAATCCAGACGGTTGGAATTTGCTTGTGTTTAACTATGCAAGTATACCGTCTACGTTATAACGTCTACCTCCTGGCATACACATTCTTGCTGGTTTTTAGAGGGATAGTGTTTTAAATTTAATCTGATATTTTAAACTTTTGTATTGATTTATTTATTAGCAGTACAGTTTGGCATATTTTATCCTCCTCGTATACATGTATTTCTGTAGTTATTTCTATGTTTTAATCTGTTGTATTTTAATACGGACTGTACACCGCCCCGAGTCCCTTTTGGGAGAGGGGGCGGTACATAAACGCTAATAATAAATAAATAAATAAATAAATAAATAAATAAATAAATAAATAAATAAATAAATAAATAAATAAATAAATAAGTGCAGGAGCCCTGGCAGTCAGTGAGACTTCTTCTTTTTCACAATTATTTAAAACCGGGGTAGGTAACTCATAACTTTCATTTTCCATGCTTATTTTTATAAGCAATTTATGTTGCGTAACTTCTGTGCCGCCTCCCTTAAACGGCTCCTGGGGGGGGCTCACATTTTTCATTTGTCTCTCACCTCGTATTGGGCCAAATTGCACAAGAACAGTCTTAAAGTATCAAACAAGGATTGTGAGAAAACTCTGGCTGACTGCAACATACCAGAATGAAAATGGCTTTGAAATGTATACATTGCACTTTAAGATAAACTTCAGTCATATTGTTTTAAAAAAACATATTGGGTTGCTTTTTGAAAAGACTGAGATAGCAATGATTTTTTGTGTGTGTCTAGCCTCGTTCTACTCCACCTGTTGTACATGTCTATATTCTGGGAAAGAATATACTTGCTACAAAAAGGAGCAAGGATAACAGAATGGTTCCATCGGTGGCCATTAATCATTACGATAGGGAACACAGAACAGGCAGCAGCATAGCACCAGGGATGATCGGGTCATGGTGAGAAGGAAAGGGCCATCGTCTTTGTCAAGTGCTACTTGGAAACTGTCTTCATCATAGTGCGAGCAGAGCCAGGAATCATTGCAGAGAGATGTTTAGATTTTTAACTAAGGGAAAAAAAGGGATGTCTGTAATTCACAGGGGGAAAAAAGAAGTATCTAGTTTTTGGCATCTTCCCCAATTCTGGTTGGATACTGGTGAGTCACAGGTTTCTGAATTTGGCGTCACTCATCTAATGCTCGGAGTGAAAGTTCAGGATCAAATAAAAACTAGTCTTGGATCAATATTGATACCTCTTGTAACACGTACCCTGAAACTTGTAAATATCGATTTACATTTTGCCCAACGTAACATTTTTCATTGAAGCCATTGAGACAGTCAACTACCAGAATTTCTCCTGTGTACCTCTAATTATAGGTAGTCCTCGGTTAATGACTGTCTGGTTAGGGACTGTTCAACGTTAGGAGGATGCTGAAAAAGTAAGACCAGTCCTTGAACCTATCATCATTGCAGCATGCTTGAGGTCATGGGATCACAATTTAAATACTTTGTAACTCGGACGTATTTATGACCATGGGGTTACATGCACTTGGGAATTTTCAGAGCTGGCTTGCAACAAACAAAGTTAATGGTGAAACCAGCAGCAAAACCACAATGTCTCTCTTAACAACAATGGCTGGCTCACTTAATGACCACAGCAAAACTGATGTAAGTCCAGCACGGTCATGGGATGCTTTGTTTACCAACTGCATAGCTTAGCAATGGAATTGCCAGCCCCAGTTTTAGTCATTAAATGAGGACTACCTGTATATATCCTCCCATTTTTTCCATGATCCTGAGGGAAGATTATAAGGTTTTCTGCCTCTTATTTTATTTACCATGTTTATTATTTTTATAAACAACTGAAGGTGGCAGACTTACCTAATACTCCTTCCTTTTTCGACAACAATAACAACTCTCTGGGCTGAGAGAAAATGACTGGCCAAAGTCACCCAGCTGGCTTTCATGCCGAAGGTAGGACTAGAACTCGTAGCCTCCTGGTTTCTAGTTTCTGCCTTAACCGTAAACTGGCTCTGTAACTCCCCTTACAGAGTTTACACCAAAGGCACCAGGTTATGCAGTCAGCTTGAAAATAAATCTGCACTTCCTTCAGCCCTCATCCAAATATTTATCCACTTATTACACCTATCATCCCACTACACCTACAGTATAATGCTGCGTACAATTTTGGTCACCATATGTGAGAAATGGGCCTGCAGAGTTGGAAAAGGTACCAAACTGGGCAACAAAGAATATTAGCAGATTGAAGTCGCTTCCCTATGAGAAAAAAAAAAGAGTACAGTCCTTGACTTACAACAGTTCATCGAGTGACTATTCAAAGTTAGAATGGCACTGAAAAAAAGTGACTTGTGACTGGTTTTCACACTTACAACCATTGAGCATCCCCATGGTCATGTGATCAAAATTCAGACACTTGGCAACTAACTCATATTTATGACGGTTGAAGTGTGATTCTCTTTTGCGACTTTCTGGCAAGCAGATTCAATGGGGAAGCCAGGTTCATGTGACAATCAGGCTACTAACTTAACAACTGCAGTGATTCACGGAATCACTGTGGCAAGAAAGGTTGTAAAATGAGGCAAAACTCACTGGACAAATGTCTCACTTAGCAACAGAAATTTTGGCCTCACTTGTGTTTGTAAGTTGAGGGCTTCTTGTACAGCTCCTGGGGTTACGATGTGTACGTAGAAACATGATTGATTGATTGAGTGATAGATTCCACTGAGTCTTTCTCAGCTCTTAGAGACCACATTTTCTGTGATTTGTCCCTAATTTGGTACAAGTAGTTCTCGAGTTACGAATGTAATGGAGTCTGCCCATTCCATTTGTAACCTGAGGATTCGTGGCAGTGAATCTTGTACCTTGAACGTACACTTTGCCAGCCCCTCCGAACCTCCATTTTGGCCTGCAAAGTGCAGGGTGAGGCCTGTGCGGGCCTAAATGGAGCTGTGTTTTGGCCAGCAAAGTGAAGGACAAATGTTGCACAGCCTCTCCGGTTGTTTGTATGGGTGAACAACTATCATGGTGCTGCAAGATTCGTAGTTTCAGGACTTGTTCGTAACCACTAGAGGGTGTTGATTGCATAACTGAATGTTTGCTAAGGGAACACTTGTAACTGGGGGATTACCTGTATTTCAGGACGTCCAATGGTACATCCATTGTCACTGTAATTGACTCCATCCACCTTGATGTTAGTCATCCTCTTCTTCTGTTTCCTTCCACTTTCCCCAGCATTAGAGCCTTTTCCTGAGATCTGGATCTTCATTTAATGTGTCTGAAATAGGATAATTGGAGCCTGATCATTTGTGAGAACTCTGGGTTGATTTCTTCAATGATCCCGTTGTTGATTTTCTTGGCTTGTCTGTCCATCAAGTCTTTTGGGTTTCATGGAAAAAGACTTGGAAATTTTTTTTGGAACTTTGATCTTATAAATGTTGATGGCAGCAACTGTTGACTGTATGCACAAAAATGGAAGGACATTTTGATTTCCACCATGGACAAATGGCTACAGAAGTTGATGGAGTTGGCAGAGATGGTTAAACTGCCCCCTTTTTTTAATCAAAGAAAAGAAACTTTTGTTGCTACTTGGAAACCGTTACTGGGCTTTGTGCTTCAGGTAGAAAAAAAATGAAACGTTGATTTTGAGTATTAGTGATTAGATTGATTTGTTGTTACAGAAATGGCTAGTTTATATTATTATGGAAAAGTAAAAAGTTGAGGTTCAATGTTAATGCTTTATTCTACTGCAAGGAGTCAGAAAGAGAGAGACAGAAGTCAACACTTTTTTTTTAATTTACTCCCTTCTCTCCTCCCTTTTCTTTCTCCTTCTCCTCTCCACTGTGTCCTACAATTTGCTTTTGTATTTTTGTATTGATTTCTATAATCTAATAAGATAAAATTAAATTAAACTAAAAAAACAGAGTCTTCTCCAACATTAAAGTTTCAGAGCATCAATACTCTTCCTATCCTGCTTCTTCAAAGCCCAACTTTCTCTTCCATAAGGGTGTCACAGGAAGAACCATTATTTGCACGATGCTGCTCTTTGTAGGCATCGACACACCATGACATTTGAATCTATTTTCCAAAGATGATAGAAGTACTGTATATAAAATACAACTTCCCTAGTACAGGTTGGTGATGACAGGGACACATCCCCATGCAGACATGAGGCTGAGGAAAGCTAAGGGGATGCGCTTAGCTCTTAAAGTAAATAATCCTCACTTCTGGACATGTGTTTTAACTGAACTGATGGCAACAATGACAGGCTCTTTGCAGATGCTTAGTGATTTTTTTTCTCCTTACCATCTGGAGCTCAGCTGGGGCTTAAAAATAGCTCAAGTTAAAAAGATTTGGTGGAAGCTACAGATGGCAGTCTCTAGTATGAGACTGTTGAGTTTGACTTCTGCTAACTGCATTGATACGGCTTAGTGTCATTTTACTTGCCAGCAATACAGAAGCGGTTTCTCATTGCCTTCTTTCGAAGGGTTGCTTGTTCCTGACTTCTTGATCTGGTTGGCAACCCAGGCATTTCCTGGTGGTCTCCCATTCAAGAACTCAATAAGCCAGAGACTGGTTTTTTTTTTAAAGAGCAATTGGGTTGGGCAGGTGCTGCCACCTGCCGAGACTAAAAAAAGTGGAGTTTTTTTTTCTTCTTCACAGGATTAGAAGTGATGTATATACTGTATATAAAAACTGAAACCATAAAAACTAAATGCTTAGAGATTCAGGACTGATAAAACAGGAAGCCCCTTTGGATAGAAGGCTGTCATTCAGAGTGATGGAGAAGAAGATCAGGTAGATTGAAGGGGAAATCAGATCAGTTATCCACTTCAAGTACTCTCGGTGGATATGTTCGCTTTCTCAAGAAATTTACGCGCTCTTTTTCTTAGGGACCGGCTCCTAAGGAGCAAAATGGAGAAGGGCCGTCCTGCGCATTCCTGAACGGCTCTAGGAAGGTCTTCTTCTGCCTTCGGGCTCCTCTGCACGTGCTCAGAGAATCTGTCGCAACGGGCCGGCTGCTGGCCATGGAAAACAAACGTCGCTCGCGCGGTGTCAAGCGCCCTGCTCCGAAAACCGGACCAACCAGCAACTGGGTGGCGCTTTGGTTCCTCGCTCGCTCCCTGCCCTCCCCTTTCTTCGGCCAGCCTCTCCCTCTAATGTAGCGGCGCAGCAGGCACCGCCGCGTCGCACCTGCCGCAAACAGGGACCAGCCGCCGCCGCCGCCGTGGCGTTGCCCCCTTGTCGAAAGTTGCGCTGCGAGCGATCAAGCTTTAGGCATCCGGATGCGCTCGGAGGAATCAGCAGCACCAGGAGCCACCGCCGCGCCACCTTTGACAGGATCGCTCCGTGTCGGGACAGCGCACCGGGGTCTCCCGAGGCAGAAAGGACGAGCAGATCCGGGTAACTGGCTAAGCAAGAGCAAGCGGCCAACACTCGGCGGCAAGGCCGGCCCTCGCTCACACTGGATCTGGGCTCGGGGATCGCGGGCAGTCGCTGCGGCAAGGGTAGGGGGGCGGCCGGCGGCCCTGCGCGGGGCCATTTTGGCTTCCATTCCAAGCCCGGGACACTTCTGGGCATCCTCGCAAGGGGAGAGGGTTTGGAGAGGCGGATCTAAACGCGTCTCCGGCGACGAGGAATAGCGGTGGCCGCGGTTCTTTCCCCCTCCTTCCCCGCGAATCCACGCGTGGGTGCTGCGGAAGGAGAGGGCTGGATCAGGGAAGCCTGGCTCCCGTGGAGAGGGGGAGAAGAAGGAAGGGGAGGGGGGCGCCTCCAAGCCGCCACCCCATTTGAAGGGAGGCCATGATGGGGGAGCGCTCAGACTGGCACTAGGAGCGGCGGGGCGGGGGGATCGGCTGCCAGTCACCCGGCGGAGGATGATTCAGGCCCGATCCCGCCCCTCGCGCCTTTACACCCGCACCGACAGCCAGTTCCCGAGACAGAGATGAGCGCCGAGAAATCAGCCGGTAACGCGGCGAAGTAGCGCGCAGGCTGGGTGATGGGGGGGGGGGGGCGAGCGGCTGGGGGTGGGTGGGTTGAAGGAGGGCGCTTGTGGTCAGGCCGCTCAGCAGGGACGGAGGTGGCGGGGAAGCGGGTGGGTGGCGGGGAAGCGGGTGGGTGGCGGGGCTCCGAAGATCACCGTGGGGCGGGAGGTGCGAGCGGGTTCCGTTTGGGGAAGGGGATCGTCATTTCTTTCTCTTTCCTCCCCTCCCCCCACTGTCCTCCATCCCCCTCGCCGCTGCCCTTTTAAAGATCCCGAGATGGAATCCCCGCACCTCGAACTGCTGGAGTCCCCGGAGGGCTGTCCCTCCCCTCTGGAGCTCAAGTCTGCCCCCAGTAAGAAGATGTGGGTCAAGCTCCGAGCACTGTGAGTAACCCTATCGCGGCTCTCGGACGATTCAAATCGCTCCGGTTTTCTCTGAGGCTAGTTTTTTCACCCCTCTTGCCCCAATCACTTTCCGATCTTCCCTTTCGCTCTTCGGTAGCCTTGGATACTTCTGCAGTTTCTTGCAGTCGGACTTAGCCTGGCAGCTTTGATCGGCGAGCAAGGGTTTGCTACAAGTGTGTGTGTGTCTGTGTGTAGTTATTGCAATGAGAAAGGGTGCTTGGTTTGCAACGTGGTTCCTACCCGAGAGAAAAGAGGTCATCCTGTGGTCCCCTGTTGTCCGGTCATCGCGACTCCCTTCTTTGAAGTTCAGTTAAGCTTCCGTGCATCCGAGTGAGTTGATAATGCTGAATTTTGTGCACGGTACTGACATTGGGTATTGCCAGGCTTCACCGCTGGGAGGCTTTTAATTTTTTTTTCTTCCCTGCCGCAGCAATTAATAGCACTGGCTGAATAGCCTCAAGCTGCTTTGGTGTGGGACTTCCCTCCCCCTTCCATACTCCTGCTGTTGCCAGCCAGCTCTGGGTTGTGTGTGTTGGGGTGGGGGTGGGGAGGCTGGTTAGCATGAAACAAGGCATCATGCTGATGGGATGAGTGTGCCTTTAAAAGATGCTTGAAGTCATTTTTGCATCTGAGGATTAAAACCTTGATGTGCGTTAAAACAAAACTTGCCTGCCACTAATTCTGTTATTTACGGTCCACTGTGTGGCGTGAATAATGCAAACCCACCTGCCCCAAAGGTGTATACCTAGTGTATAACACTGTGTTTAAAGTGTATACAATTAAACATAGAAAATCTCTCTCTTTTTGTAATCAGTCTTCAGCTCATTACCGCTCACCTGTCTTTTGGTTGTTGTTATGGTTAATTAAAGACTTAAAGTATTTTAAGGCCTGGGGCAAAGATTGTGCTTAGCTACTGAGCTAAAAAGTCCACAGCGTATAGATTAGAATAGCTGTTTCACTCTCTCTGAAAAGTTCCAAGCATGGATCTCAATTTGTATGCACAGTGTGGTATAACAGAGGAGGTGCTGAACTACAGATCAGATCTTGGATGAAAAGCTAAAAGTCTTCAAAGAAAAACAATAAAGCCCAGTTGCCTGTTGAAAAAAAAAAAGCACCTTTGGGACAACTGTGGCCTGGATGACTGAGAATCTCCATAGACATACAGATCAGAGAGTCTTTGCCTGAAATCTTTCTTGCCTTAGAGATGGCTTAGCTAACCTTCTATCTGTTTAGAGGTTTTCAGTGCTAGTGTTATCATTGTTCCTAATATCTAGAGATGACCCAAAGCATTGCATAGTTTGGAGGTGACCTTTACCAGTCCACTCAAGATAAGAATCCTTTATCATTTGCCTGGGAAGCAGTCCCTGTTCAGCTCAGTGCAACAGTTCTGAGTCTATGCATCATCCCCCACCTCCCCCAGACCACAAAGAGATCTGGGGCCCGAAGCAACCTGGTTTTCATATAGAAGGCTTCCCTTTTGATTGATTCAGGACTTAATTTATATCACTGAAACTTGTGGGATGTGCTGTAATCTGCTGTTTCCGGACGCAAAATCATTTTAACTTTGCTTCTGAAATCCCCTTCCCATAGTCCAACGTTGTTCAGGCATTTTGGATGACCAGTTCCCATCCTCCTCAGCTTGGCTCATCGTTGCTCATAATGGCTAAGTGTGATGGGACTGTAGCACAGTACATCTAGATAGCTGTGATATTTCCCTGGTTGGAATTGTTAACGTGCTGCCGCTTGCTGGAAACACATTATTGAAATCATGGAACTGTAAAGCAGGACGTGACATGAAGGTGTCCTCCCCCACCCTCTAATCCCCTGCCTTTTTTTGTGTGTTTGTTTCCATTATTTTACCTGTTGTATGCAAACCTGCAGAGACAGCTGGCTAATCTACAGAGCTCACTAGGTGACCTTGAGTTGTTCGGCATCTCTCAGCCAAAGCTACCTACTGGGGCTGTTGTGAAGATGGACCTGAAAAAGAAATGGAGAAACGTCATTTAAATCACACTGAGCCCTTCTGAAAATCCAAATGTGGCAGTTGAGTTAAAATGAAAAGCAGTGTGCTTGCAGTTTGGATGGCTGAGCCACCCATGTAGTCAATTCTCCAGCTTGGTTTGCATCTTAGCTCTTTAGGAATCTGGTTGTAGCTCAACAGGGCAATTTATCAAGGAGTTCCACAGGAAAAGAAGGCATCCTCTTTCAGGTTGAGTGCCACATATTTAAAATAACCAAAGCACAGATTAACACCTAGCTGCGAATAGCTAACACTTTCAAAGGACTGAATGGGACAAATGTGATGTTTTGTCAATAGCTGGCAGATGTAATTAAGTAAAATATTTTAATGTTTAAAAAGAGAAGAAGGCGGCAATGGAACGGCTGGAGTATGACTAGCTGTAAACCTTTGGTGCTCGTTTTTCTGACTTGGAATTCCCCCTCCCCCTGAATTACTGTAGGGAGGCAGTGTGGAACAGTGGTGGGTTACAGAATTGAGACATGTCTCATAAGGTCAGGGTGGGACTGCAGCAAAGTGGGGGAACATCTGCTTTGCCTGTTCTTGGGATGAATCCTTGGCATTTGTAGTTAAAGGGATCTAGCAGCAGATGTTGGGGTAGGATCCTGTTCTGAAATTCTAGAGGATTATAGTTAAGCAGAGAAGATCAGAGGTAGAGAATCTGGTGGCCTCCAGATGTTTTAGATGTCAGCTGCTGTAATCTACATCTGGAACAGATACAATGAGCTGGCATTAGTGACACTGGCCTCTGTCTCCTAGATGTTGTAGTGAGCGCAATCGATGAACGCTTTGTCCAATATCATCTTGAGAATCATTGGACTGAATGGCGTCTCCCCATGCTTACAAACTGAAGTAACCATATAAATATCTAAGTATATCAACTGTAGAGAACCAGTTTGGTATAGTGGCTAAGGTGCCAGGCTAGAAAACGAGGAGATAGTGAGTTCTAGTCCTGCCTTATGCACAAAACTCCCAGGGTGACCTTGGCCAATTACTCTCTTTCAGTTGTCAACATTGCAGGGATTATTCCAGGCAATCATCAGGAGTCTGTGATGTTAGATTGGGAATGGCATTGTGATCTCATCATTTCCTCAGTCCTCTTGTCCTTGTTAGTCCTTCAGACAACCACCCAATCCCAGATTGCGCTTGTTCCTCAATTATAACCAGGGAAACTGAGAATGGAAAAGCTCACAAGTGCGTTTCTCTTTTCTCTACCTCTGTTGTTCCGAGGAACCACATGATTCAAATTGTAAAGATGACACATTCAGATATCACACTGGCATGCCAGTCAAGGAACTGGGATTTAATATGGACCTTGTAAAATATCTATGTTTTGGCAAATTTGTATGTGCTGTAGTGAAATGTGTGAATGGATACTATATTTTGTGAAATAATCTTGATTTATTTCTTCCTGTGCGTGCGCGTGTATGTGTGTGTGTGTGTGTGTGTGTGTGTGCATGTTTGTGTGAGTTTACAGTTTGGGTACAGGAGACTTATGAAAAATTTATTTTAATTACATTATGCTGGGTTTGAATCTGATTAAAATAAGGGGAACTGTGTTCTTTACTTTTTTCCTATACCCAGAATTATCCTTCTACCTTCCCCTTGGTTATTCAGTTTTATTTGTTCACATCTTGTGGTTATATTTCCCACAGATATTTCATGCATTGTGTCAAATTGTATTTTCTCCATTTCTGAGTTAGCTGCTCTGTTAGTCACAATGCTTATTCCAATATGGTGTTTTACAAGCGTAGGAAAATCAATACACACTTTATTGTTATTGAGCATTTTACACAGGTCTGCCTTATTTTCTGTAATTTATCCCCTTGACATTTAGAATCTCTCAATATTTGTGCTTTTTCCTGGAGGGAAGCTGCTCCAACATTTTAAATAATTTCCAGTGGCATTTTCTGCTGGGTTATTCTATAGATAAACTTATCAACAAACCAAGTCTCTTGATTTTGCATCCTGATTTAAATATAATTCAAACCGCAGCTAAAGCACTGATCTGGGCAAATTTTCCATACAATTTCCTTCTTTGTATATATTTACGCACGCATCTTGAGTAGTCAGCTTCTGTACATGTAGCTTTAACTTGCCACTTGTGGATGTAGGACACCGATTGTTGGCCTCCTCATAACATTCATCTGTGTACGATGGAGTCATGTAGAATATATGCCTTGTAGAATGCTGAAATACATTGCCTGCATTCTATTTATACTGGAACTCAGTCTGTTGTCATTTGTGAGTTTTTCCCACTAGTTTCCTCTAATTTCAACCCCAAGGAACTGGAACTCCATGATCATTGCTATATCTTCCCCTTAATCCTATCCCTCTCGGCTGTAAAAAAATCAGTAGCTTTTCATCAAACCATTTCTTGGTTGAATAAACTTGGAAGGAGGACTTGAAAGAAGGAAATATTACAGTCAGTGTCTCAAAATTATAAGGCAACCTAAGGGTCTAACAGTGTCTCAAACAACTTTTAGTTCATGCCTTTCTTTATCTCTTGGTTAGTAGGTATCTTGGGGATATACTTGGGGATGTATAATTGCAGACCTATAGATGATCAAGCAATATTACAGAAGACCGGGATGGGGAACTGATGGCTTCCTATACAGATATTACTGCATTATAGCTTCCAAAAACCCTTCCAAGACGGAGTGGCTGTGGGTTCCGGCTCCCCGGTTCAACCAGATAATTCCATCTCTGGCCATTGGGGGCATTCAACTCGCCCCCGTGGAGCGGGCGCGCAATTTGGGCGTCCTCCTAGATGCCAGGCTGTCCATGGATGAACATGTGACAGCCGTGGCCAGGGGGGCGTTCCACCAGGTTCGCCTGGTGCGCCAATTGCGCCCCCTATTGGACCGGGACGCCCTACGCACAGTCACCCATGCGCTGGTGACGTCTCGCCTGGACTACTGTAACGCTCTCTACATGGGGCTTCCCTTGAAATGCACTCGGAGACTGCAGTTGGTCCAGAATGCGGCCACGCGGGTGATTATGGGGAGTACCAAGTACTCCCATGTGACACCTCTCCTGCGCGAGCTGCACTGGCTTCCTGTGGTCTATCGAGTGCGTTTCAAGGTCTTGATTATGATCTTTAAAGCGGCTCAGGACCTAGTTACCTGCGGGATCATATTCTGCCCCATACATCCCTACGACCCATCCGCTCGCACAGAGAGGGACTTCTCCAGGTGCCGTCCACCAGACAGTGCCATGGGGCGGCGCCTAGGAGCAGAGCCTTCTCTGTGGCGGGCCCAGCCCTGTGGAATGACCTCCCCCCGGATATTAGGACCACTACTGACCTCCGCTCCTTCCGTGTCAAGCTCAAGACCCACCTTTTCCAAATAGCTGGCCTGGCTCAACCATAACTTCGTATCGCTCCTGATGGGTTTTTTAATTTAGTAATTTTATTTAAGGGGATTTTAAATTGTGTTTTTAATTGTCTTTCACTTATAAGTCAACTCTCCTCCATGCACATATGTATATGTCTCTGTTCTTTTTGTATATATGTTTGTCTTATGTGTATTTTTATTTGTTTTGATTGTACGCCGCCCCGAGTCCTTCGGGAGAGGGTTGCGGCTAATCAAATAAAAATTATTATTAAAAAATTATTATTATTAGCTTCCAGCACCCGTCATGGGTAGGCAATACTGAGACTGTTGTGAGCTTCATATTTCCTCCTTTACGGTAGCTAGAAATCTTGTTGTTTTGGAAACTGAAATATGTGGGCTGAAATTTCACTTTTGTTCAAGGCTTTGGTATTGTTTTGCTACTTAGGGTTCTTTTTAAAAAATGGATATGCCAGTACTGGATTGCTCTGAAATATTATGAAAGGAATATTTTTGTGTGTGTTGGGAAAAAGAGCTTTGATGATTTCCTAATCATACCTGGCTGTCCACTCAATCTGGGTTTGTTTCCGACTGGTCTTGTTCCCTGATCTGTTTCAGACCTGGCAGAGTGAATTTGCTGAAGCGTTTATTTATCTGTTTGATTCTAGATGGCTTACTCTACGTCATTAAACTGGTTTCATGAAATAAAAACCATAAATAAATATAACACAAGCAAAACATTAATGTAAAGTATCATCTCCTGATCTGAATGGTTGTCTGTGTGTGTGAATATATAAATTAGTATGATAGGGACCATTGTAATCTTGAGGGCAGAGTATTCCAGAGTGAGGGTGCTACCACCAAAAAGGTTTGTTTCTGAGTTCCAATCCCCTTCATGGATTTGCACCATCCTTTCTTCGCTCAAGGTTAGTCAGTGAGGAGATTCTGTTTGGAACAGACAGTCTCAAGGTATCAATGACTGAAGTCAGAAATCTTACAAGGAAATCAGGTTCCATTGTCCATGTCAGTTCTGGGACATTTGTCTTGGAAGAAGACAACCAGTGTTGAAGGCAAATCATGCTGAAGCTATAGCAGCTTCGGATTCAGAGGGCCTTTGCTTGAGTGGGGCTTGGACTGTTTGAATGCCACATATTTGATGGGAAGTTGACTGGCAGCTATGGATGTGCTATGGATGTGCCTTGTGTCCTAACAAGACTTTCCATTGCATTTGTAGCTGTGAAAGACATTCTGCAGAGGAGACGATGTGGGAAGAATCCTTCTCCACCACCTTTCCATTGTGGTTTAGCTTTTGATTGGTAGATACTTTTGTAAAGTTTGTAAAGTTTGCACAGGATGGGCAGGGGAGGTCTTTTCAGCATTCCTTGTTAGGATATGTCTGTTACTTCAAGACTGGACTTCTTATGTTTCTTACATATATTTGATCTTACCTTTCTACTCTGTTTTGAATCCTGTAAACAAAGTAATTTACTACCTATTTTGTGTGTGTTTATGATGTTGTGTCTGATGGAGTAGTGTAAGAATGCTCCCAAGATACTCTCTGTGTGCACATCTATACCTGTGTCTTTCATATGTATGTATGTGTGTATAGATTTTTATTAGTTTATAATATAGCATTCAAAGAAAATACAAAAGTAAATAATAGGAAAAATAGGGAAGGAAAAAGGGAAGAGAAAAGTGAGGGAGAGAAAAGGGGGAAAAGAAAGGAAAGGCATTGACTTCGAACTTCCTTTGGCATCAGACCTCAACTTTTTACTTTTACATAGTTTAAACTAGCCATTTCTATAACAACAAGTCTTTCTAATTGGTAAAACCCAAAATCAAAGTTTCATTGATTTCCACCTCAAGCACAAAGTCCAGAAGTGATTTCCAAGCTGAAATAAAAGTATTTGTATTTTTCTTCTTTGATCAAAGCAGTCAATTTATACCTGTGTCTTTCTCAATGGAGACTGCAGCTGGAGGTTATTTTCCGGAGCGAGGGACAGGAGGCTCCAGTGGATGGGTATTGACATGCCCATTTGGCCACGAGATTGGGATGAAGCTGAAGACACGCCTCTGTGCTCCACCCTTTCTTCTCCAGTTCATCTCAGTCTGGCCAAATAACGAGACCTATTTTAAACTTCTACTGCGATTCTATCTCTACTGAAACCTCCTTGCCTCTGCAGCCTCTGTGAATAGCCCTCTGCTGTAGTCTGTAAGTAGCTCCAGGTGGTTTCCTTCCTAGCCACCAGGGAGTGTTACTTTGTATCCCTGGGATCGGAGAGAGCGCTAGAGGTCGCCTCCTTTGGCTCCGGGGGTGGCAGGCGGACAGCAAGTCAAAGTGGCAGCTGGTGTCGGCCGACTGCACGGGGGGCTCCCTCTTTGGGGCCAACCTGGAACCGCTCCTCATGGAGGACAAAAATAAGAAAAAAGTTCTACCCACCTTGACAGAGAAGGTGGAGCAAAGGTCTACCCCTTTCTACCCCAAGCCCTTGTATCGACCCCTGGAACAGGAAGCTCAACAGAGCAGGTACTCTTTCCCCAGGTCAGAGAGGCAACCTGAATGTAACTTCAATAGGGACAGATCCTGCTTCCAGACACAGAGTAAGTGGCCTTTTCGAAGGGGAGGTGGGCGCCTCTACCGCCGGGGCAAATAGATCGATCTCTATCCCACCCATTGGTGGTGACCTGGCTCTCTTCTCTGAGGCCTGGGCAGATATTTCATCAGACACGTGGGTACTCAGCACAGTCACTCATGGGCTTCGACTAGAATTCACCTCCATTCCCCCGAACTACTTCCGCATGTTTCCCCATCTCAAAATATAGACAAGCGCAGGAGGATACGTCAGGCTACTAAACATCTGCTTGACATTGCTGCAATAGAGCCGGTCCCCTTGGACCAGGTGGATGGGGGGTTCTACTCAAACTTGTTTCTAGTGCCAAAGGCTTCGGGGGGCTGGAGGGCTATTCTCGACATGAAGCTCTTGAACCAATATCTAGTTTACCGCAAGTTCAAGATGGCATCCCTTAAGTCCATCCTAGCGGGAATACAGGTAGGGGACTACATGGCATCCATAGACCTCACGGAGGCGTACTTCCATATCCCCAGTCTCCCACAGCATAGGCGTTTCCTCTGGTTTTCATATCTGGGGCGCCATTACCAATACAGGCCCTTGCCCTTTGGGTTGTCCTCTGCACCCAGGACATTCATGAAGGTGCTGGTGGTCGCGGCGGTGTACCTAAGGGGTTTCCCCATTAGATTGAATTGCTACCTGGATGATGTCCTCGTCCAGGGGGCATTCCCGACTCAGACAAGAGTGGATCTTCTGCAGGTCATAGACTCCCTGCAATGGTTGGGGTTCTCTGTTAACTTCGAAAAGAGTTCCCTCGACCACGTCCACTACATTACTCCATCTAGGGGCGGTTATAGATTCCCATTTAGGGAAGGTTTTCCTCTCCCCAGACCGCAGGTCCAGTTTGATTAAGATGGTTAAGCAGGTCCGCAGGGACCGTTACGTTCCCATAGCCCTTCTCTCCAGCCTGTTGGGGAAGCTCATATCCTGCATTGAGGTAGTACCGTGGGCATGGTTGCACAACAGGACTCTACAGTGGTGACTCCTGCTGTTCCAGAGGGCCAACACCAGCAGCTCACCGGCCAAGGTCGAGGCCACTCCTCAGGTACTGATCTCTCTCAAGTGGTGGCTGTCCCCAGCCTTGCTCAAGGGGTGCAAGTTCAGGGACTAGGAACGCCTCGTCCTCACAATGGACACCAGTCTCTTCAGCTGGGTGGGCGACCCTGGGATCCCAGTTGGTGCAGGGTTGGTGGTCATGGCAGGAGTTCTGACACAATATCAACTTGTTGGAGCTCCGGGCGATCCATCTGGTGCTTCGGCACTTTTGGACCTCCGTCGAAGGCCATCACATCCTGGTCCTCACCGACAACGTGGCAGCCAAGGCCCACATCAACCGACAGGGCGGCACATGGTCCAAGGTACTGCACACCGAGGCAATGTCGCTGGGCAATTGGGCGGAGAGACACCTGCAGTCAATCTGGGTGGAGCACATCACAGGGATCGACAACCATCAGGCAGACTGGCTGAGTCGAGAGACGGTGGACAACGGAGAGTGGAGCCTATCCATGGAGCTGTTCCAGAGCATCTGCCAGAGGTTCGGATGACTGATGGTGGACCTCTTCGCCACTCCAGCCAATTCACAGCTCCCTTGGTTCTTCTCGCAGTTCCCAGCTCAGGGAATGGAAGGGGTCGACGCCCTTCACACAAGATGACCAAAGGGGTTGCTGTACACATTTCCTCCCCTCCCCCTCATTCCCAGGGTAGTTCAGAAGCTAGTCAGGGAACAGGCAGAGCTGATCCTGGTGGCACCTCACTGGCCGAGGAGGCCCTGGTTTGCGGATCTCAAGATCCTGTTGGTCCGGCCTCCATTGCGGATCCCGGAGGGGGAAATAGAACTGCACCAAGGGAAGCTTATGCACCCAGAGCCACATTGGCTGCAACTAGCCACGTGGAGATTGAGCGGGAGCACCTGAGAGGTGCCCACTTGTCCCTGCGTGTGATTAGAACCATAGAGGCCTCGCGCAGGAAATCCACCATGAGAATCTATGATTCCACCTGGACTTCCTTCGTAACCTGGTGCCAGGCAAACCAGGTGGAGCCCACCAGGACCTCAGTTCCACAAGTCCTGGAATTTATCCAGGACGGATTGGATAAAGGGCTCGCCCGGGGCACTGTGCGCAGGCAACTAGCTGTCCTTGCCACAATCCTCCCAGGTGAGGGCCCAGTCCCCCTCACCCAAACACCCATTGTGAAGAGGTTCCTTTGGGAGGTCTCCAACCTGCATCCTCCAGTGGTGCATAGATTCCCCACGTGGAACCTCCCCACCATCCTTTGGGCTCCCATGGGAGAGCCCTTTGAGCCATTGAGGACGGTTAGCCTGAAGCACCTAACTCTTAAGGTTGTATTTCTAGTCACTATTGCGTTGGCTAGATGGGTTTCAGAGCTAGGAGCACTCTCTTCCACGGAGGATTTGTGCATGTTCCACAACAACAGGGTCGTCTTGAGGTTAGATCCAGCCTTTCTTTCAAAGGTGAATTCCATCTTCCACCATTCCCAGGAACTTATCCTTCCAGATTTCTGTCCAAATCCGGTTAGGGAATGGAAATAGCAGTGGCACTGGTTGAATGTACGACTGGCCCTGTGTATTTACTTAAAGTGGATGGCCTCCTTTTGGAGGTCAGAGGCTCTTTTCCTATCCTTCCAACCTTCCGCCTTGGGTAAAAGGGTAACGTCTTCCACCATTAGCCGGTGGATCCGCTTAGCCATCTCCCTGGCATACGAGTCCCAGAAGTTGCTGGTGCCGGCTGGAATCACGGCTCACTCGACGAGGAGCGCTGCCACCTTGGCGGCTTGGGCCTCCCAGGCCTCGATAGACGACATTTGCAGAGTGGCTACATGGGCCTCCCCATTGCCATTCATCCAACATTACAGGTTGGATGCATTCGCATTGGCTGATGTGGCATTCGGGCACAGGGTGCTACAGCAGGTTATTGCAGACCATTAGTTCCCCGCCCATGGGACTTAGTTTTGGTAGGTCCCATCCACTGGAGCCTCCTGTCCCTTGCTCCAGAAAATGGCAGTTGGTCTTACCTGAACTGCTATTTTCAGGGCTCGGACAGGAGGCTCCAGTTCCCACCCTAGGTAGTAGGATAGCTGGGGTGGTGGGAGTTCTCCTTTGTGCCTTGTTTTCAGGTCTCGGGGGAGCTCACTTCATTGAACTGGAGAGGAAAGGGTGGAGCACAGAGGCATGTCTTCAGCTTCATCCCAGTCTCGTGGCCAAATGGGCGTGTCAATACCCATCCACTGGAGCCTCCTGTCCGAGCCCTGAAAATAGCAGTTCAGGTAAGACCAACTGCCATTCTACCTACAGCTACCAGATCTGGCATGAAAAAAATCTGTATCACCACTAGATGACAGCAGATATCTGGTCCTAAAATATCATAACATGTCAGTTTCTATTTTGAGACTGATGGTATTCTGGATCCTGTTTTTCTTACATTGGCCATGTGTGGGTTTGGTTATAGAAGAGTGTGGTTCTGACTTAGCATTTTTTATCCCTTATCTCTAGCCTCTATTCTGTATGGTTGGATAGTGATGATTTCACAGATGTGTTAGATATTGTACAAAAGGGAGCAGATTTGTCCAGTTACTCCCATTACCCCCCCTCCCCTTGAAGGGAAGATGATGGAAATTATTCCAGAAATATCAGACAATTTGGGGGGAAATTAGAGAACAAGCTGAGTTCCTTGTCCAAACATGTATGAGGATTTTAGCAGTGTTAGATGTTAAAAATGAAACTACACATATGGAAATATCACATAAAGAAATAGCAATTGCACTTAGACTTATATACCGCTTCACAATGCTTTTACAGCCCTCTCTAAGCAATTTACAGAATCAGCATATTGCCCCCAACAATCTGGGTCCTCAGTTTTATTGACCTCAGAAGGATGGAAGGCTGAGTCAACTTTGAGCCTGGTGAGATTTGAACTGCCAAACTGCAGGCAGCCAGCAGTCAGCAGAAGTAGCCTGCAGTACTGCATTCTAACCACTGTGCCACCACTGCTCATGGGGTTTATAAGGCTATAATTTTCTTTCAATGTAAATCATTATATTGGAACATTATAGCAGGTGGCAGCACCTAGCCAACTATGGCCCATCTCTAAAAGGTAAACAATGCTTGGCCTGGTTAACACTTCGTTGAGAGAGACCATCAGGCAATTCCAGAATAGTAGGCTAGATTGGAAATTGGGAAAAATAAATATGGAAGAAGATAATAGCGAACGATTTCCATATTTTACATGTAATCACTGAACTTCTCTCAAACTCTGTAGAATGCTGTCCAAAATGATATAGACTGATTGCACTGGGAGAATATAATCCACCTGCTGGATTTGGGGAATAGCCTTTTTGTCTTCGAGGATCGATCTGTGCTTGAGAAAATATCATTCTACTGGGTTTTTCCCGTCTTCAAAACTGAGGAGACAAATTAAGTCATTCTCCATTTTCCTAGCCTACAGCACAGTCTGAATAATTGAACCTGACCTATGTTTCTGCTGACGCCTTCCATTGCTGTTTCGTTTACGTAATCTAATGGCTGTATGATGCATGTATTTATTTCTTTAAACTGTGTGCAATTGCATCTTTTTGCTGTTCTTGCTTTCCTGCTAATTCCAAACAGCTCATGTATTAGCTCGGCAATTAGTACATTTTAAGTTCTGTGTTGGGAGACATTCCTTGCTTGGCTTCCCAATTTCAGTTATTCCTCCTGACAATTGGATGATTGATAGGGATAGAACTGTGCTGGTAGTCCTGCCCAGTCATGTAACCATTTAGGATTCTGGGTTGTTGTGGGAGAATGTTAAGAGAACTGAACATTCTAGAACTCTAGAAGAGAACCACTCCAATCTTCTATTTGTTGTCAGTCCTGAATGCCATACATCAGGGGTCCCCAAACTTGGCAACTTTAAGACATGTGGACTTCAACTCACAGAATTCTCCAGCCAGCATAGCTATAGCTATGCTGGCTGGAGAACTCTGTGAGTTTAAGTCCACAAATCTTAAAGTTGCCAAGTTTGAAGATCTCTTCCATACATAATGCTAATGAGGTCTTCCTACATAAGCCCACTCCTTTCAGTCTTTGTCTTCTAGACCAAATGGGAGAAGCCATAAAGCAGCAGATGTCACACCTATTTCATAGTGACTTGCATGTGAGAACTGAGTGAAAACACTATTATGTAAGTATTATAGACCTTCATGGATCTTGACTAAAATACTCAGAAGAAAGTCTACAAATACCAAATGACCTTCCTCAACTTCTCTTCCAGAAAAGCCCAGATGGTTTTTATTTTCTTGACTGCCCCGTAGGTAGCGTCGGCAATGATCGAGTGACTAGTTCACGGTCTCTCCTTTGTCCTTGAGGGCTGAGTGAGGATTTGTATCTGGATCTACTTGAGCTACACCTGGCTTGCTTCATGGCCACCACACACCACAAGATGAGCAGCACATACATTTGATAAATAAATAAATTAACTTTGCAATTTTCTCCAATCTTCTGGCCTCCAGTTGATTTGGAAAGAGAGGCTCCATTATGGCCTCTGGACTGGTTAAGACTGTTTTGCTGGTGCTTGGTGGGATGTTCAGAATTTTACTTTATTTTGTCAGAGCTGGAGAAGACTTGATCCTGTCAGTAGTTACAGGATGAGGTGATGCTGAGCTGGCTGGAAGACTCTTGTTTGAGGCAATGGGGAGTTAGATGTAAGATTCATTATCCAGAAATAGGTCTGACAGCTCTTTGACCAAATGAACACTAGGTTTCAATGAAGTCACAACACCCCTTTTGCAGAGCCAGACACCATTGTTTCTATTCCAATCCCATGCAGGTAGAATAGCAGAGCTATGCTCAATCGATTCATCATCTCCCCAGTGGGTGATGGATATGTGCATTTTCTTCACGTTATGCGAAATAACAGACCCCATCAGTGTACGTTTTATGCATTTAAAGGCCTGTTTGAATTGGTTGTAACTATATGCATGATTGGATTGGTTTTTGAAACTCTCTTTGCTTATTAGCCCCTCTGTCCCCTGAACACAGATAGACTTTGAGGCAGCTAGATTCTGTTTTAGTAATTGGGTTTTTCGGGCAGCAATGAGTTTTACATTTAGCAGAAATCAAATTAGACTGGCCAGGTATAATCAGCTGATATGGTGCATGGGGATGTGTTCGAAGAACACATCTGAAATTTAGTTTGCAGTACACTTCAGGGATGCATTGTATTTCTTGCTACGCTACTGTTGATGGAATCAGGCTAATACACAGGGAACCTATTTGTTACCTAGAAGCGGCAGAGTTAGAAACCATAACAGGAAACTTGACACAACATGTTTTTCAGTGTCAAATATCAGGTTTTACAAAATATATCGTACACATTTCCCCCCAATGGAAATTCTGCTGTAAATTCAGCTGAATTGGGTTTTCCATTCCCATTTTGACAATTTTCACATTGCATGTGTTAATAAATAAATTTTCTGTGAGTTGGACTTGTGGATTTGGGAAATAATGGTATGAATCCATTTTGCTTGGTCTTGATATCTCTCAACCTGATATCCCATTTACCTGAGTACTGTACAGGAAATGCCTCTTCCTGTTGTAGTAGGGTCAGTTTGATGGGTAGAGTCTTAGTGAACACATCCCACCTGACAAATGAAATAGTAGACCCATTTGCAGCAACGTCTTCTCAGGTGGTTGGCTTCAGGGAACTGTACAGGTAGTCCTCAACTTACAACCATTCATTTAGCGACAAAGTTACAACAGCACTGGAAAAAAAGACCATTGCAGCATCCCCATGGTCACGTGATCGAAATTTGCTTGGCAACATGCATGTATTTATGACACTTGCACTGCTCTGGAGTCATGTGATCGCCATTTGTAACCTACCTAGCTGACTTCCAACAAGCAAAGTCAACAGGAGAAGCCAGATCTGCTTAAAAACTGCATGATTCACTTAATAATTGCAGTGATTCGCTTAGCAAAAAGGTCATAAAATAGCAACAGCAATAGCAGTTAGACTTAAAGTTAGTACTTTATAGCAGTGGCCCCCCACCTTTAAGACATAAAGGACCAGTTCCATGGAGAAAGCTTTTTCCTTGGATGGGAGGGGGCATGGTTTTGCATGATGCTTGCATCCCACTGATGAGGCTTCACTTGTTTGCATGGCCTGGGTGCTGTCATGCTGAGGATTAGTGCCAGTGGTTGGGGACCCCTGTTTTATAGCACTCTCAGTGGTTTCCCATATTGCCTCCAATAATCCAGGTCCTCATTTTTACCAACCTTGGAAGGATGGAAGGCTGAGTCAACCTTGAGCTCCAATGATCTCTACTGCATTCTAACCACTACACCACCAGGGCTTCTGGTGGGATGCAACTCCCTTAACAATTATCTAGCTTAGCAACAGAAATATTGAACTCAATTGTAATTGTAAGTTGAGGGCTTTTTGTAGTACAAGAAGTTCAAATTCAGCTAAGTAAGCTAGATCAGTACCATGGACAGTTCTTAATGTCATTTTGGATGTGCCTAATAGCTTGTCCTTGGATAACTGCAAAGAGATACTGCTACTAACCTGAGAATCTCATGAGGAAGAGTAACAAACAGATTCTATCATGGGAAAGACATAGATCACTTCAGGTGGCACTGAGAGTCTCATGTCCTTGAAAATGTTAACAGATTTGTTATAGCAGGAGCTTTTGGGGACAGGAATCCACTCTTCCAGATGGGAAAAATATTATCCTCGGTTAAGCACAGAGAGTTGTCTGGGTTATGGGAAAAGATAAGTAAGCTGTAGAGTGGAATAGGCCATGAGATTCCAAAAGATTTACATGTGACATTTCTCTGCAATACTCTGCTGAGTCCAAGATAAGCACATAAGCCATTCTTACTTGTAGTAATTGTTAATAATGCAATCTTCCTGGATTTTTAAAGAGTTAAAGATTTATTACTCTGGAAACATTTGTGGTTCAGTGCATTTTGGCCTCTCAGCAGCATTGAGTGGAGCCAGGTTTGGTTAACCAAACAAAACATCAGTTGCCAGTGATTCATGTGTGTCTGTGTGTGTGTCTGTGTGCATGCGTGCGCACGCACACTTCTCTATAGCTTAGTTCAAGCCAAGAGTGTGACATTGACAGAGTTTGTGAAACTCTGTACAGGTAGTTCTCAATTAACTATGATAATTGGGACAAGAATTTCCACTGTTAAACAATATGTTCATATAGTGTGACATGGCTGCATTTGCTTAAAGATGGCACTCCCCATTGTTATTGTTATGTGAAGATTGCAGATTGTAAAGCAAGTCACAGGTGACTCACAAGAAGACCGGTAGGCAAGTTAGTGGCTGCTGCCAGAGGTTGTGGAGGATGTGTGGTTGGCATAATGTGAGTCCAGTAGGCAGGGGGCGGGTAGCTGCTACTAAGTGGGGGAGAGTGTGAGTGACTTACCCCATTCTTAGCAACTTACCCCTACTGGCTTCTCCATTGACTTTGCTTTAAGACACAGGTGGCAAACAATGGCCCCTTTATAACATGTGGACTTCAACTCCCAGAATTCCTGAGCCACAAGCCCACAGGTCATAAAAGAGCCATTGCTCCCCACCCCTGCTTTAGGAAAACTGATGGAGAAGGTTGCAAGTGGTAATAGCAATAGCACTTAGACTTACATACCACTTCACAGTGCTTTTACAGCCCTCTCTAAGCAGTTTACAGAGTCAGCCTATTGCCCCCAACAATCTGGGCTCTCATTTTACCCACCTCGGAAGGATGGAAGGCTGAGTCAACCTTGAGTCTGGTGAGATTCAATCTGCCGAATTGCAAGCTGATGTGTCTGCAGGATTCTGCAATCGTTGTAAGCATGAGCTGGTTGCCAAGTGACCAGATTGTAACCGTGCGACTGTAGGACTGCAGGGTTAGTTGGAATGCAAAGGACTGGTCATAGGTGCCACTTTGAACAGTCACTGACTGAATGATTGTTAAATGAGGATTACCTATAGGTTTCTTGGCCCAGACTATTTGTCAACTGCTATTTGTCAAACCTCTCTAGGGGAACTTGGCAGGCCTGTGAGATTTGTCCTTGATAGTAACAGCAATTTATGATTTGTCCCTGGGTTGGTCAACACTGCAAATAAAGTTATCTAATCCCTCAATATTAATGATGAAGCTGGTAGGCTGACTTCAGAATAAGCCGTGGGAGACAGTGGCTGTAATCTTGCAAGAGAAAGATAAGAAGATATTCAAATAGTTGATGTGTTCATAGCAGCAGCATAATAGTTTATCCTGTGTTTAAAAATTTAGTCAGGGATGCCAACCAGCCGCAGGAAGAAAAAAACACACATTTTCTCTTCCTTTTTTCTGTGTGTGCTTTGGATGAGTTGTTTTGATGCAGTTGTACCTTTGGGATGCAAATGGACAGGCTTCAGGCTTGCAGAACTGCCTTTTGTGTCTTTACTAGAAGTTGGCCAAGTGGGATCAGGTGCAGAATAAGAGGGTTTTTTGGAAGATGGGGGACGAGGGGACGGGACGGGACTCATAATTAAGACATAGGATCTAGGTTTTTTAATGAGCCTTTTAGCCAATCTAATTTTGTGGGGTTGGTGGGAAAGTGGGAAAAATTATGTGGTTGTTGCTCCAGCTTGTGCTAAACAATTGGTATTGAGGGGCCATTGTTCATCTATTGTGTATTAGTGATTGTGATTGAGGGAAAATGCTGTGGCCTAGAGGTGGAGCTCTGGCCTCACAATCAGGAGGTTGTGAGTTCGATCCTAGGTAGAGGCAGATGTAGGGTCTCCTACTTACGCAGGGGGTTGGACTAGATGACCTGCAAGGTCCCTTCCAACTCTGTTAATCTGATTAGCCATACAAAACCCATGGGAGAATTTGGAATGAATCCTTCCTGAACTGCATCTGATTGAGTTCAGAATTAAGAGACAGTCTTCCCAATTGCCTCCAGCCATTTCCAAGTCCTCAGGACACTTCAGGAATAATTTGACTATCCACAGATATGCAGAAATTCTGCCTTAGAGAAGCCTATATGTTTCATCCTCCAATTTTCTGCGGGTGAATCAACAGTTATAGCATGGGGAAAGAAGTGCGTGTTGTGACCAACAACTAAGAAGGTTAAGGTTAGGGTTAGGGCTTTGGGCTTTGAACTCAAAATTCTCCTTTTTGACTTGACTTGAGAAAAGGAACTTAGAAAGAACATACCACAAACTGCTTTGGGACTTTCATTGCCTTTTGCAGCTGTGCGCCCTAGTTTGCTCGCTTGCAAGAAGACTTTTTTTGGATTCCCTGTGATATTTGGATTCAAAAGGCATATATGCTCCTGAAGGCTTTACAGTCAGGCAGGTTTTATGATTACTCCGAGTATTAATTTAACACTTTTGGTATGTGTAAGTAGCAGGGTCACAGAATAAAGAACCCAGACAATTGAAGAAGAATGGTATTCATTTTTTAAAAAGAATTCTGTCTCATCTTTCTGTTCAACCAAATTATTCAAGGAAGCTAGCCTCCAGTTCTTTTTTAAAAAAAAAATCCATTGCCACTTCCAAGAAAAGGATTGATTATGTGCCATCAAGCCATTGTCAACTTCTATTAATCACTTAGGTACCTTGTTTCCACAAAGATCTGCTCCTAACATGGGGTTTTCAGGTCTTCCAATGGCACATCCATTGTTGGCAGAATGGAGTTCATTCTCTTTTCTGCTGATTGCCCTCTTCTTTTTCCTTTTACCTTCTCCGGCATTAGAACCTTATCCAGAGAGCCGGGTCTCTGCATAATGCATTTAAAGTAGAATAATTTGAGTTTGCTCAACTTCACATTTCCTTCCTGGATTGTGCTCCATGACCTTAGTCAAGGATGATGTGCTTTAAATTCAGATGACTCTGCCAGCTGAGTAGAAAATGAAACATAGGAGATACTTTGACGCTGTGTCTCATTCACGATAATTCCCTCACCTTGTGTCTCTCCTACTGACATTTTGCAGGTTAATTTCATGGGGCCACAGGTACAACCTGTATGGAATTGCATTGGTCATACCCTGATACTTCACAGAATATGTAGGAACACCTCTAAAAGGCATGCATACAAATTGCCTGCACTTAGTTGAGTGTAACTGGAAAACTGGGTCTGCAAATTGTATCCAGTTTTAGTCGAAAGGCAACTTCGTCATTGCCATGTTTTTATTGGCTAGTGATTAACACTGAAGAGACATCAATGTTCAGTTTGCTCATGACAAGATTCTAATTTGGATTTGAATTGAACTACTTCCCAAAGCAGGCTGAGGCAAGTCAGGATGTTTTTCAAATTACTGAAGTCCAAATCAGATCTTGTATAGGTAATCCTTGACTTACGACTGCAATTGAGATCGGAACTTCCATTGATAAACAAGGCAGTTGTTGAGTAACATAACAGAACAACAGAGTTGGAAGGGACCTTGGAGGTCTTCTAGTCCAACCACCTGCTCAAGCAGGAGATCAAGCAGTATTCTGAATTGGGGGCCAATTTTACGACCTTTTTTTGGCCAGGGTTGTTAAGTGAATCACCCTGGATGTTAAGTGACTCACACAGTTGTTAAGTGAATCTGGCTTCCCCATTGATTTGGCTTGTTGGAAGCCAGTTGGGAAGGTCACAAATGGCAATTGTGTGACCTTGGGATGCTGCAATTTTCACAAACATATGCCAGTTGCGAAGTGCCTGAAATTTGATTCCCCAGCCATGGGGATGCTGCAACAATTGCATAAGTCACTTTTTCAGTGCTGATATAACTTTGAACAATCACTAAATGAATAGTGGGATGAGAACTACCTATAGTTTAGGCTAGTTTCCACCCCGACATGTATTAAAATACAGATTTTCTTCTTCCCAGATATGAAAGATTCTGAACACTCTTACCAGAATGCTTGATTTTTAAGTCGTAGCAGTGCTAGATTCAGGAAATACTTCCTTTTGCTCATACATTTTCACAGTTGCAACAATCAAGAGAATTGGTGATTGCTCCATTGATCAGGACTTATAGTTGGAAAAAGAGAGAGAGGGAGGGAAATTCGCCCAATAATAGCTTCTGCCAAGGGAAAATCTCAGCAATGAAATCCATTGGAATATCGTTGCATGTGATAAATACCAACAGCAGGGTTTTCTGGTATGTGTGGAGTGTGGATGAGGTTTTAGCTCTCGTGAGCTTTGCTTTTGAGTAGTTCGCTTGCTGGAATTTGGGGCCTAGTAATGATCGGAGCCTTTTTCTTTTATTAGTTCTGCTACAAACTTTATACATCACCAATCTGAAAACTGAGCTCAGGTCTATGAAAGGTTATGCCACCATTGATTTTCTTATCCCTTAATAGAATTCATATTGCCACAACAGAATATGTCAGCTACCTCTCTGGAGTTTAAAAAAGCTGAGATGTCTGGCGGTCATGGCACCATCTGCCTTGAAAGTGGGCAGCCATTTTGTGGCCAATGACTACTTTTAATGATTTTTGGGAGCTGAGGGTCACTATGTGAGAGGAACCATAATGGACATAGCAATTGGGTTCACAACCCCTCCCCCCCGAAGGTTTAGGGTGATGCTTGTTTTCTTAACCATAATATGCGTGTTTTAGATGGCATGCTACAGTTTTCATCTGTTTCCCCAAAAATTATGCCACCAGCTCCTAGCAGTCATGATTAGGAGGGGTTCTGTCAGCTACAAAAAAGGATTTTGGGGGGCTGCATCCTACTCTGAGGCTGCAAATTGCCTACCCCCAAAGTATACCAAAGAATACGGGATCGCATTCTACCCCATACATCCCTGCGACCAATCCGCTCTCACAGAGAGGGTCTCCTCCGGGTACCTTCCGCTAAACAGTGCGGGCGGGCGGTGCCTAGGAATAGGGCCTTCTCTGTGATGGGCCCAACCCTCTGGAACGACCTCCCCCCCGATATTAGAACCACCTCGGATCTCCGCTCCTTCCGCAAGAAACTCAAGACCCACCTGTTTCGATTAGCCGGCCTGGCCTAATTGTAATTGTAATTGTATTTACAGGGAACATCTATTACTAACCTTCCTGGATGGCTTTTTAAATTTTAAATTGGGGTTTTAAACGGGTTTTTAAAATTGTTTTAATTATTTAAATTGGTTTTGGGTTTTATACACAGACGGTATGTGTGCGTTGTTTTGTTTGATGTCCTATGTTATGTTTTGTTGTCTTGAGCATGAACTGTCTGTACACCGCCCCGAGTCCCTACGGGGAGAGGGGGCGGTCTATAAATTCAATAAACCTTAAACCTTAACCTTAAACCATACCTATAGGCTAGTCGTTTCCGACTCCGGGGGGGGGGGGCGGTGCTCATCTCCGTTTCAAAACCGAGGAGCCAGCGCTGTCCGAAGACGTCTCTGTGGTCATGTGGCCGGCATGACTAAATGCTGAAGGCGCATGGAACGGTGGTACCTTACAACCAAAGGTGGTTCCTATTTTTCTACGTGCTTTCAAACTGCTAGGTTGGCAGGAGCTGGGACAAGTAACGGGAACTCACTTTGTTACGCGGCACTAGGGATTTGAACTGCCAACCTGCTGACGTTTCTGATCCACCATGTCCCTTACACCTAGAGGTACATCTGCTTTAAATATAGGATTACTGTGTTGCAATGAAGGCTGGGACCCTTGGATCTGTTACCTTCTTAGCCTATGGTGAAGCCTATAGTCTTGAGAACATCATGCTGGATGTTGGGGTTATTGAAAGTCCCAAAGGCTTAGATTCTAATGTCCTTCAGGGTAATAATTCTTGATGAGAAAAGCCCACCTGATTTAGGTCACAAGCCGATCTCCATCCAGTCTTCTGTTTCCTCAGGCAACCAGGTGACTTCTCAGCAGCCTGTGACCAGGCTATGACATCTTCCCACGAGTGTTTCTCCATAAAAATCTTTCTCTTTCTCTGTGGTTATTACTGTAATATGCACAACCCAATTGTAAAGAGATGCTTAGAATGTATGGGGCTAAATTTCCTGAGCCGCTTTTGGGTTTGGAGATCTTTAAGAGGCGAGTTGAGTGTCTTAATGCCTTGCAATTGTGGGCCTCAGATATTGCCTACATTTTTAAAGTATTGTATAAGACTTATGTAAGGTCAGTGAATAAATAATAATAAATAATACTTATAAATAATAAATAAATAATACTTGCATGAGCGAAGCAGACAAATTTAGGGATTTCCACGATGCTGCAGTCATTAGTTACTTGCAAAGACAGGGACAATTTATTGATTGCATCATATCTGAGAGATAATCTCTTTGAGTATCTTTTGAGGACCCCCCTTTGGTTTCCTTATAATTTATTTAACATGTTGTAACTTTTTGGGGCAATCTTTTCATATTTAATTTTATTAATGCCTGGCTTACACATCTTGAATTATAATTATTATCCCAAGAGCAGCAGGTTTAAGCAAAAATGAATACACTTGTTTTTGATGTACAGGTTTGTTTTTGAGCTGTAAAACACGGCGTTTTAATGCAGGCTCTGCCTAATCTACCCTATATGGGGGGTGGGGGTTGTCTGATAAATTGACAGTGAAGAATATAATAAACAAATCCCACGTAGTTTGTTTTCCGGGTAGAAATATGACTGTTAAGTGTGATAAAAATACCCATCCCAGAATGGAATAAAAATCACATTCATATTGATGGCCTTTGTGTTTTCACCTGGGAAGGTTGCTTTGGGTTCTTTGAACATGGTAAGCACCATGTTACTTTTGTTCCGGTTAATGTGACAAATGGCCTATAGGTGGCAGCATTGGTGAGCCATCTGTCTTGGGTTGGTATTCCCTTCACTGGATGCTGGAGAAATTGGCACTGAAATTGGAGTGAGGGCTGTGGGGCAGAGGCAAATCGGCCTTGGCATTTAAAATTCACGTCCTCCAAAAGATTGTAAACACCAGTTGTGAGTCCTGACTCATGTCGCTGTAGGAATTATGTGATTATTGTGTTTGTTGTTGTTCTTAGTTTTTAGGTGTAGAACTAGCATGTCAAAAGTGGATTTGTTTATCTCCCATAATGCACGAAGTGACCTTGGATAGGGTCTTCTAGCCTGCTTGAGAGTTGTTTGAAGACCATGGGAGAAGTTAAAACCCAGAGTGTCTTTGCTTCCCTATTTGATATGCAGCACCTCCTCTTCTCCTGCAGCTGTCCGGCCAGTTTTGGCTTTAGGTTTCTGATGTTTGACCTTCATCTTTTATCTGGCAGATGGGAATGGCTTGTTTGTATTCTTCACGTGTCCTTGCTGAAGGACAGCATCGGGGTGGGCTCTGTTGGAGGGCTAGGTCTTTGCTAGCTTCCTACTACTACTACTACTCTTTCTTCTTCTCCTTCTCCTCCTCCTCCACTTCCTCCTTCTTCTTGTTCGTCTTCTTGTTCTTCTTGTTCTTGTTCTTCTTGTTGTTGTTGTTGTTGTTCTTCCTCCTCCTCCTCCTCCTCCTCCTCCTCCTCCTCCTCCTCCTCCTCCTCCTCCTCCTCCTCTTCTTCTTCTTCTTCTTCTTCTTCTTCTTCTTCTTCTTCTTCTTCTTCTTCTTCTTCTAGCAGAGTTTGGGCAAATAAATAAGTTACCCTGAAGTATTTCTGCCATGGGAACAAATACTGAGAGAGGGACTAGATACAAATGATTTCTGCAGTGCATGCCCAGATTTTGGGTTCTGCAAGCTTCAGGTGAGGATGATGTGGGTGAGGATGATGTGACTAAATGTTCTGAATTTACTCCAGTGAATGAATGAATGTAAAAGGCTGAAAATTAGATCCTCAGTGAGAAAGTTTCTACTCTTGATATGCTTTTTTTCTGATATGAAGGGAGTTTTGTATGGAGGACTTCATACACCGCAGGGCCTCTGCTCCTGATTGAATATCCTTAAATATATAAAACTGAAATAAAATGCTTGGCAATGTTGATACATACAGATGGCTCCCTTCATAGATTTTTTTCCCTCTTGTTCAAGATTTGCTAAACATCACTGATGGTTAACGTATTTCAAGCAGAGATGAAGCAGTCACTTTGAGTACTGAATGAGTGTATTCAGCATCAATGTATTAGCATACCTGAGTGCTGAAAAGTGTATTTATCCAAATGTCTCCTTTGAGTGATTCTATATTTCTGCAACAATACATCAAAACACAGCATGTCTTCTGCAACATCCAGTCCTGCCACACAGTCAAAGATTACAGAACTGATGCAACCTAAGAGTACAGAGATGGATTTGCAACAAATGCTCCAGCAACTCATACAGGGCCAGGAAGAAATTAAGAAACAATTAAAAGAAATGAAGGAAGAAATTAAAGAGAATCAAGTCCAAATTTATAAGAACTCACAGAGACTGGACCTTGTGGAGGGTGGGGTGGCGGAGGCGAGAGGGGAGGTAGAGGCTTTACAGAAGGGAAACAAAGAACTTGATATCCAACAAATGAAAACAGAGTTTGAGAGAATGTCCTTTTATCTTAGATTTCAAAATGTAATAGAAGCAGATGGGGAAAATATAAGGGACATTATGACTAATATTCTAGCTGAATACATACACAAAGACAAACAGCAGATGGAATGGGAGATAGATCTGGTCTATAGAGTGAATTCAGCATATGCCAGAACACACAATGTACCCAGGGAGGTTCATATTAAATTTCTTAGGAAAAGCACAAGAGATGAAATTCTGGGTGTACAAAGGGGGCAAACATTGACATATCATGACAGGGAGATAACCATCCTGAAGCAGATCCCCAAAAAAATTAGGGAGAAAAGGAAAAATTATTCGCAATTGGCGAATAAACTATACCAGAAGGGAGTGTGGTTTAGATGGTTGATGCCTGAAGGTATGCTGATATTCTGGGAGGAGACAAGAATCAGAATCAATACACCCATAGAGGCACAGGCCTTTATGGAAAAAAATAAAGCGAACCTAGAAAAAACAGAAGACACCACAATGGTCACACAGGACACGGGAGGGGCCGGAGCTCTGCCAGCGGGGGGTGAAGGGGCAACACCAAGAAAGCTCAGATCACAAAAATGAATAAGAAAACCACAATGTTATAAACAGACCGAAAGTAATAATGAAATTATATCTAGACTTTATATCATAACTATATAAACTGATTGAAAACTATTTTTTCTAGAATTAATATGCTGATTTTTTATGATTATGTATTAATGTTTTATATTTAGATGTATCCTATGAGTTTGGAGGGAGGGGGCGTCTGCCACACTTGCAACTGCCAAAATTTGTAACCATTCCATTTACCCTTTTCCTTATAAATGTTTTAAAAAACCAATAAAACTTTTTGGAAAAAAAAACACAGCATGTCTATCGTTCAGGAAGGCGAGACACTATTGGTTTCAAAGCTACTTTTAGATGGATGGACTTTTTTCAGAACTTGAGGGTGATGGAAGGACATGACAAGGTGAAGCCATGATGGGGCTTGTTTGGCTTTGCTTTAGCATGTGTGCCAACCTGGCTATTGTATTTTGGCAACTCAATTTTCTTGCCTAGTGGCAAGTATGAGTTGGGGTTTGTGGAGGACCAGGCCTGAACAAATTCTGGTGAAGCTTCATTGGCGAACATCCACTGAAGAAGAACCATAACTGGTGCTCCTTTTTCTCTATGGGTGCCAAAGCTTTTATTTATTTGATTCAATTTATCAGTCGCGCCCTCTCCACGAAGGGACTCGGGGCGACGTACAATCAAAATATAAAGGCATGTGGCATGGAGGAGGTAAATACATCAACAATTAGCAATACAAAAAGTAAAAGCCACAAAGTTAAAATAAATAACAATAAAATTAATACAATTAAAACAATTAAAATACCCAAAAGATTTAAATATACAGTTTAAAATTGCCAGGGAGGTTAGAAGTTCTGATTTTATCTTCAGAAGCAGCAACTTGGTGATATAGATGAGGTTGCAAGGCAGCAACTGGGCAGTGAACTTGATGGTTGGTGGAGTCTTGGATCTGGGACACCATGGCCCAAGATCAGCATTGTATTTCTGCATCTTGGTTCTGTCTGTGAGTCAGAGATTCCTGAGAGGCAGTGTTCAGTATGTATCCAGTAGAAGGGAGACTAGAAAATGTTACAGTGAATGAATAAATACATCTCTTCATCAGACCACGTTCCAATTGTCTGCTTGGTCTGTTAAATGTTAATTGTCCGTCTTTTGTTTTCATTAAGTGCTACTTTTAGTGACCCAAAATGAATGAAGTCTTTGCTGCCAATCTCCCCTCCCCATCTCTTCTGCTTTCCCCCACACTATCTCCCCAGGAACTGAGTTAATGTCCTAGTAGTTAGAAGATTACCGATAAGTCCATCTGAGAGCAATTTTTGTTTTTGTTATGGTTAAACATTGAAAAATAAATAAAAGCAAAATAAATAGAAGCAAAAGCGAAAATTGACATAAAACAATACATTGCATCCCTCCACTCCTAAGAAATAAATAGATAGATAAATACATTTCACATAAGTAGGAAGCAAGAAGAGAACAATTTCTTCCCTTTTAATCTTTGCCGGATTGTGTGAGGTTTGTGATACTGCCTTCGCCTTTGAAACGAGAGAAGAATATTTATGTTTTTCTGCATTGTCTGCCTACTAATTCTCCACCACCTACAAAGGAAAGGAAGTATGGGAACAAGTCTCTGAGAGAGAGGGCTTACTATCTCTGGCTGCCCAACTGAAGGCTAAAACTTCAAGGAATGGCCAAAGAAAGACAAGGATGTACAATTGGAGGTTGTTTCCGAAACAGCCTGCATGTGGCCTCCCCTGCATCTTCAAAAAGTATATTACAATCATGCACATCATAATAGAGTAGGAAGGGTCTTCATGTGTCATGTAATCTGACTCTCTACTTGGTCAAAGCATTTATTGGATTGCCAACCGAGTGTTAGATTTCTGTATGGCCAAAGGGGAAAGTTATTAACTGACATAGAAAACAATAGCGACAACTTTAGTTGGTGAAATTAATCCTAGCATTCCAAGTAAATCCAAATTTTAGTTTCACTGCTCCGCTCTTCTACTTTCCTACATGCATCACTAAATGGCCCACAGTCTGAAAAGGGGGCGAGTTTTCACAGAAATGGCTGCTCTTTCTCTTTACTTCTTTATTCAAGCTATTGTTGCTGGTGTGGTAGGGCACAATTTCACATGTTCTAGGTTCAGGCCTTGTGATTTTCCTTTCCTTTTAATAAACATTTTGGCTATCGCTAAGCTTGGAGTGAAGCATGTGGAGAGAGGTCCTGTTCTTGAATGTTCCTCTGTTTTACATAGATAGTTCTCTACTTACAGCTAAAACTGAGCTTGGGATCTCAGTTGTTGAGCAAAGCGGTTGTTACATGAGAGGCCATGTGACTGCTTCACTCAACGACTGCAACCCTGAGTCTCCCAGTTATGGTTGTTAAGTAACTGGGCAGATTGTTAAGTAGATTGCCAGGGAGAGAGTCTGGGCCTCCCACCACACCAGGGAGGCCTGGGCCTTCTCCATGCCCCACCAGGGAGAATGATTGCAATAGTGTTGGCATTCACTAGTAGCCAGATTTGACATTCATTCCTCCAGCACTTTGGGTGATTTCCCCTCCCTGCATGGAGCAGAGGGAAAATCCCTCTGTGTTCTTGGGGAACAGACTTCAAATCCAACCTCTTCTCCCTTTGCAAACTTCCCTGCTGGTTTCCCTATTGCTTTTCTGGGGAAGCCATCTGAGAAGATTGCAAATGGAGATCACATGATCACAAGGTGCTTGGCAACTGTACGAACAAGCTATCTAGTGCTCAAAATGTGGTCATGTGATAGAGAAGCTAAAGCAACTTGTGGCTGGAAGTGTTGCAGCCACCCATTCCAAGGATGTTGTGACTGTGAATGGTTGTTAAACAACCAATCAATAGATGGGAATTATCTGCAGTGCATGTTTTGCTTATTCAGGATGAGAGTCTCATCATGGTAAATGGCTTTTGGTTTTGAGCAAGGTCTAATCGAGTTGTGTGTAAAAATAAAGGCTGTGGGATTTGAAAATTTGAGGGTGTGTATGGGAACGTTGGTGCACTAGCCCGCGTCTCACGCTCTTCTGCTGGTGCTCACAGGCATGGCCTCAGAGCCTTTGTAGATTCCAGCATCTGAAATACTAAGTGAATTCCAGGAAGGATGGTGCTATTATCAGCCCTTAGGTTTCTTTCTCAAAATGCCTACTCTGGCCTTGATGGAGCACTCTTTGTTGTGTACTAGAAATTTGGCTAGCAATGCTACAGGTCAGTTCCCGACTACTTGTAGCTCAGAGAAGCTCCTTTGTTTGCTGCAGCATTGTGATATTAGCAGCTTCACTCAATCAAATTGAAAATTCATTTAAGCTAGGCAGAGCCCCAGGATCCCTCATCAACGCTCTTGCCCTAGAGGTGCTGGCTTCTCACTGTCATTCTTTGATCTTCCCATGCCCCCTGCCTGCAATTGATATTGACAGCTCCTTCATATCTTCGAGGCATTTTCACTTTTCCCATTTGTTTTCTGCCCAAAGTCCCAAATCTGTTTGCGTTTTCATTTTTCCCTTTTTGTGAAAGGAGAGAAAATACAGCATTTTATAAAATAAAACCTTTTTCAACTTTTAAAAGATTACAATTCGTATTTTTGGAAGGAACCTTTAGCACTTTACAGCATTATAGGTGCACTAAATGATTATAGTTATATATTCTGTTATATCTATGTCCTAACTAAGACACTTTAACCTTTAACTGGGCAAAGCAGTGAATCATAGAGCAAACGTTTTTCAACTATGGTATCACAAATAGGCTAACGTACAGAATGGGTCCAAAATTTAAGACCCAATGAATTGAAATTTGGCAATTTCATAAAACATTTTATAAGAGTTATCATGAAGCATTTTATGACGTGTGAAATATCGTAAAACATTTCTCGTGGTCAGCTCCTGATGTTTCCCTATGCTGTATAACAGTTCAACATGGACTACTTTCAGGGCAGACGCGTCTCTGAATGTCTTCTGAATTTTTGAGAAATTTTCCAGGACAATAGAAATTCTGCCATTATTGCAGGCATTGAGGAATCTGATAAGGAAATACAGGTAGTCCTCGACTTACAACAGTTCATTTAGTGATTGTTCAGAGTTACAGTGCGCGGCGCTGAAAAAAGTGACTTACGACCATTTTTCACGCTTACGACCTTTGTAGCCTCCCCGTGATCGTGTGATCAAAATTCAGATGCTTGGCAACTGACTCATACTTATGACCGTTACTGTGTCCCGAGGTCATGTGATCATCTTTTGCAACCATCTGAAAAGCAAAGCCAACGGGGAAACCAGATTTACTTTAACAGCTGTCTTACTAACTTATAAAAGTGCATGCTCACATTTGCGAACCAGTAGTAGATTTCACCCCTGCTGGAAGCCAAGATTGGCTTCAGTTGTTCTACCTTCTTTCTCTCATTTTTGATCTCCTGATTGGTGGCTAAATTGTTCTCATTCTTAGACAATGTAGGTCTGTACAATTAGTACAGCTAAACAAAGCAATCGTTTAATGAAGCAGGTGATTTGGTCATAAAACAAATCTAACTTTCCCCAAATTAACTTTGTTGGAAGGTTGGCTGGGAAAGTTACAAATGGTGATCACATGACCCCTGGACTCAGCAACCATCCTAAATCCATGCCAGTAGTCAAGGTCTCAAATTTTGATCATGTGACCCAGGGGTGGGTTCCAACAGGCACGACTGCCGGTTTGCTCGTGTGCAGGCTGCGCGCGCATGCACAATGCCATTAAAATTGTTCTGCACATGCGCTGAACTGAAAAACAAGACGGCATCACTTATGGTGCCACCCAGAGAACCAGTTCGGGGGTGTGGCAGGCCTGGGTTGCTGCCGATTCCAGCGACCCAGGCCGCCAAACCACTACTGGTTTAGCCGAACCGGTAGGAACCTGTTCTGACCGCCCCTTCTTCCCTCGCCAACACAGAACACACTCCGGACCAAAATTACTTCAACAGGATTTATTGCACAGACAGACAGACAGACAGACAGATCCTTGGCAGCAATCCACCACGACAAGACTCTCAGAACCCTCCGGCACAGAGACACAATAGCAGCTATCCAGCATGCCAAGCTCACAAGACAGAACTTTCCCAATAGTTCCTGTGTTGACTTCTGCAAAGGGCATATGCATAATCAGTCCTTTTATAGACTGGAGAGGAGTCTACTTATCAGCAGCTGAGAGCCCTTACCGCCGGTAACTGCCCACTTGCTCTTTGCGCCTGTGGGCGCGGCGGTAACGAGCATCTAATAACTCCCTGCTGATGTCTGATTCACTGTCCCGTGACTCCTCCCCACTGCTCCAAGGCATGGCATCAGGAGCCCCCCTCCTTTGGCTCTCACTGCTGCTCCATGCCTCAGGCGCCTCCTGGTGGCCGACCAGACTCTCCGATCCCTGCTCAGAGTCAGAACCCTGCCCAGGGTCCTCCACATCCTCCAGAGCCGACTCCTAGGGACCCTCGCTGTTGGAGTCTGGTGGCAGCTCCAACAGCTCCTGCTGGGCCACAACAGGAACCCATCACTGATGTGACCTCAGAAGTGCTGAACGGTCATAAGTGGGAGGACTGGTTAGACGTCACTTTTTAAATGCCATCACTAAATGAATGGTTGTAAGTTGAAGGGTACCTGTATTGGTAGCAGGACTGAAAATTGTGTGTTGCCGCTGCGGCCAGAAAAAAGGGAAAGGCGTGTGTGTGAAGACAATCTGAGTATCATGGATGGATGGATCATTGACAGTCTGGCACCACAGATGCCTTTCCTTTAAACGTCTGCTTTCTGAATGAAAACATTTTGGCTGTCGTCTTAAAATCCACTTGATGTTTTAGATGACAGTCTAGTAGCTGCACTGGCTGGCATGACATGCTAAGTTGAGTTAGCCTCATGTTTAATTTGGCTTCGGGGGACTTTAGCATGTGGTGTGAATCCGGCCTTTTTAGTCAATTTACGGTTTAATATATCGCGCAAATGCCAAAAATTATTTTAATAACCAAGTTAAGCATACATGCACACCCATCCTGTGTAGATAGCTCTCATGGTAGAGAGAACCTGTGTGCTAAACACATGCTTGGACTTACCTATTCCGCTAAACTTGCAAATAGAACAGAACAGAAAAGAATAGACGACTTGGAAGTCCCAAGAGCATGAAGCAAACTCCTTGTCCCGACAAAAGCCCCTTTTATTAATTTACTGTGAATTCTGCTCACTCACATCCAGCAAAGTCTTTCAAGGGAGGATTTACAGTCACAGACCTTATCTGGCTTGGAGAGCTGCCAGGCTGATAGCTGCAAAACATGTCAAGGAGTCTCAGAGAATCACGAACCAATTAAAGTGAACTAATTGTCTCCTGCAAACTCCACTCCTCTTTCGCTCATCTTTATTTCCTCTGGGAGGGGCCATTCATCGTCCACCTGTGGCCTTATTCCCAAGACGACCCCTGTTCTTTAGCTGTTCCCTTCATCTGGCAACTCTGCGCATGCGCACACTGGGAACAGGCTCCATCTGTTTGTCTGCCTCACTGATGTCTGACTCTGAAAGCAGCTGATAACTAGCATACGGCTCTGGCCCCCTCTCTGCCTCCGACACAGAGCCCCCATCAGAGCCTTCCCCAGACTCCAGGACTGGCCCATGTTCCCCCCCGCCCCAACCTCCTCATTGTCTGAATCTGATGCCAGCTCTGTTGGCCACTGGCAGGCCACAGCAACCATAGCTTAATACAAAACAAGTACAATTTGGCTTACTGTAATGGGTGAAATAAGTCTAGGTTTCCTAAAAGCTGAAAACCATTTGTTGGCTTCAATTAGAGTTATTTCAAGAGAAGGATACTCGGAAGTTACAAAATAAATAAATAAATGATCCAAATGGCAATGTGTGCACTTAAAACCTCACTTCCCACCTCCATTTCCCTTCCTTCTCTATAAACAAAGCCAAGATGGAGACCGAGCCCATTCTGTGATGTAATCAACTGCATTTCTTGCCATGCTGAGAAAGTTGATGGATGGGGTGCCTCACTGGTGGGTTTCAATTTTTTTTAGAACCTATTCTGTAGGTGTGGCCTGTTTTGTGGGAGTGGCTTGGCAGTCATGTGATGGGTGGGAGTGGCCAACTTGATGTCACTCACCAGGAGATGTCATGGATTGGGTAAAATGTGGTGAAGCTCACTTAACAACGCTCTTGCTTAGCAACCAAAATTTTGGGCTCAATTGTAGTCATAAGTCAAGGACCATCTCTGCCTTCCTCTGCATGGCAGCCTTGTCCTAGTAAACTATTTTTCCTTTCTGGCAATTTTCCTCTCTGTTAGAGGCATCAAAGTAATCCATACAATGTAAGGTTTCCTGCTGCAGCAGGGGATTGGACTAGATGACCTCCTAGTAGACTTCTAGTCCTAAATTACTGTGCTGTTTTTCTTTTTTTCTGCTAACAAAGAAACCTGCCTGAGGCTCATTCCACATGCCTGCCAGATAGAGATAATGAGATAATGACCCTAGAGAAAGTTTGGCTTAATTCACAAGCCTTTTAGAAACACAATGCTCATATTGCACAAACTCCAAAACTTCAAAAACATAAAAACATATAATATATAATAATAATAATAAATTGAATTTATTAGCCGCTCCCTTTCCAAGTAGGACTCGGGGCGGCGTACAATGGAGCATATAAAACATAGAAAATGTATAAAAAACAAATAGACATACATACATACCAAACACATATACACATACACGGACACGGACACGGAGGAGGTAACAAATTACATCATATAGACAGTTAAAATTAGCATTAAAATACCCCAATTGTAAGAACTCAATATGTAATTAAAAATTTAACGTTTAAAAACAATTTAAAAAACAGTTAGGAGGAATAAAAGAAAAATTACGATTGAGCCAGGCCAGATAATTGAAAGAGGTGGGTCTTCAGCTGTACACGGAAGGAGCGGAGATCGGTCGTAATCCTGATGTCACGGGGGAGGTCATTCCACAGGGCTGGGCCCATCACAGAGAAGGCTCTGCTCCTGGGTGTCGCCCCCCGACACTGTTTGGCGGACGGCACCCGGAGAAGTCCCTCTCTGTGTGAGCGAATCGGTCGTAGGGATGTGTGGGGCAGGATGCGATCCTGCATGTAACTAGGCCCTATGCCATGAAGCGCTTTAAAGATCATAATCAAAACCTTGAAACGCACTCGGAAGACCACAGGAAGCCAGTGCAGCTCGCGCAGGAGAGGTGTTACAGGGGAGTATCTAGTCCTCCCCATAATCACCCGCGCGGCCGCGTTCTGGACCAACTGTAGTCTCCGAGTGCATCTCAAGGGAAGCCCCATGTAGAGAGCATTGCAGTAATCCAGGCGAGACGTCACTAGCGCATGGGTGACTGTGCGTAGGGCATCCCGGTCCAATAAGGGGCACAATTGGCGCATCAGGCGGACCTGATGGAACGCCCCCCTTGCCACGGCTGTTACATGGTCATCCATGGACAGCCGGGCATCTAGGAGGACGCCCAAATTGCGCACCTGTTCCATGGGGGCTAGTTGGACGCCCCCAATGGCCAGAGATGGAAGCACCTGGTTGAACCGGGAGGCCGGAAGCCACAGCCACTCCGTCTTGGAAGGGTTGAGTTTTAGTCGGTTGCCATCCATCCAGACCCGTACGGCCTCCAGACACCGGGACATCATTTCGACAGCCTCATTGGGGTGGTTCGGGGTGGAAATGTATAGCTGAGTATCATCAGCATACAGATGATATCCCACCCCAAAACCACGGATGATCTCGCCCAGCGGTTTCATATATGTGTTGAACAGGAGAGGCGAGAGCACCGATCCCTGTGGCACTCCACATGTGAGTGGCCTCCGGGTCGAACTCTGCTCCCCTGCCAACACACGTTGCGTCCGATCAGAGAGGTAGGAGCCAAACCACTGTAAAACGGTGCCCCTGACTCCCAGCCCCTCTAGCCGGCGCAACAGGATACCATGGTCGATGGTATCGAACGCCGCCGAGAGATCTAATAGGACCAGGATAGAGGAACAACCCCTATCTCTGGCCCTCCAGAGATCATCAACCAATGCGACCAAGGCCGTCTCAGTGCTGTGCCCGGGTCGGAAGCCGGACTGGCGCGGGTCTAGATAATCATTTTCCTCCAGGTGACGAGGGAACTGCTGTGCCACCACACTCTCTACAACCTTCGCTAAAAAAGGAAGGTTGGAGACCGGACGATAATTGACTAGGTCCGTTGGGTCCAGGGAAGGCTTCTTGAGCAGGGGCCTCACCACCGCCTCTTTCAAGGCAGCCGGTAGAGACCCCTCACCCAACGAGGCGTTCACCAGGCCCAGGAGCCAGTCGCGCGTAACCTCCCAGGATGCCAGTACAAGCCAGGAGGGACACGGGTCCAATAAACATGTGGTGGGTCGCAGACGTCCACGCAACCTGTCCAAATCCTCGATGGCAACCGAGTCGAACTCCTCCCAGAGCGGTCCCTCAAGACTCGCCACGGGCGTCTCTACTGGACCACTGAAAGGGGCCCATCCCGTCCGGATTTGAGCGACTTTGTCCTGTAGATATTTCCCAAACTCCTCTGCTCTGCCCTGTAGTGGGGCTTCCCGTGGTCTCTCAAACAAGAGGGAACGGGTCACCCGAAACAGGGCGGCAGGGCGGTTATCTGCAGACGCAATAAGAGCGGCACAATGTTGACGTTTGGCCGCTCTTAATGCCACGAGGTACGTCTTCAAATATGCTCGTACCTGTGCTCGGTCAAATTCGGAACGGGAGGATCTCCAACGACTCTCTAGGCGTCTCTTGTGGCGTTTCATCACCCTTAGCTCCTCGGTAAACCAAGGTGCCAGGGTGGTTCGTCGCCGCAGGAGAGGCCGCAGAGGCGCCACCCGGTTTAGGGCCCCGGCAGTCGCACTATTCCATGCGTCTACCAGGTCCTCCACCCGGGGGCGGGTCAGGTCCACAGGGGGTGGCCCAAGTTCCATCTGGAACCTATCTGGTTCCATCAGGCGCTTGGGGCGGAACCATCTAATACCTTCCAGTTCCGCCTCCTCGCGGCGGGGGGTAGCACCAGGGAAGTCCAGCCGGAGAAGTGAGTGATCCGACCATGACAGGGGAATAATGTCTAGATCCCCTATTCCCAGATCACTCGTCCACTGGCCAGAGACAAAAACAAGGTCCAGGGTGTGGCCTCCCTCGTGAGTAGGACCCTGAATTAACTGGGTCAGGTCCATGGCTGTCATGGAAGCCATGAACTCCCGCACCCCCTCAGACGCTTCTCCCATCGACGGCAGGTTAAAATCCCCCATCACTAAAAGTTTGGGGGTCTCAACCGCCACCGATGAGATCAGCTCAAGGAGTTCGGGCAGGGCCGCTGATGTATAGCGAGGAGCCAGGTATACTATCAGCAGGCCCAACTGCCTCCCTGGGCCCCATCTCACGACGAGGGACTCACACCCGGATGTCTGCGGCACGGTGAACTCTCTCGGCTCTAAGTCTTCCCGGATAATCACTGCTACCCCACCGCCCCTTCCCTGGGCCCGAGGCTGGTGAAATGCTCGATAACCTGGTGGGCACATTTCCACAAGGGGTAGACCTCCCTCGTGGCCCAACCAGGTCTCGGTTATTCCGGCGAGGTCCGGCTCCCCCTCCAAAATTAGATCGTAAATGAGGGGGGCCTTATTGACAACGGACCTCGCGTTGCATAACAGCAGTCTCAGGCCTTGGGTCTGTAGATCCTGACCACCTAGTATGCAGGGGTTGGTACAAACGACCGGGAATGACCAAAAGCCCCGGTCTCCCAACCGACTACGCGTTCTTAAATTGTCCTCACACCTGCCCCTCCCCACGACCGTTGGTATTAAGGAGCCCTGAACAGGAATGCTATCTTCCCTCTCCTCCATATATAACCATATAACCAATTTGTTCTTTCCTGCACCTTTTCAATTTAAAATTATTAAGACTTGTGGACTTCAACTCCCAGAATTCCGCAGCCAGGCATGCTCAGTTCCGATTTAAAGCGACAGCATTTGTTTTTCTCCTTTGCGAAAGAAGTTTCCTTTCTTTTTCTTTTTCTTCTCCCTTCCCCTCCTTCCTCCCTTTCTCCCACCCTCCCCTCCTCTCTCAAACACACACACACACAAGTTGGATTGGACTATCTCTCCTACCCCCTTCCCTCTCTCTCTCAGTCACTCTCTCTCAAACACACACACACACACACACACACACAAGTTGGATTGGATATCTTTTCCAATGGCTTGAAAGCAGGTCCTCTGCCATCCCCCCTCATTCCCCCGCTGCCTTCCCCAAACACCTCCCCCATTGTAAATGCAGTGTGCTCTCTGGTTGGGAAATGCCTGGAACACAATAAAGCCCACCCATTCACCTCCTGCTGGCAAGCTGGGGTGAGAGAAGAGGCAGAGAAGCCTTCCAAAGGAAAGAGGCTAGGGCAGTGGTCGGCAAGCCGCGGCTCGCGAGCCACATGCGGCTCTTTACACATTTTAATGCGGCTCTTCTGTGTGCTGGGCGCCCGCTCCCCTCCCTCCTCTCGGGCACTTCAAAACAAGCGCCCCTTTCCCTTTTTTCTTTTCGACCCACAATGATTAGGGAGGATCCTGAAGTCGGGCGGGGACAAGAAGCGAGGAGGCAGAAAAAGAAACGGAGGCTAAGGAGCTTCTCCCCCCGCCCCCTCCCAGCAAAAATCTAACCGGGGAGCCGGGCGGGCAGTAGCAAATTAGCCGATCACGCCGCGTGATCGGTTAATTTGCTACTGCCCACGCGACATGATCGGCTAATTTGCTACTGCCCGCCCGGCTCCCTGGTTAGATTTTTGCTGGGAGGGGGCGGGGGGGAAGCTCCTTGGCCTCCATCTCTTTTTCTCCCTCCTCGCTTCTTGGGGCTCCACCAATGGGGGAGCAAGACCCGCCCAGCGCCAGGCTTTGGGCTAACACAGAGGTCTGCAAAGTTGGCTGTTTTAAGACTGGTGGACTTCAATTCTCAGAATTCTGGGAGTTGAAGTCCACCAGTCTTAAGAGCCAATTTTGCAGATCCCTGGGCTAATATGATTGATGCCCTTGGTGGACTTCAATTCTCAGAATTCTGGGAGTTGAAGTCCACAAGTCTTCACAAGCCGTCAGGTTTGAAGACCCTGGGGTTTTTTTTCTAAAGGGTTAGGGGTGCAAGGGTCTTGCAACTTGACAGCTTTAAGACTTGCATGCTTCAATGCCAGAGTTCCTGAGCCAACATGACTGGAGGAGGAATTATGGGAGTTGAAGTCCACAAGTCTTAAAGCTGTCAGGTTTGAAGACCCCTTGGGGTTTTTTTCCTAAAGGGTTAGGGATGCAAGGATCTTGTAACTTGACAGCTTTAAGACTTGCGTGCTTCAAATGCCAGAGTTTATTGAAACTAAAAACAGTGTACCATCCTATGTATTTTCGGTTTTAAAAATGTGGCTCTCAAAATAAATTTCAATCGTGGTTTTGGCGAGATTTGGCTCAGTTGAAAAAAAAGGTTGCCCACCACTGGGCTAGGGGAAAGTGTGTGTGCTACAGCATGGCTCTTTGCCTGGATTCCTGCCTCCTCCTGTGGTCTCCTCAGTGCTCGCTTGTGCTCTCCCTCCTCAAGTGTAATTTGATTGCAGGCGGAGCCACGTTGCCTTTTCAAATTTGTAATCAGTGAAGCTGGGCTGGATTTTTATATAGTTTATCCAGCTGTCTGTGTGTATGGGAGAAATAGATGGGGGCGTGGGGAGGAAGTCACTACACTTGGGGAGAGAGAGCACGAGCAAGCACTGAGAAGACAACAGGAGGAGGCAGGAAGCCAGGCAAAGACCCATACTGTAGCACACACACTTTCCCCCAGCCCCGGAAGGATCCACTATATAAAAATCCAGCCCAGCTTCACTGATTACAGGTTTGAAAAGACAATGTGGCTCTGCCTGCAATCAAACTACACTTGGGGAGAGAGAGCACAAGTGAGCCAGGGTCCTTCCCTCCAGCCTTTGGCCAAAGCCCCACACTACACCAGGAGGATGAAGTTTGAATTCCTCCCCCTCCCTCTAACCCACACGTACCTTTTCCAGCTGCTTCAGAGAGGACTTCAACTCTGCTCTTGCCTCAGTGTCCTCTGAAGAAGTCCTGCCCTCACTTCCTTCTCTTTGAGAAGCGCCTTGCAAATGGGCTGCAGGGCAGGAGAGCATATGGGGATGTGGCCACCCCTCTGTTGAACAGGTACGCAAATGTACGGCAAATTTCTGGAACTGGTACGCCCGAAGAGGTGCGAACCGGCAGGAAGCCACCTCTGGGATGCCTGTCATAATGTATAATGATGATTCGCCATTGACTTGCTTCACTGGGTAAATGAAACTAACCTCAACTCATTTTAAAATTAGAAACATGGGTGAGCAAATGCTGGAGGATTGTTGTTTGACTCTCACTTTGTATTTGGAGGCAATAGAGCTTTTGAGCCTTCTGTGTCACCCATTATTAAAAGTATCAGAGGACGAAAGCAGATTTCTGACTCTGCAAAGATCAGGGACATGGTGGCTCAGTGGCTAAGACCAGAGGTGGGTTGCTACCGGTTTGCACCGGTTCGGGTAAACTGGTAGTGGCAATTGTGACTGGGTCGCCGAACTAGTAGGGACGGCAGGCTAGACACGCCCATGAACTGGTTCTTTGTTTGCCCATGCCATCGCCGGCATTTTTTTTGTTATTTTATAATGTTCTCCGCATGCACAGAACAATTTACATGTAACTGCACATGCGCAAGCAACGTGTGGTAGGCACACACATGAGTGAAGCGAACTGGCAATAACGCCGGCAGCAACCCACCCCTGGCTAAGATGCTGAGCCTGTCGATCAGAAGGGTCGGCAGTTCGGCAGTTCAAATCCCTAGTGCCACGTAACGGAGTGAGCTCCCATTACTTGTCCCAGCTTCTGCCAACCTAGCAGTTCAAAAGCATGTAAAAAAATGCAAGTAGAAAAATAGAGGTCATTTTTGTTGGGAAGGTAACAGTGTTCCGTGCACCTTCGGCGTTTAGTCATGCCGGCCACATGACCACGGAGACGTCTTCGAATAGAACTGGATCCTCGGCTTTGAAATGGAGATGAGCACCACCCCCTAGAGTTAGAAATGACTAGCACATATGTGCGAAGGTACCTTTTCCTTAAAGATCTTTCTCATAAGCAAAGGGCTAGGTTGTTAGATACAATAAACAGAAAGGTTATGTCAAGTTCTTTTGCTGAAATATGTTATTGCTTGGTCAGGCTAGAGATTTCCACGAGTGGCACACCAGATGCCTTTGGAAGCTTCTGAGAAGAGCAAGTCATGCTTGCTTTTTCTCATTGCTTGACACACTTGCCGTTCAGATAATCTTCTTCAGGTATCAAGAGTCCCAAGCTCCAGGATGCTATTCAGCAGCTCACTCCTGTTTCTTTTGGATTTTGTGAGTGCAAACGTAGTATGAGTGGATGTGCACAGAAGTGTGGAGCGTGTGGGTGCATGAGAAAAATCATGTAGCAATCCATTTGAGCTCTTGGTCTGCATTTTCCTTCGTTTACACATTCATCTACCATGGGGAGTTATGTGGAATATCTGGAGTATGAGATCCTTAGCCAATTCTTTCTTGCAGCAGGCACCAAACTTAGCCGATAATTGGAAAACAAGAACAGTTGCGGCAAAAATTTGAACACTCTTGAATTAAAAGAACAGGAAGATCTTTAGTGCTGAAGAGAAAGTGGTGTTGGGAATAGCTTCCTTCTGTGTCCTTGCTATTCAGATTCATTAAATACACGCCCTCTTTGTAGCAGCATGAAAGGCAAAATCAGGTACAGTACACCCAACAGGCATATATTCCCCGCCCTTAGTTCCAATATTAATTCTGATATTAATTCCAGACTATCTATTGTCACTCTGCATCAGGCTTTTCATCTCTCCTTGAATCAGAAGCCTATCTGATTATTTCTACAATGCTATTTCTTATTTTTATTGGATTTACGCCCTGCCTTTCTACTTATATGTCGTTTCAAAGTGGCTTTTAATTACAGTGATTAGGTGGTATCAATTAAGATTATTCCTGCCAAAGTGATTAAGAACATGAGCTAAGAAGCTGTTCTTAAGCAAATCTCCCTTTTACTGGAGACTCATAGCACAAGATCTCTGGTTCTTTTCTCTGTTTCATAGAGGGATTTCATTGCAGAAATGTTGGACTTAGCTTCTTTAGTATACACCAAATATAGTGGCTAGTTCAAAGCACCCATGCCTGTCTGTGAAGGCAGGCCATTTTGCCTGAATCGTTTGATGTGGTTATTCTTCCCAGCTCTGTCCAAATATTCCAGTTAGAATTAGCCCAGGCACATTTGCTTGAAGATATGTAGTTTTTCACTCCCCCTTCCTCGCGCCTGATGTAGACATGCCCAAGGATAATCTTGCATACAGTGTGAAAGTCTATTTAGGAGGGGATCTTTAGATGATCTGTAAGAGCTTTCATGTAACCTAGAACCTGGATAGTCCAGGGTTCGAGATTGCATGGAGGTGCTTTTGTATCTGGCTTCAATATAAAGATGTATCTGCAAAAACTGATATGATCTTATGGGAGAGGCTACATCTGTTGCATAAAACTAGGGCATGAAGTTACACAGATCCCACTTAAGTGTTCAGGCGGATCCTAACCTAGAGGCCTGAAGTTGTTTTTTCCTCATGCGTTGGGAAAATGTTTCTTTGAAGTAGAATAAGACAGTATTAGGTAAAGTAGAGGTAAAGGTTCCCCTTCCACATATGTGCTAGTCGTCCCCGACACTAGGGGGTGGTGCTCATCTCAGTTTCAAAGCCAAAGAGCCAGCGCTGTCCAAAGATGTCTCCATGGTCATGTGGCCAGCAGGACTAAATGCCGAAGGTGCATGGAGTGGTTCCTAAGATGGTCCCTATTTTTCTACTTGCATTTTTACGTGCTTTTCTAATGTGCATTCAGTTATATATAATTTGATCTGATTGTGGGTAGAAATAAATTATGTAAAATACAAGTGTGTGTCTGTGTGTGTCTGTGCTTGATTTCTGTTATTTTCCCTATACCAGTGGTTCTCAACCTTCCCAATGCCGCAACCCTTTAATATAGTTCTTCATGTTGTGGTGACCCCCAACCATAAAATTGGTGTCTCAGTTCCTAAGACCATCAAAAATATGTGTTTTCCAATGGTCTTAGGCGACCCCTGTGAAAGGGTCGTTTGACCCCCAAAGGGGTCCCGACCCACAGGTTGAGAACCACTGCCCTATACAGATAAAACAGTATGCCTGTAGGAGATAACCAGGCTGAGCCTGAGGGAAGGGTCAAACGCATCATTAGTCATGAGTCCTTGCACACTCACAAGAGATCTAAGTCCAGCCCCCTTGAATTTCTTTCTTTTCTTAAACTCCCACGAATTTCCCTTGACCACTAGTAGTTCAGATTCTTGTAGAGAGCTTAAGCTTGCAATAAATCTTTATATGCATTTGAACTGCCTGAATCTCCTGCTTTTCCCAGTGCTTAACAATGCCTGGTCAAGCCACAGTGTGGTTGCCTGACTTCTATCAGTATTGGGGGGGGGGGGACAAAGGGAGTTGAGGGATAAAAGCAGTATTGTGGTGCGTTATGCAACCCCTGCTTCCTTTGTACTTCTTAGAAATTTGTACACACACCTTAAAGGGGCAAAGCTTGCTGATACTGACGCTGCCTGCTTTCTTTCACCTAATAGAATTATTGTGTTAGGAACATGAATTTGATGGGCTCATCATGACCTTCACAGCTTCTTGTCTGTCTGAGTTTACAGGAAGAATGGCATTGGAATAAATAATTCACTATTAGCTTTCAAAACATTTTGGGATTATTCCAAATCCATTTACTAAAGGCTGTTTTCTGCATCTGCTGAAACTCAGCATTGATTGATCAGCATTGATTAATCCTGATGGCTGCTGTATGTATGTTTTATTTCATTTTATTTCATTTTATTTCATTTTATTTCATTTTATTTCATTTTATTTTATTTTATTATTTCATTCATTCATTCATTCATTTTCTTAATTGTTTTATTGATTTGAGAACTGTAAGCCACCCAGAGTCACTTGGTTGAGTTGGGCATCTGTAGAATAAAGAAATAAAAAAAAACATGTTTATAAAAATTGTCCTGGCAATGGTCAAAGCTAATGTGTTTTCCAGCATAATCCCCTCCCAGTAAAAAGTAAAGGTTTGCCTGTCTATATTGTCCATCTCTAGAGGATGATGCTCATCTCTGTTTCTTGACCAAGGGATCCAGTGTTGTCCAAAGACAATGTCCATGGTCATGTGACCAGCGTGGCTATACACAAAAGGCACACCAATGTTGTTTCCTTCCCACCTAAGTGGTACTGATTAATCTATTTGGTGGGTAGGAGCTGGAGGAACAGGAATGGGAAATCACCCCGGCATTGCACAGAACTCGGGTCTCCAACCAGGGCTGTCAACTCTCCAGTGTCAGGCTTGGAACCCATCTTTTACAGTGGACCTCAAGCCTACCACATATTCTACAGGGGGAAACTGGGAGGGGAAATTGTATGAAGCCTGGGAGCTTTGTAGTCAAAATAACATTCTTTCTCAGAGAGTCAAGGTCACCTTATCTCGGCACCTGGAGTGGTGTGACTGGGAGGAATCTCCAATTGGGATGGTGCCTGATTGGCTCATGTGATGGACATATGGGTGCTGGGGCAGGGTCTTGAACTTTCAACTGGGAGGGGGGGACCTGAAAACTTTCAGATTCAGGTTTTCCCAGATGTGCCAACATGGCTTCTCTAATACATTTGAACTTTGAGGAATCTTTAGCTCAGATTCTTATTTGATTGAGGATGTTATTTGGAACCCGGACATCCAGATTACCAGCTCAGTGTCTTTAACTACTGAGCCATCCTGTCCCATCCTCATTCTCTCCCAGTAAGGCAAGATAAAAAGCACCAGGTTTCAAATACTTTTATTAGGCTAGCCTCCCCCAGCTTTTTTTCTCTATTGATTGGAATGAAGCCTCTTACAGTTGAGATCAGCCTGCAGTAGCCTTCTCTAAACCTGGCAATTTCCACATGTGTTAGAAAGACAATTCTCAGGTGATGCAGGAGTTGTATAATCGCAATTTATTTCTATAGACCAGATTTGGAAAAACTCAGGTGTGACTTTTGTAAGTGGGAATCGAAGGCAAAATTAAATTTCTGTCCAGATAGAATGAACAACTCTGTCCCTTTTGTCAGCCATTTCATGTCCCTTATAAGGTCTTGCTTTTTGTGACACAACTGTTAGCTCTTGCAGGGGGAAAAGCTGACTTTTATTGTGCTCTCTGGCATGAAGCAAAGGTGCTTTTTCAAGAGGCAACTGGATTATCTTTGTTTTTCCTTGAAGACATTTAACTTCTCATCCAAGAAGCGTCTTCAGTTATGTATTCGAAGGGCATTCATCCCAAAGTGCATAGCTAAACGTCTATGGAGATTCTCAGTCATCCAGGTCATGGTTGGCCCAGAGGTGTTTTTTCAAGAGGCAACTGGACTTTCTTCTGAAGTGAAATGTCTTCAAGGAAAAACAAAGAAAGTCCATCTGAAAAAGCACGATTGGGAAAACTATGATTTGGATGACTGAAAATCTCCATAGACATCTCTAGCTTGATGATCTCAAACACTAAAGATGGCACTGCATCTGTCTTAGGATGCACAGAAAATGTGTGCTCAGGGCCGTCTTAACAGCATTATGGGTTAGGGCAGTGATGGCTAACCTTTTTTGGCTTGGGTGCCAAAAGTGTGAGTGTGTGTGTGTGTGTGTGTGTGTGTGTGTGAGAGAGAGAGAGAGAGAGAGAGAGAGAGAGAGAGAGAGAGAGAGAGAGAGAGAGAGAGAGAGAGAGAGAGAGAGAGAGAGAGAGCTCATGTGTATGTGCCCATACCCATAATTCAATCCCCCCCTGCGCCCCCAGCGTATTCATGCATGACCCCCACACTGCCTCACCCCTCTGTGCATGCATGCACAACCCCCCCCTGCCCTCCTGAAGCTTGGGAAGGCCGAAAACAGCCTCCCCCACCCCCGAAGGCCTTACGGAAGCTGGAAATGGCCCATTTCCTAACTTCCAGGAGGACGGGTAGGCCCTTTTTTCCTCCCTCCCCAGGCTTTGGAGGCTTTCCTGAAGCCTGGGGAGGGTGAAAACGGCCTCCCCCGGCCCTTCAAAGGCCAAAAACCAGCCGGTTGGCGTGCGCATGCGTGCTGCAGCTGACCTAGGGCAACGGCTCGCGTGCCCTCAGACATGGCTCCATGTGCCACCTGTGGCACATATGCCATAGGTTCGCCATCACAGGGTTAGGGTTAGGGAATAAAACTCACAGGAATAAAAATGTAAATGGTGTATAAAATTAAACATATATTTATTTTATTGGCACTTCCAACAAAATCAGTGTAACAATAATACTCATTAATCCATACAGTTGCTGTATTTATATGATACAACGTAAACCGAAGGGTTAACATACACAGAATTAGTATAGGGCCCCTATGCTCGTGGGGCCCACAGGCAAGTGTCCCTCAGGCCCATGTGTTAAGACAGCCCTGTGAGTGCTGGTCTTTTCTGATGAGAAGCTCTCTGTCCAAGAATTGGTTGTTACACCTATTACTCTGGGAACTGAACTTCCTAAACATCAGAAGGACACTAGATTGGAGGAGGGGGTGCTGGAATTTAGGGGAGAAGTGGGGGGCTAGGGTGCAGTGGGGGGCTGCTAGGGGTTCACCCCAGTTCGGGAGAACCCATAGCTAACATTATGGCCCGATTCAGAGAACCTCCAAATCCCACCCCTAACTGGTCCCCCCCACCCCCCACCCCTCCCAGGAGTCTCCACGCGGCCCGTTTTGGATGCGAAGTAAGTGCAGGGCCTGCAAAGAGGCTTGGGGAGGGGAAAAATGGTCATCCCAGAAGTTCCTGAAGGACCCACTTCCAGCCTCCGGAGGGCCTCCGGAGTCTCGGGGAGGAGGTTTTTGCCCTCCCAGAGGCTTGAGGAAAGCCTCCGGAGCCTGGGGAAGGCAAAAATGCTCCTCCCTGCCGTGGTGCAGGAGGCCGAGTAGGCCATGCCCACTCCTACCCAGCAACCAGGCAGAGAACTCGTTGCTGAAATTTTTGAAGCCCAACCCTGTAGGGTGATGTTGGAACAAAGTCTTCTTTTCCATTACCTCCTCACAATCTGTGTCCTAGTTCCTCAACAGGGTGGGATGGCTTTAGCATATTTTGAGTCCTAGATTTTCAGATCTTCTCTGAACTGTGTGAAGCACTTGCATTATTTAGTTGTAATTCTAGTTTTTTTAAAAAAAAACTTGTGATGTTAACCAGTGTTATTATTTGTCACAATTGAGGCTGGGGGGCAGCAGCGTGTTGAGTTGATTGCCAAGGCAAGGTAGGAAATGAGGGTGTGGCTCTCTCTGAACACATTATGCTGCTTGGGCTCTTGATTGCTTTTTCTTGATTACATAACAAAGTAATTGGGTGTCCTTCGTGTGCTGAGGCAACTTTTTACTGCTGGACAGTTTCTCACCTACTTTGTTGCAGTTTCCAGTCCAATATCCAGTCCAATATAATCAGTTATTAAAATAGCGATTAATAGGAGCAGTTTAATTTGGAGGGGAAAATGCCTAATACACAAGTCAATGAAATTTGGAAGAAAAATGTATTCAAGAAAAATTCAGGTAGGTCCTGCAGTGAACCTGTGAAATGGGAGTTACAAATACAGGAGATTATCCATTATGTTCTTTTGTACCAATTTCTTTTTTATTAGAGGTTTTACAAAGAGCATGAAAACTAACACAAACTAATAAAGAGCAAAAGCAGAGGCGAAAGAAAGAAGAAAGAAACAAAAAGCCAATGTGCAGAAAAAAAGAACAAAAAAGATGTAGAAAGAAGCTCCTAGTTTTCTTTCCGGCAAATATAAGTAGAGTTACAAAGTTGTCTCTTACTATGATTACAAAAAAAAGCTCACTATTATTAAAGCTCTTCTATTATCCAGGGGTTTTTCTTCTTCTAATCATCCAAACCATAAAATATAAAAGCAATTTGTTTCATTTTATGCAAAAAGTCTACAAAGGGCTTCCAGTCAGCCATAGATATATAGATATATATTTCTCTAGTCAAAGAAGTTAATTTAGCCCTCTTTACAAATTCCATCGTCTTTAACAACATCCCCTTTTGTGGGCCATGTCAAACCTTTCCACTTTTAAGCAAATCATAGTCTTTTGTAGCTAATTTCAGAGGATTAAACTTTAAATTGGCCAAGGTCTGCTAAGCAAGATAAAATATTACCACCACCATTGAACTCTGCACAAAGGAGAGATTTGCAACAATACAAGCCAGAGGACAGGTACAGTAGTTCTCTACTTATGACCACAACTGAGCCCAAAATTTGTGTTGCTAAGTGAGACAGGCATTGAGTGAGTTTTGCCCCATTTTATGACTTTTATTGCCCCAGAGGTTAAGTGAATCACTGCGGTTGTTAAGTTAGTAATACAGTTGTTAAGTGAGTCTGGCTTCCCCATTGACTTTGCTTGTCGCAAAAGCGGATTACATAACCCAGGTTAACTGCAACCGTCATAAGTATGAACCAGTTGCCAAGAGTCCTAAGTTTGAACATGTGACCATGGGGCTGTTGCAATGGACACAAGTGTGAAAAATGGTCGTAACTCACTTTTTTCAGTGCCATTGTAACTTCAAACGATTGCTAAATGGTTGTAAGTCAAGGAGTACCTGTATAAAAAAGTTGTTTACTTGATGATGCCCTATAAAAGCTTCTAAACTAGACTTGCTTATTTGCTGGACCAACTTGAGAAAAAAAACCTTTATATCTTTCTGACCGATGGAGTCTGAATAAGGTAGAGGGAATCTGTGATTTGCTTCTATCAGACTTTCACAGCATGGATGATAAAGTGGGAACCTGGAAGGCCACAGATCCCCTCAGCCAGGGGTGGGCTTCAAAAATTTTAGCAAGGGGTTCTCTGCCTGGTTGCTGGGTGGGTGGGGCCTAGTTGTCCTCCTGCACCATGGTGGTGGTGGTGGGTGCCCTCCCCGGGCTCTGGAGGCTTTCCTCAAACCTCTGGGAGCCCAAAAACGGCCTCCCCAGGCTCCGGAGGCCCTCTGGAGGATGGAAAGCGGTCCATTTCTGGCATTTCCAAACTTTCAGTAGGACTCTATTTTGCCCTCCCGAGCTTCTGTGCATGCCCTGCACTTAGCTGCATCCAAAACGGGCCGCGTGGAGAGGAGGGGAGGGGCATGGGGTGGGAGCCAGGAGTGGGATTTGGGGGCTCTCTGAACAGCACACAATCTTAGCTAGAGGTTCTCCCGAACCCCTGCAAACCTTCAGCCAAGCTTTACCAGGCTGTTCCTTCCTCTATTTTATCATTTTATCCTACTTTAATTGGCATTTGCTTTCTAAGATGCTGGATGAGAGCCCTCTCAGTAAATCATTTGTGCCTTGATCCAATTAATGAGTAGTGCCAGGGATTAAAGCGTGGTTGTTTTATGACTGTACTTTTGTTGTTGTGAATCGCAGAGGGTCTTTAGCAGATTGCAGTGCCACAGAAGCCAAATAAACAACTCAATGTGCTATAATTGGTGCGCAAAGCCAGCTATGGCCTTTTCCTTTCTCCATCAGAATTGGAACTGAAAAAAGAAAGTAAGATTGGGTGGGCAAAAGTCACTTAATGCGAAGGGTGGCTTGGGAAGGAGGGATTTATAGGCAGAAACTAGATTTCTGAAAGCATAAATCCCACCTCTTCCCCCAAATCATTGTCACTAGAACAAATGCTCTGGTAATTATTTTTCTCTGGGTGTCTGGCTTGAATAGCCCTGAGGCCAGTTCAGTTCAATTCAATTTATTATGGCCATAGACCAGCTCCCTGGAGGCAGACTTGCTTTGCTGTCCAAATTCACTTGGAGTTGGAGAGCCAGGCAAGGAAGGCAATAATAAATCCTGATGGGGAACATTATAGATGCAAAGAGGCAGCGAGAACTGAAATTGAAAAGTACTGTGTTTCCCCAAAAATAAGACAGGGTCTTATTTACTTTTGACATCCGAAATAAGCACTTGGCCTTATTTTCAGGGAGGTCTTATTTTTGAGGCGCAGGAGGCAGCGAGTGTGGTCACCTCCTGGCTGCTGCTGTGTTGCAATATTTTGGGGGAGGGCTTAATTTTGGGGAGGGCTTAAGTGCTCAAAAGCCCAATTGGGCTTATTATCCGGGGGTGGGGGAAGGTTCTTATTTTCTGAGAAACAAAGTACTAGGCTTCTTTTAAAGATCTTTGCAGTTTGTACTCTTAGGCGTGTTTGTTACATTATGCAAATTCTGAGATACTGCTGATAACTCCTTTGCTTGGAATATTTTTCATTCTGTCACCCACAAGCCAACATTTCCATTCATTCATTTTTATGCTTGGCCCATAGACAGAAAGCTGGGTGATCTTACTTATCTCCCCAGGACATCCAAGATGCAGATCCTGCCTGTCCAAGCAGTCTCCTTAGTTTGAATAGCAGGTCTGCTAAACTAAGAAAAATGGAAGATGGTTCCAGACAAAGTCTGAAGAGAAATAGGCATCCTTCTGAGAAGGGGCCGAAACCCAACACAACGGAGTGATAATGCATCACAAAAATAAAAGTCACAAAAATGCACCATGGGCACAGTGTGTGAAACAGAGATACTCTTAACAACATATGAGTAGCATTTCAGGTGCTGAGTAGTTCGACTTTTGAGACAAAGGGTAGAATTTTCCCCTGGAGGTGCACTCTGCTGCCCAGTTGAGGCTGTCAGAGGAATCCTCTCAAAGGCCCTCTGTTCACTCTGACTATAGAGCCAGGGTTTGGGCTAGACCAATTTGACTTTTAAAAATATATATGTATACCTAAGGAAATTAACTGTCTGGCTTATGAATGAATAATTTTATTAATGGGTACAACTAAAGATCCGCTCTGGGAGGAGATTTCAAAGTATTGAAATCATCCGAACTACACTGTTATTTCTCTGTGCTATGTAATAATATATGTGGGTATGTGGGTACATGCATAATTTTTCTTTCTTTCTTTCTTTCTTTCTTTCTTTCTTTCTTTCTTTCTTTCTTTCTTTCTTTCTTTCTTTCTGTAGTGTATATTGGAGGTGGTGACCCTTTGAGAGCTGTATGCAATGGAATTTCATTTTAATGTATGCCGGTTGGTGTACATTTAAAGTGAAAATAAAGCAGTTATTCTAAGTCTAAGTCATCTTTTTTCTGAACAGCTCTTCAGGAAAGGCTAGTGATGGGTTCCTACCAGTTTGGACCGGTTCAGCCAAACCAGTAGCGGTTTGGCAGCCTGGGTCACTGGAACTGGCAGAGACCCAGGCCTGCCACGCCCCCGAACTGGTTCTGTAGGCACCGCCATCTTGTTTTTTAACTTCTGCACATGCGCAGAACAAGTTTTATTGCACTGCGCGTGTATCAAGCGTGCATGTACATGTAAAGCGTGCACACAAGTGAACCGGCAGTAGTGCCTGCCAGAACCCATCCCTGGGAGAGGCAATACTATCTGGACCAGGAATGTCAAAGGTCGCTTGTTTGTGCTGGTGGCATATTGTAATCTAGTTTGTATATCAGGATGTAAGAGCCCCGCTACATAGGGAGTCCTAGAGAATAGGTAGGGTGGAGTATCACTTCAAGCCCATCTTAATCCCAACAAAAGCAGTGCCTCAGGCACAAGAACCAAAGTCAGTGGCAGAACCAGATGCCAATTCTTCTTCAATGCTCGCTCTTTTTCATTAGGACGTTGATTTGCAATATTCTGTTCTTCTCATGGAGGAAGGATGAATTGATACAGCATTTCTGCCCCATACATCCCTACGACCCATCCGCTCGCACAGAGAGGGACTTCTCCAGGTGCCGTCCACCAGACAGTGCCATGGGGCAGCGCCTAGGAGCAGAGCCTTCTCTGTGGCGGGCCCAGCCCTGTGGAATGACCTCCCCCCGGATATTAGGACCACTACTGACCTCCGCTCCTTCCGTGTAAAGCTCAAGACCCACCTATTCCAAATAGCCGGCCTGGCTCAATCATAACTTCATAACGCTCCTGATGGGTTTTTTAATTCAGTAATTTTATTTAATGGGATTTTAAATTGTGTTTTTTAATTGTCTTTCACTTATGAGTCTACCTCCTCCATGCACATGTATATGTCTTTGTTCTTTATGTATGTATGTTTGTCTTTATCTGTATTTTATCTGTTTTGATTGTACGCCGCCCCGAGTCCTTCGGGAGAGGGTTGCGACTAATCAAATAAAATTATTATTATTATTATTATTATTATTATTATTATTATTATTATTATTATTATTATTATTATTATTATTATTATTATTATTATTATTATTATTATTATTATTATTATTTCAGCTTTCCAGCTGGCTTTTGGAGGTCTTGTCCTGACCTTAGGGGGCTTGTCCTGGAACCAAAGAATTTCAATGAAAAGTTTCAGTGTGAAACGTCTGAGCTAGTATTTATAAAAAATTCAACTTGTCCTTTCCAGCTTAGAGAGACAAAATACTTTTTAATTATGCCACTGTTGCGTTTATACAACATGCTTAATCAGGTCATTGGAAGATCAACTAACTACATTTGCATAGTAAATGTAGTTAGTTGATATTATTATATACTTTATTCATTAAACATGAAACTCGACCAACTGAACATTCAAAAATGCATTACAAATACCAGTGATTGGTGCTAATGGTTGATATGGGTTGCTGCCAGAGTCCTCGGTGTCAACCAAGTACCTTCTTAAAATATGAGATGTTCCGAGTAGCACAGTTTTTTGCAGTTCCGCTGGTGTTATTGCAGGAAGCTGCAATTTGTTGACGTATCTTCTAAAATTCTTGGACATGGTGCCAAGTGCCCCGATGACAATGGGTATCACTGTTACATGCTTCATTCATAGCCGTGTAGTTTCGATGGCCAGGTCGCGATATTTCATTATTTTTTCTAGTTCTTTTTCTTCAACTCTGGCATCTCCAGGAACAGCGATATCAATAAACTGTACACTTTGGCCCTCTACAACTGTGATATCTGGCATGTTGTGCTCCAAATGACGATCTGTTTGTGTTCGAAAGTCCCACAAGATCTTCACCTTCTCATTTTCGATAACTTTTTCCACTTTATGTTCCAATGACTTTCTGGATACAGGTAAATCATATTTTTTACATAATGACCAGTGGATTAATTTAGCAACTCAGTCATGTCTAGTTTTGTAATCAGTTTATGTGATTTGCTGCATTCACATATTAAATGTGAAACAGTTTCGACTTTGTTATTGCAAAGTCAGCAGTTTGGGTTGTCAGTGGATTTTTGTATCTTCGCTTTCATGGCATTAGTTTGTAGTACTTGTTCTTGAGCAGCCAGGATTAAACCTTCCGTTTCTTTCTTGATAGTTCCCATCTTAAGCCATGTCCATATCAAGTTGTCATCACATTTTCCTTCAATGTTTTTCAAGTGCTGTCCATGCAAAGCTTTGGTTTTCCATCTATTTAATCTGTCATCCAGCTGTTTTTCCTTGTATTCTGTCTTTCTGTTGTTTTTATGCTGTTCTTCGTTTTCACAGCTTGCAGCAATTTTTCTGTACTTTGGTTCACATAATCATTCAAACTTCGTTTTTCTTCTTCTACAATTTGATGGATTTGCAATAGCCCCCTATCCCCTATTTTTCTTGGCAGGTAAATCCTGTCGATGTCACTTCGTGGATGTGAAGCGTGGTACATATTCAAAAGTTTGCGTGTTTTCCGGTCCAAGTTTTCCAGTTCAGCCAGAGTCCAGTTGATGATTCCAGCTGAGTAGTATATCACTGGAACTGCCCATGTATTGATGGCTTTAATTATGTTTCCAGTATTCAGCTTTGATTTTAATATTTTGCTGACCCTCCTGATATATTCCTTTTGCTATTGATGATGATGATGATGATGATGATGATGATGATGTTAATCTTTGGTTAGATTCACAGCCTTTGGGGCTGGTTGGTAGCTCAACAGCTTGAGTCCTAACCAAGGGCCTAGGAACTGTTAAGGTAATGTCAGAGGATGTTAAGTTGTTCCAAGTAGGGTGGTTTTTTTGTAGAGTCACAATGTTCAAGTCAGGTAAATTTAGAATTTCCAAATAGCGAGGTGGCCCTTTAGGTATTGCTCCAAGGGCTCCAATTACAATTGGGACCACACATGATTTCTTTTTCCACAGTCGCTCAACCTCAATTTGCAAGGGTATTTTGTGATTTTTTTCTTGCTGTTTATCTTCAATTCGTGCATCACCAGGTATTGCAATGTCAATGAACCATACTTTTTTCTTTTCAATTATTGTTATGTCAGGTGTGTTGTAGGCCAAGTGCCTGTCAGTCTGGATTCTGAAGTCCCACAAGATTTTGCCTTTCTCATTCTCTAAAACCTTCTCAACCTGACGGTCCCAGTGGTTTTTGCTGTAGTCAAATCCAAACTTTTGGCACAATTTCCAGTGAATAATCTTAGCAACCTGGTCATGGCATTGTAGGTAGTCAGTTTGTGAAATTTTGCTGCACCCACTGAGCAAGTGGTCGACTGTCTCATCTTTCTCATTACAGAGGTGACATTTGCTGTTGGTAGTAGCATGTTGAATTTTTGCCTTCATGCAGTTTATGGCTAAGGCTTGTTCTTGAGCTGCCAAAATAAAGCCTTCTGTTTCTTTTTTCAGTACTCCTGATCTTAACCAGTTCCAAGTTAATTTTTGGTCAGCTTTGCCTTCAATACTTTTCAAGTATTGGCCATGCATAGCTTTGCTTTTCCAATTTTCAGCTCGCTTCTCAATTACTTCTTTCTTATATTCAGCTTTTAACTTAGTTGTCTTCAAAAGGCCTCCTTTATTTACTTCCTTAATCATGGGTTCTTCACTTTTCTGGATGTAATCATTCAAGCTGTGTCTTTCTTCTTCCACAGTCTGCTGTACTTGTAGGAGTCCTCGACCACCCTCTGCTCTTGGTAGATACAATCGGTCAACATCAGTTTTAGGATGCAAAGCATGATTCATTGTCATAAGCTTCCTTATTTTTCTGTCCAAATTGTCCAACTCCATCTGGGTCCAGTCAATTATTCCTGCAAAGTATCGAATTACAGGTATAGCCGAGGTATTTATGGCTTTTATGATGTTTCCTCCACTCAGTTTGGACTTTAATATCTTGCGAATTCGTTGAATGTACTCGGCTGAGGTTAATTCCTTGACTTTATTATGCATTAAGTCGGAGGCCTCTAAAATCCCCCAAGTACTTGTAGCCTTCTTCTGGTTTTACTGCCTTTATCATTTCTTCATTCTCAAGTTGTATTCCATCATCTTCTAGGACCTTGCCTGCCTTGGTTGCCATTGCTGCACATTTGTCAATTTCAAACTGCATACCAATGTCTTGGCTAAATTCTTTTGTGCTTTCAATTAATAAATTCAGTTCTTCTCCTTCCTGGTTCCATTCTCTGTTCTGGAAAATTTGCCCCTGCCCATCAACATGTCAAGCTGTAGATTACATGGTGAAATTCCATGATTTTCTGCATGTAGTTTCTCTGCTTTTAAAAACTCTACTTTGCTGGATCCCAGCCAGCTTTTAAAGTTGATTTAAAAGAAAGCATACCTAATGGGACTCAGCTAGAGAATAAGTGAGTTGCCTCCCACGTACCTGCCAAATGAGACTATTTTGGGAAGGAATATATATATATATATATATATATATATATATATATATATATATATATATATATATATATATATATATATATATATATATATATATATATATATATATATATATATATATATATATATATATATATATATATATATATATATATATATATATATATATATATATATATATATATATATATATATATATATATATATATATATATATATATATATATATAATAAGCAAGCCTTTAGAACACAATTTAATTAGTTCATTTTGTATAGGAAAGGACAAAAAGAGCATGTGCCCACCATTTCATTTCCTTGCAATCATTCCAGAGTATGAGCTGATGCTTAAAGAAAAAGATTAGGAGAAATGCAAATGATAATCTTACCTTATAATAATATGTGCAAAAATCAAAACTCCTCACCCAACCCCCAACCTCCCCTTCCCATCATGTAAACAAATCATTCTGGCAATTTAAGGCAATATTTAATTATCTTATTAACTTTTTTTAACCTAGTATAAGCTTAAAGTTTAAGGGAATAATGTGATGAAAAAAAAGGGGGGGGGCGGAGTAATGTTTAACTTGAATTTTGTCTAGATTTCTATTTTGTCCATGCCTGGCTGATATGTGCATATTTTACAATTTTAAACAGAAGGAGGGAGAGATGTATATTTTTGTGTCAGAGCTCATTATTTAAGTAAACTGTTTTGGGAGAGAACAGAGCTGACATTGCAAACTTGATGCAAGCAAATTTGAGGCATCTTAAATTGAGATGTGCACCCTCAATACTTAGATGACATTCTTTAACTGTTTCTCTAATGGATATGTAGCATAGTCTGGATGATGTAGTTTAGGGATGTTTGATTTATATGGACTTTGAGATACATATGCATATGTTATTTTTAAAAGTCAATTGTCTGTTTTCATGGATGAGGTGATCTGTCTTAATCCAGCTGTTCAAATGAAGTGATTAATTTCTAGAGAGAATGGCATACAAATGTTAATATATTCTGTCTGAATTGTGCTTCCCGATCATACCTTGTGCATCTAAACCCATAAGTAGAGTGTTGTTACTCATTCCCATCAGTTTATGGTGATCTCAACATGTTCGCAAAATAACCTAGCTTTGTGCCCGTTTAGGAAAATTTCTTATCATTGTAAGAAATGATTGGAAATTGTAAGAAATTTAAAAATGTATTCACTCCATGAAAATAAGTGATTCTAAGATAAAAATTATGTAGTCTTTCTCATAGTACAGATGCAGATCTTAGAATGATAAACCCAGGCTGTGGAATTTTGGTAGCGCTGAAGTCACAATAGTAGTCTTATCAATTTTTGGGTTTGGCCTTCATAAAAATGGAATCAAAACTCTGGTCTTCCCATCACCCTGCCTTGGATTGTTGGAAAGTATCCAGCATGCAAACTCCTTTTTGAGTGACTTTTGTGCAATTTTAGCTGGTTTTTGATGAATTTTAGTTGGTTTTTGATGAAAATAACTCTCTCTTCTTCGCTGAATGGTAGAATTTTGAATTGCACTGCATAAGTGTTTCTCAGCCTTGGTGACTTTAAGATGGGTGGACCTCGACTCCCAGAATTCCCCAGACAGATTTGCTGACTGGGGGATTCTGGGAGTTGAAGCCCACCCGTCTTAAAGTCGCCAAGGTTGAAAAACATTATTCAAAGGAAATCAGCATCAGATTTGAAAGCTGTCCAGATTTCAGGTCTACAGAAGAGACTCTTCTGAAACTGTTCATACTTCCAGAGATCTTTCTTGTCAATACATTGGAGACAGCTGCTCCTCTGTTGCTGTTGCTTCCAGGCTATGGAATTGCTGTTGACAATTTTTCTGTCTTCAGGAGAGCTGCTAAGATGTATCTCCTTTGTTCAGCCTTTCATGGTTTGCTATTTTAGCACTGCTTTTTCACTGATGTTTTTGGCGTTTTATGATGGAAATTTTAGTTGTGGTTAGCCGCATTCATCCTGAATGAGTGAATGAATGAATGAGGCAGTAACACATGAATACAGCAGTCACTTTAATAGGATCTCTGTGCTAATGAACAATTCCAGAAATAGTTCATCGTGGTTCTCCTCTTAGGATTCTGCTTTTCCTTCTCCAAACAGGCCTTCAGCACGCTGCGTGGCATGACAGGAAATATTATAGCATGACTGGAAGGAAATTGTAGAATGTTGATTTAAGAAAAGTGGAAACCCTCCTATTGATCTTAGTTGCAAATCCTATGTAGACAAACCTGTGAGTAGGTGCTTAGGGATGTTATTTTCTTTTGCTATTCACTGACTGTGGCCGGTTCAGTGGCCTTCCTAAAATCCTGCTTTGGGGGGGGGGGTAGAGATTTATAACTGTATGAGGTGGATATACTGTAAATAGACAATTATAGGAGAAACACACTTAAAAAGAATTTGCACACCCTTCAGGGTAACGTATGGAGGAGATGGTGGAAGGACCTGAAGCAAAGAGTAGGTTGGACCAACTCCAAAATTAGGTAGACACACATAGACACATTCTTTCTCTTGACACCCCCTTTTCTTCCTTCTGACACATCTTTTCCCTTCTTGTTCCATTGCATGGAACGACTTGCCTTCAGAAGTTGTGGGTGCTCCAACACTGGGGTTTTTAAGAAGAGACTAAGCAACCATTTGTCTGAAACCATTTAGGGTTTCGTGCTTGAATGTGGAGGAGGATTGGACTAGAAGACCTCCAAGGTCCCTTCCAACTCTGTTGTTTTGTTAAGAACATGAGTGAGCAAGGAAATGCTAATATAGATATTTAATTCCATGCCGAATCACCGTGCATGCTGAATCCATGGAATCATGAAGAAGCCCATTCTAGTTGGGATGCAGTAAAGGTCTCCCAGTCTAACCAATTTTATGTGTTTCACTTTATGTAGTGTTTGAGCTTGCATGTTCGCCTCAAATTCTTAATAGTTCGGGTGGCAATCTGGTGATTCAGATTTGCGCACTTACAGAATCTGGGAGCGTAAGATACAATGTCAGTTGGAAACTAGAAGCCAGGAATGTACATGGGCTTCTTGGTATTTATTTATTTATTTATTTCTTAGATTTTTAGACCGCCCCTCTCCCAAAAAGTAGCCCTTTGGAAGCAGCATTCTGTGACCCTTGGCCACGCACAAGGTGTATATATATTTACAGGGCTGCCCAGGTTCTAATCCCAGTGAGGGTATGGCTAGCTGATGAGAGCTAATTAGCTCGAAATAGATCTATCCTAGTCTCCCTTTATTTATTTATCAGTACAATTACAACACAAATATAAAAAGGCAACAGTAAAAATAAAAATATGGTTTTCTGCCTGCATGGTCTTTGTGATAAGCCGAAGGACAGAAAGAGGGAGTAGTGACCTTCCTCCCATATTTAGTCATACCAGGGGTTGTAACATAAATACATATATGTGTGTGTGTGTGTGTGTGTGTGTGTGTGTGTGTGTGTACACACATGTGTAGGTAACCTAGGGATGTCGGGAAAATCGACTTGCCTGCTGAACATGTTGTGTGCCTGAGCCAATGGGGTCCTAGATGGCAGTCTGCACATGCAAGCTGTTGCTAATTCTGAATCCCATGGTGTCCCCTTCTGATGGGGAATGCCATCTGCTACTGGAACTAAATCCATCTCTCTCCCACGGCCAAGCGTCCACAGATCTGCTCCAGAGGTTTGGATATATGTGCAACCTGGAGGTGGGGAGGTGAGAAGAGCATGAAGGGAAGTCCCGTTGCACTAGTGGAAATGCATTTACAAGGGAATATCCTGAGATTCAACCAGTGAGACAATTTGCAGTAGACTAAAAATCTATTTACTGAGTTTCAGTCCAAAAACCTCTACTGGAAATTCTGAAACCTCACTTGGTACTTGAAAAACTGAAACTGCAACTTCTTAAGAAAACAGAAAAAACTATTCTCCACATCACTTTTACCTCCTACATATTTCCTAATGAAATTACTTAGTTTTGTGTGTGTGTCCCTCCCACCTTCTTGATGTATTTGTTTAGTTTCTATGTGCAGGCAAAGGGATTTATAAAGACAATTAATATGAATGAGGAAAATTAACTTCTACACATTCATGCAACTATAAAATGAAAATGAAAGCAGTATGGTAAAAACTATAATGAGGCACTAACTATTCTGCAGCTGATTTTTTTAAAAAATACTTATGCATCTGCAAGGTTTTGAATTGGAGAATAAAAATTGAGGTTCTTCATCAATGTCGTTAGATATCACATCTGTCTTACTGTACAGTTGTATCTCGGTACTCATCCTTAATTGGTTCTGGGAGGCATGATGAGTATCCAAAATGATGAATACTAAACACATTTTTCCCATAAGGAACAATGTAGTGAGTCACAAGATAGCCAACACCAACAAGTTCCAACTTGTGCCCTGAGTACCGAATAAATGATGAGTACCAGGACAACATTTTCATGTTGAGTAGTTTCAGACCAGTTGAGTATCAAGGTACCACTGTACTCCGATATGCTTAACAGTAGTCTTTTCCTGAAATTCCCATGATATTAGGGTGATTATTAAAAACAAATCATGTATTTATTTAGAAAACTATTCTGAAACCTGTTTAATTGCAACTTAAGAATAGCAAATAAATGGCAACACCCATCGCATCTGAAATGATCTTGGAAAAGCTAAGCAGGATTGAATCTGGGTCACATGTAGGTTGAGGGCCACCAGGGCTATTGGCTAGTCTAAGAAACTGGAAAGAAAACCTCCTCCCCAAAGGCAAAGACAAATTGCCTCTACATATGATGTTGTCAAGAAAATCTAGTCAGTTGTCTCTATGAAACGGACAATAACATCAATGGATGTGTGCATATTTGGACCATCCAAATGGTAAATCATTTGTAAAATGACGCATGTCTTCAGACAATGCTGGCTGTCTTAGCTAGGAAATGGAGATGAACATTACCCCCTATAGTCAGTCATGACTGGATAGGGGAAACCTTTACTTTTAAGTATGTTAGAGACAATTTCTCAGAAATGATCCAGCAAGTTATGATGGTTAGAATGAATAAAATGTATGGGTTTTTCTCCATCTCCGTATTGTTTCAAATGCTTATAGTAAACAGTCTTGAACTAAGGTTAAAGTCTTTATCCAGTTACCTTGGGAGTCATTGAGCCAATCGAACAGATCTGAAAGGGCAGTTCTGTAAATAAATGTGGGGAAATCTTTTAAGTTTGTTTAAGCTCTTTGGAGGAAGAGTGAAGCAAATGTATTGAACAGTTCTTTAGAAGTGTAGTTGGTACTGTGGGAATAATGATTGACATAACTGATACACTTTCTACAGTATGTAAAGAAGGAAGATTTTATGTGTTGTGTTTGTTTTGAAAATAAAAAATAAAAATATTTTTAAAAAAGAAGCAATGGATGGAAACTAATCAAGGAGAGAAGCAACCTGGAACTAAGGAGAGATTTTCTGACAGAACAATTAATCAGTGGAACTGCTTGCCTTCAGAAGTTGTGAATGCTCCAACACTGGAGGTGTCTCTCCTTAAAGAGATTGGACAACCATTTGTCTGAAATGATAAAGGGTTTCCTGCCTGAGCAGGGGGTTGGACTAGAAGACCTCCATGGTCCCTTTAAATTCTGTTATTCTGTAATCTGTAATTCACATTACCCTTTATTATTGATAATAGTAGGTAGAGTTCATTAGGAATTCTGGTTTAGCATCCTTTGAAAGGCAGAGTAGGGTTCTCTTTCTAGGTAAGAAAATCTAGCTAGAGGAAGCTGTGCTTATTAATGCTCATATGGGAGTAATCAGAGATAATGCTTGTGCACATAGAATTAATATGGAGCCTCCCCAAGGTAATTGAAGTGTTTTTTTTATTTCTTAAAGATCTAAAAAGCATTTTGCAAGCGGGTGCTAGTTGATTTAAGACAAACCGAAGAGGTGTTTTCATCCACTTTAGAAAACTTAATATTCATTACCCCAATTAATTTTTTTTCCTTTTTGAAGAAAAAGAAGGAATCAATCCTGCCTTTGGCATTAAATGATTATCTTTCTGAGCTTGCTAATTGCCTAATACATCTTTCTAAAAGGGCTAATTTTTACAGGAGCGTGTTAGAGCCAAGAAAGAAATATTTTGCCCAATAAGGATTGTACAGAAAATTTAAAAAAGCAAAGATAAATTGCTGTGCCTTAACAAGTCATTTCAGGCTGGGCTGAGCACATTTTTACATTTTTACAGGAAAAGGCACGGCTGCTGGAGGGGAGGTAATTGGGGCCATGGGGTTAAATACGTTGAGTGGCCATTAGTAACCATCCATCATGTTCAGTTACTGTTCAGAGTAAACTGGGGACTCAGGACTGGATCTAATAAGGACTGGAAGTGATTTTCCCTCTGTTTTAAACCTCCTTTTGGCATCTTAAGCTGGTAACCCAGTGCTTGATGTGAGGAATTTTGACTGTCCAAATGTAATAATATAAGAATTCAGTCAGCAAACTCATATTTGAGCACTTAATAGTTTGATGTTCCGTTCTTTTCTATTCCAGGCTGTATTTCTATCAGGGATGGCCATCTCCCAAATCTAGATCTTATTTTGAGTAAAAGAAAAGTTCCATAAAAATAGATATTTTAAACTGCAGAACAGATTGCTTTTGTGTTTTCAACCCTCACTTGTGGTGCCAAATGTTATTTCGTTGTTACAGTTAGAGATGCAATCAAAGGAAAAAAAACAGGATAAAAATAAAAAAGAATTACAAAGATTGTAAAAATTAATGAAAAAATTAAAAATGAGTTATAAATATCCATATTACAATATCTTATGTCAGCTTAAAGCTATTAAATATTATAATGTCTACATTAAAACCAGTAATTAGCACTATAATCAGAATGACTTAGGTTACAAATGACAATAATTTCTGCCTAATATAAGAAATTTGGCAGATTGAATAGAGGAGATCAAATGTTAGTTTTACATTAGGAAAAATAAACGTAATGTGTGCTATGAACTTTTTCATAATTTTATTGTTAAAAATAATTTTCACATTGAATTAAATTCTATTTCGGATTGTTTTCTAAACATGAAGTTAGTTTTGACATTGACATATACTCCCATACTTAATTTCCTATCCTTCTATGAAAGTGACTATAATTTCAAATGGAGATGTAAAAAAAATCCTAGAAGTGCCAGTATTAGCACGCACAAAGCCAGTTGTATATACTTTGTGAGAATATAAAATGTTGCAATAGAAGATATTTATTCCATTATAAATCATTTTCTAAAATAGTTGGGATTTTCAATCTTATCATCAAATTGAAATCCCACTTCTTCAGCAATTTATAAATAAGCCCCTTTAGTTGATCTGAATTTTGTGTGGTAGCTTTTTCAAATTTAGCCAAATCCCTAAATATTCCACCTTATTTTTTTCTAATTCCTTCAGAATTATGCTGTGATTTGTGTATCTTTTGGGCAATCTGAAGAAAGGATCTCAAAGTATTTCATCTTTGTCCGATCATTAACAATTAATAATTATTAATGAAATGTATACAGATTGTTATCCCTCCACCGATCAAATTACTTTGTAGATTCTCCTTCATGAAAATAAATAGGTGCCACAACAGTTTGAGTCAAGAGAACATTGTAATCACATAGGCTCTATGTAGTTAATAGTGAATGAGCAGATTTTACACATGGAATACATTGCTAGATACATATTTGAATGTCATTTTTATTCTTTCAAATTATATCCTGCTTTTCCACATATAGTACAGGTAGTCCTTGACTTATGACCACAATTGAGCCCAAAATTTATGTTGCTAAGTGAGACATTTGTTAAGTGAATTTTACCCCATTTTACAAGCTTTCTTGACACATTTATTAAGTGAATCACTGTAATTGTTAAATTAGTAACACACTTGTTAAGAAAATCTGGCTTCCCCATTGACTTTGCATGTCAAAAGGTGATCACATGACCCCAGGACACTGCAACTGTCATAAATATCAACCAGGTGTCAAGCATCTGAATTTGATCATGTGACCATTGGCATGCTGCAATGGTCATAAGCAGTGGTGGGTTTCAATTTGTTTTAGAACCTATTCTGTGGATGTGGCCTATTTTGTGAGCATGGCTTGGCAGTCATGTGACCGGGCGGGTATGGCCAATTTGACATCACTCATGCACACTCAGTCACATGACCACACACCCCCAAGCCATATGGCAAACTTTTTTGGGACTCCTATGAAGGGGGGGGAAGAGAGGGAAAAACCTCCCAAAAATAGACAACTGGAGGATTAAGGGCCGAAATTAGGGAGATCGGAGAAGGCAAAACAGAGGGGAATCCAGTAGAAAGCGATTGCATGCTCGGGAAAGAACCTTGGAAGATCGGAGAAGGCAAAACAGAGGGGAATCCAGTAGAAAGCTATCACACGCTCGGGAAAGAACCTTGGAAGATCGGAGAAGGCAAAACAGAGGGGAATCCAGTAGAAAGCTATCACACGCTCGGGAAAGAACCTTGGAAGATCGGAGAAGGCAAGACAGAGGGGAATCCAGTAGAAAGCTATCACACGCTCGGGAAAGAACCTTGGAAGATCGGAGAAGGCAAGACAGAGGGGAATCCAGTAGAAAGCGATTGCACGCTCGGGAAAGAACCTTGGGAGATTGGAGGAGGCAGGACAGAGGGGAATCCAGTAGAAAGCTATCGCATGCTGGGGAAAGAATCCTAGGAGATCGGAGGAGGCAAGACAGAGGGGAATCCAGTAGAAAGCTATCGCACATTGGGGAAAGAACCTTGGGAGATCGGGGGACAGAGGGGAAACCAGGAGAAAACTCCTGAGCTTGTCGTTGCTGTCTGATGGATTGTGCCACTGCACCTCTCCATGCTTCTCAGTTCACCACCTCCACTCCCAGGTATTGGACTTGACACCGAATTGGGCTAGGATAGTGCGGACGGGCAGGTGGGGGGAGCGAGCAAGCAACAGGGCCGGGGCAGGCATTCCAGAAGTTACTTCCGGGTCCACCGGTCGAACCTCCTCTCACCAGATCGGTAACTTTCACCATCCGGTTCTCCCAAGCCAGTGCGAACCGGCCGAAACCCACCACTGGTCATAAGTCACTTTTTTCAGGGCTGTTGTAACTTTAAATGGTTACTAAATGAATTGTTGTAAATCAAGTATTGAAAATGGCTGACAACAGTGGTAGTACACATGCAGCAAAGTGTTCAATTCTACTGCTGAAGTTAGAACTTTCATGCCTTCTTGCATCACTTCTAATAAACACAGAACCATATTGACACCTGTAGAGTATCATGTCTAAAGATATTGGATTACGTGCTTGCAACTGTAAGATTGTCGAGGTAGGGAATTATTTGAGGCAGAATCTTTGCTTTTGTGTTGCTTTTGTGTTGCTTTTGTGTTTGCACAGCTCTGTAGCAGATGGACCTCCGGGTTTTCTTCACTTCTAAGGCTCTGCGCTGTCTCTTATTAATCCTTGAACGTTTGCTGAATACTAACAACAGAATATATTAGGAAGGCTACACAAGGACTATAAGTGTTTAAGACCATCAGAAATAATAAAGACTGGCTGTGCCACTCTTTTAAGCGAAGATTTCCAATTAAAAACTGCCAGATTCTTTTAGCAGGGGCAAAATAATGAGGTAGAACCACTGTCATCTTTGTTAGCATTTCTGGCCATTCCATTTGTCTATCTCAAGCATGCAATTGCATGACTTCAGCTGTGGTGACACAGTGGTTAGAATGCAGTACTGCACGCCACTTCTGCTGCCTGCTAGCTGCTTGCAGTTTGATTCTCAATGGCTCCAGGTTGACTCAGCCTTCCATCCTTCCGAGGTCGGTAAAATGAGGACCCAGATTGTTGGGGGCAATAGGCTGACTCTGTAAACCACTTAGAGAGGGCTGTAAAAGCATTGTGAAGGAGAATATAAGTCTAAGTGCTGTTGTTATTGCTATTCATCACAGAGATATGAAGTCAGAGTATCTTTTTTCAGTCAGGTGGTCTCCAAAACTCCAGTCCGGAAGAGTTAGGAAAATTGATTGGATGAGGAGAGTTGCAATTAAAATACCAGTCTGGAGAAGGTATGATATGGAGCAACACTAGGAGCACTAGGTATGGATCAATCCTTAGAGTATCCTGATCATTGATAGTTTTTAACTAAACCAAAAGGTCAGTTTCTCTGATCAGAATGTATGGATAGCTATCCAGAGTCCTGAAGAATTCCTTGCTTGTTTTCTGATTGATATTGAAACCACCCCTCCTTAATGTGATTCTCTCAAGAGATGTCGGGTTTCAACTCCTATTCAGCTCTGGTGGGAATTGAGACTGAAACACTTCTGATTTAAAATGAATTTCTTACTATGCTTGTGAAGATCAATACTGAATCAAGCATTACATATGAAATTTAGAAGAGAGGACCATAGCTCTCCTTGGAAGGTCATTTTGTAAGTTGTCTGGAGTTCAAAACTGATCTTTGAGCCATCTGCCTTTGGAAGCCTACAATTTCTAATATGTTCTTCTATGCTTCTTTCCCCTCATCCAGAAATACATCCAGCTGGTGTTACATGTATATTCTTCCTCCAAGTCTGGTGAAAAAGGCTTTTGGGGATGGTGTTTTCTTTTCTATTGTTTTGGGGCAGGCAGTGGTGAAATGGTGTGTCCTCTTGTACACTCACTACCTAATCATTTTTCTGTAGCAGAAACCCCAAGAGCCCTATAGTAGGGGAAGGATTAACGGTAATTTTAAGTTTTAAGATGCAACCCAATAATAACCCAAGATCTTTTATCATTGTTACTGCAGCAGATACTATCTTGGTTACCATTCTGGAAATGATTCTTCAGTCTTTCCAGAAGTCCCCCCCCCCCCATATCTTATCTGTTTTATTTATATAACATCCAATTTTAATCAAACAGTGTGTATTCTAGGTACAATCATGCTTAACTAATCATATTATGCATCTTTGTTGTTGTAATTCCTCATCATCATATTAATAATATAATAACATAATAATATAACATTAATATTTGACATCATCTTCTTTAACAACTATCCTCTTTACCATTTCCTCCAATTGCATCTCCTCCTTTCTAACTTCTATCATCTAACCATAGATAGAATATGTCCCATATCAAAAAGTATTCAGTTTCTTCTTTATCTTTAATAGCAGGTGTTAATCTATCCATTTCTGCGCAGTCTAATATTTTCTTAATCACATTCCCATCAGACGGGATCTCATCATCTTTCCATTGTTGCTTCTTGCCCTCCCTCCTTGCACCCCCACCTCCTGTGGCACCTGCTTTTCAGGACTAAATTGTAGAGAAATTCTTCCTCCTATTCCTTCTCTCTTTCCAGTCTAATTTCCTCTTATGAAAGCAGTTCTAATTTATTGCATGCTGTGCGTGCACCTGCAGGGCCCTGGAGAAGAGGGCAGGAGAAATAAGCTGGAACTGATGAAATACTTCATAGACTAGGTGAACTGAACTGCTTCCTGGAATTCTGGGAGAATAGCTATGGCTAAAGACAACCCCACGTTGAAGCATCATATTCCTATTCTCCTACTGCTGACATTGTGTAGTAACCAGAAAAGCAGTGCTTTTAGGTAAGTGGAATATTTTCATCCCTCAGATGCCCATGGAGGAAGCACTGCTTATATAAGAGTCTAACTTCATGGTAGAGCTTAGTTTTTGCTTAGCTGGTGTCTTCCAAATGTCTTCCTGTCACCTCAATCAGCAGATATTGGATGTTTCAGTCCAGCGTGCCTGGATAGCATTGGCTTGAAAAAGACTGGCATTGACCAAGGAGTCTACGTGCATACTTACACATGACTTGCATGGATAATAATGTAAGACAGCTTCTCCCAACCTTTTGGGCACCAGTTGTGGAGAGAGGTTTATCCACGGAGCAGAGGGGCCGTGATTTCATGTGCCACCTGTATCCTGCCACGGATGGGGCTTTGCTTGTTTGTGTGGCTCGGTTACTGGCATGCCGTGGACCAGGGTTGGGGATCCCTAATGTAGGAGATCAGCCTGTGCAGATATGGGCCAAAAAATCCAGTGAAAATGCTTTATTGGGCCTCAAAAAGTATTGGTATAGATTTTCCTGGCTTAACAGCCAGTAATTTGATTCTGTGTGTGTGTGTGTGTGTGTGTGTGTGTGTCCCCATGTCCTTTCTCATGAGCTTTGCATTTTATTTCATAAGGGCAGGAACATTTTTTCCTTACCCAGCTTTTATCTTGTTTTCTCGTAGTTGTGTCCATATATCTTTCCTTTGTCTCCTTCCATCTTCTTTCATCTCCTCAATTTAAGCAACAAGACCAAACCTGGGATTAAGGCGGCTGATTTGTGGCAACTGTTTCCAATCTCTTTTTGGCATCAGCATTAAGTCACACAAACTGTATATTGTTATTAACTCCACCTTTCAACTTTCTAGACTCAAAAGTGGCAGCCAACCAAGTGAAATTAGTTGGGTGGGAAGTCTCAGAAGATTCCACTGTAATGCAATTGTGGATTGATTCTGTGTTTCAGAAAGGCAGAGCAAGTGACAGCCTGGAGCCTTTACATGTCCTTCTTAACAATTATAGGCAGTTCTAACACATGCACCGGAGCACAGAACTCTGGGTCGCTTTGCACACTGCATATGTTCTTTTGTTCCATAGCCTAGCACAGTTTGTGCTAGCTTGATTAATATTAGTTTGTGCTGCTGCAATTCCATTTCTATGTTTTCATTGCCAGGAGCATGATTTCCTATACAGTTTTGTTCTTGAGTTCCATGTCCTCTTTCCTTTCTCATTAGTGTGGAAATTAAACTTATGGGAGAACTTTGTTAAAGTTTTGAGGATAATGCGTAGAAGCCAAAATACACACTCTTTCCCTTGCCGTAAGACTCAGGGATGTTTTTACAAGACAGTGGCAATTGTTGAAGTGTGGTGGCTCAGTAACTAAGACCCTGAGCTTGTTGATCAGGAAGGTCAGCAGTTCGGCGGTTCGAATCCCCAGTGCCACATAACGGCGTGAGCTCCCATTACTTGTCTCAGCTTCTGCTATCCTAGCAGTTCGAAAGCATGTAAAAATGCAAGTAGAAAAATAGGAACCACCTTTGGTGGGAAGGTAACATTGTTCCGTGCACCTTTGGAGTTTAGTCATGCCGGTCACATGACCACGGAGACGTCTTTGGACAGCGCTGACTCTTCAGTTTGAAACGGAGATGAGTGTCGCTCCCTAGAGTTAGGAATGACTAGCACATGTCTGAGGGAAGCCTTTACCTTACCTTACTGGATACACAGTTCCTCTAAATCTGCTTTATAACATCTCCTACCCTTACCAATAGGTTTTGTAACCTTGGAAGTTAAGCAAGTTAGGAATAACTTTATTAAATGACTACTGTTCTTGGTTGCTTTTGTGAACTGGTTTTTCTTTTGTCATTCCAGTGGTAGTAAATATGCATTACTTCCTTTCAGTTTATTGATCCTGTTTATTGTCAATACAGCAACAATAAACATATACAGCATAAAAAATATACAGTGAAGTGTCAAGATGCTGCATTCGGTCTTGGCTTCCTGACATACTGTATTTCTGCACATTTCCTTTCTGGGTACTTTTAAAGCCCTTTTGAACATGATTATTGAAAACCAAAAGCACAATTTCTTTTAGGGTTATGCATACTTTAAACATTATTGGAAGGAATAGCTTCAAAATCTAGATGAGGCATCCTATGTTCTCTTACAAATTAAAGCAACCTGTTTTTTTTTCTTTTTCAGGGTTTCACATAATTCTGAAAAATAGAAGTGGTTCAGTGATGGGATTCAATTTTTTTACTACTGGTTCTGTGGGCAGGGCTTGGTGGGCATGGGAGGGGAAGGATACTATAAAATCTCCATTCCCCCCTGATCAGCTGGGACTAGGGAGGCAAAGAATAGATGGGGGTGGGGCCAGCCAGAGGTGGCATTAACAGTTCTCTGAACTGCTCAAAATTTCCGCTACTGGTTCTCCAGAACTGGTCAGAATCTGCTGAATACCACCTATGAAGTGGTTGCTTCGAAAATGGCATCAAATTTAATCAGCCAATTTTTCAGCTGCTTTCTCTGATTCATTGTTTGTAGTTTCCTGTCATTTTGAGAAAAGACATGCATGAAGATTATGATGTACACTTTAAAATAAATAATAGTTTTCAAAAAGTAACCCCTTAAGTTCTCTTCCCAAGTCTAGCTCTCTCCAGAAATATTATAAGATCTTCACCTTCTCATTTTCGATAACTTTGATAATTATTATTATTCCAGTGTTCAAATGTTCCAGATGTTTGGGGTTTAATTCTAGTAGCAAGGCACTCAATCCAACATAATTGCAGGGTGTCTTGATCTATACCAAACTATTTCTCCATGCACACAATTTAGGGCACCTCAGGGAGGAGCCTGGGGGTGATGTGCTCAGAGATAGCGATCTGCTCAGTTTCACTTGACTATGGAAGCACCTCCCCCCAGACTACTTGCTGGATACTGCATCTCTATGACCATGTTGGCCTCAATTGCAAGAAAAACCATCAACCTAGTCTCCTCCCCTCCCTATTCTGGAATATCAAACTTCCTGAAGAGATTGAAAGGTCTATCAGCTGGGAAGCTTGTTCTTTGGTGTGATTATATGGATTGCTTGGTGATGCAGGGGTTAGAATGCAGTATTGCAAGCTAACTCTGCCCACTGCCATCAGATCGATCCTGACTGGCTCAAGGTTCACTCAGCCTTCCATCCTTCCGAGGTCAATAACATGAGGACCCAGATTGTTGGGAGGAATAGGCCGACTCTGTAAACCATTCAGAGAGGGCTGTAGAGCACTGTGAAGCGATATATAAGTGTAAGTGTTATTGCTATTATGTATATGGGTGAGTGTGCTGGGGGAGATTGCAAAGCAGGGGAAATGCATAAGACACTTATCTGGAAGGAGAGAAAGAGGAGAGAAAGAGAGAGGAAGAGAAGGAGGGTGGGAGAGAAAGAAGGTGGGCACAGAATGGTAGGTAGGAGAGGGAAGACGCTCCATTTAATCGAAAATGTTTCAGGGCAGATAGAATTGACTTCAACCAGGAGAAAGGAATGAAAAATCCAGAGACATAATAGCACCAAGAATTCTCTAGTTTTGACTTCCTGCTTTGTATTTCAAATCTTATCATTTGATTAAAAATGAGATGAAGAGGTTAGAGGAAAGTTTAAGAGGACAATTATTCTGTAAAAAGAAAGACAGAAGGCATAATTGTATGCCTTTTCTTTTGTGTGTGTGTGCGCGCGTGCGCATGCACGCACATGCGCATGTGTGGTTTCTTGTTTGTCTATTTCTTCTTTTCTCTCTTTGTTCTTGCTTGTCTTCTACATTTTATTTCATTGAACATTTCTATTTAAAAATACAGAAAGGCTTATTGTCTGAATTGGAATCTATCTCTGCTTGGCCAGTACACCAGGTGAAATCCTCCCTCCCTCCTTTCCTTCGTTCCTTCCTTCCTTCTCTGTAGATCCCTGCCTAAACGGTGGTGTTTTGCAGCCAAGTACCCCTGTGCTTGCTTGATTAACAGCCATTCCCAACTATCTGTCCCCTGAATTCACTAGCTCTTTGACTGATGCCCATCCTCAGAATATTGTTGTCAGGTATGGTGTGAGAGAGATGGAAGAGTTCTGCCAGATATATGAATTGCCAGGAACTATGCTAGGAGATCAGCATTATTGACTCAGCTAAAGCAATGCACTGCTTCTGCTAAAGTTCTAATTACAATGCAAGGGATTTTTTCCCCCAACATTGGCTAGAGTTTTGCACATTCAGACAACTTTTACATGGTGACCTTGGCTGAAGTGATGAAGAAAAACAATGGAAAGAGCTTTGAAACCCAAGCTTTGAAGAAATAGTTTTTGGGACTGGAACTTGACAGAGATCTGCAGAAGATCTCCATCGATCTGAGCAGGCAGCTTAAAAGATGCAGATGCCAAAATGGATTGAGCCCTGTGCCCAGAAAATGTTGAAATCATGGCTAATAATCTCGGTGTTATTTTTGTTTTCTGATACAAGCATATTGGTCTGGTCTGAATGCACCTGTTCCTTTGTTATTGAAGGAGAGTGAGGTGTGAAACAAGAGACAGCATGGAGCACAGCAGGAAATTCCAAGGTTTCACAAAGCTCAAACAAAAGCATGCTTGTTTTCTCTGTTAATTGGATCAGTTTCCCCGATGTCGTTCATACTATAAACCTATTAAGCCTGCAATCAGCTGTAAGCTTGGAGGAACGATGAGTACTGAATGCATAATTCAGGATGTATTCAGTTGGTCATAAAGGGAGCTGCAGAACAGTTTTCAGGAGTGTCGAAACTTTCTTGGAATAAACCAGAAGATTATTTGGACATTCACACTTTCTGAATCATGGTTTAGAAAGCTGGGAATGAGTGTTAATCCAGATGTTTCTTCTTCTTGCTCTTGCATACTGGCTTTGATGCTGCAATCATGGTCTGTGGGAGAACTGAAGCTTACTGGATTCAAATTTCATCAACCCTCACTAGCATGACCAAATTGGGGTGATAGGAGCTGTATTTCCAACAACATTTGAGTGAAGATTTCCCTAACTGTTTGTAGCTATTTAGGTTTCATTTAACTCCTCACATATCTCAGGACAAAAGGTGACCCAATGCCTGGTCTCCAAATTGGCTGGGTTCTACACTCATGCCATGCCATGCTGTTTAATCCCACTTTGCCAAATACAGATGGCTTCCCTCAGTACATGAAGTCACATATTTTGTTTGATAATCCAAACACTTTGTGTTAAGTTTATGGCTACCAGATCCATATTGCAAAACCCCCAATGACCAAGAGATGGCAGCAAAGTGGTAAGAGCTCCCTTATTGACTTTGCTAGTGTTTGACTATACTTTTTGCAGTTCAGTTCTGGGAGCCCTAGCTAAGCCAAACCAGATCACAAAATGACTTGGCATGTGAAGCCACTCCTTGTTTCTGTAACATGGAAACAGTATCTTTAGGCATCTATAGCTGTTTTTACAAGTGTGGATTTGTACGATATTTCTCTCTTACCTGTGCCTAGGAATCTGCGATCATTCTAATTTCTTGTTTCAATAATATACACCTCGCCGATGAGATTGCTCATTGCTGTAGTGGCCCGCAATTATATTTGAAATCACTAGTGACATAAAACCAATTAAACGAACAAGCCAACCATATTAGCAGCCTCGGTGAACATCCAGCAGCTGCAGTTCAATTGCCTAATGGAGAGCAAACAAGAAGCAGCATTTCTGACAAACAGTTTCCATTTCCCGCACAATGAAAGGCACGAGGAGTGGGCTGGAGTCCTGAACTGGATCTGCTTCCTGTTTGGGGGACACAGGGCATGTATGGAAGAAGGTAACCCTTTAGGAGCTATAAGTAGAGTTGGCTGGAATGTTTTGGGAGACTTTATACAAGGAGTTTGTTTAGTGCTGCTTTGATTTCTATTAATTTATGCATTCTACTTATAGCCTCTTAGGAGATCAGAATGGGACACTATAATACCCAGCTGGTCTTCCATCTTCTAAATGGGCTGCATTGGCAATCCCCAACCTTGGTAGAGCTGGACAAGCTAAGCAGGCTGTGGAAATCATCAAACACTTTCAGTTGCCAAGATAATGTCAGAAGTCATGAGGAGTTAACTCTAGCAAATTGGAGTGTAAACCTGGCTGCCTCTTAAGGAACGATGCATCATCTTAAGGCATTGTCTCTCCAGGCTTACCTCTCCTTCATCTGTTGTCTTGCTCATCTGTCCACTTAATTAATGCCCAGACCAACCTTAACTGATGCCAGCAATGGTCCACCATGGCTCATGTTTGTAATTTATATTAAATAATATCACTGCTATTGATTTTTAAACTCATCTCCTCCTTTTTTGCTGCCAGAGAAGATGCTGGCTGCTGAATGAGACTGATTAAGTGCTTCAGCCACTGGGACCCATCATTATTTATTTATTTTCTGGATGGCCAGCCTATATTAGGTTTCCCAACAGCAGTGCTCTCAGTAATTGCTCTCATTTATAGCTGTGGTCAAAAATCTCCCTCTGTGCCATTAACTGACCTCTCTGTTCTAAAGTCATGTGCCCTTTGCAGACACAGAATTCCATAGCTTGATTTTTTTTTGCAAGATGTTGAAGAATTATTATTATTATTATTATTATTATTATTATTATTATTATTATTATTATTATTATTATTATTATTATTATTATTATTATTATTATTATTATTATTAGGCAAGTCTGACCATAAGGGCTGGAGAGATTAGCCTCACTCTGGAATCGCAAAATCCGAATATGTAGCCAGAGACCTGGTTCACACATCATCCGGCTAAACCCTAATGGGATTTGCTTAACTTCAGGATAGCAGATTGTGTGAATCCAGCCAGTGGAGTTTATAAGCCATGGTTTGTGGCTTAGCATGTAGTGGGAAGCCAGGCATTTAGTCAACCATGATTAAGCCACCTGTGGTATAGACACCGGCAAGTACCATATTTTTGGAGTATAAGACGCACCGGAGTATAAGACACATCAAGATTTTGAAGAGGCAAATTTTTTAAAAAGGTTTTTTGCACTCTGGAGACCTCCCCCAAACATCCCATTTTTCACGAAAATTGCCCCATTTTTTGTCAAAAAAAGGGCATGCATAGCCTTTAGGAGGCTTGTAGGGTGCTCCTGGAGGCTGGCGGGGGCACAAATGAGCAAATAATAGTCTGTTCTTTGCTCATAAATGCCCTCCCCAGCTCCCAGGAGCATTCTGGAAGTCTCCTAGAGGCTATGCACAGCCATTTTTGCAAAAGGGTGCAGGGTTTCGGGAGGCTAAAAATGCTGCATTCAGTGTATCAGATGCACCCAGATTTTCACCCTCTTTTTTGAAGGAAAAAGGTGCATCTTATACTCCGAAAAATACGGTAGGTCAGAGCCAATAGGTCGGAAGGTAAGCATGTCACAAGAGACAAGATGAGAACCAAGGTTCCCCTCCACAAGTCTTCAAGAATATATGTATCTTTCCTCTGGCTCAGGTTATCTGAGGTAAATGTAGTTGATGTCCTTGTGATCCTGGATGGGAATGTCACCTGCATACCAATCTAAGCCTCTTCACCCTTCTGAGTCATCTCCCTGACATTTCCCCTGTATTGCTATGCACCCAAATGAAGAACAAATTGTAGGAAAGAGGGGCAGGTCCTGTTCTGTCTGTCTGTGTTTCTTGTCCCTCTCGTTGGGCCACAACATTAGCCACACAGCTACCAAAATCGGCAGGGCTGCTGTTCTGTGTCTTCATTCATAGGAAAGCATCTGTGTGCGTTCAAGAGTAACATTGCCCCAAGCCACCTCATTCAGGTTTGCATTTAACACTTCCCGTGCTTTTGTAAATATTACAGCCACCATTGTTGCTATGAAGTGTTTGTGGTGTGAAAAGAGATAAATCTCTCTGCCAGCTGGTCTAAAAGTTCTTCAAAATTGTTGCAGTTCTCACTATACAACCAGGTATATTTCTGGATAACAGAGTACTATTGACTGTGGCTATTCCTTGGAGGGCAGGTAGAGCTAATCCAGATTTTCTAGATTGGTGGAACTACAGTTCCCAGGATGCCTCACTGTAGAGCAGGGGTCCCCAACCTGTGGTCCGTGGCCCACTACTGGGCAGCGGGCTAATTGCCACTGGGCTACATGAGGGGCTGGCCTCTGCACATGCACACAGCCTCACTCACGTGAATGTCATCATGGCTGCTCACGGCCCCTCTCATGCAAGCCTCGTCACAGGTGCTTGGGGCCTCAGTCACCAAAGCATCGCAGGTGCTCCTGCACATGCATGGATGTGCACATATGTCAACTCCCCACGTTGTCATGGGAGACAGGAAGGGGACACACATTCCACGCATACCGTCTGCTGGAGTGGGATCTCAGATTACTGCAGCTGGCTTGGGAGGGGTGCATCTTACAGGGGAATGAGACCTATGACACGGACTGAGGGGAGGGAAGGAACAGGGGTAAAGTTCAGAAGAAAATGAAACAAAGCACAGGCTAAACTGTGAACAAATCTTGCCTAATGAAGCTCCTAATAAATCACTGGTTTTTGTATTAAACCCTTGGCTTGATAATTATGAATCAATTAGGGCATCTTTAGGAAATTTGACAGACAGTGCTTGCCCCTCCCACAATATCATCCCCTCTTCCCCCCCTCCCCCCCACTCCAGGATGCCAACCAGGAAAGGTTAGGGAACTTTGCCATAGAGCATGGTGGTGGGTGCTGCTGAGAAATTGCAAATCTGCATTTTCCTATCCTTCTTATGCTGTCATCTATGCAACCTTTACCCTTCAATCCTTGTTTAGCGACTACAGTTGGGATCAGCAACACGGCTGTTAAGTAAATCAATTACTAAGTGAAATTGCGACTCCCGTTACGATTTTCACAGATTCCAGCTTCATCTGCTTGCCCAGAAGGTCAAATGTTGCTACAAAATAGATTGCAATTATACAGAGGGTAATTTGGAGGGTATGTTGGAGGGCTACTTAAAATCTACCCAGTCTGGTCTGGTTCTTGCAAACTAGTGGTTTCATTTTGTTTTAATTTTTGTACTATTTTAAGTGGAGGAGGGCAGTGTTCTTGTGTTGTTATCATTTTTATTAAAACTTTAATAAGATTAAAAGTTAAAGAAGATTAAAATCTAGAACTAATAAAGTAAGGAAAAGAAAGCATGTAAAAAGAAAGGAAAAAGTACAAGGAAAAAAGTGAAAAAAAATAGAAGAAAAAGAAGGAAAAGTACTACAAAGGGGCTTTCAATATTCTTCACAGAAGTTATAGTACATCAGAGATCTGGTGGGGTTTTTTTATGACTGTGAATAGGAACTGGCTGTGTCAGTTCAGGTTTTCCCACAAGAACGGGCTTCCTCTTAGTTTGGCCTTTTATGAGGATGTGGTAATCAGCACGCATAGAAAGGCAAAGGGGCCATGCGCAGCCCCAGCGAAGGTATCTGATAAGATCACATCAGAAATGCTGGGGATTTTAAATTGGAGAGGTAGAAGAGGTTCAATGCTGCCTTTTGTAGCTCTTGTTTTGCCAGGAGTCAGTAATCACATCCGGTGGTGGGATTCAAATAATTTAACAACTGGTTCTCTGCCCTAATGACCAGCTGGGTAGGCGTGGCTCAGTGGTCATGTGACTGGGTGGGCATGACCAACTCGACGTCACTCATGTTGATGGGTGCTTTGCCTTAGCTGTTGCAATGTAGTAAGGGTTAACCGGAGAGGCCGTTTCTGTAATCAGGGCAATAAAGATTAGGCTAGAAGCAACACCAGAATGTTTCCTTCCTGCCCTTCCTTACAGGATTAGCCCCGTAAAGTGGGAAAAAAACAAAAGGAGATTTCTTCCAACAACCGGTTCTCCGAACTGCTTAGAAAGTTAACAACCGGTTCTCCCGAATAGGCGCAAACTGGCTAAATCCCACCACTGATCACATCCCTATTTGAGATGGGGCCAGGAATGGAGATCAGTACAGATGGTCCTTAACTAGCACTCCTTCAGTGACTCTTTGAACTTATGATGATGCTGAATGAGTGACACTTGCAACTAGTCCTTCTACTTACTTACTTATTTATCTTGCATATTTCTAAACTGCTCATCTCCCCCAAAGAGCAGTGGTGGTGTACAGCGCAATATAACCAATGAATAAAACATAGTACTGGAGATGAAGATAGGACAGACTCATCCCCAACAGCCTGCACCTGTGTTTAATAGTGAAGGAACACTGGGCAGAGAAAAACATCCTGCAGAAAGCACAGGCTGCAGTTCCACAGTCCTTTCAGCAGTCCTATTTGCATTACTTAGGGGCCCTGAGGACACAGATGTCCAAGTGGACTCAACGACTCTCTAAAAACAATGCAAATGACCAGCTGTCTGCAAGAAATATAAATGTTTCCATTCCCTACTATCTAGTCAGAGCTGAAGAAGCTTCTTGGATGGGAAGCTAAAGTTCTTCAAAGAAAGAACAAGAAAGTCCAGTTGCCTTTTGAAAAAGCACCTTTGGGACAACCACGACCTGGATCACTGATAATCTCCCATAGACATAGTACTATATGTCCTTCACAGTATCTTGTGGTCATGTGATTGCCATTTGCAACTGTCTTCAACAGCATCCTAGTTAATGGGGAAACTGGCAGGAGGCTGCAAACAGTAGCTACATAACATCTTGGTTTAAAGACCTGTGATGACGTTGTCGTTTAATAGCCTGCAGTAATTCACTTAATGACAGCAAACGGTAGTGCTGGAATTTTCATTGCTAACATGGTCACGTGACACCACATTTTATGACCGTGTCAGCTAATGATGGAAATTTGGGTTCCAATTGCCATTGTTAAGTGAGGACTATCTGTAAAGAAGTTAGTGTTGGGGTGAAAGAGAGCTGCTTTGAAAGGAGACTTTTTTTCTATTCCTCTAAAGTACAGATCCTGAATACAAGCTCAAAATGTTTGCTCAGGGGCTCTTTGGAAACTCTTGCTTGGATCCCACTACCTTTTAAAGCTGGGCTCCACAGATTTCTGTGCAGATGGAATCGTGTGCCGATACTTCTCTTTGGTGCATCTTCGTTTTATCACTGGATAAAACTCTGCCTGGCTAAGAACAAGCCATTTTAAAATGGATCCAGGAAGCCCTGCTCAGCATCCTCCTCAAATCATTTTGAGACAGAAGCTCCAATGGCCCAGTGTTGTCTCTTGGGAAGCCCGCCCACAAAAGATTGATTGACATGGCGCAGCTGTGCCAGCACTACTGTGCTATTACAAATTCCCACTTGGCTGAACAGGAGAATGGCTCCTAGCATTTGCCTGTTATCTGTCTCCAGCAGACCCAGGCAGCCAATCCACTTGGCCTTTTCAGTCAAAATCTGCACTTGACTACAATATCAATGCTAAAAGTTCTTTTCAGAGACTTCTTTTTCTGGAACTTCAAAGCTAAAGCTGCTTGTTTCTTGGGCAGTTAAGAGCCATTGGGGTGCTTCTCCTAAACAGGGTAGCCAGCCTACATAACACATGTACCCCATTCCTTTTTTTTTTGCACTGAGGTACTCTCCAAATTGCATCATTGAAATGTGTCAACAAAACACTGAACATTAAGTGGCACAATTTGTTCTACTGAGAGAGGATTCCAAAACTACAATGAAAACCACAGCAGATCTGGTAATGTTAGAGTTGTTCATTTTCTTTCAACTATGGATGTCAATTACCATCTACCTGTCTAGGCCTTGGAGCAGCTTTAACAGCAAAGGGAAAGAGATGACTTGAGTTTTGCCATTGGTTAACAAAGAGGTACTTGTTGCCTTGAGTATGGCCTAATATCAGTATCGTTAGGATGGGTCACGGTATTGCTCCTTAGACCATTAACTTTTTATATAAAATGAATCCTTTTGCATTCTATTTGGAGATCACCCCTCCTCCCATTTTTTCTCTTGTTCTCAGTTAGATTTGGATTGGCAGTAATGGGAGTGGAACTCTAGAAAACAGATCTTATACCTTAATTATAGGGAAGTCATTCTATTCTGCTGGTTCTGAACTGAGCTGGTTGCTAAATGTATCCTCAGCTCCTATGTACACTTGATTTGTAGGACTGCCTCTGAGAATCATTGGAGGTTTTAGGAGTGACTATTGAAGGTGCACCCAAAGGTACTTTTCGAAAGGTAACTGGACTTTCTATGTTTTTTCCTTGAAGACATCTCACTTCTCATCCAAGAAGCATCTTTGGTTCTGATTTAATGGTGGGGAGTAGAAGGATTCATATTATTTGCAGTCATCCGGTTCTCGACACTTTTCAAGGGAAAAAAACCCCAAGCCAATTACTAGATGACTGCAAAGAACATAAAACCTTTTATTTCCCATCATTAAGTAAGAACTGAAGAAGTCTCTTGGATGAGAAGAAAAATGTTTTCAAAGAAAAAAACCCATGAATCTTTTGAAAAGCACTTTTGGGACAACCGTGACCTGGATGATTGAGAATCTCCGTAGACATTCCAGGTGCAATAAGAGATTTTCTTGTTCTTGTTCTAGAACTTTCAAAGATGAATGTGAAATGTCAGCCTCCCTCTTGTTAAAATGCTGGATGGATTCTATGATGGAGCCTGGGTATAGGAATGTTACTTTCAGGGGTGGGCTTCAAAAATTTTAGCCACTGGTTCTCTGCCTGATTGCTGGGTGGGCGTAACCATGGTGGGGGTGGCCTAGTTGGCCTCCTGCACCATGGCCTGTTTTTCACCCTCCTGGGCTCCGCAGGCTTTCCTCGAGCATCTGGGAGGGTGAAAATGGCCTCGCCTGGGCTCTGGAGGCCCTCCAGAAGCAGGAAATGGGCCCATTTCTGGCCTTCTGGAGCTTCCCGGAGGCCCATTTTTCACCTCCCCAGGCTCTGGAGGCTCCCTTAAGGCTGAAAACGGGCCCATTTCTGGCCTTCCGTAGCCTCAGGGAGGCCCATTTTTCACCCTCCTGAGCCTCCGCATGGGCCCTGCACTTCCCTGGCATCCAAAACAGGCTGTGGGGAGACTCCAGGGAGGGGACGGGTGTGGTGGGCAGGACCAGACAGGAGTGGGATGTGGGGGTATGCGGAACCACGCAGAATCTTCGCTAGTGGATTACCCGTACCCAAGCGAACCCGGATCTGCCCATCCCTGGTTACTTTTAAAGAGCAATTTAACTCCTAGAATATATAGCTAGTGCTGGGGATTTTCTGGAATGGCAGGAGGATAACCACTGTTTTTGACAATACAGGGTTAAAATTAGCGTTCTGGGATTTTTAGCTTTAATTTTTGTAGGTTTCCACATTAGCATGAGTGGGAAGTGCTTTGCGAAAACTCACAAAGAGGGTGGGTGAAGTTGAACAAGATTTCCAGTGGCTTGATTTGTGGTCCTTTTCTCCAGTTCCGGGAGAAGCCGGGTGAATTATGCAAAATCATCAGTCACATACAAACCATCGGATTTATACTGAGTTGTTGTGCAATTAGAGCTCTTGGCATTCTAAAAAATTACACCCACAGAAAGCAAATGTACCCAATTGAATTTCACATCTGGTTCTGGCACTGCCCTTGATTTTGGCTGCGTGATGCCGTTAGCTCTCAATTGAGCTCGAAATGCCGTTAACTAAATAGCATTGCACGTTTATTGCATGCGAGTGACAATTCTGATTAGTGCTAATAAGGGGGAGGGGTGCCAGGGAGCAGTAGACTGGAGGAGCTAGCAGGAAATCGCCTGTGGGGAGTGGAATAAAAAACCCCTTTATTTTCTAATAATCTTTTCATTAGGTTTGAAGCCTTCCTCTGAAATAGCACATTTGATGAGCCACAAGCTATGCCAACCAAAGGGCTCAATCTAAATAAATTAATTAAAAAAACCATTTGATTGATTTCAGTTGAGACAGGGACATAGAAGCTTTAAAAGTAAAAATGTTTTTGGTATGATGAGCCATGGTGGCACAGTGGTTAGAATGCAGTACTGCAGCCTACTTCTGCTGACTGCTGGTTGCAGCTCAGCAGTTCAATTCTCACTGGCTCAAGGTTGACTTAGCCTTCCATCCTTCTCAGGTGGGTAAAATGAGGAGCCAAAATTGGGGGCAACATGCTGACTCTGTAAACCGCTTAGAGAGGGCTGTAGAAGCACTATGAAGCGGTATATAAGTCTTAAGTGCTGTTGCTATTGCTATTATTTATCTCTCATCAGCTCCACTCATGGGGGCATGGTCAAGAAAAATGGGAATGCTAATCCAATGATAACTGGAAGTTTGTGGCTTCTCCCCTCCGATTCTAGAGACTCTTGATTTGATCCCCTTGTAATCTGTCTTCAATCACCAGAAAAATGGAAGAGATCTCTGTCAATTTCCTTTTTATCCCTTAAAAGAAAACCCTTACAATGACATCTTAGACTTAAGGCACCATTATGAGCTTCACTGTACCTCTATAATCTTATATAGCGGAACCGAGGGCCTGATCCCTTGCTCCTTTCTTTGCTTATAAATGGAATGGAAAAGTTTCATTTGAAAATTTCGGTGGAGTGTTGAGAAGCTGATAGTGCTATAAAATCCACTCTTCCTGCCTTGATTCCCTGTTCCTTTGTGGTTTAAGGCAGTTTCCCCCTCCCCCCTTGAGCTGACTGACTTTGGAAATATGAGATGAATAATTCCATACAGTGAAGGATTGAAAATCTTGGCTTAAAAATCATTTTTATCTTGGTTTATGATTCAAGGCAATCACCCACTTCTGCTGGTAATGGGTGATCACTCTACAGGGCACATGGGCTCTTGCTTCAGCCCCTGTGCAAGGCCCGTTGGGTAATGGGAGGTTCTAGATTCAGCCGGAGGTTCTCGGTTCAGCCAGAGGTTCTCGGTTCAGCCCGCAAAGCACTCATTCTGCCAGACGGAAGGAGCACGAGGGGAGAAGAGGGGTGTGTATGTAAGAGTCACGTTCAGAAGTTCAGAAAGTGTCCTGTAAACAAACAGCTCATTTGGGGAACTGACACCTTATTCCCTTCACAATTCTTGGGAAACAAAGTGTAACTTTCAGGGCTGGGATGGTGATATGATGCCGTGACAGAGGAAACCCACCGCATTTCCTGTTCCATATCCCAGCAGCTCAGCTGGGACTCTGAGGTCAGTTTGGTTCATGAGAACTCCCTAGGCAGCCTGGATGGAAATGACCGCCCAGGCTTTTACAGCAGACAGCTGTTAAGATGTTTGGGGGGATGGCATTCGATAGTTGAAAGCTGTTTGGGGGGAAGGCAGAGCTGGGCAGCCTAAATCGCTAAAAGGCAACCCAGACTTCATATTGGAAATAGTAGTGCCTTCTTCTCCCCCTCCCCGCCCCACACAAAGGAAATAAAAAGAAAGTGCTGTCAACTTGCCCATTTGCAAGCATATCTCGGGAAAGCTGTTTGCCCAGTTCTGCGCTCGTCAATCTCACACTTTTCAAAGAGACTGGAGCTGATGGAACTTTGATGTGACGGAGATCACTCAGCTCTTGATTGAGGGCAGCCCCAATGGAGACTGGGGGAAGGGTTCTAGGTTTTGCAAGGTTTAGCTGGAGAGAGTTTGATCCTGTGCACTTGAGGAAGTGGGCAAGGCTTTTGCAGCTGTTGGCTGAGTTAGTTCTATGCCCCTCTTGGTTGGTTAAGGTCACCCAGGAGGAGATTCATGATTGGATCAGGGTGATGGTTAATAGTTTTCTTGAGGGAGGTTGATTCTGTCAGCTCTCAGGAGGCGGTGGTATGCTCTCTCCTCAAGGGGCCTTTGCTGGACCCAACTAGTCTGGAGAGCTTTCGTCCAGGCTCCAAAATCCTTTTTGGGGGGTGGTTGTGGAGAAGGTGCAGAGAATCTTGGATGAAGTGGATTATCTAGACTAGTTTCAGTCAGGATTCAGGCCAGGTTATGGGTCTGAGATGGCATTGATTGTGCTCTTAAATGATCTCTGGTGAGAGTGGCATGGGGGCATCCTGTGCTTTTCTTGACCTCTTATCTATAACAATAGTGTTATTCGGTGATCATACATATTCATGTTATTTAATACTTTGTTTTTATGAGGTACACTAACCCAGAGTCACTTATTGAGATGGATGACTATAGAAATCAATCAGTGGTAGGATTCAATTTTTTTTATTACCGGATCTGTGGCTGTGGCATGGTGGCCGTGGCATGGTGGCCGTGGCAGGGTAAGGATACTGTAAAATGTCCATTTCCTCCTGATCAGCTGGGACTCGGGAGGCAGAGAATAGATGAGGGCAGAGCCAGTCAGAGGTGGTATTTACCGGTTCTCCCAAATACTCAAAATTTCCACTACCAGTTCTCCAGAACTAGTCAGAACCTGCTGAATACCACCTCTGAAATCAATCAATCAAACAAAAATAGATTTATCATTTCAAACCAAGAGAAATCATACCTTTATATATATATATACACACACACACTGTGCCTATTTGTGTTCTTTATAACAAAGACATGTTGTACTTTAATTAGCAATATCTCATTTTCTTTCTTTCTTTTTTGAAATAAGACAGACAGAAAGGCTGTCAGATTAGGATTTATATCAAGGCAAAGGAAGGGAATTGAAATAGTTCATCAGAATTAGCACTTGGTCAGTGACTGCATGAGTCCACAGATTGACAGATTGGTGACTCACTTCCACTTTTTTGAGCTAGTGCCTTTCTGTGTATCTGTTGGTGCAAAATGTCCCCTTGTACATAACATCACTATTTTTTTAATACTCTACTTCTGGCGGCGGCTGGAAACTAACAGCTATGCAAGAGCTGTTTTGGGGAGGGTTGTGCTTGCCTTCCTAACATGAAGAAAAGATGGGGAGAATGGAGAAGTAGTTCCAGCAAGCGGGAACAGAGGTTGAATCCTATTGGTCGAAGGGTCTGACAGCTCCCTATAAAAGGGCTGCTGTCAGACTCAAACTTCGCTGGATTGTTCTCACTTGTGGCATTTAATAAAGAGCTGCTGTTACCATTAGCCTGTGTGTGCCTATCCATTACCCGATCTAACACTGGCAACGAAGGTGGGATTGGAAGGCAAGTAGGCAAACCAAAAAGAGTGTAGCAATCTAGCAAACATCCAGCCTGCAGCTCAGCGCGGCTTTTGAGCAGCCATTTTTGAATGGCAAACTCAAAATGCCCTCAGAACACAAAATGGCCATGCATGCCCCACCAACTCTGTATGACCCAGTCACCGAGCACTGGGACTCCTATATGCTATGGTTTGACTGCTTCCTCGAGGCCAACAACCTCATGGGCCTTTCTGAAGGCTGCAAGAAGAACATGTTCCTTGGTTACTGTGGACAGGAAGTGCTCGAAACTGCCAAAGACCTGTCAGAACCAACGCCACTACAATCGATCACTTGGTCCGTGCTCCAGCAGACGCTGAGGACCCACTATGCTCCCAAGCCATCTAAGCATGTTCGCCAGCCGCAGCGTACTGCGAGTTCCGAGGCCTAGACGAACTCATTCTTGACTGCATAATTTACGGTGCATGGGACATCAATTTACAGAGGAGGTTACTTGCCAAGTCTAACCTCACTCTACCAATTGCCTTGGACGAGGCCAGGGTGTCAGAATCGGCCGTCAAGTCACTGCAAGGCTGCAGAGGCTGAGAGCTCTGAAGGCGAAGAAGATGACAGCTGCTGCATGCGAGTAGCCGCGCCAAGCCGGCACGTAAATTCAAATGATTCCCGCCTTGCACTAGCTGCAGAGGAGACCATGCCCAATTGGCTTGCCATTTCCACGATGCTACCTGCCAGCCCTGTGAATGAAAGGGGCATATCGCCAAGGTATGCAGAAACAAGCACCCCGCAACAACCTGGAAGCCCAGAAGCCGACCTAACTGCCAGCAGAGTCCCAACCAAGGAACATGGCAGCTGCCTTCACTGCGCTCAAAGGGGAACACCAGAGTCACCTACCACACCTCAATCGGTCAAGTCCACACAAGGTGGCCCAAAAAGCTGAAGGTCACAGTCCTCATTGAGGGCTCTCCATGCGAGATGGAGATCAACACGGGGTCATCACTGACCATCATGCCATGGTCTACGCTCAAGCGGGCTATCCCTAGCCTGAAGAAGCAGCATCTACGCACCCCTGACATCCGCCTCTGCGATTACCAGGAGAACCGAGTCCCCATTGTGGGCCAGGGTACCTTCTGGGTGCAATTCAAGAAATACAGTGGCCAACTCCCAATGACGGTGGTCAGCAGCGACCTGCAGAGCCTCCTGGGGCTTGACTGTTTCAAAGCCCTGGGCCTAGAAGTGACCGGTATCAACGCCTTGAAAGACGAAAGCACTGAAGCGATTTTTAAGGAGTTCAAGGATGTCTTCAGCACCGGTCTGGGTAAGTATGTGGGGACTCCAATCTCCTTTAATTTGGACCCCGACATAGCCCCCATAAGACTAAAGCCCAGGAGAGTATCTTTTGCTCTCCGCCCCAAAATAGATCTGGAAATTGACAAGCTTGTAGGCCAGGGAATCCTAGAGCCGGTTGATCACGCACGCTGGGAGACCCCTATAGTGACACCTGTCAAATCTGACAGGTGTGTCACATCTGCGCAGACTACAAATGCACAATCAATAAAGCATTACAACAAAGCACTTACCCTGTACCAATTGTACAGCGCCTATTACATTCATTAGGCTCCGGCAAAGTATTCGCTAAATTGGACATGGTGCAGGCATACCAACAGTTTCCTCTAGATGGCGCTACGGCAGAGGCCCAAACCATTGTGATGCACAATGGTGCATTCAAATGTCACCACCTGCAATTTGGTGTTAGTATCGCCCCTGGACTGTTCCAAAGCATCATGGAATGGCTTTTGCAGGGGATTCCAGGAGTCGTTCCCTATTTTGATGACATCTTAGTATCGGCTGCAAGTGAGGCGCAATTATTCAAATGTGTACGAACTGTTTTGGCTAGAATTAGAGATAAAGGCCTCCATCTCAAGAAAGAAAAATGACAAATTAATGTGCCAAGGGTTGAATTCTTAGGGTATCTAATCGATGGCTCTGGGATTCTCTCGACCTCGAAAAAATTAATGCTATCCAGGACGTCCCTACACCTTGCAATCAAACCGAGCTACAGACATTCCTTGGGCTCCTTAATTTCTACAGTGTCTTTCTTAAACAGAAAGCCACCATTGCTGAGCCCTTACACTGTCTCCTGGCTAAGAACACAAAGTGGTCCTGGGGCAGAGCCGAAGCCACTGCATTTGCCGCCGTAAAAAGACTTCTCTTGGCAGACACGTTCCTGGTACAGTACAGCCAGACCCTGCCACTGGTTTTGACCTGCAATGCTTCACCATTCAGCATTGGAGCCATCCTTAGCCACCGCATGCCCAATGGAACCGAGGCTCCAATAGCCTTTTACTCTAGGACCTTGTCTGCTGCCGAGCGGAACTACAGCCAGCTGGACTGTGAGGCTTTGGCTGCAGTGGCCGGAGTAAAAAGGTTCCATGAGTACCTATACGGCCGTGATTTCAAACTCATTACAGAATACAAACCGCTATTGGGCTTACTGGCTGGGGACCATCCTACCCTTGTGTCATTATCACCGTGGATGACCATACGGACCATCTTCTTTGCTGCCTACTCCTACCGTCTCATCCACTGACCAGGCTCCACTTTGGGCATGCCGATGCCTTGAGCCGCTGCCAGAACTTCTTGCTGACCCTATCCCTGAGATGCCAGTCCTTCTCATTGACTGCCTAGAGACTGGTCCTGTCTCATCCAGTGACCTTGCCCGTCACTCTGCAAAAAACTCCACCATCAAACAACTGGGTGTGGAGGGGGTGGCCGAAAGGGCCTGTTGGGTCTGAATTCAAAATGTACCATTGTAAATGTGACGAGTTATCCGTTGTAAATGGCTGTTTGCTGTGGGGGGACCAGGTCGTTGTTCCACCAAAACTGTGCATTGCAGAATTAGAGGCTTTACACGTAAAACATCCTGCAATTGTCAGGATGAAGTCTTTGGCTAGGAGTTATGTGTGGTGGCCTAACATGGACAGGAAGATCGAAGAATGGGTGGCTACCTGCACACTGTGCCAGGAGTCCAGACCAGCTCCCCCAGAGGCACCCGCTAAGGAGTGGGAGTGACTTCAAGCACCGTGGTCTAGGGTGCACATTGATTTTGCTGGCCCAGTTCATGGCCAGACATTCCTCGTAGTTGTGGACGCCTACTCAAAATGGCTAGAGGTAGTCCTAATGACCTCCACTACAGCAGAAGCAGTCATCAAGGTACTACAGAGACTTTTCTCCACGCACGGCCTGCCCAAAGTCTTGGTCTCTGACAACGGGCCCCAATTCACAGTGGTGCAATTTGTGACTTTCCTAGCAGCTCAGGGAATCAGACATGCCCTGGTCATGCCATTCCATCCGGCCTCCAATGGTCAGGTGGAGAGAATGGTGAGATCTGCAAAAGAGGCCCTCTCTAAGCTGGGCCCGGGAGATTGGCAAACATGGGTTGACCATTATCTGCTAATCCAACATATCACATCCAGTGCCACTACAGGGAGAAGCCCCTCCGAGCTTCTCATGGGTCGCCGGCTAAGGTCCCACTTAGATCGGCTACACCCAAACTATTCTGCCGCATCGCCCCCTGACTCCTCAAGCAAAATTCGGAATTTTAATGTAGGGGATTCAGTTTATGCCCACAACTACACCGGGGGAACTCTGTGGATTCTTGCCACAGTGATAGGCATCACCGGGCCTCACTCTTATCTCGTAGAGCTTGAGGACGGTTGGAATTGGAGAAGGCACATTGACCAACTCCATGGCCGCCTCTCCAACTCCACTCTTAGTAAACCAGTGGTAACTCCTGCACAAGTTAGCCAAAGTCCTACCCAAAGGGAGCAATACGCCACTCCTTCCACAGGCAGCTCAAGCCCGAGGGTACCGGGGAACTTATCTGGTTGTGTTGCAGGCCCGCAGCGAGCTCCAAGTGAACCGGCTCTAGAAGCTCCAGCCGTGGCCTGTGAAAGTTTCCAGGAGCTTCCACCAAGCAGAGCTGCGGAGCAAACAGGTCCATCCGACCTGTCCAAAGAACACCCTCCGACTGAACTCTGCAGGTCAGGCAGAGGTACTCAAAAGCCCGCCTACCTGTGTGACTACGTGACCAGTAGGATTGTTCCTTCTAAGAGGGGAGGGGTGTTACATACTAGCTTCAACTATAGTGGTTTCCTCCAAGGTCCTCTGTTCTGGTGGTCACAGAGGTTTAATCTCATTGGTCGAAGGGTCTGACAGCTCCCTATAAAAGGGCTGCTGTCAGACTCAACCTTCGCTGGATTGTTCTCACTTGCTGCATTTAATAAAGAGCTGTTGTTACCGTTAGCCTGTGTGTGCCTATCCATTACCCGATCTAACACATTCATTTGTCTTGGAGGTGGATATAATTTTATCAAGGAGTACTAAAAGAAGTAAGATACATCGTCCTCAAGCACATTTTACAGGAGAAGAGGGAAACATAAAAATGCTTGGATCAAATGCAGTAAAAGGTATTTCCAAAGAATCCTTAACTGCGCTTAAAAAAACCTTCCCATTTCTCTTTATTCTCAGAGATCCCTAATCCTTTTTCGCAGAAACACAGTTCCCAGGGTCCCCTGGGAGATGCTATTTATTCATTTATTTCTGGGTTTTAAAAAATACACAAATAAATGATTGCTGTAAACTAGCTTTGGTTAATGGGGAAGTTTCTCATAATTTCCATGGTGAAATCTATTTTTCCTCCTTTGTGTGCGATTCCAGAAATACTTGCACATGTTTATAACTACGGCTGAAAAACTATCTCACAAAGACATAATCTGAAGCATTCTGTACCAAAGAAGGGACAACTAGAAGTTGATTTTGTCTTCTAAATGTTCTTTGGGAGCTGGGCTCTAAAGCTTGGCTTGATTCAGAAATCTTGTAAGGATCTTAGTAGTTGTGGGGAACACACTCTGTGCTACACTGAGAAATGTGGGATTGTCACACTCCAGTTAAGTGGGCCTCTGGTGTGTCATTGCCTTCTCCACTGAAGAGATATTAGGTAGCTGTCTACACATGAGCATTGCAGTTAATGCAGTAACTGGTTTTGAAGCTTTCTTTGCTTGGTAATGGTTATAAAATTCTTCGCGAATACTAATTTGGAAGAGCCACACTTGCTGCATTCTCATGCCAGAAGAGAGGAATGAAATATCTAAGATATAATGTAGATGGCTGTGGTCTTTATCCTCTGTAGGCCTTTTTCACTCAACTAGAAATCTCTATGAACTGGTCCCAAAGGTGTTTTTTCAGAACTGAAGAAGTTTTTTGGATGAGAAGTGAAACATCTTCAAAGAAAACCTAAAAAGTCCAGTTGCCTCTGGAAAAAGCACCTTTGGGACAACCATGACTTGGATGACTGAGAATCTCCATAGACTTCTATGAAGTGGGGTAGTTTATAAAGGCTTTTTGCTGGCATGGAAATAACAAGTTAGACTGGGGATATTGTACCACCCGTCTTTGCTGCCCAATTACTTCTCTGACCAAGTTGGTTGTCAAAAGTGGTATTGGAGAACCTTAAGACTTGGGGGTGACTAGAGATCTAGACATTAACTAGATGAATCTAAGAGCAGTGTATGTGTTTGTACATGATGGAATAGACCAGGGGTGTCAAACTCCATTTCACTGAGGGCTGCATCAGGGCTGTGGTTGACCTCTGGGGGCTGGATGGGTGTGGCCAACTGGGTGGGTGTGGTCATCTTGATGCCACTCACTGGGTGTGGCCAACAGGGTGGGCATGGCCAGCTTGACCTCACTCCCCAAACTGCTGGCATGTTTCCTCTTCGCACTGGGTAGACCGGACCAAAGCAATGCTGGCCTGCTGTTTCCTCTTCACATTGGGGAGGCCAAGTCAAAGCAATGCAGACCGGCCCCTTACATTTTCCAGGATGGCCCTGTGGGTCAGATCCGACCACATTGCAGGCCAGATCTGGCCCACAGGGCCATGTGTTTGACACTCCTGGAGTAGACCCACTGGCAGTAAAGGAGATAATTGACCTGAAATTATCCTATGCCAACTTGAGTTGAATCATACATGCCTATTTTTAAAGTGAAGTGTTGGAGATAATTTTTTTATTTTTTATTTATTTTTAATTTTAATTTATTTATTAAAATTTTATTCTGCTCATCTCCTCTCTAAGGTGACTCTGGGCAGATAGCACCTGCAAATGTTATTGGAGGAGAAAGATCTCAACCTTTTTCAGTCTCATTCACATGGAATTGCGGGGGACAAAATTAATTATGGTTATCCCCATAGCTGGTCACCTAGGGGAAGAGTTCACTTTTTCAGTCTCTTAGCTGTTTTTGACTCCATGTTTTCTTGGCTTGTCTTTAGAGCTGGGGTTGGGGGGGGGGGCATGTTGCACCATGATGCATCTGATTGCCTGTAATAACATTGGGGTTCTCAAGTTCTCTCTTTGAGGCCACCTCAAAGCCATTGAGGTGGCTATCAGGAGTTTTGGAGCTGGGTGTAATATAAATATAATAAATAAATACTTTTTAAAAAAACCAAATGCTATTTTTTCATAGCATCTGGGCATGGTGATAAGGTGCATCAATGCCAGTAAACACTAAATTCATGAAATCATATACTATAATATATTTAGGGATATCTTTATCTAGGAGATCTTCATCTCTGTATAAATGGTGCTTGGTAATTGTTATCCTTTCCCCCTATCTTTCCGTATTTTGTTGTTTCTGTTAATTTTACGGTAAAGCCACTTGAGATGTGGAAAACATTTTGATGGGATCAAGGATCACAGGGGTGAGGCTTTGATTGCAAATAAGAGGAGTTGTGCCGCTTAAGTTAAGGATTTTCTACTTTTTCAAGATTTTGCAGGGGGTGGTTGCTTTTTATTAGAGTAAGCCCACTTTGCAGCATACTGTAATTTTCAGGTCTTTCTTTCAAAATAGCAGGGAACCGCACTCAGATTTTTATTTTTTTTATTTTTTTTTACAAATCAGTTGAATTGTTTGAAATGGCCCCAAGGAAGTACAAAAGATCATATTGGGAACTGCGGGTGGTCTATCTGTAATTCAGCTAAAGTTCCAGTGTGGTGAATGCTCAGTACTTATTTATTCACCAGCAAGTATCTTTGAGAAATGCATTTCCTTTTGTTTAATTAATTACAGGAGAGAGTTCGTAAATGGAAGGAATTCACTGTTTTCCTATTCACTATTCCATGGAACTTGCAGGGATCTTCTCCATTATCTAACCAGGAGTTATGATAAACAGGCAAATGTTTCTCAGGGTGATGAGAAATCCATTGAGAAAATACAAGGGCTGCTCAGTAAATAACATCCTTCTGGGGCATTAGGATATGCCAGATATTATTCACTCTAGTTCACGAGAAGCAGCAAAGAAAAATAAGGCAGCAATAAAAATAGAGCAACAAAGAATGTGAGCTTGCGGAGAACCACTTTTCCTGATATCAACATTCCTCATTTGGACCTCTAGCATGATTAGAAATTCTGGAAATTTTGATCCAGGTCATCTGGAGGGCACCAGGTTGGGGAATGTTGCTGAAAACCACCAAAGATCACATCAAATCTGATATTGTCTGAGCATATTGGAAGCTTAGCATAGTTTTAGAAATGAAGATGGAGTTATAGCCAGAGATATTTGGATTCTGTATGATGTTGTTGTTAGTTGCGAAGTTGTGTCTGACCCATCGCAACCCCATGGACAACGTTCCTCCAGGCCTTCCTGTCCTCTACCATCCTCTGGAGTCCATTTAAGCTCATGCCTACAGCTTCAGTGACTCCATCCAACCACCTCATTCTCTGTTGTCCCCTTCTTCTTTTACCCTCAATCTTTCCCAGCATTAGGCTCTTCTCCAGTGAGTCCTTCCTTCTCATTAGGTGGTCAAAGTATTTGAGTTTCATCTTCAGGACCTGGCCTTCTAGAGAGCAGTCAGGGTTGATCTCCTCTAGGACTGACCAGATTCTGTATAGCTTATTGTATCTCAGGAACACGAGGGTTGGCATGATGTAGTGGTGGGGGATTGGGACTTGGGGAGACACAGATACACGTCTCTATAAGATCAGCAGGACCCAGTCATTCTCTCTGATAATGTGATCTATCTTACAGGGTAATTGAGACAAAAATTAACAAAATTAGATGGTAGAAAATAACACAGACTGCCTTGAACTCAGAGAGGGAAGGAGATAAAGAAGGAAAGATCAAACTACATGATAATACAAGTAGAATAGTAGATCAATTTCTTATTAAATAACATGTCTTTAAATAAGTACACATTATTTTCTCTGTGCTCATCTAATTCAGGGATGGTCAGAATTTCAGTTGACATGACTTGAAATGCAGTGATCTTAACTCAATCTATAGGATTGATTTCAAAGGAAGATAATATACATATAATTTGCCTTTAAAATGAAAAGTCATATTAAAGTAATGTCAACTAATATCCCCCCCCCCCGCCGCCGGTCTGATCTTCCTTTTGATGGATGAGAAGGAGGAGATCATTTTAATTTAGAGTCATTCTCCTTTTGGCTATATATATTCATTAATATGCAGAACTCAAAAGCACGTAACATGACCCTATCCAGAAGCATTAGCTTCTTTCTGTGAATTTCGGCAAACACATGGAGACTGCATCTTAAGAGGGCCTTCTTATTCAGTTGGACTGTACAGATGAATGAATAAGGTGTCCTGTGATTGACCTCCATTTTTAAACTTCACATCTGAAAGAGAGACTGTTTAGATAAGGTAGCTCTTTCTATTTACTGTTATAAATTGTGAGATAATAAACTTTATGCAGTAAACTCCGTTAAGTAGTTATTTCCCTTTTTTGTCATAGAAGGTGCCCAGGGCCTGCTAGAACGTGTAACCTTCCCTTGCTGGTACCTAAACCGAGCAACTCTGAGTAGGAGGGAGGGGGAGAGATTGCAGGGCTATATAAACCCTGTCCAACAAAAGCAATCCCTTTGTGCGTTAAATTCTGAAGAACCCCCCCCCTGCCCATTGGGTTTACTGTGGCAATTGGGAAGGACTTCTGGTGTTGGAATTAATGAGGACAATTTAAATTAACACAATACTGGGCCTCATTAGATCTGCTGGCAACACAATATTTTTTTAGAAAACACAATAGTTAGGTTTTTCAGTGTGGGATCCCTGCAGGCATTGCTATAGAAGCCCCATGTGAAACAAGAATACTGGATTAGATGCAATTTTGCTTTGAAGCAGTGGGATCCTGTGTATTCCACTAGCCTGCCCCCCAGTATCAAGTCCTGGCCTCTCAATTCTTATGCATTGTATGCGGTCACTGAAGTTGCACTTCAAGAGAACTGAAATTTGGCTTTCTGTTTTCTGTTCTGGGGAAATGTGGTGATAAGATTATGTGGTTCAGATTAACTGCAAAGAATGCACCAGTAGTATGTCTCATAGCATAGCAGTAGCTGTGTAAGTAGGGGAAAGGAGAATGAAAGCAGGCCAGATATTTCTGGTCTGCTGGCTGGGATCCTGGTTTTGGTTCCCCAAATTTTTGGATTCTCTTCCTGTTTTTTCTCTCTCTCTTTCTCTCTACCAAAATCTTACAAGCATATGTAGGAAGGATAGCTTTGTTTACCAGACTGCCCTGGTCAGGAAGCAGACATAAGTCATCTCTGTAGAGGTAGATGCTGAGAGATAAGGAAGTGATGGTGAGCAGAACCTGTGGGCTTCTAAGCTAGCCTGCAAGTCATGAAGGATACCAGCATTTGTGGAGTCTCCTCAACTGGGAAAGAAGTCTATTTTTAATTTTAAAAAAACATTGAAGGGATATATGTGGATAAGAATCTCTGGGGGGGTGTTTACAGAAAGGAGTAGTTCTAGAAGCTGTAGTGATTTTTTGCCAACTAGTTAAGGTGGTAGCTTGGGAAGGTCCAACATTCACTTCTGACAATAAAACAGCATTCCCCAACATGGACTTTGAGATATATTGATATGTCATTCCTAGAAGCAGTTGTCAGCCAGGCAACTTGCCAAAAGGGATTCTGGGAATTGTAGTCCAACACATTTTGAAGGTACCATGTGAGGGAATGCTGCTATAGAGCAAATGTGGATCCTTGATGAAACTTCAACTCCCGTTTCATTCTTCACTATGACAAAAGGACAATTTGCTTGACCCACATTTGCTGATTATGATGGAAGATGAGTGGAATGAAAATGAGGTAACTAGCAGGTTAAACTGACCAAGCATTTCTCAGGTTTTATGGAGTACTAGATGTGAGGTAGTAACAAATCTGGAATGATAAAACTAAGCTTTTATCTGCAATGTTGGGCCTATGATATAGAGCAGTGTTGGAAGAAAACTCCAGTCTGGTTCCAAGCCAGGAGAAAGACAATGGAAATAAAATGGAGGCAGGCTGTTGGAAGGGAAGTCTGTTTATATGGTAGAAACTAGTAACAGCAGCATGTTTCTGGGGTGACTGACAAAATGGGATTGAGAGTAGGTGGGCTTTTATACGTTCTTTGAGGCATTGTGATTACAATGCCTGTTCCTATGCAAAAATACATCCTTTAATATTTTAATGGCTGTTGCCAGCTTCCTATGGGCTCATGTAGGAATCATGGCTGGCTCTACAGGCAAATCCTAGGTATTTGTCTGAGCTAATCTTGTCAATTTTGTCTCCTGGCCAACTGTGTTGCTTATTCTTTGCTTGTGAATAGATTGGGCCCAGTCTTTCTGAATGGATACAAAATATCCACTCCTAAAAGACCAGCCTCTTCAAGCTTCTGCTTGAGGCTGTTTTCCTATGGCCGGAAGGCTGGGGCTGCTTTCTACTTTTGTTCAGCTTTTTTCTCCTCTTCTCCTTTAGGGAAAATATTTTATCCTGCCTCTTTTTAGTATTAAGAATAAAGAATATTTTAAATGGGATGAGGGGGGGGGGGGGGAAACGATGACGATGGACAGACACTTCTTACAGTAGATAGCATGTATCCATGAGCAGAGTCAAGAGTTTTTTCTCTTGTACTGTGTGTGTGTTTTAAGAACTAAGGTCTTCTTTTTTTTCTTTTTAGCTATGTAAAACTGTTTGGAGGCTTACCAGAGGTGGTATACTGCTGGTTCGCACCAGTTCGGGCAAATGGTTAGTGGCGGCATTGCTAGGCTCTGCCCACGCACCTTGACATCATCACCTGATGTCATCACCCTGACGTCATCATTAGTAGGTCCTGTTCATTCCCAGATGTGCAGCTTCCGCTACCAAACCGGTAGCAAAGATAAGAGGATTTTCATGCTTGAGGCTTACCCTGCAGTTTCAGGGTGCTTTTTCTTTCAAAAATAGTGACCAGGAGCTGCAGAAGAATGAAGAAGTGCCTGAAAGCAATCAAAGTTTGCCCAATCTTATGAATGAATGTGTGGCAAGTCAGGTTGGTAACTATACAGATCTATCAAAGGCCTGCTTGCAATTGCCACCTTTTGTTCTCAAGCGTTCTTTCCCTTTGAATTGTGTGCCTCGGATCAGCTGGGAGAAGTCAGGGGCTTTTCTTTTATTCCTTTGGAAAATAAATGCTTACGGGGGGGGGGGGGAGGGCTGTGACTGTGCAAACTGCTCATTTTTCTTTTTACGACAGAAAAGCCGAAGCATTTTCAACACACTTTTCTCCCCTTGGCCTTCAAGCTGTTTTGCCGGGAGAAAGACATTTTGGGATGAACGAAAAGACCACCTGAATTTAACCCCCTGGCATCTCATTCTGCTAAAAAAAGAAGCTGACAGTCCCTCAGACTTTTCATTTGTTTCTGGCTAGGTCTGAGTTGTTGTTGTTGTTTTTTCTTCTTCTCTTTTTGAAACAATCAGGGTATTTCCAAAGGCTCCTTTGCTCACTTCTCAAGAGAGCCACTGACGCAACCCACTTGGCCTCAGTTCAGTAAATGGTTCTTCGAGATAAATGATAAATGTTTTCTGACAGGCAAAAATAGCCAGTGGTTGAATCTAGAAGCCTGCCTTTGTATATCCTAGCACATATGTTCACTCCCCTTCCCCCCCCCCCCCCAGTAGTGGCCTTAAATGGTTTCTGTGGGTTTTCCCCTCTGTCTTTGCTGGGTGCTGTTAAACTTCTCTCACACACAGCTGCTCTCAGTAACTCAAAAGCTTTTGTTCCTGCAAAGTAGCAGGACTTTTGCAGTTCTCTTGTGAAAAGAGAACTGCATCCCTTGTGAAGAAGCAAGGGATGTCATTAGCAAATGAGAGATGGACTTGGCCCTGGGTAACTCTACTGTATCCCTCTGGGGTTGAAAGGGGCAAAATCTGAAGCTGTTTATGGATATTGAGACTCTTCTCAAAAGCCCATGGAAGAATTTATTCAAATCCAGCGGGTTCACATGCATGGTCCCATCCTAAGGTAAGAAGCGAGTTCCTGCACTTGGACCTTTTTTTTCTATGTCTTCTGAACTATAACTGGAATTTATATGATCAAGTGTTTTCTCTCCTTCTGAGCTTAGGTTGAGCCGATTGTTCCAGGGTAGCATTTTGTACCAGGGATCCATTACGAATAGATATAATACATTAATGAAATGGGTTGTAATACACGCAAGCTTTAAACGGTAATAAAACAAAATTGCTTTGTCTTTGAAGTGCTTCCGGATTCTTGATTAAAGTTACTTTGTAAAAGTCATGCCTATCTAAGGCACTTAAAAAGAGTGTTTTGGTAGCTAGGAGACTAATTGCTTTTAGAGATATTGACCATAAGTATTATGGACCCTATTTTCTTGCCACAAATTCCTATGGCCTACACCCATTTCTCTAACCTGGCTTCTTTCAATTACAAATCCTATCAGGTTTATTGGAGTGATGGGAATTTAAACAGAATATGTTTGGAACACACCAGGGGTGAAATTCAGCAGGTTCTGACAAGTTCTGGAGAACCAGGTAGCGGAGATTTTGAGTAATTCGGAGAACCGGCAAATACCACCTCTGGCTGGCCCCAGAGTGGGGTGGGAATGGAGATTTTGCAATATCCTTCCTGCAGGACTGGGGAGGGAATGGGGATTTTGTAGTATCCTTCCCCTGCCATGCCCACCAAGCTGCGGCCACAGAACCGGTAGTAAAAAAAAAAAACGAATTTCACCACTGGAACATACCATGTTAGAAAAGGCAGGAATATATCTCAGGGGTTTGCCATAAAGAAGAGGGGGGTCAACCTATTCTCCAAAACACCTAAAGGCAGGACAAGAAGCAATGGATGGAAACTAATCAAGGAGAGAAGTAACCTAGAACTAAGGAAAAGTTTCCTGACAGTGAGAGCAATTGATCAGTGGAACAACTTGCCTCCAGAAGTTGTGAATGCTCCAACACTGGGAGTCTTTAAGAAGATGTTGGATAACCATCTGTCTGAAATGGTATAGGGTTTCCTCCCTGAGCAGGGGATTGGACTAGAAGACCTCTAAAGTCACTTCCAACTTTGTTTACTCTGCTATATGATGGTCTGCTTATCGAACCTATCTCACTGCTCAGAATGAAAGGACAAGACAGGATACCACATTTTTATGTTTTAGGCAGGAGGAGAAGAAACCAGTTATCACAGCTGTTGTGGGGAATGGGGAAGAAACAGGGTTTAGGAAGTCGTTGAGAGCAATTTTGAAATCCCAACAGAGATTAAACTCAGAACCAACAAAAAGCCCACCATCCCTCATATTCACCTGGGGGATAAGAGAACACACCATTTCAGCCTGAAGTTCATACTTTTATATGTTGCTTTCTCCTCCAAGGACTTAAAGGGCAAGTCCTAGGGACATCATCAATTGGGCAGAGTGGATAATTTAGAGCAGCAGCCTCCAATCTTTGGGGCACCAGGGACTGGTTCTGTGGAGAAAGGTTTCTCCGTGGACCAGAGGGAGTGTGGTTTCATATGTTGGCTGCATCCCACGAATGGGGCTTTGCTTGTTTGCGTGGCCCGGTTTTTGGCCTGCCCTGATTTAGAGCATTTTTTTTCCAGAGCAAAATAAAGGGAGTCAATAAATGAAAAAAAAAAATAGTTACTGTGTATTTTGTGCTGGTATAATCTATTTCCCTTTTTAATTTGCTGGATTAAAACCTAAGCAGGTTGTTGGAAATTACCATTTTCATTTAAATTTGAGAGTGTAGTCTTGAGATTGGACATTGCAAACTGGGAACTTGGGTGGCATGTGCAGCCTTTAGGTAGTGATAATCCAATCCTATAATACAATATTGTATTATAGGATTGGATTATCACTACCTAAAGCAGAGTTGGAAGGGACCTTGGAGGTCTTCTAGTCCAACCCCCTGCCTAGGCAGGAAACCCTATACCGTTCCAGACAAATGGCTATCCAACATCTTCTTAAAGACTTCCAGTGTTGGGGCATTTACAACTTCTGGAGGCAAGCTGTTCCACTGATTAATTGTTCTAACTGTCAGGAAGTTTCTCCTCAGTTCTAAGTTGCTTCTCTCCTTGATTAGTTTCCACCCATTGCTTCTTTTCCTACCCTCAGGTGCTTTGGAGAATAGTTTGACTCCCTCTTCTTTGTGGCAACCCCTGAGATATTGGAACACTGCTATCATGCCTCCCCTAGTCTTTCTTTCTATTAAACTAGACATACCCAGTTCCTGCAACCATTGTTGTCCTAACTTGAGAGGATCACAGCACACCAAAGCAGGCTCAGACTCCTAAGATTTGATATTAAAAAATCTTCCTTTTTAAGATTTGTGGGGGAAATGGCTTGTTATTTTCCCCAACAAACTAACTTTGCTTTCCCACTGGAGCATAGCATTTCTTAGGGAATTAACTATAAATGTTTATTTTTGATAACAGAATCCCTGTAGTTGCTTGGCAGCTGTCTGTTGAGAGTTTCTATTGACAAATCTGTCCCATTCATCAGTGTCTCTTAAAATGCCATCTTACAGTGTTATTCCTGGGGGCAGAGATTGGCTGTCATTGAAGACAAAGGCAAAAACTTCATCTTCTGCAGCATTTGTGCATTTTTTTAAAAAGTTTTTTTCGCAATCTGCCTAGGGAGGACCCTAAATTAATACTGGTGGTGGGAATTGTACAAAATTTTATATATATATATATATATATATATATATATATTCTATACTTTGGGGAGTTCCATTTCCCATCAGTCATGTCAACATGATCAGGGGTGATGGAGCTGTAGTCCATCAAGATCTGAAAGGATTCCAAGGTCCTCATTGCTTTTTTGCTTCAAGAGAAGACTGTGTATTTGGGGTAGCTAAAAGGTGACAATAGGCTCATTTTTGGACACTTCTATGATTTTTAAGGGATGAAGGGTGCTTTAAGCTTCTCATCCAACTCTTCTCCATTCCCTCCCTCCTTCCATCGCTATGTCTATATCTGTCTCTGTCTCTGTCTGTCTCTCCACCTCCCTCTCTACCTCCACCTCTATCCCTATCCATCTGATTTATCCTGCCATTATTTTTGTTAACTCAAGGTAGTGTTGGGATCTACTCTTCCCATCTCCTTCCCTCCCCAAAACAACCCTGTAAGATGGGTTGAGCCAGTTGTGGGATTCAATTTTTTTTACTACCAGTTCTGTGGGCGTGGCTTGGTGGGCCTGGCAAGGGAAGGATACTCTAAAATCTCCATTCCCTCCCCACTCCAGGGGAAGGTTATTGAAAAATCCCCATTTCCTCCCAATCAGCTGGGACTTGAGAGGCAGAGAATAGATGGGGGCGGGGCCAGTCAGAGGTGGTATTTATCGGCTCTCCGAACTACTCAAAATTTCCACTACCGGTTCTCCAGAACTGGTCAGAACCTGCTGAATACTACCTCTTGGTTGAGCAGAAAGAAAGTTAATTGGCCAAAATTGTTCCCTAATTCCCCTCCCAAATTCATAGAAATCCCATGTTCCCTGAAAGGGTTTGATGAGTGCAGGAAGGATCCGAAAATCTGCCCATGACTTTCACTTTAAGATAACACATGCTTTATAAAAATTCTACAAGTCTTCGCAGTGTTGTAAATTTAATGATAGGATCAGAAGCATTGAAAGCTAGGGGGAGAGGGCACATATATGTTTTAAATGAATTAGATAATGTATCTATTTTTTTTACAAGAAGTATCTGAAACTGTAAAGTATCAGTGCAGTGTAATTATTTCATCAGATAAATTAAAGAAATTAATTAAACTTGACAGCAAATGTCTAATAAAGTGTCAAAAGGACTTACTTTGGGAATGATTGACAGGCAGATCTATATGCAAGTAAGTCCTGTTAAGTCAGCTGAGCTTACCGATGAGTAAGCTTGCACAGGACTGTAATCATCCTTTCCTAATCACAAATCATGAAATACTTCAAATAGATGGAATATTGCAAAATGTTATGTATATGAATTGCTTCATAGTTTCTTGCCTCCTGCTCCCGATAAAAAAATATTCTGAAATGGACTGTGGGGAGATGTTAAAATGCTAGGACTCTGCCCACCTCTTTGCCCTCCGGCTCAGTCTATTTTGTTACATTTCTTCAAAGAAGTGTGAGCTGCTGTAACACTGAAGTTCATGCATAGATTTGGTTTAGGTTCTTGGAGCTTTGTCAAAAGGTTATGATGGCTTTGCAAAAAAGCAAGCTAATTTTACATGGGCAAGGATTTCAGCCATTGCTCGGCTGTGTTTTGTTAGCTATATATTCATATAACTCAGGAGTGGACTGCTACAGGTTTGCCTGGGTTCGGGAGAACCTGTAGCTAATGTTATGGCCAGTTCGGAGAACATCCAAATCCCACCCCTGGCTGGCCCCTGCCCTACTCCAGCTACCCTACCCCACCCCCCAGGAGTCTCCATGCGGCCCATTTTGAATGCGAGGTGCAGGGCTTGCGTGGAGGTTCGGGGAGGTGGAAAAACGAGTCTCCCGGAAACTCCTGAAGGCCGGAAATGGGTTCATCTCCAGCCTCTGGAGGGTCTCCAGAGCCCAGGGGAGGCAGTTTTCGCACTCCCAGAGGCTCAAAAAAAGCCTCCGGAGCATGGAGAAGGCGAAGACGGCCACCCTGCCATGGTGCAGGAGGCTGACTAGGCCACACCCACCATGGCCACGTTCACCCAGCAACCGGGCAGAGAACCCCTTGCTAAAATTTTTGAAGCTCACCCCCTTCAGTAGTGGAGCAGCAGAATCCCCCTGAAAAACAGGTGTGAGTCACCACAAATACACAATATGCCTAACTATTTGAAAGGGGCAGACAAATTTCAACTCCAGTTGTTGGCTATGCTAATTGGGGATGATGACATTTATGGTCCACAGCATTCAGAAGCCCCGGGTTGCTCTGTGGTATTGTTTTGTTTTTATCTTATTTGATATTGACTTACAGATGCCTTTCCCCATCTTGGCTCTCTACATGTACACTAGATGACAAATCTCATTATTCTAGGCAAATACGCCCAGTGACCAGGAATAATGGATGTTGTAGTCCAGCAATATCTAGGGGTTCTGTGGAAGTTGGGGAAGGTTTCCCTAAATCAGTGGGTCTCAACCTTCCTAATGCCATGACCCTTTAATACAGTTCCTCATGTTGTGGTGACCCCCAACCATAAAATTATTTTATGTTTTCCATATTTTTTCGAAAATATGTGTTTTCCGATGGTCTTAGGCGATCCCTGTGAAAGGGTTGTTTGACCCCCAAAGGGGTCCTGATCCAGGTTGAGAACCACTGCCCTAAATGAACAAGGATCATTGCCTTGAAATATTTTTGTCCCTTCTCTGCTTGGCTAAGGTTTCACATTTTGCCTGTTTAGGATGGCAAAAAAACACATCATAAAACAGCCTGTCAAAAAAAAAAAGAGTTCTGGAACATATCATTTCAAAGTGTGCAAACAGAAAGCTAGTTGTCAAAGAGACGCTTGTGCATTTGGCTTTCTCTCTGGTCCTCTAGATTCTGCCTGTAAGATCCTTCCTCCTTTTTTGAGGAAAGACTCGAGCATCTCAATTCTTTCCTTGTTCTCGATTTAAATCAACTCCCAGCAGGGTTGGAATTTTCTTCCCATACTAAAATAAAATGAATAGAACACAAATCAGGACTTTTTATAGGATTTTGAAACTATTGTAAAGGGCTTTGTGGTTTTTGTCGGCCCTCCCAAGTAAACCAGGCAGGATGCATGACTAGATAAACTAATTCTGCTTTATTGTAAGGCTACATTAATAGCATCGTGCAAATCTGAAAGTACAGACTTCCCACTGCCACTTTTGATTGCTTGCTCCATTAGGGTGGGTCCCCCCTAAGTTTCTTTTTTTTAAAACCATGAACCCATTAGGGCAGGGGTCAGCAACCCTCGGCTTTGGAGCTGCTCTGATAGAACTCCCTGTCGCTGGTCGGCACCACAATTTTGAAAGGAGCTTCCAGTTTGGGGGGGAGGGGGGTAGAAGCACAGCGCACCAGGAGAAAACTCTATGGCAAGGGGCGGATTTTCTGGTTGGCTCCACAATTGATAGGGCATTCGGTTACAATGGGTAGAGGAAAAAGCATGCCGGGGTAGGAGGAGACTCTATGGTAGGGGAACCAGACTTCTGTTCCGCTCCAGTATTGAATGGGGGCTTCTGGTTAGGACCTTTGTGGCCCCCGGCGTTTTCTTTTCTGTGGGAATTAGGTCCAAATGGCTCTTTCAGTGTTTAAGGTTGCCAACCCCTGCACTAGGGACTTCTGCCTCTTTGTCTGCTTGATCCCTAGGCAGCATCTCTTCCCCCCCCCCCCCCAGGTCACCCACACATTCTATTATAGGTTTGGGATTTCTGCAGGTGAGGATTCTTGTCTGAAACTTTATCCTGTGGAAAACTGAACAGAGTAGGTATTGGCTCTAAGGAGAGAAAAACCGAGGCAGCATTTTGTAAACTTTTTGACCTCAGCTCTCTGGTAGAACAATATAGCAGATCAACTCGTGACTGGGGCCCACATGAAGAGGCTGCCACCAAAAGATGACAAATGCAGGGACCCTGGTGGGCGTGGGGAGGAATGAGCGGGCTCATTAAGAACACAAAGCAAACCCTCTTTCTTATGGCAAGCATGCTTGCTGGATCCGTGCTCAGAGCCAGCTTTTCAGTAGTTACCTAGTAACACGACGGGGAGGGAATATGAATCACCATGGCAACATTTCAAATGTGGGACTCAGCAATGCATGTGGGGTCACCTTCCCATCTTTCTTCCATATTCAGTATCCCTAGGAATGGACAGATCCTTGTTTGGTGGGCGAGGAAAGAGATGTAGACAACAGGCACTTAACAGAGTATGTGGCTTTCTTTTTAATCACCAATGCAATTCTTCTGTCTTTTAGTCCCCAGGACGCTGCCAAAATCCCCTGGGAGCAAGAGAGAAGCATGGACATATCTCTCTGGTTCTGATCCATTTTGGGGGGAGGATGGGAGGATGTCATTGCTTTCCCAATTCCCCATTTGTATCCTTACATCCTAACCCATGCAATCTAAAATGCGGTGGCCTGCAGAGTTTTGTGCAGGCCCCGGTGTACACATGTATCACCTCTCCTACGGGAGCTGCATTGGTTGCCGATTTGCTTCCGGGGGCAATTCAAGGTGCTGGTTGTCACCTTTAAAGCCCTCCATGGCTTGAGACCAGGTTATCTGAGGGACCGTCTCTTGCCGGTACACATCTACCTGACCCATCAGAGTGGGGAGGTAGGGAATGCTGTGGGTCCCATTCCTTAGGGAGATACACCTGGTGGGAACCAGAAGAAGGGCCTTTTCCGTGGCAGTGGTTCTCTCTCTCTGGAACATCATTCCCCCCCCCAGAGATTAGGACGGCCCCCACTCTAACACTCTTCCAGAAGGCGTTGAAGACCTGGTCCTGCCATCGGGCCTGGGGAACCAAAAGTGGGATGGAGCCCATTAAATGGCTCCTGTGATCAGCTGTCGCTGGGGAGGGTGGGAGGAGGAAGGGTGATTTTAATACATTAATTTATTTGATATTTTTATTAGTTTTTCTGTTTTTAGATGTGGTTTTTATATTCTGTAAGCCACCTTGAGTTGGCATGGGCGAATAGGTGGCAATATAAATGTAATAACAAATAAATAAAATAAAAAATACGCTGAGGTTCCTGGTTCCAGGTTATATTAATGAAGGCACTGACTCCTGATGTGGATTCCAGGGCTGCTTTAAAGTAATGAACAAAAGGACCAGTGTTACCAGTCCATCTGTTTAAAGATAGCTATAAAGTAGCTGGACTCAGCGGTCTGTCTTTATTGTATCTTTTAAGTGATGGGCAGCTAAAGTTGCTCAAGATACTTAATAGTTATTAATACCTCTAGTTCAGCACTGGTTCCCCTAAAGCGGGCAGCTGAGCAACACTTTCATGGGCAGGTCATTAAAACCTCCCCCTTTTGTTTGGCGTCATTATCAAGTAATAAAAAGAAAAGTTGCCTTGTCGTTAATGCCAGCTTCTATGAATAGATTCAATAAATCTATTTCATGTTTTCAAGATGTGACCCTAGATTCTTATTATACAATAAATGCCATTACTTGCTGCTTCAGAATATCTGCCTAATGCATTAAGGCTGAAATCTTGTACCTTCCTATTTAAAAGGGAGCCTCATTAAACACAGTGGGATTTACTTTGGAAGGGATATAATGATTGAGTTGCAATATGCCATCTTCTATGTCAGTGGTCTCCAACTTGGCAACTTTAGGACTTGTGGACTTCAACTCCCAGAATTCCTCAGCCACCCCTATTCTAGATAGGATTGAGGCTGCAACTTCCAGAATCCCCATTTGTTACGGGAAGCTGGCAAAGCCAAAATCTGATTTGGCATGCTGAGAACCGTAGTCTCATCAACCAGTTGGGGATGGCTGGGTAGTTAGAGCTTGTTTTCTGTTCTTCCCAAGCCAACTAAATGGTGGAAGGAAATTATGCAAAAAAGCTCAGACCTCTGTTTGCCAGTTCTGTTCTATTATGTTCCGAAAATGGAACAGAACAGGGCCAAGTGGAGTTAGGAAATGCACGTAGGCCTGATGGTGAATTGGCAAAAAAAAAAAAAAAAAGAGTTAAAAATGGACTGGGTCTAGCCAAAAATAAAAATAAAAATTCTCCCTATGGGAGAGGTGTCCTTAAGCACTAGCTCAGAATGCTGATGATTGCTCCATTCTCTATCTTCTAGTCCAGTGTTTCTCAACCTTGGCGACTTTAAGTCCTGTGGACTTCAACTCCCAGAATCCCCCAGCCAGCTGGGGAATTCTGGGAGTTGAAGTCCATAGGACTTAAAGTCGCCAAGGTTGAGAAACATTGTTCTAGTCCTTTGACCCAGGACAGATACGTTACCACAGAGAGTTGTACAAAACCCACTCTGTGCTTCTTAGTGCCCACAAATGGGGGAAAGCAGAAAAACACACTGATATGACACATATTCACTTATCTGACCCTTCCACAAACCCAAAGAGACATCATGTCTCTACATGTCCAGATTAGGCCCCTAGAGAAAGTGAATGTATATGAACAAAAGCTGGTGGAATACTTTGGGGGGGTGGGGGTGGCAAGAACGCATATATAGACAAACAACGCATGTGCCCACTTGCTGATTAACTCCGAGGGGCGGGGGGGACACAGAGGGAGTGCATACCTACAACCAAGGACTTGCAAATACAAAGCAGGAGAGTAGAAATATTCAGAGGTCCAAACACATAGATATCCTCCAACAGGCAACATATTGCTGGATATAGAGTCAGTTTGGTGTAATGATGAAGAAAGATGGTAGCCTAGAAACCAGAAGACTCTTCAGTGTGTAAGCCATCTGGATAACTTTGGGTCAGTCATTGTATTTCCGGTCAACCCACTTCACAAGGTTGTTGTTAGGAGGAAGAAAGACTATCAGGTATGTTTGCAGGCTTATATATAAAAAAGGCAGGATAAAATGTGAGACATGACATGAGATGGATTGGAAATAATTCCATACACTGCAAGCTTTCTTTACCTAGTTCTTTCTTTTTTCATTGGTACCACCGGGGTGGTGGGTGCTCCAGGTATAGTCCCCAGGGCTAACTGTACCATAAATTGGGTTACTTACACAACTTCTTTGTATTCTTATGGAATAGGCTAATCTTTTCCTGTGCAAAAGAATTGTGTGGTCAGTTCCCCGGATTCAGTTTATGCAAGTACATCATTCTTCCTGGGGATTCATAGTAAGGAAATGCAAACTTCATGATAAAGTCACTTAGATGAGATGGGCGGCTGTACAAATTGAAATGATGATGATGATGATGATGATGATGATAATGCATACAAAGCCAGAATTGTGAAGATAGCAATAGCTAGTAACAAATGCCGCCTCTGCAAAGAAGCTGAAAAATTAGTGGACCATCTAGTTAACTGCTGCAAGAGGATTGTATAGACCGACTACAAACCATGACATGACAAATTAGCAGCAACGGGAAAAAGAAATCCCATTTGCCTCCAAGCAAAAACTGGGGGGGGGGGGCACAAAAGAAACTCAACACTTCTACTCCTAATTGGATTCCCTGCAAACTTTTATTATTAGAAAGTTTTGCCTAATGTTCCCTTAGAATTCCATGTTTTGTGACATAAGAGTAAAAGAGAACAGGGCATTACTAGTCTTGAAGGGCATATGGGCTAATAGTTTTATCTGGAGTGGACAATTTGTATTTCCCCAAATGCTTTTCTAACATTTTTCTCCCACACAAACGTTTTTCAATCCCCAGCAGTCCAAAGCAACCTGGCCAAAGCTGAAGGATTTGGCAACATCTGGTATGTTTCAGGCTGCCTAGTTTTCTCTAGAGTAAAAGAAAAGGAGGGAGAAATACTTTGAATCCTGCAAACTTCTGCTAATATAACTTTAAAATAAAGATGGAGCTGGTATTCCTGGTTGTGTTTCTTGTCAAGAGTACCTCACTGGGCTAACAAAAATCTGACAGGGTGAGTGAACATGTTCTGTCCTCCCTAAATGCCATTTGATGGACCTGGGAGGTTTGCTTACTCTGTTGCTGTGCCTGACTTATGGAACATTAATCCCTCTGAGATTCAGATGGCCCTTTCCTCATGCTCTTTAAAAAGAGTCTCTTTCCAGAAGTGGAGAGATGAAAGGAGAGAGGGAAGTGGAGAGGAAGGGAGGAGAGGAAGGGAGAAAGGCTGAGGACAGAGGAGAAGGAAAGAGATAGAAGAAGAGGGAAGCAGAGAGGGGAAAGGAAACAGGGAAGTGGAGGGGGGGAGAGGAATAGGAGAAAGGGAAGGAGAGGGAAGTGGAGAAGAGGAGAGGGGAGAGAAGGAGAGGAAAAAGGAGAGGGAAGTGAAGGGGAGGAGAAGGAAGGAGGGAAGGAAGGACAGGGAAGTGGAGGGGAGAAGGGAAGGGAGGGAAGGAGAAGGAAAGAGATGGACTGTCATTGTAAACTTGAATATGTGATATATTATAAAGGAATATGTATAATAAAAACATTTTTAATAAAAAAAACACCAGTCTCTTTTCCTAGGCAGGCTATTGGTAAAACCTTTTTTTTGTGTGAAGGCTTAAGAAAGTGATTGTGGTTGACCTGGTATTTTTATTCTTATTGGTTATTTTTTGCTGTTTTAATTTGATATCGGCCTCTTAGACTCAAGTATAAAGACCACCTGTGATTGCATTCTCAACCATTGGTAATCTCATTTCATTTATTTATTTCATTAAACTTCTTATCGCTGCTCGCATCAGCAGACACTGAGAACTTTATAAAATCTAATACTAAATTGAATAAAAACATAGGCCAAACAACAACCCAGTCTAAAAAGAGCCATTAAAAGACAGCAAGGCAACGTTCTCCCCCCCCCCAATGTATTAATCTCAATTTCTCCCCTCTTGTCAACAACTGGAAATGACCACAGAGGAAGGAGGTCCTCTCCACTCCAAGCTTTGTAGCTGATCCAGAAGCATCCTGTGGTTGATAGTATGAAAAGCCTCTGTGAGATCAAGAAGGATGGATGCACCATCTTCTCCCCAGCTCCATAAAAGACATTGACAAAGTGTGACCAGCCTTGCCTCTATATTATAGCCCAGTCTGAAGTCAGACTGAAATGGGCTCAGTATGTACTAGTCAGTGGTGGGATTCAGCCTGTTCGCACCTATTCGGGAGAACCGGTTGTTAACTTTCTAAGCTGTTCGGAGAACCGGTTGTTGGAAGAAATCTCATTTTGGTTTTCTCCACTTTACAGGGCTAATCCTGTAGGGAAGGCAGGAGGGAAACATTCTGGTGTTGTTTCTAGTCTAACCTTTATTGCCTTGATTACAGAAATTTCCTCCCTGGTTTGTTTGTTTGTTTATATTTGTCAACTAGTACAAGGAAACAAGTATGAAAACATGAAAAAATGGCACAAATAAATGAATAAGCAAAACATAGCCATAAAAAAATAAAAAAAGAGTACATATAAATGGGACAGTAGGACAGGGACGGTAGGCACGCTGGTGCGCTTATGCATGCCCCCTATGGTTTACCCTTATTACATTATAACAGCTATGGTGAAGTGCCCATCGACGTGAGTGACGTTGAGTTGGCCATGCCCACCTAGTCACATGACTACAAAGCCATGCCTACCCAGCTGGTCATTAAGGCAGAGAACTGGTTGTTGAATTATTTGAATCCCACCACTGGTACTAGTACAGTTTACAGCTTACAACTTACAACAATTCATTTAGTGACTATTCAGAGTTACAGTGGAACTGAAAAAGCGACTTGTGGTTGGTTTTCACACTTACAACCATTACAACATCATCTGATCAAAATTCAGAGGCTTGGCAACTAACTCATACTTACAACCATCGCCATGTCCCAACGTCACTTGACCCCCTTTTCTGACCTTCTGACAAGCAAAGTCAATGGGGAAGCCAGATTCACTTATGTGACTAACTTAACATTGGCAGTGATTTGCTTAACCACTGTGGCGAGAAAGGTGGTAAAATGAGGCAAAGTTCATTTAACAACTGTCTTGCTTAGCCACAGAAATTTTGGACTCAATTATGGTCATAGGTTGATGACTACCTGTAGAGCATAATAGCTCAGAAAGCGGACTAAGAGTCTCCAGTTTAAATTTTCCTCTTTACATTTGCTCTTCTCTCATACACAGCCCAAGTGGCCCTATGGGGATTGTAGGAGTGGCATGCTTTACACAAGGTTTGTAAGGCAATTCCCTGTATTGGGGATACTTAGCAAAGATTTTTTCTATAAATGTATTAAAAGCACTATAAATTTTAACAGCAAAAATAGTGGATGGCTGCAGATTTGACTCAGAATTATGGCAAAGACCCATTACAGGTTTCATCCCACTAATCGTGAAACAAAGTGTGGTTGCTTTAATGTAATTTAATGTCTTAATGTACTTGCACTCCTATGTTTCCTACAGCATCTCTTCCAAACCAAATCCAGCACATTACACACTCTATGAATAACTGCAGTTCTCAGATGTTATCACCAGCACCATCTTGTGCAGACCTACTAAAAAGAATTCCCCTCGAACTTCCTCTGTAGGAGCGATGGATAACCAGGTACCCTCTCGTAGATTTGGCCTCCTCCCAATCAGCACTATTGGCAAGAGATTGCAAAGGAGAGAGTTGCAAATATTTGAAAGGCATCTCTGCTGCCAGGGGCAGATTTGGCTTGATTAAAGTCTCTAAGCTGTAGGAAGCTGCATGCCTCCATTTGGCAGGTGCTAACAGAGGCTATGTGTAACAACTGAACATGACAAGATGCGTAATAAATCTTTGATAGGGTGGAGAACCGAAAGTTCAAATGCAGAAGAAACAAAGCATATCCTAATGAGAATCATGTCAGGTGTATAGAAGGACTTAATTTATGGGGACTTAATAAAGGAGAAAATCTGACATTGGAGAAGCGTTTTCACCCAGTTGGCTTTTATGCTTAAGGAAGCACTAGAATTCAGTCTCCTGGTTCCTAGGCTGGAAACCAAGTAAAAAAAAGGTGTATGTTCCACATTTCTGAATGCTTGCATTTAAAACTGATTCCTGACAGGGAAGCAACACCGCAGGCACTCCAGAACGGAGCCTAAAATTTCGGTTGTGAAGTGAAACATTTGTTCAGTGAGTTTTGCCCCATTTTACAATCTTTCTTGCCACAGTTGTTAAGTGAATGGCTGCAGTTGTTAAGTTAGTAACAAGTCTTTCAAGGGAGGATTAACAGTCACAGATCTTACCTGGCTTGGAGAGCTGCAGGCGGATATCTGCAAAACTTGGCAAGGAGCCTCGGAAAGTCATGAACCAATTAAGCAAACTAATTGTTTCCTGCAAACTCCACTCCCCTTTTGCTCCTCTTTTATTTCCTCTGGGAAGGGCCATTCATCGTCCACCTGTGGCCTTACTCCAAAGTCGACCTTTCTTTCTTTAGCTGTTCCCTTCATCTGTCAACTCTGCACATGTGCACACTGGGAACAGGCTACAGCTGTTCGACTGCCTCACTGATGTCTGACTCTGAAGGCAGCTGATAACTGGCATACGGCTCTGGCCTCCACTCTGCCTCTGATACAGAGCCCTCATCAGAGCCTTCAGCAGACTCCAGGACTGGCCCATGTTCCTCCCCAACCTCCTCACTGTCCGAATCTGCTGCCAGTTCTGCTAGCCGTTGGCGGGCCACAACAACTGGCTGGGAAAGCGAGAAGGACCTTGGGTGGTCCGTGCATTGGGGGACATCTTCCTCCCGAATGGAGCCTGTCTCCTTGACTTTGCCCTTGCTGTCAGCTCTGAAACACTTTAAACACTTGCTGTGTTTTTCGTCCCCTTTGGCAGCATCACGGCTTGCCTTCCACCTTCCTGGGCTAATTGAAAAGATAGCAAATCCAGATTGCAGCCTTGCTGTGTAAATTGCTCAGGATGGGAGGCTGAGTTGACAGCCAGCAAGGGAGATGCTCTGGCCGACGAATCAATCATGAGTCTGCGAAGCTGGAAAGTGCAGCTGTGGGTGACGTTGCCCAAGCCACCTCACCCAGTCTGTCCAAGGTAATTATTATTCCCATAAAAAAAAAAAACAGGCTGTGAATGCATAATGCATATTCAGAGTCTGTATTTTTGATGCCATAATCCGAGTTGTCAGCAGCAGCACTCTGCTTTGGAAACAGAACTAAAGAATGAATGATATCATATCCTTAATGATGATTACCTATGGAGTCTCTAGGGTGTTAAGTGAGGAAGCCAAAAAAAGTAGTCACGGGAGTTGCGCTTTTAGATAATGGGCAAAATTCAGAATTGTTGGATGTATTCAGTAAAGTAAAACTTAGCTTCTTTCTGGATTTCTTCCCCCTCCACCCCGATTTCTTTACATAATTTTAGGTGAACATTTGGTCTTGTCCTGTGGAGGTGTTCTTACCAATAGGGGACCTTTATTTATTTATATTTCATTTCATTTCTTCCAAGTCATTCAAAGTAGAGTTCATGGTTTTATTCGCCATTTGATTCTCACTCCAACAACGTTGAAAGAAATGGACAAAGATGAGAGAGTGGTCAGCTAGAGAACGTCATGGCTCGGAGGTGATTAGGAACTTTATTTGCCAAAGATGGATACTAATAGCACTTAGACTTAGATACCGCTTTACATTGCTTTACAGTCCTCTCTAAGTGGTTTACAGAGTCAGCATATTGCCCCCAACAATTTGAGTCCTCATTTTACCCACCTTGGAAAGATGGAAAGCTGAATCAACCTTAAAAGTAATAACATTGTGCTCATGCCTGTAACAGAAAGAAAAAAAGTTGAAGAGTCTAGAACCTTGGATAGATGGATGGATGGATGGATGGATGGATGGATGGATGGATGGATGATTGGATGGTTGGTTGGTTGGTTGGATGATTGGATGGTTGGTTGGTTGGTCAGGGCACAGCTGTAAGGAAGATAAGGTTTGCAAAAGATCAACAAGAGATTTCAACCTGAATAAAAATAATGAAAAAAGCAACTTTTTCCCTGTCCTTCATTGCTGATTTTAGTGATGACAAGAGGGAAAATAAACAAAGGTACATATATGCATGTATAAACAAGTTATGTTTAAGTTCTAGCTTTGTCTTAAACAGATATCTAAATATATTTTCGTCAATGTTTTTTCTTGTACAATTTATTACTTGTTTATATATTTTTCCATTGCTCACCTACAGGTTTTTTCTTTGCCTCATTTGGTTGTGGACATTAAGCTCACAGTTAAGAAAACTATCCAGTCCTCAATTTTGCTTCTCTCTGTTAGCGTGTTCTGACCTAGGTTTCCTGAGAAAGCATAAATCACAATCTTAGTCCCAAAAAACCTCTTTTATTTATACGGCTGTGAATTATGGTCATTCACAGCCTGCAAGGCTTCACAAACAGTCTGTGAAGATTCCGACAGATGTCTGCTTGAGTTGCCCCAGTCTTTCAGGAGAATGATGATAAGCACCTATCTTATCTCCCTTGAAATGCTGCCAGACCTAATTGCCAAATTAGTTTTGTAAGGTCAAACTGAGCACAGTCAAACAGAACTTCTCAAAACCGACCAGATGAACAAATTGTTTCCTGCAAAGGCTCATGTCCCGTTTGTTCCTCTTTGATGTTTTATGGGAGGGGCCAATCATCTCCAAGACTTTACCCTGTTTTCTTAATTGTTCTTGCCTTCTGGCAGCTCTGTGCATGCACACACTGGGAACAGGCTCCCTCTGTTCTTCTGCCTCACTGATGTCAGACTCTGAAGGCAGCACATAACTACCAGATGGCCTTGGCCCCCTCTCTGTCTCTGATGCAGTGCCCTTGTCCAAGCCTTCCCCAGACTCCAGGACTGGCCCATGTTCCTCCCCAATCTCCTCACTGTCCGACTCTGCTGTCAGCTTTGCAGGCCGCTGGTGGACCACAACACAGTGGTTCAACTAGGGCTGTGTGGACTTATTGAAATACCATTGCTTCTCTCTTTTATCCATGCCTAATGTTCTCTCGGTGTTCTTGTAAGGATGAAGGGGTGTATGTGTTTGGGTTTGTGTGTATGTATGTACCCAAGTAGAAGATCTGGCACACTAACACAAGCATTTTGGAGGACATGTAGGATGTTAAAAACAAAAACAAAACATAATATGCTGAAAAAACTTCAAAATATAGTCAGTGCCTATTACGATTCATAGGCTTTCTCTTTTATTAGAGAAAAACAACAACAATAGGGAAATAAACTCATCTTACAACAATTAAGGTCTGGATTGATAGCCAAATCTGGCCCTAGATTCTGCCTGAGTTTACTTTCCCAATAAGCAACCAAGTTGGAAGATCATTTAAAAGCAGTTTATTAGGGATAAAATTGGATCTCTTTATGAAAAGGAGAACGCCGAGTCCTACGTTTCACTCCTTTGTATACAGTTAACAAAGAAGATGCTAGAGGAAAGTTGATTGAACAGGATAAAAAGAACCTCCCATTTGCATAGGAAATTAGTTTACATGTAGTCAAACATGTTACATAATTGCATCCCATAATATCACACATGTTCATTAAAATGAGATCTCTTGAGATCAGAAGAGGCATAAATTGCAAGGAACAAGGTTGTTTGAAGTTCACGAAAGAGATAAACCAGACCCCAATTTGTAGTAGCATACCTTTTCATACCTGGAGCTAGTCTCCAGCCTGTTTACCACTTTAGGAATGTTAAGAGCTAATAAACCTGAACATCATTTTAAAAGAGAGAAAATAAATCAAATTAAAATACAAAGTAACTATGTTAGTTAGCAAGTTACAAAATCCATGTCATGTGCCTCTCAAGACTGAAGCTAGTGTATGGTGGGTTCCTATCGGTTTGGATGAACCGGTAGTGGTTTGGCGGCCTGGCAGCCACACACCGGAACCAGTTCCCCAGTTGGCACCGTTGGCGCCACCATCTTCTTTTTCAGTTCTGTGCATGCACAGAACAATTTTAATCACACTGCGCATGTGTGCAATGCGCACACACGAGTGAACTGGCAGTAATGCCTGCTGGAACCTACCCTTGATATGGGCCCATGCTCACATAGCACGTTGTATTAATATAAAGTTTCTGGTCTTGTGGTTACCGTAGTGAGCAGTGGTAGGATCCTACTGGTTTAACAACTGATTCGGTGATCACGCACTTTGCACACACAGGCGCACAGTTTTGAGAAAACCTATCTTCTGCATTACTGCTGGGGAGGAAAATAGCTGAGGTGGGGCAATCCACTCTGCTATGCGACTCAGCTGAGAGGATATAGGTCAGTAAAACGAAAGGAACTGATCATTGGAGTGAACTGGTTCGCTCCCAGCTGATTGTCGGAGCTACCGGTTCGCCCAAACTGGTCCGAACCGGTAGAATTCCACCCCTGGTAGTGAGGATGAAGATGAAGTCTCTCTCCTTTGTGATGAAGAGCGTAGTATCGCTGGGTGGTTTACTACTACTGTTCACTACTCATTGTTGTATCCAGTTCCTAAAATTGGCAGAGTGAAGGACTGTGCTGGGTTAGACTGTTAGCTCAAGGAAGAGGGATTTTATGTGCTATCTCTTTCATTCTTCTTGTATAGAAAAAAAACCAACCTAGCATGTAGTGGGGGAACGTTTAGTCAGCTAGCCACCTCCTTCATAAGGAGCTTTTAATTTGGTCTTTCCCCCAATCCCCATTAGGCATAAAGCATGGAATCTTTTATCTACATGGAGCCTAAAGTAACCCCCAGTACAGGAATAACCTCCCCTCTTTACCCTGGCTCGATCATTACCTTCTGCCTATTGCATCGAAGGTCGCCATCAGGTTGATATGATAAGAGTCCCACTTCACCAAAGACTTTGCTGGACATCTACAGGTCGATTCATTCCAAGGTCCTCCTCTTGTGTTGCTTTCATTTTTAAAGATTCATCTACATCCGTAGGGATGCTTATGTAATCAAAAAGGGCAAGGAGGGTTAATGTAGGGCTTGTATGTCTTGGTCTTTGACAGCCTTCACTCCCTTCATTTCCACTGGACTGCAATTTATGTGCTCTAATGCCCTTGATTTCCCAGCCCCTCTGCACTCTCTCTGACTGGTTTCCACCTCGATGCCTATAATGGATGCGCTTGTGTGCCTTGAACGAATTTGCCACTTTTAATCTCTTTTAATTAGGTTTTTAAAAAACATGGAATGTCTTTAATATGGAATATTTTTAATAGGCAAACTATTACATATATTGTGCAAGATTGCCCATGACGTGCGTTCTCTGGTTCCTTAGAAGATCTGCATGAAGTAATGCCAGGAGAGCTTAAATTGGACATCCAGTTATGAGGCCGCTGCCATAACCCTGTGAAAGTAATTATATGGATGGTGTGCATTGGTTTACTTCTCTTCTGTCATGTTATGCTGAATAAATACATACGGAAGAATAAAAAACCCTATCTAATATTTAAGACAGAGAAAGGAGAAAAGCAAAGAGAAAAAAAAAACCCAAAAGTGCAGAAGGAAAAAAGAAAGAAAAGGAAATAGCTTCCAAATTTCTTTTGCAATAGATATAAGGATAAATGTACATGTACCTCTTGCTTTAAGTGTACAACATAACATTTGTTTTTTCTGCTATCTATTATATTCTACTCATCAGACCCATGTATCATATTTTCATTTTTTTCCTGTTTTAGGCAGAAAGTCAGCATTAAAATTCATAAATGTCTTTTCTCTAATCAAAGCTATCAATTTCGCCATCTGAGCTTCACCATCCAATTCCTCCATTGTAGGTAATGTCAGGTCCTTCGAGTTTTGTGCATTTAAAATGTCGCTGCTACTTATCAAATTTAGAAACCAAGTTGTGGAATTCCCCCCCAAAAAAAATTTTAGTCTCAAAAGGAGCATCTCTGTTTTCATCCATATATTAATATTTAAAATCTTGTGAATTAATATGTGTATTTGAATCCATTTTTAAGCTTTCTACATGTAATAAGCATGGTAAAAAGTCCCCTCTTGTTGATCACATTTCCAACATAAATTTGAAGTACCTTTATAGATTTTAGAAAGCTCTCGCAATTTAACCATAAAACTTCTGTCTTTACACTTGACTCATGGTTAACAGGTGCCCGGAGTTCAAGTGGGTTGATTTCAGGCTTCCTCGTTTGTCTGGAGGAAGTTTGCCATCCAGCAGTGACAGCCACTGTAGTGTTGTCTCCTCTCTTCTGAGGCATACCAAGTTGCTATTAATCCTCACTGGAAACCACTTTGCCAAGTGCTGCTTAATATGCAGAAGGCCCTGAGGTGGCATTAAGGGCTTCTTAGTCATATCTTAGCTGGTAGTTCATTGGGAATGTCTCATCTTGTTTTCCTTTTCTCCAGATTGGCTGCTTCAGCTGGGAAGTTACTCAGAGCCAGTTGACCACAAAGAGGAGAGAAAACTTCTCCCAGTGCTGCGGTAGGGCATATCTGCAGGTGTGCTTGGATGGGATGCAAACTGGTCTAGTTTAAAACAAGGATGTGATTGTGCAACATCTGCATGTAAATACAGAAGCTTTTCCACTTGGCAACTTTAAGACTTGTGGACTTCAACTCCACAAGTTGGCTGGTTGAGGAATTCTGGGAGTTGAAGTCCACCGGTCTTCAAGTTGCCAAATTTTGAGATCCCTGCCCTAAGCTATTGAGGAGTGCTCTTCATCTCTTGTCCTCTTGAATGAGAAAAAGAGCCCGAGCCAGTTATGATGGTGATGAAAAAGTAACTTTATGACCAGTCCTTACATTTATCACCTTAGCAGGTCTGTAAAGCAAAGGAAAGCAAGAGAAAAATGATTAGCACAATTATGGTTCACTTAGCAACAAAATCAAAGCGCTGGTCCTGACTGTGATCACCAGGTTACCTCTCTATGTGTATATAGAGAGAGTTTTAAAAAAAAATCCTGTTATTTTTCAAGGACTCAAAAGTGGTTTTCTGTACCCAATTGTATTCACAACAATCTTTTGAGGTGGGCCTCACTAACAATATGCATTACATTGAAGGAGGATTTGAATACCAAGGCTATAAAATAGGCCAAACCAGAACATCTGCAAACACTGGATGTGAGAGGCCTCTAGAGATTGAATGCAATGAACCGTCACCTCAAAAGTTCTGCAAAAGGCTTTACTTTTAGCTGCTGTGTTTGCCAGCATGAGTTTTAATAGCCTCGGGTATTCTCAGAATGTTGTATCACTCCTCCCCCCTCCAACATGCAAACACATCTGTCCATCCCTGTTCTGTATCTTGAGTCTCTTGGGGTGTTGCCATGGCGATAGAATATGGGTAGCAAAGTCCAGAAGAGCTCATGGAATCCTTGCACTAAAACTCAGCAGTCTGGAATTAAATGCCACTGAAGAACAATTCTCGTTTGGTTCCTGGCTGGATTGCAATTGTGGGGATGGGAATGGAAGCTTGCAGGCATCAGGGCTGATATTCCCTCCATATTGTCCCTGGGATTTTTTTTTTCAAAGCTACCTTCTCCTTCCCCACCTTCAGGTGTTTGTCTCATAGGACCAGACGATGGTAAATCAGATTTTTGTTTCATTACATCCATCCTGCCGTTCATTATGTGAAAAAGCAGACTTCCTCTGGCATCCATTTTGTGAAAGTACCTGCAACATGATTCCAAAATTCCATACTGATGCAAAAAATGTTGCCTTTGTCTACTTTGGCCTCTGAAAGATGAGAAGGTCATTTGAAAGCTACAGTAAACTAGTCTCATTTATTTTCTCCATTTTTTTACCCTTCTTGGTTTAGTCCGCAGCATAAAGTCTGCAACTCTGGAACATTACTTAGGGTCTTCTGCTATTTCTGTAGCCCAGGACAGGGGCTAGATCTTTGAAGAAACAAACAAACAAACAAAGGCCCACATTTCTTTTTAGAACGCAGGCTGTGTAAATCCTTCAGAAGAGGTGGTTTGAAAGGACAGATACGCATATCAAGACAGCTGGGAAGAAGGGAAAAATATACCTCATAGGTTAAAACTCACGTACATTCCAATATACAAAACATCAGCTTGATGGAGGCTAAAGATTCATTAATTGGTGAGAGAAATGTTTGTAACAGGTGTGGGTGTGCACATGTGTGATAGAAAATGGGGGAGGATAGAGGAGGAAAATTATATGTCTATTGCAAGAAACAAAGCAGCCATTTAATTCAAGGGTGAATAAACAGAAATTAGTCTAGTGCTCCCTGGCCATTTTCCATGCCAATCCGTTCTAGGGAGCAACTGATAAAGAGTATCTAAGCAATGCCTGGGTTTTCCTGATAAGTAATTTTTTTAAGTTATTATAAATTGTGTTTGGGCTGAACCATTTCACAGTAAAGGTAAAGATAAAGGTTCTTCTCACACATATGTGCTAGCCGTTCCCAACTCTAGGGGGAGGTGCTCATCTCTGTTTCAAAGCCAAAGAGCCAGCGCTGATGTCCGTGGTCATGTGGCTGGCATGACTAAATGCCGAAGGCGCACGGAACCAAAGATGGTTCCAATTTTTCTACTTGCACTTTTACATGCTTTCGAACTGCTAGGTTGGCAGAAGCTGGGACAAGTAATGGGAGCTCATTCCATTACGCGGTGCTAGGGATTTGAACCGCAGACCTTTTTGATCGACAAGCTCGGTGACTTAGCCACTGAGCCACCGCGTCCCTTTTCAGAGTACAGATACATAAAAATTACCACAAGAGGCAAAAAGTTAAACTAGATTCCCCTCTGCCCCATGGCGCCTAGTTTTTTTTTTAAGTAGAGGAATTTTTTTTATATAGTAAATTATGTGAACTGCTACTTTCTGTGAAAAGGAGTATAGTCCAGAGATGAGATTCTGCTTTGAAGAGAACAATGTCTGTGATTTGTTGTAGAATACATTATTATTTGTTAAGCCTTTAAAATGATTATATCCTTAGAGTATCATCTGTATAAGGAATTGCTACTTCCAAACATACAATCTGTTATCATAAAAAGCAAGACTTATGAAAGCATAACAGGAAATGCAGCTGATTAGATCTGTACTGTAATCAGCTAAAACTCTTGTTATACTTTCATACGTCTTCATTTTTTTTCTCTAATTCCACCCAGTGGTTTTCCTGGCTTGATTATAACATCAATAGTTTTAAAAACCAGCAGAAAAGAAAAGAGGGACACACATCAGCATTCAAAACCACTTGATTTCATACAAAATGGTAATTGGAAGTCAATGTTCTGCTATTGAGTCGCTTTCCGTACTGAGATGGGTGAACATATAAATTTAATAAATAAATAAATTGTAGATTTAGATGAAAAGTTTGTTGGATTGCAATATCCTGCTTCTTCATTGTGAGCCATCCAATTATGGCTACTGAGAATGTACACCCTCCCTCCTGTGTGCCCAGCCTACTATATTGCATCAGGGTATTCAAATATATGCATCAATTTTAAGAAGAGCAACATCAGGGGTTAAGGCACTGGACTGGCACTGGGGAGACCCAGTTTAAGCCCATCCTCAGCTATGGAAGCTTACTGGGATGACTTTGAGCCAGTCATATTGTCTTAGTCCAGGGGTCGGCAATCTTAAACATTCAAAGAGTCACAAAGGTCCTAAACGGAAGCCCCCCGTTCATTTCTGGAGCCAACCGGAAGTCCTGTTCCCCCATCATAAAGTCTCCTCCTAGCGCAGCATACTTTTTCGTCCACTTGTCCTAACCAAAAGCCCTATCAATTGTGGAGCTGACTGGAAAACCCTTCCCTTGCCATAGAGCCTCCTCCTGGTGCGCTGTGCTTTCCCCCCTTCCCAACCAGAAGCTCCTGTCAAAATTGTGGTGCCGACTGGCGATAGGGAGCCACAGCAGAGGGTTGAAAGAGCCACATGCGGCTCCAGAGCCGCGGGTGACTGACACCTGTCTTAGTCCACCCTACCTCATTGGTTGCTGTTTCTGTTGTAGGAAAAAAATGGGAGGACCTTTACATTTTGAGCTCCTGAACAACACAGGTAGGTTAAAGATATGCAACCCAACTGGACAAATTTATGCCGAAACACGTATTTTTTTTTTTTGTTTGGGGTGCAGACTTGTTTAAAGGTAAATATTCTGTATTATGCTGCAAATGGTTAAACTTTAACATTCTATAAAGGCTGCTTGGCTGCTCTTCAACTCTCTAGATTATCAGATAATGTTCTACATGGTGTTTGTTTTTCTCTCTTTAAATAATACCCCCCCTCCCCACCCAAATTCCCCTGATGGTGATAAGATGATTGTTTTAAGAACAGTATATTTTCTGGCCAACTTCTAAGCAACGTGGCACCCATGGGGTGAAGATATACATTTTATCATTAAGTGGTGCTCCCAAAATAACATGTTCCCAAGCAGATTTTTCTTCATTAGTAGAGACAACTGAAATATCCCCCCAAATGCTATATGTTGTTTACTACTGAAGCTTTCTCTCTAGAAGATGACAAGTGGAGATCAATAGATAGGACCAAATGGTCTTTATTAAATTGGGAGGAGGGCAGAGGTGGGATTCTACTGGTTTGGGAGAACCGGTAGCTCCGACGATCAGCTGGGAGTGAACCGGTTCGCCCTGATGATCAGAGGGGCCCACCCGCCCACCCGCGCTATTTTCCTACCTTATCTTCTTAGCTGATTCGCACGGCAGAGCAGACTGCTGTGTGAATCACCTGTGTTACTTCTCCGAAGAAACCTGGAAGTGAAGATTTGTTTAGATCAGTGGTTCTCAACCTGTGGGTCGGGACCCCTTTGGGGGTCGAACGACCCTTTCACAGGGGTCGCCTAAGACCATCGGAAAACACATATTTTCGATGATCTTAGGAACCGAGATACCAATTTTATAGTTGGGGATGACCACAACATGAGGAACTGTATTAAAGGGTCGCGGCATTGGGAAGGTTGAGAACCACTGGTTTAGATGGTGCACGCGTGAGCGCAAATCACACGATCACCAAACCAGTTGTTAAACCAGGAGGATCTCACCACTGGAGGAGGGGGCGTTGGGGGAATATAGGGGGAGAAATGTCTAGGGTTGCATGTGGCCTATTGGTTATGGGTTGGGCACCCCTGGCTTAGGCAGTGAAAGGCACCATGTGGAAGGCATCAAATCTTGCAGGAGAAAACTAGGCATCATATTCCCTGCCCTGGACTTCCATCCCCACATTCTATGGACCTTGCTGTCAGAGTTAGAAGAGCAGGTCATCCCATTGCTGATGTTCCCATCTATCATTTTCAGAGAATGACAACTGAAATAACATCCTGAGATAGCCTTCTATAAAAGGAAGGTGTCTGTAAGAGATCATCGGGGTGGGTGAGGGAGGAGGCTATTTTTTTTTCCAGTTGACACAAAGCCACAGCTTCCTAAGTTGACGTGCACAAGTACAAGGCTTTGAAAAGAAAGCTGCCATAGCCACAAAAATTGCAAACTGTTTCAGACCACAAGATTACAACCTCTATCAGGCAGCACAATCTATGTTAGACTGATTTAGCCAAATTTGGACAAGAGCAATCATTACTGAGCAACAAAAAGAAGCAAGGATGACAATCCATGAGATGTTTATTTTTAAAAGAACATTTTCCCCTAGTTAATGATCAACTATTATCTTTCAAGACAGTAGAATCAGCCATTCATTTCTTTTATGTAGACAAGTATTTCAGCATGAAGACCAGCAATAAAATGCTTGCAAACAAATAATATGTACAACCAGAATGGAGGGAACTTTTTGCATGATAGAAAGAGAAAGAGATTGGAGCCCCCCCCCCCCCCCCCCGGCGCGCCTTGATATTGGAAGGATACTTTTTCAAGAGGTAACTGGACTTCCTTGTTTTTCTTTGAAGACGTTTCACTTCTCATCTAAGAAGCTTCTTCAGCTCTGACTGGATGGTAGAGAATGGAAGGATTTCTATTCTTTGCAGACAAGCTGGTCATTTCCGTTCTTTTAAAGAGTTGTTGAGGTCGCTTGGAGATTTGTCTGGGTCCTCAGGGTCATCCGAGCAGTGCAAATGGGTATGGAGCCTTCTTGGAACTGCTGAAAGGACTGTGTTGTGGAGCTGTGCAGGATGTTTTCTGTCATATGTTCCTTCGTTGTGGAACAGAGGCACAGGCTGTTGGGGATGAGTCTGTGTTGTCTGCATCTCAAACTAAAGCACAAATGATTCATGTAGCCTGCCATTTTTCTGGAAATCCATTCAAATCCCACATCATTCACAGGGTGTTCATCCCAAAATGCATAGCTAAATGTCCTTTGGGACAGCTATGACCTGTATGACTGAGAATCTCCATAGACCCCCACTCCTTAATCGTTCTCAGAGTACATGGTAGATGTAGATAGGAGACTGCTTCATTTTGGCAAGATTCTGTCTGTAGGTGTGGAACAATAAGTCAGCTTGCAAGAATCATCACATGTCTTCCTTGGGTTTGGGGCCTGACATTATCAGTGTTTACAGATGACAGGCTGATTAGGTATTCCTCAGAGTAGTAATCTCAACACCATGTGAAAGACACCTGTTTGGGAAAGGTGTCTTAATAGATGATGGCATTTTTTCTTGTTTCCCGTTATTGGGCACGCAGCCCCTGCTGCTTTTACATCTAGTGATTTAATTCCGTTGGCATTTGAAGCTCAGTAGATGTTGAATAATTTGGTGGCATGAGTGCTGTCTTTGTGTTGTTATTTAATGGTAATTGAATTTTCGAAGACAGCACACTATACCACGCATATTGAAAATAGGTTTGCACAATATACTCTTCCCATCAAACTTAATGCCATCCCACCTAGTGCCCCTGTGGTTTATCTATACACAAGCAAGCAACTATAAAATGAAACATAATCCTATAGCGAGAGTAAAAATTGTCTGCTCTGAGCTAATGAAAGTCTAATCTAGCTTCTCGTTGGAAACCCATTCTAGTCTTTCTCTGTTCTGGTTTAAAGACAGCGTTCAATTTCCTGTGCAATGCTCATGCTCAATCATGTTGAGTTTATTGACTTTGGTTTACTGTAGGAGATCGTGTTTAAATTAAGCTATGGTCAAATATAAGGAAAAATGCAAGTTTCTTACACTGTGATAAGGAAATGCTTGACATTGCCATGGTTGGGAGAAATTGGAACGGCAGTGCTAATAGATTTTGGGTTGCTTTGGGATAAGAACAAGCTGGAGATTTGAGGTGACTTTATAATAGTGCCCGTGTTTAAAATGTCTATACAGAGCAGGGGTAGGCAAAATACATGAGCCCCCTTTTAAAGGCCTTTTAGTGGTCTAGGGCAGACAGTAACTTAAATCTGAGATATATTTTACACCAAGATTATGCAGGGTTCAAAAGTGATTTGGAAAAATTAATTTGACTGTTGTATCAGCACAGCCTTTCTTTGTTACACACTGCAAGAGCCTGAGAAAAGATGCTCCTGCTTTAAGAGTCTCTACTTAAAGAGGTACTTAAGTGATTCATAGCACAAGGGTTACTTAGGGTCCCCCGAAGAAAGAACAGCTGCTTTCATGAAGACCTTATTTGACATTTCTTCCAAATCATCTTTAAGGTCTGTCCAATCCTACTTTATATCAACAAAATCTCCCTCAAGCCGAAATTTGCCTCTGTGGACTACGTAAAGCCATCTTTGTGATCTTTTTGACAACTACACGCAACTGACTACTGTTATGTTCTAGGGTGCAGGGGTCTCCAACCTTGGCAACTTTAAGCCTGGAGGATTTCAACTCCCAGAATTCCCCAGCTGGCTGGGGAATTCTGGGAGTTGAAGTCCACCAGGCTTAAAGTTGCCAAGGTTGGAGACCCTTGTTCTAGGGTGTTTTTTCAACTTGCCCTACAAGCCTAGGTTCTTTTCCTGATAGATACCCCCCTCCCCATCCCAATACTAACCAGATCTTAATCCAGATCCCGCTTAGCTTTTTTTTCTTTTTCTTTTTTCTTTTGCAGTCAACTAAGCCTGTGTAAGTGCTGCCCCCTTTGGTGACTTCCGTTACATAGCATTAAAAAAAAAAAAGCATGAGCGTCTCACCCACACTAAAATCTAGAGGGAGAAAAACATGAAAATTCCTACTTCAGCCCACTCAAAAAAACATGAAGCTCGATCTCCCGGGCTCTCAAAGTTTGCCCCCCGTTGACTGGAGCATCCTCCATATCAGCTTTGAGGCCCCCAGAGAACATCCTTCATATTCCCTGCCCCAACATTTCACCCCCTTCCCCATTCTATCTATTACTAGCTAAACCTCCCTTCTCTTTCTGCTACTTCTCTCCCTTTTTGTAATCCAGGCACAGAAAAACTCCTGCTGCGTGGATGCGTTTTGTTTTCATTCTCCCTTCTACACTATGGTGCCGCTCTTTCTCCAGCAAAGGGGTGGAAATCTCTCCGAAATAAGAGATTTTCCAAGGACGGGGAGATCCATTGCCCAACATTAGCTCTCACTGTTGACACTTCATCTGGCCCCAGATTGATTTAGGCAAGGAAAAAAATTAGATGGAAGCCTTATTCCCCAGTGATGGTAAATGGAAAGAGTGGGGAAGGGTGATGATTTCTCATTCAGCAGTTGAGGCCATGAAAAATTCTTTGGGGATCCGGCAGTGGATTATGAAACACGCTGAGGTGTCACTGAAAATGGCAGCCCTGTCGCAACATTGATCTTTCCTGTAACGTGTAGCTGATGTGATTGTTTTGTCTTCATCCTGTTGTGCTTCCGTTTCTCCAGCATAGAACATAGGCTTCCCTAAGGAAATGCCTTGGATTGTTCTGTGTTTTTTACAGTAGTGGGATTCAAATCGTTTAACAACCGGTTCTCTGCCCTAATGATGTCTTCCAGCAATCAGTTCACCAAACTGCTCAGAAAGTTAACAACTGGTTCTCCTAAAGTGATGCAAGCTGGTTGAATCCCACCACTGTTTTTTCAGCAGCAGTCCCTAAACTGAGTCTCCAGTAGTGTTGGGCCATTCTAGCTGGGAATCCTGGGAACTGTAATACTCTGAAGGATGCTGGATAAGGAAAGCTCTAAGTTCAAAGAGAGGACTCGACGCAAAGCTTGTTTCACTGGCTTCGTTTGTATTGCTGTTAACATGCTGTTTTTGTCCCCAAGAAATAGAATAGAATAGAATTCTTTATTGGCCAAGCGTGATTGGACACACAAGGAATGTGTCTTTGGTGCCTATGCTCTCAGTGTACATAAAGAAAAATAAAATAGAATACATTCATCAAGAATCATAAGATGTGTGTGCGCTTCCCATTTTCTTCAAAAGACACTCATGTGTTAATGATGTGCTCCTCTGGTTTTGGCGGAAAGATTAAGTGGTGTTTGTTGTTTTCCCGTCAGTGTCTTTCATGCATTACAATAGGACTGATTAATTGGAAGTGAAACATTACAGGCGAAGCGCCTGGCTGAGCTTGATGGACTGTTATTAACTAGCAGCACATGGATAACTGGCCAGAACTACTTGACCTAACCTCTCTTTTGCTTTGGCTAGGCTGTTGATATAAACGCTTTCTCGGCACAGAACAGGTAGGATCATTGTGTTATGAGAGAAATACAACCGGTGGAACAAGTTGCAGGAGGGGCATTCAGATGAGAATCAAATCCACTTTTTTTTGTTCCCTTTTGAAAGGACTTCTGTGGTTTGAAAAGTTGAAAATTGGAAGAAATACATAACTAGAAGAAAGGGGGAATGGGAGTTTTTCTAAATGTGTGACCCCATGTCAGGATTCCAAGTAATAGGTCCCTCGCAAAGAGAACTCTGAGGCAGGTAGATTCCTCAGAGAATAGCTTTATTGGATATATCATATTGGCAGAGGCTGGTGAAAACCAACTCTGAATGTTCTTTTTTAGGAAAAGTTTTTCCCCTTCCCCAAACAATCAGTCACATGGTCCAATCGAGGATCCATCTGGTTGCTTGGTAACTTCACTCTTCCTCTCTCCGACCACCTGTTGAATAAGATAAATTGCCTCCTTTATATAAATATATAGAACCGTCCATGTCAAACTGAAGAATTTTGGAAGATTCTTCAAAGGCTATCTTGTCCAGTCCCTGAAGATTAGTGTGGAATAGGGCTGTGCTTTGGGATTTAAAGGTGAGAGGATGATCCTGGGAAAAGATGTATTTAGTTTCAAAGAGTTGTAGGCTAGAGCTAAAAGCACTTTCTCGCGTGTTCTGAAGTGCCTTTTAGCTTTTGAGACCAAAGCACTGCACAGCACTAATACAGAACTTAAATTCCTGCTTTGCTGTTATACAACCAGCCAATCTCTGTCTAAAGACCTCCAGGGAAAAGACAGCATACCATCTCCAAATCTGTTCCATTGTCAAATGGCTTTCCAAAGGTTTTTTTACCCCCTAGAGCTGAATTCTGCTTCCTGTCTTAACATTCAGTTGAAATCACTCCTAATCTTTGCTTCCACCTTTGCTGTATAGTACAGCAGAAGACCAGCCTGTTCCATTTTTCTTAATTAATAACATAAAATACAAAAATGCAAAGAAAAAAGTAGGAAAGATAAGGGAGGAAAAAGAGAAGGGAAAAGTGTAGAAAAAAGGGGAAAAGACAGAAAAAGTGTTGACTTCAACTCTCTTTGGTGCAGTAGAGATAAGATAATAACATCAAACCTCAACTTTTTACCTTTACATAGTAGTATAAACTAGCCATTTCTATAACAACAAACCTATCTAATCAGTAAAACCCAAAATAAAATTGTGATTATCTGTGATATATCTATGATTTCTTGCTGGTTGGCTCTTGAGGAGGTGAGATTGCGATGAGAGATGCTTTATGGCTGGTGGCGCAAGGAAAGAAGTTTTACCTAGTCCGCTTACTCCCTTCCTCTTCATTTTTTCTTCTTCTCACTTTGCAGGTTGCGGTATATGGTGAAACAGCTGGAGACAGGAGAGGTGAACCTTGTGGAGCTGAAGAAGAATTTGGAATATACAGCTTCTTTGCTTGAAGCAGTTTATATTGATGAGACCAGGTGAGTATGGAAGAATTGGGAAGCCTTGTGGATGTCTATCTGGTCCAACGTAATTCCCCCTCCTCCCCCAAAGTCAAAATGAATGCCCCTGGATAAGCTGCCCGTCACATCCCTGAGAATTGCTCAAAATTCTGGAAATTGATCCATATACCTGAAGAGCATCCAGCATGAGGAAAGCTGGGATAAACTGAATTGTGGGAAGTTCCTAGGGCAACAACTGTCAGGGTTCTAAGTAACAACCCCAACAAAAGAAGACACCAAGAGTTGAGTTTCCTCAAAGTTCCATTTTATTAGAAATGTCATAGTGGCACATCTGGGAAAACCTGAATCTGAAAGCTTCCAGGTTTTCCCCACCCAAAAGAAAGTTCAAGCCCCTGCCAAGCACCCACATGTCCATCACATTATCCAATCAGGTATCATCCAAGCCAGGAGTTACCTCCCAGTCACCTCATTGCAGCTGCAGGGCCAGTTGACCTTGACTTTCTGAGAAAGAATGTTGTTATGGCTACATATCACTCACACTCTGTAAAATCCCCCACCCATTTTCCCATAATAGAAAATGTGGCAGGCCTGAAGTTCCAAAAGGTAAAAGATGGCTTCCAGGTATGACAACAACACTGTTTTGGCAGTAATTTGAAGACAGTGGCTGGTGTCATACTTGGATGTGGGCAGAAACACTGCTGAGTTTTACCAGCTCTGAAAGCCTTGTTGAGTAGATCTTGCTGTGAATTACAGTTCATGTTGGCACTAAGAAGGAATGTGGTTCCCCCTAGTGGCAGCCTAACATATGAAGAATTCATCAACCTTGGAAGCACTGAATCCAGAGAGTGAGTCAAGTACTGTATATCCTGTTATCTAAAAAATCAGGGGTCTTCCAGGCTGAGGACCAGTATCGTTCCGCAGCCTGTTAGGAACTGGTCCACAGTGTTGGGTGAGCAAGCGAAGCTTCATCTGGGCATGTATGGGATCTAAGTTGCACGGGAAACTGGCCCCCATCGCCCAGTCCGTACAAAAATTGTTTTCCATGAAACCGGTCCCTGGTGCCAGAAAGTTTGGGGATAGTTGACCTACATCGCAAACTCATTCTTCAGTGAAGTTGTAGAAAATACTTTCTCCCAGACACTAAGAGAAGCTCCAGTTAGGGGACATGGGACAAAATCTCATCTCTATCTAAGATCCAGAGAAACACTAATAGCATTTTCTTATTGCTGAGTTGCTCTTCACCCATTCTTAAGTTGTCAGAAAACAAGACTACCTGTGAAATTTGTTGTCCCCATTATTGGGGTCTTTATTCTAATTGTTTTTAGTTCTTAGTTTTAGTTTTTAATCATCTGACTTCCCCCCAATAATGCTTGAAAAACCTACAGCTTTACTGTGGCCTAAAGGTGGAGCTCTTGCCTCACGATCAGGAGGTTGTGAGTTTGATCCTAGGTAGAGGCAGATGTAGGGTTTCCTGCTTGGGCAGGAGGCTGGACTCGCAAGCAATGCTTCTGCACCTGCGCAGAAATGTCCGGGCGAGTAGGCGGAGCCTCCTGCCGTCACTGCTACCGGTTTGCCCGATCCGGGCCAAACTGGGAGCAACCCACCTCTGTTGGACTACATGACCTGCAAGGTTCCTTCCAACTCTGTTAACCTGTTAGTCACCTTGAAGCAGCTCTTGCACTTTCAGGGTGGAAACCCTGAAGGGGAAACCTACTACTTTAGAACTGGTGCAGCTGAAATCCTCCCTTCGGAGACTAGAATGGCCCCAACCCTGTTAGCCTTTTGCAAGGCCTTTAAAAATTGGCTATGTTCTCAAACCTGGGTTGTTGAATGCACCAAGGGCCCCGTTTCCTGGCTATATTGGTAACAGGCCAAATATCTTGCTCTTGTGAATTTTGATTTGGATGTTTGAATGTTTCCTACTGGTTTTATTGTTTTAAAATGTTTTTCACATTTTTAATTGTAAGGCATGTTCTGAATTGTAAGCCACCCAAAGTCATTGACTGAGATGGGTAGCTGTAGAAATTGAATGAATGAATGAATGAATGAATGAATGAATGAATGAATGAATGAATGAATGAATGAATGAACAAATAAGTATGACTAAAGGCAATGTTATGGAGACTTGAGTTAAACATCTCATCATTTTATTTTTCAAAATTCTTTTTAACATTTAAAAGATGATCCATCAGTGTTGAAAACCATGCTTAATGCCAGTGTTACTCTTGTTCAGTGGGCTTATTTTTTTAATTTTGGGGGGGAGGGGAAGCAATGTAATTGCAGCTTTTGTCTCCTATTGTGACGCACGTTGCCTTGAATTGCTGACCATCTGCCCTTCCTCTCCCCACTGACCCCATTCCTGTTTCAGGAAGATTCTGGACACGGAAGATGAACTCCAAGAGATCAAATCTGATGCCGTACCTTCTGAAGTACGAGACTGGCTGGCCTCCACTTTCACCCAGCAGACCCGGGCCAAAGGACGCCGTTCAGAGGAGAAACCCAAGTTTCGCAGCATTGTGCATGCTGTTCAAGCTGGCATCTTTGTGGAAAGGTTTGGTTCTTCTTGCTGCTCCCTGGACTGCCTGGGATTAGGACAGAATAGGGTGTCAAGGATGAGGGATAATTCCTGTGGGATTGAATAAGGAGTGTTTCACGTGGGATGACAAGAAAATACTTTGTTCTACGATAGCTTTTCCCAGCTGAGAACCCCATCTCTGATTTCCTTGTCCTGCAGCTTACCAGGCCTCCTATTGGCATGGTCAGGCATGCTGGTTAGGGGTAGTGGATGTGTAGCCTCATTAGTAGGGCAACAGGATGGAGCAAAGGGAGTTAAATAGAAAAGGTGGGTCTGACTTAGTTCTGGGGAATCTGCAGAGGGGAATGGTATCTTAGTTCTGTTGTACCCCATCACTAGCCAGCAGAGCTGGCAGCAGATTCGGACATTGAGGAGGTTGGGGAGGAAGACAGGCCAGTCCTGGAGTCTGGGGAAGGCTCTGATGGGGGCTCTCTGTCAGAGGCAGAGAGTAGGCCAGAACCGCATGCCAGTTATCAGCTGCCTTCAAAGTCAGACATCAGTGAGGCAGACGAACAGCTGGAGCCTATTCCCAGTGTGCGCATGCGCAGAGTTGCCAGATGAAGGAAACAGCTAAAGAACAGAGCTCAACTTGGGAGTAAAGCCAGAGGTGGATGATAAATGGCCCCTCCCAGAGGAAATAAAAGAGGAGCTAAAGGGGAGTGGAGTTTGCAGGAGACAATTAGTTTGCTTAATTGGTTCGTGATTCTCAAGACTCCTTGCCGAGTTTTGCAGCTATTGGCCTGTCAGCTCTCCAAGCCAAATAAAGTCTGTAACTGTAAATCCTACCTGGAAAGACTTTGCTGGATGTGAATGAGCAGAATTCACAGTAAATTAATAAAAGGTTTTTTTTTCTCGGACAAGGGGTTTGCTTCATGCTCTTGGGAAGCCTAGGTCAGAACAAGTTCTAGTTTATGAAAGGGGACTGGGATAATGAAAATGAAATTGAAAATTATTACACAGGTAGTCCTCAACTTACAATGGTTCGTTTAGTGCCCGTTCAAAGTTACAATGGCACTGACAAATGTGAGTTATGACCGTTTTCACACTTACAATCTTTGCAACATCCCCATGATCATGTGATCAAAATTCAGATATTTGACAACCGGTTCATATTTATGACAGCTGCAGTGTCCCAGGGTCACATGATCCATCTTTTGCGACCTTCTGACAAGCAAAGCCAATGGGAAAATAAGATAACAGCCAGTTGATAGGCTAACCTATCAACCGCAATGATTCACTTAATAGCCAAGGCAAGAAAAGTCATAAAATGGGACAAAACTCACTTTTAAAATGACTCACTTAATAACAGAAATGTTGGCCTCGATTATGGCCGGTAAGTCGAGGACTATCTGTATTATGAAATATAGTAAATTATGTGAAAGTATATAAAAGAGATAAAATATTTAATTTTGCACACAATTACAGCAGCAAGAATAGCTTGCACACAATGTTGGAAAAGTGATACCATGCCAACAGACTATTTGATAATCCAAAATATTCTTGATTGTGCAGAAATGGATACTTACATTGCATACAGTTTGGGAAAACTGGTATCAATGGATAAATAATAGGAGCATGAAATGTACAGCTTAGAAACATAGATCTATAGGTATAGGAGCAATTAAGAATATATTAAATGTATTTGAATAGTAAATGGTTATGTTAGTACTGTCAAAAAGGATTGTAACGTATACAAAACTATTGTTTTTTTAACATTTTTTTATTTTTAAACAAACACAAACAAACATAAAACATAAAAACCATCCTCCAGTTACATACAGTGTATCGATTGGTTACAAAACCTCTGTGCCTCCTCACCACAGTCATCACTTACAGTTTATATACAATCTCATATTATCAATCCTTTATATATGCATACAATTATTATCATTAAACATTTATTTAGCTACCACCATTATTACTTCCTTTTATGGAAGATATTCTAAGTTTAGAATAAATTAACATTATGGCATTTCATCATATCATCCCAAAACCATCCAGTAATATTACGTCTTTAAATTGTATTCTGTATAAAATTGTTTATCTTTGGTTCCAAAACTTTTGTGCATCCTCTCCATAGTCCTCACTTACAATTTATATAAAATTTCATATTCAATCTAGTATGTGTATATATGTATGTACACACACACACACACACACACACATATACACACACATATATACATTATTATCATTGTTAATCATTTATTTGACTATAACTATTATTACTTCATTTTATGCATAATATTCTGTTTAACTAAATTTAAATTAATTTTTATTGCAGCATTTCATTAGATCATCCTGTATCCATCCAATAGTAATGCAATCTTATATCTCTTGCCATTTGTAGTATTTGTGTTCTAATGGCTTTCTTGTAGATCTTGTATGGACTTCTCTTGGCAACTTGATTTTCACTGCATATCTTGTAAAGACTCGAAACCCCTCGTCTTTTCTTTCCATCAACTTTCCTTTGGTTATCACCGATGCTTCTGCCTGAATTTCTATCACTAGGTCTGCCAAATTTTCTCCCTTTTCTTCTTCTATATTCTGGAATCTGAGGTAAAATTCTGATCTATCACTCTCCCATTCCAATATTCCACTCTTGTCTTTTTCAACCATGCTCAATCTACTGTCAATATTTCTAATTTTCTTATCTCTTTGTTCATCTTTTCCTTCAATTTTTTGAAATCTGTCCTCGTATTTCTTCATCGTTTGGTGAATATTCTCAATTTTTTCATCTATTCTTCCTGTTCTTTGTTCAATATTCTCCATCCACTTTTCAATGATCTCTGTTCTTACTTGTATTTCTTGAATTTCTCGCATAATCATCTGCAATGCTACTTCCTTTTCTTTTTTGTGCTGCGACATCATTTATATTGGTCTTTTCCTCCAGGTAGTAAACAACTGCCACTATATAGAATCCAAGGCTTTTTTATTAAGTTCCAAGCAAGTTCACTGAATCTTTTCTCTTTCAAGTCAAGCTTTCTTTTCACTCCAGTCCAGCTACTGATAGTACCCCAGAGGAGCACCTGTTTAAACAATCCATGCTCATCCCGCTATCATTTTCAATAAACAAGCTCAGAGACCTTGAAATGTAAATCAAGTGTTCAAAGGAAGAAAAGAAAAACTATGTTTCCAAGCCTCCAAGCCTCTAAGTGGCAGTGTTACTTCTTTTCCTCTACTTTTGCTTCTCTCTTTATATTCCAAACTTAAGGGGAAAAAAAGAAAAATTTCTTAAAAAGAAAATGCAATAGAGTGTTGAAAAAAGAAAAAGAAAGAAAGTCTTAATCAGTAAGTATTGAAAAAAAAAGGAGAAATAGAAGAAAAAAAACCCAGTCCAGTTTAAAAAATAAGAAGCGTTTGTAAAGATTCCATCAATAACAAGATTTTTAAAAAATTACACACTAGGTTTCACTCAGCTTCAATCTCGCCACTTAACCTCTTCTGTCTTCAATTTTAACTTTACTTTTGATCTTTTGGGGTATTCTCTTCTCTAATACTAAAATTTATCTCACCAATTCGACACACTCTCTCTCTTGCATTTACTTCCGTTCTGGAGCTGTCCCAACCTCAACAGCTTTGATGGCTGCTTCTCTATTGCTGGAAAAAAGAGCTTCTCTCGGATCAACCAGGGATTGTGCGATATCCCTGGGATCAGCAGGATGTGCCCTTCTCTATCACCGTCTCTATGGGACGGTTTAGGTCCAAAAGGACCGTCCAGAGGCAGAGATATTGACAGCGAACTTGGAGCTTCAAGATCGCAAGTCGTATCATCGTGACGTCATCCCCGCCTCTTATACAAAACTATTATTAAAGGTATTTGTATTTAATGTTTTAAATTCTCAATAAAGTTTTTTTCCAAAAAGAAAAGTAAATTAGAGTGAGCCACATGAGTCTGGGGAATCTGTGCATGGGTCTGGAATGCTACTAGGCTATTGATTCTTAGTATCTCTGGAAAAGAGGCTCCAGTTCGACATGTCTAAATGTATTGCCTTGCCTGGAGAAAGCGGAATGCTCCCCCTGCAATGCTTGATGGGATTTGGAAACTATTTCTAATTGCAAGTAAGCCAGATCTCCCAGGGACTGTCTGACTGTGTCCTCTACTGCACAGGATGTTCCGTCGGACGTACACAGCAGTGGGACCCAATTATTCTCAATCGGTCATCAACTGCCTGAAGGTAACAACTCTTTGTCTTTTAACAAACACTATGCTACTTGTGTAAGTCTCTGATGGATGTAATGAGCCTTTACACTCTAGTAATAATTCCTAATTTTTGCATGGGTGGTTTTTCTCCTGCTTGAGAGGAGGCTTCTGTCAGTCGCCCCAACCAATTCTCAAGGCCACTTTTGCCCATCACCTCAAGCCACCCATGGGGTCAATATTTATGTGTCACACTTTTCTAGCTATTCCACTCTATGCTGTGGTCTGCCAGTGGCTAGCAGAGCTGGCAGCAGATTCGGACAGTGAGGAGGTTGGGGAGGAACATAGGCCAATCCTGGAGTCTGGGGAAGGATCTGATGAGGGGGCCAGAGTCCTATACCAGTTATCAGCTGCCTTTAGAGTCAGACATCAACGAGGCAGACAAACAGCTGGAGCCTGTTCCCAGTGTTTGCATGCGCAGAGTTGCCAGATGAAAGGAACCTCTAAAGAACAGGGGTTGACTTGGGAGTAAGGCCAGAGGTGGACAATGAATGGCCCCTCCCAGAGGAAATAAAGACAAGCGAAAGGGGAATGGAATTTGCAGGAGACAATTAGTTCGCTCAATTGGTTTGTGACTCTCCGAGACTCCTTGTCAAGTTTTGCAGATATCGGCCTGGCAGCTCTCTAAGCCTGATAAGGTCTGTGACTGTAAATCCACCCTTGAAAGACTTTGCTGGATGTGAATGAGCAGAAGTCACAGTAAATTAATAAAAGGGTTTTTTGTCAGGACAAGGAGTTTGCTTCATGTTCTTGGGAAGCCTCAGTCAGAACCGTCTATAAAAAGGAGACTGGAGGCAAAACTTTCCCAAAAGTCTTAGTTCTGACCAGTAATCAATAATTCACACTGTAAGGGCTAACTAATCACTGCAGAAGGGAGAAGCTTGGAGGAATTCCCTTTGGTACGTTTTATAAACCACCTGGAGTCATTTGAAATAGGATTGTGCGTGTGGCAAAATGCAGTCTGGATTCCCAGGATGGAAGAGCTTCATTTCCAGAGGATCGAAAGGCTGGTTTAGATAGTTTGGCCAGGAGAAAGAGAGTCAAGACAGTCCTTCCCCAGAAGGTCTTAGAAATATCTTTAATGATGCAAGGAGTTGCTTTAGTTTGGCAAGAGTTCTGCCTGTAGGTGAGGAACCATAAATTGCTTAGAAGTAATTCTATGTGTCTCTCTTTTGGTTTGTGGAGCCTGATAGTATGTAAAAATTAAGTGTATTATGGGTCTATAATGGGTGTGTAAGGGTGGATGAATGGATGGACAGACAGACAGATAGAGAGATAGATAGACCTATTAGGGGAATGATTAATACCTAGAAATGGATTTCTTGGTTCACATTAAAGATAAAGGTTCCCCTCACACATATGTGCTAGTCGTTCCTGACTCTAGAGGGCGGTGCTAATCTCCATTTCAAAGCCAAAGAGCCAGCGCTGTCCGAAGACGTCTCTGTGGTCATGTGGCCAGCATGACTAAATGCCGAAGGTGCATAGAATGCTGTTACCTTCCCACCAAAGGTGGTCCCTATTTTTCTACTTGCATTTTTTCCGTGCTTTTGAACTGCTAGGTTGGCAGAAGCTGGGCCAAGTAATGGGAGCTCACTCCGTTGCGCGGCCCTAGGGACTTGAACCGCCAAACTGCTGACCTTTCTGATCGACAAGCTCAGCGTCTTAGACACTGAGCCACCACGTCCCTTGGTTCACATTAATTTCCATCTAATAGTCCTTTTAAAAAAATCATTTTCTTTTTGCGCCTTGTCCCAATTTTCCGCTTCCTACACCAGATGTAAGTCCTTTGCTTAGTAGTTTCAGCAGATTTGACCCTCCTCTCCTGTTCCGTCTCTCACTCTGCCTCTGTTTTCCTTCTTAGACTCTTGACCTCTGGTTTTTCGATGTCTTTGCACTGAACAGGGTGAGCGAAGACCATGCCTTGCGCACAATTGTCTTTGAACTGCTCACCCGCCACAATCTCAACAGCCGCTTCAAGGTAAGAAACGAATGGGTCTGAGCACATCCAGGTAATCATTGTATGCCTACAGATTAATTCATCATTCCAAATTGTGAGAAGTTAGGGCAGCATTACAATGCTGCTTTTAGAGTAGAAGAGAGGGTGCACCCTTTTTGCGTGAGGGTCCTATTTTTATAGGGTCAATCAGTTGGGAGGGTCTGCAGGTGAAAGGCTGAAGCCAGAGTGGTCTGTGATCAGATCCAGAGTCCAAAAGTGGGTGGGGTCCTTTCTCTTCTTTCCCCTCTTCCCCCCCCCCAACCTGAGCACTTAACAGAATGCCAGAGTTGGAAGGGACCTTGAAGGTCTTCTAGTCCAAACCCCTGCTCAAGCAGGGAACCCTATACGTTTCAAATAAATAGTTGCCCAATCTCTTCTTGGAAAACCTCTAGTGATGGAGCACTTTGGGTAAAGGTTTACTGAAAGCAGGCTGAGGACCAGATACTACCCCTTCTTCTTTTAATTTGCCAAATTTCCAACAGAGTCAAAAAGGTAAAGACTCTCTTGAATCACATATATCCCTTGCTAATCTCTCCAGAAGTGATTTGTAGGAAGTAGATTTGAGCCCACTTAACTTTTCTGTTTTGTTTTGTTTTTAATATCAGCCAAAGTTGGTCAGATGCTGCAACTTAATGGGACACCAGCAAAGTAATAATTTCTTGCATTAAAACACAACAGAAGTGTAATGCGTTGTTTAAATTACCAGGGCTTTTTTGTAGGGGTGGAGAGGAGGTTACAATAATGGAAACCTGGTTGAAGTTTATACCTAAGCACTCCTCAGCCTTCGTGGGCAAAGCCAGTGGCATACAAATATGGGAGTGATAGTACAAAAGCTCAGCAGGAGACCAGCTGCTTCTCCTGAATCAAATAGTCCAGCATTTTCCAGATGAGGTGTTGCTTTGATGAGAGAGAATGCTGATATTCATGAGAAGGCTACAGTAGTCTAGCTCTATCTTCAAAACTTCCATTTTTGACAACTGCGGAGCCATAATTTGACTTGGCAGTATGTACCACCTAGGTCACTTTTCAACAAACCATTATGAGAACAAACTGTGACTGATTCTGATCCCGATCACCAGTTGCTGACTGGAGAATTCTGGGAGTTGAAGTCCACACATCTTAAACTTGCCAAGTAGATCAGCAGTAGATCATATGTACTAAAAGGAGAATCCAGTCTGCACAGAAGTCAAGGTATGAAAAGGGGTTTTGTGCTCAGTCTCCAGAATCTCCAAATTGGATTGGGAAAAACTCCTGTCTGGAATTCTGGAGAGCCACCACTAGTGATTACATTTCAGACCTGTTAGACTACAACCCCCATCATCTCAAGCCAGACTTCCCATGCTGATTGAGGAGTTATAATCCAACATAATTAGACGACATGCTTGAAAGGATTAATATAGGTGGCACCAAATTAGATAGCAAAAGCACTTATATACCGCTTCACAGTGCTTCACAGCCCTCTCTAAGTGGTTTACAGAGTAAGCCTATGCCCCCTCCCCAATCTGGGTCCTCATTTGACCGACCTCGGCGGGATGGAAAACTGAGTCAACCTTCAGCTAGTCAGGATCGAACTGCTGGCAGTGGACAGAATTAGCCTGCAATACTGCATTGTAACCGCCGCGCCACCACGGCTTTTCAGATGGACCATCTACCAGACTCAGTAGAAGACATCTAGGCTTGCACCTGTTTCCAGATCTTGCCTAAGGTTATCTTGCCTTTGTTGTTTTTCAGATCCCCACGGTGTACCTCATGACTTTCCTGGATGCACTGGAGGCTGGTTATGGGAAATATAAGAACCCTTATCACAATCAGATACATGCTGCTGATGTTACCCAGACTGTACATTGCTTCCTGCTTCGCACCGGCATGGTGGTAAAGTTAACCTGCAGATTGAGTGCTTCAGCAACTGTCCCATTGGTTCACCCTCCAGCTGGGAGGTGTTGTTGATATTGCATGCTTAGAACATTAATTCTGCTTTTTGGATCTGAAGAAACTTCCAAATCTTGGGTTTTAGTGCCTACCTTTCTGCTGTGTTGTCATGAATTACTGTACCTAGGACAAATATCAGGAATGCAATTATGCCACCTGCATGCTGTTTTTCTCCCAAATTATTCTTGATCAAAACTAACTGAAACACCATACACAAAAACAACAGTGCCCTCTAGAGGTCTCCCCAGTTTAGCACTAAGCCAGGAATTGGGAAAACTGATTGCAGCCAGCAAATGTTTGAAAAGTGAGTTGTGTTGCTGCCCCCCTCCCCCAGATTGAGATGTCTTTTAAAAATAGGAAATTAAGCAAAAAAATCTACAGGTTATATTACAAGATCAATACGCAGTTGTAATTAAAATATAAAATCATATCAAGTACAAAAACCAAAAAAAAAAAAACACCCTAAAGTAAATCAGTAATCTGACCTGCTAAAATGCATTCCAGCAAATAAAACATCTTGAAAACGAAATCTCTCTGAAAAGGGAAGTTCCCATGTCAGGAAGCAACACATTCCAACTAGGGCAAGGCAGAAGGAAGTACTTTTTCCCAATATTTTTAAAACCAGGACCAATTTATTCGGGAAAATGCAGCCATTAGGTTAGGATGCTTCTCTTTGGGCTTTGAAGGACATAGCCAGCAGTTGGATCTGCATGGGAATGATGCTGACTGAAAATGTTGGTAGTCGTATTCCCAGCACACCTAGAAATCATTATCTTTGAGAGGTTGCAGGAATTGGGTATGTCTAATTTAATGAGAAGGACGAAAGGTAACATGATAAGAGTGTTCCAATATCTCAGGGGCTGCCACAAAGAAGAGGGAGTCAAACTATTCTCCAAGGCACCTGAGGGTAGAACAAGAAGCAATGGGTGGAAACTAATCAAGGAGAGAAGCAACTTAGAACTGAGGAGAAATTTCCTGACAGTTAGAACAATTAATCAGTGGAATAACTTGCCTCCAGAAGTTGTGAATGCTCCAACACTGGAAGTTTTAAAGAAGAGATTGCACAACCATTTGTCTGAAATGGTATATGTTTCCTGCCTGAGCAGGCGGTTGGACTAGAAGACCTCCAAGGTTCCTTCCAACTCTCTTATTCTGTTAAATATCAGATAATGGAAATTTTCTTTGGAATGACACAAAACCATATTTGTGGCAGAAATCCTAAGATGAGAAATGGAATATGTCTTATGTGGTAGCAAATTTATGTTTATATCTCTATATCTTATCTTGCACATATTCAGCTGTATTAAAGGACAGTAAGATGGGTATCTATCTCTGCCTTTTTGCCCCTTCTCTTCTTGCCATGTGAAGTGCAATTTTTATAGTGTCCATTTCCGGGAAAGTAGGTTTTAAGTCAAAATTTATTCCACAGGTAGGACAGCAACTGATCTAGAAAGGCTATGGAATCAGGAAGTGTTGGTCATAGGGATGACCCTCTAGCGTAGAACTTGTCCTCCATTTGTGGTGGCAAAGTTCTGGAGTTGTTCCCAGACATCACCCTTTCACTCCCAAAGATGCTGACCATCTCTCCTGCTTCTTCTTCCTCTGCAGCACTGCCTGACAGAGATTGAGGCCCTGGCCATTATCTTTGCAGCTGCAATCCATGACTATGAGCACACGGGTACCACCAACAGCTTCCACATCCAGACCAAGTAAGTAAAGAGGTTGTCTGTATGGATGTTCCGTTGTTAAACTTACACTGCTGTTTTAGAGGAAAGAAGAGCTCTGAAAGACTTTTGGATCATACAATAACAAAGTCAACTGTGTTGGTTACTTGAGGCTTCCATGGTCTCTTTTTGCCAGGCAATTAAAGATACATCCAGGGGTGGGCTGCTACTGGTTTGCCTGGTTTCGGGAGAACCCGTAGCTAACATTATGGCCGGTTCGGAGAACCTCCAAATCCCACCACTGGCTGGCCCTGTCCATCCCACCCTTCCCAGGAGTCTGCACGTGGCCCGTTTTGGATGCGAGGTAAGTGCAGGGAGGCTTGGTGAGGGGGATAAAACAGGCCTCCTGGAAGTTCCAGAAGGCCGGAAATGGAGCCTGTTGGGAGGGCACTTTTCGCCCTCCCAGAAGCTCGAGGAAAGCCTCCTGAGCCCGGGGAAGGTGAAAACGGCGTCCCTGCCATGGTGCAAGAGGCTGATTAGGCCACGCCCACCATGCCCACGCCCAACCAGCAACAGGGCAGAGAACCCATTGCTGACATTTTTGAAGCCCACCCCTGGATAAACCAGTGTAGGCCATTGTATACAGGTAATCCTTGACTTACAACAGTTCCTTTAGTGACAGTTCAAAGTTACAATGGGATTGAAAAAAGCGACTTATGTCCATTCTTCACACTTATGACCGTTGCAGTTATCCCTATGGTCATGTGGATGTGTGGCAACTGGCTCATATTTATGACGGTTGCAGTGTCCCGGGGTCACGTGATCAGCTTCTGCGACCTTCTGACAAGCAAAGTCGATGGGGGAAGCCAGAATCAGGGAACAACCGGGGTTACTAACGTAACAATTTCAGTGATTCCCTCAACAACCGCGGCAAGAAAAGTCTTAAAGTCGCTCGACAAATGTTTCGCTTAACAAAAGAAATGCGGGGCCCAACTGTGGTCATAAGTCGAGGACTGCCTGTATTTGGAGTTAACCAAAATGCTGAAAAGTTCACCAGTTCCCCAGAACAACAAGATTCCCTTCATCCCTGCCCTTGACGTTACGTTTGCTTTATGGTTTCCCTCCTTTTTTCCCCCCAGGTCAGATACGGCCATTTTGTACAATGACCGGTCCGTTCTGGAGAATCACCACATCAGCGCCATCTTCCGCATGATGCAGGATGACGAGATGAACATACTTGTTAACCTGGCCAAGGATGAATTTGTGTGAGCCCTCATCCTCCTTTCCTCTGCTGAACCATGTTCTCAGGAAACCCACCGCGGGGGTGGGGTGGGGGGCATGCTTGCACTGAGGAATGCTTCAAAGCGGGGGAGGGGAGGCATTGTGGGGTGGAGTAGGGCAGAAATCAACCAATGGACGGTGAACTTTGCGGTTAACTGGAACACGATGGCTTCTTCCTGCAAAATGCTGTGTGTTTATATAGTTGTGAGAAAGGGCGGCAATTAAGTTGAGCTTCCTCCTCTAGTTAAGCGGGCTTGAGTTTATAGTCACGTTAACTGCTCCTACGTGGGACTCTTTCTAATTACCTTTAAGCCAGGGGTGTCCAAACTTGAGAACTTTAAGACTTGTGGACTTCAACTCCCAGAATTCCCCATGCTGGCTGGGGAATTCTGGGAGTTGAAGTCCACAAGTCTTAAAGTTCCCAAGTTTGGACACCCCTGCTTTAAGCAGTTCCATCTGATATCCATTTATTTTTGGATATCTCCAGTTTGGGGTGTCAGGTCTTTTCTTACATTTCCGAGGATGATTGAAGGAAAGAGATCCTAGCATCTCAAAACCAGCGACTTGTACATAACCGAGTTTGCTTAGATGGCAGCAGAAATTTAAAAAAAAAAATTAGGCATGATTCTAGACATTTTGAAGCTAAAATGACTCTAAACATACCAAACCTTCCTAGGCAATGCGTTTGTAGTGTTTAGATTCTAAACTTTAGAAGTTCTCAGTTGTTGCTCAGACATTTTGTGGTATGAGGATAAGACTTCATCTATCCTTGGTTTCCATAACTGGCCTACTAGCAAATTGTCCTCTTGCATGATGTAAGGAATTCTGTGTGTGTGTGTGTGTGTACGTATGTACGTACTCAGGGAGTCTTGAAATGACTACTAAGCAGTGATGACAAGGGTTTTAGGTTCTACCAGCATTCATCCCAAAGTTGATTCCAAGGCTTGCTCTGTAGCTCTCCTACTTTTCATACCTCTTTTCACTCTTGAGAGGTTGAACAAGAGCTTCATTACCATGCCAGCATCTCCCACTTGGCTTGATTGACAGCTTCAGCCTGCACCCTATATTTCTGCCTGATGCCCAGGTTTGAAACTATGTCCAGAATCAAGACAATTTACAAACCAGATGTCTGTTGTTACAATATTCCTTCAGCCTAGTTGAGAGAGCCTACAAGGCTTTGTAAATAATTATTATGATAAATTGTCTAATTTTCTTGAACTTAGCTCCCCTTTCTCTTACCACCTTTGAGGATCCACTTTCTTGTGGCTTGAGCAATTCATCTTTAGATTTGATGAAATATAAGGTTTGGGGAGGGGGGAGGAAGGGAGGGGAGGCAGGAAATGGAGCACAAATATCCTTTCTCGTGTACATGTAGTACACTCATTGTGGTGAACTTTGCATTAGAATTTATACAGATTTTCGAATTAGAATTTTCCGGGATGCATACATTTTTGTGTGTTGTTTGTGTGATTCTAGAAGCATGGTGAAATTAAGCTTTTAAATTCTACTGAATTATTTTTAAGCTCTGCTGCTCAACCGCAAAGATGATTACTTATTAAATCCATTCCTAGGCAGGGGGGAAATGAAATAAAAGTTGGCAGACTCCTTCTGATAAACATATTACAACTGCAGAGGACTTGGTGGGAAGATAGGATTTCCAAAGACTTCCTGCAGCAAAGCAGTCGGTGTGAAGATATATTATCTTTGGGAATACACTGAATGGACAGAAAGCGTTTGTGTGTCTCTAATGGAATTTGAATCTTTCCAGTGCCCCCCCTCCCCCCAGGAAAAAAAGGTTAAAGACATGACTGTCACTATCAAACACAATATCAAAAAGCTAAACATGGTAACAATGTTATTTGATGCTCAAGCGTTTTTGATATTTGTGTCATCTTGGTGCAGAATTTTCCTTCTGGGATTGCAGAGTTTCAACTCAAATGTGATCAATCATGGTAACTGAATGGATAGATTTCTCTCCACCACCACCCCCCCATTCCTCCGGGTTTATCTGCAGAATGTATTTGTGTGGGAGTTGAATCACATAAGGAAGAATGTGTTTGATGGCGGCTGTGTTTCTTTATTTCACGGGGTGCAGGGAGCTCCGGTCGCTGGTGATTGAAATGGTTCTGGCGACAGACATGTCCTGTCACTTCCAGCAAGTCAAGTCCATGAAAACTTCCCTGCAGCAGCTGGAACGGTAAATGGCAGGGCTGTGTGCCCACATGCATGTACGGTATTTTTAAAACATGATATAATGACCTCTGGATATGTAATGGGAAAAAATGGATTTGAAAGCATAAAAACATTGAAAGTTGGCAGATACATATTAAATCTGCAGACATTAAAAAACTCTTTAGATAACCTCAGGGAGTTTTCTAGCGATGACACTGATAACTACTGTAAGTCAATTCAGGCTGAGGGGAGGACAATGCTACCTTTACAGAGATGATAGATAGATAGATAGATAGATAGATAGATAGATAGATAGATAGATAGATAGATAGATAGATAGATAGATAGATAGATGATAGATAGATAGATAGATAGATAGATAGATAGATAGATAGATAGATGATAGATGATAGATAGATAGATAGATAGATAGATAGATGATAGATAGATGATAGATGATAGATGATAGATAGATGATTGATAGATAGATAGATAGATAGATAGATAGATGATAGATAGATAGATAGATAGATAGATAGATAGATAGATGATAGATGATAGATAGATAGATAGATGATAGATAGATAGATAGATAGATAGATAGATAGATAGATAGATAGATAGATAGATGATGGATAGATTAGATAGATATAGATAGATAGATGATAGATAGACAGACAGACAGACAGACAGACAGATATGATAGAGAGAGAGAGAGATGTTAGAGGTAGATATGAGAGATAGAGCAAGAGAGATGATAGCTAAATAAATAGATAAATAGATCAATAGATCAATACATACATACATACATACATACATACATACATATATACATACATACACAGATAGATGATAGATACACAGATGTTAGATAGATAGATAGATAGATGATAGATAGATAGATAGATGAGAGAGAGAGAGAGAGAGAGAGAGAGAGAAAAGAGATGCAGATAGAGAGACAGACAGACCAGAAAAAGAGAGAGAAAGATGATAGAGATAGATATTACAGAGAGATACAGATTCAGATACAGAGATAGGTAGGCAGGTGGGTGGGTGAGTGGGTGGGTAGGTAGGTAGGTAGGTAGGTAGGTAGGTAGGTAGGTAGATAGATAGATAGATAGATAGATAGATAGATAGATAGTTAGATAGATAGATAGATAGATAGATAGATAGATGATAGATAGATAAGAGAGAGAGAAAAGGGGGAGAGAGAAAAGAGATACAGATAGACAGACAGGACAGAGAGAAGATAGATGGATGGATGGATGGATGGATGGATGGATGGATGGATGGATGGATGGATGGATGGATGGATGGATGGATGGATGGATAGAATTGTAGATGAAACAGTGGGTGGAACAAGACTTTCTGAGCTGCATCTGGAAACACTTGTCTGAATAATAAACAGTTTTTTGAGTTTGCTCAGGTTCCTTCCTGGCTACTTCTGACATGAACAGAGGGCATGGAGAAAAGTCAAGGTCTTCACATATATGTGTGGAGCACAAAATAAGAAGTGGCAGAAGTTTCTCCTGTTGCCTAAGGAGTATAGCTGGATGTTTTAAAATCAGCTATAAAACACCAGAGGTCTCTGGGATAAGGATGTACACAGTAGTGGTAATTCTGCTTCTTGATGGGATGGGTGTTGATACTTGCTAAATCAGGCTTCTATAGAGCAGCAAAGGTGAGAGCCTAGCATAGCAAACAGGAGGCTGCCTGTCCCAATTGGGACACTGTGCCTTTGCAGGTACATTATGCCAGGGGCAAGATCTGACTCTATTCTTGCTATTCTTGTACTGCTGCTTCCCCAGGATTGACAAATCAAAAGCCCTCTCCTTGTTGCTGCATGCAGCTGATATCAGCCACCCCACCAAACAGTGGCCAGTGCACTGCCGATGGACCAAAGCTCTCATGGAAGAGTTCTTCCGCCAGGTATGCCTGGGCTTCTCCCATGGAGGGATTATAATGTTGGGGCTCGGATGCCAGATAGGACTGATGAAATCACACTCATCTTTCTGGTAGTCACAAACATTTGCTTGTTGATACAAAGCCATGGTTGTCAGGTATGAGCTGCAGTGGTGCAGTGGTTAGAGTGCAGTATTGCAGGCTACTTCTGCTGATCACCGGCTGCCAGCAGTTTGACAGTTTGAATCCCACCAGGCTCAAGATTGACTCAGCCTTCCATCCTTCCGTGGTGGTAAAATGAGGACCCAGATTGTTGAGGGCAAGTTGCTGATTCTGTAAACCGCTTAGAGAGGGCTGTAAAGCACTGTAAAGCGGCATATAAGTCTCAGTGCTAAGTGCTATTGCTATTGCACTGAAACTATAGAGCTTTCAGTGAGAGATTATATTCCATGCCTGAACTGTGGCTGAGTTTGCACTGTATGTTTTTACACCTGGCTAACCAATTAGCCCATTTTCTGGATTTATACATCATACACTGAATTGTGAAGCACTCCCGAGGCTGGGTTGTGTGACTTCTGTGCCCCAGTCATGCAAATTGAAACTAGCTAAGTTTTTTAACAGTTTTCATGACTGTAACTGATCGGGTTACATATGCCGTTTCTCAACCACCACATTACAAGACTTGGTTCTCATCTGACTTGTTTTTTATAGGGAGACAAGGAAGCTGAGATGGGACTGCCCTTCTCCCCATTGTGTGATCGCACATCCACCCTGGTGGCCCAGTCACAGATTGGTGAGTGGTAAAAAACCAACAACCCCAGACTGTATGCGACGGTGGAGCTCTCCTTGACCGCCTCTTCCTTTCCTCCCTCAATGTAGTAGAGATGTTCATGTATCCTCCACTCCCTTGATTTATTTTCTCCTGCCGCAGTGACAGCAGAGTGAACTGTCCTCATTGCACTCTGTGTAATAACCCTTCAGAAGAAATCAAAGCAGCTCACGGGCTTGTCCCTAACATTCTTTTCCTTCTACAGGTTTCATTGACTTTATTGTGGAACCCACTTTCCAAGTTCTGACAGACGTAGCGGAGAAAATGGTCATCCCCTTAGTGGAAGAAGGTTCCAAGAATAAATCATCCAGCCAGCAGAGCAGGTTTGCATTTACTGGTGGGGATGGGGAATTGTGGAAGACAGGGAGATGCAGCCGTGGCGGCCGGAGTGAACGTCTTTGGCATTGTTTATGGCAGCGTTTCTTAATCTCGGCAACTTCATCGGCAACTTCATGATGTGTGGACTTCAACTCCCAGAATTCCTCAGCCGGCATGGCTGCCTGGGGAACTCTGGGAGCTGAAGTCCACACATCATGAAGTTGCCGATGTTGAGAAACACTGCTTTGTGGCATGAATTCTTCCCATTTTGTCCTGCTTTCCCAAAATTGGAACTCACTCATCTGACCTCCCTAGACTAGATCAGCAGGTGGAAGATTGCTTTTCAATCTTGTTCACAATTCTGGCAAAAAAATTTTTTTACTGTCTCTTAGGAGAAACTGTTTTCTCTGGGTCCCTGAGGGCATTCTGACTGGTTTAGCCTTTGAAAACAGTATTATTTTTATTACACTGTCTAGCATATTGTGATGTTTGGAGTCAGGCAGCATCAAATAAATACCTAAAGAAACTGCTCTGCCTCAGCCTAGCTGTCAGAGTCAGTATTTTCTCCAGCAGGAAGGATAGCTTCATCCTCCCGTTGGGAGCTGACCCTGCCTGCAGACAGCATTGCATGGTCTTTTGCAAGCCCCTTCTTTTGGTGTCTGAAAAGAAGCAGAAAATAACAACAATAACCTTGGAGAGGATTCGATAGGTGGATTAAAAATGCCAAATCCAGTCTAGACATCTGGCTGGCTGTGTGATAAACTATAATAATGACAAGCCATAATATGTCAATTGGATAATAAATCAATTGCAAACGGCAGCTGTGCTTGGAACAGCTCACATTCCGCAACAGCACCTTTGGTTTTGTAAAACAACCACAGCCTCTCCCAGTCCTTGGGGAAGGTTGGATGGTTGGATAAAAATGCCAGATTGAGTCTGCACATCTGGATGACTGTGATCAGTCATAGTAATAATACAATTTGATGGTCTATAGTCATACACCCCTTCCCCCTTTCCTTCCTCTCTAAATGGGCTGGAGAAGGCAACGGATCCTTCACAGCTACCCACTTCCCTACCTATCTGGGGGGTCTAGGACAACTTGCTGCAGTTAACTCACCATGGCCATCTTGCCACAGCCAACCCAGCACGGAGCAATCTCACACATGGCCAGCTCACCGCAGGACAACCCGCTGTGGGACAATCCAAGCAGGATAACTCAATGCAGTAACTGTTATCCGCCACTGTTTTGTCTACATGACTTCCGTTTTTGTCAATGGAAATAATGTTGAAGAAACAGTGGCGAATTACGTTTATTGCATTGAGTTATCCCGTGTGGAATTGTCCCACAGCAAGTTGTCCGGTGGTGAGTTGGCTGCGGCAAGATGGTTGTGTCGAGGTGGCTGCAGAGAATTGCCCCATTCTGCCTATTTGGAACTGGTTCAGCTACATTGGCCAGACTTGGTTTCTGTGCATTTTTCTACTGCCAGGCTGTGCCGCATCGGGTGGAGGAAAGAAGCCACGGAAACAGTGGTGGGATTCAGCCAGTTCGCACCCCTTCAGGAGAACCGGTTGTTAACTTTCTGAGCAGTTTGGTGAAGTGGTTGTTGGAAGAAACCATTAGGGCAAAGAACCGGTTGTTAAATTACTTGAATCCCACCACTGCACAGAACTTAAGCATATTTGCCCCGATGTTCCTGACTGGATATAAGAAAGTGCCATTTTTAAGGTGGATTGTCTGTCTAGCTTGGAATTGTTTACTGACTAGTGGCAGAAGCTCTCCAAAGCCTGGCATTTGGGATGTTTACATCTCTTGTCAGCAGCATTCTCTCCTAACTGGGAAGAACAGGTGTGATCTCTGGCTTGGGTGGACCACTACAAAAAAAAATTCTCTCCCTGCAGGGGGAGGCAAATCCTGCCCTGTATTATTGATCTTGATTGCCCCAAGTTTGACAGATGGGACTCACTTGATAATGAAATGGGAAGTGTAGAAGATGACCAGGCTGAGCCCGAGGGAGGGGTCAAGCACATCATCAGTCTCGAGTCCCTTTATAACCACAAGGGATCTAAGTCCAGCCTACCTTGAATTCCATTGACTTTTATCTACCGCCAATTTGCTTTGACCGTTAGTAGTTCATATTTTTATAGAGTGTGCTAGAATGTAATTAAGGTGGATTCACTTGAACCACCTTGGCTCCTGGATTCCTGGGCTTGAGAGGAGGCATATAAATTTAATAACTACATTTGTATAGATGGTGCAATGCATCTCTAGGTGAAAATCAGAGTGTACATCATTGCCTAGGGTCAATACTGAATAGCAGTAATGAATCCTGTGGGAGAATGCCTTTAAGGTTTGCTCTCAGGTGGTGAGTCCAGGGCCTTGAGGCCTATTTTCCTCACGTATGCTGCCGGTTGATCTGAGCAAAAGATGAGGGCCAAAGGGATTGCAAGCGGCCTGTGAGATCAGGTGGAAACCCCAATTTCCCAAGTGGCCTAGCTGGCAGCCATATCAGGGCTTGCATAAATATCCCCTGCAGGATCACATCAAGCAATAGAAGTTGTTCTGCTGCCTTGTACAGTCCTGATCTGTCCAGTGTGGAGACCAAGGAAGAAATATTCAGGGCATGTTTCCCAGGCAAAGAATATATTCCTCCCACCCCCTTGTTAAGGTCAGATGATGCCATTCAATACGATAAAACGTTTTCTTATTGGACTTTTTTCTTTTCTTTAAAAGAGCAAAGGAATCTTCTCTCACCTTGTTTGAAAATGTGACTTTTGGAAGCCCGTCAAAGATACAGTTCAAAGTGGAATTTTTAATGTAAAAAAAATGGAAGTGCAAGAGCTATAGAGACGTATCATATAGAGCAGTGTTGGTGAACCTTTTTGGCACCGAGTGCCGAAATGGGAGTGCGCACATGCACCAGAAACTGGAAGAGCAGTTCCCTGGCGCGCATGGGTTGCCATTCACCTGGTCTTCCGGTTTCTGGCACGCATGCGTGCATGAAGACCAGTTGGCTGGCACATGCATGCATGCCAGGAAACTGCTCTTCCGGTTTCTGGTAGTACCTCCCGTGCAGAAAGAGCAGATGGCCGGCAGGTATGTGCACGCCAGAACCTGGAAAACAGGCGATGGCTGGCATACCCAGAGAGATGGCCCTGTGGGACATTTCCAGTGCACATGCCATAGGTTCGCCATCACAGCTATAGGGCCATCGTCGCTGAATTTACTGAATAGGTGTGGAAATGTGGTCAAATGAGGACTGGAATGGGCTGGATGGATGGATGTCAGATTCTACATCCCCACTGCCCATCAAAAAGTGTTTCATGCATGGAAAACAGGTGTTTTAAGGTGAGGATGTGCCTCCAAACTCATACTGTAGAAAAGTATGTAACCAGGCAGTCCCTAAAAAGTACATTGCTAGAGAGCTGTAAGAGAGAGATGTAGTGACGACAAGGCGTGAAGTGGAAGAGCTCAAGAGGAGCCAGCACAGGGAAGGGAGAAGAGGAAATGTCCACAGTTGCTCCTTGCTGCCTTCATTCAGGGGATGCACAAGGTGTTCTGACCGTATCTCACTGCCCACAGCTCCACCTGGCGTCAGACTTCTGTAGATGAGCATGCTGAGCTGGGGGACATCAACGCTGACATCAAAAGCTTCCGTTCCACCTGGAGCAAGTACATCCAAGAGAACAAGCAGAAGTGGAAGGAACGAGCTGCCAGTGGTATGGGAATGCTGATGGAGTGAGGGAGCTTTGGAGAAATTCTTCCATTCAGGTCCCCTTCAAGGCCTTCTGTCCATTCCTTAAGGTGTTAAGAAAAAGAAAGAAAAGGATAAGTTTTAGATGTCAACATGATTAGCCCTGGTTTTTGACTTGTTGATATCTACACACATCCCATATGTCTAGGCTGCCTGTTATTTCACATATTTTTTTGAATTAAATTAATTTTTTTTTCTCACAAGATGGGACTTCAAAGTTCCATTCCAGAAGAGAGAGACCTCCAAGCTCTTCTTCCTGCCATACTCTTCTGTGTATTAAAGCAGAAGGCTGGATAGCTCAAGGCATAGAGCTTCCTGCCATCCCATGGGGGAGGGGGGGAGTTTGTGTGGCAGCCCTCAAATCCCCTCAAATCCCTGAAAAATCATTGGCAGTTTCTCTCTGGTCTGAAGCAGGAAATACAAGATAATCAGCATTAGCTGAATATTGTTTTAAAATAAATATCAGTAATCCTAATCTAACCCTAAAGATAGGAGACATAGTCCATTTGGTACCATCACTATCCTACTATAACCTCCAGTCTTCTCCCTCATTTCCCCCAAGTGTTGTATATGATTGCAAAATAGTTCCCTATTCCTTTTTTTCCTTGGGAACCTTTTCTGTGGCTGGCTTTCTTATAAATTCCTGCAGTGTCTCTTTGCCAGCCTCTTCAGTGTCACCTGATCTTCCAAGGGGATTCTGACCCAGGATCTGTCCAGATCTCTCTAGATCAATGGATATATAGATCTAGAGCTGGATCTAGGAGTAGGTGGATCTAGATCTGTGTGCAGATAGATCTAGAACTATGAGTAGGTAGATGTATATGGAGACTCTCAACCATCCAGGTCATGGTTGTCCCAAAGATGCTTTTTAAAGAGGCAACTTGACTTCTTTCTTTTTTCTTTGAATATGTTTCGCTTCTCATCTAAGAAGCTTCTTCAGCTCTGAGTAGGTAGATCTAGATCTAGGGCTAGGTTGAACTGCATCTAAATCTGTAGGCAGATCTAGATCTCTCTCTCTAACCTGGTGATCCCCTCTCGGTTTAGGAATCACCAACCAGACATCTATTGATGAGCTCTCACCTTGTGAGGAGGCCAGCACACCTGAAAACCGGCACAATCAGAATGGCAATGTGGAATAGCGCTGCGTATAGGAGGAGCAAGGTAAGGGCTTCCCAGCTCTTGCTAGAGTGCTGATAGTCTTTGCCGAAAAGCAGGGAATGAGGAAGACCCTATATTGAGTCTCTGACTCTTATTCCCATTCAGATTTCCTTCTCATTAAGAGGCTTAAACTTTTTTTTTCTCATGGAGAAGGGTTATTTTATGTGTGGTATGTGTGTGATACTGGACTCTTCCTTATTGCTTTATTTAAAACAATTATATAGCTATCCATTTTAGACCAAACTCTGAGCAGCTCCCAATCAAAATTAAAACAATATAACTTTCAGGTCCAAAGAATCAAGAACAACACATGGAGTTACTTTTGAGTAGTTCCTTTATTGTTGTTGACTTACAAACAGAATCTTGCCAGACTAAAGCAGTCACTATAGATCTACTCTCTGATTTGCCGGGGCAGAGTCTGAGCTTGCTCTTTCCTGCTCACTAAGCATTCCACGTTCTGCTGTCTTGAAAAGATCACCTCCTTCCTGCAATTCCAGACAATATCCCACCACAATGACATATCACAGCACAACATAACACAACACACAATACAACATAACACAGCACACAATATATAACATTCCTTCCACCCAACCTTATCTAAGGCATTTACATAGCAGGCAGCTAATAGCAGGTAGCAAGCCAGCAACTTGGGAGATAAAATTTCATGCCACTGGAAAGACCATTCCTCAAGATACCATCTACTGTGCATTCTCACTGGATCTCTGGTTGACGTCATTGTGCTTTATCTTTGGGGCTACTTCCGCCCTTAGCTCACTTTCAGTGCGACTTGTGAACTTAACGTTGTTGTAAGAGACCTGGAATAGGGGGAGTCCATCAAAACTGGATTATCTGTGGGCAGCACACACAACGCCGGTCAATCGTGCAATGGCCCAGGAAAAGGTCTGAGGCTCCAACAAATCCTTAAATGCTTCAAAAAATGAGACAAAGATATAAAATTGTGCCTGTGTGCTGATCATGTTATGAAAGCTATACAGTGTATAGCAGGGGTGTCAAACTCGATTTCATTGAGGGCTGCATCAGGGTCGTGTTTGACCTTGGTGGGCTGGGGTGTGTGCCTGGCCAGCTCAACGTCACTCATTGAGGCTGCATTTTTGGCCATGACGGCTTCCTGCAGGCCTCTGCCAGCAAAAATGGAGCTCCGTTTTCACTGGCAGAGACGCTGTGGGCCAGTCATTCGCGGTTTCCGTGGCGGGCCCACAACCTGGATCTAAGTACCCCGTGGGCCGGATCCAGCCTGCAGGCCTTGAGTTTGACAACCCTGGTGTATATAATCTAGCTTGGAAGTGTAGGGTTTTGACAACGCCTAAGGTCTACAGTGACTTGGCCTGGCCCCTGCATCTGGGCTCTACCAATGATTGTGGAGGATGAGAGAAACCTCCCACTTTGGGTTCACTGTTCAAAAGGCTCCCTTGTCTAACCTTATCTTCCCTCAGCTTGTTAAGGAAGGCTGCTCTAGAAAGACACAGACATGAGACACAGGCATAAGGACGCTTCTCACTTTGTTCCCCATATGTTATGTTGAACTCAGCATAGCAGGCATTGTTCTTTACTTACCCCTCCTGCAGTCTGCTGTGTAGAAAAAGAACTGGCCTGAGGTCACAAAAGTATCACCTCAAATACCCCTTTGCCAAAAGGAAGAACTAAAATTGGCTTAAACTTGCCAGGTTGCTGTCAGTGAGGTCTGAACTTTGGATACTTGAAAGCAGATCTTGATATAAGGGCCGGTTTCTAACATCCAGCCTTTGCTGTCAAGGCCTTCTGGGAGATGTAGTCCCAATTCACCTGAAGGATACCAGGTTGAGGAAATCTACTCTAAAGCAATTGGCAGCAACTAAACTGTTGCTGTTCATTCCAAGGGAGAAGAGAAATCGCCTGTAATGACTTCTCCTTCCGGCAAGGATCCAGTTATTATTTCTCTCTCTCTCTCTCTCTCTCTCTCTCTCTCTCCAAATCCAGCTTTAATTCTGTTTCTATTTTTAACTGGCAGGTTTTCAACACAGTTTACTCCAAAGTCTTCGATACCATCGACTCAGCACCATCCGCACAGGGAGGGGGCCCCTCCCCAGCTCGAGAAGGGTGTGACATGAATGCGACCATCAATACTACTAGTAATAATATTAATACTGATAAATGCAAGTGTTACCGAGTCAACGATGTCGACATCACACAGTACACACTGCCTGCCCCATCCCTGAGTTGCAGAGAGAATGAAAGACCGAGACCCTCCCTTCCCGTCCCATTCCCCACCCCCCGTATAACTTCCTCCCATCCCTGAGTGCAAGTGGGCAAAAAGGCCATGTGTAGCGCTGGGACTGGTCACCCGAACAATTCCCTCTCGTGCCCAACAGCCCAGGAAAGGCTTTTCACTGCCAAACCAGCCAAGCGACTGCCAAGGCAACTGTCACCACTTTCTGTCCCCCTCCCCCTTTTAAACAAAGAATGGCAGTGGTTGTACTGTAGGTGAAGAGTATGAAGAGGGTATTTTAAAAAAAAAAACTGAGCATGGCAGGCATGTATGCGTCTGAGGGTGGGGACTCTCATCCCTGCACGATGGCCTCTGGAGTAGGCTTCAAGTGTCTGGATCCCAGCAATCCTCCACCCCTAATGGAATTCTCCCCATAGGGAAACATCCTGCTATCTCTCTCTTGTCATCTAGCCTCTTGCATGGGCAAAGGTCATTCCTGGGCTCTGTTCCCCTGGTTTTGAAGACATCCAATTTTCGACTGCTGTTGCTTTAACTCAGAGCGACTCAGATCTCAAAGGCATTGCCTCTCCCTCCTTTCAGGCAACAGCTTATATACTGTGCCCAGACGCTGAACCTCACCTGCTGTGTGTCGCCCCCCCCCCCCCCCGCATCATTAAATGTTGCCATGTCCCCAACCAGCCACTCCAGGATTTCAGAGAGATAAGCAAGTGAAGGTATTCTCTGAAGCAGCTGCTCTTCAGCCCTGGTCTTGAAACTCAAGTCGTGTTTCCTTCTCCCCTTCATAGACTCAATCCCTGCTATTGGGAATTTGCAGTATGGAGGCCAGGATGCTTTGGGCCAACAAGAGATTTCGCAACTGTTAGGACTTGACGAGCAGAAAGTTCACAGTATCTCAGTTCAGCCTTCCCCAACCTGGTGCTCTCCAAATGGGTTGCTCTACAGCTTTGTTCATGTTTATTTGGGACGGCCATCTAGAATTGACAGGGAACGCGAGGGGCAGGTGGGTGGTGGGAGAGAGAAGAGGCTGGCTGGGGAATGAAGTGAATTTTAGTCCAACTCATTTAGAAGGCCTTCAGTTGAGGACCCACTGGGATAGTGCATCCTTTGAGACATTACTCTGATCTGTGTGCATCAGGATTTCAACATCTGTTTTTCCCCCCACTGAGATCAGGGGTGGGTTCCTGCCAGTTCTAATCTCTTCTATGGGGGTTCCACAAATCTACAGTGCCATTTAGAACCTGTTACAGCTCCCTCCCCCTGCCCGTCTGCACATCATCAAGATGAAGAGCGAGAGGAGGAATTCTGGGAGTTGAAGTCCACAAGTCTTAAAGTTGTCAAGTTTGAACACCTTTGGGGATTTTTTTCTAAAGGGTTAGGGGTGCAAGGATCTTGTAACTTGACAGCTTTAAGACTTGTGTGCTTCAAATGCCAGAGTTTCTGACCCAACATTTTGGTTGCCAAGCAGGAGCGTTGTTAAGTGAGTTTCACCACATTTTACAAGTTGGCCACTCCCACCCGGTCACATGGCTGGCAAGCTACTCCCACCCGGTCACATGGCCGGCAAGCCACTCCCACAAAGCAGGCCACACCTACAGAAGAGGTTCTTAAAATTTTTGAAACCCACCACTGGTTTAGATGCTCCTTCGACAGAAAGGCTGTCCATCTTGTGTCTGTGGAGGTTCTCAATCATTCAGGTTATGGTTGTCCCAAAGGCTCTTTTTCAAAAGGCAACTGGACTTCCTTGTTTTTTTTTTCCTTGAAGAGGTTTTGCTTCTCATCCAAGACATTTCTTCAGTTCTGGTCGAATGGTGGGGAGTGGAAGAATTTATATTCCTTAGCACTCGTCTGGCCACTAGCACTATGAAGGTCTCCCTTGTGATGTCCTGCTAACATGGATGTCGAGATCAGGATGAAAAGGAGAGATCTCCAGCAGACAAAGAGAGTTCTGAGAAGGGCATCCCACCAGCAAAAGAGAACAAAAGACCAGGATTTATTTAACCTGAATCAAGAGTACAGAGTACACTTAGGGCTCAGCTAAGTAATAACATCGTACTTACCACCAAGGTCAGCGTCCTTCCCTCAAGCTGCAGATCATTCCATACATCTGAAAAATGAAGATAGGTCTTCCAGATCTAATGATTGGTTGCTGTTTAAGCCCTGGCACGCTCTTTCACATTTAGCAGCAAATTAGAATAGAAGCATGGTTTTGACTTCTTGAGGATCCATATTAGATGAATTGTGGCTCTAAGACTGGAACACTGTCAGACTCATAGCAGAAACTTCTCTGAAGCTCTTCTACAAGATTGAGACACACTTATTACATTGCTATTGAAGAGCGAAGTTGGCTAATTCCCATTTTGGGCACACTCTCATTTGCTTACACTGCTGTTTGCTAAACTACAGTAGTCTGAGCTGCCAATGTAATACTACACAGCTGCAAGTGTAAACAGCAAAGAAATGCTAGAGTCATGATATAAGGGCATTGGGGTGCAGTGGTAGATGCCAAGAAACTGCCACAATTTGAGAAACGGCTTGGAAGTCTGTCATTTGACAAGCCAATTGGGCATATGGCAAAGCAATCATGACACACTCTTGCATTGGCTAATCTGTAGCAGGAATTTGGTTAGCCCATGTTCCAAATGCATCTGTGGGTCTTAAAGCACAATTAACGCAGGGCAACTGTGAGAAATGTTAGGGAGAGCTAAGGCATATAATAAGTTCATGAAAAGAAGTAGAGCAGCTCAAGAGGACCCTGAGGAATTCACAAAAATCTCTCCAAATCAGACTCTCAATCCATTAAAAAAAACACTAGGCTACTAGTGGGGAGAATGTATTCTATGTGCAGGAATGTTTATCTTCTTAACGGGGGACAACCGGATTGGGTGCTAAGTGCAGGCACAAGAGGTTAGTTCTAGGTGTGTTGTTCCAGATGCTTTTACTGAACGCAGAGGTTGATGTTGGATGGCCATTCCCAAATGTTGGCTTTTTCATTGTGAACGGTGTAAACAAGGCGAACTAGTTATCCTCCATGAAAAATCAATTGGTTGGGCCAACATGGCCAATGGCCTCTTTAACGTTTCTTTAGCTACGGAGCTCAGGGCATCAAGCCAGCAGGATAGAATTATCTTCTTGCATTTGGCTGCCTCGTTCAGGCATTGCAAGAAGAAAGGGGAAGAGAGGATAAGCAGGTTTTATTTTTTCAGATTAGCCTCAGGGTGGGAACAGCATATTTGGATAAGCTCCAGAGGAAGTAGTTCTATACAGAGATGGCTGAATAACAGGGAAAGCCACCATTTAAGTACAGTATACATAAGTAAAAGTAGAGTATTGTTACAGTGACCGTGATGGGAATGGATATCTTGTCCATTTCTTCACAATGAACGTCACTCTCCCTGACTCTGCAGTTAGGCCAACAACACAACTAATAGATTCAGGCCTCAGTCCCCCCCCCACCTCACCTTTCATCCAAGTAGATTCTTCTTTTGAAATGGAGATGTAGCTGAAAATTTGCCCTAGATTTCTTCTTTGGTTATACCACCTAATCTAACATTCTGAATGTTTTCCTGGAGACCAACATGGTTGAACAAGAATCATAGTGGATTGGAGCTATATAGTATCTTTGACCCGATTTGGCTAGTTCTCCAAGTGTTCAACTCGGGCAAAACTTCCTGTTTGCATTTCCATCTTCCTTGTCCCCTTCCCTCAGTCCCACAACTTTGTAAATATCTCTTTGTCAAAAACATTTGGTCCTTGGAACTCTGTATGTATTTGTACCGGGCATAATTTTTTCTACCATGCAGTAACTTTTTTTTTTTTGGTTGTCGTTCTGTTTCTTGAAGTCAGATTCTTATTATAACACAGCTCCATATTCCAATGCAGAATTCCAAATTATGCGCATGTAAAAGCAACTTTAAAAAGAAGAAACAAATAAACAGCAAAATAAAATAAAAGGAGGGGGAAAATCAAACAAGCATTTTGGCTCCTGGTTTGTTTTATCAGAAATTTCATAGAAAAGGGAGGTGGGGGTCAACCCTTTTAAAAAAACGCTTGTCAGTACAATACTTTAGCTCTTATGCAAATACTCATGCAAGTTTGAACAGCTACATTCATCTTCTAATTTTTGCTTTAAAATCTGCACTAAGATTCTCATTTATATACATATTTTCTTTTAAAAATATGCTTGAGCATAGAATTCAATTTAAACATTTAGCAATTTAGTGGGAAAGTATCTGAGCTGCCATAGACATTTAATGATTTCATATAATTGTAGAGATTAAGAGAGAGACATTAGCCAGCGACGTTTGCTGGAGTAGATATGCAGGTGAAAAGGCGGCTTATAATACTAATTAATATGCTAATTTGGTGTGAAGCAGCAAAGTCGGGATCTTTAGATCAATTGCTGAAATAAGATTCCAGTCTTAATAAGAAAAGTTGCCAATATTACTGTGATATTGTATGCTATGCAACAGGTTTTGAAAACGGAACTGCCAGGGCAATGCAAAATGAGCCGGGAATAAGCAATAAAGTACCACGCTGAGCAAAACCTTCCACAAAAACTGACGTGGATAAAAGATGGAATTTTTTCCCCCTTGCAAAGTGAACTGAGTGGAGAGTAAAGGATTTCAAAAACGTAGGCAGGCCTATAATGGGGAATAAATATCAAAAGGAATATGGTGACACTAGTGAGCATATCAGGCCCAAACCAAGAATGGCCTAGAGCAATCCAATCAAACTTCACTTCTTTATGTGCTTACACCACACAACCAGATGCTTTCCAGACAAAACCTGTATTATTATAGTTCTAATGAATATACCCTTAGTAATTCCAGGGAGTGGCTCTGCTAAATCTCTTTGGTTTCCAGTTCAGATCCAGGGTATGTTGTCTCTTGTCGCCCTTCTTTGGAATGTGCTCCCTTTTTTCTGGGAAATATATGCTTCACTGTAGTCCATCATGCCACTTCTCCCTTCATAGACACAATCCATCAGGGCATGCTGTGCAAACTGCCCAGTGTGTTCCCTATTGTGTGCCTGCTTCCTCTCGTGTAATCCTTTCCTCTCCAATCTTTCTTCTTTGCAAGAGGGGGGGGGGAATTAAACACTTCAGGTACAGGAAAGATTACCTATAGAAATCACTTGTGATTTTTCTCCCCTTCCTTTGCAGAATAGAGAGATTGGAGAGGAAGGGATTACAAGGGAGCAGGCAGGCACCCAATGGGAAATAAACTGAACTGTTTGTGAAATATGCTCAGAGCTGCTGGCACCACAGGTTTCATTGTGTATTCACCATTCTGTGCCTACTTACTCTCTTGTAATCCTTTGCTCTGGAATGAATGTAAATACAAACATTAAATTCCTTCTTGGAAATTATTCTCTAATTCTTAAGGGACGTTGCAGTGAAATTGTTAGGAGGCAAATAAAAGATAAAAGGTGTGAAACTAGTTGATCAGTTACAGGCATTAGTTGCACCTATCCAAGCACTGTACCAGATTGAGCATTCTAAAGGGTGGGGAGTAGGGATAAAGAAAGCACAGCTCCGGTGTCCTGATTTCCCACTTAGTGACAGCTTTGCTTAATGATAGAACATAGACTGAGTTGGAAAAGACCTTGAAAGCCTTCTAGTCCTGCTCAAACAGGAAACCCTATATCAAATGGCGGTCCAGTCTCTTCTTGAAAACCTTCAGTGGTGAAGCACTCACAATTTTCAGAGGCAAGCTATTCCAATTGTTCTTACATAGTGCTGCTGGTCTCAATTGTTGCTAAGCGAGGATTGCCTGTAATTTTTCTGAGAATGGATTATACATTTTTAATACCACCTCCACAAAATTACAAGGATCTTTTGGCTAAGACCGTGTGTATCCCTGACCCTCCAGACACTACAAGTTCCATCGGTCCCATTCATCGCAACCAGAGCTGTAAATTCAAAGCTCAGAAACATATGAACTGCAACTGAGATTGCCCAGGTTTAAATCTTTCTTGAAAGATTTCATTGGGTGAGATCACCCTGCTTTATTTGAGGGTAGAGAGGGCTATATTAATTAAATTGCCTTCAAAAGAGAAAGCGAAGTCTTCTCATCCTCTTCCTGTTCCATGATCCAGAACGCCACACCCAGCCCTGTCCTTATAGCTTTTATAGCCCAATCCAGTGGTCTTACCGTCGCTACCGGTATGCTGATCGCGGTCTGTTCGTGTACGAGCCTGACGTGTGCTGTGTACCCATGCGCAATCCACCGCCCCTGAAACACCCAGCTGCTTGTTGGGGCACCCACAGTGCACAGTGTGCCTTTTGGCATAGATACAGCTATAGAGCACGGGTGGGCTTTCAGCTGTGTCAAGCCACTACTGGCATGGCCATACCGGTCAGGACCGGCAGCAACCCACCACTGGCCCAATCCCTTATATGTCTTTCACGAAGCAACTAAAAATTCACTGAATAGGTAGATTTCCCTTATAGGGAAGTATACACAGGATTACAGCCTCAGCTGAACTTGGAGTTGCATGAGCAAATCAGTAGGGGATGCTAAACAACCAGTCAGGTTGAAATCACCCAGGAGGCAGCTGCTATATGCACTTCTTAAGCTTCAAGATAGGAAATTTTGTATTTCCAATAGCTGGATGTAAAGTTTGGGTATATCACGAGCAGATAACTGTAGGCCATGATCAATAGACAGATCCCTCAGGTGGGGCTTTCAAATGCTTTTTGTTGTACATTTTTCAATACTTGCAGCCTGAGTTTAGTGTCAGCTTCCTCTTTGTGCTCTTTGTAAGGAACCCTCTGATCACAGAAGGATTTCACTTCCTTTGTGATCAGGGCAGAATCAGTAGTATCAATATTAGGGACCAAGAACCAGTCTTGTAAGTCAAGAGAAAGGGTTATCAACGGTATTCTGAATGATGATGATGCTGCATCCATGTGGGTTTAAACACTACACAAACCGCATTGGCAAAACCGGTGATTAAGGACTCACAAACCAAGCAAAGATGACCCATTTAATAAAGAAGCAGGATTCACAGGTGGGGGGAGTGAGGATGCAGAGTCCAGCATTGTAGTCCAGATACGTAAAACCAATTCAGGGATACAGCAATGTAGGACTTAGGACACTCCCAAGCAGGCAGTTTGCTCTGAACTTTCACACGGTTCCCGATTGCAGCCACCTCATTATCTGGGGTAGGGTTATGTTGCGAATAATAATATAAGGAAAGTCCCCCCCGCCCTCCCCAAACGTCATTGACCAACTATATGTAGTCTATTTCTCATCTAGGCTAAGTTCAACTAGTTTCCTTATTAAGACATGGCAGCCTTGAATGTATTTCGTATTTGAATGGATTATGTCGCACTTCAGATGTTGTCAAACTACAGTTTCCAGCAGCCTGGCCACCAGTACAGCTAAAGGGGAAGAGACGGCTGCAAACTATAGTTCAATATCATTAGAAGGGCTGTTGGTTTTTCACTTTTAAAAGTTTAAAACACTGGTAGTACATCTAAAACAAGAAGGGGGAAATGGGCAGCTGTTGTGAACGCTCCTGATCCTTTTTTTAAAAAAAAATGTATCCCAGTAGTCATAATCTTGTAATACTTGCATGGCAACTTTGGAGGTTTTGCACATACGTGCAACAGAGGCCTGTAGGTGTGACAGCAGAAATGCTGGTTTGTTCTCAGAAGGCACTGCTGGATGGTACTGTTGGTGTACCTCCACTAGAAGGGGAAATCGAGAGGTGTCAGAAAGGACCAGAGCTGCCCAGTTTTCCTTACCTAATAAGGAGGCAGGATTCAGCAGAATAGAACTGGAACCAAGAGATGGGCTTGAAGACAGCTAAAGGGGCCCTGCCCCACAACACCAGAAGAGAAAATTCTCTTATCCAGGTCCAAGTTGGTAACTGTGTGGCCCACCTGTGAGTATACTGGGGCCGTGCAGAGCTTCCAAAGTGGGCTTGGCTCTTTTCGATGGAAGGTTTAACACCATGCATCCCGAAGCAACGTTGTCCCATCTCCAAATCCTTTTGCTTCCCATTGCTTTGCTAACAGTTCCAGGAGTCACAAGTGCCTTCTGCCCACGTGACACACACATGCAGATGCTCCCAGGCTCTTCTACTCATCTTCCAGCTATTGAGTGGCCAGAGGAGGCTTTGAGGTGAGGCACAGTGCCATGACAAGAATCACATTGTCTCTTCACCCGACTAGATGAAAAGTGTTGCTTTTGTGGTGTGAAGCACAGCTGCACGCAGGCCTAGTGCATGCAGTCCATCCTGTTTGTCACCCTAAACCTGCTGTACGCATTTTTGCTGCCTTGCGATGCATGCTCGGAGGGAGCTATAAGAGGCCCCAGCATACGTAAACGCTATGCTAGAGCAGAAAGCAATACAAGGTTCAGAAAACAATAGACAGCTATCAAAATATCATACAGTGTAGAAAACAAGGCCTAGAGAAACCTTTCTCGGACCAGATTTTTGGCCACATAGGCTGCAAACCTGGGGGAGATGAAATCTCAAGCAACTTTGGAGGGCGATAGCTTTGGACAGAAAAACTGGCCAAAGGAGTAAAATATTACAGAAAATTCTCCTAGTTTTATTCAATGGCAGAGGAGAGAAAAGATGAATTGGCGTTTGAGCCATACTATATCATGTTGGCAAGGAGAAACTTCTAATGATTGTCTACAGAACAACACAAAGAATGGCCCATCAGGAGGTAGAATTCCTGGTTCTCTTTTTTCACGCATACACAGAGTGGGCCAGAGGCAGGGGAATGCACAGCAGGAAATCCAGTCAGGACCTCACCTTTGGAGTCTACAGTAGTCCAGCTCTAGGCTTAAGCTCACTTTCCCATCTTTTTTTGCCTTCACGTATGCTAGATTACCAATTTCATTACCTCCGTCCAGTGTGGCTCGGAGTGATAGGGGTCATAATCCAACCAGGCAGAGAATTTCCTGAAGGCCTTTCTCAGCCTCACATCTGTTGGTTGGGAGATCTGGGCCGCCACTCGGGGCCAGATGCAGAGGCTTTTCCATCCCTGATCAAAATCTACCTAGGGCTCTAGGCTAAATCCCTACTACTGGCCACAAAACTCAAAACAGTGAAAAAGTGGTTGTTTTTTTTCACTTAAAAAAAAAATAAGATGGGACCATTACAAATATATGACTTAGTCATTGAAATCTTTAAAAAAAAACTTGCAATCATTTAAAAAGGATGGGAGGGAGGGAGGGAGGAAGAGCTGTGATATTCCTCAGGTATGCATGAGCCCTGTGTCCAGCTGTAACTCTGTGCCTCCAGCAGAGAATCACCTATAAAGGAAACGATAAAAAACGAGAGAGAGAGAGAAAGTTATAGACACACTCTTTACAACAAAACCATGGGGATTGATTTCCAAACCAAGCCATGTTTCGAGATAAGACTTCTCCTTGTTCCTTGGGCTGACCAAAAGGTATGACCAAAGTCTCCCTTGGCTTGTGTAAGTTGTGTACAATCTGTTCCCCCATTAGTAGAATGTGAAACAGAAAGGAGGGATAGATGGACACAGAGATAGAAGCTCCTACTGCTCCAACAAACAGATATGGGGAGGAAACTCTTCTTCTGCCTGTGGCCCACCCTCTCCACTAACCCCCTCTCAATAACCAACTGTACGTCTATATTTAAAATTCTCAGTTGCTGCCTTGAGGGAGGAATCGATCCAGGGGTGGGATTCAGCCAGTTCGGATAGGTTCGTGCGAACCAGTAGTTCCGATGATCAGTTGGCCCCACCCACCCGCCCCTGCGCTAGTCTGTTCTGTATTTCCTTTGTTTGAAATAGAGCTGATAGGCGCAGCAGAGTGGATTGCTGCGCCTCAGCTGTTTTACTCACTGGGGCTGCAGCAGTGACGTGCAGTCAGGTGAGGCAAGTGAGGCACAGCCTCACCACTCTCATCATGAAAAAAAAAAGTAAAAGGAAAAAGCTGAGCTAGTTGCTGCCTCACCGTGGATGACTCTGCTTAACCTCACTGGTGCTCTCCCTCCCCAAGTGTAGTGACTTCCTCCCCAGGCCCCCATTCATTTCTCTCACACACACACACACAGCTGGATAAAACTATATAAAAATCTAGCCCAGCTTCACTGATTACAAGTTTGAAAAGGCAACGTGGCTCCACCTGCAATCAAACTACACTTGGGGAGGGAGAGCACAAGTGAGCACTGAGGAGACCACAGGAGGAGGCAGGAAGCCAGGCAAAGAGCCATACTGTAGTACACACACTTCCCCCCAGCCTCTTTCTTTTGGAAGGCTCGGCTCGGCTCCCCTCCGGCTTCTCTGCCTCTCCTCTCACCCCAGCCTGCCAGCAGGAGGTGGTGGGTGGGCTTTATTATGTTCCAGGCATTTCCCACCCAGACAGCAGGCTGCATTTGCAATGGTGGAGGTGTTTGGGAAAGGCAGCAGGGGAATGGGGGGGGGGATGGCAGAGGAGCTGCTTTCAAGCCACTGGAAAAGATATCCAATCCAACTTTTGTGTGTGGGGGGGTTTGTTTGAGAATGAGTGAGAGAGGGAAGGGGTAGGAGAGAGAGGGAAGGTGCAATCCAACGTGTGTGTGTGTGTGTGTGTGTGTGTGTGTGTGTGTGTGTGTGTGTGTGTTTGAGAGGGGGGGAGGAAGGGAGAGAGGGAGGAAGGAGGGGAAGGAGAAGAAAAAGAAAACGAAAGAAGGAGCAAAGGAGAAAAACAAATGCTGTCGCTTTAAATTGGAACTGAGCATGCCTGGCTGTGGAATTCTGGGAGTTGAAGTCCACAAGTCTAAAAATATTTGAAACCCAGCACTGTGTCAGTGCCTCACCAGTCATAAACCTCACCGCACGTCACTAGGCTGCAGTATAAGGTAAGTTTTACAGCTATTTTGAAACGAACTGTACGTGCTCAGCGAACTGGTTGTTACACTGGTTGAATCCCACCACTGAATCGATCCCCTTCCCCAGAGAGGAATCCAGTGACTAGGTGTACCCAGTAAGAGTCTGTCTCTTGTTCCTGTCCCCCAAGAGGTCAGAGGGTTGCCCTGAGTTTCATGGGCATCTTTGAGCCAGCTTTATTGCTGCTCCCTTGGATTTGGGGAGAGTTTTATGAGATGTATGCGGCTTTAGGCTGGAGATCAATTTGGAAGGGCCCCATGAAGGCCTAACCTCCTAGGAAGCCTGCTTCTCTAAACCAGTGGTGGGATTCAAATAATTTAACAACCGGTTCTCTGCCCTAATGACCAGGTGGGTAGGCATGGCTCAGTGGTCATGTGTCTGGGTGGGCGTGGCCAACTTAACATCACTCAGGTCAATGGGCGCTTCGCCTTAGCTGTTACAATGTAATAAAGGTTAACCAGAGAGGTAGTTTCTGTAAACAGGGCAGTAAAGATTAGGCTAGAAACAACACCTGAATGTTTCCTTCCTGCCTTCCTTACAGGATTAGCCCTGTAAAGTGGGAAAAAACAAAACAAAATAAGATTTCTTCCAACAACCGGTTCTCCGAACTGCTTAGAAAGTTAACAATTGGTTCTCCTGAATAGGTATGAACTGGCTGAATCCCACCACGGCTGTAAACCTTACCTCCATCTGAGAAATAAGTGACTTTCAGTTTGGATTAGGCTCCACTCTGAGCGTAGCAGTGACTGAGTGGGCTGGCCAACTTGACATTGCTTCTTTGCCTAAGAGATAGCCTATCTCTTTTGCTCCCTCTGGACTAATGAGTTAAAGAGCTGTCTCTAGACATTCATTTCAGTAAGATTTTTAGAAACTTGCAGTTGAAAGTTCTTCATGCCTCCTTACTCTGAAGACCCAATTTCATTTGGAATTTAATCCCAAGCATCTCCATCTCTCTCCCCCCTCCCTCTCCCTCCCCACCTCTCTCCCACACACACACACACACACACACACACACCACACACACACCCTCAATTTAAGCAAATTGTCTTGTTTTGGAGACTTTGGAATCACAGGCTAGAAGGTACCTTGGAGGTCTTATAGTTCAACCTGCTGCTCAAGGCAGAAGACCTCATACATACGCATGTTCACAGACACCCTGGCTTTGGCTGCAAAAACTGCAGGCAGCATTTCCCACCACACACTTCCTCCTCCTGCTGCCGCCGGTGGGAAGCCCAATAGAAAGTGCCTGGTCTTGGCACAAAGCCCTCCATGATGGACCCCTCTCCGGGGAGCAAGGCAAGAACTTACTCATCTGTCCCGAGGGCGAGTTCCAGAGTGGCGACGGTGGCAGCGCTCTGGGCAGGCAGCCTCAGGGGAGGAATTAGCTGGGCTGCATGGTCCGGGCAAGCAAGACAGAGAGTACCTAGGCGCAGGCATGACTCTAGCCACTGGCCAAGGCGGGTGAGGTGAGATAGGGCAGGGTGGGGCAGAGTGGGGCAGAGCAGGTGGGGGGGGGGGCAGCCAGTGGTGGCATTTGCCGGTTCGCCAAACTGCGCAGAATCGTAACGTTTGCCCAAACTGGTCTGAACCGGCAGCAATCTGCCTCTGGATACAAGTCAAGCCTAATTGATTGATTGATAATATGACTGTGTGCCATCAAGTGACTCGTAGTCCAAAATCCATGGATTATCTCCATGATCAAGTCATGAGTTTGGGATGTCCTGTCCCTCAAAATTTGGCTGGCCAACCTGCAATTATTTTGTTCACGTAGAAGAATCATTTGTTCAACAATACCAAGCACAGCTTGGTGAAATGTCTGAATGCAACCCCACCCTCACCCACTTCCACCCCAGTACGTGGTTATACCTACTCCTTGGGCAGCCTGTCCTTCTCCACGGAGTTCTCCGGTGATATATGAATCCCTTGCTTTTCTGAGCACAAGTAAGACCTCGTTTTGTCAGAGCTGCCTGCACCACATGCTTCTGTGACTCTTCCCTCTGTTCAAAACAAAAAGAAATTGCATAAATATATCTATATCTCCATGGGGAGATCAGCAGAAAAGGGCAGGAAGGGGGGATTTTTCTTTCATTCATAGGGGATCAGGAGGAGGGGAGAAACTGGGAAATGGCAATCTTGGTAGATAACACGAAAAGATATAGAATTCAAAGAAAAGAGGGGGGAGGGGGGAAACGAGACAAGACAAGAAAGCTGTCAAGTTCCTGGGAAATCTCTCCAAAACTAGGTCACTGAGAAAAGAAATGCCAAATGAGATGCACTGTTAATAAGCAGGCACTGTTGTGCATAACATCCTGGGTAGGTATGTATAGACGGGTTCCAGATGGCTTGTAGCTGTTGGAAGAGGATTGGGTAGGCAGCAATTAAATCCCGTCACTAGCGGGCCATGACCATCAATCCTCATCCCTAAAATTGATTTGAGGAGGCAGCCCTACAAGTAACTGGAAACAAACCAAAACAAATCAATCCAGACCAGCTCGTGGATGCTCAGACTTTGGACGGGATGCACCCTCTTCATTTATGTCAATGAGTGGAGGAGATTTCAGGTGAGAGCACTTTTGTGAGGCTGCCCACTGACCCCCCACCCACTTCCAAAAAAAAAAGCAAGGAGAAGAATCTGGGAGCACTCCAAGAGTGTAAATGCTAGCAAAACAAATCAGAAAAACATCCCCATGCCTCTAATTAAATCTAGCGTGTAACATTATTTATTTAAAGTATCTAGATGCTGCCTTTCAGAATAAAGGTGGCTTACAAGAGATAACTAGGTCTGCATACATTAGCAGAATAATTGACTTCCCACACTCAACAGGGAGGTCAGAGTCCCAAATAATTCAGTGTTATGGTTTCTTTAGGGAGAAATGCTTCAGTGGATAGAGCTTTCCAATTTTGAAAAGAAAGAACAGAGAGTTAAATGTGGTTTTTAAAAAAAAATTAAATTGAGCATGGAAAGAGTCACTTTTTAGAATAGAGTTTTTGATCTGAGCTGTCTTTCTTTCTTTTTAGGTATGTATAATACTACTATTATACTATTATACTAGTACAATACTAGTGGTGACCTGAACATTTATACACTCATTTGTGCATCTTTCTGCCTATCAGACTTCTCTGTTCCCTTCTAGTTTATCAAATCCTTGGATGGAGAAACAAAACTGACTGCAGTGGTGGGATTCATTTTTTTTACTACTAGTTCTGTGGGCGTGGCGTGGCTTAGTGGGCGTGGCAGGGGAGGATACTGCAAAACCCCCATTCCCTCCCCACTCCTAGCAGAAGGATACTGTAAAATCTCCATTCCCTCCCCACTCCAGGGGAAGGTTACTGAAAAATCCCCATTTCCTCCCCACCCCACTAACTTGCTTTGCAGCTCCATTCTCCTGTGCAGAGCAACAGAAGAAGACTCAGCTGATCAGCTGAGACGCCGATCAGCTGGGACAAGAGGCAGAGAATAGAGGGTGGGGCCAGCCAGAGGTGATATTTGCCTGTTCTCCCAACTACTCAAAATTTCCGCTACCCGTTCGCTAGAACCGGTCAGAACTGGCTGAATACCACCTCTGAAACAGAGGGAAGAGTTGGGAGAGGATTTGAGGCTAAATGTCCTTTAAGTATACCTGTTTTGGGGCTGACTTTGCAATGTTGCTGGCTGCAAATATCAGGGAGTGGGGTTTTATGCTTTATCAGGACTGCTGTGCCAAAATAGCAATGATGCCAATCAGCATGGGGAATGAAAAAAGAAAACTAAGGCACGTTTCTGTAAGCAAGAAGATAAATGGCTGCAGCTTGTATTTTTATACCATTAATAGTATTCGAGAAACAGAAGAAACTTTCCTGTTTTCTGCCTCTGCCAATGCAACAGAAAATCTTGCTAAGAGCGTGTAAGCTATAAAATTGCTTCCCTTCTTTCTCTCCGGGCTCCTCATACTAAGAGCTGTTGTTTAATTAGCCATTTCCTTTGAAGTAGTTCTCCTTAGGTACTGCTGCAGATGTCTCTTTTCCCTGATAGTTCTCTGGAATCAGCAGTGGGACCTGAAGAATAGGGGACAGCTCTGAGAAAGGAGCTGATGTCACGACAATACAGACATGCGATCTCAGAGCTCCGAGATCATAGCCGATACTTTTACCACTGGGTGGTACATCTGGACCTAAACTATCCCGAAGAGACGGTGACAGGGAAGAGTACGTCTTGCTGATCTCAGGGACATCGCAAAGTCCCTGATTGATCCAAGAGAATCTCTTCTAGCCAGTGATAGAAGTGCAGCCCCAAGCTGCTGAAGTCAGGACAGCTCCGCAACCAGAGGAAAGCGGAAAGAGAAAGTTGTTGTGTCTTGTTTGTTTGTGTCTATTCAAAAAATAAAAAAATAAAATAAAATAAAAGAATAGGGGAGAGCTCCTCAGGACCTCTCATCAGCCATGCCCATCAGCTGACTCTTCCACCCAACCCATCTTGCATCTATGCCAGTGATGGCAAACCTTTTCAGCACTGAGTGCCCAAACCAGAATGCGTGCACGCCAGAGCACCAAAAACTCAACGACCAGCTGGTCAGTGCGCATGTGAGTGCTGGCCAGCTGATCTTCAGGTTTCCGGCACATGCATGCGCACCGGCCAACTGGTCTTCGTGCATGCTGGAGCGCATGTGCCACTGGCAAGATGATCTTTTTGGGTTTCTGGTGCTCCTGAAGCGCAGTTGGCGTGCGTCCCCACAGAGAGGACTTTGCCTGCCCCCTCTGGCATGTGTGCCATAGGTTTGCCATTACGGATCCATGCAAATAGTTGTTAGAAGAGAGACACAGATACATACCAGCTACCTGCATGGAGGTTAGTCCTGCAGGAGAATCCTCACATTCATTCTAGTCTCAGAAGAGGAAAGTCCACTTACAGAGGTGCCATATTAAGTGGAACAAGTTTGAAGAAAAAATTGTTGTGGGAAGGCCACACAGCTTGCTTTCCGTTTGTGAAAATTTGGGATAGGGGCTGCAGATGAAAGAATTTGGAGTTCTGGATAAAGAACAGTGCACTGATCTGGAAATATGGGTGAAGTAATGGAAACAGACCTGGAAGCTATGGAAGAGCTGAACTAGGAGGGATTTTTTTTTAAAAAAACAACCACTTTAAAATAAGAGAAGAAAACCAAGAAAATTTGTGGTAGACGAGGTGCAACTATTGAGGTATCTGCAGTAAACCTCTATACTTATTTCTTTGAGTTGCTCTGAAAGCAATTCCATAAGGCACAAATGATACAGTTTTTATTTTTAGGTGAATGGTAACATCTCTGAACCTCTTTCATGCTATTGCAAAGTAGCCATGGGCTAATTTATTTTTGTTTTCTTTTACTGTATGCAGCTAATAGTTTCTGACCCAGATTGCATTCTGCAAAACCAGACCTATTTTTTTTCCTGCCTCAAGCAAATCAACATTTTGCACTCTCTGCCTTATGTCTCGTAGCCTAACTGCAGAATACTGTCACATTAAATTATAGGAATCAACACGATTACTTCTTTCTTATTTGCATGTCTGACTTTGCAATTGAACGTGCAGTCTTTTTAAAATCTAGATTAAATCTTTCTGCCAGGTTTTTTGGCAAACATCATTCATATCAATTAGATTCAGTATGCTGCCCAGTCATCCACATGGCCGTGTGTGTGTGTGTGTGTGTGTGTGTGTGTGTGTGTGTGTCTGTGTCTGTGTGTATCCATCTTTCCTACCACTCATTAAACTCTCTTCCTTACATTTGCAATTCAGCCATCCAGAATCTGTTGAGTGCTTAAATTAAAATGGTCTGTCTAAGACTTTGATGACAGCCAGTTAAGTGTAGTGGTTAAGGCTCCAGGCTAGAAAACGAAAGACTGTGAGTTCTAGTCCTGCCTTAGACATAGAGCCAGCTGGGTCACCTTGGGCCAGTCACTCCCTTTCAGCCCTGGAAAGCAGGCAAGGGCAAACAATGTTTGAAAAAACTTTGTGAAGAAAACTGCAGAGACCTGTCCAGGCACTGACCAGCAGTCAAGACTAATTCAAAGGGACAAATAATAATAATAATTTTTTTTAAAAGCTTCTGATTTACCTGGAGGTGCAGAGGAAAAATGCATTTGCCTCAGTATATCCAGCAACTTACCCACCCACTTACTCATCCACTGGAAGGAGATTACTGCAATCTGGTGCAATCAAAGTGCTGGATGGATCCAGGCTCAAATCCCTACTTAGCCATGAATCCCATTTAATGACTTGGGAACAGTCCCTCAAACCCTTTTAGCTAACCCAACTCACAGCGTCATTTGTGACAATAAAACTGAACGGGAAGGAAATGTGATGTATATTCCTTGGAGAAAAAGGAGGACATAAATGCAAGCCCTCATCCATGAATGAATGAATGAAAACAAGCCAACAAATAAGAACTTGGCTTGCCACACACTCTCCTTTACTTGTGCACACACTCATTCTTCAATGCTGAAAGCCCATTTCATCATTTCAAAGAGTCAAATGATCACACACCAATCAATGCTTTGCTCAGATAGGTGTTTCTATATTTGAATTGTGGGTGACACACAAAAAAAATACAATGGCCTGTTTACATCCTATGAAATGGGGGAAAAGGTTGAGTGTCCACGAACTGCTAACTTCCTGCCAATAGTGTGCTTTCTTCAAAGATGTGGGTCTCTTAAAAGATGGATGAATAACTGGGGCGCAGGCAACCCTAGGTTACTGATGCACCAGAAAGTTACTTAGCCTATGACTGGATAAGCCCAGACTGCACTCTTTCAGTGACTGATATTTCTCCCTGAACTGCAACTTCCTTCCCCTTTGAAAGGCCAAACAACATGCTGCCCTGGTGGCTCAGTGGTTAACGTATAGTATTGCAGGCAAAATCTGCCCACCGCCTAGAGCCATTATGGCAACGTATGGCACGCGTGCCAAAAGTGGCACACAGAGCCGTGTCTCCAGGAACACCAGCCATCACCTGTCTGTTCCAGTGCTCATCTGTGTGCCGGCTACCTGTTCTTCACATGCACGGGAGCACTGGAAACTGGAAGAGCAGCTCCCTGGCGTGCATGTGTGTGCTGGGAAGCTGAGTTTCCGGTTTCCGGCTTATGCGCCAGCCAGCTGGTCTTCACGCTGGGGGTGGTGGTGGTACTGGAAAACCAGAAGATCAGCTCCCTGGCGCACATACATGTGCTGGGAAGCTGAGTTTCCGGTTTCTGGTACGCGTATGCGTGCCGGTGAGCTGGCCAGCACGCGCACCAGAAACTGGAAGACCAGCACGAATGTGCATGCCAGAAACACAGCTTCCTGGTGCGTGCATGCACGCCGAGGAACTGCTCTTCTGGTTTCTAGCGCTCTGGGGAGCTGCTCTTTTGGTTTCTGGCGCTCCTCCATGTGTGCTCCTGGTTTGCCAACACTGGCCTTGATCCTGATGGGGCTCAAGGTTGACTCAGGCTTCTATTCTTCCAAGGTCGGTACAAAGAGGCCCCAGATTGTTGGGGACAATATGCAAATAATGCTTACATTGTAAATCACCCAAAGAGTTGCTGTAAAGCCCTCTGGGGAGGTATAGAAACTTAAACGCTATTGGTATGCTATTGCTATTTCTGCTGCGATCCTTTGATGCTCATTATCCAGGGACACCACATTGTAGAGCCAGCTCGTGCTGTGAGAATTTGCTAAGGGATTTCAGGCTGATTAAAAAAGAACATTCTGAATGCATTATTTATGGGGATAGCAACGGATCAAAATCCTCCCCGTCCTGGGTGCAACCTTGCAAAGACACCTGGGGCAAGGGAGGAGCTTAGAATGGCTTAATTTTACTCTCAAATACAGGTACTCCTCCTCAACCTATGGCCACAATTGAGCCCGACTTTTCCGCTGTTGACATTTGTTAAGGGCGTTTTGCCCCATTTTATGACCTTTCCTGCCATTGTTATTAAGGGAACCGCTGCAGTTGTTAAATTAGTAACCCGGTTGTTAAGAGAATCTGGCTTCCCCGTTGACTTTGCTTGTCAGGTGGTCACCCAAAGGGGATCATGTGACCTTGGGACCCAGCAACAGTCATAAAGTATGAATCAGTTGCCCAAGCGTCTGAATTTTGATCACATGATCATGGGGATGCTGCAACGGTCGTATGAAAAATGCCCCCCCCAAGCCTTTTTTCAGTGTACCACGTTGTAACTTTGAATGGTCACTAAATGAACTGTTGTAAATGGAGGACTACCTGTAGTTGAATCTGGCCAAAACCAACTTGCCTGTCACATTAGCCTTTGGCCACTAGAGGCCGCTGTTTCCCTGACTTTTTAAGCAAAAGTAGGTTGTATCAAGCCTCACATAGAATCCAGGGCCTTTGGCATAGATAAGAGTATGTGTTCCTGCCACCTGCGCAGCTGATCAAAGGGATCTGCAACAATACTGTTTTAACATGCATCTTGATGAAACCCTGGCTTATATCGGTGGTGGAGAAATTGCGGCTCTCCCAGGCTGCAGAGCTACAATGCGTAGCAACAGCAGCCTGTCTGGCCCTGAGGGAAAGAAGCCAGAAGTTCCAAACTGGAACCCATCTTATGTGCATTGTGTCAAAATGCAGAGCCAAGGTCACGTTCCTTCAATGGCTGAGCTGGAGTCTACAGGCAGGAAAGGCCTACTTTCTCAGCTTTGGGAAGGATAAGGTCAGGGCGGGTGGGTGGGGGGTTCAATTTTTTTTACTACCGGTTCTGTGGGCATGACTAATTGGGGGGCATGTGACTGAGTGGGTGTGGCCAACTTGACGTCACTCGTGCACACTCAGTCACATGACACCCCCCCAAAGCCACACCCACCAAAACAGTGGTGAAAATTTTTGGGACTCCGATGGAAGGAAGCGGGGGAGGGAAAGGAGGGAGAAAACTCCCAAAAATAGACCGCCGGAGGATTTAGGGTGTAGAAAAGCCATAAGTTACCTAGAAGGAATTGAAGCATTCAACTTTGCAGCCCGGAGGCCACGCCTGTGTTTATAAACATGGCGGGTGAGTGCGGTGGGGGGGGAGGAAGAACAACGGAAAGGGTGTGAGATAGGAAAAAATGCAGGTGGAGGCGCTGGATTGTGCAAGCAGGGCGGGAGGGAGGGAAGTTCACCCGATCCTGGCTTGGGACAAGGGTGGGGAAGGACTGGCTGCCACCCCCCCAAACACCCCAAGTTGCGGCCGGGGCTGTGGGAAATCGCAGAGCCTGAATGTCAAAACTCCCCACCTCACTGATAGAGAAGCGCTTCTAAAATCGAACCGGTCCGAACCATTAGGAACCCACCTCTGGATAAGGTACACATCAAAGGTGAGTTCCAGCTGCTGCTAGTGCCGGTTTGCTCAGAAGTAGAAAACAAGATGGCCATGAAAAAACGGTTCAGGGGCGTGGCAGGCCGAGTTACTACCTACTCAGTCAAACTGGGCCGAACCAGTAGGAACCCACCTCTAGTACACATAATAATTTAGGTCAATTATTTTCTGGGCCTGCGCTAACTTGCCATGCATATATTAATGGATCTAGTGTGTCCTGCCTTGGATTGGCAATTTCTAAAAATCTGCATAAAACTTCTATTTAGACACCCAGAAACACATCATAGACAAGTACAGACACGTACATGTGCATTTAAAAATCCATCCAACACAGCGTACATTTCCTTTGAAATAGGTACAGCTTTGAAGAGCATTTTCTCCTCTGAGCCAAAATGGGCAGGGCGATATTCAAAGAAGTGCAAATTTTGAAGAATGTGCTTGGTCTAATGTGTGTGTGTCAGCATGGGCGGCATGGATCAAGGCATGAAATTAGCCAAGATCAAATCCTGCTCTGTATTCTTATTGTCCCACTGGTGTTGCTAAGTCCTTTTTCTTTTTACTTCTCTCGATTGTGGTCCTTCATTTCCGAAGGAAAAAATAAATAAATCAAAGCCTGAACTTGGGACTCTGATCCTTCCTCCCAGAGCTGGTGGCTTGGAAGGGCCTTTGGTACTTATAATATTAGGGCATAAATAAAAAGAGCATGCACTGGGTAAATAAAACAAACAAACCAAAAACCCAAAAAATTACGTATTTTCCAAAAGCAGTATGCCTCAGGGACTGTTTTATTAAGTACTAGCCAATAACCCAGCATTGCCTGGGTATTTATTTATAGGGGGGAAATGTCCAGACCAAACGTAATTTCTAATGTTGCATTTTTCCCCTTGCCAGAAGGAGTTTCCTTGTGGAGTATTGTGAAGCCATTACCACGGCAACTCCACTGCATTGTACTGTAGAAGCCATTTTACAGCAGTACAGTAGAAGTCATTTTAAAGCACAACAGGCTGTATCTTTACAGAACACACACCCCGAGGGGCTTTAGGGGTGTCTTACCCCCAAAGAATTTGTTTCTAGAGAGTAAGTCATCTGTTTACCAAATTTGGTTGAAATTGCTCGAGGCATTCAAGAGTTAAGCTGGAACACACACACACACACACACATGTTCTATGGAAAATGAACTTCCCTCATGAAAGAAGAGTGAATTTAAAGGAGTTTCTTTTTCTAGATTTTGGTAGAGGTGGAAAATCTGTGGCTCTCAAATGTTTCCACACAGGCCAGGCCTGTTGGGAACTGTGATTCAGTAACATCTGGAGAACTTCAAGTTCCTTACTAGGCTTGGACTATCTCCTTTGAAGAAAGCACATATCTGGTCAGGTTGGGCTCAAGACATGAAGCAATTTAGACAGGCTTCCTTCTTCATTGGAAGTGGGTACAAGTGAGATGCTCCAAGGAAGCCTAGCTCACCCTACATGGATAGGATCATACTCACGTTCTTCAAGACCAGAGTGTGGTTTTTCCTGGGATTCCAGCTGGGCATGGGCTTGGGCCAAAGGGCAACTTTCGGGACTGTGGGTCGGTTCTACGTTGGCATGAGGGCAGCAGCCTGGACTGTGTGACTCCTGTACTTCAGCACTGTCTTCTTCCTCTTCATCTCTCTGCTGCTTGCAAAGATGGTGTTCGACCATCAGCTGGAGCTCTGAAAAGTAGGGAAGGGCAGAATTCACGAAAACTGTGATCTCGGGATGACTTGATTCTTATGTAAATGTTTCCTTTTTTAAAGTCTCTGCTATAAACAGCAAATTGTTCTCGTGCATTAAGGAATGTATCTATTAGTTAATCTTACCCAGTTTAAGTGGATTGCAGTTTTAACAGAATAACAGAGTTGGACGGGACCTTGGGGGTCTTCTAGTCCAATCCCCTACTTGAACAGGAAACCCTACACTGTTTCAGACAAATGGTTGTCCAATCACTTCTTAAAAACCTCCAGTGTTGGAGCACCCACAACTTCTGGAGGCAAACAATTCCACCATTGGTTAATTGTTCTCTTTTTTAAAAATATATATATTTTTATTATTTTTACATTTAAAACAATGCAATGCCGCGGAGTCGGAATGATCGTATATTCACATTATGTACAGCTAGTTTCAACCATTTAACAGTTAATCTATTTGATACATTGTCTGTCCTTCTGTTTGATCACAATATATACATTTGTTCCAGTCTTGTCATCTTAACTTATACCAATCATAAAATCTATTCCATACCTCAAAATATTCTGATTCCCCTTTATTTTTAAGTTCCAAAGTGAGCCTATCTGCTTCTGCACAGGGCAACACTTTTCTGATTATATCTAGCTCTGATGGTGTATTTTCTTTTTTCCAATGCTGTGCATAGGTTATGCGTGCTGCAGTCAGTATATGTATGATTAGATAGAGTGTATCTTTCTTAAACCCCTCCGGTATTATGCCTAGGAGAAAGGTTTCTGGTTTAAACATAATTTGTTCTCCCATCATTTGTTCTAACCATGATTGAATCATTTTCCAATATTTTTTTGCCTCATTGCACGTCCACCACATATGATAGAAAGTGCCTGGTGTTTTTTTACACTTCCAACAATTTGGGGCCAGATTTTTAAACATTTTAGAAAGCCGTGCTGGTGGGAGATGCCATCTGTAGAACATCTTGTAAAGGTTTTCTTTATATGCCGTAGCCAATGTTAATTGTTCTCACTGTCAGGAAATTTCTCCTTAGTTCTAGGTTGTGTCTCTCCTTGATTAGTTTCCATCCATTGCCTCTTGTTCTACTTTCAGACGCTTTGGAGAATTGGTTGACCCCCTCTTCTTTTGTGGCAGTCCCTTAGATATTGCAATTTATGCACTTCAGCTTCATAAATGCCTTTGATGGCTAGAGAGTATGGGAAATTGGGCCATACTTACAGTAAACAGGTTCCCCAAGATAGCTACTCACTAATGATTTGGAAACCACTGTAGGTGGAATGCATTATTAGGAGAGGATTATTTTATTGTAAGACACTCCCCCGTTTCCCCCAAAATGACCTCCTCAGGTAATAAGGCCAATCAGGCTTTTGAGCGCCTTTGCTAAAATAAGCCCTCCCCGAAAATATTGCAACACAGCAGCAGCCATGAGGTGACCATGCTCGCTGCCTCCTGCACCTCAAAAATAATAAGACCTCCCCGAAAATAAGGCCAAGTGCTTATTTCGGAGATCAAAAGAAAATAAGACCCTGTCTTATTTTGGGGGAAACACAGTCTTCCCTCCTTTCCACACTCCTACTTTAGGCTTCAGACTAAAAGCACAGTATTCCTGATATGCATTCGCTGGTTGACCTTGAAACCTGAATGCCAATGATAACTCTTGTATCTGTGTCCTGAATTGTGAATTTTCCCCCTTTTCTTGAATTCACACGTTCTATTTTAGAAAATTCTGACAGGTTTTTAATGCTGATCTCTGCACTCCTCTGCAGTGGCTGCTGCAGTCCCACCCCAGCCTGACAATTGCATCCTGCATTATATGAGGCACTGCAACACTTTGGAGGCAAAGACGAAGCAGAAGGCTGGTAATTGGAGAGAATGCAGAGGACCAATACAAAGAGACAAAATGCTTTAATGCAAAATTAATGAAAAATGATCCTGGCAGGGATTAAGGAGGATGTGTGAAAAGTTACACGGGAGGTGGGCGTAGGGAATAGGGGTGAGGGGGAGAAGGAAAGACCTTACACAACCATGGAAAGCCTAAAGGAATCTTAGCACTGACTGACAAGGTCTGAATACTGCAAGCTAATGGGGAATACATTATATACAAGCTGGTGACACTCTTCCAAAAATAAACCCTATGCTCTTTTAATGAGTATCACAGGATGCAATGTCTGGTTTAGCACACATAGCAAAAAAGAAGATATCTGTATAGCTTTAAAACACACAATCAGCCTGTGGAACCTTTAGCAACAAGATGTTATTTCAAGTTCTGTTCTACAGAGACCTGCCAAGCATTTGACTTACTACTCACCTCACCCTTTCTTCTTTACGAAGAAAACCCACCAAAGTTTTGTGAGGCTAACTTTCCCCTTCTTTCTCCCTATCATTTCAAGAAGGGCAAGGGAACTGCTGGACATAACAGTGAGCCCTTCTGAGGCCGAGAAAGCAGTGAACTATCTTGTTGCTGCTTCCCAGGCACTGTAGTTGCCATGATGGATTCCATCCTTCAATACAGCCACATGGCTTCTGGACCAGTTACCTTTCATGGTGGGAGTGGTGCGGGTGACCTTCTTCCTTTGCCTTGGGGACATTGACAGTCCTGGCTGCAAAGAGAAGGAAGAGAAAATCCTAAGAGATACAAAATGCCAAAATTCAGGTGCAATGTATAATCTTCAAGCCATGTGTTGCATTTAGCTCTTGCTACTTACAGAATGAACCAAGAATGAATGAAAAAAAAGTCCTTGAAGATCTGGAGTTCCAGCTTCTTCTTTGTGATGGGCACATCATCTGGTGATTACCATTTTCTTGGCTCATGCCTTTGTTTGACAAGCTAGAACCAACCCAAGCCTCTTAGCTTGTATTCCCTTTTTTTTTCAAGTTTATGATCTGCAGAGGTCTGTAATTCTCCCCATTCCCATGGAACAACGGGGAAAAAACATAAAGAGCAGGGGTGAAATTCAACCGGATCAGACCAGCTCAGGTGAACCGGTAGGGATGATTTGAATCAGTTCGCCAAACTGGTAAAAATCACCCCTGGTTGGCCCTGCCCACACCCGCCCAGTCACCTGCTCAGTCACGTGCTTGCCACTCGCTCAGACCTTTCAGTCGCTCAACCCGCCCACCCAATCCAAACGTTTCTCCCTCCATTCACAGGGGAGCTGCTGCAGGCTGTCCCTTTGAGGTAGTCTCTGGGAGGGAGGGGGCCGGGAGGAACCGTAAAGAGAGCAGCAGCGCCACTGTGAATGGAGGGAGAAAAGTTCGCCTTCTCTTTGCCACAGCATTCACCATGAGCACCTTCTCGTGCTCATACACCAGTGGTGGGCTGCAGGCGGTACGCCTCAGTACGTGTGTACCGGTGCCTGCTGGAAGCAGCCACCGTACCGGAACAGTGCTTTGGAGGGCCCGTCCACCTGCCCTCATTCCTTACCTGTATTTAAAGGAAACAGGCCATTTGTGCACGCACGCGCAACGTATGGTGCCTGCACGATGCTCCGCTGAGCAGCTGAAGTGTCGCAGGCAGTGGGTGCGCATGCGTGCGCAGCGCACGTCCCCATGGTGCACACCCTGCTTCTATTGCAGTGTACCAGTTGCAACGGGAGCCGAAACCCACTACTGTCATACACACATTTTTTTCTTACCGGGTTCTGTTGGCGTGCTTGGTAGGGGAGGGGAAGGGTCATGTGACTGCGTGGGTGACATTGAGTGGGCCACGCCCACCCAGTCACAGGAAACCCCACCACCACCACCACCACCAAGCTATGCCCACAGAACCAGTAGGGAAAAATCTGAATGTCACCCCTGGAAAGAGCATAAGGTTTTTGTCTTGTTTGACCTCTTGTCCCTTCGGAATCAGACATGCAGCTCACCTCAGAAATACAATTGAGGCTACAAGATCAAGGTTGGGAAAATCTAGAAAACCACAGAGGGGCAGCGAAGGGCTAGATTCCCTGTACTTCTTTGCTGCTAGCTAGTGTTCATTGGGGGACTTTAAGTAGCCGTAAAATTAATTCCATCTTTTCCCATTATTAAAGCTTATTAATTTGAGCAATGACAGTAAAACACATTTCAGTCTAATGAAGGCTTTGTGTGTGGCACTCTAGGAACTAGTGCTTCAGTCTTCCTGGCCTGCTGAAATTTCATCTTTCACTTTTAGTTCTTAGTAAACATTTTTTTAATGGGAAGCATGTACATTCATACAGGAAATGTATCCCCCCCCCTCCTTCCATCATCATCCTGAATGGTTTTCATGTATCACAATATTATTGTGCTAAATGCATAAATCGACTCTATTGTTCCAAGTCTGAGAATGGAAGGGGTGCATACCTTCAGAAGCGGGTTGGGAATCCGGTCTTCATCGATTTCTAGGGTGAAAAAATAGGGACAGAGAAGGAAAAGTCAGGAAGAAGAATAAGTTAACATGATAGCAGTGTTCCAACATCTCAGGGGTTGCCACAAAGAAGTGGGAGTCAAACTGTTCTCCAAGGCACCTGAGGACAGAACAAGAAGCAATGGGTGGAAACTAACCAAGGAGAGAAGCAACTTAGAACTGAGGAGAAACTTCCTGACAGTTAGAACAATTAATCAGCTTGCCTCCAGAAGTTGTGAATGCCCCAACACTGGAAATCTTTAAGAAGATGTTGGATAGCCATTTGTCTGAAATGGTATAAGATTTCCTACCTAGGCAGGGGGTTGGACTAGAAGACCTCCAAGGTCTCTTCCAACTCTGCTATTGTATTGTATTGTATTGTACTTAAAGGCATGGTAAAGCCAACACACCAAATCTTAGAATTCCAGATTACTTTTGCAATAGAAATATCTTTTCACTGTCTCCCTGGATTTTATTGATTTGTATTCCGTTTTTATTATTTGTACAAACAGCTCAAGGTGGCGAATATATCCTCCTGCTTCCCCCACAACAACCACCCTGTGAGGTGAGTTTGGCTGGGAGAGAGGAGACCCAGAGCTGACTTTCACTGCTAAGGCAGGACTAGAACTCACAATCTCTTGGTTTCTAGCCTGATGGGCAATGCCCTTGTTGTTACAGTAGAGAGTAGACAGAGGCTGTTCCCATATGTGACTCAAGAAGTTGCGTGAGAGAGCTAGCTCCAACTTCTGCATTTCTCCTTTGTGCTTCTCTCTGCATCACCTGGGGCCCTTCAATGTGCTGGACCACCCATCCCGTTGATCAATCATTCAGCATCATTACTAGGATTCAGCATTGATGGAGAATTCACTGGTTAACTTAGGTAGCTGCATTTTCTTTTTGGCAGTCTTCACACATTTCTATTATTATTAGGGTTGATCACCCAGTCAGCCAGATGTTTAGACTGGATTTGGCATTTTTGTCATCTTTTGAGTCTGCCTGTCTGATTAGCTCTTTCTGTGCAATTTTTAAGATAAATAAGAAATATCATGGGGGGGAAAACACCTCTGGAATGGTATAAGGGTGAAGGGTAAGGCTATTCTGTATCCTGACTCTGTGGCTGCAGTAAGCAAGGACAGACCATCAAGGACAGACCATGCACTAACGACTCCCCATCTGTGCATGCGTGTGCAACCCCCCATGCACGTGTGTGTGTGTGTGTGTGGAATTTTCACCCTCCCCAGATTCCGGAGGCTTTCCTGAAGCCTAGGGAGGGCAAAAAGGGCCTCCCCCGGCGGCTGGCAAAGGGGCTCGTGCATGTGCAGGTGGGGAGGTTGCTCATGCGCGCACAGGTGGGTGGGCCTGCACACACGATAGTGCGCGCACATTCAGTTTTGACACACCTTTAGAAAAAGGCTCGCCATCACTGATCTTAAAGCTACCACCAGCCAAAGACCCTTTCTATGGCCCTGAAGGCCCCTCCTGACCAGGACAGCTGAAAGCTGATGGCCATCCTTCCTGCCACTTGGAGACAGATGTCGGCTGTTCTGTAAGGGAATGGGACAATTTGACACAGCCTACTCGCCATGGCCAACTCGCTGCAGGAAACAACTTGCTGCGGTATAATTTATCAATTATATTTGATTATTTAAAATAAATAAAAACATATTTTAATTTTTGCCCTTCACATTTCATTCTGTCCCTCCTTTTGATTTTGAATAATGATTTTATCCCACCATTTCTTTGTTATTAGTGTGGCTTTTGTCCAGCAGTGAGTTGCTCTATGGCGAGATGGCCGTGGCAAGTTGTCCTGCAGCAAGTTGGCTGAGGTGAGATAGCCATGCTGAGATGGCTGTGTCAAGTTGGCCATGGTGAGTTGGCCGTGGCGAATTGTCATAGACTCGTTCTGTAAGCCCTCAAATAGGCACATACCACCTTTAAGACAACTCCCAAGAATCTCCTCCTAACCCTAGCCTTGCCTATGTAGATTTGACGTTGTTCCTCTTTGCAGCCCTTAGCCCCTATGAAATGCCAACTGTGGCTGTTTCCCACCCCAACTTAACAAGAACGAAGTAGCCCTACCGTCTTGATGCTTGCCCCATCTCAGTAGACTGTTGCCCAAAAGCTAGAGTAAAACAAGAAGGTTTTCCAGAAGCTTCAAGTATTAAAAAGGGAGCAAAACTTCAATTCTGTCCCACCAATGAGTAGCTTTATCCTATCCACCTGCTCAACTGCAGCCCGTGATCTTTTCCCCAGGGATCCCAAAGTTGGCTTGGCTCACGAAGGGCTGGACAGGACAGCAGGTGTCATGGAGCTCATCCAGCAAGCCCTGGTCAGATGCTGCCTGGAAAAACACCTGAGGCTATTTCCCACAATCCTGCCGCTTAAGCACCGGCCTCTGCAATTTGCTGGAGCCCCGCCGGGAGCTGTGATTTTATTTGTCAAAGTGCCTGTCGTGCTTGATTACGCTGCGCTTTGAGATTTTTAGGATGACTTATGCCGACTGCGGAGTAGCATTGCTGGCAGCGCCTCCACGCTTGAGTCATTTATTACATTATGATGGAGTTTTATTATTGTTTTATTAGTTGTCAGCTCTGTTACGGGTAGGGTGGGTAAACTGGTCCTACAGAAATTGAGCATGTGAAGCTTTCCATGGTGATAAACCTTTTTATTGCCAATAGAACAAGCAGCAATTTGAGGTACAGCAGTAAAGAGCCTTGGCTAAATTGTTAGCTCTTCCCAGGAGGAGACCTCGAGAACAATGGTGTAATCTAGTTTCTGCAGGTAGCTGAATGCTATGCTTTTTCATCTTAACTAGCTGATCGCCCTTTCCCCCCCCCTTTTTTTACAACCAAGCTGGTATTACTGGCCTGCCTGTTTCAGCCAGCATGCAGACAAACTGGAAGTTTAGCCTGAATGTTACCTCAAAAGACAAAAGAGCAATGAGTGAGGTCGAGTGGGGTAAAAGGAGGTAAAGGTTCCCCTCGGACATAGGTGCCAGTCGTTCCCAACTCTAGAGGGCGGTGCTCATCTCCGTTGCAAAGCTGAAGAGCCAGCGCTGTCTGAAGACGTCTCTGTGATCATGTGGCCGGCATGACTAAACACCGAAGATGCACAGAACGCTGTTACCTTCCCACCAAATGTGGTCCCCATTTTTCTACTTGCAATTTTACATTCTTTCGAACTGCTAGGTTGGCAGAAGCTGGGACAAGTAACGGGAGCTCAATCCATTATGTGGCACTAGGGATTCGAACCGCAGACTTTCTGATGAACAAGCTCAGCATCATAGCCACTGAGCCCTGGTAAAAGGAGAGGCAAAATCAAAAGCTAAGAGCGGAGGGAAACAAATCAAGTTATTTATTATTTGTCTGATTTACAGTTTGCCTTTTATTCCAGGAGTTCAAAGTGACATGTAAAAAAACTCTCTCCTCCCATTTTGCCTCTTACAACAACCCTGTAAGGAAGGCTGGGTGAAGCAAAACTGACTTGCCTAAAGTTGCCCCCTGGAGGATGGATTTGAACCAGGCTGTCTCAAGCCTGAGGTCAGCACTTGAGAATGGCTATAACAGTCTGCTTCTCTTTACAGGTAGACCTGGAGTACAGTGGGTCTCATGGTTAGGATATTGGATTGGAGTTTAGCAAGCTCGCGTTTGAGACCCGTGTGCTGCTGTGGGGTGGGCGAGCTCCTGTCCTTTGAACCAGCTCCTGCTGGGGACATGAAAGGAGACCCAACTGTGCGTCCCCAGGGAAATGGTGATGTCGCTGGCTAATCCTTCCAACCCGGGAGCCTCTCAAGGCTTCTGACACAATTGCGATGTGATACAGGTAGCCCTCAAGTTATGACCTGCAACCGTCACAACTAATGACAGTTGTTAAGTGGGTCACCATGTGATCAGACCTGATATTACAACTTTTTGTAGAGGTCATAAATGTTCACTAGGGGATGGTTTTTGCCAGAAACTGGCAGCAAATGTCAGTTTCTGGCAAAATGATCATAAATCACAGTTGTGGGATGCTGCAGATAGCTGTGTAAGTGGGCTGGTTGCGGGATCATGTGGGAGGATGCTGGATCTTCAAAGGTGGGTCATATAAGTAGCATTTTGGGGGGTTGGGGGTGTCTCCCCAATTTGAATGGTCGCTAAGCAACCAGTCATAAGTCAAGGATATGCGGTACCTTAATCAGGTGAAACTATCTCCAGATTTAAATATTTTGACCCGATTTGTGGCTGAAAGATTATTTGAAATTTCAAAACCTACCCAGAACTCTTCACAAAACGGGCATTTCCAAGGCCTTTCCTCCACGGGGGCTGCTCTGGGTTGGCACCATGCCTCAGCATTAATAACCTTGCTGGCCTCAGGCAGCCAAATCAGCCATTGCACGAATTGGCAGTTGAACTAAAGCTAAGAGGGTCTTGGAGGTGGACCAGGTGATAATTGGCAGGATGTCTGGCCAATCCCCACCTCCCAACTGTGACATCCTTGGAGCTCTGGGGTCTCCTTTTACCAGACTTTTTTGCAGGTAGACCAGTTTTTTTTCTTTTCCTTTCCCTCCCTCACTGCAAGACCAAATGTGGGGATAAAGCAAGGAATGGGGGGGTGTCTCTCACTCGCAGGGTAACTTTTTCACCCCTGTCTTTTAGGAAGCTGGAGAAAGTGCTGGTGAGCTCAGGAATCGCCTCCAACTTTGGTTGGAGATATGCTCCAAATTGTGAAAAGGAAACAGAGGTTAATGTTTACCAGAACTCACTGGAGTTTAAATGTCCAGGTTTAAATCCCAGGGTTCAATAATCCCTGTAAGCAAGCAACAAGTATTTTTGAACCTTTCCCAGGTCCATGCAACTGAATGAACTTGATCTGCTGGTTGGGGGCAATATGTTGATTCTTTAAGCTGCTTAGAGCAGGGGTGAGCAGCTACGGGTGAGCAGCTATGGGTTCGCCTGAGTTTGGGAGAACCCGTAACTAACGTTATGGCTGGTTCGGAGAACCTCAATTCCACCCCTGGCTGGCCCCTCCCACCCGACCCCTCCCAGGAGTACCACACAGCTCGTTTTGGATGTGAAGTATTTATTTATTTATTTATTTTATTAAATTTATAGACCGCCCCCTCTCCCCAAAGGGACTCGGGGCGGTGTACAGACACCACATTAAAACCTAATATAAAATAGATACACTTAAAAAACCAATTAAACAATAAGGCTGTACAGGGTAATAAAAGTTAAAAATCAGCTTAAAACAACCCCAAAAATTTAAAAGTACAGAATTGAGGGACTAGATTGAGATTAGGCCAGGCCCGCTAAACTAAACAGGTGGGTCTTGAGCATCTTACGGAAGGAGCGGAGATCAGTGGTTGTTCTGATGTCACGGGGGAGGTCATTCCAGAGGGTCGGGCCCATCACAGAGAAGGCCCTACTCCTGGGCGTCGCCCGTTGGCACTGCCTCGTGGACGGTACCCGGAAGAGCCCCTCCCTGTGAGAGCGGATTGGCCGAAGGGATGTATGGGGCAGGATACGAAGTAAGTGCATGGCTTGCGTAGAGGCTCGTAGAGGGGGAAAAATGGGCCTCTCGGAAGTTCCAGAAGGCCAGAAATGGGCCTCCAGAGCCCGGGGTAGGCAGTTTTTGCCACCCCAGAGGCTCGGGGAAAGCCTCTGGAGCCTGGGGAAGGCGTAAATGCCTGATTAGGCCACACCCACCATGGCCACGCCCACCCAGCGACTGGGCAGAGAACCCGTTGCTGAAATTTTTGAAGCCCACCCATGGCTTAGAGAGGCAGGAAAGCACTGGAAAGTGGTATATAAGTTTAAGTGCTATTGCTATTGTTACCTGGGCAGTCAAAATTTGGATGATTACAATACTGAAGGCAGACGGTTGTTGTTTGTATCTCTTTGTTTTCATCTGGTGGTCTTTGCAGCCCAGATCTGGAAGCCCCAACCATGTTCACAAAATGTTGGAGACACAATTAAGCCTCTTGTATTAGACCTAGTTCAGGGGTGTCCAAACTTGGGAACTTTAAGACTTGTGGACTTCAACTCCCAGAATTCCCCAGCCAGCATAGCTGGCTGGGGAATTCTGGGAGTTGAAGTCCACAAGTCTTAAAGTTCCCAAGTTTGGACACCCCTGACCTAGTTGGACAGTAGTTTGAGTTTGCACAATTCCCTCTCCCACGTTATATACCTAATCAGGTTTCGATTTGATAGGCAACCCCTGACCTCTTGGCTCATTGCTTCAGAGATATTCCCTTATCTAAACAGAGGAACAGATTAACCACCGTCGGGTATTAAAACGACAGCAGTGAGAACAGGAGCAAGTTCTAATTTCCTGCCGATTTCCCCATCGACTTCGTTTGTGGAAAGTTGGCAGGGAGTGCTGGAAATTAGGATCATGTGACCATTGCTAAAAAAGAAAAAGCAGTATCACAGGATGGCATGGCAGTGGCCACAACTTTGCCAACGCAACTGGTCTAAACATCGTTGGAATTTCAATCTTGTGGGAGTAATGGTTTTGGGACACGTTAATGTTAAGTTAGCATATTTGAGGTATACCTGGATTTAAAAATTGTCACCTTCACTCAGTTGAAGGTGACAGACAAGGGAGTTCCAGCAGTACATAAATAGTATGCAGTAGTCTTCTTTTGTTGCATTATTCTTTTTTTTTTCAAAAAAAAGCTCTTGTTTCTTCTTATTTTGTTTTTTCCCAAACCACTGCAGGAAGAAGCAGGGTTTCTTGATAAACTAGGCAGCTACCATTTTATTTATCCACAATACTTGAAAACAGGCATTATCTAATTGCAGCTGCCACAGAATAGTATCTCTTCAGGGACAGATTGTTACAATTTATAATTGTGCTCCCAATTAAATAATGTAAAACAGCCTGAAATGATAGGAACTTCAGGGGCATCTGCAGTTGTGTGTGTGTGTGTGTATGAGAGAGGGGGGGAGGGAGAGGGAGAGAATGTGTGTGAGAAAGAGAAGAAGAAAGAGAAATAATGTTTGAGTGTGTGTGTGTGTGTGTGTGTGTGTGTGTGAAAGAGAGAGAAAGAGAAAAAATATGTTTGTAAGAGAGAGGAAAAGAGAAAGAGAAAAAATGTGTATAGGACAGAAAAATGTGTGTGTGTGAGAGAGAGAGAGAGAAATATGTGTGTGAAAGAGAGAGAGGGAGAAAGAATATGTGTGTGGGAGGGAGAAAGAAAGAAAGAATATGTGAGAGAGAGAGAAAAAGAAAGAAATAATGTGTGTGAAAAAGAGAGAAAAATGTGTATGGGACAGAAAAAATGTGTGTGTGTGTGTGAGAGAGAGAGAGAGAGAGAGAGAAAGAGAGAGAGAGAGAGAGAAAGTCAAGACAAAGTTTCTGAAGGTCTGCTCAAAATCCCACCCTTTTTTATGTGCATTATAAAAGAGTGGGGCTTTGATCTTATGTGCCTTACGTATAGACTCATAAAATGTGTAGGACTTTAAGTTTGCAATCACAATTGCTACATCAATCGTTTTGACACACAGACACCCCGCGAAAACCCTGATGGACATTGAAGGAACTGTATATACATAAAATGATGGTTGCTGAAAAGATCTCCATAGCTGTCCATATTATTTGTTTGCTAAAAGAACAGCAAAAAATTACGACTATATTTCATATTCCAAAAACTCCCTCAAAGCTCAATGTGAAGATAACTATCACACTTGTACAGTGAGAAGTGGGGCAAAGCTTCTGAAAGCTATTTCACTTGACCTTGGTGACATCAACCCACAGACAACTTGACTGATTATGAATCACCATGATGTCATTTTGTTTAACATCATGATCTGATGTGACTTTTCCCAGGAAGATGATGACCTAGGACTAGGTTTTTTTTTAAAAAAAGAAAAACTGAGACAAAGAAGCAGACCAAGGTCCAAACAATATCGGACATGTCTTTAAAACAAAAATAGGCTTTTGTTGTTTAAAGGGGTGATGGTGATGGTTGAGAAGTTTTCCTCCTAAAAAGTCTTCCTTCTGCTCTAAAAAGCTAAGCAGCAAACACTGAAACACAACCTTACATGTTCTAAACTGTCTAAAAAGGTACGCAATTTGGAGCATCTCTGTCACCCAGGAAACATACCAGGATGTTACCATGGGAACTAGAATTCTGCCGGACTGCCAGGCTCTCCCCTTCTTGCCTCTTCCAAAAGCAGCAAGTAGTTCCTATCTCCAAATGCCACTTTTAAGTTAATCAGTCTAATGGGCAATATGCTAAATTAATAGAAAGGTCGGGACTTGGGGCAAGAAGGAGAACTGAGAAGACTATCTTCAAGTGGAATCTTTGGGAGGTGCAATCACCCATTTTAACAATAAGCAAAAAACACACGTTAAAATCAAGTCCTGTAAGATTAAAAAAAACAAAACAGTTCAAAGTCAGCAACCGCTTCAGAACTGTATATTGTGACACTGTCCCCCTGACTACATTTTTCTGTGTCCTTCAACCAAGCATGGTAGAACATCAGTTTCGCCTTTTGGCAACTTATGTGGATACATTTATCCTTGGGGGGGGGGGTTGGGGGAGGGGGGACGATGACAAGGTGGAAGTAGTCTTCCATTTCTTTCATCCAAGAGATTTGTTTTGACTCCCCAACCTAGTCTAAAGCTTTGGAGTCTCCTGATTTTCTCCTTAGCTTTTTTTTTTAAGCAGTCAAGTTTGGCTAGGTGCTGTCACCTGCTATGGCAATAACATCTTTTAAAAGTCTTTTAAAACTTGCCAAGGGTAACAGAAGAAGCACCTGAAGGGGCACTGTGGGCAAAATTGGGAAAAAATCAAAGGGAAATGCAGTTCACGCACCACCCTCCCAAAAGTCCCTTTTGGGAGAGGGGGCGGTCTAGAAATATGAAATAAAGTAAAAGTAAAGTAAAGTTAAAAAAATGTCTGTGGAGATTCTCAGCCATCCAGGTTGTCTCAAAGATGCTTTTTCAAAAGGCAATTGGATGGGTTTTTTTTTTGTCCTGATAAAGAAGAGGATGACATTTTGTTTCTCGTCCAAGAAGCTTTATTGATTCTGGCAGGATGGTGAGGGGCATATTTCTTTGAAGTCATCTGGTCATTAGCCAGAACTGATGAAGCTTCTTGGATGAATTTCTTCAACAACAACTTCTTCTTCTTCTTCTTCTTCTTCTTCTTCTTCTTCTTCTTCTTCTTCTTCTTCTTCTTCTTCTTCTTCTTCTTCTTCTTCTTCTTCTTCTTCTTCTTCTTTCTTCTCCTCCTCCTCCTCCCCCTCCTCCCCCTCAGGGGACCTTCTTTTAAAAAGTAAATAGCAGGCAAAGATCAGAGTGGGAGGACATGCACTAGTCCTAGATTTATAGATAACTGTATGCAGAATGATGATCTTTCCAGTATCCTGCCTGCTCATTTATAGATTTAGTACAGGAACAAGAAACAGAGGGTGGGGTGGGGTGGGTGGGGTTGGGATCTTTTAAGAGATTCCAACAGGTTTAATCCTGCCTCTTTGGACACTCCACGTCTTTTCTCAATACTTCTTCTTTTGAACACCAGATCCTCAGATCGTGTTTAGTTGAACAGTAACAATGATGATCAGTGTGTAAAAAGATCTGGTAGGAGCCCCTATACCTACAATTCAGGGAATCTCCCTTCTTTATTTGTTATATTTCAGGTACATGTGTTTGGGTTGGGGGTGAATGCTCCCGTATGTTTTAATACTTCAATGTTTATAAAAAAAAACATTGGTTTTTTTTTAAATGTAGATCTGCTCTGAGAAGGACAGGTCAGAGAGAAGACATTTGCTGACCTTACGAGGAGCAGCAATTTTGTATTTTTTAATGCATTTTTATCCTGCCTTTATTATTTCAACTAATACCTCGAGGTGGCAAACATGACTATTTTCCTTCCTCCTATTTTTTTCCCCTAAAACAACAACCCTATGAGGTGGGGTGGGCTGAGAGAGACTGATTGGCCCCAAAACACCCAGCTAGTTTTTGATGTCTAAGGCAGGTCTAGAATGAATTTCTGCAGATTTGTCTTCCCCTCCTTATTTTTCTTTTAATGCAACTAACCTGCCACTCGTTGGGCAAAGGAGGAAAAAAAACCATATGCATGTGTGTGACTACACACACACACACACACACACACACACACACACGATAACAATGGCAAGAATGGGAGGTCTTGCAAACAGTTCTGCCTAGCCTTGACTTTTATTCTTCCAAGGAATAATCAGGAATCTGACTTCAGCTTTAGGTTATTGCTTAAACTGAAAAAGAGACCTATTGCTCTTCCGTCTCCCGACCCACCTTTATACCATGGCAAATGCAATGGGGGCGAAGGCGGGAGGGGGCAGGAGCAGTGGAAGAGAAAGTCTGGCATGGCTCTCAAATGATCTCTGCTCCATTTAAAGATCAAACGCAGGTGCCTGCTGGCAGAAGGAGGCGGGGTGTCTGTCAGGCGGTAAGTTAAAAAAAGAAAAGGAGGGGGGAAGCCCACTCGCTGAAACTCTAATTGGAGTATGATACCGATGCCTGTGTGGCTTGCAGGTGGGAGCGCAATGTTGTTGTGCGTGTGTGTGTGTCCCCCACCCTGGCCAGCCTGTTGTGTGCAGTACAAAGACTTGGGATTCAGATGCGTGACAGACAGATTGCCCAGCAGGCATAACCTAAATGGTGGTTAGGTATTGGATACGGCCTCAGTCAACCCTTGTTCTCAAAAGGACATTTCTTCTAGGACGAAAAATACTGTTTACAGCCGTTTGTTAGGCAGCCCTGCATTTAAATGATTAAAATAAGGACAATATAATTTTCAAAATGCGCATAGAACACTGGTGCCGGCTCCCTTCAATGCTGTTGCCAGTGACGTGCTCTGTAAATGAATGGCTCAGAATCGGCTACCTGTATTTCCTCTCAGAGTTTTGGGGTAGCTGGTTATGGTAGTGGATGACTCACAGCCATGAGGAATGTCTACGGAGATTCTCAGTCATCCAGGACACGGTTGTCCCAAAGGTGTTTTTTTTCTTCAAGAGGCAACTGGGGAAGAGTTTGAAAAAGAGGTCCAAGAGGCCATCTGTGTCAAAATTGAACAGCTCTCTTTCAACAAAGGGGGGATTGATACGACATCATCTATCTCCAGTTTGCAACACAGTCCTTTCAGCAGTTCCAAGAAGGCTCCACACCCATTTGCACCACTCAGGGGACCCTGAGGACACAGATAAACCTCCAGGTGGCCTCAACGATTCTCTAAAAACAATGCAAATGACCAGCTGTCTGCAAGGAATATAAATCCTTCCATTCCCCACCATCCAGCCAGAGCTGAAGCAGCTTCTTGGATGAGAAGCAAAATATCTTCAAAGAAAAACCAGGAAGTCCAGTTGCCTCTTGAAAAAAGCACCTCTGGGACAACCATGAAAAATGAAAATAAACGTATTACTGACCAGATGCATTGTCTCATGAGGCATACAGGTAGTTACCGCAACTTACTAACAGTTCGTTTAGTGATCGTTTGTAGTTAGAATGGCTCTGAAAAAAGGGACTTGTGACAATTTTTCACACGACTGTCGCATGTCGCCATGGTGATGTGATCAAATTCAGATGCTGGATCACTGACTCATGTTTGTGACGGTTGCAGTGTCCCGGAGTCATGTGGTCTGACCTTCCGACAAGAAAAGTCAATGGGGAAGTCAGATTCACTTATCAACTGTGCTACTAACTTAACAACTGCAGTGATTCACTTTCACAACACGGGGAAGAAAGGTCATAAAATGGGACAAAACTCACATGAAAGGGTTGTAAAATGGGACAAAACAAATGTTTTGCTTAGTAACAGAAATGTTGGCCTCAATTGTGGTTGTAAGCCGAGAGCTATCTGTACTGCCTGGTAGGACTAGGAATGAGAAAAACATGGAATAGTTATCTAGTTCACTAACGATGACCTTTTCTCAGCTAATCCAAGCTGGAACAGATGTTACAAAAAAGAACAGCTATCAAAGGGTTTGAAAATTTGGGAAGGATGCTCAAGGCTCTAGAGCAGTGATAGCGAACCTTTTTGGCACTGAGTGCCAAAACTGGAATACGCGTGCGCCAGAACCCAAAAACCAGAAGATCAGCTAACTGGGACGCATGGCGGACAGCTGGTCTTCCGCTTTCCAGTGTGTGGATGCATGCTGTCCAGGCTGGTCTTCCGCTTTCCAGTGCACAGATGCGCACCGTCCAGCTGGTCTTCCACTTTCCAGTGTGTGGATGAATGCTGTCCGGGCTGGTCTCCTGCTTTCCAGTGCACAGATGCACGACGTCCAGCTGGTCTTCCACTTTCCAGTGCACAGATGCACACCGTCCAGCTGGTCTTCCACTTTCCAGTGTGTAGATGAATGCTGTCCAGACTGGTCTCCTGCTTTCCAGTGCACAGATGCACGACATCCAGCTGGTCTTCCACTTTCCAGTGCACAGATGCACACCGTCCAGCTGGTCTTCCACTTTCCAGTGTGTGGATGAATGCTGTCCAGGCTGGTCTTCTGCTTTCCAGTGCACAGATGCACGCTGTCCAGCTGGTCTTCTGCTTTCCAGTGTGTAGATGCATGCTGTCCAGGCTGGTCTCCTGCATTCCAGTGTGCGCATGCACACCGTTCAGCTGGTCTTCCGCTTTCCAGTGCGCAGATGCACCCTGTCCAGCTGGTCTTCCGCTTTCCAGTGTGTGGATGAATGCCGTCCAGGCTGGTCTTCCGCTTTCCAGTGCACAGATGCATGCCATCCAGCTGGCCTTCTGCTTTCCAGTGCACAGATGCGCACCGTCCAGCTGGTCTTCCACTTTCCAGTGTGTGGATGAATGCTGTCCGGGCTGGTCTTCTGCTTTCCAGTGCACAGATGCACGCCGTCCAGCTGGTCTTCTGCTTTCCAGTGCGCAGATGCGCACCGTCCAGCTGGTCTTCCACTTTCCAGTGTGTGGATGCATGCTGTCCAGGCTGGTCTCCTGCTTTCCAGTGTGCGCATGCGCACCGTCCAGCTGGTCTTCCGCTTTCCAGTGAGCAGATGCGCACCATCCAGCTGGTCTTCCGCTTTCCAGTGTGTGGATGAATGCTGTCCAGGCTGGTCTTCTGCTTTTCAGTGTGCGCATGCGCACCATCCAGCTGGTCTACTGCTTTCCAGTGTGTGAAAGAATGCTGTCCAGGCTCGTCTTCTGCTTTCCAGTGCGCAGATACACATGGTCCAGCTGGTGTTCCGCTTTTCATTGTGTGGAAGAATGCTGTCCAGGCTGGTCTTCTGCTTTCCAGTGCACAGATGCACACCGTTCAGCTGGTCTTCCGCTTTCCAGTGTGCTCATGCTTGCTGGTCAGCTGGTCCACATGCGCCAGAGCATCAGAAACTGAAACTGCATGCACACGCTGTGCAGCTGTTTCCGGTGCACGCATGCACGTGCCGTTCAGCTCGTCTTCAGATTTTTGGTGTTCCAGCACACGCAAAGACCAGTTGGCTGGCACGCATGCATGCAGTGAAAACCAGAGAGGGCTCTGTGTGCCACCTCCAGCACATGTGCCATAGGTTCGCCATCACGGCTCTAGAGGTTTAGATTCTGTTCTTGTCCAACCTTCCACTACATGGAAGAGGACAAGAAAAAGAAGTTGAATATTTCAGGCCAGTGCCTGGCTATGTAGCACAGGTGGTCCTCGACTTACAACAGTTCATTTAGTGACCGTTCAAAGTTACAATGCCACTGAAAAAAGAGACTTACAACCAATTTTCACACATATGACCTTTGTAGCGCAATGAAAAATCAGGAATGGCTCAGGAGGTTCATGGTATTGTCTTTACATTAATATTAAAATTATGGGAAATAACTATGAGTTTCAGTCTTTTGTACAGGAAGACGAATATGGTTCAATAGTTATAATAAGGACCTGGTGGTACGACATCATATTCCCTTAACTGGAATATGATCATTAAGGATATGGTTCCTTCCAAAGGAGCAATGGCAATGGGAAGCTAAGAGGATTGTTACGTTACTGCATGTTAAAAAACATATTTTCCAGCCCAGAAATTCAGATGAATGAAACTTGCAATGTTGTAAACAGTTTCTGTATTAAAATAACTGGAAAAGCAGACAAAAACACTGGTGTTACTAGTGTGAACTCTCACCCAGGCAGCCAAGAAAATGGAGCGATGCTTTCCAAACACAAAACTATGCCTTCCAAAATACAGAATTCAGATCTTTCAAAGAGGCATAAAAGGAATAGTGGAGGAAAATGTCACTCCATCAGCTTTTGAGAAACAGACTTTGCCAAGAATGGTCCTTCCAAGGAAGTCATGATTTCCCTTCAGAACCACTTTCTCCAGCTGGCTTGCGTGAGGCAGAAGGAATCAGCTATAGTAGATTTGATACTAACCAAAAGGAAAGACTTAATTAAATCAGTCGATGCTAAGAAGGACGTTGGAGAGAAGGACCGTGCATCGTTGGAGTTCTTCCTTTTTTAAAGGCAAAGTAAAACTGAATACAGACAAATGCATATTTTCGATATCGAACAAGCAGATTTTAAATCAACTCAGAACAGTGATCAGTAACATCCCCATAGAACAGGTGTGTCAAACTCGATTTCATTGAGGGCCGCATTAGGGCTGTGTTTGATCTTGGGGGGCCAGGGTGGGTGCAGCCAGGGTAGGCATGGTCAGCTCGACGTCACTCATGTTGGGGGTGCCTGTGGTGGCCCGAGTACTCTGCCGGTGAAAATGGACTCCCAAGTTCCATTTCAGCTATGACGGCCTCCTGCAACCCTCTGCCAGTGAAAACGGAGGCCTTCCTGAGTTCCATTTTTGTTGGCAGAGGCACCGCAGGCCGGTCCTTTGCTGTTTCCAGGGTGGTCCTGCGGGCCAGAACTAAGCATCCTGTGGGCCGGATCTGGCTCCTGGGCCTTGAGTTTGACACCCCTGCCATAGAAGGAGAGGCTGATGAGAAAAGGAACTGGATGAGATCTTCTAAAGAAGGAAACAGAAAGCCCCAAAAGGGGGGGGGGGATAACAGAGGAAGTTAACATGGCTACATTAAAACTTAGTGAAGATCTGAACAGAAGAATAAATAAGTAAAAAAATAATAATGGAAAAATGGTAAGGTGAAAGGACAGCCAATGCTTAGAATTAGTAAACACCTCCTCACCAGCAATCAACACCCAGAGGAGCAGAAATTAACACTTAGACCAGGAATCAAGAAGTAACCAATCAAGTTACTATCAACAGCAGACAAACAAGGTAAAAGTAAGCAACAGCCTAAGCAAGGAACTACCAAAACCACCCCCATCAAAACTGACAAGGCAAACCACTAGTATATAAAAATAAGAGCAAACCACTCTTTGAAGGGTGGTTGCAGTGGTGGGATTCAATTATTTTTACTACCAGTTCTGTGGATGTGGCTTGATGTGCGTGGCGTGGCTTGATGTGCGTTGCAGGAGAAGGATACTATAAAATCTCCATTCCCTCCCCATTCCAGAGGAAAGTTACTACAAAATCCCCATTTCCCTCCCGATCAGCTGGGACTCGGGAGGCAGAGAATAGATGGGGGCAGGGCCAGGCAGTGATGGTATTTACTGGTTCTCCGAACTACTCAAAATTTCCGCTACCGGTTCTCCAGAACTGGTCAGAACCTGTTGAATGCCACCTCTGGGTCATTGGGGCTGAGCTTGCTTTTCTCACAGATGGTTCATTACTCAAACTAGGTAACACCATGTCAACCCTGAGTTACAAATATTTTCCTTTATTAAAACCATTCTCTATTAGCACTGATGACGTTATCTAGTTTGGTAATAAAATCTCCGCAAGAAAACCACCAAGATCAGAGAGCACTAAGGAGCCCACAACTTAGAATTGGTCAATTTGCTAGAGTTTGACAGACACATGGTGAAGGAATAGCTCTTCACCTTGAATGATTTTTAAAAAATTAAGGCCAAATGAACTACCTTTTAGCATTCTAAAGAGATAGGCTGATCCTTTGGCTGAACTTTTATGTATTATTTCTGAGAAACTTTGGGAGAACTGGTAAAATAGATGACTAGGAAAGAGCATATATTATTAAAGAGACGATCCAGTAAGCTACAAACCAAACAGACAATGATACCAGGGAAGAGTATACAATAGGGAGCATCTTAAAATAATATGTTAATAAACAGCAGACAGCAAGAAATGGTTAAGAATAAATTTTGCTGATTACTTTTTTCTCATCGTTTGATCAGCCAGCATCACTAATAGACATAATTCAAAAATCTTATTCAAATGATGCACATTACAGATAATACTCAACTTATGACTGGTTGCTTAGCAACTGTTCAAAGTTATAATGGATCCTGAAAAAGTAATGTGCGACCCAGATTCAATGGCTATAGATCCCAAAGTCATAGGACCTTATTTTGTGTGCTTGGCAAGCAACCTACATTTATTATCATCCTATGATCATGTTATTATAATTTATGATGTTCTTGCTGGAAATCGGCATTTACTTCCAGTTTCCAGCAAAAAATCCACCCCATGGTGAAAACTGGTTTGCTTAAAAGCCACAGGGTTCGCATAAAGACCACTGCAAAAAAGTTTGTAAAATGGGTCAGTCATGTGATGACCCACAAAATGATCGTCACAGTTTGATTGTAATTGTGGGCTCAATCACAGCTGAAATTTAAGGACCCCCTGTAATGTTTTCGCATTTCATATAGCAAGATATATTGTTTAGTGCCACAAAAATCAGTGCTGAGTCTTTTGGTATGTTCCTTAATGATTTGGATGGAAAGGTAAAGGCGAATACTATCCAGTTTTCAGGTGACATAACATTAGGAAACATAAATTAATACTCTAGAAGGGTCTAGGCCAGTTTGGCAAACTTTTTCGGCACCAAGTGCATGCTTGTGTGGGGGGAGGTGGGGAAACGCCAGAACCCAGAAGAGCAGCTCCCCGGGATGCACACGCGGGAGTGCCAGAAATTGGAAGACCAGTTCCCCAGCATGCATGCATGTGCTGGGAAGCTGAGCTTCTGGTTGCTGGGGTGCACATGCGCACCGGTCACCTGGTCTTCTGTTTTCTGATGTGCATGCATGCGCGAAGACCCAGAAGAGCAACGGGCGACAGCTGGCGTGCCTGGAGAAATGGCTCTGCGTGCCACTTCTGGTAGTGTGCCATAGGTTTGCCATCACGGTTCTAGGCCCTTCACTTGAGCAAGGATTCACAGGAATTTGAACATATCTTCAGAGAAAGGATCAGGGCAGTAGCAACTAAATCCCATGAAGGGGGACTGAAGGATCTGGATATAACAGAATTACAGAGTTGGAAGGGACCTTGGAGGTCTTCTACTTGAACCCCCTACTCAAGCATGTTTATCCTTGTTTGTAGATGATCAAAAGCAACATAAAAGCAAAAATATGTCCAAAATATGTCTTTAAAAAAAGAAGACTAAAACCTGTTCTCTCAGAGGGCAAGACGCCAAATAACAGATTTAAATTCAGATAACTCCCCAATAGATACTTGGCTGTGACACTAAAAAAATTGCTGTTAAGACATGGGTGCATCTAATATGAACTGGAGATTGCCAACTCAGCAACCTTAACCACTATGCTGGATTTAGATCACCTTTAACCATTAAACTGAGTTTAGATGTACAAGATGCCCACTCCCCACCACTGTTTCTGGATATACTGTAGTATCTCCCAACATGAGAAACTTAAGGTGACTTAAAAATAGATTTTTAGATTCTTATCATTCTGACAGATTGAAAGAAGTATGACTTCAGGTATCTTAGCACACTCTTTGATGCTAAAGTTAGAGCTTTCTTGTCACCTAACAATTGCAGATTTCGCCAAAAAGCTCTTTCCGCTTTTCAGCCACTATCATTTCTCCTCACGATGGGTTCCCATTCCCAGGGCTGGGAATGATGGTAATTGTAAACCTACAGGTCTGGAGGGTGCTTGTTTGGGAAAAGATGATCTGTGATGTCGAAAACCACCAAAAGAAAAAAAACCAAGATTCCCCCTTCCCCTTATAAACTCCAGAATTGTACCCCATAGCCACAGATCTTCGGGAGACCAGAGCATTCAGAAATGATTAAAACTGCTAGACTGCTACATGTTCAGCTAGCTTTTCTAGGTAAGGAAATGACAGAGAGATCACTTCAGTTAAAAGACTAAACGCCCAGATCTAAATGCAACCTGGAATCAAACCACTGGGGAAAGGTAGGTGTGAGCAGATGGCGGAGGAATTATTCTGCAGTCTGAGCATCGAGCGATTTACTTATCACGCTGGCACTGTTCCAAAATTCCATTTGAAAGCCAGAGCTGTCTGAGGATAAAAATATATCTACAGTCAGGTTTCCTCTTAGGAGAGATATTTTTTTTTATCCATTAGTCTTATCTTTACTCCCACCTCTTCTCTTCTATGCTGCAGAATTGCAGGTGTCTTACTTTGGCAAGGGTTTTGGGATCTTGTGGAATCAAAAGGCACAAATGGGCCATAAAGCAGATCAACGGCCCCCAACATTTTAGGGATCTGGTTCCATGGAGAGAGGTTTTTTCTGCAGATCAGAGGTTACAACGGTACTGGAAATAGTGACATGACTATTTTCCCCATTTACAACCATTGCCCCATCCCCATGATCACTTGATCAAAATCCAGATGCTTGGCAACTGATTCATGCTTATGACAATTGCAGTGTCCCAGGGTTATACGATCACCTTTTGCAACCTTCTGACAAGCGAAGTCAATGGGGAAGTCAGATTCACTTAACAGCTGTGTTACTAACTTAACAACTACAGGGATTCATTTAACATCCATGGCAAAGCAAGGTCGTAAAATGGCACAAAATTCATTTAACAACTGTCTCAGCAACCAAGATTTTGGCTCAATTGTAGTCGTAAGTCAAGGACTGCATGCATTAGAATGTACATTACAGTGATTGGTTTTACTTCAGAGCACGGGAGATAATTTAGCCCCGGCGGCATAGTGGTCAGAATGCAGCATTAGAGGCTAATTCTACCCACTGTCAGGAGTTCGATCCTGACTGGCTCAAGGTTGACTCAAACTTCCATCCTTATGAGATCGGTAAAATGAGGATCCAGATTATTGGGGGCAATAGGCTGACTCTGTAAACTGCTTAGAAAATGTTGTAAAGCAGGGGTGTTGAACACAATTTCATTGAGGGCCATCAGGGTTGTGTTTGACTGGGGGGGCGTGGACAAGGTAGGTGTGACCAGCCCGAGCTCCGTTTTAGGCTGCGACGGCCTCCTGCAGCCCTCTGCCAGTAAAAACAGAGCTCGGGGAGACTGCGTGCAGTCTGCCCGGGCTCCATTTTCAGTTGCGACAGCCTCCTGCAGACCTCTGCCAGTGAAAATGGAGCACGCCTCCCCTCCCCCAAGCTCCATTTTTGTTGGCAGAAGGCTGCAGGAGGCTGTTGCGGCTGAAAACTGAGCCACTGAGGGTTGCGTGTGCCCTCCCGATTTCTGTTTTTGCTGGCAGAGACACTGTGGGCCGGTCCTCCCTTTTTTCAGGGCGGCCCTGCAGGCCGTATCTAAGCACCCCATGGGCCAGATCCAGTCCATGGGCCTTGAGTTTGACACCCCTGCTGTAAAGCATTATGAAGCAGTATATAAATTCTATTGCTATTGCTTATTAAGCAAGGGTCAGAGATGGGTAGGAAACCTATTTGAGCAGGAATCAGCTTCAGGTAAGATCCAGAACACTGCGATCCCATAATGAAGGGGAGACAGAAAAGGCCATTGAGGAGACGGTAGCCCCATTGACTCTCTCCACTCTCTCCTTATTACTTCTCATCTATCCACGGAAGTTCTTGCTCCTTCCTAATAAAACACATCTGCAACTGCAGTGATTGGAAGACAGAAGATTTCTATGCAAGGAGATTTGAGAGAGGAAGGGAGGGAGACAGATTAAATATTCTTTTCTATTGTGTTTCTGAAAGGATATTAGGGTGACTAAAGAAAGGGAACAATTATTGTAAAATAAGCGGAACTCACCTGTCAGGGAATAAAGCTTAGCCATGGGATAAAAGGATGTTAATTTATGCAGCCGGAAGGATGATTTTTTTTTAAAAAAAAAAAATTGAATAACAATAACTTCTGCTGAATGCAAACCCTTTGAGCCCATTTTTCCTTCCAGTATGGAAAGGCAACTATGGACACAATCTAAGATGGGCTGATGGTCCATCAGCAATGCAAATGATTTTTTTCCTTATTGACATTTCCATTTTCTTTCCTGGAGCTTTTGAAGGAATGCCTACCGCCTCTTTATTTGAAGTTGAATTCTAATATGCCAGTTGCCAAGTGTCCAAATTTTGATCACGTGACTGTGGGGAGGCTTCAATGGTCGTAAGTGTGAAAAATGGTCATGTCACTTTTTTTAGTGCTGTTGTAACTTTGAATGTTTACTAAATGAACTGTTGTAAGTCGAGGACTATTTGTAATTTTTTGCAAACCAAGAAGCCGTAAGGATATATCACAACCCTTGTCTCATTTAGACCAGTGTCCCTCAACCTTTTGGGCACCAGGGAGCAGTCCCAGAGGGGGCGGGGTTTTGCATGCTACCTGCATCTTGATTCCCGCGGATGGGGCTTCACTTGTTTGCGTGGCCCGGTTGCTGGCATGCCATGGATTGCTGCTGATCCATGGACCAGGTTTTGGGGACCCCTGATGTAGATTACTGTGTACCCAAGACAAGCTGCACATGGTAACTTGTCCCTTGAAAAGACCACAGGGGAAATCCTAAATCCCTTAGTCATATTGGGAATGGGAGTGTAAGTGCTTCTTTAGTGAGCCACTGAATAACTGCAAACACACTCCAGTTGACAATATTTTCTGGGAATTGAAAAGCTATATGCTCACAGGATAGAGGATTAAAAAAAAAAAACACCAAAGGAGGAAATTACATAAAATGCTGAAATTAGATAGTTTTAAGGAGATGGGTTTTTTTTTGTTATCTTTAATGAGATGTAATGAGATTTATAACCCTTTGTTGTAAATCTTTTATCTTTTTAAGGTTGGCAGAATTGAAATGCTCTCTTTTTTCCTTTGCTGTAATGTTTATCAGGTAAATGTTCTTTTCAGAGTGTCAGAGAGCTTCCTTCGCTTCTGCTGTTGACGCCAAGCATGTTAGGGAAGGGTGAAGAGCACTCATTTCTGTGCTGCAGCTTTGATTGACATGGCTATTATAACACTGGTAACAGTAAACATCTTTTTACTTATAAATATGAGCAAGAAAAAAAGTGCTTTGTCCTATCTATGACTCTTAAAAGAAAAGATGGTTAGGATTTTCTTTTGTGCATTAGTGGGATGACAAAAACATTATATTAGAGTTTTCCTTTTAGGAGATTTTTTTTTTAAACGTTGCTTTATACGCCTAAACATAGACATACATACACAATCTGAATGCATGTATGTATCATGTTGTAAGTCAGGACAGTCGTAAAGTGGATCACCTAATTTTATGACCTTTTTTATGGTGGGCATTAAGCGAACGCAGTCACTGACTACTCACTCTTTAAGTGCTCATTGCTCCCTAGGTTAAGCGTAATTAATTGTTCAGTAGGAGTTGGTTTTGCTGAAAACCAGAAACATAGTAAAATGAGGTCATCTGATGCTGGGATGCTGCCATTGGCTGTGAATGCAGGGTGGTTGCCAAGTTCCCAAAATGCAGTCATGTTACTCATGTATGTGTGTGTAGAGGTGGGTGGGGGCTGGCTATTGGAACTTCGCAATCAGGTTGTAAGTATCCTGGAGAGGTCCAGCATAAATTTCAACGGTCCCTAAGCAACTGGTCATTAATCAAGGATTACCTGTATATAATCCTATACACATTTGTTCCTGTAGTCTTAGCGTATGAGCCTTTCAGTCAGTATTGAGTCTCGGCAAATACATGGACGTCCATATTTTCTTGGCAAGATTTCAGATGGTTTGCCATTACCTTTTTCCTAAGGCTGAAAGAGAGTGACTGGCCCAAAGTCAGGCCACATATTTCATGCCTATGCAAGTGCTAAGAATTCACCATTTCCCAAATTTTGTTTTCTAGTGTTCCAGTTCCATTCCAGTGTTCTATTCTATTCTATCCTAGTCTCCTAGAATTCTTGTCTTCTTTCTTTAAGCATTACACTAAACTTGTTCTATTTTGCAGCATTTACATGTATATTATTAAAACATCTTTAAGAATGCCAAAATATATTGCCTTATTTCTTATTTGATTCTCATGAAGAGGCACTAGGTTTATAGATGGCCCTTTGATGGAGCTGCTTAGTTCATGAGACTACTTAATTATATTGCAGGAGCAAACAGGTCATCCCAATTCACCTCAGAAAAAAAAATATTGGATGGACTTGAATTGCTTTGGTACCTTCTTGGTACCACTCCTCCTTTTGTACCATAAGGTCCTCCAATAGGAGGAGTAGACCAATGTCCCTACTCCAATATGTCCCAAGGTGCTTTTCAAAAAGCAACTGGGCTTCGTTGCTTTTTTCCCTTTGAAAACATTTCGTTTCTCATCCAAGAAGCTTCTTCAGTTCTCTGAAGAATTGAAGAAACTTCTTGAATTCTCATTCTCAGCGAAAGGTTTTCAAGGGGAAAAAAAACAACCAAGGCAATCCAGTTGCCTTTTAAAAAGCACCTTTGGGACAACCATGACCTGGATGATTGAGAATCTCCATAGCACTCCTAAAGGTAAAGGAAAAGGTTTCCCCACATTTGTGTGCTAGTCATTCCCGGCTCTAGGGGGCGGTGCTCAGCTCCGTTTCAAAGCCGAAGAGCCAGCGCTGTCCGAAGATGTCCCCATGGTCATGTGGCTGGCATGACTAAATGCCAAAGGCGCACGGAGCACTGTTACCTTCACACCAAAGTAGTCCCTATTGTTCTACTTGCATTTTTTAGGTGCTTTCGAACTGCTAGGTTGGCAGAAGCTGGGACAAGTAACGGGAGCTCACTCCGTTATGCGGCACTAGGGATTCGAACCGCTGAACTGTCAACTTTCTGATCGACGAGCTCAGCATCTTAGCCACTGAGCTACCACATCCCCTTAGACACTCCTACTCCACTATTAACTTTCCCCTGGACCTGGTGAGCAGTTGGGGCAGTCCAGCAGCACAAAAATAGCTTTTCTAGCCTGTTCTCCTCCCTAATCCACACGTGCCATTTTTACATGCTTTTGAACTGCTAGGTTGGCAGAAGCTGGGACAAGTAACGGGAGCTCACTCCGTTATGCAGCACTAGGGATTCGAACCGCTGAACTGCCGACCTTCTGATCGACAAGCTCAGAGTCTAAGCCACTGAGCCACTGCATCCCAAGACAAAAAAGGGTGGGACCAGATAAGTAATACTGTAAGAGAGGGGGAGGGACAGACAGGGTAGGTACTGCAGGTAGGTAGATGAATTTAAAATATTAATGAAAAATAACAATTTTGAACAACAACTTACCCCATTTATAAAATTAATTTATGCTGACCTGGATGTGTCACCAATCTTCTCTCAGGCAAACCATTCTCACATGCAGAGACACATTTGTACACACACACCTATTCTCCCTTTTTCAATAGAAACAGCACAACAGAAAAAGACAATTGAATAGAGAGGGAGTGCAAGGAAAGGATAGTCACAATGGGAGGAAAGATTTGAGAAAGGGTAAGGATAAAACTGGAAGGAGTTTGGGTGAAGGGGGAAGAAGAAAGCTTTTGTTTCAACATGACAGGAATTGTTATGTTTAGCAGCTCCCACCATGAAAAAGCTAATCTTCCAAAGAACCTCCTGTAAGCTATTCTCCTACAAATTTCTTGGTTCTCTTGAGCTTCTTCTATTCTTATCGGCTGAATGCAACAAGTAATTATCCTAATTATCTGGGATCAGGCAATTATTTACCTGATACATATTCATTAGACTTGCTTGAGAGGAATAGATGGGTAAAGAATATACTTTATGGGTCAAAGATGCAATAGAAGGATCTTTAATTCCCTTGGTATGTCCACCACTTCTAGGCTGCATTTGTGATAATGCTCTTCCGAATGTGTGAGAATAACCGCATGTAAAGAAACAGAAAAGGGAGAGGAAAATCCCCATGCTCTTGAAATTGGCTCTGTATTTTCTGACTCAATGAGTTTCAGATTGAATTAGTCCTTCAGGAGTACATAAACCTAACATACACTTAATCGAAGTACCAGTTAGGTTCAACCTGGAACAAAGCACCTCCTTGGAAGCTAAGCTGGGCAGCATCAGTGTAGATTGTGGTAGGGAACCAAAATACCCAAGCCAGAGGCAGTTAGCCAGAGCCCTCAGCAGATGCCAAGGTGTCTCCCAGATGGCAGCTTCAGTGTGGCTTTCTGGCAATCACACAGTGGGCACAGAAAAACACAGCCTCCTATGGTACAAAAGGGGCCTCCTAGGGCTCCTGGAAATCCTTCTAGGACTGCTCACGCACTTGAGAGAAACAAGCAGTCAGAAAAGCTCCTTTTGTACCGCTAAGCTCTTTGACATTGCTTCCCAGATGCCAAGTGGTTGAGAGAGTCAGTGACAAGCAAGAAGAGTCGTTTCACATGGCACGTGTGGATTAGGGAGGAGAACAGGCTAGAAAAGCTATTTTTGTGCTGCTGGACTGCCCCAACTGCTCACCAGCTCCAGAGGAAAGTTAATAGTGGAGTAGGAGTGTCTAAGGGGATGCGGTGGCTCAGTGGCTACGATGCTGAGCTCGTCGATCAGAAAGTTGACAGTTCAGCGGTTTGAATCCCTAGTGCTGCATAACGGAGTGAGCTCCCGTTACTTGTCCCAGCTTCTGCCAACCTAGCAGTTCGAAAGCATTTAAAAATGCAAGTAGAAAAAATAGGAACCACCTTTGTTGGGAAGGTAACAGCGTTCCGTGAGCCTTTGGCGTTTAGTCATGCCGGTCACATGACTACGGAGACGTCTTTGGACAGCGTTGGCTTTTTGGCTTTGAAATGGAGATGAGCACCGCCCCCTAGAGTCGGGAATGACTAGCATATATATGCAAGAGGAACATTTACCTTTACCCTTTTTTGAAGTGTGACATTTAGATACATAGAAATGCAAATATATTTGTTTAAAGGAAATATAGTTTTTGGTGCAGGTAATCTTCAGGATCACTTTCAGCTAGTTGCCAATCCCAGGATGACAAAGTAGGGAAGCCAAAAGCTGTATAGCAACGGAGCCTGTGTTTCTGATATTTTCCTATCTACTGATGTTGGAGGATAGTCTTATATTTAGAGTTATCTTTCCATGGATAAGAGTGATTTCCAAAAGAAGCTAATGGGATTTGATGGTTCATTGAACAGAATTGCTAATTTCCTACTTTGGTGCACCAAGCATTGGAGACAAGCTGCAATTCACTCTGCCGCGCTAATTAGCTGAGAGGATATAGGTAAGTAAAGCGCAAGGGTGGGTGAGCGGGCCCATCTAATCATCGGAGTGAACTGGTTCACTCTCAGCTGATCGTCGGAGCTATCAGTTCAGCCGAACCAGTCCGAACCGGCTGAATCCCACTCCTGCTCTACTAACAGTGAAACCTAGTAGCACAGTTTTACTTGAACAAGTCTTCTTTATGAATTCTTGGAAAATAATTATTACTTAGATACTGAGTTCTTCTAAATTGTGGGATTAAACTGTAAATATCTTTTAGCTCTTAAATCTCAACATTTTTCGAAGCATCTAAATTTTACTTTTGGAGAGCAACATGCTTTGAATTCCTAGGCATTTTCTAGGAATATTTTGCCAATGTGCCCATCTGCTATGAAAGGTTCCTAAATGTTCAGACAGATGGAGAGAGATGTACAGGTCATTAAAAGGCAGGCAATTACAGGGGCTGCAAGTCTTTTAAAGGGCCGATGCATCTGTTCGAGATTGACCGGACAGGAAAATGAGTGTCCAGATACTGACGACATTTTCTTGCAATAATTTCCTTAAATTGGGAGCAGGATGGGTAATCATGTTTGGATGTATCATTAAGCAACCATCAAACGATTTTCAGGATTTTCATGCAACTCATTTTATAAACCAAACCATGGGCAGAAATAATAAGAAACTGGGAGGACCTCTTTGCTGATACCACAGACAGAGAGAAGAAAATCTCATCGGTTGGAGAAGAGATGTTGCAAAAATAAAAGCTACAACCAATGTTGCATCATGCCCATAGTTTGGATGGACTAAGATTAAAATGGCACAGGTGAGCAAGGATGAGCCAGAGACAAAAGAACCTGGCCCAAACTGTCCTGGTAAACTCCCCCCCCTACAATTGATTTTCTAACTGAAACATTGGCAAATTGGAAAGGTGAGGGTAGGTGAATATTCACTACTATTCCAATCTCAACAAATCGCTTAGGTCCCCTCTTTGCTATTTCTCTTCCCAAATCCCTTCAAATTTACATTAATGAAACCTGTCAGACAATTAAAAATCCAAATAGGCATGACATAAATTCCAATTGCTGCATTGCCAATCTTAGTTTCAGAAAGATGGCCCTGGAGGGAAAAAAAGGAAAGTAAGGATAAGAGAACTCCCATCTCCGACCTATTTTTTTTCCTAATCTATAAGCCTGAGTGTAGATCTTATCTTTTTTATAACCAGTTTTCTTAAATGACTAAACTTTCATAACATAGAACAGAACAGAATTCTTTATTGGCCAAGTGTGATTGGACACACAAGGAATTTATCTTTGGTGCAGATGCTCTCAGTGTACATAAAAGAAAAGATACATTCGTCACTGATCATAAAGTACAATACTGAATGATAGTCATAGGCAGTGGTGGGTTTCAAAATTGTTTAGAACCCCTTATGTGGGTGTGGCCTGCTTTGTGGGAGTGGCTTGCTGGCCATGTGACTGGGTGGAAGTGGCTTGCCAGCCATGTGACTGGGTGGGTGTGGTCAACTTGTAAAATGTGGTGAAACTCACTTAACAACGTTCTTGCTTAGCAACCAAAATGTTGGCTCAGAAACTCTGGCATTTGAAGCACGCAAGTCTTAAAGCTGTCAAGCTACAAGACCCCTGCACCCCTAACCCTTAAAAAAACCCAGGGGTGTTCAAACTTGACAACTTTAAAACTTGTGGACTTCAACTCCCAGAATTCCCCCTCTCGCTCTTCATCTTGATGATGTGCGGAACGGGCGGAGGGAGGGAGCTGGAACCGGTTCTAAATGGCACTATAGATTTGTGGAAGCTCTTCTATAGAAGAGGTTAGAACTGGCAGGAACCCACCCCTGGTCATAGGCAATAAGCAATCACATCATACTCAGAAACTATCAATATAAATCGTAAGGATACAAGCAACAAAGTTACAGTCAAAGTCATAAGTGGGAGGATTAACACATTAATTAGCAAATCGAGGCCCCAATAAAACGTACTTCCAGCTAGCTACTGACCAACTACCCAGTGCCTGCTCTACCAACATCCTGGCTCCAATGCCTGGTGGGGGAAATCCACCATCACAGCTTTCCTGAAGGCCAGCAGGGTAGGAAACCATCGATATTCCCTGGGTGTTCTTTAAGGCATGTACTAAGACAAAAAAAAGGCACATTTCCGAGACCCCACCAGATGAGACTGCTTCATTGAAGAGACCTGAAACATGTCCAACCTGCTAGTGTGAGTAATACAGACAGAAAACTTCAGGGATAGCCAGTTTTGCTAACAACCAGGGCCTTAACGTTATCAGCCAGCACCTACTCAGAACCTTATTGTGAGGCAGTGCATCTCAAACAGCACTGCTGTTACATGGATGCATTGAGGTGTGCATACTTCTGCCTATACTACTGTATTGTGGACCAGCTGCAACTTCTGACTACTCTTCAAGGGCTGCCCCATGTAAAGCACGTTACAATAGTCCATTTAGGAGGTGACTCTACATCTTTAGAGTTCCCTCATAGTGCATTGGTGAGGCAGGGGATGGGCACTGTGGCTTCCTCACACTCCAATCTCAGGAGAGATTGCCTTCTCAGGATGTCACAGGTTGGCCGGACTCTTCTCAGGCATTGTGTCCCCCGGCTGGGAAAAGAACGTTGGTCTTACCTGAACGTGTCTTTTCATTGTGGTAGGGGGAGTGGTCACCTGTGGGTATTCTCTTAGCCTGATTGGTCCAAAAGACTGAGAGAAAACGCTTAAATACTCCTGGCTTTCCTTTCCTTCCCAGTTCCTCGAAGGCGAATAGTCGAACTGAATCAACAAACATAAACAACACAACCTCCCTCCCCGGAGGGACCCTGGGCTCCCCTTGGCCCTAACCTCAAACAGGGCGGGTCGTGACCACTCCCCCTACCACAATGAAAAGACACGTTCAGGTAAGACCAACGTTCTTTTTCCATTGTGGGAGGGGGAGTGGTCACCTGTGGGACATACCAAAGCCCAGTCCCAAGGGAGGGATACTTAACCAACAACTATGGCCCAAGGGGAGTGTCTGCTACCACCCTCTGTAACACTCTTCTCCCAAAGGCTGCATCCGCCGAAGCGAACAAATCCAGATGATAATGTCTGATAAACGGTGTCGGGGACGCCCAAGTGGCGGCCCGGCAAATGTCCTCAAGGAGGGCCCTAGTGGCCCACGCCGCCGTAGTCGCGGCACTTCTAGTGGAGTGGGCCATTATCCCCGAGGGAACGGGACGCCCTACTGCCGCATAAGCCTCTTGGATGGCCTGACGCAGCCAACGGCCAATAGTGGCAGAAGACACCCTAGCGCCCAAGGTCCTGGGTTGAAAGGACACAAATAAGGCCTCCGACCTGCGGAACTCAGCCGTCCGCCGGAGGTAAATGCGCAAGGCTCGACGAACATCAAGACGATGCCAGAGCCGTTCCCTATCCGAGGACGGGCCCGGGCAAAAGTCCGGCAGAACAATCTCCTGGGCCCTGTGAAACGGAGTGTTAACCTTCGGAAGGAAGGTGGGGTCAAGCCGAAGCACCACCCTATCCGAATGAAAATGACATAGGTCATCTTTGGATGATAAGGCGCCCAACTCCAAGATACGCCGGGCGGACGTAATCGCCACAAGGAAAACTACCTTAAGGGACAAGAACCTGAGGTGAACCGACCTAAGCGGCTCGAACGGGGGCCCCGTTAAAGCTTTGAGGACCAGGGGCAGGTCCCACGTGGGGAACCTGTGGATAGGGGGAGGCCGGAGATTAGCCGCCCCCTTGAGAAACCTCTCGATTAAGGGAAGATGAGCTAGCGAGAAGGAACCCACTCCCCCCAGAACTGACGATAGGGCAGCCACTTGGCGCCGCAAGGTGTTGTGAGATAGACCGCTCTCTAAGCCCTTCTGCAAGAAATCTAAAACATTAGTAATGGTGGCTCTAGTCGGGGAAACCTGATTGTGGGAGCACCACCTCACGAACGCATCCCAAGTTGAGTTGTAGATACGATTTGTGGATGGGCGTCTGGAAGCCTCAATGGTGTGGATGACCCCCGAGGACAGCTGAGCCGCCCTCAGCAATCCCCGTTCAACAACCATGCGGTTAGATGAAGCCACTGGGGCTCCGGATGGATCAGGACCCCCTGGCGCAAGATCACCTCCTCCCGCGGAATCCTCCACGGAGGAACCACCGACAGCTGGGTGAGATCCGCAAACCAAGGCCGCCTGGGCCAAAAGGGGGCCACCACTATGACCAGAGCTTTCTCCGCCACCACCTTCCTGATAACCCCCGGGATGAGCGGAATAGGGGGAAAGGCGTACAGGAGACCCGCCGGCCACCTGCTCCTGAGAGCGTCCGTCCCCTCCGCCCCCCGGGACCGAAAGCGAGAGAAGAACCGGGACAGATGTGCGTTCGTCGGGGACGCGAAAAGGTCCACCAGGGGCGCGCCAAACCGTTGGCAAATCCTCCGGAACAGGTCCGGATGGATCTGCCACTCTCCATTGTCCAGCGTGGCTCGACTCAGCCAATCCGCCTGGTGGTTCGAGAGGCCGGAGATGTGTTCTGAGACCAAGGATAAAAGATGCCTCTCTCCCCAGGTGCCCAGCCTCAGAGCCTCCAGCCAGAGAGCTCGAGACCGCGTCCCCCCTTGACGACTGATGTGGGCCTTGGTGGCCACATTGTCCGTCAGAAGGAGCACGTGCCGGCCCTCCACCGAGGACCGGAAGTGTTGGAGGGCGAGCCTGGCCGCCTTCAGTTCTAACCAATTGATATTGTGATGGAGGTCTGTCTGGGTCCACCTGCCCTGAGCCAGGCGGGAACCCACCAGAGCTCCCCACCCGAACAAGCTCGCGTCCGTGGTGACTGTCACCCTGTCCGGTTCCCAGAAGGAACAGCCCAACTGGATGGCCGGTGACGTCCACCACCGAAGGGAAGCGCGCACCCCCGCCGGGAGACGAAGGGTGCGAAGTGAGTTGCTCATCCGGTCCCTCTGGAACGGAATGAGCTCCCACTGCAGAGGACGGAGGTGGAGCCTGGCCCACGGAACTATCCCAATGCACAACACCATCTTGCCCAGCAACTGTGATAACGTGAGGACAGAAATGGACCGACTTACGCGGACCTTTCCCGCCAGCTGGCGCAACCCGTCCTGACGGTCCTGAGACAGACGCACTACCCCCTCCTCCGAGTCTATCACCGTCCCCAGATGAAGGATGCGAGTGGAGGGAGTCAGATGGCTCTTGGGGAAGTTCACCGAGAACCCCAGGGACTGAAGAGTCCGGATGGTGAGCTGGAGGTCTGAAATCGCTCGCGGAAGGGACCCCGCCTGGACCAAGACATCGTCCAGGTAACATTGTAATCTCACTGGGACAGTCCGAAGGTGCGCTGCCATTGCCGCCAGTACCTTCGTAAAGTTGCGGGGGGCCGAGGCCAGGCCAAACGGAAGAGCCCTGTACTGATAATGTTGGTTCCTGTGCGAGAACCGTAAGAACCTGCGGTGAGACGGGAAGATTGGGATGTGAAGATAGGCCTCTGTGAGGTCTACCGATGCCAGGAAGTCCCCTTTCCTGATGCCCTGAAGAATAGACTTGAGTGATGACATTTTGAAACGTCTGTACACTAGGAAACGGTTCAGACGTTTGAGGTCCAGAATTGCTCGCCAACCCCCCGAACTCTTCGGAACCACAAACAGGTTGGAGTAGTGGCCCAGCCCCCTCTCCAAACGGGGGACTAACTCCACCGCCTGAATGTCCAGGAGATGCTTGATTGCCTGCTCCATCAGGCGGCGGCGCTCCAGACTCCGAGACGGAGGGAACGACCTGAATGAGTTCGGGGGTGTGGAGAGAAATTCTAACCTGAGTCCTTGGCGAACTGTGGACCTCACCCATGCGTCTGACGTGATGTCGTCCCAACGATCCGCATAGAGGGACAGGCGGCCGCCTATGGGACGACCCGGGTTCGAGTCACTTCCCCCTACGGTACGGGCGACCGCCGCCCCCCGAAAGGGCCACCGGGACTGATGCTGGAACCTATTCCTGTCCTGATAGGGCTGTCGCGGAAACTGTCTGTCCGACCTGAAAGAAGAAAAGCGTTGTTGGTGATCAAACTCAGAAGTTCTATAAGACTGCCTGCGGTAAGGATGAGACATATTCTCTGACTTTTTGGTAGAAGATGGGAGGACCTTTTTCTTGTCCTTATTTTCGACAAGAATCGGGTCGAGAGCCTCCCCAAAGAGGGAGGGACCCTTGAACGGGACGGCCGCCAGATCCCATTTAGCCTTATTATCTATCTGCCAATTACGTAGCCACAAGAGACGGCGAGAGGTCACTGAAGTGGCCAGGGCGCTGGACGCGAACTTCACCACGTCCAACGTCGCGTCAGCGGAAAATTCGGCAGCCGCAACGATCTTGAATAGATCTTGGTGCAACCGTTCGTCCTGGATCGGGATACGATCCTGGAGCTGGTGTAGCCACATGACCGTAGCCCTGTTGAAGTAAGACGCAGCAGCTGCTGCCTTAATGGCCCACGCAGTGGCGTTAAAGTTTTTCCGCAATGTAAGTTCCGCCCGTTTGTCCTCGGGCTTCAACTTATCCGCCGCGTCCCCAGACACCACTGGGGAAGACGACACTAGGGCGGCCACCGGGGCGTCAATGGAAGGAAGCTGAATGGCCTTTGTAAAGGTCTGCTCCACATTATAGAAGCGACGGTCATTGCTCCCGGGATTAGGGAAATTGGAAGGGCGAGACCACTGATTGGTCAGAACCTCCATGAACAAAGGGGGAGCCGGAATCTCAGCCTTGTTAGTGGCCGTGTTTGAAAACATGGCCATATCCGGGTCCCTGGGAGGCGGAACCGTGGGGTCACCTGTGCCCACCTTGGTGGTCTTCCTAGCCTTGCTTAGAAGGATCTTAAACATGGCCGGGTGAAAAAGACCTTTGGGCGGAGGACTCTCGGGCCTAGCAGTCTCCTCATCCTCAGAGAACCCCATACCATGGGGAGTCTCCTCTCCCAGGGCCAAGGCCTCGCTTACCATAGACGGGGACGATGCCCTGTACTGAGACCTAGCAGAGAAGGAGCCCCTGTCTCTCTGTGCAATGCCCCTAGTAATAGCAGTCGAAATAAGCCTTTTAATGTTTTCTGGGAGGTGCTCCAAATCCTCCCCCCCTCCATAAGAAGAGCTAGGTCCTTGGGGGGCCAGCCTACGTGAGGAAACAGGTCCCCTGGAAGTTCCCTCCAAGGGATCCTCCTCCTCCCCCCTCGCCAACCTTGGTGAGATAGAATGGGAAGGAGAGGGAGACCCCCTCCGCCTGGAATATCTGCGGGACCTGGGTGGAGACACAGAGGGAGATGAGGGGCTGAATCCCCTAGGAGAGGATTGGCACGATCTAGGCCTGATGGGCAAACGAGACCTGCTGGCTGAGGCCCGCCCTGTGGACCTGGCCTGCCTTTCTGCCCTGGCAAAGGTCTTTTCCAATGCCCTATGCCTCCTTGCCTCCTCCCTGGTGGAGGCCCTGGATGGTCTCTGGGCCGTCCCTGGGGCACCCGAGGGATCCCTGGCCTCCTGCCTCTGCCCCCCTCCTGCGGGGCCCTCGGCCTGGCCCTGGGGAAGAATCGCGCCCTTTTCCATCGCCTTACTCACGTGTCCAGAAGACTTGAAATCGCGATCAGAAGGCCGCTGTAGGTCCTTTCGGAGCCTGGACCCTTGTTGCAGCAAGGCCTCTAACAGGCTGCCCGCCTGTGCCTAGGCCTCAGAGTTCCTCAAGGACAATAGAAGCTGCGCGCACGTGGCGCGATTCAAAATGGCCGCCGGAACAAACGCGGCAAGGAAAACGGCCGAAAAACTCGCTTTCAAGCCTCCGGCCTCCAGCTGCAACGAAAACCGGCTCAGCGGCACCCAGGGGTCTCGCGGCAGGCCCGCACGCTCTCCCCCCACTCACCTGCACACCACAGCAGTAAAAAAGCCTCCCCGAGCGAAAAACCGCTCGTTCCGGCAAGCAGCGGCTTCTCCAGCCGCTGCTGAGTACACGTGGCGCCGAAAGCTCCGTTTTTAGCAAGAAAAGCCTCGGCGCGGCTGCAGCTGGCTAGAGCCGGCACCCCCGCAGCCCCGGGAGTCGGGCTAGGCTCCGCGCCCTCAGAAGGGAGGCAGGAGCCCCCAAGAGGTTCCCCCCCCCAACGTTTAGGGGCAGACGCTGTCCCTTTGGGCCACAGCTGCAATTTTAAAGTTGTTGGGAAACAATTTAAAATGCCCAATTAGCCAAAACAGACCGAATCAAAGTAAATATTCAATAATTTTCCTACCTATACCAGATACTCAGTGATTGGACCAAAAAGACTGAGAGGAACTGGGAAGGAAAGGAAAGCCAGGAGTATTTAAGCATTTGCTCTCAGTCTTTTGGACCAATCAGGCTAAGAGAATACCCACAGGTGACCACTCCCCCTCCCACAATGGAAAACTATGCTGTTTGCTGCAGACATCAAGATCGCTAAACAATTAGTGTGGCCTCTCCTCACTCTTTGTTCTCCTGTCCAATTGTTCATATCCTTCGTTGCCCATTCAGATATCTGGTAATACAGATTAATAGAGTTGAAAGGGACCTTGTAGGTCATCTAGTCCAACCCCCCATCCAAGCAGGAGACCCTTCACCATTTCTGACAAATGGCAGTCCAGTCTCTTTTGAAAGCTTCCAGTGATGAAGCTCCCACAACTTCTAAAAGGCAAGCTGTTCCATTGCCTAATTGTTCTCACCGTTAGAAAAGTACTTCTTTCCAGGTTGAATCTCTCCTTGTTCAATTTCCATCCATTATTTCTTGTCTGGCCTTCAGGTGCTTTGGAAATTAGCTTGACCCACTCCTCTCTGTGGCAGCCCCTCAAATATTAGAATACTGCTATCATGTCTCCCCTGGTCCTTCTCTTCCCTAGACTAGCCATGCCCAGTTCCTGGTAATCCCAAACCAGAGGCTGCATCTCTCCTTTTCCTAGCCCCATAACTCAATTCCTGTCTTTGTTCTAAAATGATCAAGAGTCTCAGATAAAACGAAAGGGTTGGAGAAAATTTGTCTCTGTACCTGACCTGGAGCATGAATTTTGTACTTGTGAAGATGTAGCAATCTCAGGTGAGTAAATGTGTACCTCGTGTTTGGGAGGAAATCCTGACAGTTTGGAATAACATAAATACAAGCTGACTTCACAACAATCTCGTTTAAGCCATTTACCAACATCAGCATTCTGGCTTTCTTTTCATCCTAGATCCCACCAAAAGCAGGATATGTGAAATTCAAACCATTTTGCACACTAAACCAAAATAGCATGGGTGGGGAATGCCGGGCAAAATAGATTAGTTGCCAAATTGGGATACATTTCTAAAAACAATTTGCCCTAAATACTCGGCTTAATGTTTGTTTTCGAACAGACTCTGAATGTTAACTCTTTTGGTGTCATTCCGGGCAAATACCAAGGTTACCAAAATGTGGGGCTTACCTTCTCCTGCACCAGTATTGCCGTAGTATCCTTTCCTGCAGACCCACTTCTCTGTATGCTATAGGGCAGCAGACCCTCCCTCCATAACCGGCACATAAAATTTTCTACAATACCTAGGAATGATATTGTCAACTACTCCACGATGTTGTGGGAGATTTATATTTAAAAACGTGGCTTGCAACCACACATTGTCTGGTTAAAACAGCCTGGAGAAACAAACCCCAACACAGATATCACAGAATTCCTGTTTCTCTTGAGCTGCTCCACATCAGCCAAATTAGAGAGGAGAATCTATGCTGCTTGCAAAAGCACCTGTCAAACAGACGGATTTCAGGACTCAGCCTTTTAGGTAGTAGGTGGAATTTGTTACAATAGAGAAAATAATTCCAATATTAAATAGATTGGATTACAATTCCCACCATGTCTAGACTCTGGTCATAGTGCATGGATATCAGAGTCTCACCCACCTAAGGTGCTACAGTTTTGTTATTCTTAGGTTTGGACTGAAGACAATCTATGAATTTTGTCAAGTGTTTTGAAAGTTGTATTTGGGGGGGGGGGGGGGAATCAAAGGCCTTGTCCAGGATAAAAGTTACATTTTCTTATACCCACATGTGTTTTTATTCATTACTTCAATCCCTTCTTCTTATCCCTCTTATCCAAACTTCAATCCGATAATTTGAATTTATTCACTGAAAACCAGCAGCAGTACAGGAAGGGAATGGGAAGCTGGCCAAAGCCCCCCCTCCCAGTCTCATGAATGTGCATTCATGAACTAAAGCAGGACTGAACAGCCATTATTTACCATCAATCATTCTCTGTCATCCATTTTTTGCACTGCAAAAAGCAATAGAAAAACCCTGATAAACCCTGACAGCAAAGGCTTCAGCAAAAAATTATGTTTTGGAGTAGAAATACCTGACTGGCTCTTAATCCTTTGCGAGTTTCAGCAATAGCAGAAATAGTCTCTTGAAACAATCAGAAAGGATGGTATTATGTGAAGTCTCCATATATCTCTTTCCTCAGAGGTCAGATAAGATGCCTCCATAGTACAATAATGAGCAACCTTTTAGGACAGGTATGGGCAAGAGGGGTGGCCATCCAGATGTTGCTCATGGTCACCTAGATGTTACTAGTTCTAGATTTTGAGATATTACAGGTAGACCTCGATTTACAACCACAATTGACCCCAAATTTTTTTGTTGCTGTGAGAGAGTTGTTAAGTGAGTTTTCTCCCATTTTACAACCTTTCTTGCTGCAGTTGTTAAGTGAGTCACATGGTTGATAAGTGAATCTGGCGTCCCCATTGGCTTGGCTTGTCAGAAGGTTGCAAAGTGGGGGGGGGGGTGTCACATGCCCATTGGACATTGCAACCGTCATAAATATGAGCCAGTTGCCAAACATCTGAATTCTGATCACATGACTATGGGGATGTTGCAATGGTCGTAAGTGCAAAAAATGGTCATTGGTTACTTTTTTCTGTGCCATTGTAACTTCGAATGGTCGCTAAAAATGGTTGTAAGTTGAGAACTACCCTGTTTCCCTGAAAATAAGACCTCGCCAGATAATAAGCCCACCCCAAAAATATTGCAACACAGCAGCAGCCATGAGGTGGCCACGCTCGCCGCCTCCTGCACCTCAAAAATAATAAGACCTCCCTGAAAATAAGGCCAAGTGCTTATTTCAAGGGTCAAAAAAAATAAGACCCTGTCTTGTTTTCGGGGAAACATAGTACCTGTATTAGATCTAGGTATTGAGCAATATTGGCTGCAGCTGCTGGAAAGATATTTCAGTAACACCTGGATGGCTACAGATCTCTCCCATCCCTGATTCAAAGCCTTTGCTGTCTCACGTACAAATATTCTCATTCTTTCCAGGATCTACTGAATAGCAGCAGGCCATTCTGGGGAATCAGAGGGAGGGCCAATTAGCATTTAATCAAGTCATGCATCTGCTCTCACCAGGTGATGATTGCTCGCTGCTCAAGACCAACGTGGCAGGAGTTGGACGACGCCTTCGGATCTGTAGGCAAAGAGAGATTAATTACAGTAACTGCTTGTAAGGAACTTACTCTAAATGTCCAAAATACCGCAGGCAGAAGAGACAGACTGTTATTTGTCAGCAACTCCAAAGACAGTTCTTTATGATGGATGGCACACTAGAGATAGGCAGCACTACCAATGCTTTGGTAGAGATGTTTTTTAGACTGTCATTCTCACGGAAAACACCATCGAAGGCAACGTACTATGAGAATGGAATTATCTCTGACTGGGAATCTGATGGACGTGTTGAACCGCTATTTCATTATTCCTGTCCATAAAGGCAATAGGGATGGAAAAAAGACATCAAAGACCTCTGGGCAACTATATGCCCCACCTGTTTTGCTGGTGGCGTTCTTTTCCAATTATTTGACAGTGGAGTCGAAAAAGCTTAATAGAACTATCATTACCACGGAGGGCCACAAATAGAATTAACAGAATCATTTTGAGTTGAACAAAACAATCCAGTTTACGCAAGCTGAGAATTTGAGAGAGAATTTTTATAAGATGTTGTATAGATGGCATTTAGATCCCAAAAAATTATCTTGTATGTATCCGAATTTACAACCTAAATGTTGGAGATGCGATTGTGCTGATGCTACATATTACCATATAATAATAATAATAATAATAAATTTGAATTTATTAGCCGCTCCCTTTCCAGGCAGGACTCGGGGCGGCGTACACTAGGACATATATAAACATACATATATACAAAGACATACATGCACGGAGGAGGTAATAGATTACAACATTTAGACAATTAAAACCATTAACATACCCCAATAATAAAAACCCAATATACAATAAAAGTTTAAAATTTAAAAAAGACAGTCAGGAGGATTATGAAAAATTACGGTTGAGCCAGGCCAGATAATTGAAAGAGGTGGGTCTTCAACTGTACACGGAAGGAGCGAAGATCGGAAATAATCCTGATGTCACGGGGGAGGTCATTCCACAGGGCTGGGCCCATCACAGAGAAGGCTCTGCTCCTGGGTGTCGCCCCCCGACACTGTTTGGCGGACGGCACCCGGAGAAGTCCCTCTCTGTGTGAGCGAATTGGTCGTAGGGATGTGTGGGGCAGGATGCGATCCTGCATGTAACTAGGTCCTGTGCCATGAAGCGCTTTAAAGATCATAATCAAAACCTTGAAACGCACTCGGTAGACCACAGGAAGCCAGTGCAGCTCGCGCAGGAGAGGTGTTACAGGGGAGTATCTAGTCCTCCCCATATATGGTGGACTTGCAAAAAAGTCAAAGCATTTTGGATAAAAATATGGTGGGTTATTCAAAACATACTTTTAAAAAGGATAAAGTTCACCCCCCAGTTGTTTTTGTTAGGCATAACTACAGACTGTACAGTTATAAGAGACTAATTTGATTTTGAACTTAACGACGGCAGCAAGATTGTTGGTGGCGCAGTACTGGAAGAGGGAAGAATTGCCTACTATTCAAGAATGGAGGCTAAAAGTAGTAAATCTAGCAGAGATGGCCAAAATTACAGCCTATTTGAAGGACCATTCGGATGAGAAATATAAGTTGGAATGGAGAAGATGGATTGACTATATTCAAAATAAATATCGGACTAGGAAATTTCAGTTAGCTTATGAGTGAAGGCACAAAGAATGTTACAATTTAACTAAAATTAGCTTAACAAAAGGGGAATTAAAGCACAAGAAGAGGTAGGATGTCAAAATCAGCTTATGTTAGCGTATGATTGTTAAATGTTTATACCCTGTATTTTGCTCTGGGAAGTTGGAGGGAGGGAGGGTTGGAGGGTGGGAAGGGGAAGTGGTAATACTTGTAAAATTTATTAAAACTTTTAATTAAAAAAAATCCTTTCTCACAAAGTTGAGATTTAATCCTTGGGAACATGATATTATCCCTTTGAGATAGTCCAGAGCAGATCATGAGTATTAATACTACTTTTATTGTAAAGTTACAGTAACAGCAACCTGCAAATCTGAAAGCACTTTATTTTCCAAAGCTCTAAGGGAGGGTTGCTTCTGAGATGTTTTCTTCACCCTCATTTGGGACTCAGATTTCTCTTATCTAACTATTGCCTAGGCCCGTGATGGTGAACCTATGGCACATGTACCAGAGGTGGCACACAGAGCCCTCTATATGGGCAAATGCACCATCGCCAGCTGCTCTTCTGGTTTCTGGCATGCACATGCGCAATGGTCAGCTGGTTTGGGCACGCACCGAAAATCCAAAGACCAGCTGGCAGTGCACATGCACGCATTGGCTACCTGGTTTTTGGATTTCCGGTGCAGCGCACATGTGCGCATGCACACACACACACACACACACACACTCCAGTTTGGCCACCCGGTGCCGAAAAAGTTCGCCATTACTGGCCTAGGCTGTGGCTCTTCCTCCTTTCTCCCAAGGTTATTTTTGCAGCCATCACAAAACATTTACATTTCAGCACTTCTTTTTAGATTGCAACTACCTCCAATCTTCAGACAGCCCAGCGATGCTGTCACCCTCGTATCCCTTAAGGAAGACACCATGTTTGATGTCCTTCTTCCTCTCACTCAATTCAGCCACTTTGGGGGTGATGAAGCAGGAGGTGCATCAGTTGATGTTATTGAGATAATACCTCTGACTGAGCCGAAGGAAAAAGTTCTGGATAGAATAGCTAAGAACTCCCTAGTTAAACAAATTGTGAGTATCGGGCAGTGATGCCCATAGCATGACCATGCTTTCTTCAAAAATAAAGAATGTTACTTTTTCGTAATTTTTTTTTGTCTTGGAGAATTACTGGAGGAAAGGTGCTGCTAAGAATCCCTCTGCCCAGTTTTTAACACATCCCAGTTGTGTTAAAGGTTGTCTAGTCTGTGTGTGGCTAGGACCCTCTCCAGTGTCCTTCAAGGACTAGGGAAAAACATCTCTTTCGATTCCAACCTGAGAAATCAGTGTTAAATGGAAAAAGATTTCCTCTGTGGGTTCGGATTTCCCGGCTGGGAGAATGAATTTAGGATCGAAGCACGCTGCGTTTGAAAGCAAGTTGACTTTATTATTTCAGGAAAGCAAGACCAACAGTGATGTGGATCAGCGTTCCTGGGTGAGCTGACCCCGACATACAGAAAGTGTACATTTTTTATACCATTTTCCTCTTTGAAGTCCTTTTGTTTTCTTTGTCCTATTGTTTTATCCCTTTTTGTTTGTGCCTTTGCTAATGGTTCTAATCCTGTCCTGAGTTTTGTTATTCCTCTGCCCTAAAGTGCTTCCCATGGGACAGGGATGAGCCCTAGTGTCTTCTACTGTATTTCCTATTTTTCCATCTTCGCCCCCGAGCTAACCAGTCTTTGTTGTCACTCTGACCTTTTCCTTCTCTTAAAGGTAGCTTCTTCCTGCACTTCCTAGGTCTTTTGTCTTATTTGTACTCTGCAGCTATTTCTAATTGTCCTGATATCCTGGTAATTATTCTCAGGATGTTTCTTTTAGAATATATGCTGGCTTTGTTATTCTAGTGACTTCTAGTTTGGCTATGGGCTGTATAGTCTTCCTAATACAACACTGTCTTGGTGAAGTTCCCTTCCCACAATCCTACCTTTTCTTTTTCTCTTTTTTTTTTTTTTTGAGTTGACAGCAACTATGTGTGTTCTTCCACCTTTTCTGTTTCTAGTGTAGTGTCTGAGTATACTTGGTATGCGTGGTCAATCTGAATCATCATGAGGGCTGCCTGGTGCCTGGTGGTATCTGGTAGGGGAGGAGAGGGTCGGCAAGTCCTTAAACAGGCCAGACAGGGAGGAATGCAATGACAAAGGCAACACATGAGGGCCCCTATGACACAAATAGCGACAATTCCTGTCAGTAGAATTTTGAGCCAATGGAAGTCTGGCAGCCAGGAAAAAAGCCAGGAAAAATCTAGGGATGATTGGTTATGGCCAATATTTTGGGCCAGCTCCTTCAGGTGATGGATGTCCTTTTCTACAACCTCCGAGTTTTGGTCTAAATTGAAACAGCACAACCCTCTGAATTCCTCACAGCCATGGTTATGTTTTAATAGTAAGAAATCTATTGCTGCACGATTCTCCAGGGTGGCTTCTCTAACTTGCCTTAGCTCTCGGTTTAAGGCATCCAGAGCCTGGGAAGTTGAATTTAAACTTTTCGCTAGGGTACATGCCAGGCTATTCAAATTTCTGGAATTCCGCACTGCTAGTCCTGGCACACCCACTAGTGATACAGCCAATGAAACGTATTCAGCTTTTGTTAGCAGGGACACTTTGGAGTCGCAGTCTGAGTCTAAGGAGTGAAAGGCCCTTCTGTGTCGCCTCTGTAGGGCGGGCATTAACATGGTTAATTTGCCCAGGGTGCATGGTCCCCCTGTGGAATTAGCAGGTAAATATGAATAGGCCTGCAGACCACACAGCATGAACCAGCCATGAGGTAGCCTCATATAGCTATAGGAGTAGGAAATGTGCTCAGTGTGATTGCATATAAGGTCTGTGTTGTCTAGGTTGATGCACTTTTCGCCCTCCTGTGCTTTGCATCCTTCCATTCTAAAACACCATGATGAAGTGGTGACAGCAGCTATGTGAAGGGTGTACATATCTAGAGCTTTAGTTCTAGAGATGTTTCCCCAGTCATAAATGGTTGAATATGATGGTGTGATGGGGAAGTGTCTAAGCCTGGTGTGGTTGTGGATGGCTTGAGGTCCTACTGCTACTCCCATTAAACATGTCTTGAGGATGTCTTTCACTGATCTCCCACCTTCTAAACAGAAATCAGTAGTGTTGAGTACCTCTTTTGCTAGGTATTCCCAGATGTTACCCTTCTCTGGGATGAGATTTGGTTCCAGGAATGCTGTTACTTGGGTTATAGTTAACAATATACAACAAAGGTTACATAAAAGTTTTACAATGGGTTTCTTTCCTCCCATAGTGTAGTTAAGTCCCCTTCTTCCCTCCCCCCCCCCTTTTTTTTTTTTTTTTTTTTTTTTTGAGTGCAAGGATGGGACAAGGGAAGAGAGGGAGATGGGGAGGGGGAAAGGTAATCGGGAAAATTTTGGAAAAAGAGTCCAACCAGAAAAAAAAAATCTCTTGTTAGGTTTCACGGTTCTTTGGTGTCAAAAATGCTTCCAAAGTCCACTGTTGAGTTTCCGGGTTCTTCTTTAGTTTGATTGGTGGGATCTCATGGCTGAGGTCTACGACTGCTGGTTTAGCGTGAGTCCAGTGGATCCAGCAGTCTTTTTCTGCAACTTTAATGGCTGTTTGTGTAGTCAATAAGATTTGGTAGGGTCCTGTCCATCTGGGTTGCAGTGGTGAGGTTCTTGTAAAGAGTTTTATCCACACCAAATCGCCCGGTTCGAAGGGATGTAGGTTCTCCTCCAGCGGCAGTGTCTGGGTCAGGGCACTCTGTGTCCACAGGACTTGTAGTCTCTTATGCAGGGCTGTAAGATAAGAAGAGAGAACCATATCCCCCCTATCTAAGCTCAGTGATTGTGGGTCCAGGCCCTTCAGGGTGTCTGGCGGGCGTCCAAAAAGTATCTCAAAGGGAGAGATCCCTATATCTCGCCGTGGCCTTGTCCTGATGTAAAACAGGGCAATGGGCAGTACTTTTGGCCATGAGAGGTGTGTTTCCTGACAGAGTTTGCCCAGTAGGGTCTTCACCTCCCTGTTCTGCCGCTCTGTCCCACCCGACGAACGGGGCGAATAAGGGCAGTGGAGGTTCTGGGTAATGCCCAGGGCTTGAAATATGTAATTAAGGACCTGAGCTATGAAATGTTTGCCTCTATCCATGTCCAGAACACTTGGTACCCCAAATCTGGGTACAATATCTTTAATGAGGTGTCTGGCGGTTTCCAGGGCTGTGGCATGGCGGCAAGGGAAGGCCTCTACCCAGTGTGTCAATTGGTCCCGACATACAAGTGCATACTGGTATCCATCTGCCTTGGGTAATTGTATGTAATCCATCTGTACCCTTTCAAATGGTCTTTGTGCCCATGGTCTGCCCCCTTCATGAATGTTCTTCCTGGATGTGCTATTATTGGCCTGGCATGTTTGGCAGGTTCCAGCCACTTTAGTTGCCTCACTATATATCCCAGGTGCGTGCCATACCCTCCTTGCCGCATCCACTATTGCTTGCGTTCCACAGTGGCCTTTTGAGTGCAGCCTCTGGCAGATTAGTCTTATGAGGCGGCGTGGGGCTATTGGCCTACCATCCGGGACCCTCCAGAACCCTTCTGTAAAAACTGCACCTAATTTCTTTTCCCACATTTTCGCTTCCCCTTCCTCTAAAAAGTCTGCATAAGGAATTTCAGGATCAGCTCTTATGGCTGGTGCTGCTATATTGTGAGGGAGGGGCTCGGTAGCTACCCACTTTGCTGTAGCATCAGCATATTTATTCCCTTTCGTGATTAAGGAGTCATCCGTTTGGTGAGCTTTGCAGTGGATGACTGCTATGGATTTTGGTAATTGGATGGCTTCTAGTAGTTTGGAAACAAGGGTTGCATGGGCTATTTGGTGGCCAGCTGATGTTAGAAACCCCCGTTGTTTCCATAAGGCTCCTGTAGCATGGCAGACCCCAAACGCATATTTAGAGTCAGTATACACGTTGGTAGACCGGTCCTTAGCGGCTTCGCAAGCTTTTGTTAAAGCGATGAGCTCAGCCGCTTGTGCACTGTGTGATGGGGGGAGTGGTTCTGCCCAGACAATCTCGTGGAGTGAAACTACTGCAGCTCCTGCAACCCTTTTCTCATTATAGATATATGAGGAGCCATCCGTGAAGAGTTCATAATCTGGATTCAGTAACGGGGTGTCAGTTAAGTCTGGACGTGGCAGTTCTGCATCCTGTATTAAGTGGAGGCAGTCATGGAGGCTTTCATTTGATTGTTCGGTGGGCAGCAAGGTAGCAGGGTTTAAAGTGCTGCACCGTTCAAATGTAATGTGGTTGGAAGTGAATAGTTCAGCTTCGTATTGCGCTAAGCGTTGTTGCGTGAAGGCTTGGGTTTGGGATTTTAAAAGAATTGCAAATACCTCATGGGGCACCTTTAGAGTCAGCGGCTGTCCAAGGACTATGTCTTTGGTTCGTTTTACTATCTCTACAGTGGCTGCTACTGCCCTTAAGCAGGGAAGCGTTCCTTGAACCACAGGATCTAACTTTACTGAATAGTATGCCACTGGTCGATGTGCTGGACCAAAGCATTGAGTTAGAACTCCTGATGCAATCCCTAATTTCTCATGAATAAATAGTGTGAATGGTTTGGTGTAATCAGGGAGACCTAATGCGGGGGCTGATGCTAGTGTGTTTTTAATTTTCTTGAGATTTTGATCTAAAGAGCTGGACCAGGTTACAGGGTCTGGCATGTCCTTTGTGAGTAATTGTATTAAGGGTTTAGCCAGCTCCCCAAATGATGGGATCCAAGGACGACAGAATCCCAAGACTCCCAGTAGGGCTCTTACTTGTCTCTTTGTATGAGGGTTTTTCATTGCCAAAATGGTTTCCACTCGGCTAGGAGCCAGTTTTCTCACTCCTGGAGCAATAATATAGCCTAGATATGTCACTTCCTTTTTCAGATATTGCAATTTTGAGGGGGAGGCTTTGTGTCCCCTCTCTGCCAGGGATCTTAATAAATGTAGTGTATCAGTTTTACATGCTTGCTCACTTGTGGATGCTAGTAGGAGATCATCCACATACTGAATTAATACTGATTTCTCAGGGAGTGAAATAGAGGATAGATCCGCCTTTAAGATCTGTGAAAATAAGGTGGGGGACTCCGTATATCCTTGAGGTAGACGGGTCCATGTGTACTGTTGCTCCTCCCAGGTAAAAGCAAAAAGATACTGTGATGCCTGATCCACTGGGATACTGAAAAAAGCGGAGCACAGATCTATAACTGTAAAATGGGTTGCTGAGGCTGGAACTTCTGTGATTATTGTAGCTGGGTTAGGGACTATGGGGGCCCGAGGTATCACATGATTATTAATGACCCTCAGATCATGTACAAATCTATAAATGGGATTCCCTTCCTTATCTACTTTGGATTTTTTTACAGGAAAGATTGGGGTATTACAAGGGGAGGTGCATTTACGCAAGACCCCTTGTTCAAGATATGCTTTAATTAGTTTGCGTATTGGTTCGATGGCTTCTGCTTGGATCTTGTATTGAGGGATGCAGGGGGGCTTTCCCTTTTTCACTTGGATCGTGACTGGGGAGGCCCCCTTTAGGAGTCCTACCTCTGTTGCATCCCAGCCCCAAAGTGAGGATGGCAGGGCTTGCAGATCCGCATGAAGCGATGTCTCATGGGTGACCAACATAAAGGTTCTTTTCCCCGGGATGTCTAGTGTGAGACCTCCTTTTCCACACTTTATGGTGGCTCCAATTTTACATAGGATGTCTCTGCCCAGAAGGGAGACTGGGGATTGGGGGCAGATGGTGAAGGAATGGTCCAATGAGAAAGGACCTAAGTCAACTTTTATTTCTTTAGTGAATTCCACCGGGATGATTTTCCCCCCCACTCCCATTATGTTATCTTGAGCTCCTAGCCTCACTGAATCCTTATGGGGTGGTTTTGTGATTAATGAGGCTGTGGCCCCAGTATCCACTAGGCATTCATATTCTTTCCCGCCTATGTAGAGTGAGATCATAGGTTCTCCTTCTGGGCCATTCCTTAAGGGAATTGCAAGCCCTTGAAAAGTGACTATGAACTCGCTGTCTTCCTTCTCTAGTCATTGGGCAGGTGGGTCGTTTTCCCTTCCATCCCCCCATAGAGTCCTTTCTGGAGGATTGCCTTCGCTGTGGCGGAATGGGTTGTTCCGTGGCAAGGGGGCTATTGGTGGCTCCCTATGATGGTTATGCCTTTGCTCGCTATGGCGGAGAGGATTGTCTCTTTTTTTAAAATCTCTGGTCGGTCCTGAATACCGGTCGGTGTGGGGGTACCGATAACAGCCATGACTGAGATGCCCCCATTCCCCACATTTGAAGCAATGTCGGCACTTAAATGGGGGGCTTTCTAGGTTGTCACACCATCGGCATAGGTTTTTCTTATTAGGAAACCGCCGTGGCATTTGCCTTGCATTGTTATGTATGGCAGTAAATATTTGTAATTCTTCTTGTCTCTCTGTTCTCCTTTTCCTGTCCCTCTCCCTTTCCCTCTCTATTTCTTTCCTTTCCTTTTCCTCCTCTCTGAGTTTTTCCCTCTGGTCATAGACAAAGTTTGCAATTCTGCGTAACTCCGAAATTTCTAGGGTAGACCAGTTGGACACTATTTTATGGAAGTGTTCCTTGATATCCCGGGAGGATTGATCAACGAAGGCTGAGGCAAGTATCCTCTGGTCCTTCTGGCAGCTCAAGTCTAGGTGGGCATACGTTGCAGCTGCCTCAGAAAGCCGGACCCAGAAGGCATCCGGGTTCTCTTGGTCTCTTTGTGTTATTCTTTGAAATTCTGACCAATTTAGGGGTTTTTTCCCAATTTCCTCTAGTGCTTCCATTAGGTTTTCCTTTGCTCTGGTGTATGTGATCCAGTGATTATTATCATTATAGTCCCAGTCAGGGCGGTGCAGTGGCCAGGCAACCCGTGCTGGGGCAACTTGACCTGGGGCAACTATAACTGGTCTTTTGGCAATTTGTTCAGTTTGCTCAAACAGTTTTAGCTGTTCATCTTTAGTCAGGAAGACATGCAGTAATTGAGTCATGTCTCCCCATGAAGGGTTATGACTCTCAACTATTGCTTTCAGGGTTTGAATCACTGTTTGGGGATCTGCCCTGAAGGTTGGTGCATCTCTTTTCCAAATTACTAGGTCTGAGGCAGAGAAAGGGGTGTGCGTTAACACGTATTCAAATTGGCCTCTCTGTCTTCCTGGTATGGGTTTGCTTATCAGTGGGGCCATAATTCTAGCCTCATTCTTATCTTCCGTATTGGTTGGTTCCTTTTCAGTCATCACATTTTTTGTTCTGGCTAACTCAGCCCAGCAGTACCAATAGGGTATGTGGCTGGGTTTTATTCTTGATCTAAGTGCTTTCAGGGTTTGAAAATCAAAAGTACCGCTGTCAGGCCAAATTTGTTTCCCGGTGTCATCTCTTAGCAAAGCCCATTTTTCACACAATTTCCTTGCTTTCTTTTTACTCATGCCTGCCAAGATAGGCATGTGCCTAGAATCCCAGGCTTCAAGGAAATCTCCGAGGGCATTTCCTGGCACCCGCGAGCTAACGCTTCCCATGCTCCTTTAAATGTAAGGCTCACTTTGGCTTAGCCGGGTGACCACCCACCGTAAGTTTTCAGAAAAAAAAAGATTCTGGGAAGGACTTCGATTCCCCAACGAAGTATTCGGCCCCTTCTCTCAGGGAATCACCTGGGTTTTGAGGATCAAAAAAAGTGATCCTTAAGGACCTCTGCCCCTCTCTCTGCAATTAGTACCAGGCACCTCTACTCTTTTCCACACAAGAAGGGCTTTTGCTGCTTCTGACACAACGGGATTCCCTTATTCCTTTTATTACCCCCTTTCTTTCACCTCGTTCGCTTGGCTTCCGTTCCTTTAAACAGAAAGTCTCACATTCGGCAACCCCCCCTTGCTTTCCCGATCCTGACGGTCACGGCTCGTTAGAGCTAGCGACAGGTGGGGGGCGGCTAGGGGTTGTTCGAAGAGGTGAGATCAGGCTGTTGTCAGGGTGGAATCCCACACACACACATATACATGCACACACATTTCCGTTCTCTTTAATTCTAGGGATTTTGGTTAAATTTAAAGCGGTACTTACCTGCTTTCAAGCAGCTGTTGAGTTCAAAGCTCAAAAACTCCCTTTACTACCCGATGCCTCCCAGGCAGGGTCCGTGGATTATCCCTGGACAAAGATGGTCCGTGCCGGCTGGGTTGAATCTCCGGGCCCCGTCTGGTGGCTGGGTTGGCTGGGAGTCCCTTCGTGATGTCGCCAATTGTTAAATGGAAAAAGATTTCCTCTGTGGGTTCGGATTTCCCGGCTGGGAGAATGAATTTAGGATCGAAGCACGCTGCGTTTGAAAGCAAGTTGACTTTATTATTTCAGGAAAGCAAGACCAACAGTGATGTGGATCAGCGTTCCTGGGTGAGCTGACCCCGACATACAGAAAGTGTACATTTTTTATACCATTTTCCTCTTTGAAGTCCTTTTGTTTTCTTTGTCCTATTGTTTTATCCCTTTTTGTTTGTGCCTTTGCTAATGGTTCTAATCCTGTCCTGAGTTTTGTTATTCCTCTGCCCTAAAGTGCTTCCCATGGGACAGGGATGAGCCCTAGTGTCTTCTACTGTATTTCCTATTTTTCCATCTTCGCCCCCGAGCTAACCAGTCTTTGTTGTCACTCTGACCTTTTCCTTCTCTTAAAGGTAGCTTCTTCCTGCACTTCCTAGGTCTTTTGTCTTATTTGTACTCTGCAGCTATTTCTAATTGTCCTGATATCCTGGTAATTATTCTCAGGATGTTTCTTTTAGAATATATGCTGGCTTTGTTATTCTAGTGACTTCTAGTTTGGCTATGGGCTGTATAGTCTTCCTAATACAACACTGTCTTGGTGAAGTTCCCTTCCCACATCAGTAAGTGTGCTTTGCACTTCTTTCCAATTTGAAGTATTTTCAGCTCGATATTGTTTAAATCCGTAACTGCTGCTTTTAGCTGTTGTTTTAAGCCTCGGGTTTCTAGCTGCTGTGAATCATTTCAGTTTATTATTGGGGGTGTCTGCTATATTGGATATACTACATTAAAAAAAACAGATAAACGCAGAGCACTTCATTAACATCAATGGCCATCCATGGAATATATCCAACACACCCAGCCATAATTGGGACGGCAGAAATCCTTTTTGATAGGATCCTTTTTGATACGCTTCTACCGTATTCCCAGGGTGACCTTGTTTATATTTCAAACATCTATGCAGATATTTTGATTTGATCTTTTCTTAAAGCGCTGTGGCTGAGGCTGCATAGCTGAGGCTATGTCCCAAATGTACTACTGGACTGAAGTGTTTATTGCTTTTTTGTGTTTCATGGTTTGTTCACTGTGTATATTTTTAGCCTCTACCGTTTCCTTTTTTAGGAAGCTACTGCACAGACATTCGGTGCAGTCTTACCTGCAACCAAATATCCAAAGGAGGATGGCAGAGGAAAGAGGGGAGGGGGAACGATGAAGTCTTTGCTGCCAAAAAGCCTCACATCTTTTATGGGATGCGTGATCCACAGGCAGGGATGGAATAAAAATATGGGGCATACATGCAATTAATTGATGAAATATTCATAGCTCCATCCCTCTCCCCCTCCTCCTATTTCCCACATAGCCACATCTATTTTTTATGCAGCTCTCCTCATCTCAACCAGACTAACAGCAGACCTCATGCCAAAAATATAGTTCATCCTGCTTTCAGTCTTCATCTAGTCCCTTTCTTCTTGCTGGGGATGCTGATGGGCTGAAATTGAGGTGTGACAGTTTCCACTTGGGTTTCGCTGCTGCTGCTTCTGGGTGGGGGACATAAAGGCTTCCATATTCCAATGGAAAGGGTTGCCTAAATTCTCCCATTTTAAAACTATGGATACTTAAGGGCCTTCTAAGTTGAGGTGGGGAACTATGGCCCCTTTATGACTTGTGGACTTCAACTCCCAGAATTCCTGAGCTAGCCATGCTCAGGAATTCTGGGAGTTGAAGTCCACAAATCATAAAGGGGCCATACTCTCCCACCCCTGCTCTAAGCTTTCCCAAACAATAGGCTTCAACTGGTTATGGACCCTTACACAGAGCAATGATCTTAAGTTCTTCCTGAAAACAAAAAAGGACTGGTAATTAGAGTATAAAATACTGGAGTTATATGACCTGCATGTCCTCCAACCCAAAGGATCCCTCTCCCTGTTTGATCACGGAAAACTGAACAACAGATGTCAGGGTAACATTCATTTTCCCCTTCCCTTCTGTGGGTACAGCAGGTTCTCCTTACTATTGGCAGAAAATAGCTATTTGGCACTGGAAAGGTAGCAAAAGAGTCAAATGGCAGCCAACACAGGGGAGATTCTTCCCGGGGCAGCTTTTCCATTAAGGAAGGATTTCCAGCTGGCAGGAGGTACTTATTGCCATATTTTTGGGGAGGGGGACAGGCTCCCCCCCACTAGAGGCTCCCCCCACGTAGAGCAGCCTCTGTTGTAATGACGTTTGGACACATTTTGTTTAGGCAGCTGCCGCCTTTGGAGGGATCTCCAGTCGCCAGCTGTTATCCTCATTATTAACAGGCAGTGGGGGATGCTTCCAGCTAGATTATGCTAGCCACTAGAGTCCCTTGGTACAGAGTAGAGCAACTGCTCCTATTCGGAAGAGCCACTGATCATGCTCCCATGCAGGACCTTGTTGGGCTGTACCCCTGAAAGCCTTAGTTAAAAATGCGGATATCAGTTAAAAATGCAGATGTTAATTAAAGATAAAGCTAAAACGAAATACTATTCTGTCATACCCTATTGCAGGGGTGTCAAACTCAATTTCATTGAGGGCCGCATCAGGGTTGTGTTTGACCTCGGGGGGGGGGCAGGGGGGGAATGGCTGGGATGGGATGGGTTTGGCCAGGGTGGCCGTGACCAGCTCAATGTCAATCGTCAAGGCTGTTTTTGCCCACGACGGCCTCTGGCAGCCCTCTGCCAGCAGAAACAGAGCCTGCGAAGGCCACACACAGCCCGCTTGGGCTCCATTTTTGGTCATGATGGCCTCCTCAGGCTCCATTTTTGCTGGAAGATGGCTGCAGGAGGCTGCCGTGGCTGAAAACGGAGCCTGGCAGAGCCACGCATGGCCATCCCGAGCTCCGTTTTCACTTGCAGAGGCACCATGGGCTGGTCCTTCCCTGTTTCCAGGGTGGCCCTGTGGGCTAAATCTAAGCCGTATTCAGAATTTGGAGAGTCCGGGTAAGCAAATGTCTCACGTTTCTGCAATATAGAGATAGGAGAGCTGTCCCTACTTTAGAGGGTTGTTGTCGTAACAATACAGAGGATCTTTTGAATTTAATCTGCTGCTATGTCTCACGTTAAGGCTTAGACTGGGCGCCGTAGGGAGAATGAAAGAAAATGCACTCCCAGGGACTTTTGTGCCTCTTGCTCCTGTCCTGGGCACCCCACTCAAAAAGATTCCCCCAAATGATAGGGAAAATTTTTGAATAGAGAATGACTGAATTGTAAGGAGATTGCCAGGAGAGAGAAATAAAAAATAATAATTGAGCGCTGGCTTTGCTCTACTTAGATTAGTTCTGATTCAAGCTAGTCTCTGCATAAGGGGAAATACATGGGGATGGGGAAGAACGATTAATTCTAGGCAAATGCACATCAACAAAGAGGGATTTGGGGAAGCCAAACTGTCCTGCTGTGCTGAGCTTCTCCATCAACATCCCTCATGACCCAAACCTCTCTTATGTTTATGTTTTAAATGTGTACATTTTGTTTATGCATGTAAGAGTGAGAACAACAATTCCTTTTAAACTTTTGCTTTCAGTGACTACACAGGACCAACCAAGGTTACTGAGAAGAGGCCCTGAACAACCAAAAACTCTATCATTTTATTATTAGGCCTGTAAGCAGACTGATCAATCAAGCTAAAGCTTTGCCAATCCATTATACTGAAAAAGGGGCAAATTTAATTGTTACTGTAAGCTTATCCAAAGTTTAATTGCATCTGTTTTAATCATCCTCCCTCAACTGATTGAAAATCAAGGTACCATTATGTGACTGTCCCCTAACTTAAATAGCATGATGTTGAAGAACCTCCCACACCCCCAAAATCTAGAGTTACCTGAAACCCTTTCTGTACATTATTCTATCATAGTGAGATGCTTCCCGGTGGTCCCATAAGGATTATAGCTGATATTTTTTACAAAAATATACACATTTGTGCTATTGTGTAACACATATCTTACAGGTGTCAATGTTTCTTGGAACTGAATCAGAATGGTTAAGGGCTGATTTTTTAAAAAAAATAAATAAATAGAGAGATAGAATCAACAGAAGGATAGAATCAAGATCACGTGAAGTGTTAATGCCATTTTATAATGCCTTGGCAAGGCCACACTTGGAATACTGCATTCCATTTTGGTCGCCACGATGTGGAAAAGATGTGGAGACTCTAGAAAGAGTGCAGAGAAGAGCAACAAAGATGATTAGGGGACTGGAGACTAAAACATATGAAGAACGGTTGCAGGAACTGGGTATGTCTAGTTTAATAGAAAGAAGGACTAGGGGAGACATGATAGCAGTGTTCCAATACCTCAGGGGTTGCCACAAAGAAGAGGGAGTCAAACTACTCTCCAAGCAGTGACGTGCAGTCAGGGGAGGCAGGGGAGGCGGAGCCTCACCACTCTCGTCGTGAAAATAAAAAAGAATTACTCCAGGAAGCCGTGAAAGTGGCTGGGAGAGGCGCGCGGCTTGGGTTAGCCTCCCTGGACATCTCAGCAGCAGCCCCAAGTGTGCCGATCTCGCCATTTTTTATATCGGGCGAGCCCAGGATCCTTGCAAGGGGAATGGGACGTGTGCAGGAGGCTCCTCAGCTCCAGCCTCAATCAGCGCAGCCGCGGTCCCCTTCATCTTGCCTCAGGAAGGAGGGGAATGGGACCACGTGTGCAGGGGAAGGGGATCGCGGCTCTGCTAATCTGAGGCTGTGTGCTGAGGAGCCTCCTGCACACGTGGTCCCATTTCCCTTGCAAGGATCACAGGCTCGCCCAATGCAAAAAATGCCTAGGTACCATGTTTCCCCGAAAATACAACCTGTCCTGCGCTCACTGACCTAGCGTTATCCCGAAAGCACCAAGTTACAGGAGCCGGGGGTGGGGGGAGCGCTCACGTTGCTTGCCGCCTTCAATATACCGCTAGGTTGGGGAGTGGCGTTCTGTCCGGCCAGAGGGGAGAGTTGCCGGGCGGCTGCTCTCTTGTGAACTGGCTCCCGAAGAGCCGGGCACAGCCTCAGGGGCGAAGCAGCCATGAGGTAACTATGCTCACAAGCAGCCGCCCGGAAAATCCCTTCTCTAGCCGGGAAAAGCGCCATTCACTGACCTGAGCAGCCTCCCGGCAAATCCCCTCTCCAGCCGGGAAAAGCGCCATTCACCAAGCCCTTGCGCAGCTCTCCCAGGCGACCGCCGCTGGCTGCTGCTGCCCGCCGCCGCCCGCCGCTCCGCCGCTCCGTGCATAACTTCCAAACTCCAAAACTTCCAGCATCGCCCGCTCTAGGAGTGCTCTCTATGGTGGGCCGGCTGCTGGAAGACTGTCCGGAAAACTCTCTGTCCAGCAGCCGGCCCACCATAGAGAGCACTCCTAGAGCGGCCGATGCTGGAAGTTTTGGAGTTTGGAAGTTATGCACGGAGCGGAGCGGAGCGGGTCGGCGGCGGGCAGCAGCAGCCAGCAGCGGTCGCCTGGGAGAGCTGCGCAAGGGCTTGGTGAATGGCGCTTTTCCCGGCTGGAGAGGGGATTTGCGGGGCGGCTGCTGAGGTCAGTGAATGGCGCTTTTCCCGGCTGGAGAGGGGATTTGCGGGGCGGCTGCTGAGGTCAGTGAATGGCGCTTTTCCCGGCTGGAGAGGGGATTTGCGGGGCGGCTGCTGAGGTCAGTGAATGGCGCTTTTCCCGGCTGGAGAGGGGATTTGCGGGGCGGCTGCTGAGGTCAGTGAATGGCGCTTTTCCCGGCTGGAGAGGGGATTTGTGGGGCGGCTGCTCAGGTCAGTGAATGGCGCTTTTCCCGGCTGGAGAGGGGATTTGCGGGGCGGCTGCTCAGGTCAGTGAATGGCGCTTTTCCCGGCTGGAGAGGGGATTTGCGGGGCGGCTGCTGAGGTCAGTGAATGGCGCTTTTCCCGGCTGGAGAGTTTCCCGGCAACTCTCCCCTCTGGCCGGACAGAACGCCACTCCCCAACCTAGTGGTATACCGAAGGCGGCAAGCAACGTGAGCGCTCCCCCCACCCCCGGCTCCTGTAACTTGGCGCTTTCGGGATAACGCTAGGTCAGTGAGCGCAGGACAGGTTGTATTTTCGGGGAAACACGGTACCCAGGCATTTTTTGCATTGGGCGAGCCCGGGATCCTTGCAAGGGGAATGGGACCACGTGTGCAGGCGGCTCCTCAGCGCACAGCCTCAGATTAGCAGAGCCGCAATCCCCTTCCCCTGCACACGTGGTCCCATTCCCCTCCTTCCTGAGGCAAGATGAAGGGGACCGCGGCTGCGCTGATTGAGGCTGGAGCTGAAGAAATTTCTCCATTTGGGCTGCGCCCCTGCGATCGGAGCAACCATGTGGTTTGATGACATCACCAGCCTCACCAGTCATAAACGTCACCGCACGTCACTGTCTCCAAGGCACCTGAGGGTAGAACAAGAAGCAATGGGTGGAAACTAATGAAGGAGAGAAGCAACTTAGGAGAAACTTCCTGACAGTTAGAACAATTAATCAGTGGAACAGCTTGCCTCCAGAAGTTATGAATGCCCCAACACTGGAAGTCTTTAAGAAGAAGTTGGATAGCCATTTGTCTGAAACGGTATAGGGTTTCCTGCCTAGGCAGGGGGTTGGACTAGAAGACCTCCAAGGTCCCTTCCAACTCTGCTATTGTATTGTATTGTAAATAGATGAGGCATATATTTTTTCACAAGTATTCATGTAATTGGATTGCTTTATTAATTACATGAACTTCTTTGAAAATTCAAGCTGGAGCATGAAAGAAGTAGAAAAAAAGAACCATGCTATGTAAAATGTGAGATGAAAGATAAAAGAGATAAATGAAAAGAGAGAGAGTGAAATCAAAAGGGGGCTCTAAAATATGAAGCACAATAAACTAGATGATTGAAGGGGTGAAGGGTTATTGCCAGCAGTTTGTAAGGACAACCAGGGAAGACAAGAGAGGAATTTAAGGGGTTAATTGTGATTACAGAAAACACTCTCCACCTCTCAGCCACATGGAGTTCAGAGGCTGATAGGCATGCCTCCTGCAGTACCAAATGTTCAAGGAGATTCATATGAGCAGAGAAAAGCAATTAGATAGCTTGGAATGGTGATGAGCTATTTAGTGCCTGGCTAGGCAGCACTCAGCATTTTCCACTAATATTTGAAACCTAGGAGCCAGTGAAGGAGTTGCAAAAAAAAAAAAAAAAAAAGGGAAGTCACCTGCTTGATTAACTAGTGCCAATTGTAACATGAGCTGCTGTGTCTTTCAAAGCCAGCTTTGTGTTAGGGTTAGGGTTAGCTTTAAGAAAAAAAGAAGAAAGAAAGAAAAGAAAAAGATTGCAATAGCCTAGCATGCAATAACCAAATGTCCGAACGCCCAAGTTCAGAATGAATGAAAAATTACCAGTCATAAGTCAGCCTGGTAGAATGTGTCAGGAGGAGCTCAGGCGTAGGTCAGGGGAAAATGGGTGTAGCACAGAGGTGGTATTCAGCAGGTTCTGACCAGTTCTGGAGAACCGGTAGCGGAAATTTTGAGTAGTTCAGAGAACCAATAAATACCACTTCTGACTGGCCCCGCCCCAATCTATTCCCAGCCTCCCGAATCCCAACTGATTGGGAGGAAAGGGGGATTTTGTAGTAACCTTCCCTTGCCACTTCCACCAAGCCACGTTCACAGATCCGGTAGTAAAACCTTTTGAATCCCACCACTGGTATAGCAAGCAGAAAAAAGTTCAGCTATTCTTTACTTTTTAATTCACCAGTTGTTTCTCTTTCCCCATCTACCACTCCAGAATTAACATTGCTATTAACATTGCTCAGCTTCGTTTTAACCTACTTAAAAATTAGCAGCAGCTGAATTGCAGATGCCGCACAAACATTTTAGGGCCATGAACTAAGAGATCTTCAAAGGGATGGCTGTATGTAGCATGCAACAGACATACTGGCAATCTTGCAGTACTTTGAGGTCTAACAGGTTGCTTATGATAGAACTGGAGATATTAATGGGCCGTAAGAATTATTATTATTTTTTGGTTTAAAGAAAAACAGGTAGAACCTACCTTTCCCAGGTATAACTGAATTTGCCCAAAATCTCTCCTAAACTCCACGAAACCTGACTCTCTAAGAGCATGCCCTAAAGCAGAGGTGTCAAACTCGCTGTGTTAGATTGTCATCAAGTGTTATTTTGTGATGTTTTCCCCATTTGCGGAGCTGGAGTGGGCATGGCCTGCGGACCACCAGTTTGACACCCCTACGCCTAAAGTGTGAAATAAGTGCTAGGCTTGTAGATGATGGGGACCAAGCTTGCTCCATGCAAGTCCTAAAGTTACTAGCAAGTTAAGATTGGGAGGCTACACTCAGCTTAGCTTCTGAAGTTGCCTCCCACCCCACCGTCATTAGTAATCCATAGGCAGGCACCTGCACTTTTATCTGCGTAACTGAGTAACATGTTGTGTTTATGTTTTGCTCTGAGTACGTGTGTACATATATATGTGGATTGGGAAGCACAAGGTGGTTTACATATGTTCTGCTCAGGGACACGTGAGCAGCAGGAAGGAATTTGGAAGGGGAGCTTTGAATAAATTGAACAGAGCAGTCAGCTACCCATCTGCCTTTTCCATTGGGATGCAATGGGGGAAATTATTTTGCTCAGCAGATCCTGGGCAGACCTGGTCCATTTTTGATATTGATTTTTTCTTTTTCCTCGTTCTTTTGCCACACTGACATTGGGCCTGTTCTGTTCAATTTTCAGAGAATTAGTATACAGACAGATATAGAAAGAGAGCCCTGAGCCTCTTTACATAATCTCTTTGCCACATTCTGTTGGGTTGGAAAGAGTCAAGTGCATGCACTGGAGAGCTGTATGTCCTTTGGAGAATATTACAAAAAGGGAAATGGAATTTAAGAAGGCAGAGATGCGGTGTGGAGCCAAGCCAACAAAATATCACTGGCTGGGTTCCCAGATCAGAATAAAGCATAGGATGGATTCACACAATATGCTTAAGCCGGTTGGCAAGTTTATCCAATGGGAGGAGGGCTGGTTGCATAATGAATTGACCCATATTTTAACTGGATGACCTGGGTTCACAAAATAATAATAATAACAGCAATTAAGCTGCCAAAAAGAGAAAGAAATTACAAGTGAACAAACAAAACTTTATCAAACTAACCAGACTCAGAATGATATGCAAATGCAGATGCTACCTTTGTGTCTGAACTGGTGCAGTATCTTGGGTGATCTCAGCTTTATGTCTAATTTGGACTTTGGGCTTGCGTGAATCTAGCCATGACTGCTTGCCAGCTGTAGCAGATAGTTCAGCCCTTTAATGGGAACCCAGCCAACACCGAAGCTGCAGTGGCATCAGAATTAAGTAACAGCATCATCGGATGCAAACAATGCACATTGACAATGCATGTCGTTTGTGCAATGACATCTCAACAAATGTGAGATCAGTTGCCCTCTGCCAGCTATTACGTCTTCCAGCCAATTACGGCTTATACAATGTCTCCAACCCAATCACTGTAAGTCTTGCACCTGTAATTTTTCAGGACTGGGTCATTGTGGACAGCCAATACATGTTCATCTAGATGTCGCCAAGTCCATAGTCTCTATCAATGCTGGCTAGCTGCCAGGGCTACTGAACGCTGTAGTTTTGGAGCAAGGCAGGTTGCTTCCTCCTGAGTCCTTTGCAGCAGGATGAAATACATAGCCCTGAAACAGGAGCTCAGATTGCTGAAGTTCCTCCAGCATCTCCCTGCTGGCTCCAGGCTGCACTTGATACGATCAGAGAGTTAAATACACTGAAGTGCTTAATGTCTACGCTGTACACACTCGCTCTTTCTTTCTGTGTGGAGAGCAGCATGGAGTTAAGTGCTGTTAAGCATTAAATGGTTAATTAATTATGCCCTCCCTCGCCCCTCCTCTCTCCCCCACCCCCCCTCTCTCTCATGCTTTGGAGATGAAGTGTACTATGTTAGAGCTATTAATAATGCCTCTGCATTCAGGGAAGCTGGCAAATGGGGGAATCTGGTTCTCCAGCTAATGCAGGAGATTATAAATAAGTGCAGTCATTCCGCGAGCGTCCAAATTTATAGCGTGTAATTAGCCCATATGTTTTGTGAAGAATCAATATTTCAGCTCAAAAGTCCAGATTTTCTTTTTTTTTTAAAGTGAATGAACAGCTGCACGAGATATTAGTAGCAGGGGAGGAGGGGAGGGAGGATGAGACTGATCAAGTATTGGGCGAACTTCACCTCTCCATGATCATTAGTGATGACGCCTAGTTACGTTTTTGAAAGAAAATGGGGAATCACAACCCCAAAAAGCATGCTTGAAGGGCTGTTGCCCTGCTAACTGGTACTTTTCCCTCCTGTGAGTGATAAGGAATCTTGTCTCTTTGTCTCTCTCAAGAAAGGAACCTATTTGCAAAGCAGCACTGGGACTATTAATTTGAACTCAGAACTAGGCTTAATAAATCTCTTTTATTTGAACACTCCTCTATCAGCAATAGATCGATTGAGGATTCTCTGCTGAACTGCACAATAATATTAGACTAGACTAAAATGGGATGGGTTGGTCTAGATAGATAGATAGACTATCTATCTAGACCAGGGGTCCACAACACCCCATTTGTGGACCGGCACTGGTCCACAGCATGCCAGCAACTGGGCCACACAAAACAAGCGAAGCCCCATTCACAGGATGCTGGCCACACACAAATCACGCTCCTCTGGTCCATTGGAAAAACCTTTCTCCATGGAACCTGTCCTGGTATCCAAAAGGTTGGGGGCCGCTGATGCAGATCAGACCAAGACATCAACTTACCCGAAGGCTGAAATTCTGGGGTGTTTTTTTAGTTTTAGCAGTTTGATGTAGTGGTTAAGGTATCAGGCTAAAAACCAGGGGAACTGTGAGTTCTAGTTGTGCCTGAGACACAAAGCTAGTTGGGTGACCTTAGGTTAGTCACTTTTTTTCAGCCCTAGGAAGAAAACAATGGCAATCCACTTCTGAAAAACCTTGTCAATAAACCTGCAGAAATTTCCCAAGCTGTTTTGGGGAACTGGACATGATTAAATGGATTGGGGGGGGGGGAGTTTTTACAAGTATGACTTCACTCACCCATATACTAGTATGAATTAGAGAAGTTCAGCTTGAGTTTTTTGCATGTTTCCTTCATCTTTCAAACCGTAGTTTTGACCCTTGTCAAGGTTATTTTCGCAGTCCATTACATCAGGCTAGGCTAGCGGTCACCCCACTTTTCTCAACCCGTGGGCCCCTTGAACGAGAGTTGCCAGCAATTATTTCTGGCAAAGCCAATGGGATAATGGGAACTACACAAAACGTATCAAGAAAATATTTTGGGGGGGAAGGCAAGACTATCTACCCCTTTCTGGTTTTAGTGGATCCATCTAAGATGTATGTTTTACTAGCAATTCCTATATGCCTTTAAAAATGGCTAGCACAAAAGGATAATGGGTCCTGTAGAAGATGACCAGGTGGTGATGGTGAGGTCAAACAAGTCATCAGTTTGGAATTCTTATGCAATCACAAGAGATCTAAGTTCACCCCCCCCCTCCCCGGGTGAATTCTGGTGACTCTTATCTAGCACCAATTTGCCTTGACCCTTAGTAGACCAGATTCTTGCCCATAGGTAGCATATAATACAATACAATACAATAGTAGAGTTGGAAGGGACCTTGGAGGTCTTCTAGTCCAACCCCCTGCCTAGGCAGGAAACCCTATACCATTTCAGACAAATAGCTATCCAACATCTTCTTAAAGACTTCCAGTGTTGGGGCATTCACAACTCCTGGAGGCAAGCTGTTCCACTGATTAATTGTTCTAACTGTCAGGAAATTTCTCCTCAGTTCTAAGTTGCTTCTCTCCTTGATTAGTTTCCACCCATTGCTTCTTGTTCTGCCCTCAGGTGCCTTGGAGAATAGTTTCACTCCCTCTTCTTTGTGGCAACCCCTGAGATATTGGAACAATGCTATCATGTCTCCCCTAGTCCTTCTTTCTCTTAAGCTAGACATACCCAGTTCCTGCAACCGTTCTTCATATGTTTTAGTCTCCAGTCCCCTAATCATCTTTGTTGCTCTTCTCTGCACTCTTTCTAGAGTCTCCACATCTTTTTTACATCGTGGCGACCAGAACTGAATGCAGTAATAAACGTTTAGTCCTTTGAACTCAACTCTTGTTCCTGGTTACTTGAGCCTGACAGGTAACAGACAGATGATAATTATGTGAAACCAAAAAATTCAATAGATTTTGAGACTATACATCCGTTTCAACAAGGAATACAATTTTAGAAATGATTTCATTACATTTATGTTGTTGGAGTGTAATTATTGCTTTATTTAAATATATTGTTCCATTTTGATAAGACACAATTACATACCTTAACTGAAGTTTAATATTTTCAATTCCAGGCAAACAAAATTGACTTAAAGTCCAAAGATTTACTATTCGGCATCAGAAAGACAAACACACGACTCCAACTATTCAGTTGTTTGCAAAATTGATTAATATAGATCAACAATGGATGATTATAATGAATCATGGTTTCAATTTATTGATGTTTGTAAATATGCACTGTAGGCTTTTGCTTCTTTTTTCAGCTTTGTTACTGTTCGTCTATAATTATGTGTATTCTTTTTCTTTGTATTTAGTTAATTAAAAAGTCTTTAAAAAAGATAATTCTGTAAAACGGGAAAATGCTAATTACACAATGGAAAGTCTCAGCAACCTGGAGGGCGACTGTGTTTGACCCTTGGCTTTCCTGCAACACTAATGACATGGTTCAGAATTGTGTTGGAAATACAAAACACAAAGGAAACAATCTAATGTTTATGAATAATTGAGCAACTAGCCAAATACAAGAGCATGAGCATAGTCAGAAAAATAATCTCTTTTAACAAAACCAATTCTGTTAAAAATGAAACCCTCAAGACTTTGTCTGAGATTGGGCTTTGGGCCATGCTACTAGTTCACTTAATCCAGGAAGAGTAAACCAATTCTTTTTATTTAGCTGGGATACCAAGTATCTCTCCAATGGTGCTCATCACTACCTCTCTCTCTATCCCATGCTCAACAACCAGCATGGCAGCCAATACATGCAACTGCACAGGTAAGAATGCACAATGCCAAGTCCCCAAATATGAAGAGGCATCAAACCATCCACACACGTTTTCTTTCTCCATGGCAATTCCTACCAATGCCTAATTGCTGTTCACACCACAATAATCCAGAGTAAAAAGTAAAAGTGCCTTCAAGCCAGGTTTAATACTTGGGACAGTCACCTCTCTTTTAGAAAAGGAATAGTTGACACAGTTTTCTTATGGGCCTCTCATGGGCTCGTTTTCATCTTCCAGAGAAGAGTACAAAGGCGGAAAGCTGGGACTAGGGGCTGCAACTGTGTTTTAGCATCTTGATGTGTTCTTATGTAGAAGGAGAAATTCACCGGATTTCCATTAAAAACAACTTATTCATTTCGCTCTCCTGAGAATTGTTTTACAATCTTTCTTGTAAGTGCATATGAATGAATGAACCTAATGCCCAAAGTGCAATGCTAAAGAAAAAAATACATGGAAAATAAACTAGGACACAACAAAAAGAATACATGTTTGGAGAAATGCATGGCTGGGCTTATAATTTGGAAAATGATCTGCAGCCAGAATAAAGCAAACATTATGGAAACTATATGAAATGTCTTGTTTTCTTCCAATGCTTCTGTCTTCCATTATTCTTCAATTTCACTCTCACATCCTACCTTGCTAGTTTGTCCTGGGACTCTGGCTTTGGTCTGGAGGCTCCCAGCTTATTATTGCATGTGGTTACTTGCCCTGACAACAGACAAGAACATTGATCTCCATAGCAGAGGTGGTATTCAGCAGGTTCTGACCAGTTCTGGAGAACCGGTTGCAGAAAGTTTGAGTAGTTCGGAGAACCGATAAATGCCACCTCTGACTGGCCCCGCCCCATCTATTCTCTGCCTCCCGAGTCCCAGCTGATCAGGAAGAAATGGGGATTTTGCAGTCTCCTTCCCTTGGAGTAGGGAGGGAATGGAGATTTTACAGTATCCTTCCCCTGGAGTGGGGAGGGAATGGAGATTTTACAGTACCCTTCCCCTGCCACACCCACCAAGCCACACCACGCCTACCAAGCCACACCCACAGAACCGGTAGTAAAAATAAATGAATCCCAGCACTGCTCCATGTAATGTTTAAGTTGAACCCCCACCCCCACCCCCAGGATTAGAGACCACAACTAGATTTTAGGCACAATTAACATTCTCTGAAGTGGGACCAACGCGAGTGGAATCCTCCAATCACAGCTTATGAAATTTGTTGCTTGTGAATACCAGCTGGCTCATGGGTCCCCAAGGGCAGGATTTCCTTCATCAGTATATCACCAGGAAAACAATTTATTAGTTATACTGAGTCCATCAGAGTCACTTGAAAATTAAAAATTTAGAGAAGATGGCAAAGACTTTGATTTCATTGGATCTCTTTATGGCACAGAATTCCTTTCGATTCTATTTCAGCAAGTCATCAGGAATAGATCAGGAAGACAAGTCATAGGTAGCACTCCAGTTCAATAAAATTGCACTATATTTTGTTGACAACATTGTAACGGAATTGGTGCATATTACCCTCTTCTCTGGCAATGCCCAGTTAGTCCATTTGGTTTGTAAAGAAATTAAGAAACTCACTCAACAAGCTTTTATAATGAGCCCTGCTGTTGGTTCATTGTTCACATTTTTAATGTTGTATAAATTTTTCAAATAAAAGTCAGAGTAGCTTAAGAAATTAATTCACTTCCTGTTGTTAACTGCCAAATCCAATAACGCAAAAACTGGAGAATTAAAATTCATGTTTCATTGGAAAAGAAGTATTTAAAAGTAAGGGAAGTTACTCTGATTTTAAAATTGGCACAACACAAAAAAACCGCTGAAACCTCCCACAATTAAGACTAAATGTAGTCATCCATTTATTAGTTACAGTATATTAACATTGCTTAAAATGTTGCTTTTGCGAGTACAAATATGCCTGAATAGAAACACTATTGTTTTCTCTTCACATCACAAAGATTCAGCTATATTGTATTCATTTTCATCCATGCATTCCCATTTCTCCTTGTTTTTTTCTCCTTTTCTCCAGTTACTTTTGATTCTCTTATGGATTTATTGTTATTTTAAATTCTGTGTTTTTGTCAATTTTTCAAACAAAAACAATTTGTTATTGTGAGATTAGTTTAGCAAGCATTGGCCAAACTATAGTAGAAAGCAAGAATAAAGCAAATACAGAAAAATAGTATCTGTATAGATTTAGATCTAAGTCCTGTTTTAGCCATGAAAGCCAACTGGATGACTTTGGGCCAATCACTGTCCCCCAGCCCAACCTACATTACAGGGTTGTTGTGGTGGGGAAAATAGAAGGAGGAAGGTATGTTGGATATGTTCACCATCCTGAGTTATGTCAGGGTAATGATGATTTAATAGCTGACCAGCTGCTGAAAGGCTGTAAACCGGGATGATAAAATGGGAATGAGTCAACAGAGTTACTGCCACTTTAAGAAGCTGTATATATAAGGGAGGCCATGTGAGGGTGTCTCTCTCTCTTGGTGTATTATCTGCATTGTAGTTCTCTGTGTAGAGTAGAAGATTGATTGATTGCCTAGTGTTTGCCTGACACGTATATGTATGTATATATAGTCTGTATATAAACCACTGTTTGAATGACAACACCTCTGTGTACTGTATTTTGCTCCTGGATTGTCTCAAAATAGTAGTCATGCTGTGCATACTCTGACAAGTTATTTGTAAAAATAATAAAGGCAGGACAAAATTTTAAAAAAAATAAAAATATATATGCCCAGGACAATGTGTGAAATGAATGCTTGTTTTTTCCTCCACGTTGGTTCTAAATCAGCGGCCTCCAACTTTTGGAGCACCAGGGATTGGTCCCATGGAGAGAGATTTTTCCGTGGACCAGAGAGGTGTGTGGTTTCATGTGCTGCCCGCATTGCTTTCTTGTGTGGCCCAGTTTCCAGCATGCCATGGCCCGTGGCTGGAGACCCCTGTTGTAAATGATGATTCCATCAAAGCTGTTGGCAAAAATTGTGCCATACCTCATTCCCCAGACAGAGGGGAATTGCCTGCCCTTACAGGGAGCATCTAAAGACTGCCTTCAAAATTTGTGTCTCACCAGCCAGGTGAGCTACTGAGATCTTCACTGGCTGAGTCTTCTTCCCCCAATCATTTTAAATAATTGAAGCTTCATAGTTTTTGGCCCAATGCAGTAACAGAGTAGGAAAGACAAGGCAAGGCTCTTCTCATTCATGCTATAGGGAAGAGATGGCGAACCTATGGCATGTGTGCCGGAAATGGCACCAGGCATCTCTCCAGGCACGCCAGCCCTCACCCGTTGCTCTTCCGGATTCTGGCATGCACATGCGCACTGGCCAGCCGGTCTCCTCGGATGTAGGACCACTGGAAATCAGAAAAGCAGCTCCCTGACATGCATGCGTGCACCGGGAAGCTGAGCTTCCGGTTTCCAGCGCACACATGTGCGTCGTGCAGGCATGCATGACAGAACCTGGAAGCTCAGTTTCCTGGTGCACATGCTGCTCTTCTGGTTTCTGGTGCTTCCCCGCACATGTGTGTGCGCTCCCGTTTTGGCACTTTGGTTCGCCAATGCTGGCATAGGGCCTGGTCCACTTACTATGATTGGGCAGAGTGTTGCACTCAAGGTCCCTTCTATTAAAAGTAGTGAGAGGCAACCCCCTACAATTTAGTAATATATTTTGTAAGTTGCCCAGAATCCACTGGAATGGGTGGCTATATTAAATAAAAATGCAGTGCAATGCAATGCAATTTCCATTCCAGCTTAAGCTGACTGTACATACTAAGGACTTGGCCATATTTTCAGATGGAAGACGCAACCCCTTAGTTAGGCTGGATTGGATCTCCCACAGAAGAGCTCAAACACCACAAGTCAAAGCTATCACAAATGCCATTAAAGATTTATTTATTTATTTAAAAAACAACAACCCTCTTTCCGGCACATCAAAAAACTACTGGAACTAGAGGGTAAACTTAACAGTCCAACAGGCTACAATCCTATATAACCCCCCCCCCCCCAAAGAGACTCCCAGAACGTAAGATATTTTACATTTTCCCTTTTCCTGATACGGGAAAGCAGCCCCAAAGGAGGCAAAGTGCTGAGAAGTCACAGACCTGCTTTAGCTTTTTGATACGGCTCTTAACCAACGAATAGTCTATATACCCACACTAGAGCTGACAGATGTGCACTGCCTTTATATGTATTTGTGAATGTGTGTGGGAACTTCAAGGAAGTGCTTTCCTGCCAGGAGAATGATTGAAGGATCCTCTCAAAGTGCTTTCTCCAAGCTGAGCAGTGCTCCTCAAAGCCTCAGATCAGAATGGCAGCTCGGCTTGACAATAGGGGGGGGGGTGTTCTGTCCACATGCCAGTCAATCAAGTCAGACTGACCTTGTTTTGACGAAGTACAGCGGGGTACCCCATTCATATGAAGTGCCTGGTCAAGGTGGGGCAACTTGCCCCCGTGGGGGAACATTCTCACCAAAGTGTAATTGGTACAAAATGCAAAACCCACTGCCTGTTAACTGTCCAACCAATAGACTCATTTAACCCCTGCAGGTTCTGCATTGTTGGCTAATAGGCTTTTTTGTGTGCAATTTGAAGGGCTATGTATTGATCTGAAAAGCCCTTCACAGCTTGGCACCTGCAGCGCTTTCTGTCTCAAGCAAACCCTTCCCATTCGGTGCACTTTTCCCAGCTAGGCATGTTCAGGTTTCTCCTCTGCAGGAAATTCAGGTGTTCTTCTGAAAGAGCGCCCACTCTTTGGATGAACCTTCCACTAAAGATCTAGATAGCATCTTCACTTCTTTGGCCTTTGTATATAGTGCCTATTTATTTTTTTTAAATTGCTTTAATTTTTTTAATTTTTTAATTGTTTCAACTTCTATCCTCAAAACGAGGCTAAAGGACACTGAACACCAGAACAACTAGGCACAAGGACAGTTTTTCTCTGAATGCCATCACTCTGCTAAACAACTAATCCCCACAACACTGTCAAATTATCTAAGACTGTATTACTATTATTCTTCTCTTCCTTCCAAGTACCTAGCTCTTCCCACTTACGATTATAACCATGTTGCTTGTATCTTTAAAATTTATATTGTTTTATTTGTTTCTTAATATAATGTCAGGCCTGCAGCCATACTTTCTTTTGGGTCTTTGGCCTGCCACACTTTCAATTATTCTGCTGTGCATTTTCTATTGTGGGTAAATGGGAAGGAGGATTATAAGGAGTCACATACTATGTAGTCACAACAAAATTCTTTCTAGAAAGCCAAGGTCATCCTTTGTCTCTGCACCTCTGAACCTGAACCTGAACTGGATGGGTGGAAGCTGCCAATATGGCCGGGGAAGATTGGACCATGTGATGGACTTGTGGGTGTGGGGGCAAGATCTTGAACTTTCAACTTGGTGGGAAAAACTGGGAAGCCTTCAGATTTGAGTTTTCCCATATGTGCCAACATGGCTCTCTTAATAAATTGGAACTTTGAGCAATACTTTGCCTTGGACTCTGATTTACTTTTGGATGCTATTTGGAACCCTGACATATAATTTGACTGATTATTACTAACCTATGACTATCACTAAGTGTTGTATCTTATGATTCTTGATGAATGGACTCTATTTTATTCTCCTTATGTACACTGAGAGCATATGCACCAAAGACAAATTCCTTATGTGTCCAATCACACTTGAACAATAAAGAATTCTATTCTATTCTATGCTATGCTATGCTATGCTATTCTATTCACATACACATACACAGAGAGAGGAGGGGAGAGAGAGGGAGAGAGATTATTTATTAATTTTAAAGTTATGTGCTTGGATTATTTTTCCATTTTATGGATTCCATTTTCCATTGCCATGTATCCTTAAGAAATATAGTGGGATAAAGCCATTAGGGGGGAAAATGCGGATCACAGCCAGACTAGCATCTCTTATCAGTGTAGTACAAGTCATTCAGATGGATTATCTGGAATCTATAAATAAACCACACTTTTTCTTCTTTGGAGTAGCTCCTATGCCCATGTCCATTAAAAAAAACATTGGCCTTTTGCACTCATCAGTCTGTTAACTCCTTGTAGAGTAGCCCAAGGTCAAAAGATGAGATATGATATTGGATTTCAATCTGATCTGGAAGAGAAAATAACCCAGTCTACCAGGCTGCCTTAGGTTAGCTTTTCTTTCACAAGCATTTTCTACTATGTTTCCTAAAGACAACCTCACTCAGCACATTTTGAGACTGTTAGATTGTGAAGGCACACTTTTTATAAAAGCAGGTGAGATGGCTATCCTGCTGTTGTTGACTATGAATAAGTGACCCACTATGTTTAGATGAAGCCTTTCTCCTCTTTTTACTTTCATAGGCATTTCTTGCTCTCCTCAGAGAGACATCTGGGGAGTTTCCAGTTCTTAATAGCCCTGTGCATTTCCTGGATCAGCAGGGATCTGAATCCAATCTTCGAATGGGGACAAATATTATGAACAGCAACAACAACAACAACAGTGCTTCAAAATGTTGGAAGCCATTTGTCATCTGAAGTAATGCTACTTCCTGTGACTTCTCATAGGCCTGGCAGTAACAGTTGAGTAGTGAATCTACTATTGGGTCTCAGCACAATCTTAGGAACTTTGCTGTGGTGACTATACTAATGGCAAGTAAAATGATCATTTTAAGATTTCCCAAAATGAGCTTTCGTCAAAGGTCATTAAAAACAATTGTTCCAACCTGGTTTTCAGTTACTGCCATTAAGCAAACATCTTGCTTTCATGGGATAAAAAATGGTAATCTTGATGGAGGACATAAGATCAAAGTTGTCATCTTCTTGACAACAGCATGATAGTAATTTGCCATTACCATCCTCTGGGATGTTTCTTTGATTTCCAAGTTTAGCTTTTAGCCTTGTTTAGGGTCGGGTTTTTTTAGGGGGGGGGGAGATCAGCCATTGTTGGTGAAATACTGCTGCCTGTTAGTTGAGTCTTCTCTTCCCACTGTTTCATTCCCTCCTTTCCTTCTAATGTTAAGCAGGCCTTCAAAATGCTACCGTACTATGTCAAATAACAGGATGATCACATGAAAGGAATGTGAAAAATCCCCCTCTGGTTTAAAATATAGTAGCTCCAGAAATTGGATCATCTCTTTCACTGGACATTCCTACAAAGATGGTCACATGAAGACAATGATCCATCTCATAAGCCTATTGTAGGAAGTTATCACCCAGCCCTCTCCCAGAAAAATGAAATATCCTAGGAAATATTGAAAAGGCAGAATATATTTCCCTGGATGTGAAAAGGGATGAAGAAACATGTTGTAAAGACAAAGTTACTCCCTGCAGCTTCCTGCCCATCCCCCTTTGTCAATGGGCCATTGCCCAAGCCAGTCCCTTTACATAATAAAGTTTCTCCCCTTCAGCTCCAGGGGGATGGGATTAAGGCATGATTAGCCTTCACCCACTCACCATATGGCATCTGAGAACTCAACTAAACCTGGATTCAAAACACAGCCTATAGAGTTGCCCCTGCATGGCCCCATGGGAGTCTGACAACAAATCAGAATACAAGATCAAGATCAAAGGCCAGAGAGGGCATAAAACCAGGAACTCAGCATCTCAGCCCTTCTTTCTCTTCTTCTCCACCACCATTGAAACATGTGATCACCTTTTCTGTTCAGGACTCAAGCAATGTGGTCCTGTCCACCATTAAACCATCTTTCCAAGCAGCCTCCATATCTCCAGTGTCTTTTCCCCACTTGGAGCCGAACCCAGAAGGACATTTCTTCCATCAATTGGCGACCACAAAGGGACTCCAAGCTAGCCTAACCAATGGATATGGCCCAGGTAAGCCTCCCATGCCGGCACAGACCCCATTGAGTCTGTGGGTGGACTTTACCTAGACCTTAACCATTTGGATCTAGGTTTTAAAGGGGTTTTGAGTTTGAACTCAAAGGCTGCCTGGAAAGGAGGTGAGTACCTCTAAATTTTATTTCTCTAAAATTTCATTTTAATCATGGCAAAGCATGGGAAATGTGTATGCCTGCATGTGTGTGACTGATGTTGAAATCCTTCTCCCAATCACAGCTGGGTCTTGGTTCCTCTGTGTGTTTTACCAAGAGAGTCTGGAAAGTATTAGGGCCAGGCCAGAGCACAGGACCTTCTGTTAGGGAATGGAGAGAGTGTGTGAAAATGGATAAAAGTGAATGAGAATTTTTTGTTGTTGCAGGACATTTCTTTCATCACTCTCAAATGCCATTTCTTATAAACGCTCAACAGCCCAAGGCAGTTAAGACCTGATATGTTACAGGCTCTCAAACTGTGGTTCTGGTGATGCTGTTCTCAAGGGCTCTTCAATCCAAGCCTAACTAAATCCCAAGAGATGTCGAAGTTGACTCTCCATAGACTGCCAGGTTAACCTCCCCATATTATAAGATGTATCTGGATTCAAATCCCATATCACAGCACTTTTTTTTTTCATTTTCGTTGACAGGTATCAATTATCCTCTCAGAATTGCATGCAAAGCCTCACATTTTGTTGCCCTCTGCTTTTGATGTCCTACATAAAGGAAGGGAGGTCCTCTACCTGTTGCCCATGCACTTTGTTTCCAGTTTTCGGAATCCAATAAAATATTTCTAGCAACCCAGCGTGCTGTTTCCTGGGAATCTCTTGGCAAGGAGTAGTCAACCTCTACTATCCAGAAAAAGAGAGATGGCCAGCTCAGCCTTTTACAGAATTGTAGTCATTGTGCCAAACACATTGAAATTCTGGACCATTGTAACCCAGATTTGTTCAAAAGTACATACGTGTGAACGACGTGGTTCTGCAGAAGAGGTCTACTTTGTGCAGACTGCTTTTGTGCATTCTGCTATTGCTTATGGATTGAGGGCTCCTTTCAGAGATATCGATTCAATGCAGGATTTAATACAGGGGTCCCAATCCCCAGTCTGTGGATTGGCAGTGAGCTGCAGCATGCCAGAAACTGGGCGATGCAAACAAGTGAAGTAGACAGCATGCAAACCCACGTCCCCTCCAGTTCACAAAAAAAAAACTTTTCTCCATGATATCGGTCCCTGGTGCCCAAAAGATTGAGGGCCGCTGATTTAAGGTATGACATGTAGAATGTTAGGAACAATAATGGAATCTTTCTCTCCTTCCTCACCCCCCCTATCCCCCAGTATCCATATATATACAAGTAACGAATGGAAAATGTCTGAATATGGCAAAAATTAATTGTGCTTGCAAGATTAAGTGTAGCCAGAATGTTGATAAGGATTTTTGGAATTACCCAAATTAGCTAGGAGTGGTGTGGTCTGCAAAAGATAAAATTCTTAATGACCTGAATAATCACAATGGGTACATTTGCTTTTATTAGCAGGAATGTTTCAAAGGAAATAGTGACTAGTGTCATCGTTAATTCTTTGTGAGATAATAGATAACTAAGGTGACAGATAACTGTTGGGTAAGGAATGATGATTCATCAGTTGGCATGTTGTAAGTAACGTACTTTCCAAGTTCTTAAGACTAGGCTAATTTTGCAATTTTGAATGAAAATTAGAATATCCAGATTTCTTTCTTTCTTTTTTCCCCTATTGATGTGGATGGAGCACATTGCATTGCAACAGGCTACTTATACCAAAGGTTGATCGTTGAAATCTATCCAAAGTGAAGGGACAACTAACACACATGAAATTTATACTTTTAATAATTTTCAGATAAAGATTGTGCTGTTTCCTGACATCCGGCATGATTCTGAGAATTTCTGTCCTACGGTGACTCATTCCTTCCCCCCACCCCAGACATTCTTAAATCTGTATCTGAATGAATTAACCGACGGGGATCAAGGATCTTTTGCATATACTTAAGAGATGCCCTTTGACACCCACGCTCATTTGCACAGCTATGCCAATGACAAGAATAACGGGAGGGGGGGGGCAGACGTGAAGAAGCATCCTGACATTTTCCTCAGGAAAAGAGAGAAGGAGGGTCAGGAGGAAGGAGAGAAAAAATAGCCGGAAAAGTATGATTTCCCCAAAGCTCATGCCACAATCAATCTGTCAACTTTTAAAAGGTGCTTCAAAACACACACTGGTTTGGTGACACAAACTAAAATTGCTACCTGTCAGGCATTTAGAGACCATTTGTAAATTTCACAGGGATTTCTCGCCATAGCTGCCCATCGGTTGGCACTGAGGAGAAATGGCGTTGGGGTGTAAGCATTGCTGAAGGTGCCACGAAAGCCCCACACCCCAAGCATCCCTTGGAGATCCTGATCCAAGCCCCCCTGAGCTGTCAATGCCTCTCTCCACTAAAGCTTATAAACAAGGAGTGAAGAGAGAAGAGGCGAGACACCCTCCTCCGCTTGCTTTGTATTCTCGACAAAGGCAACGTGCAGCGAACGAAGTGACACATCTAGGGCACTTGGGAAGGGGATTGAGAAAGGCTTCAGAAGCAACTGTCAGTGTTCGGCCGCCAAAAACTATCACCAGAGAAGAGGTCAAATCTCTTCCTACTCTTCAAAGGCTGTGTATAAAAGCAATCAAAAATGTGCCATTTCACAGCATTTCAGTTCATTTTTTTTTCCACTTACCCCAAAAAGAAAGCGCGAGGGTAGTCTTCACTTAACGACTGGTCGCATACAAAATTATGACAGGCTTCCTCAGAGCAACTTATGATCCAGTTCCGGAGCACGCACACACACACACACACACACACACACACACACACACACACAAACATCATGGTCGCATTTTGGATGCTTGGCAATCGGCTCCCATTTATGGCCATTTACAGTGTCCTGTGATCACATGACTGCAATTTTCAGCATTTCATTTTTACATTCCCCTTTGATTTCCACTTTCCAGTCTAAAACACCCATGGAAAAAAGATGGGTTTGCTTAATGACTGCAATGTCCACTTAACCACGGCATTTGCTTAACAATCACTGCAAAAAAGTCTGTAAAATTGGGTGTGGCCACACGGTGACTTGCTTAATGATCACCACAACTTAGGATCATAATTCTGGGCTCAATGACAGGTGTAACTTGAAGACTACCTGTGAAGACTAGTACAAGTAGTTTTCAATATACAACAGTTTGCTGAGTGTGTCCAAAGTTATGACGACACTGAAAAAAATGACTCTGGCCATTTTTCACACTTATGGCCATTGCAGCATCCCCATGGTCACGTGATTTACATTCGGATGCTTGACAAGTGACTCACATGTATGACGACTGCAGGGTCTCAGGGTCATGGGATCCCCTTTTGTGACCTTCTGACAAGCGAAGTCAAGGGGGAAGCCAGATTCACTTAACAACCGTGCTACTAATTTAACAACTGCAGTGATTCACTTAACAAATGTGGCCAGAAAAGTCAAAAAGGGGGCAGGACCCACTTAACAAACTTCTCACTTAGCAACATACATTTTAGACTCAGTTGAGATCATAAATTGAGGACTACCTGCAGTTGAGCTTAGCTTTCATAACTGAATCTATGTAGTTTCTCACAATATTTGGAACTAGTTGACAACTTCTTCTAAGCCTAGGATATTCTTATGATTTCTCTGTCCAGCCCAGTCTTTCTCCACCTTGGCTACATGAAGATATGAGGACTTCAGCTCTCAAAATTCTGAATCCTCAGAGTCTTAAGACTGAAAAAACACTGCTTCAGCCTATTGCTCTGGAATTCCCAAGTGTCTTTGCCCAGCCAAACGTGACTTGCTTTACTTCTGAGTTCAACGAACAAGTGCTTCTATTTGGCTGTTTCTTTCAATATGGTTGTGATTCACATAGGATTTTTTGCTTGTAAATGCCATGGTGCCATCAGCCACAATGGCTGAATCTCCTAATTAGCAGCCTCCCTTTCCTGCTACAGCAGCCCTTTTTCACACCACCTGTTCAGTGGCTCAGTGGCTAAGACGCTCAGCTTGTCGATCAGAAAGTTTGGCAGTTTGGCAATTCAAATCTCTAGCACCGTGTAACAAAGTGAGCTCCCGTTACTTGTCCCAGCTTCTGCCAACCTAGCAGTTCGAAAACATGTAAGACGTCTTCAGAAAGCACTGGCTCTTCAGCTTTGAAAGGAGAAGGGCACCACCCCCAAGAGTCGGGAACGACTAGCACATATGTGCGAGGGGAACCTCTACCTTACCTTTACCTTACTCCAGCCCATCAACCTACATTGGGAAGGAATTGAGGGAATTACCATTCAAAGTAGGAGAAGGGCCCATCTTTGAATTGAAAAACAGCTGGAATCCAAAACACATTCCATCATGTTCACTATTTGGATAGCTAGATAAAGGGAGGATGGAAAGTAAACAAAATGTTGACCCTAGGAAGCTTATCACAGTAGGGTTGTTGTGTGACCATAATGGAGGGGAGACATTTATTCAATACAGGCTATTTAAATAGATGGCCACCTTGGACAACCAATTCTGGGAGGCAGGAAGAGGTCCACAGGCAAACACATAATTTGCCAGAGCCACCTAAGCTTGCTGCTTGCATTTAAGTGTGTTGGATGGCATAGATTTATTGCTAGTCTTAAAAGAGCCCTGTTTTTGTATATGAAAGGAACTACCATAGTTCTTGTCTTAAAAAACAAATGATCTCTGAACTGATAAATTAAGTAGGGCCAACAAGTTGATTGAAGCCTTTTCTGTCCCTAGAATATGATGACTTGATAAAATTCAGGTTTAACTAAGTGGTTGCAAAACAGCTGCTACTTGCCCTTGGGAAACTGGGCACTTGCAAAATGGCTAATGTTTCCTTATGATCCATATAAACAAAATGTCTTTCAAAGATTGGCAGGGGTTTCTTACACTTGGCAGCACCAATGTGAGCTAATACGCATTACCTCCATACCAAAGATTATATGTAGAGACATAAAGAGCTGAGTTAGGCAGACTGATCTGGCCTACCTCACCCAAGATTGTCAACTCTGATTAGCAGCTCTCTCCCCAGCGTTGCTTCTAGCCTTGGTCCTGTAAGCGGAAACTGCTTAGCTAGAGAAGACAGAGATGTGCTGTGCTATCAAGCGCCACTATTCCCCGTTGGCAAGGATCATAAAAATCACTAGGAGGAAAACAGAGCTAATGGCAGGCAACTCAATATGCATTTTAGATGAGGGCTTTTCATGAGCCCTCTGTGTTCAACCAAATGTCCATCTCTCTGTTAGTTCTAAAGATGTGCCTGCTTTCAGCATTGAACACATAGAGCCTTCTGACACCTGAAATGCTGATCTACGTGTTGTCTGAATATAAATATCTATCCATCCACCCATCCAGGCATATACACAGAGTTTGTGTATGCAAGCATACAATAAAACAATACTTTTGAGCACAGAATGGGGGAAGCAAAGAGCTAAATAGGGCACTGGAGGCTCATCCTCTAAATAAATAAATTAAATACATGTTTACTTCCTATGTACATAAATTGCCAGATGTAGGATTTTACTGCAGTCCCCCACATGCTTTCTGTCTCTTCAATCCTTTGAAGGTACAGTGACTTGCTTTTCTTTAAACTCTCTCCCTCACTCCATAATCTTCAGGATGCTGAAAACTGAAGACAGTTCTGAAATGCTGCTTCTCTTTTCACTTCTCATGAGCAAAGGGTGAATTAGGAGGCACAGACTGAATTTTGGCAACATTATTTTACTGTGCTTGACTTCAGGAAGAGCTGTACATCAATAATCTATCTATGGAATTCTTGGGCTCCTGAAAATCATGGGAAGTTTTTAAGAAGATGGCCAGCACCACCCAGGGAATGCTTTAATTCATTTTCCTGCATGCTGTAAAAAGATTGAATGACATGAGCTTTATGGCCCTTTCCAATTCTACAATACTGTGATGGTTTCTAAGCAAAAAAGCTGATGGTGGTAGGAGGGCTTACTAGCCGAATCACACCATTTCCTTGTCTTCAAAATATAACTCTCTTTCCTAATCTGCTATCTCTTAGTCAGGTGGAGACTGCAATTAATACCTATTTAATACTTATTTAAAAAAACAGAGTCATGAAATCAGGGTATGGAGAAGTTATACAGAAATTGTGTTAATTAATCCATTAATGAAACAGGAAAAATTGTCAGCAATACTCCTAGGGTGGAAAGGGCCCAGGAGATGTTCTTTGTCCCCAGGTCCAACAGCATTGCTGGCATTCAACTGCCTACAGCTTCTTTCTCTCCCTCACTGTGGCCCACTCTTATTTTCTCTTTCTTCCTCCTTAGTATGTTCTCTCTGTACCCCTTATTTTTTCCCCACTCAACACATATCTAGATTTGGATGCACCACAGGCAAAGCTATGGTTATAGCCAGCATTCTCTTTTCTTTGGAGGGGAGAAAGAGGAAAGAGACAGGAAAAACTTTTTTAAAAAAAAAAGGAAAGGAGAGGAAAAAGAAAAGAAAAGAATAGAATAGAATAGAATAGAATAGAATAGAATAGAATAGAATAGAATAGAATAGAATAGGATGTTGAATTGGAAAATGCTGGACTGTGGCTCCCTAGCCTTATGTCTACATCACAAAAATGTATCCCAGTTTAATCATAATGTAAATCAGCCTTCCCAGCATAGCATCTTCCTCTGTCTAATGCCATGCTACCCACATCAACCAGAGCAGTTACTCTGGAAGCTACTCATTTGGGAAGTATAAAGGACGTCTTTCTGGGAGCAAATAAATAAATAAAAAATGCTATCACCTGTCAGCTTTTCATAGCTAGTCCGACATGCTGTTTCCTATCCTAAACACATCTAGAGAAAAGATAATTATAGAGGCTTAAACACCATGTTTTTCTAGTCCAGGATGGGGGGAATAAAATGGAGGGATGAAAAAGTTGCCCTTGTTCTCCATCTCTTCAGTTCTCTCTCTTTACTGAGCTGTATTTTGGAGCAGCATGGAACTGTTTTGCTGCTCTCCGCTGTTATTTTTAGACCCATTTCCGACATTGATTGGCAATTATCACAATGGCCAATCATCACAACAGGGGCGCCAGAATGAACTGGCTAAAGTTCAATTTGTGCATGCACCGATGTTGGCCGAAGAGCAAGAATTAACAGCCACTGCACCTCCCTCCCAGAATGTAACTGAAATTAATGAATTAAGCAAAACTGGGCCGAAAGTCAGCTGGTTGGCACAACCACCCAAGTTGGGCCACTATTTTAGAATTACAAGGCAACTGGGAACCAAACACAGATGCTACAAAAATAGATGCTACAGCCCCCATGTTTAAGTGTTTAGCCACATTTAATCAATGTTTTTGTATAATCATTACCAGAAGTGTAATAGACCAGATATAAAGAAAGAAAAGGGAAAAAAAACCTTAAATTCTCAGTTGCTTCCCACTTCCAAACAAGTCAGGCTAATTAAACCTTTTTTCAGGAGCTTGATTCATATAGAATGCCAAACCTTAAACTGGATTAACAAAAAAATCACGTAAAAGGCTGTGCCCAAACAAATAAACCATGCTAAGACAATGGGACTCAAAAGACTCACTGGAGAGGAGCCTCATGCTGGGAAAGATTGAGGGCAAAAGAAGAAGGGGATGACAGAAAATGAGGTGGCTGGATGGAGTCACTGAAGCAGTAGGTGCGAGCTTAAATGAATTTTGGGGGGTGGTAGAGGACAGGAGGCCTGAAGGAATCTTGTCCATGGGGTCGCGATGGGTCGGACACAACTTTGCAACTAACAATAATAAGATAATGGGCTGGCTTCCCACAGCACACCAAAGACCTCAATGCCCGAGCTATTCTGAGCCCAGTCTGAAAACTGTGAGAATCTACCCACAGTGTCAGCAACCACAGAACCTTTGGAAATCTGCTGACAACGTATCCCTGTGCTTTGGTTCCTTACAACTCTAAGCTGTCAAAATCTGTGCCAAATGGACAGGCAAGTTTGAACTTATAGAAACTGGTGAATTATCTGGTGAAAACCACAAGATCATTATGTTCTGATCTGGATAGTTGCATAGGAAGTATCCATTTGGTGTTGTGACCCAGCAGGAGTCATTGGAGCTGTCACCAGACTCCAACAGTGAGGGGCCTTATGAGTCGGCTCTGGAAGATGTGGAGGACCCTGGACAGGGTTCTGACTCCGAGCAGGGATCAGAGAGGCTGGTTGGCCACCAGGAGGCACCTGAGGCATGGAGCAGTGGTGGAAGCCAAAGGGAGTGTGCTCCTGACATCATGCATTGGAGCAGTGGGGAGGAGACAAGGGAGGTGGTTCTGGATGCCCAGCAACGGAAGGCTAATAGACGTAAAGAACAGCTACGCAGTTACAGGAGATAATTGGACCCAGGTGGTTGCAATTAGGCTCCTCTCAAGACTACATAAAAAGAAATGTCTTTGCGCAAACTGTTTGCAGGAATCAACTTATTTACCAGAGCTGGAGAAGCTATCAGGCCTTGTCTTATCTTGGCAGGCTGGATTGCTGCCAAGGTCTAGTCTGTGCTGGATTGCTGCCAAGGTCTCGTCTGTGCTGGATTGCTGCCAAGGTCTACTCTGTATGTTAATAAATCATCGTGCAGTATCTTTGTCTCGGCGTATTTGGTGTATGAAGGGGGGGGGGGGGGTCAGAACAATTTGGTACATTCATTTAAGCATATTGCTCAAATGAAATTATCCTGCACTGAAAGTCAGGGGAATAAAAGAACAATTACATATCTATATCACACTAAGATAGTATGAAGAGGAAAAGATACTTCAGAAAACACAAAGGAGAGTACCTGTATAGCACGTATTGGCAATTCGTTAAACCAAGCATGTCTTTTCCTGGAATTGTGTTGCAGTTGCAAAGTGCACCTGCACAATCTTAAGAAAAGGCACAGCTGCCTTAAGAACTTGCAGACAGTTGTTTGGTGTATGCCCCTATGATCTCCAACATAGCTTTCCTTTTTCATATCTGAAGGACTGCATAACCTTGCTTCTCACATTACAACACTGACATCAGTTCTTGGCATTATAGGATGCAGCAATATTCAGTGAGCATATTTCATTTGGGCAAAGTATTTTCTATAGGATCCAATCTGGGTCGGTCGCTGGGACCAAAGGGTTAGCCTTCTGAGCTTTCGGACTCATGCTGGATCCCATCCTCAGGAAACTTCTCTCCACCAGAATATGAGTTTTAAATAAAGTACAAGTAGTCCTCAAGTTACAATCACAGTTGAGCCCAAAATTTCATCACTGAAGTTTTCATTTCCAAAAATTCATCACTGAAATTTTCATTTCCAAAATTTCATCACTGAAGTTTTCATTTTCAAAATTTCATCACTGCTATGTAGAGAGAAAGAAAACAAAACAAATATCACAGAAAAAAATGTAAGTTTCTGGTGCTTTTTCTTCCAAAAGTAGCTAAATAAAAATAATGAGTTTTCATTGTTTACTATAGTGTGTGACAGACTGTATATATATATATAAAAAAGGTTTTGTTGATCCACCATTGATCCTTCGGGATTAACATTGATCCTTTCCAGAGTCAGCTATTACAATTATACTATTTGTAATTGTAATTAGTAAATAATGATTTAGCTATTATTACTAACAGTAGGCATCTCCCAATGAAAAGTAATGTGGAGAATCTATTAGCAGCCGCTTCCGGTTTGCTTGTAGGGTCGTTTTTAGTCCTCCGGAGGCTTCAGGGAAGCCTCCTGAAAGTCCCTGAAGCCTCCGGAGGGTTTAAACTGACCCTACGAGCAAACTGGAACTCCATTCCCGAACTTCCAGTTTGCCCATAGGGCCGATTTTTTGCACTCCGGAGGGGGGGAGGCTCTTTTCACCCTCCCCAAGTTCCTATAGAGCCTCTGGAGCCTGGGGAGGGCGACAAATGGCTTTAAAAAAGGCTGAACTCAGCTGGCCAGCTGACAGGTCAACACCTCGCGTGCCCTGACGAATGGTTCCGCGTGCCACCTGTGGAACGCATGCCGTAGGTTCGCCATCCCGGGTCTAAGGTCTCCACCCACAGACAAGCTTGCCTGATGCTGCTTCGTAGGATCTGCTTCTCTAGTCTTGTCCCCCTTTGTAATAGAAATAACAAGTCCTTGGGACCTTTCTATACATACTCTGTGATTAGTTAACAAATACAAAGCCGAGTTACTCTAAATGTATAGAGGGTGAATTGCCAGGGCATTTCTGCATGAGTCTATATTCTGGATTTGCCTGCTGCCATACCTCCTGTTCTCATACACTCCTGATCCTTTGTAATATATGTTGAAAAGGGCTCAGTCGTAGACTTAATTCTAGCCACGGAAATGGAAGCTGTGTAGAAAATGTCAGGAAACTGCCCATTTCTCAGATGAGGAAAAGATTACAAGGTTTGTGAGATTGTGTTGTGAGTTTCTTGCTTGCTCTCGGGAGCCTGTTATTTCCCTCAACATTCAAAGCAAATAAGCTCTGAAGTGCTCCCAAATGAAAAAAAAAAAAACCATCCCAAGGTATCAGCCTGCGGTTAAGAGGATCCACCCCCTGCTGCCTCAGCAAGATTAAGGGACAGTTCAGTGCAATCCTACTCAGGCAGCCCATTTCATAAGCCCTCCTGCGTTCTGAACACGAGACTCAAGAAGCACCAAACATTGGCCTTCTTTTTAACAATTTACTTTAATGACCAGATTCCATGCTAAGACACAATCATTTAAAAGCCATCCAAGCTCTTTAATATTGATTCTGGCATTATGTATCTTATTTATTAAGATAACAAAACTAGTCCCTTGATCCCTGAGAGCGCTTTTCTCCCCTCCCCCTCAGGAATCCTCTTGCCAAAATTTCACACTCTCTGTGATTCCTTGTCAACACTCTCAAACCCACCCCAAAAGATCAGTGTCTCTATTATTTTACCTTTAAGCATCTTACCCGCATTAGCTGACTAAATTTTCTTCTCCTGTTTCTCCTCAATATCCTTTAAGAACTACATGAGCCATGGTGGCACAGTGGTTAGAATGCAGTATTGCAGGTTAATATTGCTGACTGCCAGCAGTTCAATCCTGACAGACTCAAGGTGGATTCAGCCTTCCATCTTTCCGAGGTCAGTAAAATGAGGACCCAAATTGTTGGGGGCAAATATGCTGACTCTGTAAACTGCTTAGAGAGGGATGTAACACACCGTGAAGTGGTATATAAGTCTAAATGCTATTGGACATAATTTCTGTTGTTTTAAGGACAATTTCATCTACTTTCAAATCCTTCTCTAGTTCATTTTTAATACCCCAACCTTCACTATCTGATCCGTCTCATAATAAAACTGCCAATTTTGGTTCTGCAACCCAACAAGACAGACCCAGACTTCAGAGGATAATTAGAACTGCAGAAAAAACAATTACTACCAACCTGCCTTCCATTGAGGACTTGTATACTGCACAAGTCAAAAAGAGGGCTGTGAATATTTGCAGACCCCCTCACAACCTGGACATAAATTGTTTCAACTCCTACCCTCAAAACGACGCTATACAGCACTGTACTCCAAGACAACTAGACACAAGAACAGTTTTTTCCCGAATGCCATCACTCTGGTAAACAAATAATTCCCTCACCACTGTCAAACTATTCACTAAGGCTGCATTACGATTACTATTAGTCTTCTCATCATTCGTATCACCAATCTCCTCCCTATGTACCCTATGACTATCATTTAGAATTGTACCTTATGATTCTTGACAAATGTATCTTGTCTTTTTATGTACACTGAGAGGATATGCAGCAAAGACAAATTCCTTGTGTGTCCAATGACACTTGGCCAATAAAAAATTCTGTTCTATTCTATTCTATTCCATTCTATTCTATTCTAAAGTTGAGCTGGACTCCTGCAGACTTCATGGTGTTCATGATTCTACCCCATGTTTAATTTTTCATGACCAGCTAAGGTCTAGATAAAATATCCAGCATAAAATTACTCAGTGTAAGAGAAGTTTATCTCAGATATGGAAAGCCTTCTTTTAAAGGAGTGCTGCATCTGAAATTTAAACAATCCCTTACCATATGGACAAGCAAGAAAACGAATGAATCATTGAACAAAGCAGTCCAGAGTTCTCACTCGAGGCATAAATGACGAGGCCCAAAGTATTCTACTTCTGACATATTATGTGAAGAAGCAGCTCTCTGGAGAAAGGTCTGTTATACTGGGAAAGGTTGAAGGAAAGAGAAGAAGAGGTGACCTGCCACAGGGTGGGACAATTTAGTTACTGTGGTAATGAGTGCGATGTTGGAAGTCTTGAAGGACTGGATTAAGACAGATCAGGGATAGATCTTCATGGAAAAAATTAATTTATGTGGTGGCTGAGAGCTGACACTGGTCCATAATCATTCAGTCAATATGTAGATGGAGAATTAATTCAGAAACAAATGTGACAGTATTTCTAAAGTGCTTCCTTAATTTTCTAAAATCTTGATGCCCTCCCAAAGTGTTGAAGCTTATTCTTTCATCTTCCATCCTTAAATAGCTATTGTCATCCAAGGATGGAAGATGAAAGGAATAAGACTCTTAGAAATGTGGGTGAAAGGAATAAGACTCCTAGAGGTCTAGAGAGCACCAGGATGGAGGATACTTTCTGAAAGTACAGTTTTTCTGGTATAAGTGAAAGGGTTTCCATTAGGGATAGAAGGTTGCCTCTGCTAACAGTAGGTTTTATGAAATAACTGATAAAGGCTTCAAAGGCTATTGTGGGAACCAGCTGCTTCCGCTTTCTGCCCACATTCTCAACTTGCTTAAGAAATATTTCTAGTTCTTCAGCAACTTTAGGTTTTTCCTGCTCCAGGAAGATAATTTTGGATGGGAAGTCACCTGAAAGCCCTAGGCCTAAGGCTAGACCTGGACCTTCAAAACATCCAGAAGAAGGTACTGGCTAATCAATCTGTATTATTTCCAAGAAAACTATTTAGACGTCTCAATTAAATGATCTGGAATTGTGATCTCTTATAGTGCATTCATAGGGATCAGACTGTAGACTAACTATGCCATTCAATTAAGGGAAAGGCATTATATGGGTCATCTGTACTTTTCATCCATGGTTGTACTGCATATGCTAAAAGATCTGAACGTTGTCCTCTGGTGACCTTGACTCAATTTGACACCCCTGTTGTTCTCTGTTCTTTAAAAACAACAACAACAAATAAGCCTAAAAATGTCCATGGAATCCGAGTATCACAAGCAGAAGTCACCCACAGTTTCCTGAGTACAGCAGGTAATGATGAACCCAGCTGTTGGCAGCACATTCCTTAGAGATATTCAGATGCCCTCCCTTCTTCCATGTGATTCAGAGCAAACAACATAGCAGGAGGGGATGGTACATAGCGGTCCCAGCTCCTGCTGGAGAAGGCAGTGCTTCCTCATCTAGCCATATCTGAAACCAGCTGGAGAAGGGCACATGAGCCGAGAGAAATATTGAAACAGATGTGTCGAAGCTTCCCCTTGGTGCTACAGAAAACAGTCTATGCACGGTTGCAAACAATGTTGGGAAACGAAGCTGCGCCCAGTGGGATTTCATCCTGTGTCTGACTTAACTCCCTCCTCCTTCCTCTCTACGCTTCAGTTTCTGTCAACAATTCTGCCATTCTCTCAAACGGCTATAAGAACAACACACTATGAAGTTTCAGCGATGTTTGCTTTTAAAAGAAATAAATCCCAGCAGGGGAGGTGTTTGGAAGACTTACCTTTCCTCCACTATTAGGACTCTATACGTGGTTCTCCCCATGCCTAGTTTTTCCTGTCAACAATCCTGAAAAGTTGATGAGTTATCTAAATTAACCAGTGATCTTAATTCTGCCAAATGAATTCAACATTCAAACTCGGGAGGGAGACTATTATTGGCCTCCAAATATTGGATTCGGTCCCAGCCTCACTGGATTAGGAGCGATGGCAAGATAATTGATTCCCAAACTCACTTTGAGCAGGATTCGTATTTTAGGAAAGAGTCAGATCAACTGAAAAAGATTCTGAGAGGCACCAAGAATGATTAGGAGAAACTGAGGCAGCTGTATTCTTAACCTTTCAGTTTCTGGTTATGTTTTAAATTTTTGTTAGTTGCCTTCAATGCATGCCAGAACAAAAACTCGAGATATAAATCCAATCCCATCAGAACAGATGAAATCAATAACTGAATATCAGAGTTAGAAGGGACTACTTGTGCTACTGCATTCAACCCCATACTCAGTGTAGGCATGAAAACAAAAGCATTAAGAGACACATGAGTCCCCAACCCCCATAAGAACACCTTTTAAAAAGGCAGGGTGGATTTTATTTAAATCAAGTCGATTTAAATCACGATTTAAAGTGTGACTTAAATCACTAGTAAAAAGGCTTGCTTTAAATCAAGTCAATTTAAATCATAATTTTTAAAGAGCAACTGTCATCTCTGTCCCGTAGGGATTCCTCCTCTGATCCACTATTGACTTACTGACAGTCCCAATGTTGCAGAATATACACCCTCATGTTATATAGCTAAGCTCCATTTCATGCTGAATAAACTAAATTATTAATGTATCTTAAATAGAAAATTATCTTTAGATAGATTTTTACTCCAAAAACATTTTATTAAAATAAATTAGATTAAAAAAAACGATTTAAATTTAAAAAAAATCTGATTATGATTATCATTTTTTAAATCACCGATTTTTATCCAGCCTGAAAAAAGGGCAATTTTCCAACTCTCCAGGTTACTGGTTCCTTCACCCTGTGTATTTCTACCCTACGAGATTGTCCAGATCAGGAAACAGATTCCACAAAAAGACTACAACTATATTTTATTGATACAGGCTATAGTAACAGAATCTCACTAGTCTGACTTGTAGAAAGCTAGTCCGAATCTCTTTCTAAGACTTTCCTTTTGCTCTGTACTCAGAACATACTTATGTATGTGTTGTTATTTTAACAGTTTCTGGATAGTTACTCCAAGGTCATCTCCATGGTTTCGACAGTGTGTGATATATGCATATGTAGATATATCCATACCCTTCAAATACTTAAAAGGATGTAAATTGAAAAAGGTTAAGACCTTATTCTATCATCCCTCAGGACAAGATGTTAAATAATGAATTGAAGTCATGGGGGGGGGGGGGGAATGCAACTTCAATGGCGGGAGACCTTCTTAACCAAAAGAGCAGGGCATCAGTGGAATTGGTGAATGAAGGTGGTGACAGATTTTACTGGGAGAGGTCAGATTGATATTTACTAAGTATGCTTTAATTTGGATTCCTCCATGGAACTAAAGATTAAACTTACAGACTTCAATGGTCTAAACCAGAGGTCCTCAAACTATGGCCCGTGGGCCGCATATGGCCCGTCGAACCCATTAATCTGGTTTGTGTAGGACCACAACACTGCCCTGTCCACATCGCTCTGCCCACACGTCACCCCCCACGTTTTGGCCAAGTGCAGGACTTACCTTCATAAGCCCATGGGCTGGAACTGGAAGGTAAGGCCAAAAGTTTTGGCCTGCAAAACAGTGGTGGGTTCCGGCTGGTATGCCCCAGTACGGGCGTACCGGGGCTTGCTGGGAGCAGCAGCCACTTTACCAGAATGGTGCCCACCCACCCGCCCTCCTTCCTTACCTGTATTTAAGCCAACTGAGCCATTTGTGCATGTGCGTGCAACGTACGCCGCCTGTGCAACACTCTGCCAAGCAGCTGGAGCGTCGCAGGGCAGTGGGTGCGCGTGTGCCCGTGGTGGATGCCTGGCCCCGTCTCAGTGTACCAGTTGCAACGGGATCTGGAACCTACCACTGCTGCAGAATGCTTCTGGTGGCTGAGGAGGTGAAAATTGGGGTGCGCAGATGCCCCAGGAGGCCAAAAAGAGCCCATTTTAGCCTCTTTTTGGCCTGCGGAATGTTTCTGGAGGCGGGTGAAAAATGGGTCACCTAGGAGAGGGAACTATAAAAAGACCCACAAAAAAAAGAACATAAGCAATCAAATCAATTTGAAAAAACATAAATTGAATCTAATAGAAAAAGAAGACTTAGCACAAAAAATTAAGAGCCCCAGACAAAACTTTTTCGAAAATGCAAATAAACCAGGAAGATGATTGGCATAGAGATTGAAAAAAGAGAAAGAGAGAAAGTTAATTTATCCATTGATCCTGAAGGGTCTGTATATTATCAAAACAATGAGAAAAAAGAAACTGATCCAGGATTATTATGAAAAATTATATAAAGAAGAGACCAAGAGAGGGTGGGGGAGGGAGGGAGACAGACAGACAGACAGACAGACAAAGACAGAGACTTGTTGATTGTAAGCTCCTTGGGGCTGAGAAGAATTGCTGCAAAATTGAGTTTCCTGAAGTGGACCACTAGACTTCTAAACTATTGAAGAAATGATGTAGTAAAAAGAAAAGTCAACCAAAAGAGCAACATGCAAACAAAAACAAATAAAACACTTGACCTCCTAGCCATACACCCCCAGCCACTCTGCCCCTCCCCAACAGTCTAAGGGACCATGAATTGTCCCCCTGTTTAAAAAGTTTGAGGACCCCTGGTCTAAACCATGATTTTTCATGAGGAAAGCAGGCCTGTACAACATTTTTTCCTGGGGCGGGGAGTGGGGGAGAGGGCTTCCACTTATTCATTGACTGTAGCCCAGGCCTTAAGGAAAAGAATGCAGCCATGAGAAAAGCTAAATTGGTTTTTATTTCATTACAGTGTAGCTGCGATTAAAACTACATTAATGAAGTACAGCGAACATGATTGCTTTCCCACATTTTTAATTCTGATATGTTAAATACTAGTATTCAGCAGCATGTTTGGGAAGGGCTATAACCAAGGTTTTTTCTGGCTATGGAACCACAGGCCCGATGCCTTTGCTGCTGTCAGACGATTAAACAACCTCATTGGCACCGTATCTATATAGGAGAAATTTGTAGTTTTGGCTTCTCTCCTGAATATTTAGGCCAATTCACCCTGGAGAAGGCCAAATCAATAGTAAAAGTGAGAAAGAGGGACACTGATTGTCAAAAATGATATCACCGGTGCCCCTGAATTCTACCACCAAAGGTTAGACAGTCACAAGCTCTCTAGTGAGGGGTATCTATACAATTTAATCTTAAGCAAATATAGATGGATCTTTTCCAGATACCATTTTTATGTCAACCCATCAACTCTACTGATGGGAAGATGGGAGTCTTTATTTGCAGAGACTTTGCTTTTGTGACTCCAGGCAGGTAGAAACTCTCAATCATGAACTTATATCGTGCCCTTTTAAAGATGCCATATCATGTGCCCTGATTAGCCCAATCATCCAAACACAAGGGCTGTACAGATAAGTTTTATGTTTTTTTTTAGGTATGCTAACCCCACACTCATGTACCGGGTGGCCAAATATCTTCAACAAGTTATAAAATTCCACAAAATGTTTAATTAGTTGCATCGTTTTATTGCCCTATTTCCCCCCCCCCCCTTTTCTATTAGCAAATTCTTGGGTTAAAATCTTACTCTTTTTTACTGTAACTTTTTCATTGTAAGTCTGGTCAAAGATCGTAATAAGGAAAAAGGGCTGGGATTTTACAGGAAACTTAACTTTCCTCTGTCTGGCACCATTTTATTTGCAGAATAATTCCTCTGAAATGCCCTTCAAGATTTAAGCAGATTTATATGGAGCAGGAGAAGAGCAATGTATATAGGTTGATCAAAAAGATAATTCTTCCACACTGGGTATTGTTCAAGAAACCAGATATTATATTATGTATGGTTACACAGAAAGACACTACCTAAGGATATTGCTAACTGAGAGAAAAACCTTCAGGAAATTGTGTTTTGCGTGGGAATCAAAGATAATATTGGCATTGAAGCCCTAGAAGTGACAGCATCTGGCAGCATTTAAAATCCAGTCTTTTCCCAACTGATCTCTACAAGCACCCAGAGGAAGATATTTTTATAGCATGACCCATTCAGAAGACCCTAAGTGAATTATAACAGACTAAAAATATAAAACAGTGCAAAACAACATGCAAACCTCCTTCAAGATGGACACTGGTTAGTAATTAGTGTTAAAGACTTAATGAACTAGGACTCTTCTGAGGAAGAGGGATCTGCAATCTGTGTGTGTGTGTGTGTGTGTATCATGTATAACATATAATAATTGCCCCCAACAATCTGGGTCCTCATTTTACCAAAGGCTGGAAGGCTGAGTCAACCAGCTGGAAGCTGGTGAGAATCAAACTCCTGGCAGTGAGCTGAATTAGCCTGCAATACTACATTCTAACCACTGTGTGACCACAGCTCCTACTGAAAAGGCTACCATTGAGAGCACTTGAACCTAATTTTCATTAGTGGTTGTTGGAAATTCTTCTTAAGGAGGGAGATACTTACCAGATGGGCAGGTTTAATCCTGGCACTGAGGTGCCTAATGTATTATGGCACTGTGCTATATAGGGTAGGTAATTTGCAGAAGTGAATGTTAGTGTATGCATCTGTGGAAGCAGGCGTGACAGGGAGAAGATTCAACAAAGGAGTCATTTATGGGTGAATGTGAAACAGTCAAAATATTTACAAGATAATCAGGTTCAAACTTTATCTGCTTTACTGAAAGCGGCAAGATTTAATCTGGCGCGATTAACTTGTTCTGTTGAGGGGAACAGCTCAGATCTCTCAATTTATTGCATCTATTCACAGCCTTGAGCCATATCCTGTGACACCATTTCACTCAAAGGAGTAAATAAATGGCATAGTTTTCACTATTCAATACCCAGTAGATACACTTGCCAAGGAATCAATTTCTGAAATTTACAGTACCTTCATAGCATTGTCCTGTCCTCATTACTATTATTTTGACACAGTCATGATGGGATGACTGTAGAAAATGCTATAAATTGTTAGTGGGAGATAGAGCAAGATTGCAAAAAGCTTCCTACAGAATAAGAGGGGGAAGAGACCTTGAGGATCTAGTTTGACCCCCTGCTCTATCAGGAAAACCTATACCAGCTACGGCAAACCTTTTTTGGCTCACATGCCATAAGGGGGGAACGCAGGGGAGGTCATGCGCAGGCGTGCTGCATCCATAATGCAATGTGCGACACCCCCCAGTGCACATGCGTGCAAGAGGCACTCCCCCCCCCATTTTTTGCATGCTTTTTTCGCCCTCCCCAAGCTCCAGAGGCATTATAGGAGCCTGGGGAGGGCGAAAACAGCCTCCCCCGTCCCCCCCAGAGGCCCTCTGGAGGTTTCAGGGACCTTCAAGAGGCTTCCCTGAAGCCTCCGGAGGACTAAAAGTTACCCTATGAGCAAACCGGAAGTGACTTCCGGTTTGTTCGTATGGCCGTTTTTAGTCCTCCGGAGGCTTCAGGGACCTTCAGGAGGCTTCCCTGAAGCCTCCGGAGGACTAAAAAGACCCTATGAGCAAACGGTTTGCTAGTAGGGCCGTTTTTAGTCCTATAGAGACTTCAGGGAAGCCTCCTGAAGGTCCCTGAAGCCTCCGGAGGGGTTAAGCCAACCCTACGAGCAAACCGAAAATCCGTTCCCAAACTTTCGGTTTGCCCATAGGGCCTTTTTTTTTTTGCGCTCCAGAGGCTTCAGGGAAGCCTCGGGGTGGGAGGCTCTTTTCGCCCTCCCCAGGCTGCTATAAAGCCTCTGGAGACTGGGGAAGGTGAAAAATTGCTTTAAAAAAGGCTGAACTGAGCTGGCCAGCCACTTGCGCGCTGCCCAGCTAACAGGGCAACGCCTCATGTGCCATAGGTTCACCATCCCAGTCCTATACCATTTCAGATAAATGATTGTCCAATCTCTTCTTGAACACCTCTAGTTTGGAGCACCCACAACTTCTGAAGCCAAGTCATTCCACTTGATCAATTGATCTATTTGTCAGGAAATTTCTCTTTAGTTGTAGATTGGTTCTACATTCATTGCTAATTAGCCACAACATAGTCCTTTGTCTGAAATCACTCTGTTTTGTAACAATACTGCTAAACCAAAGGGGAATACAGGATCCCACAGAAGGATGGAAACAGGCTAAATCAATGAGGAAACACTGTAAAAAAACTGTACATGAAAAGAAGGGATCCTGTTATCTCCCAGATGAGCTGGACTACACTACCTACAAGACCTATACTTTTAGCATGCTGCTTGAGCTTGATGGGAATTGAAATCCAGAATGCTGGATAGGTCACTGACTTTAGTCATAGCACTTATACACCATTTCATAGTGTTTTACAGCCCTCTGTAAGCAGTTTACAGAGTCAGTATATTGCCCCAACCATCTGGGTCTTCATTTTACCAGGGCAGAAGGCTGAGTCAACCTTCAGCCGGTCAGAATTGAACTGCTGGCAGTCAGCGGAGTTAGCCTGCAATTACTGCACTCTAACCACTGCCACGGCTTTAATTCCAAACTGTAAACTAGCACTGGAGATGATGTTTTGTTATTTTATTTTAAATACCAGAAACTGAATAATATTTTTAAAAAAAAAATAAAAATTAATGCATTCAAACAATTTTAAGATGCTAAACACCTGTTACTCATATCAGATTTTTGTACTCATTGGCTACGGCACAGCTAAGTGTCCCACAGTTATAATTCTTACTGAACAGCTGGGTCAAATCTGTATACACATTTCCTTCTTATATATTTTATAAAGGCTAGAAACTTGGTTTATTTTACGCTAGTTGAAAAGAGCAGAGGCTTAAGAAGTAGCAGGGAAAATAACAACATTCTCCAATTCCTGCCTTAGCGCTCAGATTCAGCAGCTAATGGAAAGAAAAGGTTTTCTTTTTTATTTTCTTTTTGGATCTTTACTTCTATTGGAATATACACAATTCAAGGAAGATAAACCAGGAAGGTTATATTGAGACATGATTGTCAGTTTTGTCTGTGACATTCACCCCCCCCACCTCCACTCTCTTATTGCATGGATTAATGTCACCACTGCTATTATTAACTTTTGGCACTTAGAGGGCTTTCTATAGATTTTAAGAATTCTATTTAATGGGATGCAGAAAGAATGAGTTTCATTAGGTGTTTGGGAATTACCTTCAACCCCTCCCCATGCTCCCACCAAAACTGCCCTTTGAAATCTTCAGTTTTTGCTGTAGTTGGTCGATATGTTTACAACCATTGGAAACTGGGTTTATTACACCGCCTTGTCCTTTTGCTCTCAAGAGATCACATGGCCTTGAAATATGATTATCCCCCGCTATTTCAGCCTGGCAGAAAAGGCTGCCAGTTATTTTGCAACAGTTGGGTGTCTTAAAGCATAGTGCCCTACCGGCTAATAGTGTACCGAATCCAATTTCCTAGAGATTATAAATAGTCTCCATTTTATCTTACTTCCAGATATAATGACTAAGAATTAAGCATCACAAAAATGCTGCATTGATGCTGCATTCTGGATACCTATCTATTTATTTCCTTTTACTTCTTGAGTGGATCGTGATGGAAAAACAGTAAACATTCACATACTTACCAGATAAAATCTACTCATTTGTCCTTGGCTGATGAACTGGAAATATCCTCTACACAGATTGTCACCAATGATAAAGCTTCCTTTTTTGACTATGGAGATTCTCAGTCATCCAGGTCATGGTTGTCCCAAAGGTGCTTTTTCAAGAGGCAAATGGAGTTCTTCCAGCTGCCTCTTGAAAGAGCACCTTTGGGGCTTCCTTTTTTGAGTACAATAAAGCTTATCTATTTTTAAAGCTGGCCTTCAGAACAGTGGTGGGATTCAAACTTTTTTACTTCTGGTTCTGTGGGCATGGCATGGCTTAGTGGGTGTGGCACCCCACTCCAGGGGAAGGTTACTGCAAAATCCCCATTTCCTCCCAATCAGCTGGGACTCGGGAGGCAGAGAATAGATGGGGGCGGGGCCAGTCAGAGGTGTTATTTACCGGTTCTCTGAACTACTCAAAATTTCCACTACCGGTTCTCCAGAACTGGTCAGAACCTGCTGAATACCACCTCTGCTTCAGAAGTTGTAAGTGCTTCATCACTGGAGGGTTTTAAGAAAAGACTAGGCAGACTGAAATAGTATAGGTCAGGGCCTCCTGCTTGAGCAGGGGGTAGGACTAGAAGACCTTCAAGGCCCCTTCCAGCTCTATTCTGATTGAAATACATCTACCTAACCCACCAGAGCGGGGAGGCAGCACATGTTACAGGTCCCGTCTCTTAAGGACCAAGAAGAAAGACCTTCACTCTGGAACACCAATCCTGCAGAGATAAGATTGGCTCCCACCTTGATGTTCTTTCAAAATGTCTTGGAGACATGGGTTTGTTACAGGGGTAAAATCCAGCAGGTTCTGGAGAATCGGTAGCAGAAATTTTGAGTAGTTTAGAGAACTGGCAAATGCCACCTCTGGCTGGCCCCAGAATGGGGTGGGAATGGAGATTTTGCAATATCCTTCCCCTGCCACGCCCACCAAGCCACACCACGCTCACCAAGCCACGCCCACACAACCGGTAGTAAAAAAAAATGAATTTCACCACTGGTTTGTTAGTGGGCCTGGGGTCTCCAAGGTGATATAGACTCCATCAAGTGGTCTGTTTGATGGTTTTCGTCAGAGGGGTGGAGGTTTATTGGGTTTTATATTTGGGGTTTTACTTCTATAGGCTGCCCAGAGTCATCAGGAGTCAGGCGGCCATATAAATCTTCTTAATAAATAAATCCCATTCAATACACTGAAGATCATCTCACATCTGGTGTGCTGGGATTCCTATTCCCATATTTCAGAGTCTGAGAATAACAGTCCACAAACCCCTGGCAGTACTGTGTTCTGTGCCAAAGAAGGGCAGAGGGAATGTAATAGTTTACTCTTTGAAACATTTAATTCTCTTACGAAAGCATTTATGCTAACTATGCTTCTGAGATACATTTCAAGACCATCATGACACAGCAGTTCCATGGAAAACCATTTCCAAGAAGTGGGGCTAGAAGACTAAGACGAGCGAGGCCCTGTAAAAATGTGTGCTGTTCTAAAAAGGGCTCATCCTTAAACCTAATGGCCTTCGATATATTAGCACACTGATTTCTTTTCATCCAATTCAGATATATCAGTTCTGGGATTAAATGAGAACCAAATAATCGGAACCTTAACCTGGATGGAGGCACAAAGAGCAGATGATCTGTCTAACCTGTAAAGTAGCATTTAGTCTCTCAACTGAAAGTTCAGGAGTATTAGATCCAACCAAGTGAGCTTGTATGCAGGGTTTTTGCACTAGTTCAGATGTCTGGAAACTGCCAACGGTAAAGATCAAATAACTTGGAAACCACCTGCTCCAAGCAGAATCTGACCAACCAATCTATGCCAGCCAAAAGATTATACTAGGACTTCCCACCTATTGGGAATGAGAACTTAGAAATCAGTATCCTGTGTGAGAACCTTCTCTTATGAACAGTCTGATTCCAAGCTGCAGGCTTTACAAGAAGCTTGCAAATACTTATTTACAAGCTATTTCAAAGAGTTTTCAAGGTAAACTAATACTGACTAGGTTTGAACGTCTATCCCACAAATCAGAAATGATTCTAGATTTAGGGAATGTATATATGTATATCTTCCAATCTTTATCACATTGTATAAATAGGTTTTGTAGCTCTTCACACTCTCTTTAAAGTTACAAACAGACAACAATAGCAATAGCACTAAGACTTATATACTGCTCCATAATGCTTCACAGCCCCCTCTAAGTGTTTTCATAGTCAGCATATTGCCCCCAACAATCTGGGTCCACATTTTACCGATGAAAGGGTGGAAGGGCGAGTTAACCTTGAGCTGGTCAGGATCGAACTCCCGGTAGTGGAATGCAGACTTAGCCTGCGATACTGCATTCTAACCACTGCACTATCATGGCTCATATAAAATGACAGGCCTAGATAAGGATATCGATTCAACCCAGGGATGGGCAATTCATTTTAGCAAGGAGTCACATGAGAAACTGGGACTATTGTGGAGGGCTGCCCTTGTTGCCCTGCCCTGGGGTCACCCCCTCTAGGGATGCCAGCACATTCCCTCTGCCATCCTGCCCCTGACATTGCCAACACTCAAGCACTGATCCCACCAATGCTGCCACCTGGAATGGGACAGCCCATGAGCCAGATGTGGCTCATGGGCTGTAAAATGTCTAGGTCTGTCATAACCTATTCCTTGTTGATAAAGTTCATAAGGTATCAGCCTTTCAATCTGGTGTCAACAAAAGGTCTGTAAAAGGTTGTCATCATTTATAAAATCATGTCTTGTTTTAACTTTGATCAAATAAACCAACTTTATGTTTCTTCCTTCTATTTCTGAAAAATCTTAATCTTTATTTAAATATTGTCATAGGATATGTTTTTTCTTCAATTCTTCTTTGTTCTACCTCAGAGGTTTCTTTGATGGAGGCTTTTAACAAGCCTCCTTTGTAAATCCAATAAAAAGACATTATCAAAGTCATCACCCATTCCCCTTTAAATTTTAAAACTTGAGCCAGTTTCTTTTGTTCATCCAGCAAAAAATCCTTATCCAGGCCTGTCATTTGTATTCTCATTTTAAATAACTTCTCTTTTGTATTCCACATTTTTAAAATTCAATATTTCTGATCCTTCTATTTCTGCATTAAACAAAATTTGTTTCATGTTTGTTATTCCTTCATTAACTTCTATCTAGTCTATCCATGGAAACAGACCTTGCAATTGATATTGTTGATTTTTGTGGTTACCAATTTCTGGTCCCATTCTTTAATATTTCAAATATTATAATGTGTTGTGTCATTTTGTAAATTCCAATGCTGACCAAAATCAAAAGTAGGTTTACACTTTTTTCATTTTGCCTGGAATCTTTAATCCCCGCTAGTGTCCAATTTAAATGATGACTTCTATAATTTGTGTTGTGACTTACAGTAGACAAAATTAATTTTGGTTACCATGAAAAGCTATTTTATATAATTAGTTCCAAAATTTTATATTGAAAGTTTCAGTGTTTCAAATTTGTTTGGAATCTTAACTTCTTTATAATTTTCTTAGTTTAAAATCTTATTTAGCTTTTTGGCATTTAAAAAAAATATTTTAAGTTCCTAAACTTACAGTTAATTTTTCCTTTGTTCAGAAATAAGATAGACATACTAGATGGCTTTTCAAGCTTGTCGTTTTGAAGTTCTCTAATTGTTTAAGATAGATAAATAAGCAATTTCCAAAAGCAATTAGAAATTAGGGTTAGCAAACTTTGAGTCCTTTAAAAGGCTCTGTCATATTTGTGAGTAACATGATGGCTAATGTCTTCATCACCAGAACTCATATCTGGGGAACCTACATCATGCAGTTTCCTTGCACGGAACAGTTTTCAGGAATATATATGGGTGGTCTTCTCTCCTCTCCTTCTGAAGAACTGGGTAACTCACTGGTTCTTCAGTCTTTGCCATGCTCATTGTACCTAAACATGCTCCCTTGGAAACCCTGGGAGAACACACTAATCCCAATTCCAGAAACATTTGAGTTCAATTCCTGAAATCTCTAATAAAAAGTGTCAAGAATCAGAAGAAGGGAAGGAGCCCTAGCTGATTTGCTTGAAGTTGAACAAACAATTGGTTTATTCTAAGAAATTCATCAAAGTTGATTCACTCAGCATCCCCTTTTCCAATATTTTAAAATAGTGCTGGCTTTCCGTAACAGTTTAATATATACCCAGGTTGCTGACAACTCCAATGCCACTTGGAAGGAACTTCTACAAAACCACAATATCCAAGCTATGGTAGTTCAGCTGGCTCGGTGACAAGCAAAGCTATAACTAAACTAAAAACTAAAATTAAAACACTACATACCATACTTTATCTGCTTCAAATCAAAACCACCTATGCTGTTCCATAGAATGAGGCAAGGCAAGAAAGTTAGTTCAATTCCAGGAAATAAAAGGCAAAAAGCAAGGTCCAGCATACACTGTGCAATGTGGCCAGCAGATCAATAACAGACCAATCAGAGACAGAATGAGAGGCTCTGCCTGTGCTTTGGGTAACTGGTGTTGAATTATGGGGTGGTTGGGGTTGGGGTAATAAAATTTATAGCCCTATTTCTCCCTCTAATTGTAGCCACATTATGTTTTCCATTCATTGCTTGAAGAATTAGAGTCTTAACCATAAAGCAGACAATTTTTCTCTCTCCCCCCTCCTCTCTTCCCTCCTGCAGATTGATACTTATCTCTTCCCACCTTTGACGATTGTGCCACTTGCCTACACCTAATATATAAGCATCTCTCACTGAAGGACCAAAGTTTCTCAATATACCTATGAAGGAGAATATTTGTAGCTCAGGATTGAAAGCACTGAACATTTGTAGCTCAGCACTGATGATGCTACCTATTAGGGTAATGAAACGTCTGCAAGAAAACAAACAAGCCCAGAGAGCACCAAGGACCCCCTCATTTCTCAATATAGTCAATTCACATATTCACAGCTATGAGTCACCAAGCTCCAAGTAATCAAAAGGATAGAAAATCAGAATGTGGGGCAAGGGTGCCTAAACCAACCCTTCATTTCCAACAAATTCTTCTTACTACTCTTGCTGTCATCCAAAGCTAAACCACTCCACCTTAGCCAAATCACCACACCTCTGAAAAGGTACCCTGTTTCCCTGAAAATAAGTCCTCCCTGGATAACAAGTCCAAGTTTAGCATGCGCTAAAATAAGCCCTCCTCCAAAAAATAAGCCCACCCCAAAAATATTGCAAGACTGCAGCAGCCATGAAGAGACCACGCTCGCCGCCTCCTGCACAGAGGTGGGTTAAACCGGTAGTGGCAGCGGTGGGAGGCTCTGTGCATGCATTGTACATACATACGAGCAAACCGATAGTAAAAAAAAATGGAAATCTATCACTGCTCCTGCCCCTCAAAAATAATAAGACCTCCCCGAATATAAGGCCAAGTGCTTATTTCTGGGGTCAAAAGAAAATAAGACCCTGTCCTGTCTTTTAATTCCCACCAGGAGACCTTCAATCAGGCAACCACAAGCTGTGGGACCAGTAAAGAATCATGGTGATCCAGAAGACCAAGATGTTCACTCAAGGAAAGAAGAAGAAAAACCTGGGGAGGAGGTAAGCTTTTGGTAAGGCAGCAGAATCACCTGGGTTTGGCTAAATCAAAAACATGTAAGCCCAGGACTGTCTACACTGGAAGAAGGCCATCCAGATTTTCTTTAAATACAACTCCCAACATCCAACTCTTTTTACTGTACTTGAACTTAAGGATATTTTATGTTCTCTGATGAAAGAAGCACCGGGCTTTTGTCAGGGCAGTCTCTCTTTCTTCAGGTAGAAGAATGGCATCTAAAGCAGGCTTACTTTAAGATTTTGATTTCTTCTACCTGTAGATGAAAGCACTGAGGAGATTTTGGACCCTTTTGTTCTAAAGGTCAGCTTTTATTAGCTTCTCTCAAAAACTCTCCTCGGGGATACTTCCCAGAAAGAAGCAAGTCTCTAAGCTGCCCCTTGTTGACAGTGACTGCCTGTGCAAGAAAGCTGGTGAAGTGAAAAGATGGGTAAGCCTGCCACAGCTGACTCTCCATCTTGTCTGGACCGAGCACACAGTCAGTTCCTATGCAGGAAATTCACAGCTGCAGGCTAGACCGTTTTCTTTTATTAATTGTGCCATAAGAAGGTAATGGCAAATAATTTCCATACTGTTACGAAGAAAACAGCGTGGATGTATTTATGAGGTTACAAAAGGTCAAGCTCAACTCAAGAGAGATTTTAACTCCTTTTTTAAAAAAAGCTTAGAAGACAGAATTAATATATCAGCAACAGCCTGTCATTCCAAATGCAGGCTTCAAGCTAACCTGAGCAATTTCCCTGCCTTCCTCCAATGACTGCTATTGCTTGCAGTGATGTGGAGGTTCAGAGTATATTGGGGCTCCTAAAGATGACAATCCATAAAGGTGACTTGTTGCTCAGAGGAGGCACAAACCCAGTATAGGATAGCAAGTTCTATCCACTGAAGTGGATCAATGAGCTAAAAGAAAAAGCACTGCAGCTGAAAAAACATTAACTTTACTATTTATCCCAAGAACTGGGGACCAGGGCAGGGGAACCGGGAAGGGCGCAGATTATAGAGGTGTTAATTTAACACCACTGGAGAGACCTGGATTATCCCCCCCCCCCAACTATTCCCATATGGCTTCCTGTGTATGCATTTTGAAGCTAAGCAACAAAATCAAGCTCATTAGAACCTAATAATGAAATTGCAACAAAGCTAAAACAATCAATATGTAACATAATGAACAGGAAGTGGGAAAGGGGTTAGGGAAGACAACTCTGTCCCCTTAAAGATCTTCCAACGGGAGACAAGAGTATCAGTAAATCGGGGTGGGGGTGGGTGGGAAGGCATCTTGGATTTATAAGGAGCAGCTTCATCCGCAGGGGAAGCTCCTCGCAGCAGGATACAGGCATGATCACTTTCTCTCTCTTTCCAGAGGATGGTACTATGGAAAGTAGTGGTAGGGGAGGAGCCAGGGAAAGCAAGAGGTCAATTAAATTAAAAAACAGTGACAGTTCTGGGCCACAAACAGTGGGAGCTCAGAATTCTGAAGACTTGCAATAACTGTGTAGAAGAGGGGAGTTTGGCTACAGTCACAGAACAATGTATTTCCCCAAATAAGCCCCGACTGAGCTCTTCTGATCAAATGGAAGCAGCCTGCTGCATTAGACAGCCCCAACCCCATAACATGCCATCTCCCTTCCTCCCGTAACCCAGAAGAAACTCCTCTGGTTAGCTATTCCCTGTTTACAGTGTTGGAAAAGCCTAATCCTAATATATCAGGGCTGTCCACCGTGAGCTCCAATTTCCCAACAGCATACTTGTACCAACATACAAGGGTCCCAAGCAATCCATGTTCTAGTGGTCTATTTTGGGCAGCTTTGTCTTTAACCAAGCCTACCACTGAACCTTGGTTAATTTCAAGGAGTAGTTAGTTAATTGATGATGATTGTGTGAATCCAGAAAATCTGAATTACGGTAATTGAACCAGGTGAAAAGTCTGTCATGTTGCCATGCTTGGGCATTTGGGTGAGCGTAAGGAAAGGGAGCATCAGACCTATACCCAAAAGAAGGTCCCATTCGGGGAGAGGGGGCGGTCTAGAAATCTAATTAAATAAATAAATAATAAATAAATAATTACTGGCAGAGCTTCAGCCAATCTCAATCATTGATTCTAACCAAGATGGCAATGTCACCTCCAGCATGAAAGTCAGCACTATTCTCCAAGCCAGTAGTTGGGAAACACAACGAGAAAGAGGCTATTAAGGAGGCTTTCTGGGGGAAACTAGCAGATTTGGAGGCAATCCACGTGCTAAATCCAAAACGGACGTTTTGGAAATCCGCCAGGGATCACACACGCTAAGAGTGCAGATACTTTAAATCTGGCGATACAACAATTGTTCTCAGGGATGAGATGAAGATGTTCCGCATGTGCCCAACGTCTGTCCTTAGCACGCTTCCCTAGCACTGAATCTCACTGAAAATACATGGGAAAACGCGTGTTTAGGGGGACTGGGCATTACAGGATTACTTTAGGACGATGTCCCGAGATTAGAGAGCCCACCTAGAAATCAGATCCGAGTCGAGGTTAACCTCGGGCTGAGGCTTACTTTCCGTTCAACTTGTCATTGGGGGAAAGCGGGGGAGAGGCTATATTCCCCCTAAAAAAAAGTAGGCGCTCCCGTTAACCAACCTGCTCCGCTGCCTCCGGGTCGAGATGAGGCTCCAGCAGCGGGACCGTAAACTGGATCTTACGGGGACTGTTGGGTTCCATGCCGGCTCCGTCGTCCCGGGAGAAATCGATGGCGCTCACCCAGCCGCGATCGATAATATCTATACCTTTGCTCGCTCTTCCCTTCGTCAGTCCGGTCTGCGGGCGCCCCGCCGCTCGCTTTCCCACCCAGGGCGCTCGCACCCTCCTTCCCCGCGAACGGCGCTGCGATTGGTCGCTCAGGATGCCCGCCCGCCCCTCCCTGCGAGACAAGCGCGCGCGCGCGCTCACACACACATACACACACCGCGGGCAGGGGGGGATTGGGGAAACGAAGGGAGGCGCTCGCGGGGCGCCCTGAGGAAGCTGAGATGTGGAGCGATGCCCTCGCAAAGAGGCAGACGCGCCCGACGTCGGGCCTCCGAAGCTTTACACCTGCTTTGTTTCTGCGACCTATATTTACCTAAGAGTAAGCCTCACTGAAATCAGAGGGGCTTACTCCGAATCGCCGGATACCGAATGGCAGTTGTTAAACGAAATGTTCTCAGTCTGCATGTGTTTTGTTTCTTGTTTTTTTTAAAACCCAATCTCAGTTACTTAGCGGGATCTGCCTTCTTAGAGCACCAAATCCCTCAAGCTTTCCTCTGCCGATTCGTCCCTGAGCCAGCTCCCTAAGGAAACGCGAGATTCCTCCGCGCCATCGCTCCAAACCTTTCCCTTGTTCCACCCCTGACTAAGCAAAACACGGACTTGACCGTGTGCTTCGTAGCTCCCCCCCCCCCCCCTTCTTTTTTGCAACATAGCAAGTTGGCACATATGACTAGCTAAGTGAAGCAGCGAAAAGGCTGGCAAAAGACGAGTAAGATCTTTAGATCAGCAATACCCTGAACTGGGCAATAGTAGCTGAGAATAAACCGAAGCAGCCCCGACGATCTGGATACCTCCACCCCTTTCCCTGCTAATGGTTAGGATCGCAGTGAAACCTTATCTTGTCCAATGAGATTTTTCGGCAAAAGTGCTGTTTAACTGAGGCAACTGCTGGTGCAGGGTGTAGAACTGGAAATGGGTAAATACAGTTTCGTCTTTATGGTTTAGAATGTAAATTAAAGTAGAATCTGTGGAGTAGGTGGCATATAAAGGTACCCATGTCTAAATAAAAGAAGGAAGAAGGAAGGCATTGAAAATCCCTTTCACAATCTGACACTTAGCAAAACTATATTCCCATCCCACCATCCTATAATGGTAATGCAATCTGGGAATAATGGAAGTTGTAGGTTTACATGGAGCCCAAATTGTATTAGGACTCCCAAAATGCCAGCAGTGACCTATTAGAGGGGGACAACATGTTGAGGAAAGTTACCCATTATTATTATCATTGAACACATAGAAAAAGCAGCTTCTGAAACTGAAATAAGAACCAAGATGAAACATAATTGTTAGATCGGGTAATGGAAAGGCACACTCAGGCTTAGGCAACAACAGCTCTTTATTGTAACAAAACAAGTATGTACAATTCAGCAAAGGTTCAGTCTGGCAGCAGCTCTTTTATAGGGAGCTGTCAGACCCTTCGACCAATGAGACTGAATCTCTGTTCCCGCCAGAACAGAGGACCTTGGTGGAAACCATTATAACAGTTGCTAATATCTAACACCCCTCCCCTCTTAGATGGAATCAACCAACTGGCGACGTAGTCACGCAGGTAGGTGGGCTTTTTGGTAGCTCTGCCAGACCTACGCAGTTCAGTCGGAGGGTATTCTTTGGACAGGTCGAACAGACCTATTGGCTCTGCAGCTTCGCCTGGTAGAAGCTCCTGGAATCTTTCACAGGCCACAGCTGGAGCTTCTAGAGCCGGTTCGCTCGGAGCTCGCTGCGGGCCTGCAACACAAGTAGCTAAGTATCTTGTTGTCTTCGGATTTGAGTTGGTTGTGGAAGAAGTGACTTCGTGCTCCTTTTGGGAAGGGCTTTGGCTAACTCATGCAGGAGTTACCTCTGGCTGCCTAAGAGTGGAGTTGGAGAGGCAGCCACGGAGTTGGTCAACATGCCTTCTCCAATTCCGACCGTACTCGAGCTCTAAAAGATAAGAGTGAGGCCCGGTGATGCCTATCACTGTGGCAGGAATCCACAGAGTTCCCCCGGCGTAGTTGTGAGCGTAAACTGAATCCCCTATGCTAAAATTCTGAATTTTGCTTGTTGAGTCTGGGGGCGATGTGGCAGAATAGTTTGGGTGTAGCCGGTATAAGTAGGACCTTAGTCGGCGACCCATAAGGAGCTCGGAAAGGCTTCTCCCCGTGGTAGCACTTGGCGTGATGTGTTGAATTAGAAGATAATGATCAACCTGTGTTTGCCAATCTCCCAGGCCCATCCTGGATTGGGCCTCTTTTGCAGATCTCACCATTCTCTCCGCTTGACCATTGGAGGCCGGATGGAATGGCGCGACCAGGGCATGATTCCCTGTGCTGCTAAGTAGATCTTGAATTGCATGGCTGTGAATTGGGGCCCGTTGTCAGAGACCAGGACATCGGGCAGGCCGTGTGTGGAGAAAAGTCTCTGTAGTACCTTGATGATCGCTTCTGCCATAGTGGAGGTCATGAGGACTACCTCTAGCCATTTTGAGTAGGCGCCCACAACTACTAAGAATGTCTACTCATGGAACCTTTTTACACCGACCACTGCAGCCAAACCTCATGGTCCAGCTAGCTGTAGTTCCGCTCTGCAGCGGACAAGGTCCTTGAGTAATAGGCTATGGGTGCCTCGGTTCCATTGAGCATGCAGTGGCTGCGGACAGCTCCGACACCAAATGGGGAAGCATCGCAAGTTAACACAAGTGGCAGGGTCTGGCTGTACTGAACCAGGAACGTGTCTGCTGATAGTAGTCTCTTCACCACGGCAAATGCAGCTGGGTGAATCCCAGAGCCGTCGATGAGGTAGCCTAAGATTTCAACCCTTGGCACATTAATTTGGCATTTTTCTTTTTTGAGATGGAGGCCTTTGTCTCTAATTCTGGTCAAAACAGTTCGTAAACATTTGAAAAGCTGTGCCTCATTTGCAGCCAATACCAAGATGTCGTCAAAATAGGGGACGACTCCTGGAATCCCCTGCAAAAGCCATTCCATGACGTTTTGGAACAGTCCAGGGGTGATACTAACTCCAAATTGCAGGCGGTTACATTTGAATGCACCTCGGTGCATCACAATGGTTTGGGCCTCCGCCGTAGCGCCATCTACAGGCAATTGTTGGTATGCCTGTGCCATGTCCAATTTAGCAAATACCTTGCCGGGACCTAAGGAATGTAATAAATGCTGTACAGGGTACAGGGTAAGCGCTTTGTTGTAATGCTTTATTGATTGTGCACTTGTAGTCCACACAGATGCGGACAGACCCATCAGATTTGACAGGTGTCACTATAGGAGTCTCCCAGAGTCTCCCAGAGTGCATGATCAACAGCTCTAGGATTCCCTGGCCTATGAGCTTGTCAATTTCCAGATCAATTTTAGGGCGGAGAGCGAAAGGTACTCTCCTGGGTTTTAGCCTGATGGGGGTTATGTTGGGGTCCAAATTAAAAGAGATTGGGGTCCCCACATACTTACTTAGACCAGTGCCTCGAACTCCTTAAAGAATTCTTCGGCGCTCTCGTCTTTCAAGGTGTTGATACCTGTCACTTCTAGGCCCAGAGCTTCGAACCAGTGAAGCCCCAGGAGGCTCTGCAGGTCACCACTGACCACCGTCACTGGGAGCTGGCCGCTGAAGTTTTTGAATTGCACCCGGAAGGAGCCCTGGCCCATGATGGGGACTTGGTTCCCCTGGTAATCGTGAAGACGGATGTCAGGGGCTTGTAGATGCTGCTTCTTCAGGCTAGGGATAGCCTGCTTGAGTGTAGACCATGGCATGATGGTCAGTGATGATCCCGTGTCGATCTCCATCTCGCATGGAGAGCCCTCGATGAGGACTGTGGCCTTCAGCTTTTTTGGCCGCCTTGTGCGGACTGGACCGATTGAGGTGTGGTAGGTGACTCTGGTGTCGCCCTCTGAGCACGGTGGTGGCAGCTGCCATACCCCTTGGTTGGGACTCTGCTGGCAGTTAGGTCGGCTTCTGGGCTTCCAGGTCGTCACGGGGTGCTCGTTTCTGCAAACCTTGCCGATGTGCCCCTTTCTCTTGCAATGCTGGCATATGGCGTTGAGGAAATGGCAAGACGATCTGGCTTACAGTTCGAATTTGCGCACTGGCTTGGTGTGGCTATTGCGCATGCAGCAGCTGTCATCTTTGCTTTCTGAGCCCTCGGCCTCTGCAGCCTCGCGATGTACGCATGCGCTCTTTCGTGCGTCTTGTGGAGTGCTTTGGTGCTGCAGGGTTTCTGTAGACTTAATGGCAGATTCGGATGCCCTGGCTTCGTCCAAGGCAATTTGTAGAGTGAGATTAGATTTGGCAAGTAATCTCTCTGCAAATTAATGTCTCGCACAGCACATATGATGCGGTCTAGTATGAGTTCATCTAGGTCTCTGAACTCGCAGTATGCTGCGGCCTTTCTTAGCGCCACAAATTACTCATTGATCGATTCACCTTCCTTCTGATTGCGAATATTAAATTCATGCCGGCGGACGTGCTTAGATGGCTTGGGAGCGTAGTGTGTCCTCAGCATCTGTTGGAGCACCGACCAAGAGACTGATTGGAGTGGCGTTGGCTCTGATAGGCCTTTGGCTGTTTCGAACAATTCCCATCCACAGTAACCCAGGAACATGTTCTTCTTGTGGCCTTCAGAAAGGCTCATGAGGTCCGTGGCTTCGAGGAAGGAGTTGAACCTCAGCATATACGATTCCCAGTGTTTGGTGACTGGGTCGTATGGAGTCGGTGGGATGTGCATGGCCATTTTGCGTTCTGAGGGTGTTTTGAGTTTGCCGCTCAAAAATGTCTGCTCAAAGCCATGCTGAGCTCCGGGCTGGATTTACTTGCTGGATTGCTACCCTCTTTTTGGTTTGCCTAGTTGCCTTCCAATCCCATCCTCGTCGCCAGTGTTAGATCGGGTAATGGAAAGGCACCCTCAGGCTTAGGCAACAACAGCTCTTTATTGTAACAAAACAAATATGTACAATCCAACGAAGGTTCAGTCTGACAGCAGTCCTTTTATAGGGAGCTGTCAGACCTTTCAACCAATGAGACTGAATCTCTGTACCCACTGTAACAGAGGACTTTGGTGGAAACCATTATAACAGTTGCTAATATCTAACAATAATGTTTTTAGATGAGCATAAAATCCTCATTTTATTACACTTTATTTATGCATAAGGTCTATTGAAAGGCTCTGTATTTGGGATACACAAACTCTATTTATATTGAATCTGCAGTGAAGAGAACATATTGGAACAACACACCTGCAGGAACTAGCGTGTTGGACTTTAATTTTCCAGGGAAACCTAGGGAAGTTACAGTCTGTACATTTTTACTGCTATTACAAATGTGACTAGCATTACCAAAAGACATGTTGTTGCAGCCATCAAGTGCACATATATCAAGAATGGTACAATGGTGCAGAGAATGTGGTTTGGAATCTGTTTCTGATTTCTTGTCTGCCAGCCACCACGGCTGCCAAAGCAATAGATCAGCAGGTGTACCGTGTAGGCTTCAGAAAGTAATTTCATTAGGACATTGGGTCAGGCACTAAACCTTGAAGCCTTTAAGCCCTATCGTAAATATGAAAGGCAATACATTAATAATGTCAATAAACTTATCAATGTCTTTTTTGAAACAACAGGCTTTTTCTTCAGACAGGATAGGACTGAAGTAAAACAGGATGAGAATAGTTGTGTTACGGCACCAGTAATTTGCATCCTGTTAAAGATAAACAAGTCTGGGATGGTCAAGGAAGTTTCTCCGAGTTCCAGGATAAAAGAAAGAATATAAAATTACTAAACAAAATCCTGGGTATATGTATTATTTAATTTGGCTGAATCTACTTCTGATCAGTTGCCTAGGTCATTACAGAAATTGGGAAGGCATACAAATTGATAAATAAAGGCAAATTGGTGACATGTATAGGACTGCGCATTAATAACTAGAAAAGAAAAAAAATCTCAAATTTAATTTCTGGTAATTTAACAGACACGAGAATCCCATTTTCTTGATGAATAATAATAAGAACCTAGTTTGTTACTGGATTGTTTGTGGATGTTTTTGATATTTTCTAGCACAGTTTACATGTCTGAAATTTTTTGGTGGTTTTAACTGAGGAAGCCTGACCCTTCTTAGTTTTTTGAGAGAAACCTGACTTTCTATCTGCTAAAATAATTCTGTCTGGCTTTAACAGATTAACAAAAGGAATTACAAAATGAAGTCTGTGGATTTATAGGATGGCGTGGGTGATTAAATGACCCCCTTCCACTAATTTTTACATAGAGGATGCAAGGTGGGCTCAGAGATACAGTCATCAAGGATCACTGTCTCTTTTTAAAGGCTCTCATTTGGGTTTAAAAGAGTATCGTATTTGCTGGGATGAAAGGCACAGATTGATGGTGACTCATTTCTTACAGTTTGTTTTCACACATTCAAATGAGTCAATTCATGTGCTGATAGCTGTTATTGACAGTTATTTAAAGATGTGTGTATTTCACCTTCTAATCTCTCTAGATTCAATCCCCACCCACCCCTCACACACAAAAATAAACACTGTAGAATGAAAACAAAATAGGGTTTGGGGTTGCACAAAACAACCTGTATTAAAAAAAAATATTTTATGGACGCATGAACTGAGTATGCATGTTCATTTTCCTGTTGAAAAGCTGTTGATCAACAATAACTTAAATTTGAGTGATTTTGGGGGGATTTTGCGGGGGGGGAGGGACACACAAACATGCAGTTCTAGTTGTAACAATATTTTCTCCATGGAACAGCTTCTAAAAAAATGTCTCAAATCCAAAACATAAGCAGCTGCAGAATGGGGGGGGGGGGAGAAAAAAAAAGGCAGAATGAAGATCAATAATTGCCTTATTACACTATCATCCTACTTACATTTCCACTTGAAAGAAAATTGCATTTACTGGATTTTACTCTTAACTGGATGTACTTAGGGCTACAGTAAGGCAAAAATTGGGAACCTTTGCCCTCCCTGTGACTAATGGCAAGAGATGCTAGCAATTGTAATTCAGAAACATCTGGAGAGCTTTCATATGATTACTGTATCTCTTATTACTAAACAGGTACAAATTTGCCTACATTCAACACATGCATGTGATTTTCTAGGTGACAGAAAACTATATCCCAAATTATATTAATTACCACTATTCCTTAAAAGGTAGTTTAGATGGGCATTCCAGCACGGAAGGATAGGAGCAGTTTCAAAATCAATTGAACAAAGCAGAAATTTCCAACACTGCAGTTTCTTTGGACTTACAGTTTAATAGCTCTATGTAGATTTATTTTCTTATCAAACTTCTGGAATGAGGTCACACAGGCTTTCAAATGGAAAAACATTTGAACAAGATGAAAACTCTTTGTTTTATTTTTTAAACTCTTACCGTCTGAACATATTCGTCACTATGACTGTACAGTAAAACACACAGTCACTAATACTAAATATAAGTTTTAAGAGTTTTTTTTAAATGAACACCTAAAATTGCAACAAGAAAGAATATACATATATATGTGTGTGTGTGCGTACACATACACACAAAGCCTGGTATATTACCCATCAACGTTTTGCAAATAGTATTCCACTATACTTTGTAAACACATGCACAATTGCATTGCATACAGTAATGATATTGGCAATGGTTGATCTGGAACAAGGTCTTCAAGCTACTACAAAACTGATGTGGCTTTAATGTTATAGGGGAATAAATTGATTTTCTACATGTCAAATTGAAAAACAAAAGAAATTGTCTATGTGGGGGTTTACATGGAACAAGTGAAAAAACAGAATGCGCAGAAGTGGCTTGGTAGATGATGAATTCTATGGAAAAGCAGCAAAACATATTTTAATTGTTTGTTTTCTTAGCACTGGAAGATGATGTAAAATGAATATATTAACCATAATCAAGATTATACAATTTTTTAAAGGAATGAGTTGCCAGCTCATAAATGTTAAATTACACATTTAAATGATCTGTGTATTTGTCTTTTGACTTATATTTTTCTTAGGACTGGGCCCCACCAATAAGAAAGCGTAGTCGTGAGTGCTGAAAATCAGCTCCTAATCATTTATTCACATTTCTGAGGTTTTAACTAAACCTCACTGATTTATATCTGCCAAGACTGAGCACTTGCTTTAGGAAGGGAAGTACAAAACCTAAACCCCATGCTCTATGCCATTTTTTGTTCTGTTCTTCAACAAAACCATTGTGTGTATCTGCTTGTCCATGTTATACTGCTTTTCAGTGCAGGTCATTTGCTTTACTCTCAGAAACTCCAGCCCAAAACCAGTTTGCTCAAGTGCTGTGATAGTGAACCTATGGTAGGCATGCCAGAGGTGGCACGCAGAGCCCTCTCTGTGAGCACGGGTCCCATTGCCAGCGCAAGCTTCTGGTTTCCGGAGCATGTGCACCAGCCAGCTGATCTTCGCACATGCCGGAGCCCTGGAAACCTGAAGACAAGCTGGCCATTGTGCATGTGTGCACCAGAAACCAGAAGACCGGGTGGGCGGCATACACACGTGCGTTCCGGTTTGGGCACTAGGTGCCGAAAAGGTTCGCCATCACTGCTCTAGTGGTTAAGGCACCAGGCTAGAAAGCTGGAGCCTGTGAGTTTAAACCCTGTCTTAGATCCGAAAGCCAGCTGGATCACTTTGAGCCTGTCAGTCTCTCTAAGTCTAACACACCTCACAAGGTTATTGTTGTGGGGAAAATAGGAGGAGGAAGGCGTGTTGGATATGTTCGCCACTTGAGGCATTTGTAAAAACAATAAAAGTGCAATGTGAATAAATAAATAAACTAAATAAATAAATAAACTAACAAACAAATAAAGTACATCCATATTTCCTCCCCTAATCCTGAAAATAGTTCAGTTCCTTTGAATTTATAAGTGCATAAAGAAAAAATCAGTTAGTTTAGAGGCTCCAGAGAATTATTTGCAATAACCTTCTTAAAACATATTCAAGGGGCAGGTGAAACATGATTAAGAGCATTAAAACTTGTCCTGTCATTAAGATTAGTACAACACACAATGATTTTGGATACAGTACTATTGAATTATCTTTTTTGGAGGGGGGAGCAGGGATGGGGAACCAGATGTTGTTAAACTGGAACCCTGACATCCCTTGCTGAGTGTGGTTGTTGAGAGCCTTCAAATCAACAATATGGGAGAGTAGAATTGATTGGCAAATATGTCTTGAAATGAAGTCCTCTGATTGCAGTGTCTGCTGGTGATTAAATTTAGACAGTTCCTGTCAACATGTTGCATAATAAAAATCTTTCTGTGTCACATTCTTTATTGTCAAGCTTTGTATCAGCCATCATTCTGCCTGATTTGTCTTGAACATTTAGGCAATAGCTGGCCTTTCCATGTTTTATACAAAGAATGAGATTCTTATCTATAGTTCGCAAGAGATACATATAACTGTGATTAAAAACAGCTTTACTTTTGTTATAACACTTTTGTTTCCTTTTGAGTGGTATTTTTTTTTCTTGTTTTGCCCTTTGTCGAAGACTTTTATGGATTGTGGATCTGTGTTATTTAGTAGAATCGTTATATTTTCTTTATACCACTGTTTCCCAATGTAATATCTTCCAGATGTAGAGGCAGTCTTCAACTTATGACCACAACTGAGCCCAAAGTTTATGTTGCTAAGTGAAACATGTATTAAGTCAGTTGCCCCATTTTACGACTTTTCTTACCACAGTTGTTAGGTTAGTAATGTGGCTGTTAATCTTCACCACTGATTTTTGCTTGTCAGAAGATCTCAAAATCACCTGACTTTGGGACACTGCAAGTCAAGCCATCTGAATATTGATCATATGATCAAGGGGATGCTGATTGCAAATGGCAATCGCATGATTGCAGGGCATTTGGCAACAAATTGTAAGTGTGAATTAGTTTTCAAGTGCTTGAAATGCAATCACATGATGGCGGGGGAGCAGGGGGGCAGTTGTGACACTGAGGATGGGTCATAAGTAGATTTTCCTTAAGTCCATTGTAACTTCGATCATTAAATGTCTGGTTGTAAGTCGAGGGCTTCGTGTAATATGGAGTGGAATGAAACTGGCCATACTCCTTATTTGAATATGGTAATTCAATGCCATTCCCCTTCTTAAAGGATATTAGCATGCGTGTCCCTCTAATTGCTTGGAAATGTTCCATAAAATGCTGTGAAAACCCAAGACAAATGCAATCTGATCACAAGGGGCCCAAGGTTGATCACATAGGTCAAACAGGTTGTGTTTGAATCAGCAGGTGCCCCTGGGGGCTCAACCCTCAACTGCTCTTAACTCTCCCTCTCCTGAACATCTCGTCCTTTCTCTTTTGTTTATGGAGTGTCTTTCTTAAGCAGTAAGCAGGCAGAATTCTTACAGTTTCCTAGCGAGCGTTTTTCTCTTTACCCTATTCAATTGTAGATAAGGGTTTACCTTCTGGCTGCATCATGGTCTCTTTGCTTGCCAATCCATAGGGTAACGAACAGTTCTGGTAACCCTGAAAATAAGATCTGGGGCCGGTCCCATGTTGTTGATCCAGATAGCACACCGGAAATAAGCACTACAGTCCATGTGCAAAAGACTGGAAGTACAGGCCAGGTTGCTGAATTCACCAAGCTCTCCACTTTGGGCTTGACCACAAGATGTCCTAGTCCTAGTCAACTGTATATGCTGGACACAATCATTTATTTCACCATCAGGGCTGCTCTGAAGAGGTTTTGTTTGACTTGCCCCATTCCTCTAAATACAAAGTTCACATTTCTTTGAATCCAGCTAGGTCCCTTCATATTACTTCAAAGAAGTTGAAAGATGTTTTGGAAGTCTAGTAGTCATTGGAGCTTTCTGGACCTGCAGAATTTCAAACTTATATGGACTGTACCTGGGCAAAGAATTCATCCTGTGCTTTGCTCATTTTGCAGCCTTGCTCTAACACTTGCAACTACTAGGAGGGATATTTATACATGTGTTGTATAAATATCATCCCAGAACATCCAATAAAGGCAAACATTCATGTGCACAAACCTTTGCAGGATATTAAAATTGCTGAAAAGGGTAGTTGGATGAGGTAATGCAAAGCAACATGGAAAGTTTGCTTTTAGACATGAGGGGACCACATTGTTTCAAAAAACAGTTTTGAAAAGGCATTTGTTCAGCTTCCACTGAAGGAAAGCACCCCTTTCTAGATCTGCACAGCTCTAATTAAATTGAGGCAGGGATAGAGCATCAAGCTTTTGGGTCAGTGAGATCTCTGATATTGAATAACCAGCTGCCCAGTGAGTTTTATCTCTTCGGCTTCTGTATAATGGATAAGGCACCAGGTTATTAGGAGACTGTGAGTTCTACCCTGCTTTAAATACAAAAGCAGCCGAGTGAGATTGGGCCAATCACTTCTCTCTCACAGTAGAAAGGAGGCAAGGGCAAACTAATTTTACAAAATAGCAATAGCACGTAGACTTATATACTGCTTTACAGTGTTTTACAGCCCTTTCTAGGTGGTTTACAGAGTCAGCCTATTGCCCTCAACAATCTGGGTCCTCATTTTACCCACCTCCAAAGGATGGAAGGCTGAGTCAACCTTGAGCCTGGTGAGATTTGAAGTGCCAAACTGTTGGCAGCCAGTGATCAGCTGAAGTAGCCTGCAGTACTGCACTCTAACCACTGCACCACTGCGGCTCAATAGAATATTAGAGCATTAATACCATCTTGCCCAGAAAACCTCAGAGCCTTGTCCATGAAATTGCAAGGAGTCAGTCAAGACTGTCTCAAAGGCACACTCACAAAGTCCCAATAATCTCCAGTCTCCTCCATCCGTCCCTCCCTTTTTATTCTCTGAGCTCTCCTTAAAACCTCCCTCCACTCCCCCATTTTATTTCTCCTATGTGCCTGTTAATGTGTGCTGGGGGAATCCTTTTCTTGGTGTGATATTGTAGGTGCCAGAATAAGAGCAGGAAATGCTGTTATAACACTGGAACAGCTAAGAACTTTCACCTATCTCACTCATGGGCCGAGAAGCAGATGATGGCAATAACACAGTGACATGACAGAAAACACAGATTGCACGGACGTGTTGATACTGTGGGCAGGTGTAATTGACAAAAGGCTTAGAGTAGCTGCCTTGTAAAATCTGCAGCTGATCCTTCTGAACTGACAATAGCCTACCAAACAGATTTTTTTTAGAAAAAAAATTCAATCAAGCTTCTCAATACGTTTTAGGGAAGACAGCACTCAAGATGTCTTTGCTATGGTTAGGTTTAAGTGAAGATACAAGTGGACAACATGAAATCCTTGGGAAGTGGAGAGCAGTTCCCATTATTCATTGCCATCTGGGTGATCTGGAGCAGTGGTGGGATTCACATTTTTTTACTACTGGTTCTGTGGGCATGGCTGGGTGGGCGTGGCAGGGAAAGGTTACTGCAAAATCCCCATTCCCTCCCCACTCCACTAACCTGCTTTCCAGCACCATTCTCCTCTGGAAGGGCAACAAAAGAAGACCCAGCCGATCAGCTGGGACTCGGGAGGCAGTGAATAGATGGGGGCAGGGCCACTCAGAGGTGGTATTTACCGGTTCTCCAAACTACACAAAATTTCTCCTACCGGTTCTCCAGAACTGGTCAGAACTGGCTGAATACCACCTCTGATCTGGAGAGTACCCGTAGCCTATTCTCGATCTAGGTTAACAGTGTTTCTTAAAAAGCAATCTTGGATTGCTTTCGTGCATCACACCAAGCCAAAAGGCAATTCATTTTGTTTTGGTTTAAGTTGTCATACATGTAGCCATTAAGACCGTATATCTTTATTTATGGCTTACTAACGTTATGAAAAGCCAGTCAGTTATGGGTTAATCACTAAACCATGGCTTATTATGTTGCGAGAATCCAAACTTATATTTCTTTCTAGAAAGGAGTGGCTGTTTCTTATGCTTTTTCTACAGGTTTTTTTTTTACAAGGAGTCAGGTGGCTGTAAAAATAAAAATAAACAGACCAAAACTCATTGCTCAGCATTGTTGGTTAGATCTTCATTTCCCAAATGACTCTTTGGAATTCTGCCTTTTTTTGCGACCCACATTGTGACTAAGATGCTTGCAAGGAAATGAGGAGCACAGCAATTAGGCAGCAAGCCATGTCTGATGTCTGAGAAACACAGAAGTCACTTTTGTCTACAGGAGTACAAATTTCTCCCCTAGCCCAAGCGCCAAAAAGAAATAAGATGGATAAATGATTTTTACTGAAACATCTTTAAAAACTAATCCAAACTAATATACAATAAGGAAAATAAAAAGGGGGGGAGGAGAAAAGAAAGCAAGAGAAGGAAAAAAAATGCAAGAAAAGAAAACGCTTAAGAAAAATAGAAAACTAAGAAAGAAGATGCAAAGATGTAGCTTCTTCACAGGGATTATAAATAAATTATATTTTAACCTCTCTCTCTAAAGTTACATCATAATACTTTTTATAAACTGTCTAATCATTATAGCTCTAAATCAAACAAATAAGGTAAATAAAACATCCATAAAGCATTTTAAATCACCATTTTAAAACCATAATCATAAGAAAAAATACAACGAAGAATTAATCATTTATATTTCTTGTAGCTGGGACTACAAACTACTGCTAACACTGTTTTGTCTGGGTTCAGGATATTCATTAATCCTTCTTTTGCTACACAATCTTTGGTTGGCTGGATCCACCCACAACATGGTAACAGATCACATTATGACTTAACACTTAGTATTAAGTGTGAATTAAGTCATAGGTTCAGTAGAGATTATATGCATCTATTTATTGGCAAGTTTTGTAACTCACTTCAGCCTAAAGATTGGGTAAGGGGTAATAAGGCAGTTACATAAAAACATTATTTGACCCATCCTGAGACAAATGGCTCTTAGTTAGGATCAAGGGTATAACGGCACAGGGTTGTATTATCCACTTGGAATAATGACAAGTGCTGCACCAGCCTCTAGTCTAGGCACAGACTTGTCAAACAGGCGGCCCATGGGCCGGATACGGCATGTGTCGGGCCATAGGTCACGCCCACACTGGTTCCGCAAAGGCAAAAAACATCAGGATACGTCACAAACCAGCCCGTGATGCAATCAAGTTTGACACCTGTGCGTCTAGGGAAAGTGAATTCCAGAGCACGGGGGTTGGTGGTGGGCATGATAGAAAAGACTGACCATTTAGTCCATAGGATCTGCACCTGGCACATAAGGAAGACTCTGAGAAAACCCCTACGAAATATTTTTTATGTGACAGGCAGGTTCAATCCTAGCAAAGCAGGGCCTGATGCATTTTAATACAATAGCAGGGCTGATCTATAGTGACCTTCAGCTAGAACACATTCTTGTAATACAGTGTTAAGTATGTTGGACATAGGAATGAAATTCCACCTTGGCCTGATCTCATGTTTGTGTTAAGATGGTTTTCTCCCAATTGTGACTTGACTTAAATAAACATGGGCAACCTTCCTTTAGGACAATTCTTTCCCAAATTCTGTTTTGTGAAACCACAATATGCTAGTTTCTCATTCTCACTATAAATTTGTGGGTAATGCTCAAGAGGAAGGGGGAAAAAAGCCCTATCCAAACAATAGGCTGATAGGTAACTCACCTGCCACCCTTGAGTATTTTTTACTTCAGAACTTAAGAATTTCCCTCGACTTCACAGATTCTTTGAAGTTATAACACAATCCACTCATGTAACAGAAAGCTGGTCTTGAATCTCCCTTCCTTATGTTCAACTACCTCCCTTATGCCTTCTCCTAATAATGAAGAGCATGTACAAAGCCAGACTTTTCAAGTAACTAGCTTATTACTGTTACACTGGCTTGGGTCACAGTTGGCATATGGTCATAAGGTGGTTGCTTTGACTTGTTTCAGCTTGTGCATGAATATGACCATGTTAATTATAGGGGTGCTTGGTGGCTCAGTGGCTAAGATGCTGAGTTTGTTGATCAGAAATGTCGTCGGTTCAGCGGTTCGAATCCCTAGCTCCACAAAACGGAGTGAGCTTCCATTACTTGTCCTAGCTTCTGCCAACCTAGCAGTTCGAAAGCATGTAAAAATTCAAGTAGAAAAATAGGAACTACCTTTGGTGGGAAGGTAACAGCATTCCCTGTCCCTTTGGCATTTAGTCATGCCAGCCACATGACCACAGCTTTGAAACAGAGATGAGCACCACCTCCTAGAATCGGGAACAACTAGCACATATGTGCAAGAGGAACCTTTACTTTTACCTTTTTTTATTTTAGTTCTCTTTCAAAAGACACTGCCAAGTTGTAACTTCTTCTAGTGATTGCATCCTATCCATGGATTGGAGAAACTGCTAGGCTGTAATAAAAGTTTGAAGGGAAAGAGTAGCTGAGATAAGAGACTAGATGAGGCAGGAAGCAATGAGTAGGATCCAATGAAAAAGAGACAGTGAAGGAAATGAAATAAATCAATGTGAAGAAGAGAAGTTGGGTCTGGTGCTCAAATAGAACCCAAATTCCGAGCACACTTTCAAGCACATTTCTAAACCACTTTTTTTTTAAAATTTGGTGAAAAATGGTCCTAAACAATAACAAATTAGCAATGATTTGTTTTCAAGCTGTTTCACAGCTAGGTTGGATATCTGCATTCAGGTTCGCCTGATGCGCCAATTGCGCCCCTTATTGGACCGGGATGCCCTACGCACAGTCACCCATGCGCTAGTGACGTCTCGCCTGGACTACTGCAATGCTCTCTACATGGGGCTTCCCCTGAGATGCACTCGGAGACTGCAGTTGGTCCAGAACGCGGCCGCGCGGGTGATTATGGGGAGGACTAGATACTCCCCTGTAACACCTCTCCTGCGCCAGCTGCACTGGCTTCCTGTAGTCTACCGAGTGCGTTTCAAGGTTTTGATTATGATCTTTAAAGCGCTTCATGGCACAGGACCTAGTTACATGCAGGATCGCATCCTGCCCCATACATCCCTACGACCAATCCGCTCACACAGAGAGGGACTTCTTCGGGTGCCGTCCGCTAAACAGTGTCGGGGGGCGACACCCAGGAGCAGAGCCTTCTCTGTGATGGGCCCAGCCCTGTGGAATGACCTCCCCCGTGACATCAGGATTATTTCCGATCTCCGCTCCTTCCGTGTACAGCTGAAGACCCACCTCTTTCAATTATCTGGCCTGGCTCAACCGTAAATTTTTTCTTATTCCTCCTGACAGTCCATTCAAATTTTTTAAATTTTTAAATTGTGTTATTACTAATGGGGTATTTTAATGGTGATTTTTAACTGTCTAAATGTGATGTAATTTGTTACCTCCTCCGTGCATGTATGTCTTTGTATATGTGTATGTTTATGTGTTTGTACATATGTTTTATGTTTTATATGTTTTATTGTACGCCGCCCCGAGTCCTGTCTGGAAAGGGAGCGGCTAATAAATTCAAATTTTTTTAAATTATTATTATTATTATTATTATTATTATTATTATTATTATTATTATTATTATTATTATTATTATACCTCAGCTCTTCAATATGAAATACAGTCAATTGTGTGTCAAATAGGTCAGGACACCGTCTTGTTCTATAGCTTTTAAGGCTATTTTAAGCTGTGATTTTAAATTGGAATGTAGTGTGTGATTATATCAAACTGTGGATGGTATGTGCTGCAATTTTGTTCTCCAATTCTATATTACAGACAAATGAAAAACAAAGCTACTGCTATTACTACGGCTACAACGATTATTGTCGCTGCTGCTGCTACCACCACCACTACTACTACTAGGACTTTTGTGAGGCAAGCTCTGCCAGTTGATTCCTACAGGTGACTGGCATGAGTTGTCATGAAGAGTAGGAGGATGTGATTGCAGACAGTGGGAACTGTGCTGATCTGAGAGGGGAATCTTAAGGATGTCAGCATCCTTAAGAGAAACACTGGAATGATTCTTCCTTAAAAAACTGCCTCTGGATCTGGCCATATTAACCAACTATTGCCCAGTCTCCAACCTTCACTTTGGAGGGAAGTCTATGGAGATTCTCAGTCATCCAGGTCATGGTTGTCCCAAAGGTGCTGATGAGAAGCGAAACATCACAAGTAATCACAAGCATGCAAATAAGGAAGAATAGTACCCATACTGCTAGACTGAGAGAGCAAGAGGACAATAATGAACGAAAGAGAGGCAATATGTCAAATCAGGAAGCCTCCTAGGAGAGAAGCTACCTAGAACTTAAGGAGAAATTTCCTAACAGTTAAAACAATTAATCAGTGGAATAACCTGCCTCCAGAAGTTGTGGGTGCTCTCCAAGACACCATTTATCAAGGGCAGAGGTCAGCAACCTTAAACACTTGAAAAGCCATTTGGACCCGTTTCCCACAGAAAAGAAAACAGCAGGAGCTACAAAGGTCCTAACCAGAAGCTTCCCATTCAATTCTGGAGCTGAATGAAAGTTTGGTTCCCCCACCATAGAGTCTCCTCCTAGTGCGGCATCCTTTTTCCTCTATCTGTCATAACCGAAAGCACTATCAATTGTGGAGCTGACTGGAAACCCGCCCCTTGATCATAGAGTCTTCTCCTGGCGCACTGTGCTTCTCCCCCTCCCCCCAACTGGAAGCTCCTCTCAAAGTTGTGGCGGCGACCGGTGACAGGGAGCCGCAGCAGAAGGATGAAAGAGCCACATGTGGCTCCAGAGCCGCGGGTTGCTGACCCCTGATCTAGGGTTTCCTGCCACCCCTGCCATGCTTCTTGCTTGCAATCGCTAACTTACAAGGCATATTCACGCACAGATTTTGTGATGGCCATTCATTTTTTATGCTGGAGATATTAATAATTTACTCCCAATTATCCCAGAATAAGAGTGATGGCATTTAAGTTGATTTCAAGGTGAATTTTTAAATCTAAATGTCTCAACCAAGATCATTAGCTGATTTTCGTGTGACAGCATCTTCTGGGGAATTCCCTTATATTATAGCGGGAAAGCAGCTTCTCTCCCCCCCCTCCAGTTCTCTGTTATGTAAAAATATGTTTCATCTCAAAACTTGAGTGTTATTCCATTTTACAAAACAAAACTGTATTTTTTATTTATGAGAAATTGTAATTGTAATGCATGGCTTGTCTAGTGAAGAGAAGGACCAGGGGAGAACTGATAGCAGTGTTCCAATATTTGAGAGGCCGCTGACACAGAGCGGAAGGGGTCAAGCTATTTTCCAAGGCACTGTAAGGCCAGACAAGGAATAATAGATGGAAACTGACCAAAGAGAGATTCAATATAGAAATAAAGAAGAAATTTCTGACAGTGAGACCAATCAACCAATGGAACAGAAGTTGCCTTCGGAATTTGTGGGAGTTTCATCACTGGAAACTTTCAAGAAGAGATTGGACTACCATTTGTCAGAAATGGGGCAGGGTCTCCTGCTTGAGTGGGGGGCTGGACTAGATGACCTATAAGGTCCCTTCCAACTCAGTTAATTATCTCAGGCATTGACTTATGTTTTTGTTATGATTTTATTGCCCTGAGTTTTTAAAAAAGATTAACAAGATGCAAATAGGTTTAATTTGCATAATGCCAAATTAGGTTGCCTGGAAGTAAGTTCAGGAATACTATGTTAGTACAATTCAGTTTCTTTGTATGAATACACTTCCTTGCTTTGACAGATACAGATATTAGGATGCAAGACAGATACAGATATTAGGATGCAAGACATTTGTTACAGTTTTTATTTATATAAAATTTGAAAAAGTTCTCAAAACTCTTTCCATTTTTTCCTGGACCACGGGTGAAATGGTTCTACCTCTGTTCCCTTCTGCCAGCCTTAAAATTAGTTTTGTGTGGTGTCCAGCATCTCTTGCTGGTTGCCATACAAAGGAAGATATTGGATTAGATCAGAGAGCTTTTTCAGCTTTCAAAATTTGTTAGTTAAAAAAAATATCTCAGAATCTAGGATGAAGTGGCAAAGCTCCAGTAATAAAAAAAATTGGCTGCAATAACAGTCAAACTACAGAGCTTGTTTCACACGACATGCTAAATCCTAAAGGAGGTTAACAAAACAACCGTATGTAACCTATAACATGCTTAGCTCAAATAAATCATAGCTTCATAGTATATAATTGGTGTGGCTTAAAGGGCATGCAAACGCATACCTTGATTCTCAGGTTTTGAACCAACATATTAATTCAGTGTGAAAGAAGAGAGGCTGCTATTGCATCCAAAGCTTCCTGGTCATTAAAAAGTACAGATAAAAGCCAATAAAAAGTTAAGACAATTGAATTACTCCTTTCTTTGCAGCAAGAACTATAAACTTTTGCACTTTGAATACTGCTGACTTCAGGAATGTCCAACTTGGCTCCTGAAATATCCTGAAAGAACTGTTTCCTGATGCTATATATAAGTGATTCATGAAAGGAGCTTAAAAAACAACAGTGGCTCTCTCAGTTTATCTTATTTTTCTGCTCCCTTGAGAACTGCTTGTTTACGGTTTCCGATGTATTGATTTACGGTGGGGAAAATACCACTGTTAATCTGCAAGAAGGCACAAAGGTCTATAGAAATCTTTCCACAGAGATTAAGGGAAGCTTGTGGTATTATTGGTTGACAAATAGAGTCTTCCCAAGGCCTTGACAATCGCTTTGCTTTTGTAAAGTCTTCAGCTTCTTCTATTGGAAGAGTGAGCAGCATGTGGCCAGCAAGGCAATGGACCCTGTGCCACCAGGCAGATGGGGAAAAGGTTTTCTGTGCTCTGTGCTTTTAAGCAATGCTACCAAATATGGATCTGCAGAAGTTAGTTGACCATTAAATTTATTTATTTATTTATTTTATCAGACTTATTAGTCGCCCCCTCTCCCCACAGGGACTCGGGGCGAAATAACAAGAGAGTGGAGCCATGGTGGTGGAGCAGTTAGAATGCAGTATTCCAGGCTAACTCTGCTCACAGCTAGGAGTTTGATTCTCACCGGCTCAAGGTTGACTCAGCCTTCCATCCTTCCGAAGTCAGTAAAATGAGGGCTCAGATTGTTGGGGCCATAGGCAAACTGTTTAGGATTGTAAACCACTATAGAGTAATATATAAGTCTGAGTGCTATTGCTAAGACTTTATTTATCTTTATTGCCTAACAAAGAGTTTGAGGTTTTGTGCAGTTGTTTACGGATGTCACATTTAGCTATGAATGACAATTGAAAGAACATTATGCTTTTCAACACTATTTTAGAAATCATAGTTAATATTGTTATAAATGTCTTCCTTTTCTTTAAAGATTTAACTAAACTTTAGGAATAGCAATAGACTTATATACCGCTTTATAGCCCCTGTCTAAGCGATTTATAGTCAGCCTATTGCCCCCAACAATCTGGGTCCTCATTTTACCCACCTCGGAAGGATGGAAGGCTGAGTCAACCTTGAGCCTGGTGAGATTTGAACTGCCAAATTACAGGCAGCTGGCAGTCAGCAGAAGTAGCCTGCAGTACTGCACTCTAACCACTGTGCCACCATGGCTCAATAGAATATTAGTTAGAGTAGTGATGGCGAACCCTTTTTCCCTCAGGTGCCAAAAGCACACGCACATGTGCAATTGCACACATGTGCATGCCCACACCCATAATTAAATGGCCCCCATGTTGTGCCCATCTGCGCATGTGCGTGTGACCCACCTCACCATGCTGCCTCCCACGTTTAGCTCCTCTATCTCTTTCTTCAACTTTCCTGCCCTTAGCCATTGCCAGGTCTTTTTTTTTCTTTATTTCTTTTCTTTCTTTTCCTTCCTTCCTTCTTTCTCTCTCTCTTCTCCCTTTTCTCTTCTTTCTTTCTTTTTCCTCCCTTCCTTTCATTCTTCTTTCTTTCTCTTTTCTTTCTTTCTTTCTTTTTTTTCTTTCTTTCTTTCTTTCTGTCCTTTCTTACTTTCTTTTTCCTTCCTTCTTTTCTCTTTCTCCCTCCCTCCCTCCCTCCCTCCCTCCCTCTCTCTCTTTGCCTTGCCATGTCTCTTTTCTATTCATCATTTGGTCTTTCTTGTAGGCCAGTTTGGTGTCTTGGGTATCCAGCTTCAGTAGATTTTCATCACCAGCCTTCGGATATTCTTCTAATGCCTTTTTTCAACTGTCCTTGCAATATTTCACACCCACTTATTTTCCTTGGTAGGTAGAGACTGTCATTATTGCTACGAGAATGAGGGGCATGATTCATTGTCATTATCATTTTGCTGGTCTTCTAATCCCGGGCTTTTAGTTTTGCTTGAATCAAATCCACTATTCCAGCTGTCTATCTAATGACTGGAATTGCCCAGGTGTTCATTGCATTGATGGTATTTCCCCCACTGAGTTTCAATGTGAAGATCGCCTACAATCTTATGATGTACTCACTTCTGACTTTCTTCCTGATGTGCATGATGTTGTCAGTTTAAAGGATGCCTGGGTATTTGTGGTGATCATCTTCATCCAGACTCTTAATCTTATTTTCACAAGGTATCTGGATTCCTTCGGTTTTCACTATTTTTCTCCTATGGATAGTGAAGGTGGCATATTTGTCCAGCCCCAAACTCCATTGCAATATCTTGGCTGCATATATGGACAGCGTTGAGCAGTTCAGTTCAGTCAGAGGGCTTTGTTCTTTTGGAGTACTGTAGTTGGCAGAGAAGATGGTCCCTGATTTGGGGATGAATAACAGAATAACAGAGTTGGGAGTTCTTGGAGGTCTCCTACACCATTCTGGACAAATAGCTGTCCAATCTCTTCTTGAAAACCCTCCAGTGATGGAGGACTCATAGAAATGATTCCATAACACTGGCTTCCTCTACTGCTGACTTCCCCTGGTTTGCCTCTTCAGCCTGAGCTATTTCTGGCAAGGCTTTGATTTCTATGCCCTGAGTAGACCTTTGCAGTGCTTCTAATTCTGCTTCTGTGAATATACTTTATGTCATATTATAAATCAGTGTTGATCTGCAAGCCTTTTGTTCTGTTATTTCTGATTCTGCGTGTTTCCAGAACTGGTGCATTTTTCCAGATATTTGCTTCTCTTGCTGGATTTGTATTTGTGATAACAATATTTGTTTCTTTGTTTTTAAGCTTTGTCTATTTGTGACAAGCAAACAGCCTTTTTACCAGTAGACCTACCTCTGCCTGCCCTAGTTTGCTCAGCTAACCGTCCTGAGTTATGTAGCCCATTTGTCATTACACGTCCAAGAACTTCAACATGTAGTGCAGACTTAATTGACTAAGGCATGTATTGACCCAGAATGGATTTTTATTAATTAAATCTCCACCATATTGCTTATCGGAGAGACACACTTCGCCTGGCTTCTCTCATGAGACCTGTCCAGTATGGTTAAAACATTGTACAGGTAGTCCTCGACTTACAACAGTTTGTTGAGTGACCATTCAAAGTTACAGCGGCATTGAAAAAGGACCGTTTTTCACATTGATGACTGTTGCCGTATCCTCATGGTCAGGTGATCAAAATTCAGACGCTTGGCATCTGACTCATATTTATGACAGTTGCAGTGCCTCGGGGGTCATGCGCTCTCCCTTTGTGACCTTCTGACATGCAAATTCAACGGAGAAGCTGGATTCTCTTAACAACCACATTACTAATTTAACTACAGCGATTTGTATAACAACTGTGGCCAGAAAGGTTGCAAAACGGGGGAAGAATTCGCTTAACAAATGTGTTAAGTCTATCCCCGTTAGGAGACTAGAGTTCAGCAGCAGAATGTAGTAATGAATAAGCCGTTGAATAGTCACTCACAGCCGCCGAAGGTAAAACAAAGTATAGCTTTACTTGCGTAACAAAAATAGGATAAATAGTCTCCAAACAGACTATAAGCAGTCTTGAAGTATATACAGTCTATTTACACCTCGTTGAAGTTACAGTTGCTCAACTCACAATTCACCATGTAGACAAGTAACTTAGTTACAGACTAGCCACCATCCAATACACGGTCTTCTTTTCAATACAAAGCTCATACAGTAACAGTCAGGAACATCAGTAGCTATCCGGAGAGGAAACCGTAATAGTTCCTTCCTCCTTATATGGCTGCTTAAAGCAATTAGCATCCAATTACATCTCTCTAGCATTTAAAGTAACAGATACATTTGTTACAATCATGGCTTTTATACATTGTCAAGCCAAGACTAGGATTACATCCCTAACAAAATGTTTTGCTCAGCAACAGAAATTTTGGGATCCGTTGTGGTGGTAAGTCAAGGACTACCTACATAGCTCCCATCTTCCTCAGAGCACACAGGCCCCACAACCATGCCAAAGTAGTGCCTCACTGAGGTTGTTGCTATTATTATATACTTTATTCATTAAAGATGACACTCAATCAACTGAACATTTAAAGATGTGTCACAAATACCATTGACTGGTGCTAATGGTTGATATGGGTTCCTGCCAGAGTCCTCGGTGTCAACCAAGTACCTTCTTAAAATATGAGATGTTCCGAGTAGTGTAGTTTTTTGCAGTTCCACTGGTGTTATTGCAGGAAGCTGCAATTGGTTGATGTATCTTGTAAAATTCTTGGACATGGTGCCAAGTGCCCTGATGACAATGGGTATCACTGTTACATGCTTCATCCATAGCCGTGTAGTTTCGATGGCCAGGTCGCAATATTTTTCCAGTTCTTTTTCTTTGACTCTGGCATCTCCAGGAACAGCAATATCAACAAACAGCACATATGGCCCTCGACAACCGTGATATCTGGTGTGTTGTGTTCCAAATGATGATCTGTCTGTATTCGAAAGTCCCACAAGATCTTCACCATCTTATTTTCGATAACTTTTTCCGCTTTATGCTCCCATGACTTTCTGGATACAGGTAAGTCATATTTTTTACATAATGACCAGTGGATTAATTTAACAACTCAGTCATGTCTAGCTTTGTAATCAGTTTGGGCAATTTTGCTGCATTCACATATTAAATGTGAAACAGTTTCGACTTTCTCATTGTAAAGTCGGCAGTTTGGATTCTCAGTGGATTTTTGTATCTTTGCTTTCATGGCATTAGTTTGTAGTGGTTGTTCTTGAGCAGCTAGTATTAAACCTTCTGTTTCTTTCTTGATGGTTCCCATCTTAAGCCATGTCCATGTCAAGTTGTCATCACATTTCCCTTCAATGTTTTTCAAGTGCTGTCCATGCAATAATGATGATGATAATGATAATGATGATGATGATCCGATACTCTGCAGGAATAATTGACTGGACCCAGATGGAGTTGGACAATTTGGACAGAAAAACAAGGAAGCTTATGACAATGAATCATGCTTTGCACCCTATAAGTGATGTTGACCAATTGTATCTACCAAGAGCAGAGGGTAGTCAAGGATCCCTACAAGTAAAGCAGACTGTGGAAGAAGAAAGACACAGATTGAATGATTACATCCAGAAAAGTGAAGAAACAATGATAAAGGAAGTAAATAAAGGAGGCCTTCTGAAGACAACTAAGTTGAAAGCTGAATACAAGAAAGAAATAATTGACAATCGAACTGAAAATTGGAAAAGCAAAGCTATGCATGGCCAATACTTGAAAAGTATTGAAGGCAAAGCTGACCAAAAGCTAACTTGGAACTGGTTAAGATCAGGAGTATGAAAAAAGAAACAGAAGGCTTTATTTTGGCAACTCAAGAACAAGCTTTAGCCACAAATTATATGAAGGCAAAAATTCAGCATGTTACCACCAATAGCAAATGTCTGTAATGAGAAAGATGAGACAGTCGGCCATTTGATCAGTGGGTGCAGCAAAATTTCACAAACTGACTACCTACAATGCCATGACCGAGTTGCTAAGATCTGGAAATTGTGCCAGAAGTTTGGATTTCAGTATAGCAAAAACCACTGGGAACATCAGGTTGAGAAGGTTCTAGAGAATGAAAAAGTCAAGATCTTGTGGTATTTCAGAATTCAGACTGACAGGCACTTGGCCTACAATACACCTGACATAACAATAATTGAAAAGAAAAAAGTATGGTTCATTGACATTGCAATACCTTCTGATGCATGAATTGAAGATAAACAGCAAGAAAAAATAAGAAAATACCGGGACTTGCAAATTGAGGTTGAGCGACTGGAAAAAGAAATCATGTGTTGTTCCAATTGTAATTGGAGCCCTTGGAGCAATACCTAAAGGGCCACTTCGCTATTTGGAAATTCTAAATTTATCGGACTTGAACTTTCTGACTCTACAAAAAACCACCCTACTTGGAACAACTTATATCCTCCGACATTACCTTAACAGTTCCTAGGTCCTTGGTTAGGACTCGAGCTGTTGAGCTACCAACCAGCCCCAAAGGCTGTGAATCTCACCAAAGATTAACCACATAATAATAATAATACAATGAGGTCTCTGAATCCTGATTCATTGGGGAGACTGAAACCCACCTGTGGGGATAAGCGCTCACCAAACAGCAGCATCACCGAGCTGCCACTTATGCATTGTTTCTGCTTTTATACTGGCTGTCTTGCAACGCAGAAGGTGACCTCTTTATTTCTTGCCAGGAATGTTGCTCCGTTTTGCCTTTTATGATGGTGCCAAGTATTGCCTCATGACAGCTGAAATTGCAATTTCTGGCTAGCTGGCTGGCTGGCTAGTAATAAACCAGAAGGAACCTATTTTAAGTAGACCTGACATCCTGGAAAGAGAAGGCAAAATCAAGAACGAGAAGAGACAGGAGAGCTCTTTTGCAGAGAACGGAGTCACCTCTGTTTCTCTGGCTAAGCTTCTAGAATTGTTTGCCATACTTGCTCAATCACCATCCTGCCCTGAGAATTTCCACAAGTAGGGAAGGAGAACAATACTGCATGGGAAAGCAAATGGTGGTGCCTCTCATAGGATGGGCTTCTTGAACCAGGTGCCTCGGTATTTTTCCCGATTCATTCTTTTAAATTCAAGCAACTTTGGATGCAGCTTTGTATTTTCTCTGTTAAAAGGGGGTTGAATCAGCTGAGATGCCAAGAATATGGAGGAAGCATTTAAAGCAGGGTTGTCAAACTCAAGGCCTGGGGGCCGGATGCAGCCAGCGGGGTGCTTAAATCTGACCGGCAGAGCCACCCTGGGAACAGTGAAGGACCGGCTCGTGGTGCCTCTGCCAGTGAAACTGCAGCTCGGGAAGACTGCATGTGGCCCTCACGAGCTCCATTTTCGCTGGCAGAGGGTTGCAGGAGGCCATCACAACCAAAGACACAGAGCTCAGGAGCCTGTTTTTCTGGCAGAGCACTCAGGCACCCCTGATACAAGTGACATTGAGCTGGCCACGCCCACCCCAGCCATGCCCATCCCGCCCCCCCAAGGTCAAACACAACCCTCGTGCGGTCCTCAATGAAATCAAGTTTGACACCCCTGATTTAAAGGAAAGAATCAATAAAGGGGAAGGATGTGAAAGTCCTCCAACTCTCCTCCAGCCTTCTCCTAAAAAAACTTTTCTTGTTCTCCAGATGTGTTTTATATTTAATTTCAGAACTTGAATAGGAGATGTTGAGTATTCAAATGAGGTGGCGGGTGGGCGGAGTTTGTAGGATAATGTTGAAAATAAAGGAAAAGTAAAGCATAATCTGCACACTTGACAGTTTTCTCCTGCAAATACTTCCCGGGACGAGGCTGCTCTCATGAAACCACATTAGGGAGGTCTAAATCTTCGCACTGATTCATCTGGTCAGGTGAGACATGATAGAGGACAAGAAAAAATTCTGCACATTTTGTGTTTGTGTTGAACACAAAATGTCAGCAAGTCACTTTGTACTTTTTGTATTACAGCAGGTCTTTTACAAAGTAAAGGCAGAACCCTTTGGGGCTTTGCTTAGGTCAGCCAAAGCAATTTTTCCTAATCTAATACACATTGCAAATGTTTTGGAACTAGCTTGCATGGCTGGTTTTCAGGGATGATAGGAAGCCCAAAACATTCAGAAGAACTGAGGCTGGAACCAAGCTATCCAAGAATTAGAGATTTCACAGACAAGCCCAGGATGAGTGGGAACAAGAAGTTCCAAGGAAATGCTACGTAATCTCATGAACATATGAGCAAATAAAGAAAACAAAGTTTTGACTATCTGATAGGTTCCTATTAAAAAGAGCCATTGTGGTGCAGTGGAAAGATCCTGTTTCAAATCTCCAATTGGTGACTTTGGAGGACTCATTTCATCTCAGCCCAACATATCTCAGAGGAAACCTGATGAAGGTAGTGTCAAGGCTCCTATGTAATTAACTTGAATGCCACATCCTTTACTTTTTCTGTTCTCCCATGAAACTATAACATAGATTGGGTGACAGAAAAGAAATGGTTTTTTTTTCCAGTGTTGACAATTTTGATTATTCAGGAATTCTAATTGCCATGGCTGGTAGTCAGGGTGCTTGATGCATACTTGAGTTCTGGTTCTTCACCTTTTGTTCACAAGACCTGTCAGACCTGCCCCAGCCACGTCCCTAGGAAAGAAAGACCCTCGATTCCATTTGGTTGAAGTGACAGGTTCTTTTACTAAGGATTAGTGGTTGCAGCAAAAGCAAGGCTAGATCTAAGTATTCCTGTGTGGAAGTTACAAGTTAAAAGCTTTCCCATTCCCTGGCCCTCCTCCTTTGGCCAGATTGTCAGTGTCCAATAGCATCCTGGTACAATGGTTTGAGAACCACTTTGATGTCAGGCATGTCTTGAAGAGATTTCACATTCTTTCCCAGGCCAGGCGTCCTTCAGGAGGTTGGATATTTTGACATATCTGGTTCCTGACAATGTATTTCCCTCCACACTTACATGCTCCTTCTTTCCTCCTGTGCATCTTTCCCAAAATTCCTCTATCCCCTCCCTCCATTTATGGCAGGCTGCCAGTGAAGATGGCAGAGCCGACAAGACCCAAAGTTCAATTGTTAACTCTTCCAAGTTCAAAAGGATAGGTTTGATAATGTGATGCAGGGGTTAGATGATGAACAAAGGATACCCACACAATTTAAATCAACCTGTGAATTCTCACTGGATCTTTGGACCAGTTACAACCCCACTAGTAGATCGGAGCAGGAAATTAATTCTAGAAGAAGGCTAAAATTCCTTTTGTTGAGATTGGCTGTGATAACAGAATCTTGCAACTCTGAACTTCTCCCTCCATATACTTCAGTGACTCAGGAGATCATCTGCCTGAGCTGCTTCCAGATGTAATATCATAATTTTGGACTTAAAAAATGCCTCAGCCCCCTTTGCCTAAGCTAAGTAACGTTCCTGCATTTCTCCATCAAGGTACTTTCCCTTATTCTCTATGTTTACTGTCTCTGAGGTCAATCAACTTCATAGGCATGATACATAGAAAATTGGAAGACAGTGTTGTATATATTCCCTTGAGGTTCTGGAGGGAAGACCTAATCTACATATAAACCAAATACCACTCACTCATCACAAAATTTCCAGAACAATAAAGCCTACAAACTTGAAATTTGACATGTACAGTATGTTCCTCTTGGCTTCTAGGTGCTCGCTAAGAAAGGATTTTTCTAAATGACTATCAGATCATTAGAATTTCTTATACAGTACAGCTCTGATGTTAAGGAGTTCTAATCCCCCTCCCCACCTGAAAAGAACTCTGTTCCAACTGCCAGTTGCCTCACATTCCGTTACCTCAGTTCAAACTGGCAGACATTCCACTCCTTCACTCAGGAGCATTCTGGGGCTTCTTACAGTACTAAACTGTAAGAAATGTCTACATCTTCCACCAATGGAACTGCTTCAAGGCAGCAGGAGCAATATTCCCTTATGTGTTTCAATCACTGACCACTACTGAGCCAACAAATTGAACCAGAGTGAACCAGATTTCTCCTGCATTGGCCGATCACATAGTTTCATCGCGAAGGATGGGTATCCAGCTAGTCAACATATACATCATACTTGAAAGTCGGCCTCTAAAGGCTGTTTGAAAAGACATTTCACACTTATTTGGGATCCCTACAGTTGTCTCTTCATCAGGGAAAATAGCCTGTCTTTACCCCATCCTGGATATAATTGGGCTGGCGTTTGTTCATCTCTAGGAAAGCTTGGCTTGGTTCCCAGCCACAGTGGTATCCTTTTCATTGCAGGTGAAGCTCACCAAGACAGCCAAGCACCAAACAGCATGCCACAATCAGTCAGTCATTAACTGGCAGGGGGCTGGCAAGCGCCTCTCCTCCCCACAGCTCTGCGGGGAAGGTGGCCTCCATTCTGGACATGTGCAGGATGTCAGCTGTTTAGTTCAGCAGGAAGTCCTTGAGTCTCTCCCCGCCTCCCCCTCCCCAACAATGCAAGGTGGATTGGCCTTGAACATGGCAGGATTCATGCACAAACTGGGGGAGAAAAAAGCAGGCAGAGTCAGGGTTTGCCAAATGTTGGCTGAAAAAAACAGCAGCAATTGCAATGTTAAATATAAGCCAGTGCAAAGGGCAGAGAGTACTGGATCCTTGGCCTTGGCTCACCTCTCTATGCTGCTCTCTTCCATTTTGCAAACAAGGGGACCCTAATCTCCTTTTGCCCCAGGCCTTTTGGTAAACGATAACCCTTGTGGTGTCCTCTGATAGCTCCGATGACCCTAAAGGTCAACCGAGGGAAGCTCAGGGAAGCCCTCTTTCAAGAAAATCAATTGGTTCCACAGCTGGCAGCTCTGATAAAAGAGAACAGACTTTTGCCTTCTTGTTTCCCCCCCTCTTCTTCAACTCCCTTTTTCTGGGGCTGAGCTGAAGCAATATCTGTCCTTGAATTGGCAGAAAACTACACGGCGGTGACATTTGCTGCCCCCATGTTCAACCTCTATTCTGCTTCTGTTCTCTCTGCTTCGAGTTATGGCAGGCAGCTGACTTCCTTCCAAAGTGACATATTGCAACAGGGTTTTTTTACACACCTGAAATAGAAGTATCTGCAAGGTGGAGTGGAGGAATGAGGAAAGCACGCAGCCCCATCGTGCTGGGAGATTTGTGCCATTGTGCTGCTCCTTTCTTCATTTTGGTGAAAACGTCAGGTTCTGGCCTTGAGTCTGCCCTTGGATGGGGTGGCATAAGGGACATTAACATCAGGCCACTCAAGGACAACCGAAACCTGCCACATTCATCAGATGGGGGCAAGGTGAAGGGGCTGCCACAGAAGGAAGCTGCACTCAGGTCATCTCTGTACTGTGGAAATGTGCAAATTTAAAATGCCCCCCAAGTGTAACATCAGCTGACTCTTTGACTGGCAGTAGGCTACTAAATGTTAGGAAAAACCCTTTTGGTAATTTTATATAAATAGAATTGTGTGAATACTTGGCACAATCAATAAATCCACCCCGAAATTTTATATAAATAGAATTGTGTGAATACTCGGCACAATCAATAAATCCACCCCGAAATTCTTTTGTAAGGCAATCCAAATTCTGTACAATTCTAGTGTAAATATTATGCTGCTATGCATGTTTTTCCTCCATACCCCTATATTTTCTTCTGATGGGCTTTTATTCTGTGGTGCCTTTTATATTGGATATGCTAATTGCAGAGTGAAGACAGACAACTGTGAAGCAAAGAGTTTACCCAAAGACCTCCTATTTAAAACTGCTTTTAGCTGATGCTGACAATATTGGGTTAAAAATAACCAACGGGATGATTCTTTATAACATAATGAACATCACCAAGACACTTTCCAGGAAATTTACAAAGCCTTAAGGGACGAGGGAGGGAGGGAGAGAGGGAAGAAGGAAGGAAAAAAGATAGATAATGTTTACAAGTATTTGCATCTGAATTCTGTACGTGGTTTTGCATCATTATGCATTTCTGCAGGATTGTAGAGTATAAACAATCTTTCTTAGACGTAAAAAAAATTGTATTTGGAATTGTGCCTACCTGGAAGAGAGCTGGGAACAAACAAAATGGAACTAAAGTTTTCCAGGAACAGTCATTGAATTTTATGCCAGGTGAATGAGCCAAATATTACAGAATGTACCTGATTGCAACACACGCACACACACAAACACACAGAATTCAGGGTACTGTGCTGGTCTTTATTGAGGTGTGTTGACAATAGGCATTTTTATAGATGTAGTAAGCTAAAGGAATTCAGCCAATCAACATTAAGGGGAGGCATGGCATTTTTATATTGAATGGTTCTGTGTATACAGAGGAATATTTGGCCATGCAGTTTATTTAGCCCGAATGAATAAAGCAGAATTTTATGACCTTAAGAGAGTTTATACATTTTATACAGAGGACCCAGATTGTTGGGGGCAATAGGCTGACTCTGTAAACCGCTTAGAGAGGGCTGTAAAAGCAGTATGAAGCAGTATATAAGACTCATTGCTATTGCTATTAGATTGTATCAACCAAATTATAGTTTGCAAATAATGGGATGTTCTATTTTGGTTTGTGTTGGTCAGGCAGCATCTTAAATATCATGCCTGGAGACTTTCAGACAGATTGTGACAATCCAGAGCAGGTTTAAAGAAGGGCAGCAAGAGGATCGAATGACCAGAAATGAAGGTGTGGGAAGAGAGATCGCCTTGGAAAAGATGACTCAGCGAGGATAAGCGTTTTTCAGAAACTGATGATGTCACCTAGAAGATCAAGATCTTTCTTGACTAAAAGACCTGTAATACAGCAGTGCAATTGAGTTATGTGTATAGGAAGGCTAATTCTGGATGAATCTGAGGGGGGGAAACTTTCTGACCATAAGAGCAATTTGAGAATGACAAACTAAGTGAGTGAGTAAGTGAGAATTACTCAGAGAAGTAAACATGCTTCCTTCATAGATGCGTTCAAGCGGGGGCTGGAAGGTTTCTATCAGGGAATGTTCAATTTGGATTCATGCCCGGAGTCAGGAGTCAAACTCAGTGGCCTAATTCTTCTCTTCAACTCTTCCTGTCGACTGTCTTTATGAACGCAGTTTTGCTGTCTGTGTGCAAAACTGCAGCGTCGTATGCGGCAGTCTCCCCCCCACCCCCTAAAAAGGGCTGCTTTTTGCAATCAGCATGCTCGATACGTACCGACAATCACCATCCGCTTGCCAGCTCCAGTTAAATATGGCAGAAGTGTAGCGCCACCTTGTGGCCTTGCAGAATCTTTCCGCTATCTTAAGTTGATTCAGTTGCAGGTAAATTGTGTCTTACAAAACTAAACAACGCACCAACCATGACAAATGGGAGCTCTCAGAGGTTCCACAAACCTCCCTGCTTGTAGCACTCCCAGCTCTGAAAAAAGTAAAGAAGGACGAACTATATATTCATTGCATCTGATGGCTTAATATTTATTTAATCCAGTGCTCAATATGCCATCTGTTCTCTCTCTTCCTCCCCCACTGGTTTTCTGTTGTTGTTTTGATAGGATTGTGGGACTAATTTCCATTTTTGAAACCCCCTGAACAGACCATCAGTGGAAGAAAAGATAGTCAGGTTACTACCTAATTAATTTTACCTAGTAAGCAAGAAAAATATATTGCATTTACTGGACATTTACCAGACATAAATACTCTGTTGACTGCATTACTATAAAAACCTCACAAATCAAGTTTTAAACAAAGCAGAACACACATTCTGTGCCTTCTCTCTTTCTCTCTCACACTACCTACATCTGTATCTCCATCTATCATCTTATCTTTGTCAGCCAGATAACACTTCTACTCTTTTCCTACATAATATAAAGAGGCTGGGAAAAACGTTTTCTTATCTTCACAGCTCTGATTGTGGAAGTTTTACATTCTGGAAAATTTCGTTTGGCAAATTCTGTACTTATTTGAGTGTCCTGCACTATGAGATTAAGCAAATTATCTGATTCCTGAGTCATACTCCTTTCTAGGAGTCTAGTTCCCTTCTCCCCAATTATTCTGTGGTGATAGAAAATCTTATCATTCCAAGCAGTGAATCATCTGGTCTCTTCTGTAACAGTTCAAGAAGAACATTTTTGGTCTATTTTCTCTGCATTCTGCTACAAATCTACACACAACTGACTGTCACGCAGAGCAAGCTGGCAAGATTGTACTCAGGACAGGAATATAAGATAGCTGACTCAGCCATTTCATTTGTATTTAAGCAAATAGTTGTTGGTTTGAATCACCACATTTTAGCCAAAATGGCTTCCAGAGCTGCTTGCAAAGTTCAGTACTGAGGCGGTCACTGTCTCTGAGGCTTAAAATCTAAAAGACACGACATACAAAGATAAGAAATACCACGGGAAAAGGAAAAATAGGTAGCTGTGGGGCCCCAGTGACCAGATGGGATAAAAGTATTTCAGACTATGCGATGGATGGGACATTCCACCTGAATGCACAACAGAAGCCATCTCCATTTTCCCACTGCTGTATATCCTGATAGAATAGCTGCCAGTTAGGAGACAATGGAGGGTCATCTCCATGTGTGAACTCTTGGAATTATACTCTCAGCTCAACTGTAGCACACTTGATTGAGGAAAGATGCTGTGCATCAGGCATTCACAATTCATGGCCAATGGATATCGTTTGGCTTCCAAAGGCTGGGGCTCTTAGACTTCATTCCAAAATGGCTGCTGAATCTTCACTGTTAATAGGGTAAAAGGACGACATATTGTGCGTGTGAGAAAGGGATGTCAAACTCGATTTCATTGAGGGCTGCATCAGGGTTCTGTTTGACCTCGGGAGCCCGGGGTGGGTATGGCCAGGTTGGGCATGGCCAACTTGACATCACTTGTGTCAGGGGCACCTATGGTGGCTCGAGGCCTCTGCCAGTGAAACCTCTGCTCTGCTCAGCTGCTACAGCCTCTGCAACCTTCTGCCAGCAAAAATGGAGCTAGCGAGGGCTCCCTGCGGCCCTCCTGAGCTCTATTTTGGCTGGCAGAGGCTCTGCAGGCCAGTCCTTTACTGTTTCCAGGGTTGCCCCATGGGCCAGATCTAAGCACCCTGTGGGCCAGATCCCGGGCCTTGAGTTTGACAGACACCCCTGGTGTAAATGCATTGTCTGTGTTTGAGTAACGAGAATTCTTATTATGGGCAATTAATTGACCAGAACTACCGTAAGATGGCAGCAGAGAAATATGGAAAACTTTGGCCCGTTGCTGCCACTTAGTGGACTTCTGGAATTTTGCAGTCCAGATATGGTATAATAAGTTCTATTGTAGCCCTCTAGCCCCGGGATGGCAAACCTATGGCACGCATGTCACAAGTGACAGGCGAAGCGTTGCCCTGTCAGCTGGCCAGCGCACATGCGCATGCTGGCCAGCTGAGTTCAGCCTTTTTAAAAGCCATTTTTCACCCTCCCCGGGCTCCAGAGGCCTTATAGGAGCCTGGGGAGGGCGAAAACAACCTCCCCCACCCACCCCTGGAGGCCCTCCAGAGGCTTCAGGAGCTTCCCTGAAACCTCTAGAATGCAAAAAAAAAAAAAAAAAGTTCAGGAACAGACTTCCGGTTTGCTCATATTGCCGGTTTAAGCCCTCTGGAGCCTTCAGGGACCTTCAGGAGGCTTCCCTGAAGGCTCTGGAGGACGGCAAATGCCCCAATGGACAAACCGGAAGTTTTTAGTTCCCTGGAGACTTCAGGGAAGCCTCCTGAAAGTCCCTGAAGGCTCCGGAGGACTTAAAAACCACAGTACGAGCAAACCGGAAGTGACTTCTGGTTTGCTCGTAGGGTCGTTTTTCATCCTCTGGAGCCATCAGGGAAGCCTCCTGAAAGTCCCTGAAGGCTCTGGAGGGCTTAAACCAGCCCTATGAGCAAACCGAAAGTCCATCCCTGAACTTCTAGTTTGCCCGTAGGACCGTTTTTTTGCGCTCTGGAGGCTCCTGGAGGGCCTCCGGGTGGGAGCTGTTTTTGCCCTCCCCAGGCTCCTATAAAGCCTCTGGAGCCTGGGGAGGGCGAAAAAAGCATGCAAAAAATGGTGGGGGGAGCACCTGTCATGCGTGCATGCACGCTGGGGGGGTTGTGCATTGCATTATGGGTGCGGCACGCCCACACACGACCTCCCTGCGCTCCCCCCGCTTATGGCACGCGAGCCAAAAAAAGGTTAGCCATTGCTGCCCTAGCAGGTCATTCAAAGTCAGGTAGCCTATGATTTGCAAAAGGCTGTCCATTCCTCCTCTTCACTATATAACTACCATATTTTTCAGAGTATAAGATGCACCAGAGTATAAGATGCAGGAAGGTTTTGAAGAGGAAAATAAAAAAAAAGTTTTTGCACTCTGCAAACCTCCCCAAAACAGCCCGTTTTTTTGCAAAAATGGGCCATTTTTTTGTCCACAAAATGGCATGAATAGCCGTTAGGAAGCTTGTAGACTGTCACTGGGGGATGGGGGTGGGCAAGAAATGAGTTAAAATGGTCCGTTTCGTGCAAAAATGGGCCTATTTTTGTCAAAAAAAGGGCATGGGTAGCCTTTAGGAAATTTATAGAGTGCTGCTGGGGGCTTGGGGGGGGAACAGACAGTTTTTCACTCATTTCTGCCCTCCCCAGCCCCCAGGAGCTCTCTGAAAGCTTTCTAAAAGCTATGCGTGGCCATTTTGGTGAAGGGGGCGGGGCTTCAGGAGGCAAAAAAATGCTCTATTCAGTGTATAAGACACACCCAGATTTTCAGCCTCTTTTTTGAGGGAAAAAGGTTTGTCTTATACTCCGAAAAATACAGTAAATAACAAAATTTTCCTTGGTATTTTCTTTACAAGCATTAATGGTTTAAAAGACCTTGTGAGTTTTCGTCTTTGAGTTCCTGTATTGGGTGGTTTCAGTAAAACACCATGTAGGATATACAATAAAAAAATGAAATAAAGAAATTGCCCCTCCCCTCCAAGAAGTGGGTGGGGAGTCATGTAAAAACTCTGTACATGGAGGCATGAAATAACATAACATCTGTGCTTTCTACTGTGATAGCTTAAGCCTTAACCCTAACACTCAAGCCTTAAGGCAGTGCTTCTCAAATAGTGGGGCCCCCCAGGGGGGGCGCGAGGCTCCGTAAAGGGGGGGCTCAGCTCAAATTATTTTATATATTTTTGTTTTGCAGGTTAAAGTTTTTTTAATATTGTGTTCCTTTAAATCCTGTGCTCCTTTAAATCTTTTCTGCTACAGTTAATAAAGCTATTCTTTGTTGTAAATTGATCCACATTTCTTTCTTTTTTTATTCTCTTATACGTTAATAAGGATACAGTGTTATGCAGAGGTGTACTTATAACAATTTTATAGACAAATGATACTATTTACAGTCGGGCGGGGGGCGCAAAATGTTTTCTTCTTCCTAGGGGGGGCATGACAGAAAATAATTGAGAAGCACTGCCTTAAGGGAAGCTGGACCGTCAATACCATTCTGATGGTTGTCTTTGCGTGGGTATTTCAAGCAACTAGACCCATTTCTGTCCTCCCTTTTCATTACATTGGCTCCTTCCAAGCCATTTGCTCTTTTCCAAATGCTTCATTCACTTGCCTTCAGATTTATCCCTTCAACCGCTAAGGCAGCTGATTCTTGGCACAGCTAGCAGTGCTAAAGGTGGCGCATTAGGGATGCTCAGATACACAGCGCAGCTTATGGTTTCCAGCAGGTTCTGGCACTGACTATTATCCATCTGCATTTGATTCCTTTAGGCTCTGTTTTTCTCTTCGATACCTCCAGTATCTTCTTCAGACACTCCTGCAGTTCACCATAAAAACACAGCAAACTATACAATGCCTTTTTAAAAATAATTTAACTACAAGTCCAAGAGAAGCTGATTTTTTTTGACAAGATTTCGTGTAGTCATCCACTGACTCACTAAAGGACTGCAAAGGGACTGATACTAAAAACAAAAGTCCAATTCCACATAAATATGTGCTGTATATCGAAATAAAAGCATCATGATAGCATGGAAAAATTGGTAATTTTGATGCCACCATCGTCCTAAGACACTCTCAGTTCAGCTAAAAAGACTCAAGTGACTTTGTTTTGCTGGAATGCTTTTTCAATAATTTATCAATCTCTATGAAATATCGAACGGGAATAATATGGAAATTCTCTTAAAATATGCATTAGTCTGGAGGCTATGTTCATTTTAATTAGATTAATCTTTCCCCAAAGGCTTGAATTTCCCTATCTGGCATAGGTCAACATCTTAGGCAGTTGATCTGTTGATTATTTTCTTGATCCCCCTTCAGAGGTTGCACACTGAACTCTTGTCAATTGCATTTACTATGACTAACCTTTAAGAGGAATTTAAATTGTAGTCTAAATTGTGGACTACATTGAGTAAAGCTGGAGTTTGTTGTGCTTGGATCACCTTCTTTCTGGCTAATGTGTTTTGTTGTACCGTAGGATAAAAGTGCCCTTTCATTTGTCTTTGGTTTCTCACCCATATAAGTAGAAACCACTGATATAGACCAGGGGTGGGTTCTGGCAGTTGCAGAAGCAAAAAACAAGATGGCGGCACCTATGGCGCTGCTGGGAGAACTGGTTTAGGGGCCTGGCAGGCCTGGGTCACTGCCGGTTCAAGAACCCGGGCCGCTAAACCACTACTGGTTTGGCAGAACCGGTTCGAACCGGTAGGAACCCACCACTGACATAGACTAAGAACATGCTATTCTGTGGTGTCATAATGTACAATGACAAGGTAAAGGTTAAGGTTGCCCCTGTCCAGTTGTGTCTGACTCTAGGGGGCAGTACTCATCTCCATTTCTTAGCTGAGGGAGCCAGCATTGTCTAAATATGCTTCTGTGGTCATGTGGCCAGTATGACTACATGAAACAATATTAGCTTCCCACTGAAGTGGTACCTATTTATATACTCGCATTTGCATGCTTTTGAATTGCTAGGTCACCAGGACCTGGGGCAAGTAACAGGAGCTCAGCCTGTCACACAGCACTAGGTCTTGAACCCGGACTGTTGACTTTCCAGTAGACAAGCTCAACATCTTTAACCACTGAGCCATGGCACCCCTCACCCCACAAATAAGAAAGATAAACCAATGTCACTAAGAGGAAACTAAACCATAATGGCCCACTTCTAAAATTAGGTGCCTTTTAAATATATTGAAGTAACCACTCCAGGGTCAAAATACTTTGGAAGTTTGGGAGTTGCAGTCAGTACATCTGAATGACACCAGGTTTGGAAAGATGCGTGTGTTACACACACAGAGAGACACGCACTCACACACATATGCGTGCGCGCACACACTAACATTTAATACATTCTCAGAGGTCTTGTCCTCCTGTAAAGTGCAAAATTCTTACAGCTATTGGTTTAAGAAAGGATTCAGGACGCAGATATTCTCTATTTTTTAAAATACATTTTTAAAATTTATTTTATAACATACAAAAATTCCATTTTTAGTTAAACAGTGTGTTGCCTGGGTACAGATATTTTTAGGAAATAATAAAGTGCTTGCAACAGTATTCATTACATTGGTATTAGTTCTATAATAACTACAACCACAACAATAATAATGCCTGTCCATTTTAACAAACCTCCCTTATGTCATTAGTCCTTTTCTTATATCCACATTTCTAATTTCTGTTTTTATTAGCTAACCATTGATAAAATAAGTCCCATGTCAAAAAATATTCAGTTTCTTCCTTTTCCTTAATTGTGTTAGTCTATCAATTTCTGCACATTCTAATATTTTTTAAATCACATTTTCATCTGTAGGATCTCTTCACTCTTCCATTGTTGTGCAAATACAATTCTAGCTGCATTTAATACATGTAAAATCAAAAATGTATTCTCCTTGTTATACTTATCCAGTAAGATGCCCAACAAAAATATTTCTGGTCTTAAATCAATATGTTGCTTTATCACTTTTTCCAACTATGTGTGTCTTTTTGTCCAATATTTTTATTGCTTTTGGGTATGCCCGCTACATATGATAATATGACCCAGGTATCAGATGACATTTCCAACATTTAGTGCACATGTCCTTAAACATCTTTGCCAACCTTTTGGGTGAAAAATGCCATCTATAAAACATTTTATAGAGATTTCTTTTATATGCCGTGGAGATAGTTAATTTATAATCCCTATCCCATAATTTCTGCCATTTTTCTAATGCTATTGTATAACCAAAAATTTTAACCCCTATTATCATTGTCTCCTTTGCTTGCTCTATTTTTAAAGGGTTGATTGTCCCCAAGTAAAGGGTACAATGATAAACAAGTTTGACTTTCGTACTACTCAGTTTGGCAAGGTTAACATGATTGCACTTTAAAGAAAGGTAAAATTAGACATGGGGGGGGGGGAATAATGAGTATATCAAATGTGGCAGCTTCCTCTGACGCAGAGAAACACTAAATCAACACGAGGGGTAAAGAGGAAAACCATCCAAGAGCAATCTATCTGTGTTGAAAAATCAAAGCGGTAATCAGGTATCTGGGTTCCAAATAATTCCATCCATGAATTCTCTTAAGACAAACTGGGACAATTGCAGCTTCCCCAGAGCAGGCAAGGGTGGCATTTTCAAATGAGGTTTTGTGTTGTTTTGAGGCATTGGAGAATTTTAAGTGGTACAATGGGTTTCTTAACTCATGCAAAAAAAATTTTTTTAAATATAATTTTTAAATTTTTAAATAAACACAAAAACATCTTCCATTACAGATTGTAAAAAGTGTGTCAATTGGTTACAAAAAACTTTCGTGCATCCCTTCCACCGTCATCACCTATGATTCATATCAAATTATATATTTTACATCAGATATATTCATATATATATTACTATCATCATTCCTCATCCTTCATATAACTATAGTTGTTTTAACATCCCTTTATAACAAATATTCCAAAGTTTAAAACAAAACCACATAATGGCATTCCATTATCTATTTTCAATATCATCCAACAACATTATATCTTTATAACACATTCAAAATAAAAATTATTTATGTTTGATAACAAAATTTTGTGCCTCTTTTCTTAATCACTGTTTACAATTTATATCCAATTTCCCTTTTATCATGTCAATATAGATATTACATTATTATCATTATCAGTCATTTATTTAAGAATATTTGACTAAGTTTATCTTACTTTATCCCTTTTTTCACCATTTAAAATTTATACCAAATTTCCTCTTATCAAACCAATACATATGTATACATTGTTATCATTATCAATTATTTATCTAACTTTATCCATTATCACTTCATTTTTACCATAATTTTAACTAACTTTAACTAGTGTTTTGTTATTAGTTTTCATATCTCAACCAGTGTCTTTCCAGTAATAGTGTAGTCCTATTTCTTTTGCCATTTGTGGAATTAGTCTTCTGGTTATTTCCTTAATCAAATTTGTGTGGACTTCTCTTCACAACTTGTTGCTTGTTACATATCTTGTAAAATCTTGAGACCCTCCATCAGTTTCTTTAATCAGCTTATCTTTGGTTATCAGTAGTGCTTTTGTCAACATCTCTTTTTTCTTCTTCTATACCTTGAAATCTGGAGTAGAGTGCCTTTCCATCTATCTTCGCTTTCCATGTTGCACTTTTTCCATCTCCAACCACACCCAGTTCACTGTCAATATCCACAATTATCTTGCCTCTTTGTTCATTTTTCCCTTGGGTTTTTAGAACTCTAACCTCCCCTTTTTCCATTTGCTGGATATCTTCCATTTTTTCCATCAGGTTTTACCACATTAAAATTTATATTTTCAATATTTTCCAATCTCTTCTCAACTCTCTCAGTTATTTCTAATAATTTTTGAATTTCAAACATAATCTGTTGTAATGTTATGGTTTCTTTTTGGTGTCGTGCCATCCTTCCAATTAGTAAACACTGCCACTCTAGTTTAAAAACAAATCTTTGTTTTCACTTCTTTCCAGCTACCAACAAGCATCCAGAGAGCACCTGCATAAACAACCCATGCTCTTCTCTATAAACAAGCTGATGCCTTTGAAGTGCAAGGTCAAAATGATCAAAGGGAAAAAGAAAAAGCAATGTTTCCAGGTCTCAACCTCCAACCTCCAAGTGGCAGTGTAACTTCTTTTCCCTCTAAGATTACTACCCTCTTTATATTCCTTTTATATCTTCTTTATGTTTCAGGCTTAGAAGAAGCAAAATTCTTAAATGAAACAAAATAAAAAGAAATAATCCATCCCAAACAGTATTGTAGAAATAAAGGAAAAGATTTAATCCATAGGTAAAAAAAGAAATAGAAGAAGAAAAAACGATAATTTCACTTTAAAAAGTAGAAAATGTTTACAAAACTTCCATCCATAGAAAAAAAAAGGATAACACACTGTCCAATAATGCTTAATTTCACCACTTATTTTCTTTTCTTTACCAGTTTAATTTAGCTTCAATCTTTTTTGGACAGTCTTTTATAAAAATAAGATTTCCTCACCAGATGGACCCACTTTCTCTTTCCGCTTTCCTCCCCTTATGGAGCTGTCCTGACTTCAGCAGCTTGGGGCTGTGCTTATGTCGCTAGCAAGAAGAGATTCTCTTGGATCAATCAGGGACTTTGGGGTGTCCCTGAGATCAGCAAGACGTACTCTTCCCTGTCACCATCTCTTCGGTACGGTTTAGGTCCAGATGGACCATCCAGTGGCAAAAGTATCGACTGTGATCTCAGAGCTCCGAGATCGCACGTCGTGTAGTCGCGACATTAGCTCTCTTCTTTCAACTCATGCAAAAACTTGAAGCACCTACAGGTAGTCCTATACAACTATAATGGTGTCTCGAATTTCTGTCACCAAGTCATCAAGATGGTTATAACTTGTAAGTGAAAGGTCACTCAGGCGACCTTCGCAATTCTACAACTTTTTTTGTGGCGATTGTTAAGTGAATCAATTCTTTCCTATGAGTATTTTGTGCTGGAAACTGACTGAAAAGGTCAGTTTCCAGCAAAAATATCCTTGTCATAACTTGTTTCATGTGGCCCCAGAATGCAGCAATCAGCTGCGAAGGTGAGCTGATTGCCAAGTATCTGAAATTCGGTCATATGACACATGTGTGTGTGTGTGTGCGCGCGCGTGCACACACCTCCATCGGAACTCCAGTGTTGTAAATAGCTTTTGGGTAGTCTCTTGTAATTTTGAGTGGTTCCTAAGAGACCAGTTGTTAAGGGAGGACTATCTGTATAGCAAAAGTGGCTAAGATGCTGAGTTTGTCGATCAGAAAGGTCAGCAGTTTGGTGGTTCGAATCCCTAGCGTTGCGTAACAGAGTGAGCTCCTGTTACTTGTTCCAGCTTCTGTCAACCTAGCAGTTCGAAAGCACATAAACATGCAAATAGAAAAATAGGAACCACCTTTGGTGGGAAGGTAACAGCATTCTGTATGCCTTTGGTGTTTAGTCATGCCAGCCACATGACCACGGAGACGTCTTCAGACAGCACTGGCTCTTTGGCTTAGAAACGGAGATGAGGACTGCCCCCTAGATTCGGGAACGACTAGCACATATGTGCGAGGGGAACCTTTACCATTACTTTATCTGTATAGCATCACATTAAAAGTAATGACTCTGCCAAAATGGACCATTCCTCCCCCCCCCCCCCCCCCAAGTTGGGGAAAATAGGTCAAACGACAAAATTGGTGCCTTAATTATTTAGGCTTAAAGCAGCAATCTTTCGTCTTAACACCCACAACACAAAAACTCCATCCCTGTTATCTCTGATGAAATAAAAAGGCCACGCTATTTTCACCCTCAAATAGGACCCAAAGGGAAAGTGCATTCATTTTAATAGACAGTTTCTTAATCTTGTGCTTTTAAAGAGTGCTGACCAATCTTTTCGAACCTCAAGCCTAAAGCTATTCTGGGATTATAAAGCCAAGAATTTATTTATGTGTTTATTTTTCATGTTTTTAAACCACCCATCTCTCACAGAGAATGAGAAGCTCAGAGCGGCCACTAACAATGTAGACTGAGAATTCTGCAAATTATATGCTCTGCACTCAACAAAACTGGCTGGCAAATCCTATCAATAAGACAGCTGTAGAAAAATAATCATTTAGTTCCAATGTTTCTCAATCTCAGTAACTTTAATGTGTTAAAAATAAAATGACTTTATTGTCATTCGGGAAGGAGAAAAATCCACCAGAAAATTCTGGACTCACTGTATAGATCAGCGGTTCCCAACCTGTGGTCCATGGACCTCTGGGGCGGGGGGGAGGCACAATGTCATAGGGCCATGATGGCGAACCTATGGCACACATGCCACAGGTGGCACGCAGAGTCATATCTGCTGGCACATGAGCCGTCAGCTCCAGTGCACATGTGCGCTCCAACAAGCTGATTTTCAGCCTTCAGGAAAGCCTCCGGAGTCTGGGGAGGGCGAAAAACAGGTTCCATTTCCAGCTTCTGGAGGGCCTCCGGAGGGCCAGGAGAGGCCATTTTTCACCCTGGCCAGGCTCCGGAGGCTTTCCTAAGCCTGGGGATGGCAAAATCGCCCCCCTCCCAGGCCCCCCCCAGAGGAAATACCAAGCTCAGCTTGGAGGTGAACAGTGTGATGCATGTGGGAGGGAGCATGGGTGTGTGTGTGCATGCATGCACATGTGGAGGCACACTTTGCATTATGGGTGCCGGCCCTTGCACGTGCGCCCTTGCATTTTTGGCACCCAACAACGAAAAGCTTAGCCATCACTGTCATAGGGAGTCTGTGAAAGCTTAAACAAATGTTATGATTTAAATCTTGAGATAAGTCTTGGTGGTCCGTGGCCAATGGTCCGTGGCCACAAAAGGAAATTAAAGGGAGGGGGTCTGTGTGAAGAAAAGGTTGAGAACCACTAGTACACATCATTAGTAAATCCATGGAGGTCTTCGTCTTTTTAAAAATAGGTTAAGTATGGTCCTCAGCTTCTGAAAGTCTGCCAATAACTGATTTAGGAAGGCAATGGGACTCTACAAAGATATCACATGATCTTCACCATCATGGTTTATCTATCAACATTATAGCCATCTTGTCTTGGTTATGGACTGAAGTTCCCCTTTATTTTTGTTTTTATCAAGCCAAACTCTTTGTTTCTTCTAATTTCAGTACTGCTTTCTCTCTCAAACAGATATATCTGGGTAGAGGACGAAGGGAGCTTCAGGAATGCTGCGTCTACTTGTGGCCTGATAGAAAGCTGTTTTTGGTTTTCTAGAGGCCCAGCATTTCTGAGGCAATTAATTCCTTGCTATTGCTGAATTCAGTTTCTAGAAAGCATGAATACTGTTGCTCTTTCTGCTTAAATGGAAAAGGACCAGTCTTTTATATTAGAGAATGCACAATGATCTGTCCTTCCCCTCCCAAAGCTGGAATGTCTTAAGCTGAAAGGGAAGAGATATATTAAGAAACTTAGGGAGTTTATTGCAATTTTTAGAATGGCCGGAAAATAAACAGTGTTCCCAAGGAACAGTATGAGAGATCCTTTTTTTGAAAGTGTGAAACAATAAGCTGCAGAAATAAATATCTTCCTGAGCAAATTGGGTTATTTTAAGTTTTCTTTAAAAACAGAAGAGCAGAATTGAATGACCTTTTAATAGCCCCAAAGCTCTCATTCATGATTTGAACAGATTTCTTTATAAAGAAAGCTGCAAACATAATCCCCCCACCCTGCCTTTCTTTAAGCTCCTGATCACTATATGGGGAGTCTCTCTTGATTATAATTGTCTGGAATTGTATAGGGTTTCCTGCTTAAGGAAGGGGTTGGACTAGAAGACCTCGAAGGGCCCTTCTGTGGGAAAGAGACTCACCAGTCAGAAATTTAACAGAGTCATGAAGTGAAGCAGCAAGCAGTTTATTGCATGTAAAATATGTTCTTGCAAGAGTGGGTGACCAGCAATGTAGGTGCACAGAGGAATACATTTCTCCAGCTTTTTATTCCCTCCACCAGAACCACAAATCCCTCCCTGCAGCCCCCTTTGACAAAGACCACAGGGCTGCAATCTTCCTGGAATGCCTGTTTCTCCATGAATTTTCCCATACTTAAATCTGTTTCCCCACCTTTGCCCAGTTCCCCTTTTTCCAAACTACCTTTTGTCCTTTTCTAATTTCATAACCTATATTTCTTGTTTTCTTACTATCATTGCAGCATAAGCATAATAAATTGAGGCAAGCGGTTAATTAATTTCCCCACTATATACTACTAGACTACGTGGTTAAAACTGTTAAACTAATCTGCTTGCCCAAACTGACTGGCTTATCGAAATAGCAGACCCTACCTGTTTTCCAGTCTTAACCTTTTTACCTTTAATGTCCCAATGTCCTACTGAACTTTTAAACCCCCATCTCTCAAAAATTGCTTTATTTGCAAAAACACTATCTATGTCCGTTTCTTACACTTCCAACTTTGTTATTCTGCTATTGCTACTCTGTGAAGGTGAGTTAAACTAAAGAGAAAGGTTCAGTTGTATCTTCTATCATTTTTAAAACAATTTCTTTTTAACAATCATATTGGTGATGAGAATAATTTTGTTGAATATCTGCTGGATGATACATATCTTCATATGATCATATATCCCCATTACTAGCAGACTTCAGAAGACTGAAACTTTAACGTGCTTCTAAGTTGGTTAATAAGAAGATTTTTCTTTAAATCATTAGATTTGTACTTTGGTGAATAATTATCTTTTTAGCTGAAGTCTTGGCTTTTGAACAGACTCCAAATTGTATGATGTCTTATTTCCTGGTTCAAATATTTGTGGGGAAGATGGTTTGGTTTTTCAACTTCCTATAAATTACTGGTTTTCCGCAGCCCTGAGTTGGTTATTGGCTTGTTCAATGAGTAGCATAGACAGTGTGAAGTGTAATTGGTATTTTAGAAGATGAGATATCTGAAAGAATGCTGAATTATACACCTGATTCTTGACTACCATGGCAGGTAAGGGCATCTTCAGGAGAAAAGGAAGGAGAAATGATGATGTTTCACAAAAATGTTTAATGTATTCTCTTGGACATTGGGACACAAGAATGTAATTGTGCCATTTTCAGGATGATGACATCATGTTAGAGTCACTTCTGCTGATGACAAGGTAGCTGTAGCTGCAACCCTAGGCATCTCTTTTTAAAAGGATCAGATAGAGTCGACATCAAACATCTAACTCGAGACCCTAGAAAAACGAGTCCAAACAGGTGTTATGAGGTTAAGTGCATAGACAACTGTGGGATGGGCAGCAAGAACAAAATGTCAATCATGTGTTGCAAGGCTGCAGTGCAAACTCTGCCTTTTTTTGTCCTTGCTTGCATGTAATGTTGTGATGTATGTAGAAAAAATGGATCTGGCACTGTGACATCACAACACCTGTCTTACCTTTCCAGCATTACTGTGATTTTGGGAAGATTAATCAATTGTTTTAAAATATAATTTTGTATTAAAATGTTTTAAAAGAAGATAGCTACTAAAGCAAACTAATACAAAGTAAAGAAGAAAAGAGGAAATGAAAGAAGGAAAAGAAAGCAGAAAAGCAGCAAAAAAGAAGAAAAAAGTTAAAGAAAAATATAAAAGAAAGAAAGATATGAAAATGCAAAGCAGTATCTTCTGATATTCTTCACAGCACCTGTAAGTACTATATTTTAGCCCCTCCTTCTAAAGTTACATCATAATAATCTTCTTTCTACAGTCTATCCTGTCAAATAAAACCATAAATCACAGATTCATTTCCCCCTATTTTATGCAAAAAGTCCATAAGGCATTTCTAGTCAGCAATAAATGTAAACAGTGTCTTTTCTTTAATCAAAAAAGTTTATGTATGCATCTCATTCATACCTGATAATGTCATCAATCATTCTTTCATAGTAGGTAGTATAGAAACATTTCAATATAACATAATCATGTATTGAAATATTCTTCCATGGATTTTTTCCAATTATTTATCCAACAATCCTAAAAAAAATCTGGTTTCAATTGAATATTAATCCTTAAAACACCTTGTATCAAAATATATATTTGAATCAATCTTTTTTAGCTTCCTTACATAGCCACCAAGCATGATAAAAATGTCCCTTCATGTTGTTCACATTTCCAGCATACATTTGAAGTGCCTTGAAAGTCTGGTCTAATTAATTTTCCTATTTTCAAAGGCAGTTTTGTCAGGGAAAAAAAAATCTTTTGTATTTTTTTTTAAATCACCGCCCCTATGCTCCATTTAAAAGTTTCTTGGATTCCAACTTTGTTCAGCTTTTTGTTTTTTAAATTAAAACCCTTTAAAGCAGCATTCTTTTGCCTCTTCTTAATTTCAGAAAGAAGGCATTCATTAAGAGTTTTTGATCTTTACTGCTGTTGGAAATATCTCTTTTAGGTTATAAAGTAATTCTAGGTAATCCTCATTTAATAACCATTATTGGGATCAGAGTCCTGGTCATTAAGCAAAATGCTTCTTAGTGAGACTCCCAAAGGACTGCTTCACTCAATGACCGTGAACCCAGCACTCCCTGTTGCAGTCATTAAATGATCTCGTGGCTTGTTAGGTAAACAGAGGTCCTCCCTGTGCCTCTGGGGGGATTTTGGACTTGAATTTCAGCTGCCAAGGTACAAGGAGGCAAGGAGCTGGGGTCTTTTTCTCCCCACCTCTGCTGAGTTCTTTGTAATCCCCCAGCTCCTAAGCCCGTGATGGCGAACCCATGGCATGCATGCCTGAAGTGGCACGCGGAGCCATGTCATCTGGCACATGTGGCATTGCCCGTTCCTCTCCTGGGTTTCTGGTGTGCATGCGCGCGTGACGATCAGCTGGCCTTCATGTGGGCGGCAGTGCTGGAAACTGGAGGAACTGGTCTCTCATTTTCCAGCATGATCATCACACCCATATGCACCAGTAACTAGAAGACTACCTGGCTGGCACGCATGTGTGCCCCAGAAACCAGAAGTTCATTTTCTGGTGCACGCCTCCTCTTCCAGGTTGTGGGCCAGACGAGTGTGTGTGCATGCTCCTTTTTCAGCACTCGGTGCTTAAAAGGTTTGCCATCGCTGATCAACTCGTGACTGACCACAAGAAATTCAATTCTGGGGATCTCCTCGTGAGAAATAGCTCTTCCAGTGTATAAACAGACAATCCCAAATATGTTTCCTAATCTCCAGAGAGATGTCCACCAGCCAGAATCTGGCTCCTGGTCAATAATACAATACAATACAATACAATACAATACAATACAATACAATACAATACAATACAATACAATACAATACAATACAATACAATACAATAATAGAGTTGGAAGGGACCTTGGAGGTCTTCTAGTCCAACCCCCTGCCTAGGCAGGAAACCCTATACCGTTTCAGACAAATGGCTAACAATTCTGCCACAGTGCTGTGGTGCTTGTGGAGCTGTTCAGAGGAACTTCTGGCCCTCCATCAATACTCATTTGGAAGTCCAAGAAGACCAATGTATAAATAATGCTTATTAAATGTGGTGAGGCATTCTCCCAGTTATATAAATGTATCTGGAATATGTAAACTTTCTGCAAGTGTTGATATTGATGAAGTCTTGACATTGTTGAAGGTTTTAACATCCACGCTGCAAAAATCTGGACAACTACTAAGTGGCAGCTAAGAATTTATAGTTTTGGATTATTGTATCTCTATGTTATATGTACAGGTTCTTTGGATCTTTTCAGTAAACTGTGGTAAAGTTAGTTATTTTATGCTCCTCTCCCCAGCATTTATTGGATTGATCCTATCTATTCAATGCCCATCCCTCTATTTTGGATTTTTCTGGAGACGGATACAGTCTACCATGTGCTCTTCCATCTCATTTTATGAACACAAAGATATAATTGCATTTGTTTCTTTGTTTCATGGAGATGCTCTTTGGGTGCATGCTTGCTTGTGTGTGCGCTCCCTCTCCCACAAGTGCTTCAATCTAAGTATGACTTAGTCTAGATGTAACTCCATTCATGTTAAACCTTCAAAATGTCGACAAAATGCTTAACTTGTCTTTGGCAGCAAACGTCGTGTACGCCTGCTGTAGAGACGGTGACAGTTTCAAAATGAATATAAAGCTTTCCATGTTAACTTTTAATTCATTGAAAACTTTACAAAAATTAAAAGAAAAATCTAAAGAAAAAGATAGAAAAGAAAATGAAGAAGGAAGAAAAAAGGTGCAAGAAAAAAAACACAGTTAAGAAATATAGACTTTCTACCTTCTTTTTAACAGGCATTGACAAATCCAATCTCTCTCCTCCCTCTTAAATCACCCCAAAAGCTCTTCAATCCCATACTGAATTCTAATCTTTTTCAATTCTTAGAGCCATAAATCATAATTTCATTTTTCTTCTTTTAATAAGAGGTGCATAAAAAGCTTCCAATGTTTTAATAAAGTTTTATATGCTTATTTTTAAGGGAAAAATAGTGGCTGAATGGCTAAGATGCTGAATAGCTAAGATGCTGAGTTTGTTGATCAGAAAGGTTGAATCCCTAACGCCGCGTAGCGGAGTGAGCTCCTGTTACTTGTCCCAGCTTCTGCCAACCTAGTAATTCGAAAGCACATAAAAATGCAAGTAGAAAAATAGGGACCACCTTTGGTGGGAAGGTAACAGTGCTTTGTGAGCCTTCGACATTTAGTCATGCCGGCCACATGACCACAGAGATGTCTTTGGACAGTGCTGGCTCTTCGGCTTTGAAACGGAGATGAGCACCACCCCCTAGAGTCGGAAACAACTAGCTCATATGTGCAAGGGGAACCTTTACCTTTACCTATGCTTATTTTTACATTGAGTATGGTCAGTGGATTACACCTTGTGAAGTTACCCTATTTTTTCCCCTTCAACATGTTCATTTTTAGAATGTGTAAATACTTAAATAGACCCACAGAGCCTTATAATTGTCTCCTTGTATCCACTGATTATCTCCATCAAGACGGAGGGCTCTTCCCTCTGTTTAGGACTTGGCTCTGGATCTCAAGTGAATGGGAGAGTTCAGATTTGCATGATATATTTACTTGCAAATCTTTGGGGTTCTCTGTTTTTGCATTGCTAAGAAAGGAGAGCTCTCATTTGGATGATATTATTATTATTATTATTATTATTATTATTATTATTATTATTATTATTATTATTATTATTATTATTTCTTGCCCCATCAGCCAGATGTTCAGACCAGATTTGGCATTTTGTCTGCCTATTAACTCCTTACCAAAGATTTGGAATAGGCTGATATTGATGATGATGATTGGATTGGATAACAGGAGCTTGAGCAGGGGGTTGGACTAGAAGATCTGTAAGGTCCCTTCCAACATTCTGTTATCATAAGGTGACCAACTTTTTTACAATGAAAAGGAGGGCAAATAAATTGGAAAAAATATATCGTAAATAAAAGAAATATTTTATTCATCGCAACAATAATACACTAAAATATGGTATATGCATAATAAAATATTTGCAACATTTTATATTGTAATTATGCTTACATGCCTGTTAATTATTATTTAAATGAGTACTTTTCCATTGAATTAATATTTTTTGTCAATGTATCATCTTCTAACAATATATTGGAAATATCTGAACAAGAAATATCCTTCATATTGAATTTAACGGCAAGTGCTGAAGCTAGAGTATCAACATTCAATCTCGATTTCTCACTTGTCGAAAAATCATTGGCAATTGAAAAAAACTCTTTCAACTGCTGCATTAGTTCCAGGGCAGCACAACGTAAATTGAACAAGTATAAATAAATGTTCACATGGAATATGTTCATTTTTGAAATGGCTGAAAATATCCACCCATCTTTTATCAATTTCAACATGTTGATTTTCCCATTGTATTAATTTTTCAGAATTTAAATATACATTCAGTCTTCTAATTTCTTCAAAGAGACTATTTTAATGTCTAGAATTTCTTTAGATAAAAATTCAACACAAGATTCAATATCTGTTCAATATACTTGCGATGAAGTAAAAAAAAACACCATTAAAAACTGTTTAATAAAATACGTCACATAACGCGCAACAGATTAGCCTTCAAATATCAAAAAGGAGGACATGTAGGAGGACACTTTTCGAGGGAGGACAGAACTTACAAAAGAAGGACTGTCCTCCCTAAAGGAGGACGGTTGGTCACCTTAGTTATCAGACAATCAATCTTACACAATAATGGAGTAATTTTGCTCTTGGGATACTCTGATGTTGTAACCTCTGTAAAGCAAGGGAGGCAGAATTTTCCCTCTTCCTTGAGGAAATGATATTCCTCTTCTTAGTTTCTGGTCTGGTATGAAGTCCTCTCTAAGTGGGGGCGAAAGTATAGAAATTAGGGAAATAATACATGCAGTAGATTCCTTTGGCAGTCCTCCTTTTGCCCCCTTTCTCAGGTCAGAAACTCAGTCTTGCAAGGAATAAGCTGGGGAATGCATTTATAAATGGGTTTTTTAAGCTATCAATTTCCTCCCTTTAGGATCAAACATCTTCCACAGGTCTCATTGTAGCTCAGCAAAAAGTTAAAATAAAAAAATTAATTCAATGGTGCTTTGGAATCTCTTCCCAGAGAACATGGGATTGCAGTCTAAGAGGATTATTAAAATGAACCTCAGTTAAGTAGAGAGAATTATAGTTTTGTAAGCTAGTAGCATATTTCATGCTAATGAAAACCTAAGACGATTGTGATGTTTTTGTAAGGAAAATAATAAAGCTGGCTCTCCGTTATAAAATGGAGACTTAATCCGATCTTAAAGATTTCAAAATTATTTATAGTGCACAAAGCATTTTGTGAATTTGTAGAAAAAGTTCTCAAATTCTCATACCTGCTGGGATTTGACACTGGATATGTATTGATTTTAATTCCATTCCACTTCGCCCCCAGCGAATTCAGTAGAACATATTATGATAGAAATCTCAGCAATAAGCCATCCAGAAAGTGTCCAGACCAGGGATGGGTTTCAATTTTTTTACTACCGGTTCTGTGGGCATGGCTTATTTTTTTGGACGTGGCTTGGCAAATTTATGTTTCAGATTGGAGATAGGAAATAAAATATGCTGTAAAACCTTTAAATAAAAGGCCAAGGAAAGCAGCAACCCCAGCCATGCCGAGCTGAACGCAGGAGAGCTGGAGGGTCCGAAGAGAGTGTAGTTTTGTTCGCTGCTTGTGAGTTCCGGGGGGAGCGGTGAGCAGCCAAGCGAGCAAGCCAGCAATCTGCCGGCTGCTGAGCACCCTGCTCATGAGTAAACTGCAGATTACAGGCAGCAGATAGATCCTGGCATGCTCGCTTGGCTGCTCGCCACCCCCACCCCCCTGACGAAACTTCCGCCTCCTGCCTCCATGCATTGAGGAGGCGGGGAGGCTCGATCCCACATAGGAAGTGGGGGTTGCGTAGCTTGGGGGCCCCCTGAGCAGCCCATGCTGCTTACCTGTGTGTAGGCACTAGGAGGCAGTTGTATGGATGCACATGACGAAGACGAGGCAGGGCGAGCATCAGGGCGAGCTGATTCAGGGACCTGGCCGGCCAGCCATCATTACCGGTCCGGTGACCCACACCCAATTACCACTACCCATTCTCCCGAACCGGTCCGAACGAGAAGCAACCCACCTCTGGTCTGGACCCAGATCTGCTTAGCCTTAGAAGAGCTAACTCTATCATAGGGTGCTGGACACTCTTTCCCATTCCTGCTCAATTCATTTATTTGGAAGTCAAAGAGGGAAGAGTCTTATTCAATGACTTGTCCAAAATGCTTTCCCACTGCATCGGAACTGAATCATAAGCCTTTCCTGCCAGGAAGGTGAAAGCAAACTCAGAATGTTACAGCAAATCCTCCAATTTTATTTTCCATTTTTTCCTGCACCTCCTCTGGGACCAACAATGTTTAAGAAAACAGAAGGAGCTGATCAGTCTCTGGGGACCAATCTTTATAGAAACACCTGAGCTAAATAAATTTCTCCTCATTCAGTTTAATGTGATCTGTGTCATTTGGAATATAGTTAGCTGAATGTATCCGATCAGCCAAGGATGACACCACTAAGATTTTAGCAAAACATTATTTCCTTGCTCCTTGTTTGGAACCTTAAGGATAAATAGAAGAAGCAGCAACATTTGAAGGAAGTCTAAATTTTGGGTCAAAATCTAGTACAAGTTGGTTCTTCCATTTAACTTGCATTTTCCTGTTGATTTTGATTGAAATGTAACCCAAATATACTTGCATTTCTAATTTGAAATTCCAGTTTAAGACTCGGTTTTTTAAACATAAGTTTCCCGTAACTCTGGCAGTCCAAAGAGGGACAGTAGATGAGTGGGCAATGTATGGGTTTTAGGTCCTGTGACAGCATCCTGAGTTCCTTGAGTTCCTGGCCCACATAGTATATAAGATACTCTCATCACAATGGTACAGAATGGCATTTATATATAGAACTTGGACATTTCAGTTTTTCACACACCATAAGCACAGTTTCAGTGAACAAAATTCAGTCTTCTAAGTTTCTTGCCTCCTATCACTACCCGTGTTTCCCTGAAAATAATACATGGTCTTATTTGCTTTTGACCCCCAAAATAAGCGCTTGGCCTTATTTTCGGGGAGGTCTTATTATTTTTAAGGTGCAGGAAGCAGCAAGCATGGTCACCTCATGACTGCTGCTGTGTTTCAATATTTTGGGGGAGGGCTTATTTTCGGGGAAACAGGGTATCTTTCCAGACAAATTATTGCTTTTGGCACAATAATTTTCTTAAGTGGCTATTTCTGTTAGGACAACATGAGAAAAGGTAGAAGGGCTAGGATCTCTACTATCCTCCAGGTGTTTTAGAATCCAACTGCATTACCATTGGCATTATGACTGATCAGTTCAGTGGTTGGTTCCAGATCCTGTCGCAACCGGTATGCTGTAACGGAGCCGAGTGTTGACCTCGGGCACACACGCTGTGCATGCATGCACACCCACTGTGCATGCATGCACACCCACCGTCCTGGGATGCTCCAGCTGCTTAGCGGAGGTCATGCAGATGCCGTACACAAAACCCACTCCTTTCTAATACTGAAGATGTTATCTAGTCAGGTAAAGTAGGCTACGATGCCATATCACATTAGCCTTAAAAGAGCACTGAAAACACTAGTACAATATTGTGAGGAAGAGCAACTAGTGCTCAACTATCAGGAAATCAAAATCATGGCATTTGCCAAAAGATACCAAATGGACTTTTGGAAGATTGATAGTCACAAGACTGAGCAGATCTCTTGTATCAAACATCTGTGAGTAGTCTTATGTTCTTCCACAAATAGTATTCCCCATGGTGACTACATAGCTGAAATTGCTCAGAAGAACTCATCTGCCATCCTTGACAAGACATGGCTGCTAAATTCCTGCTGCATTTTAATTATTTGAAGCCAAGCCAATAGCACAATTTCTTTATGGTGCCCAACTGGGCCCCTTCTCCAACTTCTCTAACTTTGAACCACTAGAACCTGTTTAATCCAAATTCCATTGGCCCTTCAAGCCCCAAAATGTATCCCAAATCCCATCTTGAGACTAGAGAAAGGCCTCATGGAATTAGAGGCTAAAGAGTGGGGTAACCATACTCAACTACTGGCTTAGGTTCTACTTTTTTTCCTCTTGGTCTTGTCCCACCGAGGAAAAGGACAATGACAACTAAAATATCATCCTTGGGATTCTCTCAAGATCTACTTAGTGTGGGATATGATCAGGCCAACGTTCTCATTAAGCAGCATAGAGTGGACATGGAGCACAAATTGGAAAGAGCCAGGTCCCCAACTTTTATTGTCAACGAACCCAATAGGTATTCTGCTTCTTCTATGGCATACTTAATGAATCTTGAAGTACCTAATCATCAAAGGGTCTCTACTTTGGCACAATGTCCACACAGTTGAAGGCCAATATGGGAATATCCCCTAGTTAGAGAGGCAACACCCCTGTGATTCTGGCCTCCTAGAAACAAAAGAACACATACATTTTCAGCGTTCATATTAGGCAGAAACTTACACTAGTTTTATTATCCTATTACTGTATAAATACCCAGAGCACCTAGGACAATGTTATACCTCCCTGCTGCTCTCAAATACTAATCCTCCAACGACATACAGTGTCACAAGGTGTTGTGCAGCAACACTCAAAATATGTCATAAGAGAATGTGTAACAAAGTAGTTTTAATGAATGTCTAGAGCAGTGGTTCCCAACATGGGGCCCAGGCCCCACAGGGGGGGGGGGCAATTTGATTTTTAATGGGGGCAATTTGAACCTTGTTTAAACCAAGTTAATGGCCTTTTAAGGCTTCCTCTGTGTGAGTAGAGTTCACTTTTTAAGTAAAGTAAGAATTATATGTCATGGGGGTGGGGGGAGCATCAGGATTTTAGAGATGCTTAGGTGGGGCATGGCCAAAAAAAGATTGGGAACCACTAGTCTAGAGTCTAGACCAGGAGTAGTCAACCTTTTTATACCTACCACCCACTTTTGTATCTCGGTTAGTAGTAAAATTTTCTAACTGCCCACCGGTTCCACAGTAATGGTGATTTATAAAGTAGGGAAGCAACTTTACTTTATAAAATTTAGAAAGCAGAGTTACAGCAAGTTAAATCATATAATAATAATTACCTTACCAAATACTTTATGTCGGACTTTCGCTAAGTTTGGCAGAATAAATCTTTATAAAACAACTTACTGTAGTTAAATCTATCTTTTTATTTATACTTTGCATACATAGAAGCATGAAATCTGATGAAATTACATTTAATTAATTAAATTATTAATGAGATCCCTGAGGCTGAAGCTGTGAAACTAAATACTGGATATCTGGCTCAATTTTTGTAAGGAACAAATGAAGGTCTCCTCTTTCGGAAATATTCAGGTGGTTTCTTTCTTTGGTCATAATAAGATTAACAGCACTAAAGTCCGATTCCACAAGCTATGAGGTAGGGAAAGGTATCAATAAACTGAATATCATTTCCCACATATTTGGATATAAGACAGGCATTTTTTAATTTTGCCATAGGTTTTCATATCGACCACTATCGAATTTATGTTTACTTTCTTTATCATATCTAATTTTTAACAGTTCTTCTTGGCAAATTGTATCAGCCTCTTCAATATCTGCAGTAAAAGGATTTTTCATCCTTCAATTTCAAAATATCTTCAAATCGTTTTTCAATGTCCAATATAAGTTTGTTAAGGTGGCTACTGAATCTGTCAATGTCCTCTGGAGTTACATCATCTTTTATAGATGATAATTCAGGAAACTGATAAAATTCTCTCTTCAATAGATTATAACGAAGTAGTTCAAGTTTGTCAATAAATAAGGACACAATACTTTGGCAACCTGTAAGAGTTTTATTAGCTCCTTGAAGCTGCAAATTGACATCATTAAATCTCTTGAAAATATCTGCCAAATAAAAGGCATCATTCTTTACTGTTTTTAACTGTTGACACAGATTGGTCTCATTATTACTTTCAAAAAATTGTATGACACTATCATATAATGCTACAAAACGAGCCAAAGATGTACCCTTTGACAGTCACCGAACTTCTGTGTGCAAAAGTAATGTAATAAAATCTTCATTATTGTCCTGGCAAAGTTGTCGAAACATTCTATCATTTTTTGCATTGGATTTGATCTTGTTTACTGCTCGAATTATTATAGTTAATGATGAATGGAGACTTGTACTTAGATGTTTTCCTAGAAAATGTTCTCTGTGCACCACACAATGAATACATGAAACATTTGGCACTTCTTCCTTCAAATAAGCAACAAATCCACGATAGCGACCTACCATTGATGGAGCTCCATCAGTAGCACATGCAACAATATTATTCAAAGGAATATTATTTTTTGTAAAGTATGATTTCACAGTATTAAATATAGATAATCTTCTTGTATCTGTAATGAGATTTATTGTGAATAGCATTTCTTCTCGTAATGTATTGTTTTCATCAAAATAATGTACGTATGCCATCAATAAAGCATTATTATCTGCAATGGTAGACTTGTCCAATTGCATGGAAAATGAAGAGTTTTGGAGAATACTTATAAGTTGTTTTTCAACATTAACTGCCATTTCTTCAATTCGTCACTTTACTGTGCTACTGCTTAGGGGCAACGTTTTTAAAATTTCAGGTATATCTTGATGCATTACTGTTGAGATAAATTCTTTTATAGAGGGTATTATTACAGTTTCTCCAATATTATAGCTTTTACCACATTTTGCAATTAATTGTGAAATGGATAAGCGGCAATTAATCCAGCTGCATGTTGTTTCTTAAATGATGCAACGATTGTTGAACGATTTTGAAATTTTTTATATATTTCCTGAAAATATTAAATGGGCTTGTACTTATCATTTGGATGCTTTGTAGAAAGATGTTCTCGCAATCGACTTGCCTCATTGGATAATGTTTTATGACACAATAAACACATTGGATATTGTTTATTTACAACAGATTCTATGAAACCCATCTTCAGATACTCTGGCAAATAGCCATGAGCGTATTTCTTTTTTTGAGACATGGGCTCACAATATTTCACAATATTTTGTTTGAAGCTGTAGGCACGTGCTCACTCTCACAAATCTAACTGTGTACTGACCAGTGCGACCGCAAACAAAAGAGCCTGCGCCGTGTATTGTCGTCTGCGCATGCCTCTTGTGCATCATGGATTGGGTTGGGGTGGTGGTGGTGCCGGCTACCAGCTCTGCTTGTCTGTTACAGCTGGGTGGTGTGGGGGGAGATGCACGAGCTATTCTGGGACGAGGCTGTTTTGTTTGCGGTCGCACTATAGCACCATTTAGTTTCACTTACGTAACGTGAACTAAAGTTATGCACGGGCGATACAAATAGTATATTTTCAGAAATTTAAATTGTCACAGGGAATTTTATGAAAACCTAATGAAAATGTTTTTAAATAATGCTATGAATTTTTTAAAAAAAATCAATTAAAAAAAAGGAAAGTGCCTTAGTATCGGACAAAACCCCTACCACCCACCATGAAAGCTGGAACGCCCACTAGTGGGCGGTAGGGACCAGGTTGACTACCACTGGTCTAGATCATGATTGTTATCTCATTTTTACTATCATAGTTTTAATTTATGTTTTAAAGGCCCATTGTTACTTTTTATTACTTTTAAAAGATATTTTAAATTTAAAAAAAAGTTTTTAATGTCATTTTTAGTTTTCTGTTTTTAAAATATTTCAACCAGGATTTTTTTTGTAATCCACCCTCCAGGACATAATAGGATTATCTAGCAGCAGAGCTCACCACATTGCAAAATCACCTGGGGACATTGCATCACCCTCCAGGCTTCAACCAAACTTCTCAGACAAACTACAGGGTTAGCTATGACCCCTACAACAACCAATAGAATATGTGTTCTTGCACAGGAACAGGAAGTTCAAGTGCAAGGCCAAAGAGAAAGTGTAAATAACCCTCATTCTCAACTCCATGTGGTCAGCTGCACCAGGACCATGTGCTTGGTGGTTCTGTTCACCATTAAACCCACTTTCCAATCACCCTCCATGTTTCCAGTATCTTTATCCCAGCTTAGAACTGAACCAGATGGATATTTCTTTCAACACTATCTTTCTTTTCCTGGTTCTCACTCTCCACCAAATTTGAACCTGTTCTGTTTTCAGAGTGTTATCCTGATTAGGGACAGAGAAGCAGAGACCTATGTCCCTTTGTCTATTTTTTTTTCTTTTGTTAGATTGGGAAGAATGAAAAATACAGCTCTCAATTTATCACCCCATTTGCGGTTTCGTGCCTTCTACAGTTGATCAAATATTCTACAGTAGATCAAATATGAACGCGCTGAAATATAACTAGCAAGACATTGGTTCAGACTTCCTTTTAGTCACGAAAGTAAATTGAGCCACTCTCCACCTCTCAGCCTTGCCTATTTCTTCAGGTTGCTGTGTGAGCAAAAGTAATGATGGGGGCAGAAGGAAAGAGGCAATCTGAATTGCTTGGAGAAAAAGTGGGTTCGTATGCTATAGCATTAACGTGAGTAGTCTGTTTCAATGTTTTAGATTCAAACTGAATTACATGTTCAGAACTGAGTTTCACGCGTATATTTTTTAAGTCTGAGGATTTGAGTAAAAAAAAAAATCTTCCTTCCTTTATCTCTCATAATACATTTTAATCTCAACCCACCATTTCAATCTAAAAGGCGGCATTCGATTTCATATCTCAATATCTTGATAAGAACCATAATTCAACTGTTCATTGCTAAGATTAGGCAGTGTTTATAAAATAATATTCCCACTGTTTTTCTTCATCTACCTCAGGGTATAACTGGGCCCTGTGCAGTTCCTATGTAAGGATTTTCAATTATTGATTGAAATTCATTTAAGATGCCAACTGTTAAAAGTAGAACTCAGTGTTTGCTCCCAGGGTCCCTCTAAACCAGGGGTGTCCAAACTTGGGAACTTTAAGACTTGTGGACTTCAACTCCCAGAATTCCCCAGCCAGGTCAGAAAAAAGTGTGCTTGGGAGGCCAAATTTTTTTTGTGCCCAAATTGAAAAATCCTTCAGGGGACATGACTCGGGGTGGAATTTCATGCTTAAAAATGGTATTTCTTGCTGTTTCTAAAAATCAAGCTTTTTGCACCCAGAGGAGTAAAACTCCTGACCCCGCGGTCAGAAAAAAGTGTGCTTGGGAGGCCAAATTTTTTTTCTGCCCAAAATTGAAAAATCCTTCAGGGGACTTGACTCGGGGTGGAATTTCATGCTTAAAAATGGTATTTCTTGCTGTTTCTAAAAATCAAGCTTTTTGCATCCAGAGGAGGAAAACTCCTGACCCCGCGGTCAGAAAAAAGTGTGCTTGGGAGGCCAAATTTTTTTTGTGCCCAAATTGAAAAATCCTTCAGGGGACATGACTCGGGGTGGAATTTCATGCTTAAAAATGGTATTTCTTGCTGTTTCTAAAAATCAAGCTTTTTGCACCCAGAGGAGTAAAACTCCTGACCCCGCGGTCAGAAAAAAGTGTGCTTGGGAGGCCAAATTTTCTTTCTGCCCAAATTGAAAAATCCTTCAGGGGACTTGACTCGGGGTGGAATTTCATGCTTAAAAATGGTATTTCTTGCTGTTTCTAAAAATCAAGCTTTTTGCACCCAGAGGAGGAAAACTCCTGACCTCCTGGTCAGAAAAAAGTGTGCTTGGGAGGCCAATTTTTTTTTCTGCCCAAATTGAAAAATCCTTCAGGGGACTTGACTCGGGGTGGAATTTCATGCTTAAAAATGGTATTTCTTGCTGTTTCTAAAAATCAAGCTTTTTGCACCCAGAGGTGGAAAACTCGTGACCCCGCGGTCAGAAAAAAGTGTGCTTGGGAGGCCAAATTTATTTTCTGCCCAAATTGAAAAATCCTTCAGGGGACTTGACTCGGGGTGGAATTACATGCCTAAAAATGGTATTTCTTGCTGTTTCTAAAAATCAAGCTTTTTGCACCTAGAGGAGGAAGACTCCTGACCCCACGATCAGAAAAAAGTGTGCTTGGGAGGCCAAATTTTTTTTGTGCCCAAATTGAAAAATGCTTCAGGGGACTTGACTCGGGGTGGAATTTCATGCTTAAAAATGGTATTTCTTGCTGTTTCTAAAAATCAAGGTTTTTGCACCCAGAGGGGGAAAACTCCTGACGCCGTGGTCAGAAAAAAGTGTGCTTGGGAGACCAAATTTTTTTTGTGCCCAAATTGAAAAATCCTTCAGGGGACTTGACTCGGGGTGGAATTTCATGCTTAAAAATGGTATTTCTTGCTGTTTCAAAAAATCAAGCTTTTTGCACCCAGAGGGGGAAAACTCCTGACCCCGCGGTCAGAAAAAAATGTGCTTGGGAGGCCAATTTTTTTTGTGCCCAAATTGAAAAATCCTTCAGGGGACTTGACTCGGGGTGGAATTTCATGCTTAAAAATGGTATTTCTTGCTGTTTCTAAAAATCAAGCTTTTTGCACCCAGAGGAGGAAAACTCCTGACCCCGCGGTCAGAAAAAAGTGTGCTTGGGAGGCCAAATTTTCTTTCTGCCCAAATTGAAAAATCCTTCAGGGGACTTGACTCGGGGTGGAATTTCATCCTTAAAAATGGTATTTCTTGCTGTTTCTAAAAATCAAGCTTTTTGCACCCAGAGGAGGAAAACTCCTGACCTCCTGGTCAGAAAAAAGTGTGCTTGGGAGGCCAAATTTTTTTTCTGCCCAAATTGAAAAATCCTTCAGGGGACTTGACTCGGGGTGGAATTCCCATGCTTAAAAATGGTATTTCTTGCTGTTTCTAAAAATCAAGCTTTTTGCACCCAGAGGTGGAAAACTCCTGACCCCGCGGTCAGAAAAAAGTGTGCTTGGGAGGCCAATTTTTTTTTCTGCCCAAATTGAAAAATCCTTCAGGGGACTTGACTCGGGGTGGAATTTCATGCTTAAAAATGGTATTTCTTGCTGTTTCTAAAAATCAAGCTTTTTGCACCCAGAGGTGGAAAACTCGTGACCCCGCGGTCAGAAAAAAGTGTGCTTGGGAGGCCAAATTTATTTTCTGCCCAAATTGAAAAATCCTTCAGGGGACTTGACTCGGGGTGGAATTACATGCCTAAAAATGGTATTTCTTGCTGTTTCTAAAAATCAAGCTTTTTGCACCTAGAGGAGAAAGACTCCTGACCCCACGGTCAGAAAAAAGTGTGCTTGGGAGGCCAAATTTTTTTTGTGCCCAAATTGAAAAATGCTTCAGGGGACTTGACTCGGGGCGGAATTTCATGCTTAAAAATGGTATTTCTTGCTGTTTCTAAAAATCAAGGTTTTTGCACCCAGAGGAGGAAAACTCCTGACCTCCTGGTCAGAAAAAAGTGTGCTTGGGAGGCCAAATTTTTTTTGTGCCCAAATTGAAAAATCCTTCAGGGGACTTGACTCGGGGTGGAATTTCATGCTTAAAAATGGTATTTCTTGCTGTTTCTAAAAATCAAGCTTTTTGCACCCAGAGGAGGAAAACTCCTGACCTCCTGGTCAGAAAAAAGTGTGCTTGGGAGGCCAAATTTTTTTTCTGCCCAAATTGAAAAATCCTTCAGGGGACTTGACTCGGGGTGGAATTTCATGCTTAAAAATGGTATTTCTTGCTGTTTCTAAAAATCAAGGTTTTTGCACCCAGAGGAGGAAAACTCCTGACCCCGCGGTCAGAAAAAAGTGTGCTTGGGAGGCCAAATTTTTTTTGTGCCCAAATTGAAAAATCCTTCAGGGGACTTGACTCGGGGTGGAATCTCATGCTTAAAAATGGTATTTCTTGCTGTTCTAAAAATCAAGCTTTTTGCACCCAGAGAAAAGTGTGCTTGGGAGGCCAAATTTTTTTTGTGCCCAAATTGAAAAATCCTTCAGGGGACTTGACTCGGGGTGGAATTTCATGCTTAAAATTGGTATTTCTTGCTGTTTCTAAAAATCAAGCTTTTTGCACCCAGAGGGGGAAAACTACTGACCCCGCGGTCAGAAAAAAGTGTGCTTGGGAGGCCAAATTTTTTTTGTGCCCAAATTGAAAAATCCTTCAGGGGACTTGACTCGGGGTGGAATTTCATGCTTAAAAATGGTATTTCTTGCTGTTTCTAAAAATCAAGCTTTTTGCACCCAGAGGGGGAAAACTCCTGACCTCCTGGTCAGAAAAAAGTGTGCTTGGGAGGCCAAATTTTTTTTCTGCCCAAATTGAAAAATCCTTCAGGGGACTTGACTCGGGGTGGAATTCCCATGCTTAAAAATGGTATTTCTTGCTGTTTCTAAAAATCAAGCTTTTTGCACCCAGAGGTGGAAAACTCATGACCCCGCGGTCAGAAAAAAGTGTGCTTGGGAGGCCAAATTTTTTTTGTGCCCAAATTGAAAAATCCTTCAGGGGACTTGACTCGGGGTGGAATTTCATGCTTAAAAATGGTATTTCTTGCTGTTTCTAAAAATCAAGGTTTTTGCACCCAGAAGAGGAAAACTCCTGACCCCGCGGTCAGAAAAAAGTGTGCTTGGGAGGCCAAATTTTTTTTGTGCCCAAATTGAAAAATCCTTCAGGGGACTTGACTCGGGGTGGAATTTCATGCTTAAAAATGGTATTTCTTGCTGTTTCAAAAAATCAAGCTTTTTGCACCCAGAGGGGGAACACTCCGGTCAGAAAAAAATGTGCTTGGGAGGCCAATTTTTTTTGTGCCCAAATTGAAAAATCCTTCAGGGGACTTGCCTCAGGGTGGAATTTCATGCTTAAAAATGGTATTTCTTGCTGTTTCTAAAAATCAAGGTTTTTGCACCCAGAGGAGTAAAACTCCTGACCCCGCAGTCAGAAAAAAGTGTGCTTGGGAGGCCAAAATTTTTTTGTGCCCAAATTGAAAAATCCTTCAGGGGACTTGACTCGGGGTGGAATTTCATGCTTAAAAATGGTATTTCTTGCTTTTTCTAAAAATCAAGCTTTTTGCACCCAGAGGTGGAAAACTCATGACCCCGCGGTCAGAAAAAAGTGTGCTTGGGAGGCCAAATTTTATTTGTGCCCAAATTGAAAAATCCTTCAGGGGACTTGACTCGGGGTGGAATTCCCATGCTTAAAAATGGTATTTCTTGCTGTTTCTAAAAATCAAGCTTTTTGCACCCAGAGGTGGAAAACTCCTGACCCCGCGGTCAGAAAAAAATGTGCTTGGGAGGCCAATTTTTTTTGTGCCCAAATTGAAAAATCCTTCAGGGGACTTGCCTCACGGTGGAATTTCATGCTTAAAAATGGTATTTCTTGATGTTTCTAAAAATCAAGGTTTTTGCACCCAGAGGAGTAAAACTCCTGACCCCGCAGTCAGAAAAAAGTGTGCTTGGGAGGCCAAAATTTTTTTGTGCCCAAATTGAAAAATCCTTCAGGGGACTTGACTCGGGGTGGAATTTCATGCTTAAAAATGGTATTTCTTGCTTTTTCTAAAAATCAAGCTTTTTGCACCCAGAGGTGGAAAACTCATGACCCCGCGGTCAGAAAAAAGTGTGCTTGGGAGGCCAAATTTTATTTGTGCCCAAATTGAAAAATCCTTCAGGGGACTTGACTCGGGGTGGAATTCCCATGCTTAAAAATGGTATTTCTTGCTGTTTCTAAAAATCAAGCTTTTTGCACCCAGAGGTGGAAAACTCCTGACCCCGCGGTCAGAAAAAAGTGTGCTTGGGAGGCCAAATTTTTTTTCTGCCCAAATTGAAAAATCCTTCAGGGGACTTGACTCGCAGTGGAATTTCATGCTTAAAAATGGTATTTCTTGCTGTTTCTAAAAATCAAGGTTTTTGCACCCAGAGGAGGAAAACTCCTGACCCCGCGGTCAGAAAAAAGTGTGCTTGGGAGGCCAAATTTTTTTTGTGCCCAAATTGAAAAATCCTTCAGGGGACTTGACTCGGGATGGAATCTCATGCTTAAAAATGGTATTTCTTGCTGTTCTAAAAATCAAGCTTTTTGCACCCAGAGAAAAGTGTGCTTGGGAGGCCAAATTTTTTTTGTGCCCAAATTGAAAAATCCTTCAGGGGACTTGACTCGGGGTGGAATTTCATGCTTAAAAATGGTATTTCTTGCTGTTTCTAAAAATCAAGCTTTTTGCACCCAGAGGGGGAAAACTCCTGACCTCCTGGTCAGAAAAAAGTGTGCTTGGGAGGCCAAATTTTTTTTCTGCCCAAATTGAAAAATCCTTCAGGGGACTTGACTCGGGGTGGAATTCCCATGCTTAAAAATGGTATTTCTTGCTGTTTCTAAAAATCAAGCTTTTTGCACCCAGAGGTGGAAAACTCATGACCCCGCGGTCAGAAAAAAGTGTGCTTGGGAGGCCAAATTTTTTTTCTGCCCAAATTGAAAAATCCTTCAGGGGACTTGACTCGGGGTGGAATTTCATGCTTAAAAATGGTATTTCTTGCTGTTTCTAAAAATCAAGCTTTTTGCACCCAGAGGTGGAAAACTCGTGACCCCACGGTCAGAAAAAAGTGTGCTTGGGAGGCCAAATTTTTTTTCTGCCCAAATTGAAAAATCCTTCAGGGGACTTGACTCGGGGTGGAATTACATGCCTAAAAATGGTATTTCTTGCTGTTTCTAAAAATCAAGCTTTTTGCACCTAGAGGAGGAAAACTCCTGACCCCGCGGTCAGAAAAAAGTGTGCTTGGGAGGCCAAATTTTTTTTGTGCCCAAATTGAAAAATCCTTCAGGGGACTTGACTCGGGGTGGAATTTCATGCTTAAAAATGGTATTTCTTGCTGTTTCTAAAAATCAAGCTTTTTGCACCCAGAGGGGGAAAACTCCTGACCTCCTGGTCAGAAAAAAGTGTGCTTGGGAGGCCAAATTTTTTTTCTGCCCAAATTGAAAAATCCTTCAGGGGACTTGACTCGGGGTGGAATTCCCATGCTTAAAAATGGTATTTCTTGCTGTTTCTAAAAATCAAGCTTTTTGCACCCAGAGGTGGAAAACTCATGACCCCGCGGTCAGAAAAAAGTGTGCTTGGGAGGCCAAATTTTTTTTCTGCCCAAATTGAAAAATCCTTCAGGGGACTTGACTCGGGGTGGAATTTCATGCTTAAAAATGGTATTTCTTGCTGTTTCTAAAAATCAAGCTTTTTGCACCCAGAGGTGGAAAACTCATGACCCCGCGGTCAGAAAAAAGTGTGCTTGGGAGGCCAAATTTTTTTTGTGCCCAAATTGAAAAATCCTTCAGGGAACTTGAATCGGGGTGGAATTTCATGCTTAAAAATGGTATTTCTTGCTGTTTCTAAAAATCAAGGTTTTTGCACCCAGAGGAGGAAAACTCCTGACCTCCTGGTCAGAAAAAAGTGTGCTTGGGAGGCCAAATTTTTTTTCTACCCAAATTGAAAAATCCTTCAGGGGACTTGACTCGGGGTGGAATTTCATGCTTAAAAATGGTATTTCTTGCTGTTTCTAAAAATCAAGGTTTTTGCACCCAGAGGAGTAAAACTCCTGACCCCGCGGTCAGAAAAAAGTGTGCTTGGGAGGCCAAATTTTTTTTGTGCCCAAATTGAAAAATCCTTCAGGGGACTTGACTCGGGGTGGAATCTCATGCTTAAAAATGGTATTTCTTGCTGTTCTAAAAATCAAGCTTTTTGCACCCAGAGAAAAGTGTGCTTGGGAGGCCAAATTTTTTTTGTGCCCAAATTGAAAAATCCTTCAGGGGACTTGACTCGGGGTGGAATTTCATGCTTAAAAATGGTATTTCATGCTGTTTCTAAAAATCAAGCTTTTTGCACCCAGAGGGGGAAAACTCCTGACCTCCTGGTCAGAAAAAAGTGTGCTTGGGAGGCCAAATTTTTTTTCTGCCCAAATTGAAAAATCCTTCAGGGGACTTGACTCGGGGTGGAATTCCCATGCTTAAAAATGGTATTTCTTGCTGTTTCTAAAAATCAAGGTTTTTGCACCCAGAGGAGTAAAACTCCTGACCCCGCGGTCAGAAAAAAGTGTGCTTGGGAGGCCAAATTTTTTTTGTGCCCAAATTGAAAAATCCTTCAGGGGACTTGACTCGGGGTGGAATCTCATGCTTAAAAATGGTATTTCTTGCTGTTCTAAAAATCAAGCTTTTTGCACCCAGAGAAAAGTGTGCTTGGGAGGCCAAATTTTTTTTGTGCCCAAATTGAAAAATCCTTCAGGGGACTTGACTCGGGGTGGAATTTCATGCTTAAAAATGGTATTTCTTGCTGTTTCTAAAAATCAAGCTTTTTGCACCCAGAGGGGGAAAACTCCTGACCTCCTGGTCAGAAAAAAGTGTGCTTGGGAGGCCAAATTTTTTTTCTGCCCAAATTGAAAAATCCTTCAGGGGACTTGACTCGGGGTGGAATTCCCATGCTTAAAAATGGTATTTCTTGCTGTTTCTAAAAATCAAGCTTTTTGCACCCAGAGGTGGAAAACTCATGACCCCGCGGTCAGAAAAAAGTGTGCTTGGGAGGCCAAATTTTTTTTCTGCCCAAATTGAAAAATCCTTCAGGGGACTTGACTCGGGGTGGAATTTCATGCTTAAAAATGGTATTTCTTGCTGTTTCTAAAAATCAAGCTTTTTGCACCCAGAGGTGGAAAACTCGTGACCCCACGGTCAGAAAAAAGTGTGCTTGGGAGGCCAAATTTTTTTTCTGCCCAAATTGAAAAATCCTTCAGGGGACTTGACTCGGGGTGGAATTATATGCCTAAAAATGGTATTTCTTGCTGTTTCTAAAAATCAAGCTTTTTGCACCTAGAGGAGGAAAACTCCTGACCCCGCGGTCAGAAAAAAGTGTGCTTGGGAGGCCAAATTTTTTTTGTGCCCAAATTGAAAAATCCTTCAGGGGACTTGACTCGGGGTGGAATTTCATGCTTAAAAATGGTATTTCTTGCTGTTTCTAAAAATCAAGCTTTTTGCACCCAGAGGGGGAAAACTCCTGACCTCCTGGTCAGAAAAAAGTGTGCTTGGGAGGCCAAATTTTTTTTCTGCCCAAATTGAAAAATCCTTCAGGGGACTTGACTCGGGGTGGAATTCCCATGCTTAAAAATGGTATTTCTTGCTGTTTCTAAAAATCAAGCTTTTTGCACCCAGAGGTGGAAAACTCATGACCCCGCGGTCAGAAAAAAGTGTGCTTGGGAGGCCAAATTTTTTTTCTGCCCAAATTGAAAAATCCTTCAGGGGACTTGACTCGGGGTGGAATTTCATGCTTAAAAATGGTATTTCTTGCTGTTTCTAAAAATCAAGCTTTTTGCACCCAGAGGTGGAAAACTCGTGACCCTACGGTCAGAAAAAAGTGTGCTTGGGAGGCCAAATTTTTTTTCTGCCCAAATTGAAAAATCCTTCAGGGGACTTGACTCGGGGTGGAATTCCCATGCTTAAAAATGGTATTTCTTGCTGTTTCTAAAAATCAAGCTTTTTGCACCCAGAGGTGGAAAACTCATGACCCCGCGGTCAGAAAAAAGTGTGCTTGGGAGGCCAAATTTTTTTTCTGCCCAAATTGAAAAATCCTTCAGGGGACTTGACTCGGGGTGGAATTTCATGCTTAAAAATGGTATTTCTTGCTGTTTCTAAAAATCAAGCTTTTTGCACCCAGAGGTGGAAAACTCCTGACCCCGCGGTCAGAAAAAAGTGTGCTTGGGAGGCCAAATTTTTTTTGTGCCCAAATTGAAAAATCCTTCAGGGAACTTGAATCTGGGTGGAATTTCATGCTTAAAAATGGTATTTCTTGCTGTTTCTAAAAATCAAGGTTTTTGCACCCAGAGGAGGAAAACTCCTGACCTCCTGGTCAGAAAAAAGTGTGCTTGGGAGGCCAAATTTTTTTTCTACCCAAATTGAAAAATCCTTCAGGGGACTTGACTCGGGGTGGAATTTCATGCTTAAAAATGGTATTTCTTGCTGTTTCTAAAAATCAAGGTTTTTGCACCCAGAGGAGTAAAACTCCTGACCCCGCGGTCAGAAAAAAGTGTGCTTGGGAGGCCAAATTTTTTTTGTGCCCAAATTGAAAAATCCTTCAGGGGACTTGACTCGGGGTGGAATCTCATGCTTAAAAATGGTATTTCTTGCTGTTCTAAAAATCAAGCTTTTTGCACCCAGAGAAAAGTGTGCTTGGGAGGCCAAATTTTTTTTGTGCCCAAATTGAAAAATCCTTCAGGGGACTTGACTCGGGGTGGAATTTCATGCTTAAAAATGGTATTTCATGCTGTTTCTAAAAATCAAGCTTTTTGCACCCAGAGGGGGAAAACTCCTGACCTCCTGGTCAGAAAAAAGTGTGCTTGGGAGGCCAAATTTTTTTTCTGCCCAAATTGAAAAATCCTTCAGGGGACTTGACTCGGGGTGGAATTCCCATGCTTAAAAATGGTATTTCTTGCTGTTTCTAAAAATCAAGGTTTTTGCACCCAGAGGAGTAAAACTCCTGACCCCGCGGTCAGAAAAAAGTGTGCTTGGGAGGCCAAATTTTTTTTGTGCCCAAATTGAAAAATCCTTCAGGGGACTTGACTCGGGGTGGAATCTCATGCTTAAAAATGGTATTTCTTGCTGTTCTAAAAATCAAGCTTTTTGCACCCAGAGAAAAGTGTGCTTGGGAGGCCAAATTTTTTTTGTGCCCAAATTGAAAAATCCTTCAGGGAACTTGAATCGGGGTGGAATTTCATGCTTAAAAATGGTATTTCTTGCTCTTTCTAAAAATCAAGGTTTTTGCACCCAGAGGAGGAAAACTCCTGACCCCGCAGTCAGAAAAAAGTGTGCTTGGGAGGCCAAAATTTTTTTGTGCCCAAATTGAAAAATCCTTCAGGGGACTTGACTCGGGGTGGAATTTCATGCTTAAAAATGGTATTTCTTGCTGTTTCTAAAAATCAAGGTTTTTGCACCCAGAGGAGGAAAACTCCTGACCTCCTGGTCAGAAAAAAGTGTGCTTGGGAGGCCAAATTTTTTTTCTACCCAAATTGAAAAATCCTTCAGGGGACTTGACTCGGGGTGGAATTTCATGCTTAAAAATGGTATTTCTTGCTGTTTCTAAAAATCAAGGTTTTTGCACCCAGAGGAGTAAAACTCCTGACCCCGCGGTCAGAAAAAAGTGTGCTTGGGAGGCCAAATTTTTTTTGTGCCCAAATTGAAAAATCCTTCAGGGGACTTGACTCGGGGTGGAATCTCATGCTTAAAAATGGTATTTCTTGCTGTTCTAAAAATCAAGCTTTTTGCACCCAGAGAAAAGTGTGCTTGGGAGGCCAAATTTTTTTTGTGCCCAAATTGAAAAATCCTTCAGGGGACTTGACTCGGGGTGGAATTTCATGCTTAAAAATGGTATTTCATGCTGTTTCTAAAAATCAAGCTTTTTGCACCCAGAGGGGGAAAACTCCTGACCTCCTGGTCAGAAAAAAGTGTGCTTGGGAGGCCAAATTTTTTTTCTGCCCAAATTGAAAAATCCTTCAGGGGACTTGACTCGGGGTGGAATTCCCATGCTTAAAAATGGTATTTCTTGCTGTTTCTAAAAATCAAGGTTTTTGCACCCAGAGGAGTAAAACTCCTGACCCCGCGGTCAGAAAAAAGTGTGCTTGGGAGGCCAAATTTTTTTTGTGCCCAAATTGAAAAATCCTTCAGGGGACTTGACTCGGGGTGGAATCTCATGCTTAAAAATGGTATTTCTTGCTGTTCTAAAAATCAAGCTTTTTGCACCCAGAGAAAAGTGTGCTTGGGAGGCCAAATTTTTTTTGTGCCCAAATTGAAAAATCCTTCAGGGGACTTGACTCGGGGTGGAATTTCATGCTTAAAAATGGTATTTCTTGCTGTTTCTAAAAATCAAGCTTTTTGCACCCAGAGGGGGAAAACTCCTGACCTCCTGGTCAGAAAAAAGTGTGCTTGGGAGGCCAAATTTTTTTTCTGCCCAAATTGAAAAATCCTTCAGGGGACTTGACTCGGGGTGGAATTCCCATGCTTAAAAATGGTATTTCTTGCTGTTTCTAAAAATCAAGCTTTTTGCACCCAGAGGTGGAAAACTCATGACCCCGCGGTCAGAAAAAAGTGTGCTTGGGAGGCCAAATTTTTTTTCTGCCCAAATTGAAAAATCCTTCAGGGGACTTGACTCGGGGTGGAATTTCATGCTTAAAAATGGTATTTCTTGCTGTTTCTAAAAATCAAGCTTTTTGCACCCAGAGGTGGAAAACTCGTGACCCCACGGTCAGAAAAAAGTGTGCTTGGGAGGCCAAATTTTTTTTCTGCCCAAATTGAAAAATCCTTCAGGGGACTTGACTCGGGGTGGAATTACATGCCTAAAAATGGTATTTCTTGCTGTTTCTAAAAATCAAGCTTTTTGCACCTAGAGGAGGAAAACTCCTGACCCCGCGGTCAGAAAAAAGTGTGCTTGGGAGGCCAAATTTTTTTTGTGCCCAAATTGAAAAATCCTTCAGGGGACTTGACTCGGGGTGGAATTTCATGCTTAAAAATGGTATTTCTTGCTGTTTCTAAAAATCAAGCTTTTTGCACCCAGAGGGGGAAAACTCCTGACCTCCTGGTCAGAAAAAAGTGTGCTTGGGAGGCCAAATTTTTTTTCTGCCCAAATTGAAAAATCCTTCAGGGGACTTGACTCGGGGTGGAATTCCCATGCTTAAAAATGGTATTTCTTGCTGTTTCTAAAAATCAAGCTTTTTGCACCCAGAGGTGGAAAACTCATGACCCCGCGGTCAGAAAAAAGTGTGCTTGGGAGGCCAAATTTTTTTTCTGCCCAAATTGAAAAATCCTTCAGGGGACTTGACTCGGGGTGGAATTTCATGCTTAAAAATGGTATTTCTTGCTGTTTCTAAAAATCAAGCTTTTTGCACCCAGAGGTGGAAAACTCGTGACCCTACGGTCAGAAAAAAGTGTGCTTGGGAGGCCAAATTTTTTTTCTGCCCAAATTGAAAAATCCTTCAGGGGACTTGACTCGGGGTGGAATTCCCATGCTTAAAAATGGTATTTCTTGCTGTTTCTAAAAATCAAGCTTTTTGCACCCAGAGGTGGAAAACTCATGACCCCGCGGTCAGAAAAAAGTGTGCTTGGGAGGCCAAATTTTTTTTCTGCCCAAATTGAAAAATCCTTCAGGGGACTTGACTCGGGGTGGAATTTCATGCTTAAAAATGGTATTTCTTGCTGTTTCTAAAAATCAAGCTTTTTGCACCCAGAGGTGGAAAACTCCTGACCCCGCGGTCAGAAAAAAGTGTGCTTGGGAGGCCAAATTTTTTTTGTGCCCAAATTGAAAAATCCTTCAGGGAACTTGAATCTGGGTGGAATTTCATGCTTAAAAATGGTATTTCTTGCTGTTTCTAAAAATCAAGGTTTTTGCACCCAGAGGAGGAAAACTCCTGACCTCCTGGTCAGAAAAAAGTGTGCTTGGGAGGCCAAATTTTTTTTCTACCCAAATTGAAAAATCCTTCAGGGGACTTGACTCGGGGTGGAATTTCATGCTTAAAAATGGTATTTCTTGCTGTTTCTAAAAATCAAGGTTTTTGCACCCAGAGGAGTAAAACTCCTGACCCCGCGGTCAGAAAAAAGTGTGCTTGGGAGGCCAAATTTTTTTTGTGCCCAAATTGAAAAATCCTTCAGGGGACTTGACTCGGGGTGGAATCTCATGCTTAAAAATGGTATTTCTTGCTGTTCTAAAAATCAAGCTTTTTGCACCCAGAGAAAAGTGTGCTTGGGAGGCCAAATTTTTTTTGTGCCCAAATTGAAAAATCCTTCAGGGGACTTGACTCGGGGTGGAATTTCATGCTTAAAAATGGTATTTCATGCTGTTTCTAAAAATCAAGCTTTTTGCACCCAGAGGGGGAAAACTCCTGACCTCCTGGTCAGAAAAAAGTGTGCTTGGGAGGCCAAATTTTTTTTCTGCCCAAATTGAAAAATCCTTCAGGGGACTTGACTCGGGGTGGAATTCCCATGCTTAAAAATGGTATTTCTTGCTGTTTCTAAAAATCAAGGTTTTTGCACCCAGAGGAGTAAAACTCCTGACCCCGCGGTCAGAAAAAAGTGTGCTTGGGAGGCCAAATTTTTTTTGTGCCCAAATTGAAAAATCCTTCAGGGGACTTGACTCGGGGTGGAATCTCATGCTTAAAAATGGTATTTCTTGCTGTTCTAAAAATCAAGCTTTTTGCACCCAGAGAAAAGTGTGCTTGGGAGGCCAAATTTTTTTTGTGCCCAAATTGAAAAATCCTTCAGGGAACTTGAATCGGGGTGGAATTTCATGCTTAAAAATGGTATTTCTTGCTGTTTCTAAAAATCAAGGTTTTTGCACCCAGAGGAGGAAAACTCCTGACCTCCTGGTCAGAAAAAAGTGTGCTTGGGAGGCCAAATTTTTTTTCTACCCAAATTGAAAAATCCTTCAGGGGACTTGACTCGGGGTGGAATTTCATGCTTAAAAATGGTATTTCTTGCTGTTTCTAAAAATCAAGGTTTTTGCACCCAGAGGAGTAAAACTCCTGACCCCGCGGTCAGAAAAAAGTGTGCTTGGGAGGCCAAATTTTTTTTGTGCCCAAATTGAAAAATCCTTCAGGGGACTTGACTCGGGGTAGAATCTCATGCTTAAAAATGGTATTTCTTGCTGTTCTAAAAATCAAGCTTTTTGCACCCAGAGAAAAGTGTGCTTGGGAGGCCAAATTTTTTTTGTGCCCAAATTGAAAAATCCTTCAGGGGACTTGACTCGGGGTGGAATTTCATGCTTAAAAATGGTATTTCTTGCTGTTTCTAAAAATCAAGCTTTTTGCACCCAGAGGGGGAAAACTCCTGACCTCCTGGTCAGAAAAAAGTGTGCTTGGGAGGCCAAATTTTTTTTCTGCCCAAATTGAAAAATCCTTCAGGGGACTTGACTCGGGGTGGAATTCCCATGCTTAAAAATGGTATTTCTTGCTGTTTCTAAAAATCAAGCTTTTTGCACCCAGAGTTGGAAAACTCATGACCCCGCGGTCAGAAAAAAGTGTGCTTGGGAGGCCAAATTTTTTTCTGCCCAAATTGAAAAATCCTTCAGGGGACTTGACTCGGGGTGGAATTTCATGCTTAAAAATGGTATTTCTTGCTGTTTCTAAAAATCAAGCTTTTTGCACCCAGAGGTGGAAAACTCGTGACCCCACGGTCAGAAAAAAGTGTGCTTGGGAGGCCAAATTTTTTTTCTGCCCAAATTGAAAAATCCTTCAGGGGACTTGACTCGGGGTGGAATTACATGCCTAAAAATGGTATTTCTTGCTGTTTCTAAAAATCAAGCTTTTTGCACCTAGAGGAGGAAAACTCCTGACCCCGCGGTCAGAAAAAAGTGTGCTTGGGAGGCCAAATTTTTTTTGTGCCCAAATTGAAAAATCCTTCAGGGAACTTGAATCGGGGTGGAATTTCATGCTTAAAAATGGTATTTCTTGCTGTTTCTAAAAATCAAGGTTTTTGCACCCAGAGGAGGAAAACTCCTGACCTCCTGGTCAGAAAAAAGTGTGCTTGGGAGGCCAAATTTTTTTTCTACCCAAATTGAAAAATCCTTCAGGGGACTTGACTCGGGGTGGAATTTCATGCTTAAAAATGGCATTTCTTGCTGTTTCTAAAAATCAAGCTTTTTGCACCCAGAGGGGGAAAACTCCTGACCCCACGGTCAGAAAAAAGTGCGCTTGGGAGGCCAAATTTTTTTTGTGCCCAAATTGAATAAATCCTTCAGGGGAATTGACTCGGGGTGGAATTTCATGCTTAAAAATGGTATTTCTTGCTGTTTCTAAAAATCAATCTTTTTGCACCCAGAGGGGGAAAACTCCTGACCCCGCGGTCAGAAAAAAGTGTGCTTGGGAGGCCAAATTTTTTTTGTGCCCAAATTGAAAAATCCTTCAGGGGACTTGACTCGGGGTGGAATTTCATGCTTAAAAATGGTATTTCTTGCTGTTTCTAAAAATCAAGCTTTTTGCACCCAGAGGGGGAAAACTACTGACCCCGCGGTCAGAAAAAAGTGTGCTTGGGAGGCCAAATTTTTTTTGTGCCCAAATTGAAAAATCCTTCAGGGGACTTGACTCGGGGTGGAATTTCATGCTTAAAAATGGTATTTCTTGCTGTTTCTAAAAATCAAGCTTTTTGCACCCAGAGTTGGAAAACTCATGACCCCGCGGTCAGAAAAAAGTGTGCTTGGGAGGCCAAATTTTTTTCTGCCCAAATTGAAAAATCCTTCAGGGGACTTGACTCGGGGTGGAATTTCATGCTTAAAAATGGTATTTCTTGCTGTTTCTAAAAATCAAGCTTTTTGCACCCAGAGGTGGAAAACTCGTGACCCCACGGTCAGAAAAAAGTGTGCTTGGGAGGCCAAATTTTTTTTCTGCCCAAATTGAAAAATCCTTCAGGGGACTTGACTCGGGGTGGAATTACATGCCTAAAAATGGTATTTCTTGCTGTTTCTAAAAATCAAGCTTTTTGCACCTAGAGGAGGAAAACTCCTGACCCCGCGGTCAGAAAAAAGTGTGCTTGGGAGGCCAAATTTTTTTTGTGCCCAAATTGAAAAATCCTTCAGGGAACTTGAATCGGGGTGGAATTTCATGCTTAAAAATGGTATTTCTTGCTGTTTCTAAAAATCAAGGTTTTTGCACCCAGAGGAGGAAAACTCCTGACCTCCTGGTCAGAAAAAAGTGTGCTTGGGAGGCCAAATTTTTTTTCTACCCAAATTGAAAAATCCTTCAGGGGACTTGACTCGGGGTGGAATTTCATGCTTAAAAATGGCATTTCTTGCTGTTTCTAAAAATCAAGCTTTTTGCACCCAGAGGGGGAAAACTCCTGACCCCACGGTCAGAAAAAAGTGCGCTTGGGAGGCCAAATTTTTTTTGTGCCCAAATTGAATAAATCCTTCAGGGGAATTGACTCGGGGTGGAATTTCATGCTTAAAAATGGTATTTCTTGCTGTTTCTAAAAATCAATCTTTTTGCACCCAGAGGGGGAAAACTCCTGACCCCGCGGTCAGAAAAAAGTGTGCTTGGGAGGCCAAATTTTTTTTGTGCCCAAATTGAAAAATCCTTCAGGGGACTTGACTCGGGGTGGAATTTCATGCTTAAAAATGGTATTTCTTGCTGTTTCTAAAAATCAAGCTTTTTGCACCCAGAGGGGGAAAACTACTGACCCCGCGGTCAGAAAAAAGTGTGCTTGGGAGGCCAAATTTTTTTTGTGCCCAAATTGAAAAATCCTTCAGGGGACTTGACTCGGGGTGGAATTTCATGCTTAAAAATGGTATTTCTTGCTGTTTCTAAAAATCAAGGTTTTTGCACCCAGAAGAGGAAAACTCCTGACCCCGCGGTCCGAAAAAAGTGTGCTTGGGAGGCCAAATTTTTTTTGTGCCCAAATTGAAAAATGCTTCAGGGGACTTGACTCGGGGTGGAATTTCATGCTTAAAAATGGTATTTCTTGCTGTTTCTAAAAATCAAGGTTTTTGCACCCAGAAGAGGAAAACTCCTGACCCCGCGGTCAGAAAAAAGTGTGTTTGGGAGGCCAAATTTTTTTTGTGCCCAAATTGAAAAATCCTTCAGGGGACTTGACTCGGGGTGGAATTTCATGCTTAAAAATGGTATTTCTTGCTGTTTCTAAAAATCAAGGTTTTTGCACCCAGAAGAGGAAAACTCCTGACACCGCGGTCAGAAAAAAGTGTGCTTGGGAGGCCAAATTTTTTTTGTGCCCAAATTGAAAAATCCTTCAGGGGACTTGACTCAGGGTGGAATTTCATGCTTAAAAATGGTATTTCTTGCTGTTTCTAAAAATCAAGCATTTTGCACCCAGAGGTGGAAAACTCCTGACCCCGCGGTCAGAAAAAAGTGTGCTTGGGAGGCCAAATTTTTTTTGTGCCCAAATTGAAAAATCCTTCAGGGGACTTGACTCGGGGTGGAATTTCATGCTTAAAAATGGTATTTCTTGCTGTTTCTAAAAATCAAGCTTTTTGCACCTAGAGGAGGAAAACTCCTGACCCCGCAGTCAGAAAAAAGTGTGCTTGGGAGGCCAAATTTTTTTTGTGCCCAAATTGAAAAATCCTTCAGGGGACTTGACTCGGGGTGGAATTACATGCTTAAAAATGGTATTTCTTGCTGTTTCTAAAAATCAAGCTATTTGCACCTAGTGGAGGAAAACTCCTGACCCCGCGGTCAGAAAAAAGTGTGCTTGGGAGGCCAAATTTTTTTTGTGCCCAAATTGAAAAATCCTTCAGGGGACTTGACTCGGGGTGGAATTTCATGCTTAAAAATGGTATTTCTTGCTGTTTCTAAAAATCAAGCTTTTTGCACCCAGAGGGGGAAAACTCCTGACCCCGCGGTCAGAAAAAAGTGTGCTTTGGAGGCCAAATATTTTTTGTGCCCAAATTGAAAAATCCTTCAGGGGACTTGACTCGGGGTGGAATTTCATGCTTAAAAACGGTATTTCTTGCTGTTTCTAAAAATCAAGCTTTTTGCACCCAGAGGGGGAAAACTCTTGACCCCGCGGTCAGAAAAAAGTGTGCTTGGGAGGCCAAATTTTTTTTGTGCCCAAATTGAAAAATCCTTCAGGGGACTTGACTCGGGGTGGAATTTCATGCTTAAAAATGGTATTTCTTGCTGTTTCTAAAAATCAAGCTTTTTGCACCCAGAGGGGGAAAACTCTTGACCCCGCGGTCAGAAACAAGTGTGCTTGGGAGGCCAAATTTTTTTTGTGCCCAAATTGAAAAATCCTTCAGGGGACTTGACTCGGGGTGGAATTTCATGCTTAAAAATGGTATTTCTTGCTGTTTCTAAAAATCAAGCTTTTTGCACCCAGAGGGGGAAAACTCCTGACCCCGCGGTCAGAAAAAAGTGTGCTTGGGAGGCCAAATTTTTTTTGTGCCCAAATTGAAAAATCCTTCAGGGGACTTGACTCGGGGTGGAATTTCATGCTTAAAAATGGTATTTTGTGCTGTTTCTAAAAATCAAGTTTTTTGCACCCAGAGGAGGAAAACTAGTGACCCCGCAGTCAGAAAAAAATGTGTTGGGAGGCCAATTTTTTTTTGTACCCAAATTGAAAAATCCTTCAGGGGACTTGACTCGGGGTGGAATTTCATGCTTAAAAATGGTATTTCTTGCTGTTTCTAAAAATCAAGCTTTTTGCACCCAGAGGGGGAAAACTCCTGACCCCGCGGTCAGAAAAAAGTGTGCTTGGGAGGCCAAATTTTTTTTTGTGCCCAAATTGAAAAATCCTTCAGGGGACTTGACTCGGGGTGGAATTTCATGCTTAAAAATGGTATTTCTTGCTGTTTCTAAAAATCAAGCTTTTTGCACCCAGAGGGGGAAAACTCCTGACCCCGCGGTCAGAAAAAAGTGTGCTTGGGAGGCCAAATTTTTTTTGTGCCCAAATTGAAAAATCCTTCAGGGGACTTGACTCGGGGTGGAATTTCATGCTTAAAAATGGTATTTCTTGCTGTTTCTAAAAATCAAGCATTTTGCACCCAGAGGTGGAAAACTCCTGACCCCGCGGTCAGAAAAAAGTGTGCTTGGGAGGCCAAATTTTTTTTGTGCCCAAATTGAAAAATCCTTCAGGGGACTTGACTCGGGGTGGAATTTCATGCTTAAAAATGGTATTTCTTGCTGTTTCTAAAAATCAAGCTTTTTGCACCTAGAGGAGGAAAACTCCTGACCCCGCAGTCAGAAAAAAGTGTGCTTGGGAGGCCAAATTTTTTTTGTGCCCAAATTGAAAAATCCTTCAGGGGACTTGACTCGGGGTGGAATTACATGCTTAAAAATGGTATTTCTTGCTGTTTCTAAAAATCAAGCTATTTGCACCTAGAGGAGGAAAACTCCTGACCCCGCGGTCAGAAAAAAGTGTGCTTGGGAGGCCAAATTTTTTTTGTGCCCAAATTGAAAAATCCTTCAGGGGACTTGACTCGGGGTGGAATTTCATGCTTAAAAATGGTATTTCTTGCTGTTTCTAAAAATCAAGCTTTTTGCACCCAGAGGGGGAAAACTCTTGACCCCGCGGTCAGAAAAAAGTGTGCTTGGGAGGCCAAATTTTTTTTGTGCCCAAATTGAAAAATCCTTCAGGGGACTTGACTCGGGGTGGAATTTCATGCTTAAAAATGGTATTTCTTGCTGTTTCTAAAAATCAAGCTTTTTGCACCCAGAGGGGGAAAACTCCTGACCCCGCGGTCAGAAAAAAGTGTGCTTTGGAGGCCAAATATTTTTTGTGCCCAAATTGAAAAATCCTTCAGGGGACTTGACTCGGGGTGGAATTTCATGCTTAAAAATGGTATTTCTTGCTGTTTCTAAAAATCAAGCTTTTTGCACCCAGAGGGGGAAAACTCTTGACCCCACGGTCAGAAACAAGTGTGCTTGGGAGGCCAAATTTTTTTTGTGCCCAAATTGAAAAATCCTTCAGGGGCCTTGACTCGGGGTGGAATTTCATGCTTAAAAATGGTATTTCTTGCTGTTTCTAAAAATCAAGCTTTTTGCACCCAGAGGGGGAAAACTCCTGACCCCGCGGTGAGAAAAAAGTGTGCTTGGGAGACCAAATTTTTTTTCTGCCCAAATTGAAAAATCCTTCAGGGGACTTGACTCGGGGTGGAATTTCATGCTTAAAAATGTTATTTCTTGCTGTTTCAAAAAATCAAGCTTTTTGCACCCAGAGGGGGAAAACTCCTGACCCCGCGGTCAGAAAAAAGTGTGCTTGGGAGGCCAAATTTTTTTTGTGCCCAAATTGAAAAATCCTTCAGGGGACTTGACTCGGGGTGGAATTTCATGCTTAAAAATGGTATTTCTTGCTGTTTCTAAAAATCAAGGTTTTTGCACCCAGAAGAGGAAAACTCCTGACACCGCGGTCAGAAAAAAGTGTGCTTGGGAGGCCAAATTTTTTTTGTGCCCAAATTGAAAAATCCTTCAGGGGACTTGACTCGGGGTGGAATTTCATGCTTAAAAATGTTATTTCTTGCTGTTTCAAAAAATCAAGCTTTTTGCACCCAGAGGGGGAAAACTCCTGACCCCGCGGTCAGAAAAAAGTGTGCTTGGGAGGCCAAATTTTTTTTGTGCCCAAATTGAAAAATCCTTCAGGGGACTTGACTCGGGGTGGAATTTCATGCTTAAAAATGGTATTTCTTGCTGTTTCTAAAAATCAAGTTTTTTGCACCCAGAGGAGGAAAACTCCTGACCCCGCAGTCAGAAAAAAATGTGTTGGGAGGCCAATTTTTTTTTGTACCCAAATTGAAAAATCCTTCAGGGGACTTGACTCGGGGTGGAATTTCATGCTTAAAAATGGTATTTCTTGCTGTTTCTAAAAATCAAGCTTTTTGCACCCAGAGGAGGAAAACTCCTGACCCCACGGTCAGAAAAAAATGTGCTTGGGAGGCCAATTTTTTTTTGTGCCCAAATTGAAAAATCCTTCAGGGGACTTGACTCGGGGTGGAATTTCATGCTTAAAAATGGTATTTCTTGCTGTTTCTAAAAATCAAGCTTTTTGCACCCAGAGGGGGAAAACTCCTGACCCCGCGGTCAGAAAAAAGTGTGCTTGGGAGGCCAAATTTTTTTTGTGCCCAAATTGAAAAATCCTTCAGGGGACTTGACTCGGGGTGGAATTTCATGCTTAAAAATGGTATTTCTTGCTGTTTCTAAAAATCAAGCTTTTTGCACCCAGAGGGGGAAAACTCCTGACCCCGCGGTCAGAAAAAAGTGTGCTTGGGAGGCCAAATTTTTTTTGTGCCCAAATTGAAAAATCCTTCAGGGGACTTGACTCGGGGTGGAATTTCATGCTTAAAAATGGTATTTCTTGCTGTTTCTAAAAATCAAGCATTTTGCACCCAGAGGTGGAAAACTCCTGACCCCGCGGTCAGAAAAAAGTGTGCTTGGGAGGCCAAATTTTTTTTGTGCCCAAATTGAAAAATCCTTCAGGGGACTTGACTCGGGGTGGAATTTCATGCTTAAAAATGGTATTTCTTGCTGTTTCTAAAAATCAAGCTTTTTGCACCTAGAGGAGGAAAACTCCTGACCCCGCAGTCAGAAAAAAGTGTGCTTGGGAGGCCAAATTTTTTTTGTGCCCAAATTGAAAAATCCTTCAGGGGACTTGACTCGGGGTGGAATTTCATGCTTAAAAATGGTATTTCTTGCTGTTTCTAAAAATCAAGGTTTTTGCACCCAGAAGAGGAAAACTCCTGACCCCGCGGTCAGAAAAAAGTGTGCTTGGGAGGCCAAATTTTTTTTGTGCCCAAATTGAAAAATCCTTCAGGGGACTTGACTCGGGGTGGAATTTCATGCTTAAAAATGGTATTTCTTGCTGTTTCAAAAAATCAAGCTTTTTGCACCCAGAGGGGGAACACTCCGGTCAGAAAAAAATGTGCTTGGGAGGCCAATTTTTTTTGTGCCCAAATTGAAAAATCCTTCAGGGGACTTGCCTCAGGGTGGAATTTCATGCTTAAAAATGGTATTTCTTGCTGTTTCTAAAAATCAAGGTTTTTGCACCCAGAGGAGTAAAACTCCTGACCCCGCAGTCAGAAAAAAGTGTGCTTGGGAGGCCAAAATTTTTTTGTGCCCAAATTGAAAAATCCTTCAGGGGACTTGACTCGGGGTGGAATTTCATGCTTAAAAATGGTATTTCTTGCTTTTTCTAAAAATCAAGCTTTTTGCACCCAGAGGTGGAAAACTCATGACCCCGCGGTCAGAAAAAAGTGTGCTTGGGAGGCCAAATTTTATTTGTGCCCAAATTGAAAAATCCTTCAGGGGACTTGACTCGGGGTGGAATTCCCATGCTTAAAAATGGTATTTCTTGCTGTTTCTAAAAATCAAGCTTTTTGCACCCAGAGGTGGAAAACTCCTGACCCCGCGGTCAGAAAAAAGTGTGCTTGGGAGGCCAAATTTTTTTTCTGCCCAAATTGAAAAATCCTTCAGGGGACTTGACTCGCAGTGGAATTTCATGCTTAAAAATGGTATTTCTTGCTGTTTCTAAAAATCAAGGTTTTTGCACCCAGAGGAGGAAAACTCCTGACCCCGCGGTCAGAAAAAAGTGTGCTTGGGAGGCCAAATTTTTTTTGTGCCCAAATTGAAAAATCCTTCAGGGGACTTGACTCGGGATGGAATCTCATGCTTAAAAATGGTATTTCTTGCTGTTCTAAAAATCAAGCTTTTTGCACCCAGAGAAAAGTGTGCTTGGGAGGCCAAATTTTTTTTGTGCCCAAATTGAAAAATCCTTCAGGGGACTTGACTCGGGGTGGAATTTCATGCTTAAAAATGGTATTTCTTGCTTTTTCTAAAAATCAAGCTTTTTGCACCCAGAGGTGGAAAACTCATGACCCCGCGGTCAGAAAAAAGTGTGCTTGGGAGGCCAAATTTTATTTGTGCCCAAATTGAAAAATCCTTCAGGGGACTTGACTCGGGGTGGAATTCCCATGCTTAAAAATGGTATTTCTTGCTGTTTCTAAAAATCAAGCTATTTGCACCTAGAGGAGGAAAACTCCTGACCCCGCGGTCAGAAAAAAGTGTGCTTGGGAGGCCAAATTTTTTTTGTGCCCAAATTGAAAAATCCTTCAGGGGACTTGACTCGGGGTGGAATTTCATGCTTAAAAATGGTATTTCTTGCTGTTTCTAAAAATCAAGCTTTTTGCACCCAGAGGGGGAAAACTCTTGACCCCGCGGTCAGAAAAAAGTGTGCTTGGGAGGCCAAATTTTTTTTGTGCCCAAATTGAAAAATCCTTCAGGGGACTTGACTCGGGGTGGAATTTCATGCTTAAAAATGGTATTTCTTGCTGTTTCTAAAAATCAAGCTTTTTGCACCCAGAGGGGGAAAACTCCTGACCCCGCGGTCAGAAAAAAGTGTGCTTTGGAGGCCAAATATTTTTTGTGCCCAAATTGAAAAATCCTTCAGGGGACTTGACTCGGGGTGGAATTTCATGCTTAAAAATGGTATTTCTTGCTGTTTCTAAAAATCAAGCTTTTTGCACCCAGAGGGGGAAAACTCTTGACCCCACGGTCAGAAACAAGTGTGCTTGGGAGGCCAAATTTTTTTTGTGCCCAAATTGAAAAATCCTTCAGGGGACTTGACTCGGGGTGGAATTTCATGCTTAAAAATGGTATTTCTTGCTGTTTCTAAAAATCAAGCTTTTTGCACCCAGAGGGGGAAAACTCCTGACCCCGCGGTCAGAAAAAAGTGTGCTTGGGAGACCAAATTTTTTTTCTGCCCAAATTGAAAAATCCTTCAGGGGACTTGACTCGGGGTGGAATTTCATGCTTAAAAATGTTATTTCTTGCTGTTTCAAAAAATCAAGCTTTTTGCACCCAGAGGGGGAAAACTCCTGACCCCGCGGTCAGAAAAAAGTGTGCTTGGGAGGCCAAATTTTTTTTGTGCCCAAATTGAAAAATCCTTCAGGGGACTTGACTCGGGGTGGAATTTCATGCTTAAAAATGGTATTTCTTGCTGTTTCTAAATATCAAGGTTTTTGCACCCAGAAGAGGAAAACTCCTGACACCGCGGTCAGAAAAAAGTGTGCTTGGGAGGCCAAATTTTTTTTGTGCCCAAATTGAAAAATCCTTCAGGGGACTTGACTCGGGGTGGAATTTCATGCTTAAAAATGTTATTTCTTGCTGTTTCAAAAAATCAAGCTTTTTGCACCCAGAGGGGGAAAACTCCTGACCCCGCGGTCAGAAAAAAGTGTGCTTGGGAGGCCAAATTTTTTTTGTGCCCAAATTGAAAAATCCTTCAGGGGACTTGACTCGGGGTGGAATTTCATGCTTAAAAATGGTATTTCTTGCTGTTTCTAAAAATCAAGTTTTTTGCACCCAGAGGAGGAAAACTCCTGACCCCGCAGTCAGAAAAAAATGTGTTGGGAGGCCAATTTTTTTTTGTACCCAAATTGAAAAATCCTTCAGGGGACTTGACTCGGGGTGGAATTTCATGCTTAAAAATGGTATTTCTTGCTGTTTCTAAAAATCAAGCTTTTTGCACCCAGAGGAGGAAAACTCCTGACCCCACGGTCAGAAAAAAATGTGCTTGGGAGGCCAATTTTTTTTTGTGCCCAAATTGAAAAATCCTTCAGGGGACTTGACTCGGGGTGGAATTTCATGCTTAAAAATGGTATTTCTTGCTGTTTCTAAAAATCAAGCTTTTTGCACCCAGAGGGGGAAAACTCCTGACCCCGCGGTCAGAAAAAAGTGTGCTTGGGAGGCCAAATTTTTTTTGTGCCCAAATTGAAAAATCCTTCAGGGGACTTGACTCGGGGTGGAATTTCATGCTTAAAAATGGTATTTCTTGCTGTTTCTAAAAATCAAGCTTTTTGCACCCAGAGGGGGAAAACTCCTGACCCCGCGGTCAGAAAAAAGTGTGCTTGGGAGGCCAAATTTTTTTTGTGCCCAAATTGAAAAATCCTTCAGGGGACTTGACTCGGGGTGGAATTTCATGCTTAAAAATGGTATTTCTTGCTGTTTCTAAAAATCAAGCATTTTGCACCCAGAGGTGGAAAACTCCTGACCCCGCGGTCAGAAAAAAGTGTGCTTGGGAGGCCAAATTTTTTTTGTGCCCAAATTGAAAAATCCTTCAGGGGACTTGACTCGGGGTGGAATTTCATGCTTAAAAATGGTATTTCTTGCTGTTTCTAAAAATCAAGCTTTTTGCACCTAGAGGAGGAAAACTCCTGACCCCGCAGTCAGAAAAAAGTGTGCTTGGGAGGCCAAATTTTTTTTGTGCCCAAATTGAAAAATCCTTCAGGGGACTTGACTCGGGGTGGAATTTCATGCTTAAAAATGGTATTTCTTGCTGTTTCTAAAAATCAAGCTTTTTGCACCCAGAGGGGGAAAACTCCTGACCCCGCGGTCAGAAAAAAGTGTGCTTTGGAGGCCAAATATTTTTTGTGCCCAAATTGAAAAATCCTTCAGGGGACTTGACTCGGGGTGGAATTTCATGCTTAAAAACGGTATTTCTTGCTGTTTCTAAAAATCAAGCTTTTTGCACCCAGAGGGGGAAAACTCCTGACCTCCTGGTCAGAAAAAAGTGTGCTTGGGAGGCCAAATTTTTTTTCTGCCCAAATTGAAAAATCCTTCAGGGGACTTGACTCGGGGTGGAATTCCCATGCTTAAAAATGGTATTTCTTGCTGTTTCTAAAAATCAAGCTTTTTGCACCCAGAGGTGGAAAACTCATGACCCCGCGGTCAGAAAAAAGTGTGCTTGGGAGGCCAAATTTTTTTTGTGCCCAAATTGAAAAATCCTTCAGGGGACTTGACTCGGGGTGGAATTTCATGCTTAAAAATGGTATTTCTTGCTGTTTCTAAAAATCAAGGTTTTTGCACCCAGAAGAGGAAAACTCCTGACCCCGCGGTCAGAAAAAAGTGTGCTTGGGAGGCCAAATTTTTTTTGTGCCCAAATTGAAAAATCCTTCAGGGGACTTGACTCGGGGTGGAATTTCATGCTTAAAAATGGTATTTCTTGCTGTTTCAAAAAATCAAGCTTTTTGCACCCAGAGGGGGAACACTCCGGTCAGAAAAAAATGTGCTTGGGAGGCCAATTTTTTTTGTGCCCAAATTGAAAAATCCTTCAGGGGACTTGCCTCAGGGTGGAATTTCATGCTTAAAAATGGTATTTCTTGCTGTTTCTAAAAATCAAGGTTTTTGCACCCAGAGGAGTAAAACTCCTGACCCCGCAGTCAGAAAAAAGTGTGCTTGGGAGGCCAAAATTTTTTTGTGCCCAAATTGAAAAATCCTTCAGGGGACTTGACTCGGGGTGGAATTTCATGCTTAAAAATGGTATTTCTTGCTTTTTCTAAAAATCAAGCTTTTTGCACCCAGAGGTGGAAAACTCATGACCCCGCGGTCAGAAAAAAGTGTGCTTGGGAGGCCAAATTTTATTTGTGCCCAAATTGAAAAATCCTTCAGGGGACTTGACTCGGGGTGGAATTCCCATGCTTAAAAATGGTATTTCTTGCTGTTTCTAAAAATCAAGCTTTTTGCACCCAGAGGTGGAAAACTCCTGACCCCGCGGTCAGAAAAAAATGTGCTTGGGAGGCCAATTTTTTTTGTGCCCAAATTGAAAAATCCTTCAGGGGACTTGCCTCACGGTGGAATTTCATGCTTAAAAATGGTATTTCTTGCTGTTTCTAAAAATCAAGGTTTTTGCACCCAGAGGAGTAAAACTCCTGACCCCGCAGTCAGAAAAAAGTGTGCTTGGGAGGCCAAAATTTTTTTGTGCCCAAATTGAAAAATCCTTCAGGGGACTTGACTCGGGGTGGAATTTCATGCTTAAAAATGGTATTTCTTGCTTTTTCTAAAAATCAAGCTTTTTGCACCCAGAGGTGGAAAACTCATGACCCCGCGGTCAGAAAAAAGTGTGCTTGGGAGGCCAAATTTTATTTGTGCCCAAATTGAAAAATCCTTCAGGGGACTTGACTCGGGGTGGAATTCCCATGCTTAAAAATGGTATTTCTTGCTGTTTCTAAAAATCAAGCTTTTTGCACCCAGAGGTGGAAAACTCCTGACCCCGCGGTCAGAAAAAAGTGTGCTTGGGAGGCCAAATTTTTTTTCTGCCCAAATTGAAAAATCCTTCAGGGGACTTGACTCGCAGTGGAATTTCATGCTTAAAAATGGTATTTCTTGCTGTTTCTAAAAATCAAGGTTTTTGCACCCAGAGGAGGAAAACTCCTGACCCCGCGGTCAGAAAAAAGTGTGCTTGGGAGGCCAAATTTTTTTTGTGCCCAAATTGAAAAATCCTTCAGGGGACTTGACTCGGGATGGAATCTCATGCTTAAAAATGGTATTTCTTGCTGTTCTAAAAATCAAGCTTTTTGCACCCAGAGAAAAGTGTGCTTGGGAGGCCAAATTTTTTTTGTGCCCAAATTGAAAAATCCTTCAGGGGACTTGACTCGGGGTGGAATTTCATGCTTAAAAATGGTATTTCTTGCTTTTTCTAAAAATCAAGCTTTTTGCACCCAGAGGTGGAAAACTCATGACCCCGCGGTCAGAAAAAAGTGTGCTTGGGAGGCCAAATTTTATTTGTGCCCAAATTGAAAAATCCTTCAGGGGACTTGACTCGGGGTGGAATTCCCATGCTTAAAAATGGTATTTCTTGCTGTTTCTAAAAATCAAGCTTTTTGCACCCAGAGGTGGAAAACTCCTGACCCCGCGGTCAGAAAAAAGTGTGCTTGGGAGGCCAAATTTTTTTTCTGCCCAAATTGAAAAATCCTTCAGGGGACTTGACTCGCAGTGGAATTTCATGCTTAAAAATGGTATTTCTTGCTGTTTCTAAAAATCAAGGTTTTTGCACCCAGAGGAGGAAAACTCCTGACCCCGCGGTCAGAAAAAAGTGTGCTTGGGAGGCCAAATTTTTTTTGTGCCCAAATTGAAAAATCCTTCAGGGGACTTGACTCGGGATGGAATCTCATGCTTAAAAATGGTATTTCTTGCTGTTCTAAAAATCAAGCTTTTTGCACCCAGAGAAAAGTGTGCTTGGGAGGCCAAATTTTTTTTGTGCCCAAATTGAAAAATCCTTCAGGGGACTTGACTCGGGGTGGAATTTCATGCTTAAAAATGGTATTTCTTGCTGTTTCTAAAAATCAAGCTTTTTGCACCCAGAGGGGGAAAACTCCTGACCTCCTGGTCAGAAAAAAGTGTGCTTGGGAGGCCAAATTTTTTTTCTGCCCAAATTGAAAAATCCTTCAGGGGACTTGACTCGGGGTGGAATTCCCATGCTTAAAAATGGTATTTCTTGCTGTTTCTAAAAATCAAGCTTTTTGCACCCAGAGGTGGAAAACTCATGACCCCGCGGTCAGAAAAAAGTGTGCTTGGGAGGCCAAATTTTTTTTCTGCCCAAATTGAAAAATCCTTCAGGGGACTTGACTCGGGGTGGAATTTCATGCTTAAAAATGGTATTTCTTGCTGTTTCTAAAAATCAAGCTTTTTGCACCCAGAGGTGGAAAACTCGTGACCCCACGGTCAGAAAAAAGTGTGCTTGGGAGGACAAATTTTTTTTCTGCCCAAATTGAAAAATCCTTCAGGGGACTTGACTCGGGGTGGAATTACATGCCTAAAAATGGTATTTCTTGCTGTTTCTAAAAATCAAGCTTTTTGCACCTAGAGGAGGAAAACTCCTGACCCCGCGGTCAGAAAAAAGTGTGCTTGGGAGGCCAAATTTTTTTTGTGCCCAAATTGAAAAATCCTTCAGGGGACTTGACTCGGGGTGGAATTTCATGCTTAAAAATGGTATTTCTTGCTGTTTCTAAAAATCAAGCTTTTTGCACCCAGAGGGGGAAAACTCCTGACCTCCTGGTCAGAAAAAAGTGTGCTTGGGAGGCCAAATTTTTTTTCTGCCCAAATTGAAAAATCCTTCAGGGGACTTGACTCGGGGTGGAATTCCCATGCTTAAAAATGGTATTTCTTGCTGTTTCTAAAAATCAAGCTTTTTGCACCCAGAGGTGGAAAACTCATGACCCCGCGGTCAGAAAAAAGTGTGCTTGGGAGGCCAAATTTTTTTTCTGCCCAAATTGAAAAATCCTTCAGGGGACTTGACTCGGGGTGGAATTTCATGCTTAAAAATGGTATTTCTTGCTGTTTCTAAAAATCAAGCTTTTTGCACCTAGAGGAGGAAAACTCATGACCCCGCGGTCAGAAAAAAGTGTGCTTGGGAGGCCAAATTTTTTTTCTGCCCAAATTGAAAAATCCTTCAGGGGACTTGACTCGGGGTGGAATTACATGCCTAAAAATGGTATTTCTTGCTGTTTCTAAAAATCAAGCTTTTTGCACCTAGAGGAGGAAAACTCCTGACCCCGCGGTCAGAAAAAAGTGTGCTTGGGAGGACAAATTTTTTTTCTGCCCAAATTGAAAAATCCTTCAGGGGACTTGACTCGGGGTGGAATTACATGCCTAAAAATGGTATTTCTTGCTGTTTCTAAAAATCAAGCTTTTTGCACCTAGAGGAGGAAAACTCCTGACCCCGCGGTCAGAAAAAAGTGTGCTTGGGAGGCCAAATTTTTTTTGTGCCCAAATTGAAAAATCCTTCAGGGGACTTGACTCGGGGTGGAATTTCATGCTTAAAAATGGTATTTCTTGCTGTTTCTAAAAATCAAGCTTTTTGCACCCAGAGGGGGAAAACTCCTGACCTCCTGGTCAGAAAAAAGTGTGCTTGGGAGGCCAAATTTTTTTTCTGCCCAAATTGAAAAATCCTTCAGGGGACTTGACTCGGGGTGGAATTCCCATGCTTAAAAATGGTATTTCTTGCTGTTTCTAAAAATCAAGCTTTTTGCACCCAGAGGTGGAAAACTCATGACCCCGCGGTCAGAAAAAAGTGTGCTTGGGAGGCCAAATTTTTTTTCTGCCCAAATTGAAAAATCCTTCAGGGGACTTGACTCGGGGTGGAATTTCATGCTTAAAAATGGTATTTCTTGCTGTTTCTAAAAATCAAGCTTTTTGCACCTAGAGGAGGAAAACTCATGACCCCGCGGTCAGAAAAAAGTGTGCTTGGGAGGCCAAATTTTTTTTGTGCCCAAATTGAAAAATCCTTCAGGGAACTTGAATCGGGGTGGAATTTCATGCTTAAAAATGGTATTTCTTGCTGTTTCTAAAAATCAAGGTTTTTGCACCCAGAGGAGGAAAACTCCTGACCTCCTGGTCAGAAAAAAGTGTGCTTGGGAGGCCAAATTTTTTTTCTACCCAAATTGAAAAATCCTTCAGGGGACTTGACTCGGGGTGGAATTTCATGCTTAAAAATGGTATTTCTTGCTGTTTCTAAAAATCAAGGTTTTTGCACCCAGAGGAGTAAAACTCCTGACCCCGCGGTCAGAAAAAAGTGTGCTTGGGAGGCCAAATTTTTTTTGTGCCCAAATTGAAAAATCCTTCAGGGGACTTGACTCGGGGTGGAATCTCATGCTTAAAAATGGTATTTCTTGCTGTTCTAAAAATCAAGCTTTTTGCACCCAGAGAAAAGTGTGCTTGGGAGGCCAAATTTTTTTTGTGCCCAAATTGAAAAATCCTTCAGGGGACTTGACTCGGGGTGGAATTTCATGCTTAAAAATGGTATTTCATGCTGTTTCTAAAAATCAAGCTTTTTGCACCCAGAGGGGGAAAACTCCTGACCTCCTGGTCAGAAAAAAGTGTGCTTGGGAGGCCAAATTTTTTTTCTGCCCAAATTGAAAAATCCTTCAGGGGACTTGACTCGGGGTGGAATTCCCATGCTTAAAAATGGTATTTCTTGCTGTTTCTAAAAATCAAGGTTTTTGCACCCAGAGGAGTAAAACTCCTGACCCCGCGGTCAGAAAAAAGTGTGCTTGGGAGGCCAAATTTTTTTTGTGCCCAAATTGAAAAATCCTTCAGGGGACTTGACTCGGGGTGGAACCTCATGCTTAAAAATGGTATTTCTTGCTGTTCTAAAAATCAAGCTTTTTGCACCCAGAGAAAAGTGTGCTTGGGAGGCCAAATTTTTTTTCTGCCCAAATTGAAAAATCCTTCAGGGGACTTGACTCGGGGTGGAATTCCCATGCTTAAAAATGGTATTTCTTGCTGTTTCTAAAAATCAAGCTTTTTGCACCCAGAGGTGGAAAACTCATGACCCCGCGGTCAGAAAAAAGTGTGCTTGGGAGGCCAAATTTTTTTTCTGCCCAAATTGAAAAATCCTTCAGGGGACTTGACTCGGGGTGGAATTTCATGCTTAAAAATGGTATTTCTTGCTGTTTCTAAAAATCAAGCTTTTTGCACCCAGAGGTGGAAAACTCGTGACCCTACGGTCAGAAAAAAGTGTGCTTGGGAGGCCAAATTTTTTTTCTGCCCAAATTGAAAAATCCTTCAGGGGACTTGACTCGGGGTGGAATTCCCATGCTTAAAAATGGTATTTCTTGCTGTTTCTAAAAATCAAGCTTTTTGCACCCAGAGGTGGAAAACTCATGACCCCGCGGTCAGAAAAAAGTGTGCTTGGGAGGCCAAATTTTTTTTCTGCCCAAATTGAAAAATCCTTCAGGGGACTTGACTCGGGGTGGAATTTCATGCTTAAAAATGGTATTTCTTGCTGTTTCTAAAAATCAAGCTTTTTGCACCCAGAGGTGGAAAACTCGTGACCCCACGGTCAGAAAAAAGTGTGCTTGGGAGGCCAAATTTTTTTTCTGCCCAAATTGAAAAATCCTTCAGGGGACTTGACTCGGGGTGGAATTACGTGCCTAAAAATGGTATTTCTTGCTGTTTCTAAAAATCAAGCTTTTTGCACCTAGAGGAGGAAAACTCCTGACCCCGCGGTCAGAAAAAAGTGTGCTTGGGAGGCCAAATTTTTTTTGTGCCCAAATTGAAAAATCCTTCAGGGAACTTGAATCTGGGTGGAATTTCATGCTTAAAAATGGTATTTCTTGCTGTTTCTAAAAATCAAGGTTTTTGCACCCAGAGGAGGAAAACTCCTGACCTCCTGGTCAGAAAAAAGTGTGCTTGGGAGGCCAAATTTTTTTTCTACCCAAATTGAAAAATCCTTCAGGGGACTTGACTCGGGGTGGAATTTCATGCTTAAAAATGGTATTTCTTGCTGTTTCTAAAAATCAAGGTTTTTGCACCCAGAGGAGTAAAACTCCTGACCCCGCGGTCAGAAAAAAGTGTGCTTGGGAGGCCAAATTTTTTTTGTGCCCAAATTGAAAAATCCTTCAGGGGACTTGACTCGGGGTGGAATCTCATGCTTAAAAATGGTATTTCTTGCTGTTCTAAAAATCAAGCTTTTTGCACCCAGAGAAAAGTGTGCTTGGGAGGCCAAATTTTTTTTGTGCCCAAATTGAAAAATCCTTCAGGGGACTTGACTCGGGGTGGAATTTCATGCTTAAAAATGGTATTTCATGCTGTTTCTAAAAATCAAGCTTTTTGCACCCAGAGGGGGAAAACTCCTGACCTCCTGGTCAGAAAAAAGTGTGCTTGGGAGGCCAAATTTTTTTTCTGCCCAAATTGAAAAATCCTTCAGGGGACTTGACTCGGGGTGGAATTCCCATGCTTAAAAATGGTATTTCTTGCTGTTTCTAAAAATCAAGGTTTTTGCACCCAGAGGAGTAAAACTCCTGACCCCGCGGTCAGAAAAAAGTGTGCTTGGGAGGCCAAATTTTTTTTGTGCCCAAATTGAAAAATCCTTCAGGGGACTTGACTCGGGGTGGAATCTCATGCTTAAAAATGGTATTTCTTGCTGTTCTAAAAATCAAGCTTTTTGCACCCAGAGAAAAGTGTGCTTGGGAGGCCAAATTTTTTTTGTGCCCAAATTGAAAAATCCTTCAGGGAACATGAATCGGGGTGGAATTTCATGCTTAAAAATGGTATTTCTTGCTGTTTCTAAAAATCAAGGTTTTTGCACCCAGAGGAGGAAAACTCCTGACCTCCTGGTCAGAAAAAAGTGTGCTTGGGAGGCCAAATTTTTTTTCTACCCAAATTGAAAAATCCTTCAGGGGACTTGACTCGGGGTGGAATTTCATGCTTAAAAATGGTATTTCTTGCTGTTTCTAAAAATCAAGGTTTTTGCACCCAGAGGAGTAAAACTCCTGACCCCGCGGTCAGAAAAAAGTGTGCTTGGGAGGCCAAATTTTTTTTGTGCCCAAATTGAAAAATCCTTCAGGGGACTTGACTCGGGGTAGAATCTCATGCTTAAAAATGGTATTTCTTGCTGTTCTAAAAATCAAGCTTTTTGCACCCAGAGAAAAGTGTGCTTGGGAGGCCAAATTTTTTTTGTGCCCAAATTGAAAAATCCTTCAGGGGACTTGACTCGGGGTGGAATTTCATGCTTAAAAATGGTATTTCTTGCTGTTTCTAAAAATCAAGCTTTTTGCACCCAGAGGGGGAAAACTCCTGACCTCCTGGTCAGAAAAAAGTGTGCTTGGGAGGCCAAATTTTTTTTCTGCCCAAATTGAAAAATCCTTCAGGGGACTTGACTCGGGGTGGAATTCCCATGCTTAAAAATGGTATTTCTTGCTGTTTCTAAAAATCAAGCTTTTTGCACCCAGAGTTGGAAAACTCATGACCCCGCGGTCAGAAAAAAGTGTGCTTGGGAGGCCAAATTTTTTTCTGCCCAAATTGAAAAATCCTTCAGGGGACTTGACTCGGGGTGGAATTTCATGCTTAAAAATGGTATTTCTTGCTGTTTCTAAAAATCAAGCTTTTTGCACCCAGAGGTGGAAAACTCGTGACCCCACGGTCAGAAAAAAGTGTGCTTGGGAGGCCAAATTTTTTTTCTGCCCAAATTGAAAAATCCTTCAGGGGACTTGACTCGGGGTGGAATTACATGCCTAAAAATGGTATTTCTTGCTGTTTCTAAAAATCAAGCTTTTTGCACCTAGAGGAGGAAAACTCCTGACCCCGCGGTCAGAAAAAAGTGTGCTTGGGAGGCCAAATTTTTTTTGTGCCCAAATTGAAAAATCCTTCAGGGAACTTGAATCGGGGTGGAATTTCATGCTTAAAAATGGTATTTCTTGCTGTTTCTAAAAATCAAGGTTTTTGCACCCAGAGGAGGAAAACTCCTGACCTCCTGGTCAGAAAAAAGTGTGCTTGGGAGGCCAAATTTTTTTTCTACCCAAATTGAAAAATCCTTCAGGGGACTTGACTCGGGGTGGAATTTCATGCTTAAAAATGGCATTTCTTGCTGTTTCTAAAAATCAAGCTTTTTGCACCCAGAGGGGGAAAACTCCTGACCCCACGGTCAGAAAAAAGTGCGCTTGGGAGGCCAAATTTTTTTTGTGCCCAAATTGAATAAATCCTTCAGGGGAATTGACTCGGGGTGGAATTTCATGCTTAAAAATGGTATTTCTTGCTGTTTCTAAAAATCAATCTTTTTGCACCCAGAGGGGGAAAACTCCTGACCCCGCGGTCAGAAAAAAGTGTGCTTGGGAGGCCAAATTTTTTTTGTGCCCAAATTGAAAAATCCTTCAGGGGACTTGACTCGGGGTGGAATTTCATGCTTAAAAATGGTATTTCTTGCTGTTTCTAAAAATCAAGCTTTTTGCACCCAGAGGGGGAAAACTACTGACCCCGCGGTCAGAAAAAAGTGTGCTTGGGAGGCCAAATTTTTTTTGTGCCCAAATTGAAAAATCCTTCAGGGGACTTGACTCGGGGTGGAATTTCATGCTTAAAAATGGTATTTCTTGCTGTTTCTAAAAATCAAGGTTTTTGCACCCAGAAGAGGAAAACTCCTGACCCCGCGGTCCGAAAAAAGTGTGCTTGGGAGGCCAAATTTTTTTTGTGCCCAAATTGAAAAATGCTTCAGGGGACTTGACTCGGGGTGGAATTTCATGCTTAAAAATGGTATTTCTTGCTGTTTCTAAAAATCAAGGTTTTTGCACCCAGAAGAGGAAAACTCCTGACCCCGCGGTCAGAAAAAAGTGTGTTTGGGAGGCCAAATTTTTTTTGTGCCCAAATTGAAAAATCCTTCAGGGGACTTGACTCGGGGTGGAATTTCATGCTTAAAAATGGTATTTCTTGCTGTTTCTAAAAATCAAGGTTTTTGCACCCAGAAGAGGAAAACTCCTGACACCGCGGTCAGAAAAAAGTGTGCTTGGGAGGCCAAATTTTTTTTGTGCCCAAATTGAAAAATCCTTCAGGGGACTTGACTCAGGGTGGAATTTCATGCTTAAAAATGGTATTTCTTGCTGTTTCTAAAAATCAAGCATTTTGCACCCAGAGGTGGAAAACTCCTGACCCCGCGGTCAGAAAAAAGTGTGCTTGGGAGGCCAAATTTTTTTTGTGCCCAAATTGAAAAATCCTTCAGGGGACTTGACTCGGGGTGGAATTTCATGCTTAAAAATGGTATTTCTTGCTGTTTCTAAAAATCAAGCTTTTTGCACCTAGAGGAGGAAAACTCCTGACCCCGCAGTCAGAAAAAAGTGTGCTTGGGAGGCCAAATTTTTTTTGTGCCCAAATTGAAAAATCCTTCAGGGGACTTGACTCGGGGTGGAATTACATGCTTAAAAATGGTATTTCTTGCTGTTTCTAAAAATCAAGCTATTTGCACCTAGAGGAGGAAAACTCCTGACCCCGCGGTCAGAAAAAAGTGTGCTTGGGAGGCCAAATTTTTTTTGTGCCCAAATTGAAAAATCCTTCAGGGGACTTGACTCGGGGTGGAATTTCATGCTTAAAAATGGTATTTCTTGCTGTTTCTAAAAATCAAGCTTTTTGCACCCAGAGGGGGAAAACTCCTGACCCCGCGGTCAGAAAAAAGTGTGCTTTGGAGGCCAAATATTTTTTGTGCCCAAATTGAAAAATCCTTCAGGGGACTTGACTCGGGGTGGAATTTCATGCTTAAAAACGGTATTTCTTGCTGTTTCTAAAAATCAAGCTTTTTGCACCCAGAGGGGGAAAACTCTTGACCCCGCGGTCAGAAAAAAGTGTGCTTGGGAGGCCAAATTTTTTTTGTGCCCAAATTGAAAAATCCTTCAGGGGACTTGACTCGGGGTGGAATTTCATGCTTAAAAATGGTATTTCTTGCTGTTTCTAAAAATCAAGCTTTTTGCACCCAGAGGGGGAAAACTCTTGACCCCGCGGTCAGAAACAAGTGTGCTTGGGAGGCCAAATTTTTTTTGTGCCCAAATTGAAAAATCCTTCAGGGGACTTGACTCGGGGTGGAATTTCATGCTTAAAAATGGTATTTCTTGCTGTTTCTAAAAATCAAGCTTTTTGCACCCAGAGGGGGAAAACTCCTGACCCCGCGGTCAGAAAAAAGTGTGCTTGGGAGACCAAATTTTTTTTCTGCCCAAATTGAAAAATCCTTCAGGGGACTTGACTCGGGGTGGAATTTCATGCTTAAAAATGTTATTTCTTGCTGTTTCAAAAAATCAAGCTTTTTGCACCCAGAGGGGGAAAACTCCTGACCCCGCGGTCAGAAAAAAGTGTGCTTGGGAGGCCAAATTTTTTTTGTGCCCAAATTGAAAAATCCTTCAGGGGACTTGACTCGGGGTGGAATTTCATGCTTAAAAATGGTATTTCTTGCTGTTTCTAAAAATCAAGTTTTTTGCACCCAGAGGAGGAAAACTAGTGACCCCGCAGTCAGAAAAAAATGTGTTGGGAGGCCAATTTTTTTTTGTACCCAAATTGAAAAATCCTTCAGGGGACTTGACTCGGGGTGGAATTTCATGCTTAAAAATGGTATTTCTTGCTGTTTCTAAAAATCAAGCTTTTTGCACCCAGAGGAGGAAAACTCCTGACCCCACGGTCAGAAAAAAATGTGCTTGGGAGGCCAAATTTTTTTTGTGCCCAAATTGAAAAATCCTTCAGGGGACTTGACTCGGGGTGGAATTTCATGCTTAAAAATGGTATTTCTTGCTGTTTCTAAAAATCAAGCTTTTTGCACCCAGAGGGGGAAAACTCCTGACCCCGCGGTCAGAAAAAAGTGTGCTTGGGAGGCCAAATTTTTTTTTGTGCCCAAATTGAAAAATCCTTCAGGGGACTTGACTCGGGGTGGAATTTCATGCTTAAAAATGGTATTTCTTGCTGTTTCTAAAAATCAAGCTTTTTGCACCCAGAGGGGGAAAACTCCTGACCCCGCGGTCAGAAAAAAGTGTGCTTGGGAGGCCAAATTTTTTTTGTGCCCAAATTGAAAAATCCTTCAGGGGACTTGACTCGGGGTGGAATTTCATGCTTAAAAATGGTATTTCTTGCTGTTTCTAAAAATCAAGCATTTTGCACCCAGAGGTGGAAAACTCCTGACCCCGCGGTCAGAAAAAAGTGTGCTTGGGAGGCCAAATTTTTTTTGTGCCCAAATTGAAAAATCCTTCAGGGGACTTGACTCGGGGTGGAATTTCATGCTTAAAAATGGTATTTCTTGCTGTTTCTAAAAATCAAGCTTTTTGCACCTAGAGGAGGAAAACTCCTGACCCCGCAGTCAGAAAAAAGTGTGCTTGGGAGGCCAAATTTTTTTTGTGCCCAAATTGAAAAATCCTTCAGGGGACTTGACTCGGGGTGGAATTACATGCTTAAAAATGGTATTTCTTGCTGTTTCTAAAAATCAAGCTATTTGCACCTAGAGGAGGAAAACTCCTGACCCCGCGGTCAGAAAAAAGTGTGCTTGGGAGGCCAAATTTTTTTTGTGCCCAAATTGAAAAATCCTTCAGGGGACTTGACTCGGGGTGGAATTTCATGCTTAAAAATGGTATTTCTTGCTGTTTCTAAAAATCAAGCTTTTTGCACCCAGAGGGGGAAAACTCTTGACCCCGCGGTCAGAAAAAAGTGTGCTTGGGAGGCCAAATTTTTTTTGTGCCCAAATTGAAAAATCCTTCAGGGGACTTGACTCGGGGTGGAATTTCATGCTTAAAAATGGTATTTCTTGCTGTTTCTAAAAATCAAGCTTTTTGCACCCAGAGGGGGAAAACTCCTGACCCCGCGGTCAGAAAAAAGTGTGCTTTGGAGGCCAAATATTTTTTGTGCCCAAATTGAAAAATCCTTCAGGGGACTTGACTCGGGGTGGAATTTCATGCTTAAAAATGGTATTTCTTGCTGTTTCTAAAAATCAAGCTTTTTGCACCCAGAGGGGGAAAACTCTTGACCCCACGGTCAGAAACAAGTGTGCTTGGGAGGCCAAATTTTTTTTGTGCCCAAATTGAAAAATCCTTCAGGGGACTTGACTCGGGGTGGAATTTCATGCTTAAAAATGGTATTTCTTGCTGTTTCTAAAAATCAAGCTTTTTGCACCCAGAGGGGGAAAACTCCTGACCCCGCGGTCAGAAAAAAGTGTGCTTGGGAGACCAAATTTTTTTTCTGCCCAAATTGAAAAATCCTTCAGGGGACTTGACTCGGGGTGGAATTTCATGCTTAAAAATGTTATTTCTTGCTGTTTCAAAAAATCAAGCTTTTTGCACCCAGAGGGGGAAAACTCCTGACCCCGCGGTCAGAAAAAAGTGTGCTTGGGAGGCCAAATTTTTTTTGTGCCCAAATTGAAAAATCCTTCAGGGGACTTGACTCGGGGTGGAATTTCATGCTTAAAAATGGTATTTCTTGCTGTTTCTAAAAATCAAGGTTTTTGCACCCAGAAGAGGAAAACTCCTGACACCGCGGTCAGAAAAAAGTGTGCTTGGGAGGCCAAATTTTTTTTGTGCCCAAATTGAAAAATCCTTCAGGGGACTTGACTCGGGGTGGAATTTCATGCTTAAAAATGTTATTTCTTGCTGTTTCAAAAAATCAAGCTTTTTGCACCCAGAGGGGGAAAACTCCTGACCCCGCAGTCAGAAAAAAATGTGTTGGGAGGCCAATTTTTTTTTGTACCCAAATTGAAAAATCCTTCAGGGGACTTGACTCGGGGTGGAATTTCATGCTTAAAAATGGTATTTCTTGCTGTTTCTAAAAATCAAGCTTTTTGCACCCAGAGGGGGAAAACTCCTGACCCCGCGGTCAGAAAAAAATGTGCTTGGGAGGCCAATTTTTTTTTGTGCCCAAATTGAAAAATCCTTCAGGGGACTTGACTCGGGGTGGAATTTCATGCTTAAAAATGGTATTTCTTGCTGTTTCTAAAAATCAAGCATTTTGCACCCAGAGGTGGAAAACTCCTGACCCCGCGGTCAGAAAAAAGTGTGCTTGGGAGGCCAAATTTTTTTTGTGCCCAAATTGAAAAATCCTTCAGGGGACTTGACTCGGGGTGGAATTTCATGCTTAAAAATGGTATTTCTTGCTGTTTCTAAAAATCAAGCTTTTTGCACCTAGAGGAGGAAAACTCCTGACCCCGCAGTCAGAAAAAAGTGTGCTTGGGAGGCCAAATTTTTTTTGTGCCCAAATTGAAAAATCCTTCAGGGGACTTGACTCGGGGTGGAATTTCATGCTTAAAAATGGTATTTCTTGCTGTTTCTAAAAATCAAGCTTTTTGCACCCAGAGGGGGAAAACTCCTGACCCCGCGGTCAGAAAAAAGTGTGCTTTGGAGGCCAAATATTTTTTGTGCCCAAATTGAAAAATCCTTCAGGGGACTTGACTCGGGGTGGAATTTCATGCTTAAAAACGGTATTTCTTGCTGTTTCTAAAAATCAAGCTTTTTGCACCCAGAGGGGGAAAACTCTTGACCCCGCGGTCAGAAAAAAGTGTGCTTGGGAGGCCAAATTTTTTTTGTGCCCAAATTGAAAAATCCTTCAGGGGATTTGACTCGGGGTGGAATTTCATGCTTAAAAATGGTATTTCTTGCTGTTTCTAAAAATCAAGCTTTTTGCACCCAGAGGGGGAAAACTCCTGACCCCGCGGTCAGAAAAAAGTGTGCTTTGGAGGCCAAATATTTTTTGTGCCCAAATTGAAAAATCCTTCAGGGGACTTGACTCGGGGTGGAATTTCATGCTTAAAAATGGTATTTCTTGCTGTTTCTAAAAATCAAGCTTTTTGCACCCAGAGGGGGAAAACTCTTGACCCCACGGTCAGAAACAAGTGTGCTTGGGAGGCCAAATTTTTTTTGTGCCCAAATTGAAAAATCCTTCAGGGGACTTGACTCGGGGTGGAATTTCATGCTTAAAAATGGTATTTCTTGCTGTTTCTAAAAATCAAGCTTTTTGCACCCAGAGGGGGAAAACTCCTGACCCCGCGGTCAGAAAAAAGTGTGCTTGGGAGACCAAATTTTTTTTCTGCCCAAATTGAAAAATCCTTCAGGGGACTTGACTCGGGGTGGAATTTCATGCTTAAAAATGTTATTTCTTGCTGTTTCAAAAAATCAAGCTTTTTGCACCCAGAGGGGGAAAACTCCTGACCCCGCGGTCAGAAAAAAGTGTGCTTGGGAGGCCAAATTTTTTTTGTGCCCAAATTGAAAAATCCTTCAGGGGACTTGACTCGGGGTGGAATTTCATGCTTAAAAATGGTATTTCTTGCTGTTTCTAAAAATCAAGGTTTTTGCACCCAGAAGAGGAAAACTCCTGACCCCGCGGTCAGAAAAAAGTGTGTTTGGGAGGCCAAATTTTTTTTGTGCCCAAATTGAAAAATCCTTCAGGGGACTTGACTCGGGGTGGAATTTCATGCTTAAAAATGGTATTTCTTGCTGTTTCTAAAAATCAAGGTTTTTGCACCCAGAAGAGGAAAACTCCTGACACCGCGGTCAGAAAAAAGTGTGCTTGGGAGGCCAAATTTTTTTTGTGCCCAAATTGAAAAATCCTTCAGGGGACTTGACTCGGGGTGGAATTTCATGCTTAAAAATGTTATTTCTTGCTGTTTCAAAAAATCAAGCTTTTTGCACCCAGAGGGGGAAAACTCCTGACCCCGCGGTCAGAAAAAAGTGTGCTTGGGAGGCCAAATTTTTTTTGTGCCCAAATTGAAAAATCCTTCAGGGGACTTGACTCGGGGTGGAATTTCATGCTTAAAAATGGTATTTCTTGCTGTTTCTAAAAATCAAGTTTTTTGCACCCAGAGGAGGAAAACTCCTGACCCCGCAGTCAGAAAAAAATGTGTTGGGAGGCCAATTTTTTTTTGTACCCAAATTGAAAAATCCTTCAGGGGACTTGACTCGGGGTGGAATTTCATGCTTAAAAATGGTATTTCTTCCTGTTTCTAAAAATCAAGCTTTTTGCACCCAGAGGAGGAAAACTCCTGACCCCACGGTCAGAAAAAAATGTGCTTGGGAGGCCAATTTTTTTTTGTGCCCAAATTGAAAAATCCTTCAGGGGACTTGACTCGGGGTGGAATTTTATGCTTAAAAATGGTATTTCTTGCTGTTTCTAAAAATCAAGCTTTTTGCACCCAGAGGGGGAAAACTCCTGACCCCGCGGTCAGAAAAAAGTGTGCTTGGGAGGCCAAATTTTTTTTGTGCCCAAATTGAAAAATCCTTCAGGGGACTTGACTCGGGGTGGAATTTCATGCTTAAAAATGGTATTTCTTGCTGTTTCTAAAAATCAAGCTTTTTGCACCCAGAGGGGGAAAACTCCTGACCCCGCGGTCAGAAAAAAGTGTGCTTGGGAGGCCAAATTTTTTTTGTGCCCAAATTGAAAAATCCTTCAGGGGACTTGACTCGGGGTGGAATTTCATGCTTAAAAATGGTATTTCTTGCTGTTTCTAAAAATCAAGCATTTTGCACCCAGAGGTGGAAAACTCCTGACCCCGCGGTCAGAAAAAAGTGTGCTTGGGAGGCCAAATTTTTTTTGTGCCCAAATTGAAAAATCCTTCAGGGGACTTGACTCGGGGTGGAATTTCATGCTTAAAAATGGTATTTCTTGCTGTTTCTAAAAATCAAGCTTTTTGCACCTAGAGGAGGAAAACTCCTGACCCCGCAGTCAGAAAAAAGTGTGCTTGGGAGGCCAAATTTTTTTTGTGCCCAAATTGAAAAATCCTTCAGGGGACTTGACTCGGGGTGGAATTACATGCTTAAAAATGGTATTTCTTGCTGTTTCTAAAAATCAAGCTATTTGCACCTAGAGGAGGAAAACTCCTGACCCCGCGGTCAGAAAAAAGTGTGCTTGGGAGGCCAAATTTTTTTTGTGCCCAAATTGAAAAATCCTTCAGGGGACTTGACTCGGGGTGGAATTTCATGCTTAAAAATGGTATTTCTTGCTGTTTCTAAAAATCAAGCTTTTTGCACCCAGAGGGGGAAAACTCCTGACCCCGCGGTCAGAAAAAAGTGTGCTTTGGAGGCCAAATATTTTTTGTGCCCAAATTGAAAAATCCTTCAGGGGACTTGACTCGGGGTGGAATTTCATGCTTAAAAACGGTATTTCTTGCTGTTTCTAAAAATCAAGCTTTTTGCACCCAGAGGGGGAAAACTCTTGACCCCGCGGTCAGAAAAAAGTGTGCTTGGGAGGCCAAATTTTTTTTGTGCCCAAATTGAAAAATCCTTCAGGGGACTTGACTCGGGGTGGAATTTCATGCTTAAAAATGGTATTTCTTGCTGTTTCTAAAAATCAAGCTTTTTGCACCCAGAGGGGGAAAACTCCTGACCCCGCGGTCAGAAAAAAGTGTGCTTTGGAGGCCAAATATTTTTTGTGCCCAAATTGAAAAATCCTTCAGGGGACTTGACTCGGGGTGGAATTTCATGCTTAAAAATGGTATTTCTTGCTGTTTCTAAAAATCAAGCTTTTTGCACCCAGAGGGGGAAAACTCTTGACCCCACGGTCAGAAACAAGTGTGCTTGGGAGGCCAAATTTTTTTTGTGCCCAAATTGAAAAATCCTTCAGGGGACTTGACTCGGGGTGGAATTTCATGCTTAAAAATGGTATTTCTTGCTGTTTCTAAAAATCAAGCTTTTTGCACCCAGAGGGGGAAAACTCCTGACCCCGCGGTCAGAAAAAAGTGTGCTTGGGAGACCAAATTTTTTTTCTGCCCAAATTGAAAAATCCTTCAGGGGACTTGACTCGGGGTGGAATTTCATGCTTAAAAATGTTATTTCTTGCTGTTTCAAAAAATCAAGGTTTTTGCACCCAGAAGAGGAAAACTCCTGACACCGCGGTCAGAAAAAAGTGTGCTTGGGAGGCCAAATTTTTTTTGTGCCCAAATTGAAAAATCCTTCAGGGGACTTGACTCGGGGTGGAATTTCATGCTTAAAAATGGTATTTCTTGCTGTTTCTAAAAATCAAGCATTTTGCACCCAGAGGTGGAAAACTCCTGACCCCGCGGTCAGAAAAAAGTGTGCTTGGGAGGCCAAATTTTTTTTGTGCCCAAATTGAAAAATCCTTCAGGGGACTTGACTCGGGGTGGAATTTCATGCTTAAAAATGGTATTTCTTGCTGTTTCTAAAAATCAAGCATTTTGCACCCAGAGGTGGAAAACTCGTGACCCCGCGGTCAGAAAAAAGTGTGCTTGGGAGGCCAAATTTTTTTTGTGCCCAAATTGAAAAATCCTTCAGGGGACTTGACTCGGGGTGGAATTTCATGCTTAAAAATGGTATTTCTTGCTGTTTCTAAAAATCAAGCTTTTTGCACCTAGAGGAGGAAAACTCCTGACCCCGCAGTCAGAAAAAAGTGTGCTTGGGAGGCCAAATTTTTTTTGTGCCCAAATTGAAAAATCCTTCAGGGGACTTGACTCGGGGTGGAATTACATGCTTAAAAATGGTATTTCTTGCTGTTTCTAAAAATCAAGCTTTTTGCACCTAGAGGAGGAAAACTCCTGACCCCGCGGTCAGAAAAAAGTGTGCTTGGGAGGCCAAATTTTTTTTGTGCCCAAATTGAAAAATCCTTCAGGGGACTTGACTCGGGGTGGAATTTCATGCTTAAAAATGGTATTTCTTGCTGTTTCTAAAAATCAAGCTTTTTGCACCCAGAGGGGGAAAACCCCTGACCCCGCGGTCAGAAAAAAGTGTGCTTTGGAGGCCAAATATTTTTTGTGCCCAAATTGAAAAATCCTTCAGGGCACTTGACTCGGGGTGGAATTTCATGCTTAAAAACGGTATTTCTTGCTGTTTCTAAAAATCAAGCTTTTTGCACCCAGAGGGGGAAAACTCTTGACCCCGCGGTCAGAAAAAAGTGTGCTTGGGAGACCAAATTTTTTTCTGCCCAAATTGAAAAATCCTTCAGGGGACTTGACTCGGGGTGGAATTTCATGCTTAAAAATGTTATTTCTTGCTGTTTCAAAAAATCAAGCTTTTTGCACCCAGAGGGGGAAAACTCCTGACCCCGCGGTCAGAAAAAATTGTGCTTGGGAGGCCAAAATTTTTTTGTGCCCAAATTGAAAAATCCTTCAGGGGACTTGACTCGGGGTGGAATTTCATGCATAAAAATGGTATTTCTTGCTGTTTCTAAAAATCAAGTTTTTTGCACCCAGAGGAGGAAAACTCCTGACCCCGCAGTCAGAAAAAAATGTGTTGGGAGGCCAATTTTTTTTTGTACCCAAATTGAAAAATCCTTCAGGGGACTTGACTCGGGGTGGAATTTCATGCTTAAAAATGGTATTTCTTGCTGTTTCTAAAAATCAAGCTTTTTGCACCCAGAGGAGGAAAACTCCTGACCCCACGGTCAGAAAAAAATGTGCTTGGGAGGCCAATTTTTTTTTGTGCCCAAATTGAAAAATCCTTCAGGGGACTTGACTCGGGGTGGAATTTCATGCTTAAAAATGGTATTTCTTGCTGTTTCTAAAAATCAAGGTTTTTGCACCCAGAAGAGGAAAACTCCTGACCCCGCGGTCAGAAAAAAGTGTGCTTGGGAGGCCAAATTTTTTTTGTGCCCAAATTGAAAAATCCTTCAGGGGACTTGACTCGGGGTGGAATTTCATGCTTAAAAATGGTATTTCTTGCTGTTTCTAAAAATCAAGGTTTTTGCACCCAGAAGAGGAAAACTCCTGACCCCGCGGTCAGAAAAAAGTGTGTTTGGGAGGCCAAATTTTTTTTGTGCCCAAATTGAAAAATCCTTCAGGGGACTTGACTCGGGGTGGAATTTCATGCTTAAAAATGGTATTTCTTGCTGTTTCTAAAAATCAAGGTTTTTGCACCCAGAAGAGGAAAACTCCTGACACCGCGGTCAGAAAAAAGTTTGCTTGGGAGGCCAAATTTTTTTTGTGCCCAAATTGAAAAATCCTTCAGGGGACTTGACTCGGGGTGGAATTTCATGCTTAAAAATGGTATTTCTTGCTGTTTCTAAAAATCAAGGTTTTTGCACCCAGAAGAGGAAAACTCCTGACCCCGCGGTCAGAAAAAAGTGTGCTTGGGAGGCCAAATTTTTTTTGTGCCCAAATTGAAAAATCCTTCAGGGGACTTGACTCGGGGTGGAATTTCATGCTTAAAAATGGTATTTCTTGCTGTTTCTAAAAATCAAGCATTTTGCACCCAGAGGGGGAAAACTCCTGACCCCGCGGTCAGAAAAAAGTGTGCTTGGGAGGCCAAATTTTTTTTGTGCCCAAATTGAAAAATCCTTCAGGGGACTTGACTCGGGGTGGAATTTCATGCTTAAAAATGGTATTTCTTGCTGTTTCTAAAAATCAAGCATTTTGCACCCAGAGGTGGAAAACTCGTGACCCCGCGGTCAGAAAAAAGTGTGCTTGGGAGGCCAAATTTTTTTTGTGCCCAAATTGAAAAATCCTTCAGGGGACTTGACTCGGGGTGGAATTTCATGCTTAAAAATGGTATTTCTTGCTGTTTCTAAAAATCAAGCATTTTGCACCCAGAGGTGGAAAACTCCTGACCCCGCGGTCAGAAAAAAGTGTGCTTGGGAGGCCAAATTTTTTTTGTGCCCAAATTGAAAAATCCTTCAGGGGACTTGACTCGGGGTGGAATTTCATGCTTAAAAATGGTATTTCTTGCTGTTTCTAAAAATCAAGCTTTTTGCACCCAGAGGGGGAAAACTCCTGACCCCGCGGTCAGAAAAAAGTGTGCTTTGGAGGCCAAATATTTTTTGTGCCCAAATTGAAAAATCCTTCAGGGGACTTGACTCGGGGTGGAATTTCATGCTTAAAAACGGTATTTCTTGCTGTTTCTAAAAATCAAGCTTTTTGCACCCAGAGGGGGAAAACTCTTGACCCCGCGGTCAGAAAAAAGTGTGCTTGGGAGGCCAAATTTTTTTTGTGCCCAAATTGAAAAATCCTTCAGGGGACTTGACTCGGGGTGGAATTTCATGCTTAAAAATGGTATTTCTTGCTGTTTCTAAAAATCAAGCTTTTTGCACCCAGAGGGGGAAAACTCCTGACCCCGCGGTCAGAAAAAAGTGTGCTTTGGAGGCCAAATATTTTTTGTGCCCAAATTGAAAAATCCTTCAGGGGACTTGACTCGGGGTGGAATTTCATGCTTAAAAATGGTATTTCTTGCTGTTTCTAAAAATCAAGCTTTTTGCACCCAGAGGGGGAAAACTCTTGACCCCGCGGTCAGAAACAAGTGTGCTTGGGAGGCCAAATTTTTTTTGTGCCCAAATTGAAAAATCCTTCAGGGGACTTGACTCGGGGTGGAATTTCATGCTTAAAAATGGTATTTCTTGCTGTTTCTAAAAATCAAGTTTTTTGCACCCAGAGGAGGAAAACTCCTGACCCCGCAGTCAGAAAAAAATGTGTTGGGAGGCCAATTTTTTTTTGTACCCAAATTGAAAAATCCTTCAGGGGACTTGACTCGGGGTGGAATTTCATGCTTAAAAATGGTATTTCTTGCTGTTTCTAAAAATCAAGCTTTTTGCACCCAGAGGAGGAAAACTCCTGACCCCACGGTCAGAAAAAAATGTGCTTGGGAGGCCAATTTTTTTTTGTGCCCAAATTGAAAAATCCTTCAGGGGACTTGACTCGGGGTGCAATTTCATGCTTAAAAATGGTATTTCTTGCTGTTTCAAAAAATCAAGCTTTTTGCACCCAGAGGGGGAAAACTCCTGACCCCGCGGTCAGAAAAAAGTGTGCTTGGGAGGCCAAATTTTTTTTGTGCCCAAATTGAAAAATCCTTCAGGGGACTTGACTCGGGGTGGAATTTCATGCTTAAAAATGGTATTTCTTGCTGTTTCTAAAAATCAAGTTTTTTGCACCCAGAGGAGGAAAACTCCTGACCCCGCAGTCAGAAAAAAATGTGTTGGGAGGCCAATTTTTTTTTGTACCCAAATTGAAAAATCCTTCAGGGGACTTGACTCGGGGTGGAATTTCATGCTTAAAAATGGTATTTCTTGCTGTTTCTAAAAATCAAGCTTTTTGCACCCAGAGGAGGAAAACTCCTGACCCCACGGTCAGAAAAAAATGTGCTTGGGAGGCCAATTTTTTTTTGTGCCCAAATTGAAAAATCCTTCAGGGGACTTGACTCGGGGTGCAATTTCATGCTTAAAAATGGTATTTCTTGCTGTTTCTAAAAATCAAGCATTTTGCACCCAGAGGTGGAAAACTCCTGACCCCGCGGTCAGAAAAAAGTGTGCTTGGGAGGCCAAATTTTTTTTGTGCCCAAATTGAAAAATCCTTCAGGGGACTTGACTCGGGGTGGAATTTCATGCTTAAAAATGGTATTTCTTGCTGTTTCTAAAAATCAAGTTTTTTGCACCCAGAGGAGGAAAACTCCTGACCCCGCGGTCAGAAAAAAATGTGCTTGGGAGGCCAATTTTTTTTTGTACCCAAATTGAAAAATCCTTCAGGGGACTTGACTCGGGGTGGAATTTCATGCTTAAAAATGGTATTTCTTGCTGTTTCTAAAAATCAAGGTTTTTGCACCCAGAAGAGGAAAACTCCTGACCCCGCGGTCAGAAAAAAGTGAGCTTCGGAGGCCAAATTTTTTTTGTGCCCAAATTGAAAAATCTTTCAGGGGACTTGACTCGGGGTGGAATTTCATGCTTAAAAATGGTATTTCTTGCTGTTTCTAAAAATCAAGCATTTTGCACCCAGAGGTGGAAAACTCCTGACCCCGCGGTCAGAAAAAAGTGTGCTTGGGAGGCCAAATTTTTTTTGTGCCCAAATTGAAAAATCTTTCAGGGGACTTGACTCGGGGTGGAATTTCATGCTTAAAAATGGTATTTCTTGCTGTTTCAAAAAATCAAGCTTTTTGCACCCAGAGGGGGAAAACTCCTGACCCCGCGGTCAGAAAAAAGTGTGCTTGGGAGGCCAAATTTTTTTTGTGCCCAAATTGAAAAATCCTTCAGGGGACTTGACTCGGGGTGGAATTTCATGCTTAAAAATGGTATTTCTTGCTGTTTCTAAAAATCAAGGTTTTTGCACCCAGAAGAGGAAAACTCCTGATCCCGCGGTCAGAAAAGAGTGTGCTTTGGAGGCCAAATTTTTTTTGTGCCCAAATTGAAAAATCCTTCAGGGGACTTGACTCGGGGTGGAATTTCATGCTTAAAAACGGTATTTCTTGCTGTTTCTAAAAATCAAGCTTTTTGCACCCAGAGGGGGAAAACTCCTGACCCCGCGGTCAGAAAAAAGTGTGCTTTGGAGGCCAAATATTTTTTGTGCCCAAATTGAAAAATCCTTCAGGGGACTTGACTCGGGGTGGAATTTCATGCTTAAAAATGGTATTTCTTGCTGTTTCTAAAAATCAAGCTTTTTGCACCCAGAGGGGGAAAACTCTTGACCCCGCGGTCAGAAACAAGTGTGCTTGGGAGGCCAAATTTTTTTTGTGCCCAAATTGAAAAATCCTTCAGGGGACTTGACTCGGGGTGGAATTTCATGCTTAAAAATGGTATTTCTTGCTGTTTCTAAAAATCAAGTTTTTTGCACCCAGAGGAGGAAAACTCCTGACCCCGCAGTCAGAAAAAAATGTGTTGGGAGGCCAATTTTTTTTTGTACCCAAATTGAAAAATCCTTCAGGGGACTTGACTCGGGGTGGAATTTCATGCTTAAAAATGGTATTTCTTGCTGTTTCTAAAAATCAAGCTTTTTGCACCCAGAGGAGGAAAACTCCTGACCCCACGGTCAGAAAAAAATGTGCTTGGGAGGCCAATTTTTTTTTGTGCCCAAATTGAAAAATCCTTCAGGGGACTTGACTCGGGGTGCAATTTCATGCTTAAAAATGGTATTTCTTGCTGTTTCAAAAAATCAAGCTTTTTGCACCCAGAGGGGGAAAACTCCTGACCCCGCGGTCAGAAAAAAGTGTGCTTGGGAGGCCAAATTTTTTTTGTGCCCAAATTGAAAAATCCTTCAGGGGACTTGACTCGGGGTGGAATTTCATGCTTAAAAATGGTATTTCTTGCTGTTTCTAAAAATCAAGTTTTTTGCACCCAGAGGAGGAAAACTCCTGACCCCGCAGTCAGAAAAAAATGTGTTGGGAGGCCAATTTTTTTTTGTACCCAAATTGAAAAATCCTTCAGGGGACTTGACTCGGGGTGGAATTTCATGCTTAAAAATGGTATTTCTTGCTGTTTCTAAAAATCAAGCTTTTTGCACCCAGAGGAGGAAAACTCCTGACCCCGCGGTCAGAAAAAAGTGTGTTTGGGAGGCCAAATTTTTTTTGTGCCCAAATTGAAAAATCCTTCAGGGGACTTGACTCGGGGTGGAATTTCATGCTTAAAAATGGTATTTCTTGCTGTTTCTAAAAATCAAGGTTTTTGCACCCAGAAGAGGAAAACTCCTGACCCCGCGGTCAGAAAAAAGTGTGCTTGGGAGGCCAAATTTTTTTTGTGCCCAAATTGAAAAATCCTTCAGGGGACTTGACTCGGGGTGGAATTTCATGCTTAAAAATGGTATTTCTTGCTGTTTCTAAAAATCAAGGTTTTTGCACCCAGAAGAGGAAAACTCCTGACCCCGCGGTCAGAAAAAAGTGTGTTTGGGAGGCCAAATTTTTTTTGTGCCCAAATTGAAAAATCCTTCAGGGGACTTGACTCGGGGTGGAATTTCATGCTTAAAAATGGTATTTCTTGCTGTTTCTAAAAATCAAGGTTTTTGCACCCAGAAGAGGAAAACTCCTGACACCGCGGTCAGAAAAAAGTTTGCTTGGGAGGCCAAATTTTTTTTGTGCCCAAATTGAAAAATCCTTCAGGGGACTTGACTCGGGGTGGAATTTCATGCTTAAAAATGGTATTTCTTGCTGTTTCTAAAAATCAAGGTTTTTGCACCCAGAAGAGGAAAACTCCTGACCCCGCGGTCAGAAAAAAGTGTGCTTGGGAGGCCAAATTTTTTTTGTGCCCAAATTGAAAAATCCTTCAGGGGACTTGACTCGGGGTGGAATTTCATGCTTAAAAATGGTATTTCTTGCTGTTTCTAAAAATCAAGCATTTTGCACCCAGAGGGGGAAAACTCCTGACCCCGCGGTCAGAAAAAAGTGTGCTTGGGAGGCCAAATTTTTTTTGTGCCCAAATTGAAAAATCCTTCAGGGGACTTGACTCGGGGTGGAATTTCATGCTTAAAAATGGTATTTCTTGCTGTTTCTAAAAATCAAGCATTTTGCACCCAGAGGTGGAAAACTCGTGACCCCGCGGTCAGAAAAAAGTGTGCTTGGGAGGCCAAATTTTTTTTGTGCCCAAATTGAAAAATCCTTCAGGGGACTTGACTCGGGGTGGAATTTCATGCTTAAAAATGGTATTTCTTGCTGTTTCTAAAAATCAAGCATTTTGCACCCAGAGGTGGAAAACTCCTGACCCCGCGGTCAGAAAAAAGTGTGCTTGGGAGGCCAAATTTTTTTTGTGCCCAAATTGAAAAATCCTTCAGGGGACTTGACTCGGGGTGGAATTTCATGCTTAAAAATGGTATTTCTTGCTGTTTCTAAAAATCAAGCTTTTTGCACCCAGAGGGGGAAAACTCCTGACCCCGCGGTCAGAAAAAAGTGTGCTTTGGAGGCCAAATATTTTTTGTGCCCAAATTGAAAAATCCTTCAGGGGACTTGACTCGGGGTGGAATTTCATGCTTAAAAACGGTATTTCTTGCTGTTTCTAAAAATCAAGCTTTTTGCACCCAGAGGGGGAAAACTCTTGACCCCGCGGTCAGAAAAAAGTGTGCTTGGGAGGCCAAATTTTTTTTGTGCCCAAATTGAAAAATCCTTCAGGGGACTTGACTCGGGGTGGAATTTCATGCTTAAAAATGGTATTTCTTGCTGTTTCTAAAAATCAAGCTTTTTGCACCCAGAGGGGGAAAACTCCTGACCCCGCGGTCAGAAAAAAGTGTGCTTTGGAGGCCAAATATTTTTTGTGCCCAAATTGAAAAATCCTTCAGGGGACTTGACTCGGGGTGGAATTTCATGCTTAAAAATGGTATTTCTTGCTGTTTCTAAAAATCAAGCTTTTTGCACCCAGAGGGGGAAAACTCTTGACCCCGCGGTCAGAAACAAGTGTGCTTGGGAGGCCAAATTTTTTTTGTGCCCAAATTGAAAAATCCTTCAGGGGACTTGACTCGGGGTGGAATTTCATGCTTAAAAATGGTATTTCTTGCTGTTTCTAAAAATCAAGTTTTTTGCACCCAGAGGAGGAAAACTCCTGACCCCGCAGTCAGAAAAAAATGTGTTGGGAGGCCAATTTTTTTTTGTACCCAAATTGAAAAATCCTTCAGGGGACTTGACTCGGGGTGGAATTTCATGCTTAAAAATGGTATTTCTTGCTGTTTCTAAAAATCAAGCTTTTTGCACCCAGAGGAGGAAAACTCCTGACCCCACGGTCAGAAAAAAATGTGCTTGGGAGGCCAATTTTTTTTTGTGCCCAAATTGAAAAATCCTTCAGGGGACTTGACTCGGGGTGCAATTTCATGCTTAAAAATGGTATTTCTTGCTGTTTCTAAAAATCAAGCATTTTGCACCCAGAGGTGGAAAACTCCTGACCCCGCGGTCAGAAAAAAGTGTGCTTGGGAGGCCAAATTTTTTTTGTGCCCAAATTGAAAAATCCTTCAGGGGACTTGACTCGGGGTGGAATTTCATGCTTAAAAATGGTATTTCTTGCTGTTTCTAAAAATCAAGTTTTTTGCACCCAGAGGAGGAAAACTCCTGACCCCGCGGTCAGAAAAAAATGTGCTTGGGAGGCCAATTTTTTTTTGTACCCAAATTGAAAAATCCTTCAGGGGACTTGACTCGGGGTGGAATTTCATGCTTAAAAATGGTATTTCTTGCTGTTTCTAAAAATCAAGGTTTTTGCACCCAGAAGAGGAAAACTCCTGACCCCGCGGTCAGAAAAAAGTGAGCTTCGGAGGCCAAATTTTTTTTGTGCCCAAATTGAAAAATCTTTCAGGGGACTTGACTCGGGGTGGAATTTCATGCTTAAAAATGGTATTTCTTGCTGTTTCTAAAAATCAAGCATTTTGCACCCAGAGGTGGAAAACTCCTGACCCCGCGGTCAGAAAAAAGTGTGCTTGGGAGGCCAAATTTTTTTTGTGCCCAAATTGAAAAATCTTTCAGGGGACTTGACTCGGGGTGGAATTTCATGCTTAAAAATGGTATTTCTTGCTGTTTCAAAAAATCAAGCTTTTTGCACCCAGAGGGGGAAAACTCCTGACCCCGCGGTCAGAAAAAAGTGTGCTTGGGAGGCCAAATTTTTTTTGTGCCCAAATTGAAAAATCCTTCAGGGGACTTGACTCGGGGTGGAATTTCATGCTTAAAAATGGTATTTCTTGCTGTTTCTAAAAATCAAGGTTTTTGCACCCAGAAGAGGAAAACTCCTGATCCCGCGGTCAGAAAAGAGTGTGCTTTGGAGGCCAAATTTTTTTTGTGCCCAAATTGAAAAATCCTTCAGGGGACTTGACTCGGGGTGGAATTTCATGCTTAAAAACGGTATTTCTTGCTGTTTCTAAAAATCAAGCTTTTTGCACCCAGAGGGGGAAAACTCTTGACCCCGCGGTCAGAAAAAAGTGTGCTTGGGAGGCCAAATTTTTTTTGTGCCCAAATTGAAAAATCCTTCAGGGGACTTGACTCGGGGTGGAATTTCATGCTTAAAAATGGTATTTCTTGCTGTTTCTAAAAATCAAGCTTTTTGCACCCAGAGGGGGAAAACTCCTGACCCCGCGGTCAGAAAAAAGTGTGCTTTGGAGGCCAAATATTTTTTGTGCCCAAATTGAAAAATCCTTCAGGGGACTTGACTCGGGGTGGAATTTCATGCTTAAAAATGGTATTTCTTGCTGTTTCTAAAAATCAAGCTTTTTGCACCCAGAGGGGGAAAACTCTTGACCCCGCGGTCAGAAACAAGTGTGCTTGGGAGGCCAAATTTTTTTTGTGCCCAAATTGAAAAATCCTTCAGGGGACTTGACTCGGGGTGGAATTTCATGCTTAAAAATGGTATTTCTTGCTGTTTCTAAAAATCAAGTTTTTTGCACCCAGAGGAGGAAAACTCCTGACCCCGCAGTCAGAAAAAAATGTGTTGGGAGGCCAATTTTTTTTTGTACCCAAATTGAAAAATCCTTCAGGGGACTTGACTCGGGGTGGAATTTCATGCTTAAAAATGGTATTTCTTGCTGTTTCTAAAAATCAAGCTTTTTGCACCCAGAGGAGGAAAACTCCTGACCCCACGGTCAGAAAAAAATGTGCTTGGGAGGCCAATTTTTTTTTGTGCCCAAATTGAAAAATCCTTCAGGGGACTTGACTCGGGGTGCAATTTCATGCTTAAAAATGGTATTTCTTGCTGTTTCAAAAAATCAAGCTTTTTGCACCCAGAGGGGGAAAACTCCTGACCCCGCGGTCAGAAAAAAGTGTGCTTGGGAGGCCAAATTTTTTTTGTGCCCAAATTGAAAAATCCTTCAGGGGACTTGACTCGGGGTGGAATTTCATGCTTAAAAATGGTATTTCTTGCTGTTTCTAAAAATCAAGTTTTTTGCACCCAGAGGAGGAAAACTCCTGACCCCGCAGTCAGAAAAAAATGTGTTGGGAGGCCAATTTTTTTTTGTACCCAAATTGAAAAATCCTTCAGGGGACTTGACTCGGGGTGGAATTTCATGCTTAAAAATGGTATTTCTTGCTGTTTCTAAAAATCAAGCTTTTTGCACCCAGAGGAGGAAAACTCCTGACCCCACGGTCAGAAAAAAATGTGCTTGGGAGGCCAATTTTTTTTTGTGCCCAAATTGAAAAATCCTTCAGGGGACTTGACTCGGGGTGCAATTTCATGCTTAAAAATGGTATTTCTTGCTGTTTCTAAAAATCAAGCATTTTGCACCCAGAGGTGGAAAACTCCTGACCCCGCGGTCAGAAAAAAGTGTGCTTGGGAGGCCAAATTTTTTTTGTGCCCAAATTGAAAAATCCTTCAGGGGACTTGACTCGGGGTGGAATTTCATGCTTAAAAATGGTATTTCTTGCTGTTTCTAAAAATCAAGTTTTTTGCACCCAGAGGAGGAAAACTCCTGACCCCGCGGTCAGAAAAAAATGTGCTTGGGAGGCCAATTTTTTTTTGTACCCAAATTGAAAAATCCTTCAGGGGACTTGACTCGGGGTGGAATTTCATGCTTAAAAATGGTATTTCTTGCTGTTTCTAAAAATCAAGGTTTTTGCACCCAGAAGAGGAAAACTCCTGACCCCGCGGTCAGAAAAAAGTGTGCTTCGGAGGCCAAATTTTTTTTGTGCCCAAATTGAAAAATCTTTCAGGGGACTTGACTCGGGGTGGAATTTCATGCTTAAAAATGGTATTTCTTGCTGTTTCAAAAAATCAAGCTTTTTGCACCCAGAGGGGGAAAACTCCTGACCCCGCGGTCAGAAAAAAGTGTGCTTGGGAGGCCAATTTTTTTTTGTGCCCAAATTGAAAAATCCTTCAGGGGACTTGACTCGGGGTGCAATTTCATGCTTAAAAATGGTATTTCTTGCTGTTTCAAAAAATCAAGCTTTTTGCACCCAGAGGGGGAAAACTCCTGACCCCGCGGTCAGAAAAAAGTGTGCTTGGGAGGCCAAATTTTTTTTGTGCCCAAATTGAAAAATCCTTCAGGGGACTTGACTCGGGGTGGAATTTCATGCTTAAAAATGGTATTTCTTGCTGTTTCTAAAAATCAAGTTTTTTGCACCCAGAGGAGGAAAACTCCTGACCCCGCAGTCAGAAAAAAATGTGTTGGGAGGCCAATTTTTTTTTGTACCCAAATTGAAAAATCCTTCAGGGGACTTGACTCGGGGTGGAATTTCATGCTTAAAAATGGTATTTCTTGCTGTTTCTAAAAATCAAGCTTTTTGCACCCAGAGGAGGAAAACTCCTGACCCCACGGTCAGAAAAAAATGTGCTTGGGAGGCCAATTTTTTTTTGTGCCCAAATTGAAAAATCCTTCAGGGGACTTGACTCGGGGTGCAATTTCATGCTTAAAAATGGTATTTCTTGCTGTTTCTAAAAATCAAGCATTTTGCACCCAGAGGTGGAAAACTCCTGACCCCGCGGTCAGAAAAAAGTGTGCTTGGGAGGCCAAATTTTTTTTGTGCCCAAATTGAAAAATCCTTCAGGGGACTTGACTCGGGGTGGAATTTCATGCTTAAAAATGGTATTTCTTGCTGTTTCTAAAAATCAAGTTTTTTGCACCCAGAGGAGGAAAACTCCTGACCCCGCGGTCAGAAAAAAATGTGCTTGGGAGGCCAATTTTTTTTTGTACCCAAATTGAAAAATCCTTCAGGGGACTTGACTCGGGGTGGAATTTCATGCTTAAAAATGGTATTTCTTGCTGTTTCTAAAAATCAAGGTTTTTGCACCCAGAAGAGGAAAACTCCTGACCCCGCGGTCAGAAAAAAGTGTGCTTCGGAGGCCAAATTTTTTTTGTGCCCAAATTGAAAAATCTTTCAGGGGACTTGACTCGGGGTGGAATTTCATGCTTAAAAATGGTATTTCTTGCTGTTTCAAAAAATCAAGCTTTTTGCACCCAGAGGGGGAAAACTCCTGACCCCGCGGTCAGAAAAAAGTGTGCTTGGGAGGCCAAATTTTTTTTGTGCCCAAATTGAAAAATCCTTCAGGGGACTTGACTCGGGGTGGAATTTCATGCTTAAAAATGGTATTTCTTGCTGTTTCTAAAAATCAAGGTTTTTGCACCCAGAAGAGGAAAACTCCTGATCCCGCGGTCAGAAAAAAGTGTGCTTGGGAGGCCAAATTTTTTTTGTGCCCAAATTGAAAAATCCTTCAGGGGACTTGACTCGGGGTGGAATTTCATGCTTAAAAATGGTATTTCTTGCTGTTTCTAAAAATCAAGCTTTTTGCACCCAGAGGAGGAAAACTCCTGACCCCACGGTCAGAAAAAAATGTGCTTGGGAGGCCAATTTTTTTTTCTGCCCAAATTGAAAAATCCTTCAGGGGACTTGACTCGGGGTGGAATTTCATGCTTAAAAATGGTATTTCTTGCTGTTTCTAAAAATCAAGCATTTTGCACCCAGAGGAGGAAAACTCCTGACCCCGCGGTCAGAAAAAAGTGTGCTTGGGAGGCCAAATTTTTTTTGTGCCCAAATTGAAAAATCCTTCAGGGGACTTGACTCGGGGTGGAATTTCATGCTTAAAAATGGTATTTCTTGCTGTTTCTAAAAATCAAGCTTTTTGCACCCAGAGGGGGAAAACTCCTGACCCCGCGGTCAGAAAAAAGTGTGCTTTGGAGGCCAAATATTTTTTGTGCCCAAATTGAAAAATACTTCAGGGGACTTGACTCGGGGTGGAATTTCATGCTTAAAAATGGTATTTCTTGCTGTTTCTAAAAATCAAGCATTTTGCACCCAGAGGTGGAAAACTCCTGACCCCGCAGTCAGAAAAAAGTGTGCTTGGGAGGCCAAATTTTTTTTGTGCCCAAATTGAAAAATCTTTCAGGGGACTTGACTCGGGGTGGAATTTCATGCTTAAAAATGGTATTTCTTGCTGTTTCTAAAAATCAAGCATTTTGCACCCAGAGGTGGAAAACTCCTGACCCCGCGGTCAGAAAAAAGTGTGCTTGGGAGGCCAAATTTTTTTTCTCCCCAAATTGAAAAATCCTTCAGGGGACTTGACTCGGGGTGGAATTTCATGCTTAAAAATGTTATTTCTTGCTGTTTCAAAAAATCAAGCTTTTTGCACCCAGAGGGGGAAAACTACTGACCCCGCGGTCAGAAAAAAGTGTGCTTGGGAGGCCAAATTTTTTTTCTGCCCAAATTGAAAAATCCTTCAGGGGACTTGACTCGGGGTGGAATTTCATGCTTAAAAATGTTATTTCTTGCTGTTTCAAAAAATCAAGCTTTTTGCACCCAGAGGGGGAAAACTACTGACCCCGCGGTCAGAAAAAAGTGTGCTTGGGAGGCCAAATTTTTTTTGTGCCCAAATTGAAAAATCCTTCAGGGGACTTGACTCGGGGTGGAATTTCATGCTTAAAAATGGTATTTCTTGCTGTTTCTAAAAATCAAGTTTTTTGCACCCAGAGGAGGAAAACTCCTGACCCCGCGGTCAGAAAAAAGTGTGCTTGGGAGGCCAAATTTTTTTTGTGCCCAAATTGAAAAATCCTTCAGGGGACTTGACTCGGGGTGGAATTTCATGCTTAAAAATGGTATTTCTTGCTGTTTCTAAAAATCAAGGTTTTTGCACCCAGAAGAGGAAAACTCCTGACCCCGCGGTCAGAAAAAAGTGTGCTTCGGAGGCCAAATTTTTTTTGTGCCCAAATTGAAAAATCTTTCAGGGGACTTGACTCGGGGTGGAATTTCATGCTTAAAAATGGTATTTCTTGCTGTTTCTAAAAATCAAGCATTTTGCACCCAGAGGTGGAAAACTCCTGACCCCGCGGTCAGAAAAAAGTGTGCTTGGGAGGCCAAATTTTTTTTCTGCCCAAATTGAAAAATCCTTCAGGGGACTTGACTCGGGGTGGAATTTCATGCTTAAAAATGTTATTTCTTGCTGTTTCAAAAAATCAAGCTTTTTGCACCCAGAGGGGGAAAACTACTGACCCCGCGGTCAGAAAAAAGTGTGCTTGGGAGGCCAAATTTTTTTTGTACCCAAATTGAAAAATCCTTCAGGGGACTTGACTCGGGGTGGAATTTCATGCTTAAAAATGGTATTTCTTGCTGTTTCTAAAAATCAAGTTTTTTGCACCCAGAGGAGGAAAACTCCTGACCCCGCGGTCAGAAAAAAATGTGCTTGGGAGGCCAATTTTTTTTTGTACCCAAATTGAAAAATCCTTCAGGGGACTTGACTCGGGGTGGAATTTCATGCTTAAAAATGGTATTTCTTGCTTTTTCTAAAAATCAAGCTTTTTGCACCCAGAGGGGGAAAACTCTTGACCCCGCGGTCAGAAACAAGTGTGCTTGGGAGGCCAAATTTTTTTTGTGCCCAAATTGAAAAATCCGTCAGGGGACTTGACTCGGGGTGGAATTTCATGCTTAAAAATGGTATTTCTTGCTGTTTCTAAAAATCAAGGTTTTTGCACCCAGAAGAGGAAAACTCCTGACCCCGCGGTCAGAAAAAAGTGTGCTTCGGAGGCCAAATTTTTTTTGTGCCCAAATTGAAAAATCTTTCAGGGGACTTGACTCGGGGTGGAATTTCATGCTTAAAAATGGTATTTCTTGCTGTTTCTAAAAATCAAGCATTTTGCACCCAGAGGTGGAAAACTCCTGACCCCGCGGTCAGAAAAAAGTGTGCTTGGGAGGCCAAATTTTTTTTGTGCCCAAATTGAAAAATCCTTCAGGGGACTTGACTCGGGGTGGAATTTCATGCTTAAAAATGGTATTTCTTGCTGTTTCTAAAAATCAAGGTTTTTGCACCCAGAAGAGGAAAACTCCTGACCCCGCGGTCAGAAAAAAGTGTGCTTGGGAGGCCAAATTTTTTTTGTGCCCAAATTGAAAAATCCTTCAGGGGACTTGACTCGGGGTGGAATTTCATGCTTAAAAATGGTATTTCTTGCTGTTTCTAAAAATCAAGGTTTTTGCACCCAGAAGAGGAAAACTCCTGACCCCGCGGTCAGAAAAAAGTGTGCTTCGGAGGCCAAATTTTTTTTGTGCCCAAATTGAAAAATCTTTCAGGGGACTTGACTCGGGGTGGAATTTCATGCTTAAAAATGGTATTTCTTGCTGTTTCAAAAAATCAAGCTTTTTGCACCCAGAGGGGGAAAACTCCTGACCCCGCGGTCAGAAAAAAGTGTGCTTGGGAGGCCAAATTTTTTTTGTGCCCAAATTGAAAAATCCTTCAGGGGACTTGACTCGGGGTGGAATTTCATGCTTAAAAATGGTATTTCTTGCTGTTTCTAAAAATCAAGGTTTTTGCACCCAGAAGAGGAAAACTCCTGACCCCGCGGTCAGAAAAAAGTGTGCTTGGGAGGCCAAATTTTTTTTGTGCCCAAATTGAAAAATCCTTCAGGGGACTTGACTCGGGGTGGAATTTCATGCTTAAAAATGTTATTTCTTGCTGTTTCAAAAAATCAAGCTTTTTGCACCCAGAGGGGGAAAACTCCTGACCCCGCGGTCAGAAAAAAGTGTGCTTGGGAGGCCAAATTTTTTTTGTGCCCAAATTGAAAAATCCTTCAGGGGACTTGACTCGGGGTGGAATTTCATGCATAAAAATGGTATTTCTTGCTGTTTCTAAAAATCAAGCTTTTTGCACCCAGAGGAGGAAAACTCCTGACCCCGCAGTCAGAAAAAAATGTGTTGGGAGGCCAATTTTTTTTTGTACCCAAATTGAAAAATCCTTCAGGGGACTTGACTCGGGGTGGAATTTCATGCTTAAAAATGGTATTTCTTGCTGTTTCTAAAAATCAAGCTTTTTGCACCCAGAGGAGGAAAACTCCTGACCCCACGGTCAGAAAAAAATGTGCTTGGGAGGCCAATTTTTTTTTCTGCCCAAATTGAAAAATCCTTCAGGGGACTTGACTCGGGGTGGAATTTCATGCTTAAAAATGGTATTTCTTGCTGTTTCTAAAAATCAAGCATTTTGCACCCAGAGGGGGAAAACTCCTGACCCCGCGGTCAGAAAAAAGTGTGCTTGGGAGGCCAAATTTTTTTTGTGCCCAAATTGAAAAATCCTTCAGGGGACTTGACTCGGGGTGGAATTTCATGCTTAAAAATGGTATTTCTTGCTGTTTCTAAAAATCAAGGTTTTTGCACCCAGAAGAGGAAAACTCCTGACCCCGCGGTCAGAAAAAAGTGTGCTTGGGAGGCCAAATTTTTTTTGTGCCCAAATTGAAAAATCCTTCAGGGGACTTGACTCGGGGTGGAATTTCATGCTTAAAAATGGTATTTCTTGCTGTTTCTAAAAATCAAGGTTTTTGCACCCAGAAGAGGAAAACTCCTGACCCCGCGGTCAGAAAAAAGTGTGTTTGGGAGGCCAAATTTTTTTTGTGCCCAAATTGAAAAATCCTTCAGGGGACTTGACTCGGGGTGGAATTTCATGCTTAAAAATGGTATTTCTTGCTGTTTCTAAAAATCAAGGTTTTTGCACCCAGAAGAGGAAAACTCCTGACACTGCGGTCAGAAAAAAGTGTGCTTGGGAGGCCAAATTTTTTTTGTGCCCAAATTGAAAAATCCTTCAGGGGACTTGACTCGGGGTGGAATTTCATGCTTAAAAATGGTATTTCTTGCTGTTTCTAAAAATCAAGGTTTTTGCACCCAGAAGAGGAAAACTCCTGACCCCGCGGTCAGAAAAAAGTGTGCTTGGGAGGCCAAATTTTTTTTGTGCCCAAATTGAAAAATCCTTCAGGGGACTTGACTCGGGGTGGAATTTCATGCTTAAAAATGGTATTTCTTGCTGTTTCTAAAAATCAAGCATTTTGCACCCAGAGGTGGAAAACTCCTGACCCCGCGGTCAGAAAAAAGTGTGCTTGGGAGGCCAAATTTTTTTTGTGCCCAAATTGAAAAATCCTTCAGGGGACTTGACTCGGGGTGGAATTTCATGCTTAAAAATGGTATTTCTTGCTGTTTCTAAAAATCAAGTTTTTTGCACCCAGAGGAGGAAAACTCCTGACCCCGCGGTCAGAAAAAAGTGTGCTTCGGAGGCCAAATTTTTTTTGTGCCCAAATTGAAAAATCTTTCAGGGGACTTGACTCGGGGTGGAATTACATGCTTAAAAATGGTATTTCTTGCTGTTTCTAAAAATCAAGCTTTTGCACCCAGAGGGGGAAAACTCCTGACCCCGCGGTCAGAAAAAAGTGTGCTTGGAGGCCAAATTTTTTTTGTGCCCAAATTGAAAAATCCTTCAGGGGACTTGACTCGGGGTGGAATTTCATGCATAAAAATGGTATTTCTTGCTGTTTCTAAAAATCAAGTTTTTTGCACCCAGAGGAGGAAAACTCCTGACCCCGCAGTCAGAAAAAAATGTGTTGGGAGGCCAATTTTTTTTTGTACCCAAATTGAAAAATCCTTCAGGGGACTTGACTCGGGGTGGAATTTCATGCTTAAAAATGGTATTTCTTGCTGTTTCTAAAAATCAAGCTTTTTGCACCCAGAGGAGGAAACTCCTGACCCCACGGTCAGAAAAAAATGTGCTTGGGAGGCCAATTTTTTTTTCTGCCCAAATTGATAAATCCTTCAGGGGACTTGACTCGGGGTGGAATTTCATGCTTAAAAATGGTATTTCTTGCTGTTTCTAAAAATCAAGCTTTTTGCACCCAGAGGGGGAAAACTCCTGACCCCGCGGTCAGAAAAAAGTGTGCTTGGGAGGCCAAATTTTTTTTGTGCCCAAATTGAAAAATCCTTCAGGGGACTTGACTCGGGGTGGAATTTCATGCTTAAAAATGGTATTTCTTGCTGTTTCTAAAAATCAAGGTTTTTGCACCCAGAAGAGGAAAACTCCTGACCCCGCGGTTAGAAAAAAGTGTGCTTGGGAGGCCAAATTTTTTTTGCGCCCAAATTGAAAAATCCTTCAGGGGACTTGACTCGGGGTGGAATTTCATGCTTAAAAATGGTATTTCTTGCTGTTTCTAAAAATCAAGGTTTTTGCACCCAGAAGAGGAAAACTCCTGACCCCGCGGTCAGAAAAAAGTGTGCTTGGGAGGCCAAATTTTTTTTGTGCCCAAATTGAAAAATCCTTCAGGGGACTTGACTCGGGGTGGAATTTCATGCTTAAAAATGGTATTTCTTGCTGTTTCTAAAAATCAAGCATTTTGCACCCAGAGGTGGAAAACTCCTGACCCCGCGGTCAGAAAAAAGTGTGCTTGGGAGGCCAAATTTTTTTTGTGCCCAAATTGAAAAATCCTTCAGGGGACTTGACTCGGGGTGGAATTTCATGCTTAAAAATGGTATTTCTTGCTGTTTCTAAAAATCAAGTTTTTTGCACCCAGAGGAGGAAAACTCCTGACCCCGCGGTCAGAAAAAAGTGTGCTTGGGAGGCCAAATTTTTTTTGTGCCCAAATTGAAAAATCTTTCAGGGGACTTGACTCGGGGTGGAATTTCATGCTTAAAAATGGTATTTCTTGCTGTTTCTAAAAATCAAGCATTTTGCACCCAGAGGTGGAAAACTCCTGACCCCGCGGTCAGAAAAAAGTGTGCTTGGGAGGCCAAATTTTTTTTCTCCCCAAATTGAAAAATCCTTCAGGGGACTTGACTCGGGGTGGAATTTCATGCTTAAAAATGTTATTTCTTGCTGTTTCAAAAAATCAAGCTTTTTGCACCCAGAGGGGGAAAACTACTGACCCCGCGGTCAGAAAAAAGTGTGCTTGGGAGGCCAAATTTTTTTTCTGCCCAAATTGAAAAATCCTTCAGGGGACTTGACTCGGGGTGGAATTTCATGCTTAAAAATGTTATTTCTTGCTGTTTCAAAAAATCAAGCTTTTTGCACCCAGAGGGGGAAAACTACTGACCCCGCGGTCAGAAAAAAGTGTGCTTGGGAGGCCAAATTTTTTTTGTGCCCAAATTGAAAAATCCTTCAGGGGACTTGACTCGGGGTGGAATTTCATGCTTAAAAATGGTATTTCTTGCTGTTTCTAAAAATCAAGTTTTTTGCACCCAGAGGAGGAAAACTCCTGACCCCGCGGTCAGAAAAAAGTGTGCTTGGGAGGCCAAATTTTTTTTGTGCCCAAATTGAAAAATCCTTCAGGGGACTTGACTCGGGGTGGAATTTCATGCTTAAAAATGGTATTTCTTGCTGTTTCTAAAAATCAAGGTTTTTGCACCCAGAAGAGGAAAACTCCTGACCCCGCGGTCAGAAAAAAGTGTGCTTCGGAGGCCAAATTTTTTTTGTGCCCAAATTGAAAAATCTTTCAGGGGACTTGACTCGGGGTGGAATTTCATGCTTAAAAATGGTATTTCTTGCTGTTTCTAAAAATCAAGCATTTTGCACCCAGAGGTGGAAAACTCCTGACCCCGCGGTCAGAAAAAAGTGTGCTTGGGAGGCCAAATTTTTTTTCTGCCCAAATTGAAAAATCCTTCAGGGGACTTGACTCGGGGTGGAATTTCATGCTTAAAAATGTTATTTCTTGCTGTTTCAAAAAATCAAGCTTTTTGCACCCAGAGGGGGAAAACTACTGACCCCGCGGTCAGAAAAAAGTGTGCTTGGGAGGCCAAATTTTTTTTGTACCCAAATTGAAAAATCCTTCAGGGGACTTGACTCGGGGTGGAATTTCATGCTTAAAAATGGTATTTCTTGCTGTTTCTAAAAATCAAGGTTTTTGCACCCAGAAGAGGAAAACTCCTGACCCAGCGGTCAGAAAAAAGTGTGCTTCGGAGGCCAAATTTTTTTTGTGCCCAAATTGAAAAATCTTTCAGGGGACTTGACTCGGGGTGGAATTTCATGCTTAAAAATGGTATTTCTTGCTGTTTCTAAAAATCAAGCATTTTGCACCCAGAGGTGGAAAACTCCTGACCCCGCGGTCAGAAAAAAGTGTGCTTGGGAGGCCAAATTTTTTTTCTGCCCAAATTGAAAAATCCTTCAGGGGACTTGACTCGGGGTGGAATTTCATGCTTAAAAATGGTATTTCTTGCTGTTTCTAAAAATCAAGCTTTTTGCACCCAGAGGGGGAAAACTCCTGACCCCGCGGTCAGAAAAAAGTGTGCTTGGGAGGCCAAATTTTTTTTGTGCCCAAATTGAAAAATCCTTCAGGGGACTTGACTCGGGGTGGAATTTCATGCTTAAAAATGGTATTTCTTGCTGTTTCTAAAAATCAAGGTTTTTGCACCCAGAAGAGGAAAACTCCTGACCCCGCGGTTAGAAAAAAGTGTGCTTGGGAGGCCAAATTTTTTTTGCGCCCAAATTGAAAAATCCTTCAGGGGACTTGACTCGGGGTGGAATTTCATGCTTAAAAATGGTATTTCTTGCTGTTTCTAAAAATCAAGGTTTTTGCACCCAGAAGAGGAAAACTCCTGACCCCGCGGTCAGAAAAAAGTGTGCTTGGGAGGCCAAATTTTTTTTGTGCCCAAATTGAAAAATCCTTCAGGGGACTTGACTCGGGGTGGAATTTCATGCTTAAAAATGGTATTTCTTGCTGTTTCTAAAAATCAAGCATTTTGCACCCAGAGGTGGAAAACTCCTGACCCCGCGGTCAGAAAAAAGTGTGCTTGGGAGGCCAAATTTTTTTTGTGCCCAAATTGAAAAATCCTTCAGGGGACTTGACTCGGGGTGGAATTTCATGCTTAAAAATGGTATTTCTTGCTGTTTCTAAAAATCAAGTTTTTTGCACCCAGAGGAGGAAAACTCCTGACCCCGCGGTCAGAAAAAAGTGTGCTTGGGAGGCCAAATTTTTTTTGTGCCCAAATTGAAAAATCTTTCAGGGGACTTGACTCGGGGTGGAATTTCATGCTTAAAAATGGTATTTCTTGCTGTTTCTAAAAATCAAGCATTTTGCACCCAGAGGTGGAAAACTCCTGACCCCGCGGTCAGAAAAAAGTGTGCTTGGGAGGCCAAATTTTTTTTCTCCCCAAATTGAAAAATCCTTCAGGGGACTTGACTCGGGGTGGAATTTCATGCTTAAAAATGTTATTTCTTGCTGTTTCAAAAAATCAAGCTTTTTGCACCCAGAGGGGGAAAACTACTGACCCCGCGGTCAGAAAAAAGTGTGCTTGGGAGGCCAAATTTTTTTTCTGCCCAAATTGAAAAATCCTTCAGGGGACTTGACTCGGGGTGGAATTTCATGCTTAAAAATGTTATTTCTTGCTGTTTCAAAAAATCAAGCTTTTTGCACCCAGAGGGGGAAAACTACTGACCCCGCGGTCAGAAAAAAGTGTGCTTGGGAGGCCAAATTTTTTTTGTGCCCAAATTGAAAAATCCTTCAGGGGACTTGACTCGGGGTGGAATTTCATGCTTAAAAATGGTATTTCTTGCTGTTTCTAAAAATCAAGTTTTTTGCACCCAGAGGAGGAAAACTCCTGACCCCGCGGTCAGAAAAAAGTGTGCTTGGGAGGCCAAATTTTTTTTGTGCCCAAATTGAAAAATCCTTCAGGGGACTTGACTCGGGGTGGAATTTCATGCTTAAAAATGGTATTTCTTGCTGTTTCTAAAAATCAAGGTTTTTGCACCCAGAAGAGGAAAACTCCTGACCCCGCGGTCAGAAAAAAGTGTGCTTCGGAGGCCAAATTTTTTTTGTGCCCAAATTGAAAAATCTTTCAGGGGACTTGACTCGGGGTGGAATTTCATGCTTAAAAATGGTATTTCTTGCTGTTTCTAAAAATCAAGCATTTTGCACCCAGAGGTGGAAAACTCCTGACCCCGCGGTCAGAAAAAAGTGTGCTTGGGAGGCCAAATTTTTTTTCTGCCCAAATTGAAAAATCCTTCAGGGGACTTGACTCGGGGTGGAATTTCATGCTTAAAAATGTTATTTCTTGCTGTTTCAAAAAATCAAGCTTTTTGCACCCAGAGGGGGAAAACTACTGACCCCGCGGTCAGAAAAAAGTGTGCTTGGGAGGCCAAATTTTTTTTGTACCCAAATTGAAAAATCCTTCAGGGGACTTGACTCGGGGTGGAATTTCATGCTTAAAAATGGTATTTCTTGCTGTTTCTAAAAATCAAGGTTTTTGCACCCAGAAGAGGAAAACTCCTGACCCAGCGGTCAGAAAAAAGTGTGCTTCGGAGGCCAAATTTTTTTTGTGCCCAAATTGAAAAATCTTTCAGGGGACTTGACTCGGGGTGGAATTTCATGCTTAAAAATGGTATTTCTTGCTGTTTCTAAAAATCAAGCATTTTGCACCCAGAGGTGGAAAACTCCTGACCCCGCGGTCAGAAAAAAGTGTGCTTGGGAGGCCAAATTTTTTTTCTGCCCAAATTGAAAAATCCTTCAGGGGACTTGACTCGGGGTGGAATTTCATGCTTAAAAATGTTATTTCTTGCTGTTTCAAAAAATCAAGCTTTTTGCACCCAGAGGGGGAAAACTACTGACCCCGCGGTCAGAAAAAAGTGTGCTTGGGAGGCCAAATTTTTTTTGTGCCCAAATTGAAAAATCCTTCAGGGGACTTGACTCGGGGTGGAATTTCATGCTTAAAAATGGTATTTCTTGCTGTTTCTAAAAATCAAGTTTTTTGCACCCAGAGGAGGAAAACTCCTGACCCCGCGGTCAGAAAAAAGTGTGCTTGGGAGGCCAATTTTTTTTTGTACCCAAATTGAAAAATCCTTCAGGGGACTTGACTCGGGGTGGAATTTCATGCTTAAAAATGGTATTTCTTGCTGTTTCTAAAAATCAAGGTTTTTGCACCCAGAAGAGGAAAACTCCTGACCCCGCGGTCAGAAAAAAGTGTGCTTGGGAGGCCAAATTTTTTTTGTGCCCAAATTGAAAAATCCTTCAGGGGACTTGACTCGGGGTGGAATTTCATGCTTAAAAATGGTATTTCTTGCTGTTTCTAAAAATCAAGGTTTTTGCACCCAGAAGAGGAAAACTCCTGACCCAGCGGTCAGAAAAAAGTGTGCTTCGGAGGCCAAATTTTTTTTGTGCCCAAATTGAAAAATCTTTCAGGGGACTTGACTCGGGGTGGAATTTCATGCTTAAAAATGGTATTTCTTGCTGTTTCTAAAAATCAAGCATTTTGCACCCAGAGGTGGAAAACTCCTGACCCCGCGGTCAGAAAAAAAGTGTGCTTGGGAGGCCAAATTTTTTTTCTGCCCAAATTGAAAAATCCTTCAGGGGACTTGACTCGGGGTGGAATTTCATGCTTAAAAATGTTATTTCTTGCTGTTTCAAAAAATCAAGCTTTTTGCACCCAGAGGGGGAAAACTACTGACCCCGCGGTCAGAAAAAAGTGTGCTTGGGAGGCCAAATTTTTTTTGTGCCCAAATTGAAAAATCCTTCAGGGGACTTGACTCGGGGTGGAATTTCATGCTTAAAAATGGTATTTCTTGCTGTTTCTAAAAATCAAGTTTTTTGCACCCAGAGGAGGAAAACTCCTGACCCCGCGGTCAGAAAAAAGTGTGCTTGGGAGGCCAATTTTTTTTTGTACCCAAATTGAAAAATCCTTCAGGGGACTTGACTCGGGGTGGAATTTCATGCTTAAAAATGGTATTTCTTGCTGTTTCTAAAAATCAAGTTTTTTGCACCCAGAGGAGGAAAACTCCTGACCCCGCGGTCAGAAAAAAGTGAGCTTCGGAGGCCAAATTTTTTTTGTGCCCAAATTGAAAAATCTTTCAGGGGACTTGACTCGGGGTGGAATTTCATGCTTAAAAATGGTATTTCTTGCTGTTTCTAAAAATCAAGCATTTTGCACCCAGAGGTGGAAAACTCCTGACCCCGCGGTCAGAAAAAAGTGTGCTTGGGAGGCCAAATTTTTTTTCTGCCCAAATTGAAAAATCCTTCAGGGGACTTGACTCGGGGTGGAATTTCATGCTTAAAAATGGTATTTCTTGCTGTTTCTAAAAATCAAGGTTTTTGCACCCAGAAGAGGAAAACTACTGACCCCGCGGTCAGAAAAAAGTGTGCTTGGGAGGCCAAATTTTTTTTGTGCCCAAATTGAAAAATCCTTCAGGGGACTTGACTCGGGGTGGAATTTCATGCTTAAAAATGGTATTTCTTGCTGTTTCTAAAAATCAAGGTTTTTGCACCCAGAAGAGGAAAACTCCTGACCCCGCGGTCAGAAAAAAGTGTGCTTCGGAGGCCAAATTTTTTTTGTGCCCAAATTGAAAAATCTTTCAGGGGACTTGACTCGGGGTGGAATTTCATGCTTAAAAATGGTATTTCTTGCTGTTTCTAAAAATCAAGCATTTTGCACCCAGAGGTGGAAAACTCCTGACCCCGCGGTCAGAAAAAAGTGTGCTTGGGAGGCCAAATTTTTTTTCTGCCCAAATTGAAAAATCCTTCAGGGGACTTGACTCGGGGTGGAATTTCATGCTTAAAAATGTTATTTCTTGCTGTTTCAAAAAATCAAGCTTTTTGCACCCAGAGGGGGAAAACTACTGACCCCGCGGTCAGAAAAAAGTGTGCTTGGGAGGCCAAATTTTTTTTGTGCCCAAATTGAAAAATCCTTCAGGGGACTTGACTCGGGGTGGAATTTCATGCTTAAAAATGGTATTTCTTGCTGTTTCTAAAAATCAAGTTTTTTGCACCCAGAGGAGGAAAACTCCTGACCCCGCGGTCAGAAAAAAGTGTGCTTGGGAGGCCAATTTTTTTTTGTACCCAAATTGAAAAATCCTTCAGGGGACTTGACTCGGGGTGGAATTTCATGCTTAAAAATGGTATTTCTTGCTGTTTCTAAAAATCAAGGTTTTTGCACCCAGAAGAGGAAAACTCCTGACCCCGCGGTCAGAAACAAGTGTGCTTCGGAGGCCAAATTTTTTTTGTGCCCAAATTGAAAAATCTTTCAGGGGACTTGACTCGGGGTAGAATTTCATGCTTAAAAATGGTATTTCTTGCTGTTTCTAAAAATCAAGCATTTTGCACCCAGAGGTGGAAAACTCCTGACCCCGCGGTCAGAAAAAAGTGTGCTTGGGAGGCCAAATTTTTTTTCTGCCCAAATTGAAAAATCCTTCAGGGGACTTGACTCGGGGTGGAATTTCATGCTTAAAAATGTTATTTCTTGCTGTTTCAAAAAATCAAGCTTTTTGCACCCAGAGGGGGAAAACTACTGACCCCGCGGTCAGAAAAAAGTGTGCTTGGGAGGCCAAATTTTTTTTGTGCCCAAATTGAAAAATCCTTCAGGGGACTTGACTCGGGGTGGAATTTCATGCTTAAAAATGGTATTTCTTGCTGTTTCTAAAAATCAAGTTTTTTGCACCCAGAGGAGGAAAACTCCTGACCCCGCAGTCAGAAAAAAATGTGCTTGGGAGGCCAATTTTTTTTTGTACCCAAATTGAAAAATCCTTCAGGGGACTTGACTCGGGGTGGAATTTCATGCTTAAAAATGGTATTTCTTGCTGTTTCTAAAAATCAAGCTTTTTGCAACCAGAGGGGGAAAACTCTTGACCCCGCGGTCAGAAAAAAGTGTGCTTGGGAGGCCAAATTTTTTTTGTGCCCAAATTGAAAAATCCTTCAGGGGACTTGACTCGGGGTGGAATTTCATGCTTAAAAATGGTATTTCTTGCTGTTTCTAAAAATCAAGGTTTTTGCACCCAGAAGAGGAAAACTCCTGACCCCGCGGTCAGAAAAAAGTGTGCTTGGGAGGCCAAATTTTTTTTGTGCCCAAATTGAAAAATCCTTCAGGGGACTTGACTCGGGGTGGAATTTCATGCTTAAAAATGGTATTTCTTGCTGTTTCTAAAAATCAAGGTTTTTGCACCCAGAAGAGGAAAACTCCTGACCCCGCGGTCAGAAAAAAGTGTGCTTCGGAGGCCAAATTTTTTTTGTGCCCAAATTGAAAAATCTTTCAGGGTTCTTGACTCGGGGTGGAATTTCATGCTTAAAAATGGTATTTCTTGCTGTTTCTAAAAATCAAGCATTTTGCACCCAGAGGTGGAAAACTCCTGACCCCGCGGTCAGAAAAAAGTGTGCTTGGGAGGCCAAATTTTTTTTCTGCCCAAATTGAAAAATCCTTCAGTGGACTTGACTCGGGGTGGAATTTCATGCTTAAAAATGTTATTTCTTGCTGTTTCAAAAAATCAAGCTTTTTGCACCCAGAGGGGGAAAACTACTGACCCCGCGGTCAGAAAAAAGTGTGCTTGGGAGGCCAAATTTTTTTTGTGCCCAAATTGAAAAATCTTTCAGGGGACTTGACTCGGGGTGGAATTTCATGCTTAAAAATGGTATTTCTTGCTGTTTCTAAAAATCAAGGTTTTTGCACCCAGAAGAGGAAAACTCCTGACCCCGCGGTCAGAAAAAAGTGTGCTTCGGAGGCCAAATTTTTTTTGTGCCCAAATTGAAAAATCTTTCAGGGTTCTTGACTCGGGGTGGAATTTCATGCTTAAAAATGGTATTTCTTGCTGTTTCTAAAAATCAAGCATTTTGCACCCAGAGGTGGAAAACTCCTGACCCCGCGGTCAGAAAAAAGTGTGCTTGGGAGGCCAAATTTTTTTTCTGCCCAAATTGAAAAATCCTTCAGTGGACTTGACTCGGGGTGGAATTTCATGCTTAAAAATGTTATTTCTTGCTGTTTCAAAAAATCAAGCTTTTTGCACCCAGAGGGGGAAAACTACTGACCCCGCGGTCAGAAAAAAGTGTGCTTGGGAGGCCAAATTTTTTTTGTGCCCAAATTGAAAAATCTTTCAGGGGACTTGACTCGGGGTGGAATTTCATGCTTAAAAATGGTATTTCTTGCTGTTTCTAAAAATCAAGGTTTTTGCACCCAGAAGAGGAAAACTCCTGACCCCGCGGTCAGAAAAAAGTGTGCTTCGGAGGCCAAATTTTTTTTGTGCCCAAATTGAAAAATCTTTCAGGGGACTTGACTCGGGGTGGAATTTCATGCTTAAAAATGGTATTTCTTGCTGTTTCTAAAAATCAAGCATTTTGCACCCAGAGGTGGAAAACTCCTGACCCCGCGGTCAGAAAAAAGTGTGCTTGGGAGGCCAAATTTTTTTTCTGCCCAAATTGAAAAATCCTTCAGGGGACTTGACTCGGGGTGGAATTTCATGCTTAAAAATGTTATTTCTTGCTGTTTCAAAAAATCAAGCTTTTTGCACCCAGAGGGGGAAAACTACTGACCCCGCGGTCAGAAAAAAGTGTGCTTGGGAGGCCAAATTTTTTTTGTGCCCAAATTGAAAAATCCTTCAGGGGACTTGACTCGGGGTGGAATTTCATGCTTAAAAATGGTATTTCTTGCTGTTTCTAAAAATCAAGTTTTTTGCACCCAGAGGAGGAAAACTCCTGACCCCGCGGTCAGAAAAAAATGTGCTTGGGAGGCCAATTTTTTTTTGTACCCAAATTGAAAAATCCTTCAGGGGACTTGACTCGGGGTGGAATTTCATGCTTAAAAATGGTATTTCTTGCTGTTTCTAAAAATCAAGCTTTTTGCACCCAGAGGGGGAAAACTCTTGACCCCGCGGTCAGAAACAAGTGTGCTTGGGAGGCCAAATTTTTTTTGTGCCCAAATTGAAAAATCCTTCAGGGGACTTGACTCGGGGTGGAATTTCATGCTTAAAAATGGTATTTCTTGCTGTTTCTAAAAATCAAGCTTTTTGCACCCAGAGGGGGAAAACTCTTGACCCCTCGGTCAGAAACAAGTGTGCTTGGGAGGCCAAATTTTTTTTGTGCCCAAATTGAAAAATCCTTCAGGGGACTTGACTCGGGGTGGAATTTCATGCTTAAAAATGGTATTTCTTGCTGTTTCTAAAAATCAAGCTTTTTGCACCCAGAGGGGGAAAACTCCTGACCCCGCGGTCAGAAAAAAGTGTGCTTGGGAGACCAAATTTTTTTTCTGCCCAAATTGAAAAATCCTTCAGGGGACTTGACTCGGGGTGGAATTTCATGCTTAAAAATGGTATTTCTTGCTGTTTCTAAAAATCAAGCTTTTTGCACCCAGAGGGGGAAAACTCTTGACCCCACGGTCAGAAACAAGTGTGCTTGGGAGGCCAAATTTTTTTTGTGCCCAAATTGAAAAATCCTTCAGGGGACTTGACTCGGGGTGGAATTTCATGCTTAAAAATGGTATTTCTTGCTGTTTCTAAAAATCAAGCTTTTTGCACCCAGAGGGGGAAAACTCCTGACCCCGCGGTCAGAAAACAGTGTGCTTGGGAGGCCAAATTTTTTTTGTGCCCAAATTGAATAATCCTTCAGAGGACTTGACTCGGGGTGGAATTTCATGCTTAAAAATGGTATTTCTTGCTATTTCTAAAAATCAAGCATTTTGCACCCAGAGGAGGAAAACTCCTGACCCCACGGTCAGAAAAAAGTGTGCTTGGGAGGCCAAATTTTTTTTTGTGCCCAAATTGAATAAATCCTTCAGGGGACTTGACTCGGGGTGGAATTTCATGCTTAAAAATGGTATTTCTTGCTGGTTTTAAAAATCAAGCTTTTTCAACCCAGAGGGGGAAAACTCTTGACCCCGCGGTCAGAAAAAAGTGTGCTTGGGAGGCCAAATTTTTTTTGTGCCCAAATTGAAAAATCCTTCAGGGGACTTGACTCGGGGTGGAATTTCATGCTTAAAAATGGTATTTCTTGCTGTTTCTAAAAATCAAGCATTTTGCACCCAGAGGTGGAAAACTCCTGACCCCACGGTCAGAAAAAAGTGTGCTTGGGAGGCGAAATTTTTTTTGTGCCCAAATTGAAAAATCCTTCAGGGGACTTGACTCGGGGTGGAATTTCATGCTTAAAAATGGTATTTCTTGCTGTTTCTAAAAATCAAGCATTTTGCACCCAGAGGTGGAAAACTCGTGACCCCGCGGTCAGAAAAAAGTGTGCTTGGGAGGCCAAATTTTCTTTCTGCCCAAATTGAAAAATCCTTCAGGGGACTTGACTCGGGGTGGAATTTCATGCTTAAAAATGGTATTTCTTGCTGTTTCTAAAAATCAAGGTTTTTGCACCCAGAAGAGGAAAACTCCTGACCCCGCGGTCAGAAAAAAGTGTGCTTGGGAGGCCAAATTTTTTTTGTGCCCAAATTGAAAAATCCTTCAGGGGACTTGACTCGGGGTGGAATTTCATGCTTAAAAATGGTATTTCTTGCTGTTTCTAAAAATCAAGGTTTTTGCACCCAGAAGAGGAAAACTCCTGACCCCGCGGTCAGAAAAAAGTGTGCTTCGGAGGCCAAATTTTTTTTGTGCCCAAATTGAAAAATCTTTCAGGGGACTTGACTCGGGGTGGAATTTCATGCTTAAAAATGGTATTTCTTGCTGTTTCTAAAAATCAAGCATTTTGCACCCAGAGGTGGAAAACTCCTGACCCCGCGGTCAGAAAAAAGTGTGCTTGGGAGGCCAAATTTTTTTTCTGCCCAAATTGAAAAATCCTTCAGGGGACTTGACTCGGGGTGGAATTTCATGCTTAAAAATGGTATTTCTTGCTGTTTCTAAAAATCAAGCATTTTGCACCCAGAAGAGGAAAACTCCTGACCCCGCGGTCAGAAAAAAGTGTGCTTCGGAGGCCAAATTTTTTTTGTGCCCAAATTGAAAAATCTTTCAGGGGACTTGACTCGGGGTGGAATTTCATGCTTAAAAATGGTATTTCTTGCTGTTTCTAAAAATCAAGCATTTTGCACCCAGAGGTGGAAAACTCCTGACCCCGCGGTCAGAAAAAAGTGTGCTTGGGAGGCCAAATTTTTTTTGTGCCCAAATTGAATAATCCTTCAGAGGACTTGACTCGGGGTGGAATTTCATGCTTAAAAATGGTATTTCTTGCTATTTCTAAAAATCAAGCATTTTGCACCCAGAGGAGGAAAACTCCTGACCCCACGGTCAGAAAAAAGTGTGCTTGGGAGGCCAAATTTTTTTTTGTGCCCAAATTGAATAAATCCTTCAGGGGACTTGACTCGGGGTGGAATTTCATGCTTAAAAATGGTATTTCTTGCTGGTTTTAAAAATCAAGCTTTTTCAACCCAGAGGGGGAAAACTCTTGACCCCGCGGTCAGAAAAAAGTGTGCTTGGGAGGCCAAATTTTTTTTGTGCCCAAATTGAAAAATCCTTCAGGGGACTTGACTCGGGGTGGAATTTCATGCTTAAAAATGGTATTTCTTGCTGTTTCTAAAAATCAAGCATTTTGCACCCAGAGGTGGAAAACTCCTGACCCCACGGTCAGAAAAAAGTGTGCTTGGGAGGCCAAATTTTTTTTGTGCCCAAATTGAAAAATCCTTCAGGGGACTTGACTCGGGGTGGAATTTCATGCTTAAAAATGGTATTTCTTGCTGTTTCTAAAAATCAAGCATTTTGCACCCAGAGGTGGAAAACTCGTGACCCCGCGGTCAGAAAATTGTGCTTGGGAGGCCAAATTTTCTTTCTGCCCAAATTGAAAAATCCTTCAGGGGACTTGACTCGGGGTGGAATTTCATGCTTAAAAATGGTATTTCTTGCTGTTTCTAAAAATCAAGGTTTTTGCACCCAGAAGAGGAAAACTCCTGACCCCGCGGTCAGAAAAAAGTGTGCTTGGGAGGCCAAATTTTTTTTGTGCCCAAATTGAAAAATCCTTCAGGGGACTTGACTCGGGGTGGAATTTCATGCTTAAAAATGGTATTTCTTGCTGTTTCTAAAAATCAAGGTTTTTGCACCCAGAAGAGGAAAACTCCTGACCCCGCGGTCAGAAAAAAGTGTGCTTCGGAGGCCAAATTTTTTTTGTGCCCAAATTGAAAAATCTTTCAGGGGACTTGACTCGGGGTGGAATTTCATGCTTAAAAATGGTATTTCTTGCTGTTTCTAAAAATCAAGCATTTTGCACCCAGAGGTGGAAAACTCGTGACCCCGCGGTCAGAAAAAAGTGTGCTTGGGAGGCCAAATTTTCTTTCTGCCCAAATTGAAAAATCCTTCAGGGGACTTGACTCGGGGTGGAATTTCATGCTTAAAAATGGTATTTCTTGCTGTTTCTAAAAATCAAGGTTTTTGCACCCAGAAGAGGAAAACTCCTGACCCCGCGGTCAGAAAAAAGTGTGCTTGGGAGGCCAAATTTTTTTTGTGCCCAAATTGAAAAATCCTTCAGGGGACTTGACTCGGGGTGGAATTTCATGCTTAAAAATGGTATTTCTTGCTGTTTCTAAAAATCAAGGTTTTTGCACCCAGAAGAGGAAAACTCCTGACCCCGCGGTCAGAAAAAAGTGTGCTTCGGAGGCCAAATTTTTTTTGTGCCCAAATTGAAAAATCTTTCAGGGGACTTGACTCGGGGTGGAATTTCATGCTTAAAAATGGTATTTCTTGCTGTTTCTAAAAATCAAGCATTTTGCACCCAGAGGTGGAAAACTCCTGACCCCGCGGTCAGAAAAAAGTGTGCTTGGGAGGCCAAATTTTTTTTCTGCCCAAATTGAAAAATCCTTCAGGGGACTTGACTCGGGGTGGAATTTCATGCTTAAAAATGTTATTTCTTGCTGTTTCAAAAAATCAAGCTTTTTGCACCCAGAGGGGGAAAACTACTGACACCGCGGTCAGAAAAAAGTGTGCTTGGGAGGCCAAATTTTTTTTGTGCCCAAATTGAAAAATCCTTCAGGGGACTTGACTCGGGGTGGAATTTCATGCTTAAAAATGGTATTTCTTGCTGTTTCTAAAAATCAAGCTTTTTGCACCCAGAGGGGGAAAACTCTTGACCCCGCGGTCAGAAACAAGTGTGCTTGGGAGGCCAAATTTTTTTTGTGCCCAAATTGAAAAATCCTTCAGGGGACTTGACTCGGGGTGGAATTTCATGCTTAAAAATGGTATTTCTTGCTGTTTCTAAAAATCAAGGTTTTTGCACCCAGAAGAGGAAAACTCCTGACCCCGCGGTCAGAAAAAAGTGTGCTTCGGAGGCCAAATTTTTTTTGTGCCCAAATTGAAAAATCTTTCAGGGGACTTGACTCGGGGTGGAATTTCATGCTTAAAAATGGTATTTCTTGCTGTTTCTAAAAATCAAGCATTTTGCACCCAGAGGTGGAAAACTCCTGACCCCGCGGTCAGAAAAAAGTGTGCTTGGGAGGCCAAATTTTTTTTGTGCCCAAATTGAATAATCCTTCAGAGGACTTGACTCGGGGTGGAATTTCATGCTTAAAAATGGTATTTCTTGCTATTTCTAAAAATCAAGCATTTTGCACCCAGAGGAGGAAAACTCCTGACCCCACGGTCAGAAAAAAGTGTGCTTGGGAGGCCAAATTTTTTTTTGTGCCCAAATTGAATAAATCCTTCAGGGGACTTGACTCGGGGTGGAATTTCATGCTTAAAAATGGTATTTCTTGCTGGTTTTAAAAATCAAGCTTTTTCAACCCAGAGGGGGAAAACTCTTGACCCCGCGGTCAGAAAAAAGTGTGCTTGGGAGGCCAAATTTTTTTTGTGCCCAAATTGAAAAATCCTTCAGGGGACTTGACTCGGGGTGGAATTTCATGCTTAAAAATGGTATTTCTTGCTGTTTCTAAAAATCAAGCATTTTGCACCCAGAGGTGGAAAACTCCTGACCCCACGGTCAGAAAAAAGTGTGCTTGGGAGGCCAAATTTTTTTTGTGCCCAAATTGAAAAATCCTTCAGGGGACTTGACTCGGGGTGGAATTTCATGCTTAAAAATGGTATTTCTTGCTGTTTCTAAAAATCAAGCATTTTGCACCCAGAGGTGGAAAACTCGTGACCCCGCGGTCAGAAAATTGTGCTTGGGAGGCCAAATTTTCTTTCTGCCCAAATTGAAAAATCCTTCAGGGGACTTGACTCGGGGTGGAATTTCATGCTTAAAAATGGTATTTCTTGCTGTTTCTAAAAATCAAGGTTTTTGCACCCAGAAGAGGAAAACTCCTGACCCCGCGGTCAGAAAAAAGTGTGCTTGGGAGGCCAAATTTTTTTTGTGCCCAAATTGAAAAATCCTTCAGGGGACTTGACTCGGGGTGGAATTTCATGCTTAAAAATGGTATTTCTTGCTGTTTCTAAAAATCAAGGTTTTTGCACCCAGAAGAGGAAAACTCCTGACCCCGCGGTCAGAAAAAAGTGTGCTTCGGAGGCCAAATTTTTTTTGTGCCCAAATTGAAAAATCTTTCAGGGGACTTGACTCGGGGTGGAATTTCATGCTTAAAAATGTTATTTCTTGCTGTTTCAAAAAATCAAGGTTTTTGCACCCAGAAGAGGAAAACTCCTGACCCCGCGGTCAGAAAAAAGTGTGCTTGGGAGGCCAAATTTTTTTTGTGCCCAAATTGAAAAATCCTTCAGGGGACTTGACTCGGGGTGGAATTTCATGCTTAAAAATGGTATTTCTTGCTGTTTCTAAAAATCAAGGTTTTTGCACCCAGAAGAGGAAAACTCCTGACCCCGCGGTCAGAAAAAAGTGTGCTTCGGAGGCCAAATTTTTTTTGTGCCCAAATTGAAAAATCTTTCAGGGGACTTGACTCGGGGTGGAATTTCATGCTTAAAAATGTTATTTCTTGCTGTTTCAAAAAATCAAGCTTTTTGCACCCAGAGGGGGAAAACTACTGACACCGCGGTCAGAAAAAAGTGTGCTTGGGAGGCCAAATTTTTTTTGTGCCCAAATTGAAAAATCCTTCAGGGGACTTGACTCGGGGTGGAATTTCATGCTTAAAAATGGTATTTCTTGCTGTTTCTAAAAATCAAGCTTTTTGCACCCAGAGGGGGAAAACTCTTGACCCCGCGGTCAGAAACAAGTGTGCTTGGGAGGCCAAATTTTTTTTGTGCCCAAATTGAAAAATCCTTCAGGGGACTTGACTCGGGGTGGAATTTCATGCTTAAAAATGGTATTTCTTGCTGTTTCTAAAAATCAAGGTTTTTGCACCCAGAAGAGGAAAACTCCTGACCCCGCGGTCAGAAAAAAGTGTGCTTCGGAGGCCAAATTTTTTTTGTGCCCAAATTGAAAAATCTTTCAGGGGACTTGACTCGGGGTGGAATTTCATGCTTAAAAATGGTATTTCTTGCTGTTTCTAAAAATCAAGCATTTTGCACCCAGAGGTGGAAAACTCCTGACCCCGCGGTCAGAAAAAAGTGTGCTTGGGAGGCCAAATTTTTTTTGTGCCCAAATTGAAAAATCCTTCAGGGGACTTGACTCGGGGTGGAATTTCATGCTTAAAAATGGTATTTCTTGCTGTTTCTAAAAATCAAGGTTTTTGCACCCAGAAGAGGAAAACTCCTGACCCCGCGGTCAGAAAAAAGTGTGCTTGGGAGGCCAAATTTTTTTTGTGCCCAAATTGAAAAATCCTTCAGGGGACTTGACTCGGGGTGGAATTTCATGCTTAAAAATGGTATTTCTTGCTGTTTCTAAAAATCAAGGTTTTTGCACCCAGAAGAGGAAAACTCCTGACCCCGCGGTCAGAAAAAAGTGTGCTTCGGAGGCCAAATTTTTTTTGTGCCCAAATTGAAAAATCTTTCAGGGGACTTGACTCGGGGTGGAATTTCATGCTTAAAAATGGTATTTCTTGCTGTTTCTAAAAATCAAGCATTTTGCACCCAGAGGTGGAAAACTCCTGACCCCGCGGTCAGAAAAAAGTGTGCTTGGGAGGCCAAATTTTTTTTCTGCCCAAATTGAAAAATCCTTCAGGGGACTTGACTCGGGGTGGAATTTCATGCTTAAAAATGTTATTTCTTGCTGTTTCAAAAAATCAAGCTTTTTGCACCCAGAGGGGGAAAACTACTGACCCCGCGGTCAGAAAAAAGTGTGCTTGGGAGGCCAAATTTTTTTTGTGCCCAAATTGAAAAATCCTTCAGGGGACTTGACTCGGGGTGGAATTTCATGCTTAAAAATGGTATTTCTTGCTGTTTCTAAAAATCAAGCATTTTGCACCCAGAGGTGGAAAACTCCTGACCCCGCGGTCAGAAAAAAGTGTGCTTGGGAGGCCAAATTTTTTTTCTGCCCAAATTGAAAAATCCTTCAGGGGACTTGACTCGGGGTGGAATTTCATGCTTAAAAATGTTATTTCTTGCTGTTTCAAAAAATCAAGCTTTTTGCACCCAGAGGGGGAAAACTACTGACCCCGCGGTCAGAAAAAAGTGTGCTTGGGAGGCCAAATTTTTTTTGTGCCCAAATTGAAAAATCCTTCAGGGGACTTGACTCGGGGTGGAATTTCATGCTTAAAAATGGTATTTCTTGCTGTTTCTAAAAATCAAGTTTTTTGCACCCAGAGGAGGAAAACTCCTGACCCCGCGGTCAGAAAAAAATGTGCTTGGGAGGCCAATTTTTTTTTGTACCCAAATTGAAAAATCCTTCAGGGGACTTGACTCGGGGTGGAATTTCATGCTTAAAAATGGTATTTCTTGCTGTTTCTAAAAATCAAGCTTTTTGCACCCAGAGGGGGAAAACTCTTGACCCCGCGGTCAGAAACAAGTGTGCTTGGGAGGCCAAATTTTTTTTGTGCCCAAATTGAAAAATCCTTCAGGGGACTTGACTCGGGGTGGAATTTCATGCTTAAAAATGGTATTTCTTGCTGTTTCTAAAAATCAAGCATTTTGCACCCAGAGGTGGAAAACTCGTGACCCCGCGGTCAGAAAATTGTGCTTGGGAGGCCAAATTTTCTTTCTGCCCAAATTGAAAAATCCTTCAGGGGACTTGACTCGGGGTGGAATTTCATGCTTAAAAATGGTATTTCTTGCTGTTTCTAAAAATCAAGGTTTTTGCACCCAGAAGAGGAAAACTCCTGACCCCGCGGTCAGAAAAAAGTGTGCTTGGGAGGCCAAATTTTTTTTGTGCCCAAATTGAAAAATCCTTCAGGGGACTTGACTCGGGGTGGAATTTCATGCTTAAAAATGGTATTTCTTGCTGTTTCTAAAAATCAAGGTTTTTGCACCCAGAAGAGGAAAACTCCTGACCCCGCGGTCAGAAAAAAGTGTGCTTCGGAGGCCAAATTTTTTTTGTGCCCAAATTGAAAAATCTTTCAGGGGACTTGACTCGGGGTGGAATTTCATGCTTAAAAATGGTATTTCTTGCTGTTTCTAAAAATCAAGCATTTTGCACCCAGAGGTGGAAAACTCCTGACCCCGCGGTCAGAAAAAAGTGTGCTTGGGAGGCCAAATTTTTTTTCTGCCCAAATTGAAAAATCCTTCAGGGGACTTGACTCGGGGTGGAATTTCATGCTTAAAAATGTTATTTCTTGCTGTTTCAAAAAATCAAGCTTTTTGCACCCAGAGGGGGAAAACTACTGACACCGCGGTCAGAAAAAAGTGTGCTTGGGAGGCCAAATTTTTTTTGTGCCCAAATTGAAAAATCCTTCAGGGGACTTGACTCGGGGTGGAATTTCATGCTTAAAAATGGTATTTCTTGCTGTTTCTAAAAATCAAGCTTTTTGCACCCAGAGGGGGAAAACTCTTGACCCCGCGGTCAGAAACAAGTGTGCTTGGGAGGCCAAATTTTTTTTGTGCCCAAATTGAAAAATCCTTCAGGGGACTTGACTCGGGGTGGAATTTCATGCTTAAAAATGGTATTTCTTGCTGTTTCTAAAAATCAAGGTTTTTGCACCCAGAAGAGGAAAACTCCTGACCCCGCGGTCAGAAAAAAGTGTGCTTCGGAGGCCAAATTTTTTTTGTGCCCAAATTGAAAAATCTTTCAGGGGACTTGACTCGGGGTGGAATTTCATGCTTAAAAATGGTATTTCTTGCTGTTTCTAAAAATCAAGCATTTTGCACCCAGAGGTGGAAAACTCCTGACCCCGCGGTCAGAAAAAAGTGTGCTTGGGAGGCCAAATTTTTTTTGTGCCCAAATTGAAAAATCCTTCAGGGGACTTGACTCGGGGTGGAATTTCATGCTTAAAAATGGTATTTCTTGCTGTTTCTAAAAATCAAGGTTTTTGCACCCAGAAGAGGAAAACTCCTGACCCCGTGGTCAGAAAAAAGTGTGCTTGGGAGGCCAAATTTTTTTTGTGCCCAAATTGAAAAATCCTTCAGGGGACTTGACTCGGGGTGGAATTTCATGCTTAAAAATGGTATTTCTTGCTGTTTCTAAAAATCAAGGTTTTTGCACCCAGAAGAGGAAAACTCCTGACCCCGCGGTCAGAAAAAAGTGTGCTTCGGAGGCCAAATTTTTTTTGTGCCCAAATTGAAAAATCTTTCAGGGGACTTGACTCGGGGTGGAATTTCATGCTTAAAAATGGTATTTCTTGCTGTTTCTAAAAATCAAGCATTTTGCACCCAGAGGTGGAAAACTCCTGACCCCGCGGTCAGAAAAAAGTGTGCTTGGGAGGCCAAATTTTTTTTCTGCCCAAATTGAAAAATCCTTCAGGGGACTTGACTCGGGGTGGAATTTCATGCTTAAAAATGTTATTTCTTGCTGTTTCAAAAAATCAAGCTTTTTGCACCCAGAGGGGGAAAACTACTGACCCCGCGGTCAGAAAAAAGTGTGCTTGGGAGGCCAAATTTTTTTTGTGCCCAAATTGAAAAATCCTTCAGGGGACTTGACTCGGGGTGGAATTTCATGCTTAAAAATGGTATTTCTTGCTGTTTCTAAAAATCAAGGTTTTTGCACCCAGAAGAGGAAAACTCCTGACCCCGCGGTCAGAAAAAAGTGTGCTTGGGAGGCCAAATTTTTTTTGTGCCCAAATTGAAAAATCCTTCAGGGGACTTGACTCGGGGTGGAATTTCATGCTTAAAAATGGTATTTCTTGCTGTTTCTAAAAATCAAGGTTTTTGCACCCAGAAGAGGAAAACTCCTGACCCCGTGGTCAGAAAAAAGTGTGCTTGGGAGGCCAAATTTTTTTTGTGCCCAAATTGAAAAATCCTTCAGGGGACTTGACTCGGGGTGGAATTTCATGCTTAAAAATGGTATTTCTTGCTGTTTCTAAAAATCAAGGTTTTTGCACCCAGAAGAGGAAAACTCCTGACCCCGCGGTCAGAAAAAAGTGTGCTTCGGAGGCCAAATTTTTTTTGTGCCCAAATTGAAAAATCTTTCAGGGGACTTGACTCGGGGTGGAATTTCATGCTTAAAAATGGTATTTCTTGCTGTTTCTAAAAATCAAGCATTTTGCACCCAGAGGTGGAAAACTCCTGACCCCGCGGTCAGAAAAAAGTGTGCTTGGGAGGCCAAATTTTTTTTCTGCCCAAATTGAAAAATCCTTCAGGGGACTTGACTCGGGGTGGAATTTCATGCTTAAAAATGTTATTTCTTGCTGTTTCAAAAAATCAAGCTTTTTGCACCCAGAGGGGGAAAACTACTGACCCCGCGGTCAGAAAAAAGTGTGCTTGGGAGGCCAAATTTTTTTTGTGCCCAAATTGAAAAATCCTTCAGGGGACTTGACTCGGGGTGGAATTTCATGCTTAAAAATGGTATTTCTTGCTGTTTCTAAAAATCAAGGTTTTTGCACCCAGAAGAGGAAAACTCCTGACCCCGCGGTCAGAAAAAAGTGTGCTTCGGAGGCCAAATTTTTTTTGTGCCCAAATTGAAAAATCTTTCAGGGGACTTGACTCGGGGTGGAATTTCATGCTTAAAAATGGTATTTCTTGCTGTTTCTAAAAATCAAGCATTTTGCACCCAGAGGTGGAAAACTCCTGACCCCACGGTCAGAAAAAAGTGTGCTTGGGAGGCCAAATTTTTTTTGTGCCCAAATTGAAAAATCCTTCAGGGGACTTGACTCGGGGTGGAATTTCATGCTTAAAAATGGTATTTCTTGCTGTTTCTAAAAATCAAGCATTTTGCACCCAGAGGTGGAAAACTCGTGACCCCGCGGTCAGAAAAAAGTGTGCTTGGGAGGCCAAATTTTCTTTCTGCCCAAATTGAAAAATCCTTCAGGGGACTTGACTCGGGGTGGAATTTCATGCTTAAAAATGGTATTTCTTGCTGTTTCTAAAAATCAAGCTTTTTGCACCTAGAGGAGGAAAACTCCTGACCCCGCGGTCAGAAAAAAGTGTGCTTGGGAGGCCAAATTTTTTTTGTGCCCAAATTGAAAAATCCTTCAGGGGACTTGACTCGGGGTGGAATTACATGCTTAAAAATGGTATTTCTTGCTGTTTCTAAAAATCAAGCTTTTTGCACCTAGAGGAGGAAAACTCCTGACCCCGCGGTCAGAAAAAAGTGTGCTTGGGAGGCCAAATTTTTTTTCTGCCCAAATTGAAAAATCCTTCAGGGGACTTGACTCGGGGTGGAATTTCATGCTTAAAAATGTTATTTCTTGCTGTTTCAAAAAATCAAGCTTTTTGCACCCAGAGGGGGAAAACTCCTGACCCCGCGATCAGAAAAAAGTGTGCTTGGGAGGCCAAATTTTTTTTGTGCCCAAATTGAAAAATCCTTCAGGGGACTTGACTCGGGGTGGAATTTCATGCTTAAAAATGGTATTTCTTGCTGTTTCTAAAAATCAAGTTTTTTGCACCCAGAGGAGGAAAACTCCTGACCCCGCAGTCAGAAAAAAATGTGCTTGGGAGGCCAATTTTTTTTTGTACCCAAATTGAAAAATCCTTCAGGGGACTTGACTCGGGGTGGAATTTCATGCTTAAAAATGGTATTTCTTGCTGTTTCTAAAAATCAAGCTTTTTGCACCCAGAGGAGGAAAACTCCTGACCCCACGGTCAGAAAAAAGTGTGCTTGGGAGGCCAAATTTTTTTTGTGCCCAAATTGAATAAATCCTTCAGGGGAATTGACTCGGGGTGGAATTTCATGCTTAAAAATGGTATTTCTTGCTGTTTCTAAAAATCAATCTTTTTGCACCCAGAGGGGGAAAACTCCTGACCCCCGCGGTCAGAAAAAAGTGTGCTTGGGAGGCCAAATTTTTTTTGTGCCCAAATTGAAAAATCCTTCAGGGGACTTGACTCGGGGTGGAATTTCATGCTTAAAAATGGTATTTCTTACTGTTTCTAAAAATCAAGCTTTTTGCACCCAGAGGGGGAAAACTCCTGACCCCACGGTCAGAAAAAAGTGTGCTTGGGAGGCCAAATTTTTTTTGTGCCCAAATTGAAAAATCCTTCAGGGGACTTGACTCGGGGTGGAATTTCATGTTTAAAAATGGTATTTCTTGCTGTTTCTAAAAATCAAGCTTTTTGCACCCAGAGGGGGAAAACTCCTGACCCCGCGGTCAGAAAAAAGTTTGCTTGGGAGGCCAAATTTTTTTGTGTCCAAATTGAAAAATCCTTCAGGGGACTTGACTCGGGGTGGAATTTCATGCTTAAAAATGGTATTTCTTGCTGTTTCTAAAAATCAAGTTTTTTGCACCCAGAGGTGGAAAACTCCTGACCCCGCGGTCAGAAAAAAGTGTGCTTGGGAGGCCAAATTTTTTTTCTGCCCAAATTGAAAAATCCTTCAGGGGACTTGACTCGGGGTGGAATTTCATGCTTAGAAATGTTATTTCTTGCTGTTTCAAAAAATCAAGCTTTTTGCACCCAGAGGGGGAAAACTACTGACCCCGCGGTCAGAAAAAAGTGTGCTTGGGAGGCCAAATTTTTTTTGTGCCCAAATTGAAAAATCCTTCAGGGGACTTGACTCGGGGTGGAATTTCATGCTTAAAAATGGTATTTCTTGCTGTTTCTAAAAATCAAGGTTTTTGCACCCAGAAGAGGAAAACTCCTGACCCCGCGGTCAGAAAAAAGTGTGCTTCGGAGGCCAAATTTTTTTTGTGCCCAAATTGAAAAATCTTTCAGGGGACTTGACTCGGGGTGGAATTTCATGCTTAAAAATGGTATTTCTTGCTGTTTCTAAAAATCAAGCATTTTGCACCCAGAGGTGGAAAACTCCTGACCCCGCGGTCAGAAAAAAGTGTGCTTGGGAGGCCAAATTTTTTTTCTGCCCAAATTGAAAAATCCTTCAGGGGACTTGACTCGGGGTGGAATTTCATGCTTAAAAATGTTATTTCTTGCTGTTTCAAAAAATCAAGCTTTTTGCACCCAGAGGGGGAAAACTACTGACCCCGCGGTCAGAAAAAAGTGTGCTTGGGAGGCCAAATTTTTTTTGTGCCCAAATTGAAAAATCCTTCAGGGGACTTGACTCGGGTGGAATTTCATGCTTAAAAATGGTATTTCTTGCTGTTTCTAAAAATCAAGTTTTTTGCACCCAGAGGAGGAAAACTCCTGACCCCGCGGTCAGAAAAAAATGTGCTTGGGAGGCCAATTTTTTTTTGTACCCAAATTGAAAAATCCTTCAGGGGACTTGACTCGGGGTGGAATTTCATGCTTAAAAATGGTATTTCTTGCTGTTTCTAAAAATCAAGCTTTTTGCACCCAGAGGGGGAAAACTCTTGACCCCGCGGTCAGAAACAAGTGTGCTTGGGAGGCCAAATTTTTTTTGTGCCCAAATTGAAAAATCCTTCAGGGGACTTGACTCGGGGTGGAATTTCATGCTTAAAAATGGTATTTCTTGCTGTTTCTAAAAATCAAGGTTTTTGCACCCAGAAGAGGAAAATTCCTGACCCCGCGGTCAGAAAAAAGTGTGCTTGGGAGGCCAAATTTTTTTTGTGCCCAAATTGAAAAATCTTTCAGGGGACTTGACTCGGGGTGGAATTTCATGCTTAAAAATGGTATTTCTTGCTGTTTCTAAAAATCAAGCATTTTGCACCCAGAGGTGGAAAACTCCTGACCCCGCGGTCAGAAAAAAGTGTGCTTGGGAGGCCAAATTTTTTTTCTGCCCAAATTGAAAAATCCTTCAGGGGACTTGACTCGGGGTGGAATTTCATGCTTAAAAATGTTATTTCTTGCTGTTTCAAAAAATCAAGCTTTTTGCACCCAGAGGGGGAAAACTACTGACCCCGCGGTCAGAAAAAAGTGTGCTTGGGAGGCCAAATTTTTTTTGTGCCCAAATTGAAAAATCCTTCAGGGGACTTGACTCGGGGTGGAATTTCATGCTTAAAAATGGTATTTCTTGCTGTTTCTAAAAATCAAGTTTTTTGCACCCAGAGGAGGAAAACTCCTGACCCCGTGGTCAGAAAAAAATGTGCTTGGGAGGCCAATTTTTTTTTGTACCCAAATTGAAAAATCCTTCAGGGGACTTGACTCGGGGTGGAATTTCATGCTTAAAAATGGTATTTCTTGCTGTTTCTAAAAAGCAAGCTTTTTGCACCCAGAGGGGGAAAACTCCTGACCCCGCGGTCAGAAAAAAGTGTGCTTGGGAGACCAAATTTTTTTTCTGCCCAAATTGAAAAATCCTTCAGGGGACTTGACTCGGGGTGGAATTTCATGCTTAAAAATGGTATTTCTTGCTGTTTCTAAAAATCAAGCTTTTTGCACCCAGAGGGGGAAAACTCTTGACCCCACGGTCAGAAAAAAGTGTGCTTGGGAGGCCAAATTTTTTTTTGTGCCCAAATTGAATAAATCCTTCAGGGGACTTGACTCGGGGTGGAATTTCATGCTTAAAAATGGTATTTCTTGCTGGTTTTAAAAATCAAGCTTTTTCAACCCAGAGGGGGAAAACTCTTGACCCCGCGGTCAGAAAAAAGTGTGCTTGGGAGGCCAAATTTTTTTTGTGCCCAAATTGAAAAATCCTTCAGGGGACTTGACTCGGGGTGGAATTTCATGCTTAAAAATGGTATTTCTTGCTGTTTCTAAAAATCAAGCATTTTGCACCCAGAGGTGGAAAACTGCTGACCCCACGGTCAGAAAAAAGTGTGCTTGGGAGGCCAAATTTTTTTTGTGCCCAAATTGAAAAATCCTTCAGGGGACTTGACTCGGGGTGGAATTTCATGCTTAAAAATGGTATTTCTTGCTGTTTCTAAAAATCAAGCATTTTGCACCCAGAGGTGGAAAACTCGTGACCCCGCGGTCAGAAAAAAGTGTGCTTGGGAGGCCAAATTTTCTTTCTGCCCAAATTGAAAAATCCTTCAGGGGACTTGACTCGGGGTGGAATTTCATGCTTAAAAATGGTATTTCTTGCTGTTTCTAAAAATCAAGCTTTTTGCACCTAGAGGAGGAAAACTCCTGACCCCGCGGTCAGAAAAAAGTGTGCTTGGGAGGCCAAATTTTTTTTGTGCCCAAATTGAAAAATCCTTCAGGGGACTTGACTCGGGGTGGAATTACATGCTTAAAAATGGTATTTCTTGCTGTTTCTAAAAATCAAGCTTTTTGCACCTAGAGGAGGAAAACTCCTGACCCCGCGGTCAGAAAAAAGTGTGCTTGGGAGGCCAAATTTTTTTTCTGCCCAAATTGAAAAATCCTTCAGGGGACTTGACTCGGGGTGGAATTTCATGCTTAAAAATGTTATTTCTTGCTGTTTCAAAAAATCAAGCTTTTTGCACCCAGAGGGGGAAAACTCCTGACCCCGCGATCAGAAAAAAGTGTGCTTGGGAGGCCAAATTTTTTTTGTGCCCAAATTGAAAAATCCTTCAGGGGACTTGACTCGGGGTGGAATTTCATGCTTAAAAATTGTATTTCTTGCTGTTTCTAAAAATCAAGTTTTTTGCACCCAGAGGAGGAAAACTCCTGACCCCGCAGTCAGAAAAAAATGTGCTTGGGAGGCCAATTTTTTTTTGTACCCAAATTGAAAAATCCTTCAGGGGACTTGACTCGGGGTGGAATTTCATGCTTAAAAATGGTATTTCTTGCTGTTTCTAAAAATCAAGCTTTTTGCACCCAGAGGAGGAAAACTCCTGACCTCACGGTCAGAAAAAAATGTTCTTGGGAGGCCAATTTTTTTTTGTGCCCAAATTGAAAAATCCTTCAGGGGACTTGACTCGGGGTGGAATTTCATGCTTAAAAATGGTATTTCTTGCTGTTTCTAAAAATCAAGCTTTTTGCACCCAGAGGGGGAAAACTCCTGACCCCACGGTCAGAAAAAAATGTGCTTGGGAGGCCAATTTTTGTTTTGTGCCCAAATTGAAAAATCCTTCAAGGGACTTGACTCAGGGTGGAATTTCATGCTTAAAAATGGTATTTCTTGCTGTTTCTAAAAATCAAGCTTTTTGCACCCAGAGGAGGAAAACTCCTGACCCCACGGTCAGAAAAAAGTGTGCTTGGGAGGCCAAATTTTTTTTGTGCCCAAATTGAAAAATCCTTCAGGGGACTTGACTCGGGGTGGAATTTCATGCTTAAAAATGGTATTTCTTACTGTTTCTAAAAATCAAGCTTTTTGCACCCAGAGGGGGAAAACTCCTGACCCCACGGTCAGAAAAAAGTGTGCTTGGGAGGCCAAATTTTTTTTGTGCCCAAATTGAAAAATCCTTCAGGGGACTTGACTCGGGGTGGAATTTCATGCTTAAAAATGGTATTTCTTGCTGTTTCTAAAAATCAAGGTTTTTGCACCCAGAAGAGGAAAACTCCTGACCCCGCGGTCAGAAAAAAGTGTGCTTGGGAGGCCAAATTTTTTTTATGCCCAAATTGAAAAATCTTTCAGGGGACTTGACTCGGGGTGGAATTTCATGCTTAAAAATGGTATTTCTTGCTGTTTCAAAAAATCAAGCTTTTTGCACCCAGAGGGGGAAAACTACTGACCCCGCGGTCAGAAAAAAGTGTGCTTGGGAGGCCAAATTTTTTTTGTCCCCAAATTGAAAAATCCTTCAGGGGACTTGACTCGGGGTGGAATTTCATGCTTAAAAATGGTATTTCTTGCTGTTTCTAAAAATCAAGTTTTTTGCACCCAGAGGAGGAAAACTCCTGACCCCGCGGTCAGAAAAAAGTGTGCTTGGGAGGCCAAATTTTTTTTGTGCCCAAATTGAAAAATCCTTCAGGGGACTTGACTCGGGGTGGAATTTCATGCTTAAAAATGGTATTTCTTGCTGTTTCTAAAAATCAAGGTTTTTGCACCCAGAAGAGGAAAACTCCTGACCCCGCGGTCAGAAAAAAGTGTGCTTCGGAGGCCAAATTTTTTTTGTGCCCAAATTGAAAAATCTTTCAGGGGACTTGACTCGGGGTGGAATTTCATGCTTAAAAATGGTATTTCTTGCTGTTTCTAAAAATCAAGCATTTTGCACCCAGAGGTGGAAAACTCCTGACCCCGCGGTCAGAAAAAAGTGTGCTTGGGAGGCCAAATTTTTTTTGTGCCCAAATTGAAAAATCCTTCAGGGGACTTGACTCGGGGTGGAATTTCATGCTTAAAAATGGTATTTCTTGCTGTTTCTAAAAATCAAGGTTTTTGCACCCAGAAGAGGAAAACTCCTGACCCCGCGGTCAGAAAAAAGTGTGCTTCGGAGGCCAAATTTTTTTTGTGCCCAAATTGAAAAATCTTTCAGGGGACTTGACTCGGGGTGGAATTTCATGCTTAAAAATGGTATTTCTTGCTGTTTCTAAAAATCAAGCATTTTGCACCCAGAGGTGGAAAACTCCTGACCCCGCGGTCAGAAAAAAGTGTGCTTGGGAGGCCAAATTTTTTTTGTGCCCAAATTGAAAAATCCTTCAGGGGACTTGACTCGGGGTGGAATTTCATGCTTAAAAATGTTATTTCTTGCTGTTTCAAAAAATCAAGCTTTTTGCACCCAGAGGGGGAAAACTACTGACCCCGCGGTCAGAAAAAAGTGTGCTTGGGAGGCCAAATTTTTTTTGTGCCCAAATTGAAAAATCCTTCAGGGGACTTGACTCGGGGTGGAATTTCATGCTTAAAAATGGTATTTCTTGCTGTTTCTAAAAATCAAGTTTTTTGCACCCAGAGGAGGAAAACTCCTGACCCCGCGGTCAGAAAAAAATGTGCTTGGGAGGCCAATTTTTTTTTGTACCCAAATTGAAAAATCCTTCAGGGGACTTGACTCGGGGTGGAATTTCATGCTTAAAAATGGTATTTCTTGCTGTTTCTAAAAATCAAGCTTTTTGCACCCAGAGGGGGAAAACTCTTGACCCCGCGGTCAGAAACAAGTGTGTTTGGGAGGCCAAATTTTTTTTGTGCCCAAATTGAAAAATCCTTCAGGGGACTTGACTCGGGGTGGAATTTCATGCTTAAAAATGGTATTTCTTGCTGTTTCTAAAAATCAAGGTTTTTGCACCCAGAAGAGGAAAACTCCTGACCCCGCGGTCAGAAAAAAATGTGCTTGGGAGGCCAATTTTTTTTTGTACCCAAATTGAAAAATCCTTCAGGGGACTTGACTCGGGGTGGAATTTCATGCTTAAAAATGGTATTTCTTGCTGTTTCTAAAAATCAAGCTTTTTGCACCCAGAGGGGGAAAACTCTTGACCCCGCGGTCAGAAACAAGTGTGCTTGGGAGGCCAAATTTTTTTTGTGCCCAAATTGAAAAATCCTTCAGGGGACTTGACTCGGGGTGGAATTTCATGCTTAAAAATGGTATTTCTTGCTGTTTCTAAAAATCAAGGTTTTTGCACCCAGAAGAGGAAAACTCCTGACCCCGCGGTCAGAAAAAAGTGTGCTTGGGAGGCCAAATTTTTTTTATGCCCAAATTGAAAAATCTTTCAGGGGACTTGACTCGGGGTGGAATTTCATGCTTAAAAATGGTATTTCTTGCTGTTTCTAAAAATCAAGCATTTTGCATCCAGAGGTGGAAAACTCCTGAACCCGCGGTCAGAAAAAAGTGTGCTTGGGAGGCCAAATTTTTTTTCTGCCCAAATTGAAAAATCCTTCAGGGGACTTGACTCGGGGTGGAATTTCATGCTTAAAAATGTTATTTCTTGCTGTTTCAAAAAATCAAGCTTTTTGCACCCAGAGGGGGAAAACTACTGACCCCGCGGTCAGAAAAAAGTGTGCTTGGGAGGCCAAATTTTTTTTGTCCCCAAATTGAAAAATCCTTCAGGGGACTTGACTCGGGGTGGAATTTCATGCTTAAAAATGGTATTTCTTGCTGTTTCTAAAAATCAAGTTTTTTGCACCCAGAGGAGGAAAACTCCTGACCCCGCGGTCAGAAAAAAGTGTGCTTGGGAGGCCAAATTTTTTTTGTGCCCAAATTGAAAAATCCTTCAGGGGACTTGACTCGGGGTGGAATTTCATGCTTAAAAATGGTATTTCTTGCTGTTTCTAAAAATCAAGGTTTTTGCACCCAGAAGAGGAAAACTCCTGACCCCGCGGTCAGAAAAAAGTGTGCTTCGGAGGCCAAATTTTTTTTGTGCCCAAATTGAAAAATCTTTCAGGGGACTTGACTCGGGGTGGAATTTCATGCTTAAAAATGGTATTTCTTGCTGTTTCTAAAAATCAAGCATTTTGCACCCAGAGGTGGAAAACTCCTGACCCCGCGGTCAGAAAAAAGTGTGCTTGGGAGGCCAAATTTTTTTTGTGCCCAAATTGAAAAATCCTTCAGGGGACTTGACTCGGGGTGGAATTTCATGCTTAAAAATGGTATTTCTTGCTGTTTCTAAAAATCAAGGTTTTTGCACCCAGAAGAGGAAAACTCCTGACCCCGCGGTCAGAAAAAAGTGTGCTTCGGAGGCCAAATTTTTTTTGTGCCCAAATTGAAAAATCTTTCAGGGGACTTGACTCGGGGTGGAATTTCATGCTTAAAAATGGTATTTCTTGCTGTTTCTAAAAATCAAGCATTTTGCACCCAGAGGTGGAAAACTCCTGACCCCGCGGTCAGAAAAAAGTGTGCTTGGGAGGCCAAATTTTTTTTGTGCCCAAATTGAAAAATCCTTCAGGGGACTTGACTCGGGGTGGAATTTCATGCTTAAAAATGTTATTTCTTGCTGTTTCAAAAAATCAAGCTTTTTGCACCCAGAGGGGGAAAACTACTGACCCCGCGGTCAGAAAAAAGTGTGCTTGGGAGGCCAAATTTTTTTTGTGCCCAAATTGAAAAATCCTTCAGGGGACTTGACTCGGGGTGGAATTTCATGCTTAAAAATGGTATTTCTTGCTGTTTCTAAAAATCAAGTTTTTTGCACCCAGAGGAGGAAAACTCCTGACCCCGCGGTCAGAAAAAAATGTGCTTGGGAGGCCAATTTTTTTTTGTACCCAAATTGAAAAATCCTTCAGGGGACTTGACTCGGGGTGGAATTTCATGCTTAAAAATGGTATTTCTTGCTGTTTCTAAAAATCAAGCTTTTTGCACCCAGAGGGGGAAAACTCTTGACCCCGCGGTCAGAAACAAGTGTGTTTGGGAGGCCAAATTTTTTTTGTGCCCAAATTGAAAAATCCTTCAGGGGACTTGACTCGGGGTGGAATTTCATGCTTAAAAATGGTATTTCTTGCTGTTTCTAAAAATCAAGGTTTTTGCACCCAGAAGAGGAAAACTCCTGACCCCGCGGTCAGAAAAAAGTGTGCTTGGGAGGCCAAATTTTTTTTGTGCCCAAATTGAAAAATCTTTCAGGGGACTTGACTCGGGGTGGAATTTCATGCTTAAAAATGGTATTTCTTGCTGTTTCTAAAAATCAAGCATTTTGCACCCAGAGGTGGAAAACTCCTGACCCCGCGGTCAGAAAAAAGTGTGCTTGGGAGGCCAAATTTTTTTTCTGCCCAAATTGAAAAATCCTTCAGGGGACTTGACTCGGGGTGGAATTTCATGCTTAAAAATGGTATTTCTTGCTGTTTCAAAAAATCAAGCTTTTTGCACCCAGAGGGGGTCAGAAAAAAGTGTGCTTGGGAGGCCAAATTTTTTTTGTGCCCAAATTGAAAAATCCTTCAGGGGACTTGACTCGGGGTGGAATTTCATGCTTAAAAATGGTATTTCTTGCTGTTTCTAAAAATCAAGTTTTTTGCACCCAGAGGAGGAAAACTCCTGACCCCGCGGTCAGAAAAAAATGTGCTTGGGAGGCCAATTTTTTTTTGTACCCAAATTGAAAAATCCTTCAGGGGACTTGACTCGGGGTGGAATTTCATGCTTAAAAATGGTATTTCTTGCTGTTTCTAAAAATCAAGCTTTTTGCACCCAGAGGGGGAAAACTCTTGACCCCGCGGTCAGAAACAAGTGTGCTTGGGAGGCCAAATTTTTTTTGTGCCCAAATTGAAAAATCCTTCAGGGGACTTGACTCGGGGTGGAATTTCATGCTTAAAAATGGTATTTCTTGCTGTTTCTAAAAATCAAGCTTTTTGCACCCAGAGGGGGAAAACTCCTGACCCCGCGGTCAGAAAAAAGTGTGCTTGGGAGACCAAATTTTTTTTCTGCCCAAATTGAAAAATCCTTCAGGGGACTTGACTCGGGGTGGAATTTCATGCTTAAAAATGGTATTTCTTGCTGTTTCTAAAAATCAAGCTTTTTGCACCCAGAGGGGGAAAACTCTTGACCCCGCGGTCAGAAACAAGTGTGCTTGGGAGGCCAAATTTTTTTTGTGCCCAAATTGAAAAATCCTTCAGGGGACTTGACTCGGGGTGGAATTTCATGCTTAAAAATGGTATTTCTTGCTGTTTCTAAAAATCAAGCTTTTTGCACCCAGAGGGGGAAAACTCCTGACCCCGCGGTCAGAAAAAAGTGTGCTTGGGAGGCCAAATTTTTTTTGTGCCCAAATTAAAAAATCCTTCAGAGGACTTGACTCGGGGTGGAATTTCATGCTTAAAAATGGTATTTCTTGCTATTTCTAAAAATCAAGCATTTTGCACCCAGAGGAGGAAAACTCCTGACCCCACGGTCAGAAAAAAGTGTGCTTGGGAGGCCAAATTTTTTTTGTGCCCAAATTGAATAAATCCTTCAGGGGACTTGACCCGGGGTGGAATTTCATGCTTAAAAATGGTATTTCTTGCTGGTTTTAAAAATCAAGCTTTTTGCACCCAGAGGGGGAAAACTCTTGACCCCGCGGTCAGAAAAAAGTGTGCTTGGGAGGCCAAATTTTTTTTGTGCCCAAATTGAAAAATCCTTCAGGGGACTTGACTCGGGGTGGAATTTCATGCTTAAAAATGGTATTTCTTGCTGTTTCTGAAAATCAAGCATTTTGCACCCAGAGGTGGAAAACTCCTGACCCCACGGTCAGAAAAAAGTGTGCTTGGGAGGCCAAATTTTTTTTGTGCCCAAATTGAAAAATCCTTCAGGGGACTTGACTCGGGGTGGAATTTCATGCTTAAAAATGGTATTTCTTGCTGTTTCTAAAAATCAAGCATTTTGCACCCAGAGGTGGAAAACTCCTGACCCCGCGGTCAGAAAAAAGTGTGCTTGGGAGACCAAATTTTTTTTCTGCCCAAATTGAAAAATCCTTCAGGGGACTTGACTCGGGGTGGAATTTCATGCTTAAAAATTGTATTTCTTGCTGTTTCTAAAAATCAAGCTTTTTGCACCCAGAGGGGGAAAACTCTTGACCCCGCGGTCAGAAACAAGTGTGCTTGGGAGGCCAAATTTTTTTTGTGCCCAAATTGAAAAATCCTTCAGGGGACTTGACTCGGGGTGGAATTTCATGCTTAAAAATGGTATTTCTTGCTGTTTCTAAAAATCAAGCTTTTTGCACCCAGAGGGGGAAAACTCCTGACCCCGCGGTCAGAAAAAAGTGTGCTTGGGAGGCCAAATTTTTTTTGTGCCCAAATTGAAAAATCCTTCAGAGGACTTGACTCGGGGTGGAATTTCATGCTTAAAAATGGTATTTCTTGCTATTTCTAAAAATCAAGCATTTTGCACCCAGAGGAGGAAAACTCCTGACCCCACGGTCAGAAAAAAGTGTGCTTGGGAGGCCAAATTTTTTTTGTGCCCAAATTGAAAAATCCTTCAGGGGACTTGACTCGGGGTGGAATTTCATGCTTAAAAATGGTATTTCTTGCTGTTTCTAAAAATCAAGCATTTTGCACCCAGAGGTGGAAAACTCCTGACCCCGCGGTCAGAAAAAAGTGTGCTTGGGAGGCCAAATTTTTTTTGTGCCCAAATTGAAAAATCCTTCAGGGGACTTGACTCGGGGTGGAATTTCATGCTTAAAAATGGTATTTCTTGCTGTTTCTAAAAATCAAGCATTTTGCACCCAGAGGTGGAAAACTCCTGACCCCACGGTCAGAAAAAAGTGTGCTTGGGAGGCCAAATTTTTTTTGTGCCCAAATTGAAAAATCCTTCAGGGGACTTGACTCGGGGTGGAATTTCATGCTTAAAAATGGTATTTCTTGCTGTTTCTAAAAATCAAGCATTTTGCACCCAGAGGTGGAAAACTCGTGACCCCGCGGTCAGAAAAAAGTGTGCTTGGGCGGCCAAATTTTTTTTGTGCCCAAATTGAAAAATCCTTCAGGGGACTTGACTCGGGGTGGAATTTCATGCTTAAAAATGGTATTTCTTGCTGTTTCTAAAAATCAAGCATTTTGCACCCAGAGGTGGAAAACTCCTGACCCCGCGGTCAGAAAAAAGTGTGCTTGGGAGGCCAAATTTTTTTTGTGCCCAAATTGAAAAATCCTTCAGGGGACTTGACTCGGGGTGGAATTTCATGCTTAAAAATGGTATTTCTTGCTGTTTCTAAAAATCAAGCTTTTTGCACCCAGAGGGGGAAAACTCCTGACCCCGTGGTCAGAAAAAAGTGTGCTTGGGAGACCAAATTTTTTTTCTGCCCAAATTGAAAAATCCTTCAGGGGACTTGACTCGGGGTGGAATTTCATGCTTAAAAATGTTATTTCTTGCTGTTTCAAAAAATCAAGCTTTTTGCACCCAGAGGGGGAAAACTCCTGACCCCGCGGTCAGAAAAACGTGTGCTTGGGAGGCCAAATTTTTTTTGTGCCCAAATTGAAAAATCCTTCAGGGGACTTGACTCGGGGTGGAATTTCATGCTTAAAAATGGTATTTCTTGCTGTTTCTAAAAATCAAGCTTTTTGCACCCAGAGGGGGAAAACTCCTGACCCCGCGGTCAGAAAAAAGTGTGCTTGGGAGGCCAAATTTTTTTTCTGCCCAAATTGAAAAATCCTTCAGGGGACTTGACTCGGGGTGGAATTTCATGCTTAAAAATGTTATTTCTTGCTGTTTCAAAAAATCAAGCTTTTTGCACCCAGAGGGGGAAAACTCCTGACCCCGCGGTCAGAAAAAAGTGTGCTTGGGAGGCCAAATTTTTTTTGTGCCCAAATTGAAAAATCCTTCAGGGGACTTGACTCGGGGTGGAATTTCATGCTTAAAAATGGTATTTCTTGCTGTTTCTAAAAATCAAGTTTTTTGCACCCAGAGGAGGAAAACTCCTGACCCCACGGTCAGAAAAAAATGTGCTTGGGAGGCCAATTTTTTTTTGTACCCAAATTGAAAAATCCTTCAGGGGACTTGACTCGGGGTGGAATTTCATGCTTAAAAATGGTATTTCTTGCTGTTTCTAAAAATCAAGCTTTTTGCACCCAGAGGAGGAAAACTCCTGACCCCGCGGTCAGAAAAAAGTGTGCTTTGGAGGCCAAATATTTTTTGTGCCCAAATTGAAAAATCCTTCAGGGGACTTGACTCGGGGTGGAATTTCATGCTTAAAAATGGTATTTCTTGCTGTTTCTAAAAATCAAGCTTTTTGCACCCAGAGGGGGAAAACTCCTGACCCCGCGGTCAGAAAAAAGTGTGCTTTGGAGGCCAAATATTTTTTGTGCCCAAATTGAAAAATCCTTCAGGGGACTTGACTCGGGGTGGAATTTCATGCTTAAAAATTGTATTTCTTGCTGTTTCTAAAAATCAAGCTTTTTGCACCCACAGGGGGAAAACTCTTGACCCCGTGGTCAGAAACAAGTGTGCTTGGGAGGCCAAATTTTTTTTGTGCCCAAATTGAAAAATCCTTCAGGGGACTTGACTCGGGGTGGAATTTCATGCTTAAAAATGGTATTTCTTGCTGTTTCAAAAAATCAAGCTTTTTGCACCCAGAGGGGGAAAACTCCTGACCCCGCGGTCAGAAAAAAGTGTGCTTTGGAGGCCAAATATTTTTTGTGCCCAAATTGAAAAATCCTTCAGGGGACTTGACTCGGGGTGGAATTTCATGCTTAAAAATTGTATTTCTTGCTGTTTCTAAAAATCAAGCTTTTTGCACCCACAGGGGGAAAACTCTTGACCCCGTGGTCAGAAACAAGTGTGCTTGGGAGGCCAAATTTTTTTTGTGCCCAAATTGAAAAATCCTTCAGGGGACTTGACTCGGGGTGGAATTTCATGCTTAAAAATGTTATTTCTTGCTGTTTCAAAAAATCAAGCTTTTTGCACCCAGAGGGGGAAAACTCCTGACCCCGCGGTCAGAAAAAAGTGTGCTTGGGAGGCCAAATTTTTTTTGTGCCCAAATTGAAAAATCCTTCAGGGGACTTGACTCGGGGTGGAATTTCATGCTTAAAAATGGTATTTCTTGCTGTTTCTAAAAATCAAGCTTTTTGCACCCAGAGGGGGAAAACTCCTGACCCCGCGGTCAGAAAAAAGTGTGCTTGGGAGACCAAATTTTTTTTCTGCCCAAATTGAAAAATCCTTCAGGGGACTTGACTCGGGGTGGAATTTCATGCTTAAAAATTGTATTTCTTGCTGTTTCTAAAAATCAAGCTTTTTGCACCCAGAGGGGGAAAACTCTTGACCCCGTGGTCAGAAACAAGTGTGCTTGGGAGGCCAAATTTTTTTTGTGCCCAAATTGAAAAATCCTTCAGGGGACTTGACTCGGGGTGGAATTTCATGCTTAAAAATGGTATTTCTTGCTGTTTCTAAAAATCAAGCTTTTTGCACCCAGAGGGGGAAAACTCCTGACCCCGCGGTCAGAAAAAAGTGTGCTTGGGAGACCAAATTTTTTTTCTACCCAAATTGAAAAATCCTTCAGGGGACTTGACTCGGGGTGGAATTTCATGCTTAAAAATGGTATTTCTTGCTGTTTCTAAAAATCAAGCATTTTACACCCAGAGGTGGAAAACTCCTGACTCTTCGGTCAGAAAAAAGTGTGCTTGGGAGGCCAAATTTTTTTTGTGCCCAAATTGAAAAATCCTTCAGGGGACTTGACTCGGGGTGGAATTTCATGCTTAAAAATGGTATTTCTTGCTGTTTCTAAAAATCAAGCTTTTTGCACCCAGAGGGGGAAAACTCTTGACCCCGCAGTCAGAAACAAGTGTGCTTGGGAGGCCAAATTTTTTTTGTGCCCAAATTGAAAAATCCTTCAGGGGACTTGACTCGGGATGGAATTTCATGCTTAAAAATGGTATTTCTTGCTGTTTCTAAAAATCAAGCTTTTTGCACCCAGAGGGGGAAAACTCTTGACCCCGCGGTCAGAAACAAGTGTGCTTGGGAGGCCAAATTTTTTTTGTGCCCAAATTGAAAAATCCTTCAGGGGACTTGACTCGGGGTGGAATTTCATGCTTAAAAATGGTATTTCTTGCTGTTTCTAAAAATCAAGCTTTTTGCACCCAGAGGGGGAAAACTCCTGACCCCGCGGTCAGAAAAAAGTGTGCTTGGGAGGCCAAATTTTTTTTGTGCCCAAATTGAAAAATCCTTCAGAGGACTTGACTCGGGGTGGAATTTCATGCTTAAAAATGGTATTTCTTGCTGTTTCTAAAAATCAAGCTTTTTGCACCCAGAGGAGGAAAACTCCTGACCCCACGGTCAGAAAAAAGTGTGCTTGGGAGGCCAAATTTTTTTTGTGCCCAAATTGAAAAATCCTTCAGGGGACTTGACTCGGGGTGGAATTTCATGCTTAAAAATGGTATTTCTTGCTGTTTCTAAAAATCAAGCTTTTTGCACCCAGAGGGGGAAAACTCTTGACCCCGCAGTCAGAAACAAGTGTGCTTGGGAGGCCAAATTTTTTTTGTGCCCAAATTGAAAAATCCTTCAGGGGACTTGACTCGGGATGGAATTTCATGCTTAAAAATGGTATTTCTTGCTGTTTCTAAAAATCAAGCTTTTTGCACCCAGAGGGGGAAAACTCTTGACCCCGCGGTCAGAAACAAGTGTGCTTGGGAGGCCAAATTTTTTTTGTGCCCAAATTGAAAAATCCTTCAGGGGACTTGACTCGGGGTGGAATTTCATGCTTAAAAATGGTATTTCTTGCTGTTTCTAAAAATCAAGCTTTTTGCACCCAGAGGGGGAAAACTCCTGACCCCGCGGTCAGAAAAAAGTGTGCTTGGGAGGCCAAATTTTTTTTGTGCCCAAATTGAAAAATCCTTCAGAGGACTTGACTCGGGGTGGAATTTCATGCTTAAAAATGGTATTTCTTGCTGTTTCTAAAAATCAAGCTTTTTGCACCCAGAGGAGGAAAACTCCTGACCCCACGGTCAGAAAAAAGTGTGCTTGGGAGGCCAAATTTTTTTTGTGCCCAAATTGAATAAATCCTTCAGGGGACTTGACTCGGGGTGGAATTTCATGCTTAAAAATGGTATTTCTTGCTGTTTCTAAAAATCAAGCTTTTTGCACCCAGAGGAGGAAAACTCCTGACCCCGCGGTCAGAAAAAAGTGTGCTTTGGAGGCCAAATATTTTTTGTGCCCAAATTGAAAAATCCTTCAGGGGACTTGACTCGGGGTGGAATTTCATGCTTAAAAATGGTATTTCTTGCTGTTTCTAAAAATCAAGCTTTTTGCACCCAGAGGGGGAAAACTCCTGACCCCGCGGTCAGAAAAAAGTGTGCTTTGGAGGCCAAATATTTTTTGTGCCCAAATTGAAAAATCCTTCAGGGGACTTGACTCGGGGTGGAATTTCATGCTTAAAAATTGTATTTCTTGCTGTTTCTAAAAATCAAGCTTTTTGCACCCACAGGGGGAAAACTCTTGACCCCGTGGTCAGAAACAAGTGTGCTTGGGAGGCCAAATTTTTTTTGTGCCCAAATTGAAAAATCCTTCAGGGGACTTGACTCGGGGTGGAATTTCATGCTTAAAAATGGTATTTCTTGCTGTTTCAAAAAATCAAGCTTTTTGCACCCAGAGGGGGAAAACTCCTGACCCCGCGGTCAGAAAAAAGTGTGCTTTGGAGGCCAAATATTTTTTGTGCCCAAATTGAAAAATCCTTCAGGGGACTTGACTCGGGGTGGAATTTCATGCTTAAAAATTGTATTTCTTGCTGTTTCTAAAAATCAAGCTTTTTGCACCCACAGGGGGAAAACTCTTGACCCCGTGGTCAGAAACAAGTGTGCTTGGGAGGCCAAATTTTTTTTGTGCCCAAATTGAAAAATCCTTCAGGGGACTTGACTCGGGGTGGAATTTCATGCTTAAAAATGTTATTTCTTGCTGTTTCAAAAAATCAAGCTTTTTGCACCCAGAGGGGGAAAACTCCTGACCCCGCGGTCAGAAAAAAGTGTGCTTGGGAGGCCAAATTTTTTTTGTGCCCAAATTGAAAAATCCTTCAGGGGACTTGACTCGGGGTGGAATTTCATGCTTAAAAATGGTATTTCTTGCTGTTTCTAAAAATCAAGCTTTTTGCACCCAGAGGGGGAAAACTCCTGACCCCGCGGTCAGAAAAAAGTGTGCTTGGGAGACCAAATTTTTTTTCTGCCCAAATTGAAAAATCCTTCAGGGGACTTGACTCGGGGTGGAATTTCATGCTTAAAAATTGTATTTCTTGCTGTTTCTAAAAATCAAGCTTTTTGCACCCAGAGGGGGAAAACTCTTGACCCCGTGGTCAGAAACAAGTGTGCTTGGGAGGCCAAATTTTTTTTGTGCCCAAATTGAAAAATCCTTCAGGGGACTTGACTCGGGGTGGAATTTCATGCTTAAAAATGGTATTTCTTGCTGTTTCTAAAAATCAAGCTTTTTGCACCCAGAGGGGGAAAACTCCTGACCCCGCGGTCAGAAAAAAGTGTGCTTGGGAGACCAAATTTTTTTTCTACCCAAATTGAAAAATCCTTCAGGGGACTTGACTCGGGGTGGAATTTCATGCTTAAAAATGGTATTTCTTGCTGTTTCTAAAAATCAAGCATTTTACACCCAGAGGTGGAAAACTCCTGACTCTTCGGTCAGAAAAAAGTGTGCTTGGGAGGCCAAATTTTTTTTGTGCCCAAATTGAAAAATCCTTCAGGGGACTTGACTCGGGGTGGAATTTCATGCTTAAAAATGGTATTTCTTGCTGTTTCTAAAAATCAAGCTTTTTGCACCCAGAGGGGGAAAACTCTTGACCCCGCAGTCAGAAACAAGTGTGCTTGGGAGGCCAAATTTTTTTTGTGCCCAAATTGAAAAATCCTTCAGGGGACTTGACTCGGGATGGAATTTCATGCTTAAAAATGGTATTTCTTGCTGTTTCTAAAAATCAAGCTTTTTGCACCCAGAGGGGGAAAACTCTTGACCCCGCGGTCAGAAACAAGTGTGCTTGGGAGGCCAAATTTTTTTTGTGCCCAAATTGAAAAATCCTTCAGGGGACTTGACTCGGGGTGGAATTTCATGCTTAAAAATGGTATTTCTTGCTGTTTCTAAAAATCAAGCTTTTTGCACCCAGAGGGGGAAAACTCCTGACCCCGCGGTCAGAAAAAAGTGTGCTTGGGAGGCCAAATTTTTTTTGTGCCCAAATTGAAAAATCCTTCAGAGGACTTGACTCGGGGTGGAATTTCATGCTTAAAAATGGTATTTCTTGCTGTTTCTAAAAATCAAGCTTTTTGCACCCAGAGGAGGAAAACTCCTGACCCCACGGTCAGAAAAAAGTGTGCTTGGGAGGCCAAATTTTTTTTGTGCCCAAATTGAATAAATCCTTCAGGGGACTTGACTCGGGGTGGAATTTCATGCTTAAAAATGGTATTTCTTGCTGGTTTTAAAAATCAAGCTTTTTGCACCCAGAGGGGGAAAACTCTTGACCCCGCGGTCAGAAAAAAGTGTGCTTGGGAGGCCAAATTTTTTTTGTGCCCAAATTGAAAAATCCTTCAGGGGACTTGACTCGGGGTGGAATTTCATGCTTAAAAATGGTATTTCTTGCTGTTTCTAAAAATCAAGCATTTTGCACCCAGAGGGGGAAAACTCCTGACCCCGCGGTCAGAAAAAAGTGTGCTTGGGAGGCCAAATTTTTTTTGTGCCCAAATTGAAAAATCCTTCAGGGGATTTGACTCGGGGTGGAATTTCATGCTTAAAAATGGTATTTCTTGCTGTTTCTAAAAATCAAGCATTTTGCACCCAGAGGTGGAAAACTCGTGACCCCGCGGTCAGAAAAAAGTGTGCTTGGGTGGCCAAATTTTTTTTGTGCCCAAATTGAAAAATCCTTCAGGGGACTTGACTCGGGGTGGAATTACATGCTTAAAAATGGTATTTCTTGCTGTTTCTAAAAATCAAGCTTTTTGCACCTAGAGGAGGAAAACTCCTGACCTCTCGGTCAGAAAAAAGTGTGCTTGGGAGGCCAAATTTTTTTTGTGCCCAAATTGAAAAATCCTTCAGGGGACTTGACTCGGGGTGGAATTTCATGCTTAAAAATGGTATTTCTTGCTGTTTCTAAAAATCAAGCATTTTGCACCCAGAGGTGGAAAACTCCTGACCCCGCGGTCAGAAAAAAGTGTGCTTGGGAGGCCAAATTTTTTTTGTGCCCAAATTGAAAAATCCTTCAGGGGACTTGACTCGGGGTGGAATTTCATGCTTAAAAATGGTATTTCTTGCTGTTTCTAAAAATCAAGCATTTTGCACCCAGAGGTGGAAAACTCCTGACCCCGCGGTCAGAAAAAAGTGTGCTTGGGAGGCCAAATTTTTTTTGTGCCCAAATTGAAAAATCCTTCAGGGGACTTGACTCGGGGTGGAATTTCATGCTTAAAAATGGTATTTCTTGCTGTTTCTAAAAATCAAGCTTTTTGCACCCAGAGGGGGAAAACTCTTGACCCCGCAGTCAGAAACAAGTGTGCTTGGGAGGCCAAATTTTTTTTGTGCCCAAATTGAAAAATCCTTCAGGGGACTTGACTCGGGATGGAATTTCATGCTTAAAAATGGTATTTCTTGCTGTTTCTAAAAATCAAGCTTTTTGCACCCAGAGGGGGAAAACTCTTGACCCCGCGGTCAGAAACAAGTGTGCTTGGGAGGCCAAATTTTTTTTGTGCCCAAATTGAAAAATCCTTCAGGGGACTTGACTCGGGGTGGAATTTCATGCTTAAAAATGGTATTTCTTGCTGTTTCTAAAAATCAAGCTTTTTGCACCCAGAGGGGGAAAACTCCTGACCCCGCGGTCAGAAAAAAGTGTGCTTGGGAGGCCAAATTTTTTTTGTGCCCAAATTGAAAAATCCTTCAGAGGACTTGACTCGGGGTGGAATTTCATGCTTAAAAATGGTATTTCTTGCTGTTTCTAAAAATCAAGCTTTTTGCACCCAGAGGAGGAAAACTCCTGACCCCACGGTCAGAAAAAAGTGTGCTTGGGAGGCCAAATTTTTTTTGTGCCCAAATTGAATAAATCCTTCAGGGGACTTGACTCGGGGTGGAATTTCATGCTTAAAAATGGTATTTCTTGCTGGTTTTAAAAATCAAGCTTTTTGCACCCAGAGGGGGAAAACTCTTGACCCCGCGGTCAGAAAAAAGTGTGCTTGGGAGGCCAAATTTTTTTTGTGCCCAAATTGAAAAATCCTTCAGGGGACTTGACTCGGGGTGGAATTTCATGCTTAAAAATGGTATTTCTTGCTGTTTCTAAAAATCAAGCATTTTGCACCCAGAGGGGGAAAACTCCTGACCCCGCGGTCAGAAAAAAGTGTGCTTGGGAGGCCAAATTTTTTTTGTGCCCAAATTGAAAAATCCTTCAGGGGATTTGACTCGGGGTGGAATTTCATGCTTAAAAATGGTATTTCTTGCTGTTTCTAAAAATCAAGCATTTTGCACCCAGAGGTGGAAAACTCGTGACCCCGCGGTCAGAAAAAAGTGTGCTTGGGTGGCCAAATTTTTTTTGTGCCCAAATTGAAAAATCCTTCAGGGGACTTGACTCGGGGTGGAATTACATGCTTAAAAATGGTATTTCTTGCTGTTTCTAAAAATCAAGCTTTTTGCACCTAGAGGAGGAAAACTCCTGACCCCTCGGTCAGAAAAAAGTGTGCTTGGGAGGCCAAATTTTTTTTGTGCCCAAATTGAAAAATCCTTCAGGGGACTTGACTCGGGGTGGAATTTCATGCTTAAAAATGGTATTTCTTGCTGTTTCTAAAAATCAAGCATTTTGCACGCAGAGGTGGAAAACTCCTGACCCCGCGGTCAGAAAAAAGTGTGCTTGGGAGGCCAAATTTTTTTTGTGCCCAAATTGAAAAATCCTTCAGGGGACTTGACTCGGGGTGGAATTTCATGCTTAAAAATGGTATTTCTTGCTGTTTCTAAAAATCAAGCATTTTGCACCCAGAGGTGGAAAACTCCTGACCCCGCGGTCAGAAAAAAGTGTGCTTGGGAGGCCAAATTTTTTTTGTGCCCAAATTGAAAAATCTTTCAGGGGACTTGACTCGGGGTGGAATTTCATGCTTAAAAATGGTATTTCTTGCTGTTTCTAAAAATCAAGCATTTTGCACCCAGAGGTGGAAAACTCCTGACCCCGCGGTCAGAAAAAAGTGTGCTTGGGAGGCCAAATTTTTTTTGTGCCCAAATTGAAAAATCCTTCAGGGGACTTGACTCGGGGTGGAATTTCATGCTTAAAAATGGTATTTCTTGCTGTTTCTAAAAATCAAGGTTTTTGCACCCAGAAGAGGAAAACTCCTGACCCCGCGGTCAGAAAAAAGTGTGCTTCGGAGGCCAAATTTTTTTTGTGCCCAAATTGAAAAATCTTTCAGGGGACTTGACTCGGGGTGGAATTTCATGCTTAAAAATGGTATTTCTTGCTGTTTCTAAAAATCAAGCATTTTGCACCCAGAGGTGGAAAACTCCTGACCCCGCGGTCAGAAAAAAGTGTGCTTGGGAGGCCAAATTTTTTTTGTGCCCAAATTGAAAAATCCTTCAGGGGACTTGACTCGGGGTGGAATTTCATGCTTAAAAATGTTATTTCTTGCTGTTTCAAAAAATCAAGCTTTTTGCACCCAGAGGGGGAAAACTACTGACCCCGCGGTCAGAAAAAAGTGTGCTTGGGAGGCCAAATTTTTTTTGTGCCCAAATTGAAAAATCCTTCAGGGGACTTGACTCGGGGTGGAATTTCATGCTTAAAAATGGTATTTCTTGCTGTTTCTAAAAATCAAGTTTTTTGCACCCAGAGGAGGAAAACTCCTGACCCCGCGGTCAGAAAAAAATGTGCTTGGGAGGCCAATTTTTTTTTGTACCCAAATTGAAAAATCCTTCAGGGGACTTGACTCGGGGTGGAATTTCATGCTTAAAAATGGTATTTCTTGCTGTTTCTAAAAATCAAGCTTTTTGCACCCAGAGGGGGAAAACTCTTGACCCCGCGGTCAGAAACAAGTGTGTTTGGGAGGCCAAATTTTTTTTGTGCCCAAATTGAAAAATCCTTCAGGGGACTTGACTCGGGGTGGAATTTCATGCTTAAAAATGGTATTTCTTGCTGTTTCTAAAAATCAAGGTTTTTGCACCCAGAAGAGGAAAACTCCTGACCCCGCGGTCAGAAAAAAGTGTGCTTGGGAGGCCAAATTTTTTTTGTGCCCAAATTGAAAAATCTTTCAGGGGACTTGACTCGGGGTGGAATTTCATGCTTAAAAATGGTATTTCTTGCTGTTTCTAAAAATCAAGCATTTTGCACCCAGAGGTGGAAAACTCCTGACCCCGCGGTCAGAAAAAAGTGTGCTTGGGAGGCCAAATTTTTTTTCTGCCCAAATTGAAAAATCCTTCAGGGGACTTGACTCGGGGTGGAATTTCATGCTTAAAAATGGTATTTCTTGCTGTTTCAAAAAATCAAGCTTTTTGCACCCAGAGGGGGTCAGAAAAAAGTGTGCTTGGGAGGCCAAATTTTTTTTGTGCCCAAATTGAAAAATCCTTCAGGGGACTTGACTCGGGGTGGAATTTCATGCTTAAAAATGGTATTTCTTGCTGTTTCTAAAAATCAAGTTTTTTGCACCCAGAGGAGGAAAACTCCTGACCCCGCGGTCAGAAAAAAATGTGCTTGGGAGGCCAATTTTTTTTTGTACCCAAATTGAAAAATCCTTCAGGGGACTTGACTCGGGGTGGAATTTCATGCTTAAAAATGGTATTTCTTGCTGTTTCTAAAAATCAAGCTTTTTGCACCCAGAGGGGGAAAACTCTTGACCCCGCGGTCAGAAACAAGTGTGCTTGGGAGGCCAAATTTTTTTTGTGCCCAAATTGAAAAATCCTTCAGGGGACTTGACTCGGGGTGGAATTTCATGCTTAAAAATGGTATTTCTTGCTGTTTCTAAAAATCAAGCTTTTTGCACCCAGAGGGGGAAAACTCCTGACCCCGCGGTCAGAAAAAAGTGTGCTTGGGAGACCAAATTTTTTTTCTGCCCAAATTGAAAAATCCTTCAGGGGACTTGACTCGGGGTGGAATTTCATGCTTAAAAATGGTATTTCTTGCTGTTTCTAAAAATCAAGCTTTTTGCACCCAGAGGGGGAAAACTCTTGACCCCGCGGTCAGAAACAAGTGTGCTTGGGAGGCCAAATTTTTTTTGTGCCCAAATTGAAAAATCCTTCAGGGGACTTGACTCGGGGTGGAATTTCATGCTTAAAAATGGTATTTCTTGCTGTTTCTAAAAATCAAGCTTTTTGCACCCAGAGGGGGAAAACTCCTGACCCCGCGGTCAGAAAAAAGTGTGCTTGGGAGGCCAAATTTTTTTTGTGCCCAAATTAAAAAATCCTTCAGAGGACTTGACTCGGGGTGGAATTTCATGCTTAAAAATGGTATTTCTTGCTATTTCTAAAAATCAAGCATTTTGCACCCAGAGGAGGAAAACTCCTGACCCCACGGTCAGAAAAAAGTGTGCTTGGGAGGCCAAATTTTTTTTGTGCCCAAATTGAATAAATCCTTCAGGGGACTTGACCCGGGGTGGAATTTCATGCTTAAAAATGGTATTTCTTGCTGGTTTTAAAAATCAAGCTTTTTGCACCCAGAGGGGGAAAACTCTTGACCCCGCGGTCAGAAAAAAGTGTGCTTGGGAGGCCAAATTTTTTTTGTGCCCAAATTGAAAAATCCTTCAGGGGACTTGACTCGGGGTGGAATTTCATGCTTAAAAATGGTATTTCTTGCTGTTTCTGAAAATCAAGCATTTTGCACCCAGAGGTGGAAAACTCCTGACCCCACGGTCAGAAAAAAGTGTGCTTGGGAGGCCAAATTTTTTTTGTGCCCAAATTGAAAAATCCTTCAGGGGACTTGACTCGGGGTGGAATTTCATGCTTAAAAATGGTATTTCTTGCTGTTTCTAAAAATCAAGCATTTTGCACCCAGAGGTGGAAAACTCCTGACCCCGCGGTCAGAAAAAAGTGTGCTTGGGAGACCAAATTTTTTTTCTGCCCAAATTGAAAAATCCTTCAGGGGACTTGACTCGGGGTGGAATTTCATGCTTAAAAATTGTATTTCTTGCTGTTTCTAAAAATCAAGCTTTTTGCACCCAGAGGGGGAAAACTCTTGACCCCGCGGTCAGAAACAAGTGTGCTTGGGAGGCCAAATTTTTTTTGTGCCCAAATTGAAAAATCCTTCAGGGGACTTGACTCGGGGTGGAATTTCATGCTTAAAAATGGTATTTCTTGCTGTTTCTAAAAATCAAGCTTTTTGCACCCAGAGGGGGAAAACTCCTGACCCCGCGGTCAGAAAAAAGTGTGCTTGGGAGGCCAAATTTTTTTTGTGCCCAAATTGAAAAATCCTTCAGAGGACTTGACTCGGGGTGGAATTTCATGCTTAAAAATGGTATTTCTTGCTATTTCTAAAAATCAAGCATTTTGCACCCAGAGGAGGAAAACTCCTGACCCCACGGTCAGAAAAAAGTGTGCTTGGGAGGCCAAATTTTTTTTGTGCCCAAATTGAAAAATCCTTCAGGGGACTTGACTCGGGGTGGAATTTCATGCTTAAAAATGGTATTTCTTGCTGTTTCTAAAAATCAAGCATTTTGCACCCAGAGGTGGAAAACTCCTGACCCCGCGGTCAGAAAAAAGTGTGCTTGGGAGGCCAAATTTTTTTTGTGCCCAAATTGAAAAATCCTTCAGGGGACTTGACTCGGGGTGGAATTTCATGCTTAAAATGGTATTTCTTGCTGTTTCTAAAAATCAAGCATTTTGCACCCAGAGGTGGAAAACTCCTGACCCCACGGTCAGAAAAAAGTGTGCTTGGGAGGCCAAATTTTTTTTGTGCCCAAATTGAAAAATCCTTCAGGGGACTTGACTCGGGGTGGAATTTCATGCTTAAAAATGGTATTTCTTGCTGTTTCTAAAAATCAAGCATTTTGCACCCAGAGGTGGAAAACTCGTGACCCCGCGGTCAGAAAAAAGTGTGCTTGGGCGGCCAAATTTTTTTTGTGCCCAAATTGAAAAATCCTTCAGGGGACTTGACTCGGGGTGGAATTTCATGCTTAAAAATGGTATTTCTTGCTGTTTCTAAAAATCAAGCATTTTGCACCCAGAGGTGGAAAACTCCTGACCCCGCGGTCAGAAAAAAGTGTGCTTGGGAGGCCAAATTTTTTTTGTGCCCAAATTGAAAAATCCTTCAGGGGACTTGACTCGGGGTGGAATTTCATGCTTAAAAATGGTATTTCTTGCTGTTTCTAAAAATCAAGCTTTTTGCACCCAGAGGGGGAAAACTCCTGACCCCGTGGTCAGAAAAAAGTGTGCTTGGGAGACCAAATTTTTTTTCTGCCCAAATTGAAAAATCCTTCAGGGGACTTGACTCGGGGTGGAATTTCATGCTTAAAAATGTTATTTCTTGCTGTTTCAAAAAATCAAGCTTTTTGCACCCAGAGGGGGAAAACTCCTGACCCCGCGGTCAGAAAAACGTGTGCTTGGGAGGCCAAATTTTTTTTGTGCCCAAATTGAAAAATCCTTCAGGGGACTTGACTCGGGGTGGAATTTCATGCTTAAAAATGGTATTTCTTGCTGTTTCTAAAAATCAAGCTTTTTGCACCCAGAGGGGGAAAACTCCTGACCCCGCGGTCAGAAAAAAGTGTGCTTGGGAGGCCAAATTTTTTTTCTGCCCAAATTGAAAAATCCTTCAGGGGACTTGACTCGGGGTGGAATTTCATGCTTAAAAATGTTATTTCTTGCTGTTTCAAAAAATCAAGCTTTTTGCACCCAGAGGGGGAAAACTCCTGACCCCGCGGTCAGAAAAAAGTGTGCTTGGGAGGCCAAATTTTTTTTGTGCCCAAATTGAAAAATCCTTCAGGGGACTTGACTCGGGGTGGAATTTCATGCTTAAAAATGGTATTTCTTGCTGTTTCTAAAAATCAAGTTTTTTGCACCCAGAGGAGGAAAACTCCTGACCCCACGGTCAGAAAAAAATGTGCTTGGGAGGCCAATTTTTTTTTGTACCCAAATTGAAAAATCCTTCAGGGGACTTGACTCGGGGTGGAATTTCATGCTTAAAAATGGTATTTCTTGCTGTTTCTAAAAATCAAGCTTTTTGCACCCAGAGGAGGAAAACTCCTGACCCCGCGGTCAGAAAAAAGTGTGCTTTGGAGGCCAAATATTTTTTGTGCCCAAATTGAAAAATCCTTCAGGGGACTTGACTCGGGGTGGAATTTCATGCTTAAAAATGGTATTTCTTGCTGTTTCTAAAAATCAAGCTTTTTGCACCCAGAGGGGGAAAACTCCTGACCCCGCGGTCAGAAAAAAGTGTGCTTTGGAGGCCAAATATTTTTTGTGCCCAAATTGAAAAATCCTTCAGGGGACTTGACTCGGGGTGGAATTTCATGCTTAAAAATTGTATTTCTTGCTGTTTCTAAAAATCAAGCTTTTTGCACCCACAGGGGGAAAACTCTTGACCCCGTGGTCAGAAACAAGTGTGCTTGGGAGGCCAAATTTTTTTTGTGCCCAAATTGAAAAATCCTTCAGGGGACTTGACTCGGGGTGGAATTTCATGCTTAAAAATGGTATTTCTTGCTGTTTCAAAAAATCAAGCTTTTTGCACCCAGAGGGGGAAAACTCCTGACCCCGCGGTCAGAAAAAAGTGTGCTTTGGAGGCCAAATATTTTTTGTGCCCAAATTGAAAAATCCTTCAGGGGACTTGACTCGGGGTGGAATTTCATGCTTAAAAATTGTATTTCTTGCTGTTTCTAAAAATCAAGCTTTTTGCACCCACAGGGGGAAAACTCTTGACCCCGTGGTCAGAAACAAGTGTGCTTGGGAGGCCAAATTTTTTTTGTGCCCAAATTGAAAAATCCTTCAGGGGACTTGACTCGGGGTGGAATTTCATGCTTAAAAATGTTATTTCTTGCTGTTTCAAAAAATCAAGCTTTTTGCACCCAGAGGGGGAAAACTCCTGACCCCGCGGTCAGAAACAAGTGTGCTTGGGAGGCCAAATTTTTTTTGTGCCCAAATTGAAAAATCCTTCAGGGGACTTGACTCGGGGTGGAATTTCATGCTTAAAAATGGTATTTCTTGCTGTTTCTAAAAATCAAGCTTTTTGCACCCAGAGGGGGAAAACTCCTGACCCCGCGGTCAGAAAAAAGTGTGCTTTGGAGGCCAAATATTTTTTGTGCCCAAATTGAAAAATCCTTCAGGGGACTTGACTCGGGGTGGAATTTCATGCTTAAAAATTGTATTTCTTGCTGTTTCTAAAAATCAAGCTTTTTGCACCCACAGGGGGAAAACTCTTGACCCCGTGGTCAGAAACAAGTGTGCTTGGGAGGCCAAATTTTTTTTGTGCCCAAATTGAAAAATCCTTCAGGGGACTTGACTCGGGGTGGAATTTCATGCTTAAAAATGGTATTTCTTGCTGTTTCAAAAAATCAAGCTTTTTGCACCCAGAGGGGGAAAACTCCTGACCCCGCGGTCAGAAAAAAGTGTGCTTTGGAGGCCAAATATTTTTTGTGCCCAAATTGAAAAATCCTTCAGGGGACTTGACTCGGGGTGGAATTTCATGCTTAAAAATTGTATTTCTTGCTGTTTCTAAAAATCAAGCTTTTTGCACCCACAGGGGGAAAACTCTTGACCCCGTGGTCAGAAACAAGTGTGCTTGGGAGGCCAAATTTTTTTTGTGCCCAAATTGAAAAATCCTTCAGGGGACTTGACTCGGGGTGGAATTTCATGCTTAAAAATGTTATTTCTTGCTGTTTCAAAAAATCAAGCTTTTTGCACCCAGAGGGGGAAAACTCCTGACCCCGCGGTCAGAAAAAAGTGTGCTTGGGAGGCCAAATTTTTTTTGTGCCCAAATTGAAAAATCCTTCAGGGGACTTGACTCGGGGTGGAATTTCATGCTTAAAAATGGTATTTCTTGCTGTTTCTAAAAATCAAGCTTTTTGCACCCAGAGGGGGAAAACTCCTGACCCCGCGGTCAGAAAAAAGTGTGCTTGGGAGACCAAATTTTTTTTCTGCCCAAATTGAAAAATCCTTCAGGGGACTTGACTCGGGGTGGAATTTCATGCTTAAAAATTGTATTTCTTGCTGTTTCTAAAAATCAAGCTTTTTGCACCCAGAGGGGGAAAACTCTTGACCCCGTGGTCAGAAACAAGTGTGCTTGGGAGGCCAAATTTTTTTTGTGCCCAAATTGAAAAATCCTTCAGGGGACTTGACTCGGGGTGGAATTTCATGCTTAAAAATGGTATTTCTTGCTGTTTCTAAAAATCAAGCTTTTTGCACCCAGAGGGGGAAAACTCCTGACCCCGCGGTCAGAAAAAAGTGTGCTTGGGAGACCAAATTTTTTTTCTACCCAAATTGAAAAATCCTTCAGGGGACTTGACTCGGGGTGGAATTTCATGCTTAAAAATGGTATTTCTTGCTGTTTCTAAAAATCAAGCATTTTACACCCAGAGGTGGAAAACTCCTGACTCTTCGGTCAGAAAAAAGTGTGCTTGGGAGGCCAAATTTTTTTTGTGCCCAAATTGAAAAATCCTTCAGAGGACTTGACTCGGGGTGGAATTTCATGCTTAAAAATGGTATTTCTTGCTGTTTCTAAAAATCAAGCTTTTTGCACCCAGAGGGGGAAAACTCCTGACCCCGCGGTCAGAAAAAAGTGTGCTTGGGAGACCAAATTTTTTTTCTGCCCAAATTGAAAAATCCTTCAGGGGACTTGACTCGGGGTGGAATTTCATGCTTAAAAATTGTATTTCTTGCTGTTTCTAAAAATCAAGCTTTTTGCACCCAGAGGGGGAAAACTCTTGACCCCGTGGTCAGAAACAAGTGTGCTTGGGAGGCCAAATTTTTTTTGTGCCCAAATTGAAAAATCCTTCAGGGGACTTGACTCGGGGTGGAATTTCATGCTTAAAAATGGTATTTCTTGCTGTTTCTAAAAATCAAGCTTTTTGCACCCAGAGGGGGAAAACTCCTGACCCCGCGGTCAGAAAAAAGTGTGCTTGGGAGACCAAATTTTTTTTCTACCCAAATTGAAAAATCCTTCAGGGGACTTGACTCGGGGTGGAATTTCATGCTTAAAAATGGTATTTCTTGCTGTTTCTAAAAATCAAGCATTTTACACCCAGAGGTGGAAAACTCCTGACTCTTCGGTCAGAAAAAAGTGTGCTTGGGAGGCCAAATTTTTTTTGTGCCCAAATTGAAAAATCCTTCAGGGGACTTGACTCGGGGTGGAATTTCATGCTTAAAAATGGTATTTCTTGCTGTTTCTAAAAATCAAGCTTTTTGCACCCAGAGGGGGAAAACTCTTGACCCCGCAGTCAGAAACAAGTGTGCTTGGGAGGCCAAATTTTTTTTGTGCCCAAATTGAAAAATCCTTCAGGGGACTTGACTCGGGATGGAATTTCATGCTTAAAAATGGTATTTCTTGCTGTTTCTAAAAATCAAGCTTTTTGCACCCAGAGGGGGAAAACTCTTGACCCCGCGGTCAGAAACAAGTGTGCTTGGGAGGCCAAATTTTTTTTGTGCCCAAATTGAAAAATCCTTCAGGGGACTTGACTCGGGGTGGAATTTCATGCTTAAAAATGGTATTTCTTGCTGTTTCTAAAAATCAAGCTTTTTGCACCCAGAGGGGGAAAACTCCTGACCCCGCGGTCAGAAAAAAGTGTGCTTGGGAGGCCAAATTTTTTTTGTGCCCAAATTGAAAAATCCTTCAGAGGACTTGACTCGGGGTGGAATTTCATGCTTAAAAATGGTATTTCTTGCTGTTTCTAAAAATCAAGCTTTTTGCACCCAGAGGAGGAAAACTCCTGACCCCACGGTCAGAAAAAAGTGTGCTTGGGAGGCCAAATTTTTTTTGTGCCCAAATTGAAAAATCCTTCAGGGGACTTGACTCGGGGTGGAATTTCATGCTTAAAAATGGTATTTCTTGCTGTTTCTAAAAATCAAGCTTTTTGCACCCAGAGGGGGAAAACTCTTGACCCCGCAGTCAGAAACAAGTGTGCTTGGGAGGCCAAATTTTTTTTGTGCCCAAATTGAAAAATCCTTCAGGGGACTTGACTCGGGATGGAATTTCATGCTTAAAAATGGTATTTCTTGCTGTTTCTAAAAATCAAGCTTTTTGCACCCAGAGGGGGAAAACTCTTGACCCCGCGGTCAGAAACAAGTGTGCTTGGGAGGCCAAATTTTTTTTGTGCCCAAATTGAAAAATCCTTCAGGGGACTTGACTCGGGGTGGAATTTCATGCTTAAAAATGGTATTTCTTGCTGTTTCTAAAAATCAAGCTTTTTGCACCCAGAGGGGGAAAACTCCTGACCCCGCGGTCAGAAAAAAGTGTGCTTGGGAGGCCAAATTTTTTTTGTGCCCAAATTGAAAAATCCTTCAGAGGACTTGACTCGGGGTGGAATTTCATGCTTAAAAATGGTATTTCTTGCTGTTTCTAAAAATCAAGCTTTTTGCACCCAGAGGAGGAAAACTCCTGACCCCACGGTCAGAAAAAAGTGTGCTTGGGAGGCCAAATTTTTTTTGTGCCCAAATTGAATAAATCCTTCAGGGGACTTGACTCGGGGTGGAATTTCATGCTTAAAAATGGTATTTCTTGCTGTTTCTAAAAATCAAGCTTTTTGCACCCAGAGGAGGAAAACTCCTGACCCCGCGGTCAGAAAAAAGTGTGCTTTGGAGGCCAAATATTTTTTGTGCCCAAATTGAAAAATCCTTCAGGGGACTTGACTCGGGGTGGAATTTCATGCTTAAAAATGGTATTTCTTGCTGTTTCTAAAAATCAAGCTTTTTGCACCCAGAGGGGGAAAACTCCTGACCCCGCGGTCAGAAAAAAGTGTGCTTTGGAGGCCAAATATTTTTTGTGCCCAAATTGAAAAATCCTTCAGGGGACTTGACTCGGGGTGGAATTTCATGCTTAAAAATTGTATTTCTTGCTGTTTCTAAAAATCAAGCTTTTTGCACCCACAGGGGGAAAACTCTTGACCCCGTGGTCAGAAACAAGTGTGCTTGGGAGGCCAAATTTTTTTTGTGCCCAAATTGAAAAATCCTTCAGGGGACTTGACTCGGGGTGGAATTTCATGCTTAAAAATGGTATTTCTTGCTGTTTCAAAAAATCAAGCTTTTTGCACCCAGAGGGGGAAAACTCCTGACCCCGCGGTCAGAAAAAAGTGTGCTTTGGAGGCCAAATATTTTTTGTGCCCAAATTGAAAAATCCTTCAGGGGACTTGACTCGGGGTGGAATTTCATGCTTAAAAATTGTATTTCTTGCTGTTTCTAAAAATCAAGCTTTTTGCACCCACAGGGGGAAAACTCTTGACCCCGTGGTCAGAAACAAGTGTGCTTGGGAGGCCAAATTTTTTTTGTGCCCAAATTGAAAAATCCTTCAGGGGACTTGACTCGGGGTGGAATTTCATGCTTAAAAATGTTATTTCTTGCTGTTTCAAAAAATCAAGCTTTTTGCACCCAGAGGGGGAAAACTCCTGACCCCGCGGTCAGAAAAAAGTGTGCTTGGGAGGCCAAATTTTTTTTGTGCCCAAATTGAAAAATCCTTCAGGGGACTTGACTCGGGGTGGAATTTCATGCTTAAAAATGGTATTTCTTGCTGTTTCTAAAAATCAAGCTTTTTGCACCCAGAGGGGGAAAACTCCTGACCCCGCGGTCAGAAAAAAGTGTGCTTGGGAGACCAAATTTTTTTTCTGCCCAAATTGAAAAATCCTTCAGGGGACTTGACTCGGGGTGGAATTTCATGCTTAAAAATTGTATTTCTTGCTGTTTCTAAAAATCAAGTTTTTTGCACCCAGAGGAGGAAAACTCCTGACCCCACGGTCAGAAAAAAATGTGCTTGGGAGGCCAATTTTTTTTTGTACCCAAATTGAAAAATCCTTCAGGGGACTTGACTCGGGGTGGAATTTCATGCTTAAAAATGGTATTTCTTGCTGTTTCTAAAAATCAAGCTTTTTGCACCCAGAGGAGGAAAACTCCTGACCCCGCGGTCAGAAAAAAGTGTGCTTTGGAGGCCAAATATTTTTTGTGCCCAAATTGAAAAATCCTTCAGGGGACTTGACTCGGGGTGGAATTTCATGCTTAAAAATGGTATTTCTTGCTGTTTCTAAAAATCAAGCTTTTTGCACCCAGAGGGGGAAAACTCCTGACCCCGCGGTCAGAAAAAAGTGTGCTTTGGAGGCCAAATATTTTTTGTGCCCAAATTGAAAAATCCTTCAGGGGACTTGACTCGGGGTGGAATTTCATGCTTAAAAATTGTATTTCTTGCTGTTTCTAAAAATCAAGCTTTTTGCACCCACAGGGGGAAAACTCTTGACCCCGTGGTCAGAAACAAGTGTGCTTGGGAGGCCAAATTTTTTTTGTGCCCAAATTGAAAAATCCTTCAGGGGACTTGACTCGGGGTGGAATTTCATGCTTAAAAATGGTATTTCTTGCTGTTTCAAAAAATCAAGCTTTTTGCACCCAGAGGGGGAAAACTCCTGACCCCGCGGTCAGAAAAAAGTGTGCTTTGGAGGCCAAATATTTTTTGTGCCCAAATTGAAAAATCCTTCAGGGGACTTGACTCGGGGTGGAATTTCATGCTTAAAAATTGTATTTCTTGCTGTTTCTAAAAATCAAGCTTTTTGCACCCACAGGGGGAAAACTCTTGACCCCGTGGTCAGAAACAAGTGTGCTTGGGAGGCCAAATTTTTTTTGTGCCCAAATTGAAAAATCCTTCAGGGGACTTGACTCGGGGTGGAATTTCATGCTTAAAAATGTTATTTCTTGCTGTTTCAAAAAATCAAGCTTTTTGCACCCAGAGGGGGAAAACTCCTGACCCCGCGGTCAGAAAAAAGTGTGCTTGGGAGGCCAAATTTTTTTTGTGCCCAAATTGAAAAATCCTTCAGGGGACTTGACTCGGGGTGGAATTTCATGCTTAAAAATGGTATTTCTTGCTGTTTCTAAAAATCAAGCTTTTTGCACCCAGAGGGGGAAAACTCCTGACCCCGCGGTCAGAAAAAAGTGTGCTTGGGAGACCAAATTTTTTTTCTGCCCAAATTGAAAAATCCTTCAGGGGACTTGACTCGGGGTGGAATTTCATGCTTAAAAATTGTATTTCTTGCTGTTTCTAAAAATCAAGCTTTTTGCACCCAGAGGGGGAAAACTCTTGACCCCGTGGTCAGAAACAAGTGTGCTTGGGAGGCCAAATTTTTTTTGTGCCCAAATTGAAAAATCCTTCAGGGGACTTGACTCGGGGTGGAATTTCATGCTTAAAAATGGTATTTCTTGCTGTTTCTAAAAATCAAGCTTTTTGCACCCAGAGGGGGAAAACTCCTGACCCCGCGGTCAGAAAAAAGTGTGCTTGGGAGACCAAATTTTTTTTCTACCCAAATTGAAAAATCCTTCAGGGGACTTGACTCGGGGTGGAATTTCATGCTTAAAAATGGTATTTCTTGCTGTTTCTAAAAATCAAGCATTTTACACCCAGAGGTGGAAAACTCCTGACTCTTCGGTCAGAAAAAAGTGTGCTTGGGAGGCCAAATTTTTTTTGTGCCCAAATTGAAAAATCCTTCAGGGGACTTGACTCGGGGTGGAATTTCATGCTTAAAAATGGTATTTCTTGCTGTTTCTAAAAATCAAGCTTTTTGCACCCAGAGGGGGAAAACTCTTGACCCCGCAGTCAGAAACAAGTGTGCTTGGGAGGCCAAATTTTTTTTGTGCCCAAATTGAAAAATCCTTCAGGGGACTTGACTCGGGATGGAATTTCATGCTTAAAAATGGTATTTCTTGCTGTTTCTAAAAATCAAGCTTTTTGCACCCAGAGGGGGAAAACTCTTGACCCCGCGGTCAGAAACAAGTGTGCTTGGGAGGCCAAATTTTTTTTGTGCCCAAATTGAAAAATCCTTCAGGGGACTTGACTCGGGGTGGAATTTCATGCTTAAAAATGGTATTTCTTGCTGTTTCTAAAAATCAAGCTTTTTGCACCCAGAGGGGGAAAACTCCTGACCCCGCGGTCAGAAAAAAGTGTGCTTGGGAGGCCAAATTTTTTTTGTGCCCAAATTGAAAAATCCTTCAGAGGACTTGACTCGGGGTGGAATTTCATGCTTAAAAATGGTATTTCTTGCTGTTTCTAAAAATCAAGCTTTTTGCACCCAGAGGAGGAAAACTCCTGACCCCACGGTCAGAAAAAAGTGTGCTTGGGAGGCCAAATTTTTTTTGTGCCCAAATTGAAAAATCCTTCAGGGGACTTGACTCGGGGTGGAATTTCATGCTTAAAAATGGTATTTCTTGCTGTTTCTAAAAATCAAGCTTTTTGCACCCAGAGGGGGAAAACTCTTGACCCCGCAGTCAGAAACAAGTGTGCTTGGGAGGCCAAATTTTTTTTGTGCCCAAATTGAAAAATCCTTCAGGGGACTTGACTCGGGATGGAATTTCATGCTTAAAAATGGTATTTCTTGCTGTTTCTAAAAATCAAGCTTTTTGCACCCAGAGGGGGAAAACTCTTGACCCCGCGGTCAGAAACAAGTGTGCTTGGGAGGCCAAATTTTTTTTGTGCCCAAATTGAAAAATCCTTCAGGGGACTTGACTCGGGGTGGAATTTCATGCTTAAAAATGGTATTTCTTGCTGTTTCTAAAAATCAAGCTTTTTGCACCCAGAGGGGGAAAACTCCTGACCCCGCGGTCAGAAAAAAGTGTGCTTGGGAGGCCAAATTTTTTTTGTGCCCAAATTGAAAAATCCTTCAGAGGACTTGACTCGGGGTGGAATTTCATGCTTAAAAATGGTATTTCTTGCTGTTTCTAAAAATCAAGCTTTTTGCACCCAGAGGAGGAAAACTCCTGACCCCACGGTCAGAAAAAAGTGTGCTTGGGAGGCCAAATTTTTTTTGTGCCCAAATTGAATAAATCCTTCAGGGGACTTGACTCGGGGTGGAATTTCATGCTTAAAAATGGTATTTCTTGCTGTTTCTAAAAATCAAGCTTTTTGCACCCAGAGGAGGAAAACTCCTGACCCCACGGTCAGAAAAAAGTGTGCTTGGGAGGCCAAATTTTTTTTGTGCCCAAATTGAATAAATCCTTCAGGGGACTTGACTCGGGGTGGAATTTCATGCTTAAAAATGGTATTTCTTGCTGTTTCTAAAAATCAAGCTTTTTGCACCCAGAGGAGGAAAACTCCTGACCCTGCGGTCAGAAAAAAGTGTGCTTTGGAGGCCAAATATTTTTTGTGCCCAAATTGAAAAATCCTTCAGGGGACTTGACTCGGGGTGGAATTTCATGCTTAAAAATGGTATTTCTTGCTGTTTCTAAAAATCAAGCTTTTTGCACCCAGAGGGGGAAAACTCCTGACCCCGCGGTCAGAAAAAAGTGTGCTTTGGAGGCCAAATATTTTTTGTGCCCAAATTGAAAAATCCTTCAGGGGACTTGACTCGGGGTGGAATTTCATGCTTAAAAATTGTATTTCTTGCTGTTTCTAAAAATCAAGCTTTTTGCACCCACAGGGGGAAAACTCTTGACCCCGTGGTCAGAAACAAGTGTGCTTGGGAGGCCAAATTTTTTTTGTGCCCAAATTGAAAAATCCTTCAGGGGACTTGACTCGGGGTGGAATTTCATGCTTAAAAATGGTATTTCTTGCTGTTTCTAAAAATCAAGCATTTTACACCCAGAGGTGGAAAACTCCTGACTCTTCGGTCAGAAAAAAGTGTGCTTGGGAGGCCAAATTTTTTTTGTGCCCAAATTGAAAAATCCTTCAGGGGACTTGACTCGGGGTGGAATTTCATGCTTAAAAATGGTATTTCTTGCTGTTTCTAAAAATCAAGCTTTTTGCACCCAGAGGGGGAAAACTCTTGACCCCGCAGTCAGAAACAAGTGTGCTTGGGAGGCCAAATTTTTTTTGTGCCCAAATTGAAAAATCCTTCAGGGGACTTGACTCGGGATGGAATTTCATGCTTAAAAATGGTATTTCTTGCTGTTTCTAAAAATCAAGCTTTTTGCACCCAGAGGGGGAAAACTCTTGACCCCGCGGTCAGAAACAAGTGTGCTTGGGAGGCCAAATTTTTTTTGTGCCCAAATTGAAAAATCCTTCAGGGGACTTGACTCGGGGTGGAATTTCATGCTTAAAAATGGTATTTCTTGCTGTTTCTAAAAATCAAGCTTTTTGCACCCAGAGGGGGAAAACTCCTGACCCCGCGGTCAGAAAAAAGTGTGCTTGGGAGGCCAAATTTTTTTTGTGCCCAAATTGAAAAATCCTTCAGAGGACTTGACTCGGGGTGGAATTTCATGCTTAAAAATGGTATTTCTTGCTGTTTCTAAAAATCAAGCTTTTTGCACCCAGAGGAGGAAAACTCCTGACCCCACGGTCAGAAAAAAGTGTGCTTGGGAGGCCAAATTTTTTTTGTGCCCAAATTGAATAAATCCTTCAGGGGACTTGACTCGGGGTGGAATTTCATGCTTAAAAATGGTATTTCTTGCTGGTTTTAAAAATCAAGCTTTTTGCACCCAGAGGGGGAAAACTCTTGACCCCGCGGTCAGAAAAAAGTGTGCTTGGGAGGCCAAATTTTTTTTGTGCCCAAATTGAAAAATCCTTCAGGGGACTTGACTCGGGGTGGAATTTCATGCTTAAAAATGGTATTTCTTGCTGTTTCTAAAAATCAAGCATTTTGCACCCAGAGGGGGAAAACTCCTGACCCCGCGGTCAGAAAAAAGTGTGCTTGGGAGGCCAAATTTTTTTTGTGCCCAAATTGAAAAATCCTTCAGGGGACTTGACTCGGGGTGGAATTACATGCTTAAAAATGGTATTTCTTGCTGTTTCTAAAAATCAAGCATTTTGCACCTAGAGGAGGAAAACTCCTGACCTCTCGGTCAGAAAAAAGTGTGCTTGGGAGGCCAAATTTTTTTTGTGCCCAAATTGAAAAATCCTTCAGGGGACTTGACTCGGGGTGGAATTTCATGCTTAAAAATGGTATTTCTTGCTGTTTCTAAAAATCAAGCATTTTGCACCCAGAGGTGGAAAACTCCTGACCCCGCGGTCAGAAAAAAGTGTGCTTGGGAGGCCAAATTTTTTTTGTGCCCAAATTGAAAAATCCTTCAGGGGACTTGACTCGGGGTGGAATTTCATGCTTAAAAATGGTATTTCTTGCTGTTTCTAAAAATCAAGCATTTTGCACCCAGAGGTGGAAAACTCCTGACCCCGCGGTCAGAAAAAAGTGTGCTTGGGAGGCCAAATTTTTTTTGTGCCCAAATTGAAAAATCCTTCAGGGGACTTGACTCGGGGTGGAATTTCATGCTTAAAAATGGTATTTCTTGCTGTTTCTAAAAATCAAGCTTTTTGCACCCAGAGGGGGAAAACTCTTGACCCCGCAGTCAGAAACAAGTGTGCTTGGGAGGCCAAATTTTTTTTGTGCCCAAATTGAAAAATCCTTCAGGGGACTTGACTCGGGATGGAATTTCATGCTTAAAAATGGTATTTCTTGCTGTTTCTAAAAATCAAGCTTTTTGCACCCAGAGGGGGAAAACTCTTGACCCCGCGGTCAGAAACAAGTGTGCTTGGGAGGCCAAATTTTTTTTGTGCCCAAATTGAAAAATCCTTCAGGGGACTTGACTCGGGGTGGAATTTCATGCTTAAAAATGGTATTTCTTGCTGTTTCTAAAAATCAAGCTTTTTGCACCCAGAGGGGGAAAACTCCTGACCCCGCGGTCAGAAAAAAGTGTGCTTGGGAGGCCAAATTTTTTTTGTGCCCAAATTGAAAAATCCTTCAGAGGACTTGACTCGGGGTGGAATTTCATGCTTAAAAATGGTATTTCTTGCTGTTTCTAAAAATCAAGCTTTTTGCACCCAGAGGAGGAAAACTCCTGACCCCACGGTCAGAAAAAAGTGTGCTTGGGAGGCCAAATTTTTTTTGTGCCCAAATTGAATAAATCCTTCAGGGGACTTGACTCGGGGTGGAATTTCATGCTTAAAAATGGTATTTCTTGCTGGTTTTAAAAATCAAGCTTTTTGCACCCAGAGGGGGAAAACTCTTGACCCCGCGGTCAGAAAAAAGTGTGCTTGGGAGGCCAAATTTTTTTTGTGCCCAAATTGAAAAATCCTTCAGGGGACTTGACTCGGGGTGGAATTTCATGCTTAAAAATGGTATTTCTTGCTGTTTCTAAAAATCAAGCATTTTGCACCCAGAGGGGGAAAACTCCTGACCCCGCGGTCAGAAAAAAGTGTGCTTGGGAGGCCAAATTTTTTTTGTGCCCAAATTGAAAAATCCTTCAGGGGATTTGACTCGGGGTGGAATTTCATGCTTAAAAATGGTATTTCTTGCTGTTTCTAAAAATCAAGCATTTTGCACCCAGAGGTGGAAAACTCGTGACCCCGCGGTCAGAAAAAAGTGTGCTTGGGTGGCCAAATTTTTTTTGTGCCCAAATTGAAAAATCCTTCAGGGGACTTGACTCGGGGTGGAATTACATGCTTAAAAATGGTATTTCTTGCTGTTTCTAAAAATCAAGCTTTTTGCACCTAGAGGAGGAAAACTCCTGACCCCTCGGTCAGAAAAAAGTGTGCTTGGGAGGCCAAATTTTTTTTGTGCCCAAATTGAAAAATCCTTCAGGGGACTTGACTCGGGGTGGAATTTCATGCTTAAAAATGGTATTTCTTGCTGTTTCTAAAAATCAAGCATTTTGCACCCAGAGGTGGAAAACTCCTGACCCCGCGGTCAGAAAAAAGTGTGCTTGGGAGGCCAAATTTTTTTTGTGCCCAAATTGAAAAATCCTTCAGGGGACTTGACTCGGGGTGGAATTTCATGCTTAAAAATGGTATTTCTTGCTGTTTCTAAAAATCAAGCATTTTGCACCCAGAGGTGGAAAACTCCTGACCCCGCGGTCAGAAAAAAGTGTGCTTGGGAGGCCAAATTTTTTTTGTGCCCAAATTGAAAAATCCTTCAGGGGACTTGACTCGGGGTGGAATTTCATGCTTAAAAATGGTATTTCTTGCTGTTTCTAAAAATCAAGCATTTTGCACCCAGAGGTGGAAAACTCGTGACCCCGCGGTCAGAAAAAAGTGTGCTTGGGCGGCCAAATTTTTTTTGTGCCCAAATTGAAAAATCCTTCAGGGGACTTGACTCGGGGTGGAATTTCATGCTTAAAAATGGTATTTCTTGTTGTTTCTAAAAATCAAGCTTTTTGCACCTAGAGGAGGAAAACTCCTGACCCCGCGGTCAGAAAAAAGTGTGCTTTGGAGGCCAAATATTTTTTGTGCCCAAATTGAAAAATCCTTCAGGGGACTTGACTCGGGGTGGAATTTCATGCTTAAAAATGGTATTTCTTGCTGTTTCTAAAAATCAAGCTTTTTGCACCCAGAGGGGGAAAACTCCTGACCCCGCGGTCAGAAAAAAGTGTGCTTTGGAGGCCAAATTTTTTTTGTGCCCAAATTGAAAAATCCTTCAGGGGACTTGACTCGGGGTGGAATTTCATGCTTAAAAATGGTATTTCTTGCTGTTTCTAAAAATCAAGCATTTTGCACCCAGAGGTGGAAAACTCCTGACCCCGCGGTCAGAAAAAAGTGTGCTTGGGAGGCCAAATTTTTTTTGTGCCCAAATTGAAAAATCCTTCAGGGGACTTGACTCGGGGTGGAATTTCATGCTTAAAAATGGTATTTCTTGCTGTTTCTAAAAATCAAGCATTTTGCACCCAGAGGTGGAAAACTCGTGACCCCGCGGTCAGAAAAAAGTGTGCTTGGGCGGCCAAATTTTTTTTGTGCCCAAATTGAAAAATCCTTCAGGGGACTTGACTCGGGGTGGAATTTCATGCTTAAAAATGGTATTTCTTGTTGTTTCTAAAAATCAAGCTTTTTGCACCCAGAGGGGGAAAACTCCTGACCCCGCGGTCAGAAAAAAGTGTGCTTTGGAGGCCAAATTTTTTTTGTGCCCAAATTGAAAAATCCTTCAGGGGACTTGACTCGGGGTGGAATTTCATGCTTAAAAATGGTATTTCTTGCTGTTTCTAAAAATCAAGCATTTTGCACCCAGAGGTGGAAAACTCCTGACCCCGCGGTCAGAAAAAAGTGTGCTTGGGAGGCCAAATTTTTTTTGTGCCCAAATTGAAAAATCCTTCAGGGGACTTGACTCGGGGTGGAATTTCATGCTTAAAAATGGTATTTCTTGCTGTTTCTAAAAATCAAGCATTTTGCACCCAGAGGTGGAAAACTCGTGACCCCGCGGTCAGAAAAAAGTGTGCTTGGGCGGCCAAATTTTTTTTGTGCCCAAATTGAAAAATCCTTCAGGGGACTTGACTCGGGGTGGAATTTCATGCTTAAAAATGGTATTTCTTGTTGTTTCTAAAAATCAAGCTTTTTGCACCTAGAGGAGGAAAACTCCTGACCCCGCGGTCAGAAAAAAGTGTGCTTTGGAGGCCAAATATTTTTTGTGCCCAAATTGAAAAATCCTTCAGGGGACTTGACTCGGGGTGGAATTTCATGCTTAAAAATGGTATTTCTTGCTGTTTCTAAAAATCAAGCTTTTTGCACCCAGAGGGGGAAAACTCCTGACCCCGCGGTCAGAAAAAAGTGTGCTTTGGAGGCCAAATATTTTTTGTGCCCAAATTGAAAAATCCTTCAGGGGACTTGACTCGGGGTGGAATTTCATGCTTAAAAATGGTATTTCTTGCTGTTTCTAAAAATCAAGCATTTTGCACCCAGAGGTGGAAAACTCGTGACCCCGCGGTCAGAAAAAAGTGTGCTTGGGCGGCCAAATTTTTTTTGTGCCCAAATTGAAAAATCCTTCAGGGGACTTGACTCGTGCTTAAAAATGGTATTTCTTGTTGTTTCTAAAAATCAAGCATTTTGCACCCAGAGGTGGAAAACTCGTGACCCCGCGGTCAGAAAAAAGTGTGCTTGGGCGGCCAAATTTTTTTTGTGCCCAAATTGAAAAATCCTTCAGGGGACTTGACTCGTGCTTAAAAATGGTATTTCTTGTTGTTTCTAAAAATCAAGCTTTTTGCACCCAGAGGGGGAAAACTCTTGACCCCGCGGTCAGAAACAAGTGTGCTTGGGAGGCCAAATTTTTTTTGTGCCCAAATTGAAAAATCCTTCAGGGGACTTGACTCGGGGTGGAATTTCATGCTTAAAAATGTTATTTCTTGCTGTTTCAAAAAATCAAGCTTTTTGCACCCAGAGGGGGAAAACTCCTGACCCCGCGGTCAGAAAAAAGTGTGCTTGGGAGGCCAAATTTTTTTTGTGCCCAAATTGAAAAATCCTTCAGGGGACTTGACTCGGGGTGGAATTACATGCTTAAAAATGGTATTTCTTGCTGTTTCTAAAAATCAAGCTTTTTGCACCTAGAGGAGGAAAACTCCTGACCCCTCGGTCAGAAAAAAGTGTGCTTGGGAGGCCAAATTTTTTTTGTGCCCAAATTGAAAAATCCTTCAGGGGACTTGACTCGGGGTGGAATTTCATGCTTAAAAATGGTATTTCTTGCTGTTTCTAAAAATCAAGCATTTTGCACCCAGAGGTGGAAAACTCCTGACCCCGCGGTCAGAAAAAAGTGTGCTTGGGAGGCCAAATTTTTTTTGTGCCCAAATTGAAAAATCCTTCAGGGGACTTGACTCGGGGTGGAATTTCATGCTTAAAAATGGTATTTCTTGCTGTTTCTAAAAATCAAGCTTTTTGCACCCAGAGGGGGAAAACTCTTGACCCCGCAGTCAGAAACAAGTGTGCTTGGGAGGCCAAATTTTTTTTGTGCCCAAATTGAAAAATCCTTCAGGGGACTTGACTCGGGATGGAATTTCATGCTTAAAAATGGTATTTCTTGCTGTTTCTAAAAATCAAGCTTTTTGCACCCAGAGGGGGAAAACTCTTGACCCCGCGGTCAGAAACAAGTGTGCTTGGGAGGCCAAATTTTTTTTGTGCCCAAATTGAAAAATCCTTCAGGGGACTTGACTCGGGGTGGAATTTCATGCTTAAAAATGGTATTTCTTGCTGTTTCTAAAAATCAAGCTTTTTGCACCCAGAGGGGGAAAACTCCTGACCCCGCGGTCAGAAAAAAGTGTGCTTGGGAGGCCAAATTTTTTTTGTGCCCAAATTGAAAAATCCTTCAGAGGACTTGACTCGGGGTGGAATTTCATGCTTAAAAATGGTATTTCTTGCTGTTTCTAAAAATCAAGCTTTTTGCACCCAGAGGAGGAAAACTCCTGACCCCACGGTCAGAAAAAAGTGTGCTTGGGAGGCCAAATTTTTTTTGTGCCCAAATTGAATAAATCCTTCAGGGGACTTGACTCGGGGTGGAATTTCATGCTTAAAAATGGTATTTCTTGCTGGTTTTAAAAATCAAGCTTTTTGCACCCAGAGGGGGAAAACTCTTGACCCCGCGGTCAGAAAAAAGTGTGCTTGGGAGGCCAAATTTTTTTTGTGCCCAAATTGAAAAATCCTTCAGGGGACTTGACTCGGGGTGGAATTTCATGCTTAAAAATGGTATTTCTTGCTGTTTCTAAAAATCAAGCATTTTGCACCCAGAGGGGGAAAACTCCTGACCCCGCGGTCAGAAAAAAGTGTGCTTGGGAGGCCAAATTTTTTTTGTGCCCAAATTGAAAAATCCTTCAGGGGATTTGACTCGGGGTGGAATTTCATGCTTAAAAATGGTATTTCTTGCTGTTTCTAAAAATCAAGCATTTTGCACCCAGAGGTGGAAAACTCGTGACCCCGCGGTCAGAAAAAAGTGTGCTTGGGTGGCCAAATTTTTTTTGTGCCCAAATTGAAAAATCCTTCAGGGGACTTGACTCGGGGTGGAATTACATGCTTAAAAATGGTATTTCTTGCTGTTTCTAAAAATCAAGCTTTTTGCACCTAGAGGAGGAAAACTCCTGACCCCTCGGTCAGAAAAAAGTGTGCTTAGGAGGCCAAATTTTTTTTGTGCCCAAATTGAAAAATCCTTCAGGGGACTTGACTCGGGGTGGAATTTCATGCTTAAAAATGGTATTTCTTGCTGTTTCTAAAAATCAAGCATTTTGCACCCAGAGGTGGAAAACTCCTGACCCCGCGGTCAGAAAAAAGTGTGCTTGGGAGGCCAAATTTTTTTTGTGCCCAAATTGAAAAATCCTTCAGGGGACTTGACTCGGGGTGGAATTTCATGCTTAAAAATGGTATTTCTTGCTGTTTCTAAAAATCAAGCATTTTGCACCCAGAGGTGGAAAACTCCTGACCCCGCGGTCAGAAAAAAGTGTGCTTGGGAGGCCAAATTTTTTTTGTGCCCAAATTGAAAAATCCTTCAGGGGACTTGACTCGGGGTGGAATTTCATGCTTAAAAATGGTATTTCTTGCTGTTTCTAAAAATCAAGCATTTTGCACCCAGAGGTGGAAAACTCGTGACCCCGCGGTCAGAAAAAAGTGTGCTTGGGCGGCCAAATTTTTTTTGTGCCCAAATTGAAAAATCCTTCAGGGGACTTGACTCGGGGTGGAATTTCATGCTTAAAAATGGTATTTCTTGTTGTTTCTAAAAATCAAGCTTTTTGCACCTAGAGGAGGAAAACTCCTGACCCCGCGGTCAGAAAAAAGTGTGCTTTGGAGGCCAAATATTTTTTGTGCCCAAATTGAAAAATCCTTCAGGGGACTTGACTCGGGGTGGAATTTCATGCTTAAAAATGGTATTTCTTGCTGTTTCTAAAAATCAAGCTTTTTGCACCCAGAGGGGGAAAACTCCTGACCCCGCGGTCAGAAAAAAGTGTGCTTTGGAGGCCAAATTTTTTTTGTGCCCAAATTGAAAAATCCTTCAGGGGACTTGACTCGGGGTGGAATTTCATGCTTAAAAATGGTATTTCTTGCTGTTTCTAAAAATCAAGCATTTTGCACCCAGAGGTGGAAAACTCCTGACCCCGCGGTCAGAAAAAAGTGTGCTTGGGAGGCCAAATTTTTTTTGTGCCCAAATTGAAAAATCCTTCAGGGGACTTGACTCGGGGTGGAATTTCATGCTTAAAAATGGTATTTCTTGCTGTTTCTAAAAATCAAGCATTTTGCACCCAGAGGTGGAAAACTCGTGACCCCGCGGTCAGAAAAAAGTGTGCTTGGGCGGCCAAATTTTTTTTGTGCCCAAATTGAAAAATCCTTCAGGGGACTTGACTCGGGGTGGAATTTCATGCTTAAAAATGGTATTTCTTGTTGTTTCTAAAAATCAAGCTTTTTGCACCTAGAGGAGGAAAACTCCTGACCCCGCGGTCAGAAAAAAGTGTGCTTTGGAGGCCAAATATTTTTTGTGCCCAAATTGAAAAATCCTTCAGGGGACTTGACTCGGGGTGGAATTTCATGCTTAAAAATGGTATTTCTTGCTGTTTCTAAAAATCAAGCTTTTTGCACCCAGAGGGGGAAAACTCCTGACCCCGCGGTCAGAAAAAAGTGTGCTTTGGAGGCCAAATATTTTTTGTGCCCAAATTGAAAAATCCTTCAGGGGACTTGACTCGGGGTGGAATTTCATGCTTAAAAATGGTATTTCTTGCTGTTTCTAAAAATCAAGCATTTTGCACCCAGAGGTGGAAAACTCGTGACCCCGCGGTCAGAAAAAAGTGTGCTTGGGCGGCCAAATTTTTTTTGTGCCCAAATTGAAAAATCCTTCAGGGGACTTGACTCGTGCTTAAAAATGGTATTTCTTGTTGTTTCTAAAAATCAAGCATTTTGCACCCAGAGGTGGAAAACTCGTGACCCCGCGGTCAGAAAAAAGTGTGCTTGGGCGGCCAAATTTTTTTTGTGCCCAAATTGAAAAATCCTTCAGGGGACTTGACTCGTGCTTAAAAATGGTATTTCTTGTTGTTTCTAAAAATCAAGCTTTTTGCACCCAGAGGGGGAAAACTCTTGACCCCGCGGTCAGAAACAAGTGTGCTTGGGAGGCCAAATTTTTTTTGTGCCCAAATTGAAAAATCCTTCAGGGGACTTGACTCGGGGTGGAATTTCATGCTTAAAAATGTTATTTCTTGCTGTTTCAAAAAATCAAGCTTTTTGCACCCAGAGGGGGAAAACTCCTGACCCCGCGGTCAGAAAAAAGTGTGCTTGGGAGGCCAAATTTTTTTTGTGCCCAAATTGAAAAATCCTTCAGGGGACTTGACTCGGGGTGGAATTTCATGCTTAAAAATGGTATTTCTTGCTGTTTCTAAAAATCAAGCTTTTTGCACCCAGAGGGGGAAAACTCCTGACCCCGCGGTCAGAAAAAAGTGTGCTTTGGAGGCCAAATATTTTTTGTGCCCAAATTGAAAAATCCTTCAGGGGACTTGACTCGGGGTGGAATTTCATGCTTAAAAATTGTATTTCTTGCTGTTTCTAAAAATCAAGCTTTTTGCACCCAGAGGGGGAAAACTCTTGACCCCGTGGTCAGAAACAAGTGTGCTTGGGAGGCCAAATTTTTTTTGTGCCCAAATTGAAAAATCCTTCAGGGGACTTGACTCGGGGTGGAATTTCATGCTTAAAAATGGTATTTCTTGCTGTTTCTAAAAATCAAGCTTTTTGCACCCAGAGTGGGAAAACTCCTGACCCCGCGGTCAGAAAAAAGTGTGCTTGGGAAACCAAATTTTTTTTCTGCCCAAATTGAAAAATCCTTCAGGGGACTTGACTCGGGGTGGAATTTCATGCTTAAAAATGGTATTTCTTGCTGTTTCTAAAAATCAAGCTTTTTGCACCCAGAGGCGGAAAACTCTTGACCCCGCGGTCAGAAACAAGTGTGCTTGGGAGGCCAAATTTTTTTTGTGCCCAAATTGAAAAATCCTTCAGGGGACTTGACTCGGGGTGGAATTTCATGCTTAAAAATGGTATTTCTTGCTGTTTCTAAAAATCAAGCTTTTTGCACCCAGAGGGGGAAAACTCCTGACCCCGCGGTCAGAAAAAAGTGTGCTTGGGAGGCCAAATTTTTTTTGTGCCCAAATTGAAAAATCCTTCAGAGGACTTGACTCGGGGTGGAATTTCATGCTTAAAAATGGTATTTCTTGCTGTTTCTAAAAATCAAGCATTTTGCACCCAGAGGTGGAAAACTCCTGACCCCGCGGTCAGAAAAAAGTGTGCTTGGGAGGCCAAATTTTTTTTGTGCCCAAATTGAAAAATCCTTCAGGGGACTTGACTCGGGGTGGAATTTCATGCTTAAAAATGGTATTTCTTGCTGTTTCTAAAAATCAAGCATTTTGCACCCAGAGGTCGAAAACTCCTGACCCCGCGGTCAGAAAAAAGTGTGCTTGGGAGGCCAAATTTTTTTTGTGCCCAAATTGAAAAATCCTTCAGGGGACTTGACTCGGGGTGGAATTTCATGCTTAAAAATGGTATTTCTTGCTGTTTCTAAAAATCAAGCATTTTGCACCCAGAGGTGGAAAACTCTTGACCCCGCGGTCAGAAACAAGTGTGCTTGGGAGGCCAAATTTTTTTTGTGCCCAAATTGAAAAATCCTTCAGGGGACTTGACTCGGGGTGGAATTTCATGCTTAAAAATGGTATTTCTTGCTGTTTCTAAAAATCAAGCTTTTTGCACCCAGAGGGGGAAAACTCCTGACCCCGCAGTCAGAAAAAAGTGTGCTTGGGAGGCCAAATTTTTTTTGTGCCCAAATTGAAAAATTCTTCAGAGGACTTGACTCGGGGTGGAATTTCATGCTTAAAAATGGTATTTCTTGCTATTTCTAAAAATCAAGCATTTTGCACCCAGAGGAGGAAAACTCCTGACCCCACGGTCAGAAAAAAGTGTGCTTGGGAGGCCAAATTTTTTTTGTGCCCAAATTGAATAAATCCTTCAGGGGACTTGACCCGGGGTGGAATTTCATGCTTAAAAATGGTATTTCTTGCTGGTTTTAAAAATCAAGCTTTTTGCACCCAGAGGGGAAAACTCTTGACCCCGCGGTCAGAAAAAAGTGTGCTTGGGAGGCCAAATTTTTTTTGTGCCCAAATTGAAAAATCCTTCAGGGGACTTGACTCGGGGTGGAATTTCATGCTTAAAAATGGTATTTCTTGCTGTTTCTAAAAATCAAGCATTTTGCACCCAGAGGTGGAAAACTCCTGACCCCGCGGTCAGAAAAAAGTGTGCTTGGGAGGCCAAATTTTTTTTGTGCCCAAATTGAAAAATCCTTCAGGGGACTTGACTCGGGGTGGAATTTCATGCTTAAAAATGGTATTTCTTGCTGTTTCTAAAAATCAAGCATTTTGCACCCAGAGGTGGAAAACTCCTGACCCCGCGGTCAGAAAAAAGTGTGCTTGGGAGGCCAAATTTTTTTTGTGCCCAAATTGAAAAATCCTTCAGGGGACTTGACTCGGGGTGGAATTTCATGCTTAAAAATGGTATTTCTTGCTGTTTCTAAAAATCAAGCATTTTGCACCCAGAGGTGGAAAACTCGTGACCCCGCGGTCAGAAAAAAGTGTGCTTGGGCGGCCAAATTTTTTTTGTGCCCAAATTGAAAAATCCTTCAGGGGACTTGACTCGGGGTGGAATTTCATGCTTAAAAATGGTATTTCTTGCTGTTTCTAAAAATCAAGCATTTTGCACCCAGAGGTGGAAAACTCGTGACCCCGCGGTCAGAAAAAAGTGTGCTTGGGAGGCCAAATTTTTTTTGTGCCCAAATTGAAAAATCCTTCAGGGGACTTGACTCGGGGTGGAATTTCATGCTTAAAAATGGTATTTCTTGCTGTTTCTAAAAATCAAGCATTTTGCACCCAGAGGTGGAAAACTCGTGACCCCGCGGTCAGAAAAAAGTGTGCTTGGGCGGCCAAATTTTTTTTGTGCCCAAATTGAAAAATCCTTCAGGGGACTTGACTCGGGGTGGAATTTCATGCTTAAAAATGGTATTTCTTGCTGTTTCTAAAAATCAAGCTTTTTGCACCCAGAGGGGGAAAACTCCTGACCCCGTGGTCAGAAAAAAGTGTGCTTGGGAGACCAAATTTTTTTTCTGCCCAAATTGAAAAATCCTTCAGGGGACTTGACTCGGGATGGAATTTCATGCTTAAAAATGTTATTTCTTGCTGTTTCAAAAAATCAAGCTTTTTGCACCCAGAGGGGGAAAACTCCTGACCCCGCGGTCAGAAAAACGTGTGCTTGGGAGGCCAAATTTTTTTTGTGCCCAAATTGAAAAATCGTTCAGGGGACTTGACTCGGGGTGGAATTTCATGCTTAAAAATGGTATTTCTTGCTGTTTCTAAAAATCTAGTTTTTTGCACCCAGAGGAGGAAAACTCCTGACCCCGCAGTCAGAAAAAAATGTGCTTGGGAGGCCAATTTTTTTTTGTGCCCAAATTGAAAAATCCTTCAGGGGACTTGACTCGGGGTGGAATTACATGCTTAAAAATGGTATTTCTTGCTGTTTCTAAAAATCAAGCTTTTTGCACCTAGAGGAGGAAAACTCCTGACCCCGCGGTCAGAAAAAAGTGTGCTTGGGAGGCCAAATTTTTCTTGTGCCCAAATTGAAAAATCCTTCAGGGGACTTGACTCGGGGTGGAATTTCATGCTTAAAAATGGTATTTCTTGCTGTTTCTAAAAATCAAGCTTTTTGCACCCAGAGGGGGAAAACTCCTGACCCCGTGGTCAGAAAAAAGTGTGCTTGGGAGACCAAATTTTTTTTCTGCCCAAATTGAAAAATCCTTCAGGGGACTTGACTCGGGGTGGAATTTCATGCTTAAAAATGGTATTTCTTGCTGTTTCTAAAAATCAAGTTTTTTGCACCCAGAGGAGGAAAACTCCTGACCCCGCAGTCAGAAAAAAATGTGCTTGGGAGGCCAATTTTTTTTTGTGCCCAAATTGAAAAATCCTTCAGGGGACTTGACTCGGGGTGGAATTACATGCTTAAAAATGGTATTTCTTGCTGTTTCTAAAAATCAAGCTTTTTGCACCTAGAGGAGGAAAACTCCTGACCCCGCGGTCAGAAAAAAGTGTGCTTGGGAGGCCAAATTTTTCTTGTGCCCAAATTGAAAAATCCTTCAGGGGACTTGACTCGGGGTGGAATTTCATGCTTAAAAATGGTATTTCTTGCTGTTTCTAAAAATCAAGCTTTTTGCACCCAGAGGGGGAAAACTCCTGACCCCGTGGTCAGAAAAAAGTGTGCTTGGGAGACCAAATTTTTTTTCTGCCCAAATTGAAAAATCCTTCAGGGGACTTGACTCGGGGTGGAATTTCATGCTTAAAAATGTTATTTCTTGCTGTTTCAAAAAATCAAGCTTTTTGCACCCAGAGGGGGAAAACTCCTGACCCCGCGGTCAGAAAAAAGTGTGCTTGGGAGGCCAAATTTTTTTTGTGCCCAAATTGAAAAATCCTTCAGGGGACTTGACTCGGGGTGGAATTTCATGCTTAAAAATGGTATTTCTTGCTGTTTCTAAAAATCAAGTTTTTTGCACCCAGAGGAGGAAAACTCCTGACTCCGCAGTCAGAAAAAAATGTGCTTGGGAGGCCAATTTTTTTTTGTACCCAAATTGAAAAATCCTTCAGGGGACTTGACTCGGGGTGGAATTTCATGCTTAAAAATGGTATTTCTTGCTGTTTCTAAAAATCAAGCTTTTTGCACCCAGAGGAGGAAAACACCTGACCCCGCGGTCAGAAAAAAGTGTGCTTGGGAGGCCAAATATTTTTTGTGCCCAAATTGAAAAATCCTTCAGGGGACTTGACTCGGGGTGGAATTTCATGCTTAAAAATGGTATTTCTTGCTGTTTCTAAAAATCAAGCTTTTTGCACCCAGAGGGGGAAAACTCCTGACCCCGCGGTCAGAAAAAAGTGTGCTTTGGAGGCCAAATATTTTTTGTGCCCAAATTGAAAAATCCTTCAGGGGACTTGACTCGGGGTGGAATTTCATGCTTAAAAATTGTATTTCTTGCTGTTTCAAAAAATCAAGCTTTTTGCACCCAGAGGGGGAAAACTCCTGACCCCGCGGTCAGAAAAAAGTGTGCTTGGGAGGCCAAATTTTTTTTGTGCCCAAATTGAAAAATCCTTCAGGGGACTTGACTCGGGGTGGAATTTCATGCTTAAAAATGGTATTTCTTGCTGTTTCTAAAAATCAAGTTTTTTGCACCCAGAGGAGGAAAACTCCTGACTCCGCAGTCAGAAAAAAATGTGCTTGGGAGGCCAATTTTTTTTTGTACCCAAATTGAAAAATCCTTCAGGGGACTTGACTCGGGGTGGAATTTCATGCTTAAAAATGGTATTTCTTGCTGTTTCTAAAAATCAAGCTTTTTGCACCCAGAGGAGGAAAACACCTGACCCCGCGGTCAGAAAAAAGTGTGCTTGGGAGGCCAAATATTTTTTGTGCCCAAATTGAAAAATCCTTCAGGGGACTTGACTCGGGGTGGAATTTCATGCTTAAAAATGGTATTTCTTGCTGTTTCTAAAAATCAAGCTTTTTGCACCCAGAGGGGGAAAACTCCTGACCCCGCGGTCAGAAACAAGTGTGCTTGGGAGGCCAAATTTTTTTTGTGCCCAAATTGAATAAATCCTTCAGGGGACTTGACCCGGGGTGGAATTTCATGCTTAAAAATGGTATTTCTTGCTGGTTTTAAAAATCAAGCTTTTTGCACCCAGAGGGGGAAAACTCTTGACCCCGCGGTCAGAAAAAAGTGTGCTTGGGAGGCCAAAATTTTTTTGTGCCCAAATTGAAAAATCCTTCAGGGGAATTGACTCGGGGTGGAATTTCATGCTTAAAAATGGTATTTCTTGCTGTTTCTAAAAATCAAGCATTTTGCACCCAGAGGTGGAAAACTCCTGACCCCGCGGTCAGAAAAAAGTGTGCTTGGGAGGCCAAATTTTTTTTGTGCCCAAATTGAAAAATCCTTCAGGGGACTTGACTCGGGGTGGAATTTCATGCTTAAAAATGGTATTTCTTGCTGTTTCTAAAAATCAAGCATTTTGCACCCAGAGGGGGAAAACTCCTGACCCCGCGGTCAGAAACAAGTGTGCTTGGGAGGCCAAATTTTTTTTGTGCCCAAATTGAATAAATCCTTCAGGGGACTTGACCCGGGGTGGAATTTCATGCTTAAAAATGGTATTTCTTGCTGGTTTTAAAAATCAAGCTTTTTGCACCCAGAGGGGGAAAACTCTTGACCCCGCGGTCAGAAAAAAGTGTGACTTGACTCGGGGTGGAATTTCATGCTTAAAAATGGTATTTCTTGCTGTTTCTAAAAATCAAGCATTTTGCACCCAGAGGTGGAAAACTCCTGACCCCGCGGTCAGAAAAAAGTGTGCTTGGGAGGCCAAATTTTTTTTGTGCCCAAATTGAAAAATCCTTCAGGGGACTTGACTCGGGGTGGAATTTCATGCTTAAAAATGGTATTTCTTGCTGTTTCTAAAAATCAAGCATTTTGCACCCAGAGGTGGAAAACTCGTGACCCCGCGGTCAGAAAAAAGTGTGCTTGGGCGGCCAAATTTTTTTTGTGCCCAAATTGAAAAATCCTTCAGGGGACTTGACTCGGGGTGGAATTTCATGCTTAAAAATGGTATTTCTTGCTGTTTCTAAAAATCAAGCTTTTTGCACCCAGAGGGGGAAAACTCCTGACCCCGTGGTCAGAAAAAAGTGTGCTTGGGAGACCAAATTTTTTTTCTGCCCAAATTGAAAAATCCTTCAGGGGACTTGACTCGGGATGGAATTTCATGCTTAAAAATGTTATTTCTTGCTGTTTCAAAAAATCAAGCTTTTTGCACCCAGAGGGGGAAAACTCCTGACCCCGCGGTCAGAAAAACGTGTGCTTGGGAGGCCAAATTTTTCTTGTGCCCAAATTGAAAAATCCTTCAGGGGACTTGACTCGGGGTGGAATTTCATGCTTAAAAATGGTATTTCTTGCTGTTTCTAAAAATCAAGCTTTTTGCACCCAGAGGGGGAAAACTCCTGACCCCGTGGTCAGAAAAAAGTGTGCTTGGGAGAACAAAAATTTTTTCTGCCCAAATTGAAAAATCCTTCAGGGGACTTGACTCGGGGTGGAATTTCATGCTTAAAAATGTTATTTCTTGCTGTTTCAAAAAATCAAGCTTTTTGCACCCAGAGGGGGAAAACTCCTGACCCCGCGGTCAGAAAAAAGTGTGCTTGGGAGGCCAAATTTTTTTTGTGCCCAAATTGAAAAATCCTTCAGGGGACTTGACTCGGGGTGGAATTTCATGCTTAAAAATGGTATTTCTTGCTGTTTCTAAAAATCAAGTTTTTTGCACCCAGAGGAGGAAAACTCCTGACTCCGCAGTCAGAAAAAAATGTGCTTGGGAGGCCAATTTTTTTTTGTACCCAAATTGAAAAATCCTTCAGGGGACTTGACTCGGGGTGGAATTTCATGCTTAAAAATGGTATTTCTTGCTGTTTCTAAAAATCAAGCTTTTTGCACCCAGAGGAGGAAAACACCTGACCCCGCGGTCAGAAAAAAGTGTGCTTGGGAGGCCAAATATTTTTTGTGCCCAAATTGAAAAATCCTTCAGGGGACTTGACTCGGGGTGGAATTTCATGCTTAAAAATGGTATTTCTTGCTGTTTCTAAAAATCAAGCTTTTTGCACCCAGAGGGGGAAAACTCCTGACCCCGCGGTCAGAAAAAAGTGTGCTTTGGAGGCCAAATATTTTTTGTGCCCAAATTGAAAAATCCTTCAGGGGACTTGACTCGGGGTGGAATTTCATGCTTAAAAATTGTATTTCTTGCTGTTTCTAAAAATCAAGCTTTTTGCACCCAGAGGGGGAAAACTCTTGACCCCGTGGTCAGAAACAAGTGTGCTTGGGAGGCCAAATTTTTTTTGTGCCCAAATTGAAAAATCCTTCAGGGGACTTGACTCGGGGTGGAATTTCATGCTTAAAAATGGTATTTCTTGCTGTTTCTAAAAATCAAGTTTTTTGCACCCAGAGGAGGAAAACTCCTGACCCCGCAGTCAGAAAAAAATGTTCTTGGGAGGCCAATTTTTTTTTGTGCCCAAATTGAAAAATCCTTCAGGGGACTTGACTCGGGGTGGAATTTCATGCTTAAAAATGGTATTTCTTGCTGTTTCTAAAAATCAAGCTTTTTGCACCCAGAGGGGGAAAACTCCTGACCCCGCGGTCAGAAAAAAGTGTGCTTTGGAGGCCAAATATTTTTTGTGCCCAAATTGAAAAATCCTTCAGGGGACTTGACTCGGGGTGGAATTTCATGCTTAAAAATTGTATTTCTTGCTGTTTCTAAAAATCAAGCTTTTTGCACCCAGAGGGGGAAAACTCTTGACCCCGTGGTCAGAAACAAGTGTGCTTGGGAGGCCAAATTTTTTTTGTGCCCAAATTGAAAAATCCTTCAGGGGACTTGACTCGGGGTGGAATTTCATGCTTAAAAATGTTATTTCTTGCTGTTTCAAAAAATCAAGCTTTTTGCACCCAGAGGGGGAAAACTCCTGACCCCGCGGTCAGAAAAAAATGTGCTTGGGAGGCCAATTTTTTTTTGTGCCCAAATTGAAAAATCCTTCAGGGGACTTGACTCGGGGTGGAATTTCATGCTTAAAAATGGTATTTCTTGCTGTTTCTAAAAATCAAGCTTTTTGCACCCAGAGGGGGAAAACTCCTGACCCCGCGGTCAGAAAAAAGTGTGCTTTGGAGGCCAAATATTTTTTGTGCCCAAATTGAAAAATCCTTCAGGGGACTTGACTCGGGGTGGAATTTCATGCTTAAAAATGGTATTTCTTGCTGTTTCTAAAAATCAAGCTTTTTGCACCCAGAGGGGGAAAACTCCTGACCCCGCGGTCAGAAAAAAGTGTGCTTTGGAGGCCAAATATTTTTTGTGCCCAAATTGAAAAATCCTTCAGGGGACTTGACTCGGGGTGGAATTTCATGCTTAAAAATTGTATTTCTTGCTGTTTCTAAAAATCAAGCTTTTTGCACCCAGAGGGGGAAAACTCTTGACCCCGTGGTCAGAAACAAGTGTGCTTGGGAGGCCAAATTTTTTTTGTGCCCAAATTGAAAAATCCTTCAGGGGACTTGACTCGGGGTGGAATTTCATGCTTAAAAATGTTATTTCTTGCTGTTTCAAAAAATCAAGCTTTTTGCACCCAGAGGGGGAAAACTCCTGACCCCGCGGTCAGAAAAAAATGTGCTTGGGAGGCCAATTTTTTTTTGTGCCCAAATTGAAAAATCCTTCAGGGGACTTGACTCGGGGTGGAATTTCATGCTTAAAAATGGTATTTCTTGCTGTTTCTAAAAATCAAGCTTTTTGCACCCAGAGGGGGAAAACTCCTGACCCCGCGGTCAGAAAAAAGTGTGCTTTGGAGGCCAAATATTTTTTGTGCCCAAATTGAAAAATCCTTCAGGGGACTTGACTCGGGGTGGAATTACATGCTTAAAAATGGTATTTCTTGCTGTTTCTAAAAATCAAGCTTTTTGCACCTAGAGGAGGAAAACTCCTGACCCCGCGGTCAGAAAAAAGTGTGCTTGGGAGGCCAAATTTTTCTTGTGCCCAAATTGAAAAATCCTTCAGGGGACTTGACTCGGGGTGGAATTTCATGCTTAAAAATGGTATTTCTTGCTGTTTCTAAAAATCAAGCTTTTTGCACCCAGAGGGGGAAAACTCCTGACCCCGTGGTCAGAAAAAAGTGTGCTTGGGAGACCAAATTTTTTTTCTGCCCAAATTGAAAAATCCTTCAGGGGACTTGACTCGGGGTGGAATTTCATGCTTAAAAATGTTATTTCTTGCTGTTTCAAAAAATCAAGCTTTTTGCACCCAGAGGGGGAAAACTCCTGACCCCGCGGTCAGAAAAAAGTGTGCTTGGGAGGCCAAATTTTTTTTGTGCCCAAATTGAAAAATCCTTCAGGGGACTTGACTCGGGGTGGAATTTCATGCTTAAAAATGGTATTTCTTGCTGTTTCTAAAAATCAAGTTTTTTGCACCCAGAGGAGGAAAACTCCTGACCCCGCAGTCAGAAAAAAATGTGCTTGGGAGGCCAATTTTTTTTTGTACCCAAATTGAAAAATCCTTCAGGGGACTTGACTCGGGGTGGAATTTCATGCTTAAAAATGGTATTTCTTGCTGTTTCTAAAAATCAAGCTTTTTGCACCCAGAGGGGGAAAACTCCTGACCCCGCGGTCAGAAAAAAGTGTGCTTTGGAGGCCAAATATTTTTTGTGCCCAAATTGAAAAATCCTTCAGGGGACTTGACTCGGGGTGGAATTTCATGCTTAAAAATTGTATTTCTTGCTGTTTCTAAAAATCAAGCTTTTTGCACCCAGAGGGGGAAAACTCTTGACCCCGTGGTGAGAAACAAGTGTGCTTGGGAGGCCAAATTTTTTTTGTGCCCAAATTGAAAAATCCTTCAGGGGACTTGACTCGGGGTGGAATTTCATGCTTAAAAATGTTATTTCTTGCTGTTTCAAAAAATCAAGCTTTTTGCACCCAGAGGGGGAAAACTCCTGACCCCGCGGTCAGAAAAAAATGTGCTTGGGAGGCCAATTTTTTTTTGTGCCCAAATTGAAAAATCCTTCAGGGGACTTGACTCGGGGTGGAATTTCATGCTTAAAAATGGTATTTCTTGCTGTTTCTAAAAATCAAGCTTTTTGCACCCAGAGGGGGAAAACTCCTGACCCCGCGGTCAGAAAAAAGTGTGCTTTGGAGGCCATATATTTTTTGTGCCCAAATTGAAAAATCCTTCAGGGGACTTGACTCGGGGTGGAATTACATGCTTAAAAATGGTATTTCTTGCTGTTTCTAAAAATCAAGCTTTTTGCACCTAGAGGAGGAAAACTCCTGACCCCGCGGTCAGAAAAAAGTGTGCTTGGGAGGCCAAATTTTTCTTGTGCCCAAATTGAAAAATCCTTCAGGGGACTTGACTCGGGGTGGAATTTCATGCTTAAAAATGGTATTTCTTGCTGTTTCTAAAAATCAAGCTTTTTGCACCCAGAGGGGGAAAACTCCTGACCCCGTGGTCAGAAAAAAGTGTGCTTGGGAGACCAAATTTTTTTTCTGCCCAAATTGAAAAATCCTTCAGGGGACTTGACTCGGGGTGGAATTTCATGCTTAAAAATGGTATTTCTTGCTGTTTCTAAAAATCAAGTTTTTTGCACCCAGAGGAGGAAAACTCCTGACCCCGCAGTCAGAAAAAAATGTGCTTGGGAGGCCAATTTTTTTTTGTACCCAAATTGAAAAATCCTTCAGGGGACTTGACTCGGGGTGGAATTTCATGCTTAAAAATGGTATTTCTTGCTGTTTCTAAAAATCAAGCTTTTTGCACCCAGAGGAGGAAAACTCCTGACCCCGCGGTCAGAAAAAAGTGTGCTTTGGAGGCCAAATATTTTTTGTGCCCAAATTGAAAAATCCTTCAGGGGACTTGACTCGGGGTGGAATTTCATGCTTAAAAATGGTATTTCTTGCTGTTTCTAAAAATCAAGCTTTTTGCACCCAGAGGGGGAAAACTCCTGACCCCGTGGTCAGAAAAAAGTGTGCTTGGGAGGCCAAATTTTTTTTGTGCCCAAATTGAAAAATCCTTCAGGGGACTTGACTCGGGGTGGAATTTCATGCTTAAAAATGGTATTTCTTGCTGTTTCTAAAAATCAAGTTTTTTGCACCCAGAGGAGGAAAACTCCTGACCCCGCAGTCAGAAAAAAATGTGCTTGGGAGGCCAATTTTTTTTTGTACCCAAATTGAAAAATCCTTCAGGGGACTTGACTCGGGGTGGAATTTCATGCTTAAAAATGGTATTTCTTGCTGTTTCTAAAAATCAAGCTTTTTGCACCCAGAGGGGGAAAACTCTTGACCCCGCGGTCAGAAACAAGTGTGCTTGGGAGGCCAAATTTTTTTTGTGCCCAAATTGAAAAATCCTTCAGGGGACTTGACTCGGGGTGGAATTTCATGCTTATAAATGGTATTTCTTGCTGTTTCTAAAAATCAAGCTTTTTGCACCAGAGGGGGAAAACTCTTGACCCCGCGGTCAGAAACAAGTGTGCTTGGGAGGCCAAATTTTTTTTGTGCCCAAATTGAAAAATCCTTCAGGGGACTTGACTCGGGGTGGAATTTCATGCTTAAAAATGGTATTTCTTGCTGTTTCTAAAAATCAAGCTTTTTGCACCCAGAGGGGGAAAACTCCTGACCCCGCGGTCAGAAAAAAGTGTGCTTGGGAGACCAAATTTTTTTTCTGCCCAAATTGAAAAATCCTTCAGGGGACTTGACTCGGGGTGGAATTTCATGCTTAAAAATGGTATTTCTTGCTGTTTCTAAAAATCAAGCTTTTTGCACCCAGAGGGGGAAAACTCTTGACCCCACGGTCAGAAACAAGTGTGCTTGGGAGGCCAAATTTTTTTTGTGCCCAAATTGAAAAATCCTTCAGGGGACTTGACTCGGGGTGGAATTTCATGCTTAAAAATGGTATTTCTTGCTGTTTCTAAAAATCAAGCTTTTTGCACCCAGAGGGGGAAAACTCCTGACCCCGCGGTCAGAAAAAAGTGTGCTTGGGAGGCCAAATTTTTTTTGTGCCCAAATTGAAAAATCCTTCAGAGGACTTGACTCGGGGTGGAATTTCATGCTTAAAAATGGTATTTCTTGCTATTTCTAAAAATCAAGCATTTTGCACCCAGAGGAGGAAAACTCCTGACCCCACGGTCAGAAAAAAGTGTGCTTGGGAGGCCAAATTTTTTTTTGTGCCCAAATTGAATAAATCCTTCAGGGGACTTGACTCGGGGTGGAATTTCATGCTTAAAAATGTTATTTCTTGCTGTTTCAAAAAATCAAGCTTTTTGCACCCAGCGGGGGAAAACTCCTGACCCCGCGGTCAGAAAAAAGTGTGCTTGGGAGGCCAAATATTTTTTGTGCCCAAATTGAAAAATCCTTCAGGGGACTTGACTCGGGGTGGAATTTCATGCTTAAAAATGGTATTTCTTGCTGTTTCTAATAATCAAGTTTTTTGCACCCAGAGGAGGAAAACTCCTGACCCCGCAGTCAGAAAAAAATGTGCTTGGGAGGCCAATTTTTTTTTGTACCCAAATTGAAAAATCCTTCAGGGGACTTGACTCGGGGTGGAATTTCATGCTTAAAAATGGTATTTCTTGCTGTTTCTAAAAATCAAGCTTTTTGCACCCAGAGGAGGAAAACTCCTGACCCCACGGTCAGAAAAAAATGTTCTTGGGAGGCCAATTTTTTTTTGTGCCCAAATTGAAAAATCCTTCAGGGGACTTGACTCGGGGTGGAATTTCATGCTTAAAAATGTTATTTCTTGCTGTTTCAAAAAATCAAGCTTTTTGCACCCAGAGGGGGAAAACTCCTGACCCCACGGTCAGAAAAAAATGTGCTTGGGAGGCCAATTTTTGTTTTGTGCCCAAATTGAAAAATCCTTCAAGGGACTTGACTCAGGGTGGAATTTCATGCTTAAAAATGGTATTTCTTGCTGTTTCTAAAAATCAAGCTTTTTGCACCCAGAGGAGGAAAACTCCTGACCCCACGGTCAGAAAAAAGTGCGCTTGGGAGGCCAAATTTTTTTTGTGCCCAAATTGAATAAATCCTTCAGGGGAATTGACTCGGGGTGGAATTTCATGCTTAAAAATGGTATTTCTTGCTGTTTCTAAAAATCAATCTTTTTGCACCCAGAGGGGGAAAACTCCTGACCCCGCGGTCAGAAAAAAGTGTGCTTGGGAGGCCAAATTTTTTTTGTGCCCAAATTGAAAAATCCTTCAGGGGACTTGACTCGGGGTGGAATTTCATGTTTAAAAATGGTATTTCTTGCTGTTTCTAAAAATCAAGCTTTTTGCACCCAGAGGAGGAAAACTCCTGACCCCGCAGTCAGAAAAAAATGTGCTTGGGAGGCCAATTTTTTTTTGTACCCAAATTGAAAAATCCTTCAGGGGACTTGACTCGGGGTGGAATTTCATGCTTAAAAATGGTATTTCTTGCTGTTTCTAAAAATCAAGCTTTTTGCACCCAGAGGAGGAAAACTCCTGACCCCACGGTCAGAAAAAAATGTTCTTGGGAGGCCAATTTTTTTTTGTGCCCAAATTGAAAAATCCTTCAGGGGACTTGACTCGGGGTGGAATTTCATGCTTAAAAATGGTATTTCTTGCTGTTTCTAAAAATCAAGCTTTTTGCACCCAGAGGGGGAAAACTCCTGACCCCGCGGTCAGAAAAAAGTGTGCTTTGGAGGCCAAATATTTTTTGTGCCCAAATTGAAAAATCCTTCAGGGGACTTGACTCGGGGTGGAATTTCATGCTTAAAAATTGTATTTCTTGCTGTTTCTAAAAATCAAGCTTTTTGCACCCAGAGGGGGAAAACTCTTGACCCCGTGGTCAGAAACAAGTGTGCTTGGGAGGCCAAATTTTTTTTGTGCCCAAATTGAAAAATCCTTCAGGGGACTTGACTCGGGGTGGAATTTCATGCTTAAAAATGTTATTTCTTGCTGTTTCAAAAAATCAAGCTTTTTGCACCCAGAGGGGGAAAACTCCTGACCCCGCGGTCAGAAAAAAATGTGCTTGGGAGGCCAATTTTTTTTTGTGCCCAAATTGAAAAATCCTTCAGGGGACTTGACTCGGGGTGGAATTTCATGCTTAAAAATGGTATTTCTTGCTGTTTCTAAAAATCAAGCTTTTTGCACCCAGAGGGGGAAAACTCCTGACCCCGCGGTCAGAAAAAAGTGTGCTTTGGAGGCCAAATATTTTTTGTGCCCAAATTGAAAAATCCTTCAGGGGACTTGACTCGGGGTGGAATTTCATGCTTAAAAATGGTATTTCTTGCTGTTTCTAAAAATCAAGCTTTTTGCACCCAGAGGGGGAAAACTCCTGACCCCGCGGTCAGAAAAAAGTGTGCTTTGGAGGCCAAATATTTTTTGTGCCCAAATTGAAAAATCCTTCAGGGGACTTGACTCGGGGTGGAATTTCATGCTTAAAAATTGTATTTCTTGCTGTTTCTAAAAATCAAGCTTTTTGCACCCAGAGGGGGAAAACTCTTGACCCCGTGGTCAGAAACAAGTGTGCTTGGGAGGCCAAATTTTTTTTGTGCCCAAATTGTAAAATCCTTCAGGGGACTTGACTCGGGGTGGAATTTCATGCTTAAAAATGTAATTTCTTGCTGTTTCAAAAAATCAAGCTTTTTGCACCCAGAGGGGGAAAACTCCTGACCCCGCGGTCAGAAAAAAATGTGCTTGGGAGGCCAATTTTTTTTTGTGCCCAAATTGAAAAATCCTTCAGGGGACTTGACTCGGGGTGGAATTTCATGCTTAAAAATGGTATTTCTTGCTGTTTCTAAAAATCAAGCTTTTTGCACCCAGAGGGGGAAAACTCCTGACCCCGCGGTCAGAAAAAAGTGTGCTTTGGAGGCCAAATATTTTTTGTGCCCAAATTGAAAAATCCTTCAGGGGACTTGACTCGGGGTGGAATTACATGCTTAAAAATGGTATTTCTTGCTGTTTCTAAAAATCAAGCTTTTTGCACCTAGAGGAGGAAAACTCCTGACCCCGCGGTCAGAAAAAAGTGTGCTTGGGAGGCCAAATTTTTCTTGTGCCCAAATTGAAAAATCCTTCAGGGGACTTGACTCGGGGTGGAATTTCATGCTTAAAAATGGTATTTCTTGCTGTTTCTAAAAATCAAGCTTTTTGCACCCAGAGGGGGAAAACTCCTGACCCCGTGGTCAGAAAAAAGTGTGCTTGGGAGACCAAATTTTTTTTCTGCCCAAATTGAAAAATCCTTCAGGGGACTTGACTCGGGGTGGAATTTCATGCTTAAAAATGTTATTTCTTGCTGTTTCAAAAAATCAAGCTTTTTGCACCCAGAGGGGGAAAACTCCTGACCCCGCGGTCAGAAAAAAGTGTGCTTGGGAGGCCAAATTTTTTTTGTGCCCAAATTGAAAAATCCTTCAGGGGACTTGACTCGGGGTGGAATTTCATGCTTAAAAATGGTATTTCTTGCTGTTTCTAAAAATCAAGTTTTTTGCACCCAGAGGAGGAAAACTCCTGACCCCGCAGTCAGAAAAAAATGTGCTTGGGAGGCCAATTTTTTTTTGTACCCAAATTGAAAAATCCTTCAGGGGACTTGACTCGGGGTGGAATTTCATGCTTAAAAATGGTATTTCTTGCTGTTTCTAAAAATCAAGCTTTTTGCACCCAGAGGGGGAAAACTCCTGACCCCGCGGTCAGAAAAAAGTGTGCTTTGGAGGCCAAATATTTTTTGTGCCCAAATTGAAAAATCCTTCAGGGGACTTGACTCGGGGTGGAATTTCATGCTTAAAAATTGTATTTCTTGCTGTTTCTAAAAATCAAGCTTTTTGCACCCAGAGGGGGAAAACTCTTGACCCCGTGGTGAGAAACAAGTGTGCTTGGGAGGCCAAATTTTTTTTGTGCCCAAATTGAAAAATCCTTCAGGGGACTTGACTCGGGGTGGAATTTCATGCTTAAAAATGTTATTTCTTGCTGTTTCAAAAAATCAAGCTTTTTGCACCTAGAGGAGGAAAACTCCTGACCCCGCGGTCAGAAAAAAGTGTGCTTGGGAGGCCAATTTTTTTTTCTGCCCAAATTGAAAAATCCTTCAGGGGACTTGACTCGGGGTGGAATTTCATGCTTAAAAATGGTATTTCTTGCTGTTTCTAAAAATCAAGCTTTTTGCACCCAGAGGGGGAAAACTCCTGACCCCGTGGTCAGAAAAAAGTGTGCTTGGGAGACCAAATTTTTTTTCTGCCCAAATTGAAAAATCCTTCAGGGGACTTGACTCGGGGTGGAATTTCATGCTTAAAAATGGTATTTCTTGCTGTTTCTAAAAATCAAGTTTTTTGCACCCAGAGGAGGAAAACTCCTGACCCCGCAGTCAGAAAAAAATGTGCTTGGGAGGCCAATTTTTTTTTGTACCCAAATTGAAAAATCCTTCAGGGGACTTGACTCGGGGTGGAATTTCATGCTTAAAAATGGTATTTCTTGCTGTTTCTAAAAATCAAGCTTTTTGCACCCAGAGGAGGAAAACTCCTGACCCCGCGGTCAGAAAAAAGTGTGCTTTGGAGGCCAAATATTTTTTGTGCCCAAATTGAAAAATCCTTCAGGGGACTTGACTCGGGGTGGAATTTCATGCTTAAAAATGGTATTTCTTGCTGTTTCTAAAAATCAAGCTTTTTGCACCCAGAGGGGGAAAACTCCTGACCCCGTGGTCAGAAAAAAGTGTGCTTGGGAGGCCAAATTTTTTTTGTGCCCAAATTGAAAAATCCTTCAGGGGACTTGACTCGGGGTGGAATTTCATGCTTAAAAATGGTATTTCTTGCTGTTTCTAAAAATCAAGTTTTTTGCACCCAGAGGAGGAAAACTCCTGACCCCGCAGTCAGAAAAAAATGTGCTTGGGAGGCCAATTTTTTTTTGTACCCAAATTGAAAAATCCTTCAGGGGACTTGACTCGGGGTGGAATTTCATGCTTAAAAATGGTATTTCTTGCTGTTTCTAAAAATCAAGCTTTTTGCACCCAGAGGGGGAAAACTCTTGACCCCGCGGTCAGAAACAAGTGTGCTTGGGAGGCCAAATTTTTTTTGTGCCCAAATTGAAAAATCCTTCAGGGGACTTGACTCGGGGTGGAATTTCATGCTTATAAATGGTATTTCTTGCTGTTTCTAAAAATCAAGCTTTTTGCACCAGAGGGGGAAAACTCTTGACCCCGCGGTCAGAAACAAGTGTGCTTGGGAGGCCAAATTTTTTTTGTGCCCAAATTGAAAAATCCTTCAGGGGACTTGACTCGGGGTGGAATTTCATGCTTAAAAATGGTATTTCTTGCTGTTTCTAAAAATCAAGCTTTTTGCACCCAGAGGGGGAAAACTCCTGACCCCGCGGTCAGAAAAAAGTGTGCTTGGGAGACCAAATTTTTTTTCTGCCCAAATTGAAAAATCCTTCAGGGGACTTGACTCGGGGTGGAATTTCATGCTTAAAAATGGTATTTCTTGCTGTTTCTAAAAATCAAGCTTTTTGCACCCAGAGGGGGAAAACTCTTGACCCCGCGGTCAGAAAAAAGTGTGCTTGGGAGGCCAAATTTTTTTTGTGCCCAAATTGAAAAATCCTTCAGAGGACTTGACTCGGGGTGGAATTTCATGCTTAAAAATGGTATTTCTTGCTATTTCTAAAAATCAAGCATTTTGCACCCAGAGGAGGAAAACTCCTGACCCCACGGTCAGAAAAAAGTGTGCTTGGGAGGCCAAATTTTTTTTTGTGCCCAAATTGAATAAATCCTTCAGGGGACTTGACTCGGGGTGGAATTTCATGCTTAAAAATGTTATTTCTTGCTGTTTCAAAAAATCAAGCTTTTTGCACCCAGCGGGGGAAAACTCCTGACCCCGCGGTCAGAAAAAAGTGTGCTTGGGAGGCCAAATTTTTTTTGTGCCCAAATTGAAAAATCCTTCAGGGGACTTGACTCGGGGTGGAATTTCATGCTTAAAAATGGTATTTCTTGCTGTTTCTAATAATCAAGTTTTTTGCACCCAGAGGAGGAAAACTCCTGACCCCGCAGTCAGAAAAAAATGTGCTTGGGAGGCCAATTTTTTTTTGTACCCAAATTGAAAAATCCTTCAGGGGACTTGACTCGGGGTGGAATTTCATGCTTAAAAATGGTATTTCTTGCTGTTTCTAAAAATCAAGCTTTTTGCACCCAGAGGAGGAAAACTCCTGACCCTACGGTCAGAAAAAAATGTTCTTGGGAGGCCAATTTTTTTTTGTGCCCAAATTGAAAAATCCTTCAGGGGACTTGACTCGGGGTGGAATTTCATGCTTAAAAATGTTATTTCTTGCTGTTTCAAAAAATCAAGCTTTTTGCACCCAGAGGGGGAAAACTCCTGACCCCATGGTCAGAAAAAAATGTGCTTGGGAGGCCAATTTTTGTTTTGTGCCCAAATTGAAAAATCCTTCAAGGGACTTGACTCAGGGTGGAATTTCATGCTTAAAAATGGTATTTCTTGCTGTTTCTAAAAATCAAGCTTTTTGCACCCAGAGGAGGAAAACTCCTGACCCCACGGTCAGAAAAAAGTGCGCTTGGGAGGCCAAATTTTTTTTGTGCCCAAATTGAATAAATCCTTCAGGGGAATTGACTCGGGGTGGAATTTCATGCTTAAAAATGGTATTTCTTGCTGTTTCTAAAAATCAATCTTTTTGCACCCAGAGGGGGAAAACTCCTGACCCCGCGGTCAGAAAAAAGTGTGCTTGGGAGGCCAAATTTTTTTTGTGCCCAAATTGAAAAATCCTTCAGGGGACTTGACTCGGGGTGGAATTTCATGTTTAAAAATGGTATTTCTTGCTGTTTCTAAAAATCAAGCTTTTTGCACCCAGAGGAGGAAAACTCCTGACCCCGCAGTCAGAAAAAAATGTGCTTGGGAGGCCAATTTTTTTTTGTACCCAAATTGAAAAATCCTTCAGGGGACTTGACTCGGGGTGGAATTTCATGCTTAAAAATGGTATTTCTTGCTGTTTCTAAAAATCAAGCTTTTTGCACCCAGAGGAGGAAAACTCCTGACCCCACGGTCAGAAAAAAATGTTCTTGGGAGGCCAATTTTTTTTTGTGCCCAAATTGAAAAATCCTTCAGGGGACTTGACTCGGGGTGGAATTTCATGTTTAAAAATGGTATTTCTTGCTGTTTCTAAAAATCAAGCTTTTTGCACCCAGAGGAGGAAAACTCCTGACCCCGCAGTCAGAAAAAAATGTGCTTGGGAGGCCAATTTTTTTTTGTACCCAAATTGAAAAATCCTTCAGGGGACTTGACTCGGGGTGGAATTTCATGCTTAAAAATGGTATTTCTTGCTGTTTCTAAAAATCAAGCTTTTTGCACCCAGAGGAGGAAAACTCCTGACCCCACGGTCAGAAAAAAATGTTCTTGGGAGGCCAATTTTTTTTTGTGCCCAAATTGAAAAATCCTTCAGGGGACTTGACTCGGGGTGGAATTTCATGCTTAAAAATGGTATTTCTTGCTGTTTCTAAAAATCAAGCTTTTTGCACCCAGAGGGGGAAAACTCCTGACCCCGCGGTCAGAAAAAAGTGTGCTTTGGAGGCCAAATATTTTTTGTGCCCAAATTGAAAAATCCTTCAGGGGACTTGACTCGGGGTGGAATTTCATGCTTAAAAATTGTATTTCTTGCTGTTTCTAAAAATCAAGCTTTTTGCACCCAGAGGGGGAAAACTCTTGACCCCGTGGTCAGAAACAAGTGTGCTTGGGAGGCCAAATTTTTTTTGTGCCCAAATTGAAAAATCCTTCAGGGGACTTGACTCGGGGTGGAATTTCATGCTTAAAAATGTTATTTCTTGCTGTTTCAAAAAATCAAGCTTTTTGCACCCAGAGGGGGAAAACTCCTGACCCCGCGGTCAGAAAAAAATGTGCTTGGGAGGCCAATTTTTTTTTGTGCCCAAATTGAAAAATCCTTCAGGGGACTTGACTCGGGGTGGAATTTCATGCTTAAAAATGGTATTTCTTGCTGTTTCTAAAAATCAAGCTTTTTGCACCCAGAGGGGGAAAACTCCTGACCCCGCGGTCAGAAAAAAGTGTGCTTTGGAGGCCAAATATTTTTTGTGCCCAAATTGAAAAATCCTTCAGGGGACTTGACTCGGGGTGGAATTTCATGCTTAAAAATGGTATTTCTTGCTGTTTCTAAAAATCAAGCTTTTTGCACCCAGAGGGGGAAAACTCCTGACCCCGCGGTCAGAAAAAAGTGTGCTTTGGAGGCCAAATATTTTTTGTGCCCAAATTGAAAAATCCTTCAGGGGACTTGACTCGGGGTGGAATTTCATGCTTAAAAATTGTATTTCTTGCTGTTTCTAAAAATCAAGCTTTTTGCACCCAGAGGGGGAAAACTCTTGACCCCGTGGTCAGAAACAAGTGTGCTTGGGAGGCCAAATTTTTTTTGTGCCCAAATTGTAAAATCCTTCAGGGGACTTGACTCGGGGTGGAATTTCATGCTTAAAAATGTTATTTCTTGCTGTTTCAAAAAATCAAGCTTTTTGCACCCAGAGGGGGAAAACTCCTGACCCCGCGGTCAGAAAAAAGTGTGCTTGGGAGGCCAAATTTTTTTTGTGCCCAAATTGAAAAATCCTTCAGGGGACTTGACTCGGGGTGGAATTTCATGTTTAAAAATGGTATTTCTTGCTGTTTCTAAAAATCAAGCTTTTTGCACCCAGAGGAGGAAAACTCCTGACCCCGCAGTCAGAAAAAAATGTGCTTGGGAGGCCAATTTTTTTTTGTACCCAAATTGAAAAATCCTTCAGGGGACTTGACTCGGGGTGGAATTTCATGCTTAAAAATGGTATTTCTTGCTGTTTCTAAAAATCAAGCTTTTTGCACCCAGAGGAGGAAAACTCCTGACCCCACGGTCAGAAAAAAATGTTCTTGGGAGGCCAATTTTTTTTTGTGCCCAAATTGAAAAATCCTTCAGGGGACTTGACTCGGGGTGGAATTTCATGCTTAAAAATGGTATTTCTTGCTGTTTCTAAAAATCAAGCTTTTTGCACCCAGAGGGGGAAAACTCCTGACCCCGCGGTCAGAAAAAAGTGTGCTTTGGAGGCCAAATATTTTTTGTGCCCAAATTGAAAAATCCTTCAGGGGACTTGACTCGGGGTGGAATTTCATGCTTAAAAATTGTATTTCTTGCTGTTTCTAAAAATCAAGCTTTTTGCACCCAGAGGGGGAAAACTCTTGACCCCGTGGTCAGAAACAAGTGTGCTTGGGAGGCCAAATTTTTTTTGTGCCCAAATTGAAAAATCCTTCAGGGGACTTGACTCGGGGTGGAATTTCATGCTTAAAAATGTTATTTCTTGCTGTTTCAAAAAATCAAGCTTTTTGCACCCAGAGGGGGAAAACTCCTGACCCCGCGGTCAGAAAAAAATGTGCTTGGGAGGCCAATTTTTTTTTGTGCCCAAATTGAAAAATCCTTCAGGGGACTTGACTCGGGGTGGAATTTCATGCTTAAAAATGGTATTTCTTGCTGTTTCTAAAAATCAAGCTTTTTGCACCCAGAGGGGGAAAACTCCTGACCCCGCGGTCAGAAAAAAGTGTGCTTTGGAGGCCAAATATTTTTTGTGCCCAAATTGAAAAATCCTTCAGGGGACTTGACTCGGGGTGGAATTTCATGCTTAAAAATGGTATTTCTTGCTGTTTCTAAAAATCAAGCTTTTTGCACCCAGAGGGGGAAAACTCCTGACCCCGCGGTCAGAAAAAAGTGTGCTTTGGAGGCCAAATATTTTTTGTGCCCAAATTGAAAAATCCTTCAGGGGACTTGACTCGGGGTGGAATTTCATGCTTAAAAATTGTATTTCTTGCTGTTTCTAAAAATCAAGCTTTTTGCACCCAGAGGGGGAAAACTCTTGACCCCGTGGTCAGAAACAAGTGTGCTTGGGAGGCCAAATTTTTTTTGTGCCCAAATTGTAAAATCCTTCAGGGGACTTGACTCGGGGTGGAATTTCATGCTTAAAAATGTAATTTCTTGCTGTTTCAAAAAATCAAGCTTTTTGCACCCAGAGGGGGAAAACTCCTGACCCCGCGGTCAGAAAAAAATGTGCTTGGGAGGCCAATTTTTTTTTGTGCCCAAATTGAAAAATCCTTCAGGGGACTTGACTCGGGGTGGAATTTCATGCTTAAAAATGGTATTTCTTGCTGTTTCTAAAAATCAAGCTTTTTGCACCCAGAGGGGGAAAACTCCTGACCCCGCGGTCAGAAAAAAGTGTGCTTTGGAGGCCAAATATTTTTTGTGCCCAAATTGAAAAATCCTTCAGGGGACTTGACTCGGGGTGGAATTACATGCTTAAAAATGGTATTTCTTGCTGTTTCTAAAAATCAAGCTTTTTGCACCTAGAGGAGGAAAACTCCTGACCCCGCGGTCAGAAAAAAGTGTGCTTGGGAGGCCAAATTTTTCTTGTGCCCAAATTGAAAAATCCTTCAGGGGACTTGACTCGGGGTGGAATTTCATGCTTAAAAATGGTATTTCTTGCTGTTTCTAAAAATCAAGCTTTTTGCACCCAGAGGGGGAAAACTCCTGACCCCGTGGTCAGAAAAAAGTGTGCTTGGGAGACCAAATTTTTTTTCTGCCCAAATTGAAAAATCCTTCAGGGGACTTGACTCGGGGTGGAATTTCATGCTTAAAAATGTTATTTCTTGCTGTTTCAAAAAATCAAGCTTTTTGCACCCAGAGGGGGAAAACTCCTGACCCCGCGGTCAGAAAAAAGTGTGCTTGGGAGGCCAAATTTTTTTTGTGCCCAAATTGAAAAATCCTTCAGGGGACTTGACTCGGGGTGGAATTTCATGCTTAAAAATGGTATTTCTTGCTGTTTCTAAAAATCAAGTTTTTTGCACCCAGAGGAGGAAAACTCCTGACCCCGCAGTCAGAAAAAAATGTGCTTGGGAGGCCAATTTTTTTTTGTACCCAAATTGAAAAATCCTTCAGGGGACTTGACTCGGGGTGGAATTTCATGCTTAAAAATGGTATTTCTTGCTGTTTCTAAAAATCAAGCTTTTTGCACCCAGAGGGGGAAAACTCCTGACCCCGCGGTCAGAAAAAAGTGTGCTTTGGAGGCCAAATATTTTTTGTGCCCAAATTGAAAAATCCTTCAGGGGACTTGACTCGGGGTGGAATTTCATGCTTAAAAATTGTATTTCTTGCTGTTTCTAAAAATCAAGCTTTTTGCACCCAGAGGGGGAAAACTCTTGACCCCGTGGTGAGAAACAAGTGTGCTTGGGAGGCCAAATTTTTTTTGTGCCCAAATTGAAAAATCCTTCAGGGGACTTGACTCGGGGTGGAATTTCATGCTTAAAAATGTTATTTCTTGCTGTTTCAAAAAATCAAGCTTTTTGCACCTAGAGGAGGAAAACTCCTGACCCCGCGGTCAGAAAAAAGTGTGCTTGGGAGGCCAATTTTTTTTTCTGCCCAAATTGAAAAATCCTTCAGGGGACTTGACTCGGGGTGGAATTTCATGCTTAAAAATGGTATTTCTTGCTGTTTCTAAAAATCAAGCTTTTTGCACCCAGAGGGGGAAAACTCCTGACCCCGTGGTCAGAAAAAAGTGTGCTTGGGAGACCAAATTTTTTTTCTGCCCAAATTGAAAAATCCTTCAGGGGACTTGACTCGGGGTGGAATTTCATGCTTAAAAATGGTATTTCTTGCTGTTTCTAAAAATCAAGTTTTTTGCACCCAGAGGAGGAAAACTCCTGACCCCGCAGTCAGAAAAAAATGTGCTTGGGAGGCCAATTTTTTTTTGTACCCAAATTGAAAAATCCTTCAGGGGACTTGACTCGGGGTGGAATTTCATGCTTAAAAATGGTATTTCTTGCTGTTTCTAAAAATCAAGCTTTTTGCACCCAGAGGAGGAAAACTCCTGACCCCGCGGTCAGAAAAAAGTGTGCTTTGGAGGCCAAATATTTTTTGTGCCCAAATTGAAAAATCCTTCAGGGGACTTGACTCGGGGTGGAATTTCATGCTTAAAAATGGTATTTCTTGCTGTTTCTAAAAATCAAGCTTTTTGCACCCAGAGGGGGAAAACTCCTGACCCCGTGGTCAGAAAAAAGTGTGCTTGGGAGGCCAAATTTTTTTTGTGCCCAAATTGAAAAATCCTTCAGGGGACTTGACTCGGGGTGGAATTTCATGCTTAAAAATGGTATTTCTTGCTGTTTCTAAAAATCAAGTTTTTTGCACCCAGAGGAGGAAAACTCCTGACCCCGCAGTCAGAAAAAAATGTGCTTGGGAGGCCAATTTTTTTTTGTACCCAAATTGAAAAATCCTTCAGGGGACTTGACTCGGGGTGGAATTTCATGCTTAAAAATGGTATTTCTTGCTGTTTCTAAAAATCAAGCTTTTTGCACCCAGAGGGGGAAAACTCTTGACCCCGCGGTCAGAAACAAGTGTGCTTGGGAGGCCAAATTTTTTTTGTGCCCAAATTGAAAAATCCTTCAGGGGACTTGACTCGGGGTGGAATTTCATGCTTATAAATGGTATTTCTTGCTGTTTCTAAAAATCAAGCTTTTTGCACCAGAGGGGGAAAACTCTTGACCCCGCGGTCAGAAACAAGTGTGCTTGGGAGGCCAAATTTTTTTTGTGCCCAAATTGAAAAATCCTTCAGGGGACTTGACTCGGGGTGGAATTTCATGCTTAAAAATGGTATTTCTTGCTGTTTCTAAAAATCAAGCTTTTTGCACCCAGAGGGGGAAAACTCCTGACCCCGCGGTCAGAAAAAAGTGTGCTTGGGAGACCAAATTTTTTTTCTGCCCAAATTGAAAAATCCTTCAGGGGACTTGACTCGGGGTGGAATTTCATGCTTAAAAATGGTATTTCTTGCTGTTTCTAAAAATCAAGCTTTTTGCACCCAGAGGGGGAAAACTCTTGACCCCGCGGTCAGAAAAAAGTGTGCTTGGGAGGCCAAATTTTTTTTGTGCCCAAATTGAAAAATCCTTCAGAGGACTTGACTCGGGGTGGAATTTCATGCTTAAAAATGGTATTTCTTGCTATTTCTAAAAATCAAGCATTTTGCACCCAGAGGAGGAAAACTCCTGACCCCACGGTCAGAAAAAAGTGTGCTTGGGAGGCCAAATTTTTTTTTGTGCCCAAATTGAATAAATCCTTCAGGGGACTTGACTCGGGGTGGAATTTCATGCTTAAAAATGTTATTTCTTGCTGTTTCAAAAAATCAAGCTTTTTGCACCCAGCGGGGGAAAACTCCTGACCCCGCGGTCAGAAAAAAGTGTGCTTGGGAGGCCAAATTTTTTTTGTGCCCAAATTGAAAAATCCTTCAGGGGACTTGACTCGGGGTGGAATTTCATGCTTAAAAATGGTATTTCTTGCTGTTTCTAATAATCAAGTTTTTTGCACCCAGAGGAGGAAAACTCCTGACCCCGCAGTCAGAAAAAAATGTGCTTGGGAGGCCAATTTTTTTTTGTACCCAAATTGAAAAATCCTTCAGGGGACTTGACTCGGGGTGGAATTTCATGCTTAAAAATGGTATTTCTTGCTGTTTCTAAAAATCAAGCTTTTTGCACCCAGAGGAGGAAAACTCCTGACCCCACGGTCAGAAAAAAATGTTCTTGGGAGGCCAATTTTTTTTTGTGCCCAAATTGAAAAATCCTTCAGGGGACTTGACTCGGGGTGGAATTTCATGCTTAAAAATGTTATTTCTTGCTGTTTCAAAAAATCAAGCTTTTTGCACCCAGAGGGGGAAAACTCCTGACCCCATGGTCAGAAAAAAATGTGCTTGGGAGGCCAATTTTTGTTTTGTGCCCAAATTGAAAAATCCTTCAAGGGACTTGACTCAGGGTGGAATTTCATGCTTAAAAATGGTATTTCTTGCTGTTTCTAAAAATCAAGCTTTTTGCACCCAGAGGAGGAAAACTCCTGACCCCACGGTCAGAAAAAAGTGCGCTTGGGAGGCCAAATTTTTTTTGTGCCCAAATTGAATAAATCCTTCAGGGGAATTGACTCGGGGTGGAATTTCATGCTTAAAAATGGTATTTCTTGCTGTTTCTAAAAATCAATCTTTTTGCACCCAGAGGGGGAAAACTCCTGACCCCGCGGTCAGAAAAAAGTGTGCTTGGGAGGCCAAATTTTTTTTGTGCCCAAATTGAAAAATCCTTCAGGGGACTTGACTCGGGGTGGAATTTCATGTTTAAAAATGGTATTTCTTGCTGTTTCTAAAAATCAAGCTTTTTGCACCCAGAGGAGGAAAACTCCTGACCCCGCAGTCAGAAAAAAATGTGCTTGGGAGGCCAATTTTTTTTTGTACCCAAATTGAAAAATCCTTCAGGGGACTTGACTCGGGGTGGAATTTCATGCTTAAAAATGGTATTTCTTGCTGTTTCTAAAAATCAAGCTTTTTGCACCCAGAGGAGGAAAACTCCTGACCCCACGGTCAGAAAAAAATGTTCTTGGGAGGCCAATTTTTTTTTGTGCCCAAATTGAAAAATCCTTCAGGGGACTTGACTCGGGGTGGAATTTCATGTTTAAAAATGGTATTTCTTGCTGTTTCTAAAAATCAAGCTTTTTGCACCCAGAGGAGGAAAACTCCTGACCCCGCAGTCAGAAAAAAATGTGCTTGGGAGGCCAATTTTTTTTTGTACCCAAATTGAAAAATCCTTCAGGGGACTTGACTCGGGGTGGAATTTCATGCTTAAAAATGGTATTTCTTGCTGTTTCTAAAAATCAAGCTTTTTGCACCCAGAGGAGGAAAACTCCTGACCCCACGGTCAGAAAAAAATGTTCTTGGGAGGCCAATTTTTTTTTGTGCCCAAATTGAAAAATCCTTCAGGGGACTTGACTCGGGGTGGAATTTCATGCTTAAAAATGGTATTTCTTGCTGTTTCTAAAAATCAAGCTTTTTGCACCCAGAGGGGGAAAACTCCTGACCCCGCGGTCAGAAAAAAGTGTGCTTTGGAGGCCAAATATTTTTTGTGCCCAAATTGAAAAATCCTTCAGGGGACTTGACTCGGGGTGGAATTTCATGCTTAAAAATTGTATTTCTTGCTGTTTCTAAAAATCAAGCTTTTTGCACCCAGAGGGGGAAAACTCTTGACCCCGTGGTCAGAAACAAGTGTGCTTGGGAGGCCAAATTTTTTTTGTGCCCAAATTGAAAAATCCTTCAGGGGACTTGACTCGGGGTGGAATTTCATGCTTAAAAATGTTATTTCTTGCTGTTTCAAAAAATCAAGCTTTTTGCACCCAGAGGGGGAAAACTCCTGACCCCGCGGTCAGAAAAAAATGTGCTTGGGAGGCCAATTTTTTTTTGTGCCCAAATTGAAAAATCCTTCAGGGGACTTGACTCGGGGTGGAATTTCATGCTTAAAAATGGTATTTCTTGCTGTTTCTAAAAATCAAGCTTTTTGCACCCAGAGGGGGAAAACTCCTGACCCCGCGGTCAGAAAAAAGTGTGCTTTGGAGGCCAAATATTTTTTGTGCCCAAATTGAAAAATCCTTCAGGGGACTTGACTCGGGGTGGAATTTCATGCTTAAAAATGGTATTTCTTGCTGTTTCTAAAAATCAAGCTTTTTGCACCCAGAGGGGGAAAACTCCTGACCCCGCGGTCAGAAAAAAGTGTGCTTTGGAGGCCAAATATTTTTTGTGCCCAAATTGAAAAATCCTTCAGGGGACTTGACTCGGGGTGGAATTTCATGCTTAAAAATTGTATTTCTTGCTGTTTCTAAAAATCAAGCTTTTTGCACCCAGAGGGGGAAAACTCTTGACCCCGTGGTCAGAAACAAGTGTGCTTGGGAGGCCAAATTTTTTTTGTGCCCAAATTGTAAAATCCTTCAGGGGACTTGACTCGGGGTGGAATTTCATGCTTAAAAATGTTATTTCTTGCTGTTTCAAAAAATCAAGCTTTTTGCACCCAGAGGGGGAAAACTCCTGACCCCGCGGTCAGAAAAAAATGTGCTTGGGAGGCCAATTTTTTTTTGTGCCCAAATTGAAAAATCCTTCAGGGGACTTGACTCGGGGTGGAATTTCATGCTTAAAAATGGTATTTCTTGCTGTTTCTAAAAATCAAGCTTTTTGCACCCAGAGGGGGAAAACTCCTGACCCCGCGGTCAGAAAAAAGTGTGCTTTGGAGGCCAAATATTTTTTGTGCCCAAATTGAAAAATCCTTCAGGGGACTTGACTCGGGGTGGAATTACATGCTTAAAAATGGTATTTCTTGCTGTTTCTAAAAATCAAGCTTTTTGCACCTAGAGGAGGAAAACTCCTGACCCCGCGGTCAGAAAAAAGTGTGCTTGGGAGGCCAAATTTTTCTTGTGCCCAAATTGAAAAATCCTTCAGGGGACTTGACTCGGGGTGGAATTTCATGCTTAAAAATGGTATTTCTTGCTGTTTCTAAAAATCAAGCTTTTTGCACCCAGAGGGGGAAAACTCCTGACCCCGTGGTCAGAAAAAAGTGTGCTTGGGAGACCAAATTTTTTTTCTGCCCAAATTGAAAAATCCTTCAGGGGACTTGACTCGGGGTGGAATTTCATGCTTAAAAATGTTATTTCTTGCTGTTTCAAAAAATCAAGCTTTTTGCACCCAGAGGGGGAAAACTCCTGACCCCGCGGTCAGAAAAAAGTGTGCTTGGGAGGCCAAATTTTTTTTGTGCCCAAATTGAAAAATCCTTCAGGGGACTTGACTCGGGGTGGAATTTCATGCTTAAAAATGGTATTTCTTGCTGTTTCTAAAAATCAAGTTTTTTGCACCCAGAGGAGGAAAACTCCTGACCCCGCAGTCAGAAAAAAATGTGCTTGGGAGGCCAATTTTTTTTTGTACCCAAATTGAAAAATCCTTCAGGGGACTTGACTCGGGGTGGAATTTCATGCTTAAAAATGGTATTTCTTGCTGTTTCTAAAAATCAAGCTTTTTGCACCCAGAGGGGGAAAACTCCTGACCCCGCGGTCAGAAAAAAGTGTGCTTTGGAGGCCAAATATTTTTTGTGCCCAAATTGAAAAATCCTTCAGGGGACTTGACTCGGGGTGGAATTTCATGCTTAAAAATTGTATTTCTTGCTGTTTCTAAAAATCAAGCTTTTTGCACCCAGAGGGGGAAAACTCTTGACCCCGTGGTGAGAAACAAGTGTGCTTGGGAGGCCAAATTTTTTTTGTGCCCAAATTGAAAAATCCTTCAGGGGACTTGACTCGGGGTGGAATTTCATGCTTAAAAATGTTATTTCTTGCTGTTTCAAAAAATCAAGCTTTTTGCACCTAGAGGAGGAAAACTCCTGACCCCGCGGTCAGAAAAAAGTGTGCTTGGGAGGCCAAATATTTTTTGTGCCCAAATTGAAAAATCCTTCAGGGGACTTGACTCGGGGTGGAATTTCATGCTTAAAAATTGTATTTCTTGCTGTTTCTAAAAATCAAGCTTTTTGCACCCAGAGGGGGAAAACTCTTGACCCCGTGGTGAGAAACAAGTGTGCTTGGGAGGCCAAATTTTTTTTGTGCCCAAATTGAAAAATCCTTCAGGGGACTTGACTCGGGGTGGAATTTCATGCTTAAAAATGTTATTTCTTGCTGTTTCAAAAAATCAAGCTTTTTGCACCTAGAGGAGGAAAACTCCTGACCCCGCGGTCAGAAAAAAGTGTGCTTGGGAGGCCAATTTTTTTTTGTGCCCAAATTGAAAAATCCTTCAGGGGACTTGACTCGGGGTGGAATTTCATGCTTAAAAATGGTATTTCTTGCTGTTTCTAAAAATCAAGCTTTTTGCACCCAGAGGGGGAAAACTCCTGACCCCGTGGTCAGAAAAAAGTGTGCTTGGGAGACCAAATTTTTTTTCTGCCCAAATTGAAAAATCCTTCAGGGGACTTGACTCGGGGTGGAATTTCATGCTTAAAAATGGTATTTCTTGCTGTTTCTAAAAATCAAGTTTTTTGCACGCAGAGGAGGAAAACTCCTGACCCCGCAGTCAGAAAAAAATGTGCTTGGGAGGCCAATTTTTTTTTGTACCCAAATTGAAAAATCCTTCAGGGGACTTGACTCGGGGTGGAATTTCATGCTTAAAAATGGTATTTCTTGCTGTTTCTAAAAATCAAGCTTTTTGCACCCAGAGGAGGAAAACTCCTGACCCCGCGGTCAGAAAAAAGTGTGCTTTGGAGGCCAAATATTTTTTGTGCCCAAATTGAAAAATCCTTCAGGGGACTTGACTCGGGGTGGAATTTCATGCTTAAAAATGGTATTTCTTGCTGTTTCTAAAAATCAAGCTTTTTGCACCCAGAGGGGGAAAACTCCTGACCCCGTGGTCAGAAAAAAGTGTGCTTGGGAGGCCAAATTTTTTTTGTGCCCAAATTGAAAAATCCTTCAGGGGACTTGACTCGGGGTGGAATTTCATGCTTAAAAATGGTATTTCTTGCTGTTTCTAAAAATCAAGTTTTTTGCACCCAGAGGAGGAAAACTCCTGACCCCGCAGTCAGAAAAAAATGTGCTTGGGAGGCCAATTTTTTTTTGTACCCAAATTGAAAAATCCTTCAGGGGACTTGACTCGGGGTGGAATTTCATGCTTAAAAATGGTATTTCTTGCTGTTTCTAAAAATCAAGCTTTTTGCACCCAGAGGGGGAAAACTCTTGACCCCGCGGTCAGAAACAAGTGTGCTTGGGAGGCCAAATTTTTTTTGTGCCCAAATTGAAAAATCCTTCAGGGGACTTGACTCGGGGTGGAATTTCATGCTTATAAATGGTATTTCTTGCTGTTTCTAAAAATCAAGCTTTTTGCACCAGAGGGGGAAAACTCTTGACCCCGCGGTCAGAAAAAAGTGTGCTTGGGAGGCCAAATTTTTTTTGTGCCCAAATTGAAAAATCCTTCAGAGGACTTGACTCGGGGTGGAATTTCATGCTTAAAAATGGTATTTCTTGCTGTTTCTAAAAATCAAGCTTTTTGCACCCAGAGGAGGAAAACTCCTGACCCCACGGTCAGAAAAAAATGTTCTTGGGAGGCTAATTTTTTTTTGTGCCCAAATTGAAAAATCCTTCAGGGGACTTGACTCGGGGTGGAATTTCATGCTTAAAAATGTTATTTCTTGCTGTTTCAAAAAATCAAGCTTTTTGCACCCAGAGGGGGAAAACTCCTGACCCCACGGTCAGAAAAAAATGTGCTTGGGAGGCCAATTTTTGTTTTGTGCCCAAATTGAAAAATCCTTCAAGGGACTTGACTCAGGGTGGAATTTCATGCTTAAAAATGGTATTTCTTGCTGTTTCTAAAAATCAAGCTTTTTGCACCCAGAGGAGGAAAACTCCTGACCCCACGGTCAGAAAAAAGTGCGCTTGGGAGGCCAAATTTTTTTTGTGCCCAAATTGAATAAATCCTTCAGGGGAATTGACTCGGGGTGGAATTTCATGCTTAAAAATGGTATTTCTTGCTGTTTCTAAAAATCAATCTTTTTGCACCCAGAGGGGGAAAACTCCTGACCCCGCGGTCAGAAAAAAGTGTGCTTGGGAGGCCAAATTTTTTTTGTGCCCAAATTGAAAAATCCTTCAGGGGACTTGACTCGGGGTGGAATTTCATGTTTAAAAATGGTATTTCTTGCTGTTTCTAAAAATCAAGCTTTTTGCACCCAGAGGAGGAAAACTCCTGACCCCGCAGTCAGAAAAAAATGTGCTTGGGAGGCCAATTTTTTTTTGTACCCAAATTGAAAAATCCTTCAGGGGACTTGACTCGGGGTGGAATTTCATGCTTAAAAATGGTATTTCTTGCTGTTTCTAAAAATCAAGCTTTTTGCACCCAGAGGAGGAAAACTCCTGACCCCACGGTCAGAAAAAAATGTTCTTGGGAGGCCAATTTTTTTTTGTGCCCAAATTGAAAAATCCTTCAGGGGACTTGACTCGGGGTGGAATTTCATGCTTAAAAATGTTATTTCTTTCTGTTTCAAAAAATCAAGCTTTTTGCACCCAGAGGGGGAAAACTCCTGACCCCACGGTCAGAAAAAAATGTGCTTGGGAGGCCAATTTTTGTTTTGTGCCCAAATTGAAAAATCCTTCAAGGGACTTGACTCAGGGTGGAATTTCATGCTTAAAAATGGTATTTCTTGCTGTTTCTAAAAATCAAGCTTTTTGCACCCAGAGGAGGAAAACTCCTGACCCCACGGTCAGAAAAAAGTGCGCTTGGGAGGCCAAATTTTTTTTGTGCCCAAATTGAATAAATCCTTCAGGGGAATTGACTCGGGGTGGAATTTCATGCTTAAAAATGGTATTTCTTGCTGTTTCTAAAAATCAATCTTTTTGCACCCAGAGGGGGAAAACTCCTGACCCCGCGGTCAGAAAAAAGTGTGCTTGGGAGGCCAAATTTTTTTTGTGCCCAAATTGAATAAATCCTTCAGGGGAATTGACTCGGGGTGGAATTTCATGCTTAAAAATGGTATTTCTTGCTGTTTCTAAAAATCAATCTTTTTGCACCCAGCGGGGGAAAACTCCTGACCCCGCGGTCAGAAAAAAGTGTGCTTGGGAGGCCAAATTTTTTTTGTGCCCAAATTGAAAAATCCTTCAGGGGACTTGACTCGGGGTGGAATTTCATGCTTAAAAATGGTATTTCTTGCTGTTTCTAAAAATCAAGTTTTTTGCACCCAGAGGAGGAAAACTCCTGACCCCGCAGTCAGAAAAAAATGTGCTTGGGAGGCCAATTTTTTTTTGTACCCAAATTGAAAAATCCTTCAGGGGACTTGACTCGGGGTGGAATTTCATGCTTAAAAATGGTATTTCTTGCTGTTTCTAAAAATCAAGCTTTTTGCACCCAGAGGAGGAAAACTCCTGACCCCACGGTCAGAAAAAAATGTTCTTGGGAGGCCAATTTTTTTTTGTGCCCAAATTGAAAAATCCTTCAGGGGACTTGACTCGGGGTGGAATTTCATGCTTAAAAATGTTATTTCTTGCTGTTTCAAAAAATCAAGCTTTTTGCACCCAGAGGGGGAAAACTCCTGACCCCACGGTCAGAAAAAAATGTGCTTGGGAGGCCAATTTTTGTTTTGTGCCCAAATTGAAAAATCCTTCAAGGGCCTTGACTCAGGGTGGAATTTCATGCTTAAAAATGGTATTTCTTGCTGTTTCTAAATATCAAGCTTTTTGCACCCAGAGGAGGAAAACTCCTGACCCCACGGTCAGAAAAAAGTGCGCTTGGGAGGCCAAATTTTTTTTGTGCCCAAATAGAATAAATCCTTCAGGGGAATTGACTCGGGGTGGAATTTCATGCTTAAAAATGGTATTTCTTGCTGTTTCTAAAAATCAATCTTTTTGCACCCAGAGGGGGAAAACTCCTGACCCCGCGGTCAGAAAAAAGTGTGCTTGGGAGGCCAAATTTTTTTTGTGCCCAAATTGAAAAATCCTTCAGGGGACTTGACTCGGGGTGGAATTTCATGCTTAAAAATGGTATTTCTTGCTGTTTCTAAAAATCAAGCTTTTTGCACCCAGAGGGGGAAAACTCCTGACCCCACGGTCAGAAAAAAGTGTGCTTGGGAGGCCAAATTTTTTTTGTGCCCAAATTGAAAAATCCTTCAGGGGACTTGACTCGGGGTGGAATTTCATGTTTAAAAATGGTATTTCTTGCTGTTTCTAAAAATCAAGCTTTTTGCACCCAGAGGGGGAAAACTCCTGACCCCGCGGTCAGAAAAAAGTTTGCTTGGGAGGCCAAATTTTTTTGTGTCCAAATTGAAAAATCCTTCAGGGGACTTGACTCGGGGTGGAATTTCATGCTTAAAAATGGTATTTCTTGCTGTTTCTAAAAATCAAGTTTTTTGCACCCAGAGGAGGAAAACTCCTGACCCCGCAGTCAGAAAAAAATGTGCTTGGGAGGCCAATTTTTTTTTGTACCCAAATTGAAAAATCCTTCAGGAGACTTGACTCGGGGTGGAATTTCATGCTTAAAAATGGTATTTCTTGCTGTTTCTAAAAATCAAGCTTTTTGCACCCAGAGGAGGAAAACTCCTGACCCCACGGTCAGAAAAAAATGTTCTTGGGAGGCCAATTTTTTTTTGTGCCCAAATTGAAAAATCCTTCAGGGGACTTGACTCGGGGTGGAATTTCATGCTTAAAAATGTTATTTCTTTCTGTTTCAAAAAATCAAGCTTTTTGCACCCAGAGGGAGAAAACTCCTGACCCCACGGTCAGAAAAAAATGTGCTTGGGAGGCCAATTTTTGTTTTGTGCCCAAATTGAAAAATCCTTCAAGGGACTTGACTCAGGGTGGAATTTCATGCTTAAAAATGGTATTTCTTGCTGTTTCTAAAAATCAAGCTTTTTGCACCCAGAGGAGGAAAACTCCTGACCCCACGGTCAGAAAAAAGTGCGCTTGGGAGGCCAAATTTTTTTTGTGCCCAAATTGAATAAATCCTTCAGGGGAATTGACTCGGGGTGGAATTTCATGCTTAAAAATGGTATTTCTTGCTGTTTCTAAAAATCAATCTTTTTGCACCCAGAGGGGGAAAACTCCTGACCCCGCGGTCAGAAAAAAGTGTGCTTGGGAGGCCAAATTTTTTTTGTGCCCAAATTGAAAAATCCTTCAGGGGACTTGACTCGGGGTGGAATTTCATGCTTAAAAATGTTATTTCTTTCTGTTTCAAAAAATCAAGCTTTTTGCACCCAGAGGGAGAAAACTCCTGACCCCACGGTCAGAAAAAAATGTGCTTGGGAGGCCAATTTTTGTTTTGTGCCCAAATTGAAAAATCCTTCAAGGGACTTGACTCAGGGTGGAATTTCATGCTTAAAAATGGTATTTCTTGCTGTTTCTAAAAATCAAGCTTTTTGCACCCAGAGGAGGAAAACTCCTGACCCCACGGTCAGAAAAAAGTGCGCTTGGGAGGCCAAATTTTTTTTGTGCCCAAATTGAATAAATCCTTCAGGGGAATTGACTCGGGGTGGAATTTCATGCTTAAAAATGGTATTTCTTGCTGTTTCTAAAAATCAATCTTTTTGCACCCAGAGGGGGAAAACTCCTGACCCCGCGGTCAGAAAAAAGTGTGCTTGGGAGGCCAAATTTTTTTTGTGCCCAAATTGAAAAATCCTTCAGGGGACTTGACTCGGGGTGGAATTTCATGCTTAAAAATGGTATTTCTTGCTGTTTCTAAAAATCAATCTTTTTGCACCCAGAGGGGGAAAACTCCTGACCCCGCGGTCAGAAAAAAGTGTGCTTGGGAGGCCAAATTTTTTTTGTGCCCAAATTGAAAAATCCTTCAGGGGACTTGACTCGGGGTGGAATTTCATGCTTAAAAATGGTATTTCTTGCTGTTTCTAAAAATCAAGCTTTTTGCACCCAGAGGGGGAAAACTCCTGACCCCACGGTCAGAAAAAAGTGTGCTTGGGAGGCCAAATTTTTTTTGTGCCCAAATTGAAAAATCCTTCAGGGGACTTGACTCGGGGTGGAATTTCATGTTTATAAATGGTATTTCTTGCTGTTTCTAAAAATCAAGCTTTTTGCACCCAGAGGGGGAAAACTCCTGACCCCGCGGTCAGAAAAAAGTTTGCTTGGGAGGCCAAATTTTTTTGTGTCCAAATTGAAAAATCCTTCAGGGGACTTGACTCAGGGTGGAATTTCATGCTTAAAAATGGTATTTCTTGCTGTTTCTAAAAATCAAGCTTTTTGCACCCAGAGGAGGAAAACTCCTGACCCCACGGTCAGAAAAAAGTGCGCTTGGGAGGCCAAATTTTTTTTGTGCCCAAATTGAATAAATCCTTCAGGGGAATTGACTCGGGGTGGAATTTCATGCTTAAAAATGGTATTTCTTGCTGTTTCTAAAAATCAATCTTTTTGCACCCAGAGGGGGAAAACTCCTGACCCCGCGGTCAGAAAAAAGTGTGCTTGGGAGGCCAAATTTTTTTTGTGCCCAAATTGAAAAATCCTTCAGGGGACTTGACTCGGGGTGGAATTTCATGCTTAAAAATGGTATTTCTTGCTGTTTCTAAAAATCAATCTTTTTGCACCCAGAGGGGGAGAACTCCTGACCCCGCGGTCAGAAAAAAGTGTGCTTGGGAGGCCAAATTTTTTTTGTGCCCAAATTGAAAAATCCTTCAGGGGACTTGACTCGGGGTGGAATTTCATGCTTAAAAATGGTATTTCTTGCTGTTTCTAAAAATCAAGCTTTTTGCACCCAGAGGGGGAAAACTCCTGACCCCAAGGTCAGAAAAAAGTGTGCTTGGGAGGCCAAATTTTTTTTGTGCCCAAATTGAAAAATCCTTCAGGGGACTTGACTCGGGGTGGAATTTCATGTTTAAAAATGGTATTTCTTGCTGTTTCTAAAAATCAAGCTTTTTGCACCCAGAGGGGGAAAACTCCTGACCCCGCGGTCAGAAAAAAGTTTGCTTGGGAGGCCAAATTTTTTTTTGTGCCCAAATTGAAAAATCCTTCAGGGGACTTGACTCGGGGTGGAATTTCATGCTTAAAAATGGTATTTCTTGCTGTTTCTAAAAATCAAGCTTTTTGCACCCAGAGGGGGAAAACTCCTGACCCCGCGGTCAGAAAAAAGTGTGCTTTGGAGGCCAAATATTTTTTGTGCCCAAATTGAAAAATCCTTCAGGGGACTTGACTCGGGGTGGAATTTTATGCTTAAAAATTGTATTTCTTGCTGTTTCTAAAAATCAAGCTTTTTGCACCCACAGGGGGAAAACTCTTGACCCCGTGGTCAGAAACAAGTGTGCTTGGGAGGCCAAATTTTTTTTGTGCCCAAATTGAAAAATCCTTCAGGGGACTTGACTCGGGGTGGAATTTCATGCTTAAAAATGTTATTTCTTGCTGTTTCAAAAAATCAAGCTTTTTGCACCCAGAGGGGGAAAACTCCTGACCCCGCGGTCAGAAAAAAGTGTGCTTGGGAGGCCAAATTTTTTTTGTGCCCAAATTGAAAAATCCTTCAGGGGACTTGACTCGGGGTGGAATTTCATGCTTAAAAATGGTATTTCTTGCTGTTTCTAAAAATCAAGCTTTTTGCACCCAGAGGGGGAAAACTCCTGACCCCGCGGTCAGAAAAAAGTGTGCTTTGGAGGCCAAATATTTTTTGTGCCCAAATTGAAAAATCCTTCAGGGGACTTGACTCGGGGTGGAATTTCATGCTTAAAAATTGTATTTCTTGCTGTTTCTAAAAATCAAGCTTTTTGCACCCACAGGGGGAAAACTCTTGACCCCGTGGTCAGAAACAAGTGTGCTTGGGAGGCCAAATTTTTTTTGTGCCCAAATTGAAAAATCCTTCAGGGGACTTGACTCGGGGTGGAATTTCATGCTTAAAAATGTTATTTCTTGCTGTTTCAAAAAATCAAGCTTTTTGCACCCAGAGGGGGAAAACTCCTGACCCCGCGGTCAGAAAAAAGTGTGCTTGGGAGGCCAAATTTTTTTTGTGCCCAAATTGAAAAATCCTTCAGGGGACTTGACTCGGGGTGGAATTTCATGCTTAAAAATGGTATTTCTTGCTGTTTCTAAAAATCAAGCTTTTTGCACCCAGAGGGGGAAAACTCCTGACCCCGTGGTCAGAAAAAAGTGTGCTTGGGAGACCAAATTTTTTTTCTGCCCAAATTGAAAAATCCTTCAGGGGACTTGACTCGGGGTGGAATTTCATGCTTAAAAATTGTATTTCTTGCTGTTTCTAAAAATCAAGCTTTTTGCACCCAGAGGGGGAAAACTCTTGACCCCGTGGTCAGAAACAAGTGTGCTTGGGAGGCCAAATTTTTTTTGTGCCCAAATTGAAAAATCCTTCAGGGGACTTGACTCGGGGTGGAATTTCATGCTTAAAAATGGTATTTCTTGCTGTTTCTAAAAATCAAGCTTTTTGCACCCAGAGGGGGAAAACTCCTGACCCCGCGGTCAGAAAAAAGTGTGCTTGGGAGACCAAATTTTTTTTCTACCCAAATTGAAAAATCCTTCAGGGGACGTGACTCGGGGTGGAATTTCATGCTTAAAAATGGTATTTCTTGCTGTTTCTAAAAATCAAGCATTTTACACCCAGAGGTGGAAAACTCCTGACTCTTCGGTCAGAAAAAAGTGTGCTTGGGAGGCCAAATTTTTTTTGTGCCCAAATTGAAAAATCCTTCAGGGGACTTGACTCGGGGTGGAATTTCATGCTTAAAAATGGTATTTCTTGCTGTTTCTAAAAATCAAGCTTTTTGCACCCAGAGGGGGAAAACTCTTGACCCCGCAGTCAGAAACAAGTGTGCTTGGGAGGCCAAATTTTTTTTGTGCCCAAATTGAAAAATCCTTCAGGGGACTTGACTCGGGATGGAATTTCATGCTTAAAAATGGTATTTCTTGCTGTTTCTAAAAATCAAGCTTTTTGCACCCAGAGGGGGAAAACTCTTGACCCCGCGGTCAGAAACAAGTGTGCTTGGGAGGCCAAATTTTTTTTGTGACCAAATTGAAAAATCCTTCAGGGGACTTGACTCGGGGTGGAATTTCATGCTTAAAAATGGTATTTCTTGCTGTTTCTAAAAATCAAGCTTTTTGCACCCAGAGGGGGAAAACTCCTGACCCCGCGGTCAGAAAAAAGTGTGCTTGGGAGGCCAAATTTTTTTTGTGCCCAAATTGAAAAATCCTTCAGAGGACTTGACTCGGGGTGGAATTTCATGCTTAAAAATGGTATTTCTTGCTGTTTCTAAAAATCAAGCTTTTTGCACCCAGAGGAGGAAAACTCCTGACCCCACGGTCAGAAAAAAGTGTGCTTGGGAGGCCAAATTTTTTTTGTGCCCAAATTGAATAAATCCTTCAGGGGACTTGACTCGGGGTGGAATTTCATGCTTAAAAATGGTATTTCTTGCTGGTTTTAAAAATCAAGCTTTTTGCACCCAGAGGGGGAAAACTCTTGACCCCGCGGTCAGAAAAAAGTGTGCTTGGGAGGCCAAATTTTTTTTGTGCCCAAATTGAAAAATCCTTCAGGGGACTTGACTCGGGGTGGAATTTCATGCTTAAAAATGGTATTTCTTGCTGTTTCTAAAAATCAAGCATTTTGCACCCAGAGGGGGAAAACTCCTGACCCCGCGGTCAGAAAAAAGTGTGCTTGGGAGGCCAAATTTTTTTTGTGCCCAAATTGAAAAATCCTTCAGGGGATTTGACTCGGGGTGGAATTTCATGCTTAAAAATGGTATTTCTTGCTGTTTCTAAAAATCAAGCATTTTGCACCCAGAGGTGGAAAACTCGTGACCCCGCGGTCAGAAAAAAGTGTGCTTGGGTGGCCAAATTTTTTTTGTGCCCAAATTGAAAAATCCTTCAGGGGACTTGACTCGGGGTGGAATTACATGCTTAAAAATGGTATTTCTTGCTGTTTCTAAAAATCAAGCTTTTTGCACCTAGAGGAGGAAAACTCCTGACCCCTCGGTCAGAAAAAAGTGTGCTTGGGAGGCCAAATTTTTTTTGTGCCCAAATTGAAAAATCCTTCAGGGGACTTGACTCGGGGTGGAATTTCATGCTTAAAAATGGTATTTCTTGCTGTTTCTAAAAATCAAGCATTTTGCACCCAGAGGTGGAAAACTCCTGACCCCGCGGTCAGAAAAAAGTGTGCTTGGGAGGCCAAATTTTTTTTGTGCCCAAATTGAAAAATCCTTCAGGGGACTTGACTCGGGGTGGAATTTCATGCTTAAAAATGGTATTTCTTGCTGTTTCTAAAAATCAAGCATTTTGCACCCAGAGGTGGAAAACTCCTGACCCCGCGGTCAGAAAAAAGTGTGCTTGGGAGGCCAAATTTTTTTTGTGCCCAAATTGAAAAATCCTTCAGGGGACTTGACTCGGGGTGGAATTTCATGCTTAAAAATGGTATTTCTTGCTGTTTCTAAAAATCAAGCATTTTGCACCCAGAGGTGGAAAACTCGTGACCCCGCGGTCAGAAAAAAGTGTGCTTGGGCGGCCAAATTTTTTTTGTGCCCAAATTGAAAAATCCTTCAGGGGACTTGACTCGTGCTTAAAAATGGTATTTCTTGTTGTTTCTAAAAATCAAGCATTTTGCACCCAGAGGAGGAAAACTCCTGACCCCGCGGTCAGAAAAAAGTGTGCTTGGGAGGCCAAATTTTTCTTGTGCCCAAATTGAAAAATCCTTCAGGGGACTTGACTCGGGGTGGAATTTCATGCTTAAAAATGGTATTTCTTGCTGTTTCTAAAAATCAAGCTTTTTGCACCCAGAGGGGGAAAACTCCTGACCCCGTGGTCAGAAAAAAGTGTGCTTGGGAGAACAAAATTTTTTTCTGCCCAAATTGAAAAATCCTTCAGGGGACTTGACTCGGGGTGGAATTTCATGCTTAAAAATGTTATTTCTTGCTGTTTCAAAAAATCAAGCTTTTTGCACCCAGAGGGGGAAAACTCCTGACCCCGCGGTCAGAAAAAAGTGTGCTTGGGAGGCCAAATTTTTTTTGTGCCCAAATTGAAAAATCCTTCAGGGGACTTGACTCGGGGTGGAATTTCATGCTTAAAAATGGTATTTCTTGCTGTTTCTAAAAATCAAGCTTTTTGCACCCAGAGGGGGAAAACTCCTGACCCCGTGGTCAGAAAAAAGTGTGCTTGGGAGAACAAAATTTTTTTCTGCCCAAATTGAAAAATCCTTCAGGGGACTTGACTCGGGGTGGAATTTCATGCTTAAAAATGTTATTTCTTGCTGTTTCAAAAAATCAAGCTTTTTGCACCCAGAGGGGGAAAACTCCTGACCCCGCGGTCAGAAAAAAGTGTGCTTGGGAGGCCAAATTTTTTTTGTGCCCAAATTGAAAAATCCTTCAGGGGACTTGACTCGGGGTGGAATTTCATGCTTAAAAATGGTATTTCTTGCTGTTTCTAAAAATCAAGTTTTTTGCACCCAGAGGAGGAAAACTCCTGACTCCGCAGTCAGAAAAAAATGTGCTTGGGAGGCCAATTTTTTTTTGTACCCAAATTGAAAAATCCTTCAGGGGACTTGACTCAGGGTGGAATTTCATGCTTAAAAATGGTATTTCTTGCTGTTTCTAAAAATCAAGCATTTTGCACCCAGAGGGGGAAAACTCCTGACCCCGCGGTCAGAAAAAAGTGTGCTTGGGAGGCCAAATTTTTTTTGTGCCCAAATTGAAAAATCCTTCAGGGGATTTGACTCGGGGTGGAATTTCATGCTTAAAAATGGTATTTCTTGCTGTTTCTAAAAATCAAGCATTTTGCACCCAGAGGTGGAAAACTCGTGACCCCGCGGTCAGAAAAAAGTGTGCTTGGGTGGCCAAATTTTTTTTGTGCCCAAATTGAAAAATCCTTCAGGGGACTTGACTCGGGGTGGAATTTCATGCTTAAAAATGGTATTTCTTGCTGTTTCTAAAAATCAAGCTTTTTGCACCTAGAGGAGGAAAACTCCTGACCCCGCGGTCAGAAAAAAGTGTGCTTGGGAGGCCAAATTTTTTTTGTGCCCAAATTGAAAAATCCTTCAGGGGACTTGACTCGGGGTGGAATTACATGCTTAAAAATGGTATTTCTTGCTGTTTCTAAAAATCAAGCTTTTTGCACCTAGAGGAGGAAAACTCCTGACCCCGCGGTCAGAAAAAAGTGTGCTTGGGAGGCCAAATTTTTTTTGTGCCCAAATTGAAAAATCCTTCAGGGGACTTGACTCGGGGTGGAATTTCATGCTTAAAAATGGTATTTCTTGCTGTTTCTAAAAATCAAGCATTTTGCACCCAGAGGTGGAAAACTCCTGACCCCGCGGTCAGAAAAAAGTGTGCTTGGGTGGCCAAATTTTTTTTGTGCCCAAATTGAAAAATCCTTCAGGGGACTTGACTCGGGGTGGAATTTCATGCTTAAAAATGGTATTTCTTGCTGTTTCTAAAAATCAAGCTTTTTGCACCTAGAGGAGGAAAACTCCTGACCCCGCGGTCAGAAAAAAGTGTGCTTGGGAGGCCAAATTTTTTTTGTGCCCAAATTGAAAAATCCTTCAGGGGACTTGACTCGGGGTGGAATTTCATGCTTAAAAATGGTATTTCTTGCTGTTTCTAAAAATCAAGCTTTTTGCACCCAGAGGGGGAAAACTCCTGACCCCGCAGTCAGAAAAAAGTGTGCTTGGGAGGCCAAATTTTTTTTGTGCCCAAATTGAAAAATCCTTCAGAGGACTTGACTCGGGGTGGAATTTCATGCTTAAAAATGGTATTTCTTGCTATTTCTAAAAATCAAGCATTTTGCACCCAGAGGAGGAAAACTCCTGACCCCACGGTCAGAAAAAAGTGTGCTTGGGAGGCCAAATTTTTTTTGTGCCCAAATTGAATAAATCCTTCAGGGGACTTGACCCGGGGTGGAATTTCATGCTGAAAAATGGTATTTCTTGCTGGTTTTAAAAATCAAGCTTTTTGCACCCAGAGGGGGAAAACTCTTGACCCCGCGGTCAGAAAAAAGTGTGCTTGGGAGGCCAAATTTTTTTTGTGCCCAAATTGAAAAATCCTTCAGGGGACTTGACTCGGGGTGGAATTTCATGCTTAAAAATGGTATTTCTTGCTGTTTCTAAAAATCAAGCATTTTGCACCCAGAGGTGGAAAATTCCTGACCCCGCGGTCAGAAAAAAGTGTGCTTGGGAGGCCAAATTTTTTTTGTGCCCAAATTGAAAAATCCTTCAGGGGACTTGACTCGGGGTGGAATTTCATGCTTAAAAATGGTATTTCTTGCTGTTTCTAAAAATCAAGCATTTTGCACCCAGAGGTGGAAAACTCCTGACCCCGCGGTCAGAAAAAAGTGTGCTTGGGAGGCCAAATTTTTTTTGTGCCCAAATTGAAAAATCCTTCAGGGGACTTGACTCGGGGTGGAATTTCATGCTTAAAAATGGTATTTCTTGCTGTTTCTAAAAATCAAGCATTTTGCACCCAGAGGTGGAAAACTCGTGACCCCGCGGTCAGAAAAAAGTGTGCTTGGGCGGCCAAATTTTTTTTGTGCCCAAATTGAAAAATCCTTCAGGGGACTTGACTCGGGGTGGAATTTCATGCTTAAAAATGGTATTTCTTGCTGTTTCTAAAAATCAAGCATTTTGCACCCAGAGGTGGAAAACTCCTGACCCCGCGGTCAGAAAAAAGTGTGCTTGGGAGGCCAAATTTTTTTTGTGCCCAAATTGAAAAATCCTTCAGGGGACTTGACTCGGGGTGGAATTTCATGCTTAAAAATGGTATTTCTTGCTGTTTCTAAAAATCAAGCATTTTGCACCCAGAGGTGGAAAACTCGTGACCCCGCGGTCAGAAAAAAGTGTGCTTGGGCGGCCAAATTTTTTTTGTGCCCAAATTGAAAAATCCTTCAGGGGACTTGACTCGGGGTGGAATTTCATGCTTAAAAATGGTATTTCTTGCTGTTTCTAAAAATCAAGCTTTTTGCACCCAGAGGGGGAAAACTCCTGACCCCGTGGTCAGAAAAAAGTGTGCTTGGGAGACCAAATTTTTTTTCTGCCCAAATTGAAAAATCCTTCAGGGGACTTGACTCGGGATGGAATTTCATGCTTAAAAATGTTATTTCTTGCTGTTTCAAAAAATCAAGCTTTTTGCACCCAGAGGGGGAAAACTCCTGACCCCGCGGTCAGAAAAACGTGTGCTTGGGAGGCCAAATTTTTTTTGTGCCCAAATTGAAAAATCGTTCAGGGGACTTGACTCGGGGTGGAATTTCATGCTTAAAAATGGTATTTCTTGCTGTTTCTAAAAATCTAGTTTTTTGCACCCAGAGGAGGAAAACTCCTGACCCCGCAGTCAGAAAAAAATGTGCTTGGGAGGCCAATTTTTTTTTGTGCCCAAATTGAAAAATCCTTCAGGGGACTTGACTCGGGGTGGAATTACATGCTTAAAAATGGTATTTCTTGCTGTTTCTAAAAATCAAGCTTTTTGCACCTAGAGGAGGAAAACTCCTGACCCCGCGGTCAGAAAAAAGTGTGCTTGGGAGGCAAAATTTTTCTTGTGCCCAAATTGAAAAATCCTTCAGGGGACTTGACTCGGGGTGGAATTTCATGCTTAAAAATGGTATTTCTTGCTGTTTCTAAAAATCAAGCTTTTTGCACCCAGAGGGGGAAAACTCCTGACCCCGTGGTCAGAAAAAAGTGTGCTTGGGAGACCAAATTTTTTTTCTGCCCAAATTGAAAAATCCTTCAGGGGACTTGACTCGGGGTGGAATTTCATGCTTAAAAATGGTATTTCTTGCTGTTTCTAAAAATCAAGTTTTTTGCACCCAGAGGAGGAAAACTCCTGACCCCGCAGTCAGAAAAAAATGTGCTTGGGAGGCCAATTTTTTTTTGTGCCCAAATTGAAAAATCCTTCAGGGGACTTGACTCGGGGTGGAATTACATGCTTAAAAATGGTATTTCTTGCTGTTTCTAAAAATCAAGCTTTTTGCACCTAGAGGAGGAAAACTCCTGACCCCGCGGTCAGAAAAAAGTGTGCTTGGGAGGCCAAATTTTTCTTGTGCCCAAATTGAAAAATCCTTCAGGGGACTTGACTCGGGGTGGAATTTCATGCTTAAAAATGGTATTTCTTGCTGTTTCTAAAAATCAAGCTTTTTGCACCCAGAGGGGGAAAACTCCTGACCCCGTGGTCAGAAAAAAGTGTGCTTGGGAGAACAAAATTTTTTTCTGCCCAAATTGAAAAATCCTTCAGGGGACTTGACTCGGGGTGGAATTTCATGCTTAAAAATGTTATTTCTTGCTGTTTCAAAAAATCAAGCTTTTTGCACCCAGAGGGGGAAAACTCCTGACCCCGCGGTCAGAAAAAAGTGTGCTTGGGAGGCCAAATTTTTTTTGTGCCCAAATTGAAAAATCCTTCAGGGGACTTGACTCGGGGTGGAATTTCATGCTTAAAAATGGTATTTCTTGCTGTTTCTAAAAATCAAGTTTTTTGCACCCAGAGGAGGAAAACTCCTGACTCCGCAGTCAGAAAAAAATGTGCTTGGGAGGCCAATTTTTTTTTGTACCCAAATTGAAAAATCCTTCAGGGGACTTGACTCAGGGTGGAATTTCATGCTTAAAAATGGTATTTCTTGCTGTTTCTAAAAATCAAGCTTTTTGCACCCAGAGGAGGAAAACTCCTGACCCCGCGGTCAGAAAAAAGTGTGCTTGGGAGGCCAAATATTTTTTGTGCCCAAATTGAAAAATCCTTCAGGGGACTTGACTCGGGGTGGAATTTCATGCTTAAAAATGGTATTTCTTGCTGTTTCTAAAAATCAAGCTTTTTGCACCCAGAGGGGGAAAACTCCTGACCCCGCGGTCAGAAAAAAGTGTGCTTTGGAGGCCAAATATTTTTTGTGCCCAAATTGAAAAATCCTTCAGGGGACTTGACTCGGGGTGGAATTTCATGCTTAAAAATTGTATTTCTTGCTGTTTCTAAAAATCAAGCTTTTTGCACCCAGAGGGGGAAAACTCTTGACCCCGTGGTCAGAAACAAGTGTGCTTGGGAGGCCAAATTTTTTTTGTGCCCAAATTGAAAAATCCTTCAGGGGACTTGACTCGGGGTGGAATTTCATGCTTAAAAATGGTATTTCTTGCTGTTTCTAAAAATCAAGTTTTTTGCACCCAGAGGAGGAAAACTCCTGACCCCGCAGTCAGAAAAAAATGTTCTTGGGAGGCCAATTTTTTTTTTTTCCCAAATTGAAAAATCCTTCAGGGGACTTGACTCGGGGTGGAATTTCATGCTTAAAAATGGTATTTCTTGCTGTTTCTAAAAATCAAGCTTTTTGCACCCAGAGGGGGAAAACTCCTGACCCCGCGGTCAGAAAAAAGTGTGCTTTGGAGGCCAAATATTTTTTGTGCCCAAATTGAAAAATCCTTCAGGGGATTTGACTCGGGGTGGAATTTCATGCTTAAAAATTGTATTTCTTGCTGTTTCTAAAAATCAAGCTTTTTGCACCCAGAGGGGGAAAACTCTTGACCCCGTGGTCAGAAACAAGTGTGCTTGGGAGGCCAAATTTTTTTTGTGCCCAAATTGAAAAATCCTTCAGGGGACTTGACTCGGGGTGGAATTTCATGCTTAAAAATGTTATTTCTTGCTGTTTCAAAAAATCAAGCTTTTTGCACCCAGAGGGGGAAAACTCCTGACCCCGCGGTCAGAAAAAAATGTGCTTGGGAGGCCAATTTTTTTTTGTGCCCAAATTGAAAAATCCTTCAGGGGACTTGACTCGGGGTGGAATTTCATGCTTAAAAATGGTATTTCTTGCTGTTTCTAAAAATCAAGCTTTTTGCACCCAGAGGGGGAAAACTCCTGACCCCGCGGTCAGAAAAAAGTGTGCTTTGGAGGCCAAATATTTTTTGTGCCCAAATTGAAAAATCCTTCAGGGGACTTGACTCGGGGTGGAATTTCATGCTTAAAAATGGTATTTCTTGCTGTTTCTAAAAATCAAGCTTTTTGCACCCAGAGGGGGAAAACTCCTGACCCCGCGGTCAGAAAAAAGTGTGCTTTGGAGGCCAAATATTTTTTGTGCCCAAATTGAAAAATCCTTCAGGGGACTTGACTCGGGGTGGAATTTCATGCTTAAAAATTGTATTTCTTGCTGTTTCTAAAAATCAAGCTTTTTGCACCCAGAGGGGGAAAACTCTTGACCCCGTGGTCAGAAACAAGTGTGCTTGGGAGGCCAAATTTTTTTTGTGCCCAAATTGAAAAATCCTTCAGGGGACTTGACTCGGGGTGGAATTTCATGCTTAAAAATGTTATTTCTTGCTGTTTCAAAAAATCAAGCTTTTTGCACCCAGAGGGGGAAAACTCCTGACCCCGCGGTCAGAAAAAAGTGTGCTTGGGAGGCCAATTTTTTTTTGTGCCCAAATTGAAAAATCCTTCAGGGGACTTGACTCGGGGTGGAATTTCATGCTTAAAAATGGTATTTCTTGCTGTTTCTAAAAATCAAGCTTTTTGCACCCAGAGGGGGAAAACTCGTGACCCCGCGGTCAGAAAAAAGTGTGCTTTGGAGGCCAAATATTTTTTGTGCCCAAATTGAAAAATCCTTCAGGGGACTTGACTCGGGGTGGAATTACATGCTTAAAAATGGTATTTCTTGCTGTTTCTAAAAATCAAGCTTTTTGCACCTAGAGGAGGAAAACTCCTGACCCCGCGGTCAGAAAAAAGTGTGCTTGGGAGGCCAAATTTTTCTTGTGCCCAAATTGAAAAATCCTTCAGGGGACTTGACTCGGGGTGGAATTTCATGCTTAAAAATGGTATTTCTTGCTGTTTCTAAAAATCAAGCTTTTTGCACCCAGAGGGGGAAAACTCCTGACCCCGTGGTCAGAAAAAAGTGTGCTTGGGAGACCAAATTTTTTTTCTGCCCAAATTGAAAAATCCTTCAGGGGACTTGACTCGGGGTGGAATTTCATGCTTAAAAATGTTATTTCTTGCTGTTTCAAAAAATCAAGCTTTTTGCACCCAGAGGGGGAAAACTCCTGACCCCGCGGTCAGAAAAAAGTGTGCTTGGGAGGCCAAATTTTTTTTGTGCCCAAATTGAAAAATCCTTCAGGGGACTTGACTCGGGGTGGAATTTCATGCTTAAAAATGGTATTTCTTGCTGTTTCTAAAAATCAAGTTTTTTGCACCCAGAGGAGGAAAACTCCTGACCCCGCAGTCAGAAAAAAATGTGCTTGGGAGGCCAATTTTTTTTTGTACCCAAATTGAAAAATCCTTCAGGGGACTTGACTCGGGGTGGAATTTCATGCTTAAAAATGGTATTTCTTGCTGTTTCTAAAAATCAAGCTTTTTGCACCCAGAGGGGGAAAACTCCTGACCCCGCGGTCAGAAAAAAGTGTGCTTTGGAGGCCAAATATTTTTTGTGCCCAAATTGAAAAATCCTTCAGGGGACTTGACTCGGGGTGGAATTTCATGCTTAAAAATTGTATTTCTTGCTGTTTCTAAAAATCAAGCTTTTTGCACCCAGAGGGGGAAAACTCTTGACCCCGTGGTGAGAAACAAGTGTGCTTGGGAGGCCAAATTTTTTTTGTGCCCAAATTGAAAAATCCTTCAGGGGACTTGACTCGGGGTGGAATTTCATGCTTAAAAATGTTATTTCTTGCTGTTTCAAAAAATCAAGCTTTTTGCACCCAGAGGGGGAAAACTCCTGACCCCGCGGTCAGAAAAAAATGTGCTTGGGAGGCCAATTTTTTTTTGTGCCCAAATTGAAAAATCCTTCAGGGGACTTGACTCGGGGTGGAATTTCATGCTTAAAAATGGTATTTCTTGCTGTTTCTAAAAATCAAGCTTTTTGCACCCAGAGGGGGAAAACTCCTGACCCCGCGGTCAGAAAAAAGTGTGCTTTGGAGGCCATATATTTTTTGTGCCCAAATTGAAAAATCCTTCAGGGGACTTGACTCGGGGTGGAATTACATGCTTAAAAATGGTATTTCTTGCTGTTTCTAAAAATCAAGCTTTTTGCACCTAGAGGAGGAAAACTCCTGACCCCGCGGTCAGAAAAAAGTGTGCTTGGGAGGCCAAATTTTTCTTGTGCCCAAATTGAAAAATCCTTCAGGGGACTTGACTCGGGGTGGAATTTCATGCTTAAAAATGGTATTTCTTGCTGTTTCTAAAAATCAAGCTTTTTGCACCCAGAGGGGGAAAACTCCTGACCCCGTGGTCAGAAAAAAGTGTGCTTGGGAGACCAAATTTTTTTTCTGCCCAAATTGAAAAATCCTTCAGGGGACTTGACTCGGGGTGGAATTTCATGCTTAAAAATGGTATTTCTTGCTGTTTCTAAAAATCAAGTTTTTTGCACCCAGAGGAGGAAAACTCCTGACCCCGCAGTCAGAAAAAAATGTGCTTGGGAGGCCAATTTTTTTTTGTGCCCAAATTGAAAAATCCTTCAGGGGACTTGACTCGGGGTGGAATTACATGCTTAAAAATGGTATTTCTTGCTGTTTCTAAAAATCAAGCTTTTTGCACCTAGAGGAGGAAAACTCCTGACCCCGCGGTCAGAAAAAAGTGTGCTTGGGAGGCCAAATTTTTCTTGTGCCCAAATTGAAAAATCCTTCAGGGGACTTGACTCGGGGTGGAATTTCATGCTTAAAAATGGTATTTCTTGCTGTTTCTAAAAATCAAGCTTTTTGCACCCAGAGGGGGAAAACTCCTGACCCCGTGGTCAGAAAAAAGTGTGCTTGGGAGAACAAAATTTTTTTCTGCCCAAATTGAAAAATCCTTCAGGGGACTTGACTCGGGGTGGAATTTCATGCTTAAAAATGTTATTTCTTGCTGTTTCAAAAAATCAAGCTTTTTGCACCCAGAGGGGGAAAACTCCTGACCCCGCGGTCAGAAAAAAGTGTGCTTGGGAGGCCAAATTTTTTTTGTGCCCAAATTGAAAAATCCTTCAGGGGACTTGACTCGGGGTGGAATTTCATGCTTAAAAATGGTATTTCTTGCTGTTTCTAAAAATCAAGTTTTTTGCACCCAGAGGAGGAAAACTCCTGACTCCGCAGTCAGAAAAAAATGTGCTTGGGAGGCCAATTTTTTTTTGTACCCAAATTGAAAAATCCTTCAGGGGACTTGACTCAGGGTGGAATTTCATGCTTAAAAATGGTATTTCTTGCTGTTTCTAAAAATCAAGCTTTTTGCACCCAGAGGAGGAAAACTCCTGACCCCGCGGTCAGAAAAAAGTGTGCTTGGGAGGCCAAATATTTTTTGTGCCCAAATTGAAAAATCCTTCAGGGGACTTGACTCGGGGTGGAATTTCATGCTTAAAAATGGTATTTCTTGCTGTTTCTAAAAATCAAGCTTTTTGCACCCAGAGGGGGAAAACTCCTGACCCCGCGGTCAGAAAAAAGTGTGCTTTGGAGGCCAAATATTTTTTGTGCCCAAATTGAAAAATCCTTCAGGGGACTTGACTCGGGGTGGAATTTCATGCTTAAAAATTGTATTTCTTGCTGTTTCTAAAAATCAAGCTTTTTGCACCCAGAGGGGGAAAACTCTTGACCCCGTGGTCAGAAACAAGTGTGCTTGGGAGGCCAAATTTTTTTTGTGCCCAAATTGAAAAATCCTTCAGGGGACTTGACTCGGGGTGGAATTTCATGCTTAAAAATGGTATTTCTTGCTGTTTCTAAAAATCAAGTTTTTTGCACCCAGAGGAGGAAAACTCCTGACCCCGCAGTCAGAAAAAAATGTTCTTGGGAGGCCAATTTTTTTTTGTGCCCAAATTGAAAAATCCTTCAGGGGACTTGACTCGGGGTGGAATTTCATGCTTAAAAATGGTATTTCTTGCTGTTTCTAAAAATCAAGCTTTTTGCACCCAGAGGGGGAAAACTCCTGACCCCGCGGTCAGAAAAAAGTGTGCTTTGGAGGCCAAATATTTTTTGTGCCCAAATTGAAAAATCCTTCAGGGGACTTGACTCGGGGTGGAATTTCATGCTTAAAAATTGTATTTCTTGCTGTTTCTAAAAATCAAGCTTTTTGCACCCAGAGGGGGAAAACTCTTGACCCCGTGGTCAGAAACAAGTGTGCTTGGGAGGCCAAATTTTTTTTGTGCCCAAATTGAAAAATCCTTCAGGGGACTTGACTCGGGGTGGAATTTCATGCTTAAAAATGTTATTTCTTGCTGTTTCAAAAAATCAAGCTTTTTGCACCCAGAGGGGGAAAACTCCTGACCCCGCGGTCAGAAAAAAATGTGCTTGGGAGGCCAATTTTTTTTTTGTGCCCAAATTGAAAAATCCTTCAGGGGACTTGACTCGGGGTGGAATTTCATGCTTAAAAATGGTATTTCTTGCTGTTTCTAAAAATCAAGCTTTTTGCACCCAGAGGGGGAAAACTCCTGACCCCGCGGTCAGAAAAAAGTGTGCTTTGGAGGCCAAATATTTTTTGTGCCCAAATTGAAAAATCCTTCAGGGGACTTGACTCGGGGTGGAATTTCATGCTTAAAAATGGTATTTCTTGCTGTTTCTAAAAATCAAGCTTTTTGCACCCAGAGGGGGAAAACTCCTGACCCCGCGGTCAGAAAAAAGTGTGCTTTGGAGGCCAAATATTTTTTGTGCCCAAATTGAAAAATCCTTCAGGGGACTTGACTCGGGGTGGAATTTCATGCTTAAAAATTGTATTTCTTGCTGTTTCTAAAAATCAAGCTTTTTGCACCCAGAGGGGGAAAACTCTTGACCCCGTGGTCAGAAACAAGTGTGCTTGGGAGGCCAAATTTTTTTTGTGCCCAAATTGAAAAATCCTTCAGGGGACTTGACTCGGGGTGGAATTTCATGCTTAAAAATGTTATTTCTTGCTGTTTCAAAAAATCAAGCTTTTTGCACCCAGAGGGGGAAAACTCCTGACCCCGCGGTCAGAAAAAAATGTGCTTGGGAGGCCAATTTTTTTTTGTGCCCAAATTGAAAAATCCTTCAGGGGACTTGACTCGGGGTGGAATTTCATGCTTAAAAATGGTATTTCTTGCTGTTTCTAAAAATCAAGCTTTTTGCACCCAGAGGGGGAAAACTCCTGACCCCGCGGTCAGAAAAAAGTGTGCTTTGGAGGCCAAATATTTTTTGTGCCCAAATTGAAAAATCCTTCAGGGGACTTGACTCGGGGTGGAATTTCATGCTTAAAAATGGTATTTCTTGCTGTTTCTAAAAATCAAGCTTTTTGCACCTAGAGGAGGAAAACTCCTGACCCCGCGGTCAGAAAAAAGTGTGCTTGGGAGGCCAAATTTTTCTTGTGCCCAAATTGAAAAATCCTTCAGGGGACTTGACTCGGGGTGGAATTTCATGCTTAAAAATGGTATTTCTTGCTGTTTCTAAAAATCAAGCTTTTTGCACCCAGAGGGGGAAAACTCCTGACCCCGTGGTCAGAAAAAAGTGTGCTTGGGAGACCAAATTTTTTTTCTGCCCAAATTGAAAAATCCTTCAGGGGACTTGACTCGGGGTGGAATTTCATGCTTAAAAATGTTATTTCTTGCTGTTTCAAAAAATCAAGCTTTTTGCACCCAGAGGGGGAAAACTCCTGACCCCGCGGTCAGAAAAAAGTGTGCTTGGGAGGCCAAATTTTTTTTGTGCCCAAATTGAAAAATCCTTCAGGGGACTTGACTCGGGGTGGAATTTCATGCTTAAAAATGGTATTTCTTGCTGTTTCTAAAAATCAAGTTTTTTGCACCCAGAGGAGGAAAACTCCTGACCCCGCAGTCAGAAAAAAATGTGCTTGGGAGGCCAATTTTTTTTTGTACCCAAATTGAAAAATCCTTCAGGGGACTTGACTCGGGGTGGAATTTCATGCTTAAAAATGGTATTTCTTGCTGTTTCTAAAAATCAAGCTTTTTGCACCCAGAGGGGGAAAACTCCTGACCCCGCGGTCAGAAAAAAGTGTGCTTTGGAGGCCAAATATTTTTTGTGCCCAAATTGAAAAATCCTTCAGGGGACTTGACTCGGGGTGGAATTTCATGCTTAAAAATTGTATTTCTTGCTGTTTCTAAAAATCAAGCTTTTTGCACCCAGAGGGGGAAAACTCTTGACCCCGTGGTGAGAAACAAGTGTGCTTGGGAGGCCAAATTTTTTTTGTGCCCAAATTGAAAAATCCTTCAGGGGACTTGACTCGGGGTGGAATTTCATGCTTAAAAATGTTATTTCTTGCTGTTTCAAAAAATCAAGCTTTTTGCACCCAGAGGGGGAAAACTCCTGACCCCGCGGTCAGAAAAAAATGTGCTTGGGAGGCCAATTTTTTTTTGTGCCCAAATTGAAAAATCCTTCAGGGGACTTGACTCGGGGTGGAATTTCATGCTTAAAAATGGTATTTCTTGCTGTTTCTAAAAATCAAGCTTTTTGCACCCAGAGGGGGAAAACTCCTGACCCCGCGGTCAGAAAAAAGTGTGCTTTGGAGGCCATATATTTTTTGTGCCCAAATTGAAAAATCCTTCAGGGGACTTGACTCGGGGTGGAATTACATGCTTAAAAATGGTATTTCTTGCTGTTTCGAAAAATCAAGCTTTTTGCACCTAGAGGAGGAAAACTCCTGACCCCGCGGTCAGAAAAAAGTGTGCTTGGGAGGCCAAATTTTTCTTGTGCCCAAATTGAAAAATCCTTCAGGGGACTTGACTCGGGGTGGAATTTCATGCTTAAAAATGGTATTTCTTGCTGTTTCTAAAAATCAAGCTTTTTGCACCCAGAGGGGGAAAACTCCTGACCCCGTGGTCAGAAAAAAGTGTGCTTGGGAGACCAAATTTTTTTTCTGCCCAAATTGAAAAATCCTTCAGGGGACTTGACTCGGGGTGGAATTTCATGCTTAAAAATGGTATTTCTTGCTGTTTCTAAAAATCAAGTTTTTTGCACCCAGAGGAGGAAAACTCCTGACCCCGCAGTCAGAAAAAAATGTGCTTGGGAGGCCAATTTTTTTTTGTACCCAAATTGAAAAATCCTTCAGGGGACTTGACTCGGGGTGGAATTTCATGCTTAAAAATGGTATTTCTTGCTGTTTCTAAAAATCAAGCTTTTTGCACCCAGAGGAGGAAAACTCCTGACCCCGCGGTCAGAAAAAAGTGTGCTTTGGAGGCCAAATATTTTTTGTGCCCAAATTGAAAAATCCTTCAGGGGACTTGACTCGGGGTGGAATTTCATGCTTAAAAATGGTATTTCTTGCTGTTTCTAAAAATCAAGCTTTTTGCACCCAGAGGGGGAAAACTCCTGACCCCGTGGTCAGAAAAAAGTGTGCTTGGGAGGCCAAATTTTTTTTGTGCCCAAATTGAAAAATCCTTCAGGGGACTTGACTCGGGGTGGAATTTCATGCTTAAAAATGGTATTTCTTGCTGTTTCTAAAAATCAAGTTTTTTGCACCCAGAGGAGGAAAACTCCTGACCCCGCAGTCAGAAAAAAATGTGCTTGGGAGGCCAATTTTTTTTTGTACCCAAATTGAAAAATCCTTCAGGGGACTTGACTCGGGGTGGAATTTCATGCTTAAAAATGGTATTTCTTGCTGTTTCTAAAAATCAAGCTTTTTGCACCCAGAGGGGGAAAACTCTTGACCCCGCGGTCAGAAACAAGTGTGCTTGGGAGGCCAAATTTTTTTTGTGCCCAAATTGAAAAATCCTTCAGGGGACTTGACTCGGGGTGGAATTTCATGCTTATAAATGGTATTTCTTGCTGTTTCTAAAAATCAAGCTTTTTGCACCAGAGGGGGAAAACTCTTGACCCCGCGGTCAGAAACAAGTGTGCTTGGGAGGCCAAATTTTTTTTGTGCCCAAATTGAAAAATCCTTCAGGGGACTTGACTCGGGGTGGAATTTCATGCTTAAAAATGGTATTTCTTGCTGTTTCTAAAAATCAAGCTTTTTGCACCCAGAGGGGGAAAACACCTGACCCCGCGGTCAGAAAAAAGTGTGCTTGGGAGACCAAATTTTTTTTCTGCCCAAATTGAAAAATCCTTCAGGGGACTTGACTCGGGGTGGAATTTCATGCTTAAAAATGGTATTTCTTGCTGTTTCTAAAAATCAAGCTTTTTGCACCCAGAGGGGGAAAACTCTTGACCCCACGGTCAGAAACAACTGTGCTTGGGCGGCCAAATTTTTTTGTGCCCAAATTGAAAAATCCTTCAGGGGACTTGACTCGGGGTGGAATTTCATGCTTAAAAATGGTATTTCTTGCTGTTTCTAAAAATCAAGCTTTTTGCACCCAGAGGGGGAAAACTCCTGACCCCGCGGTCAGAAAAAAGTGTGCTTGGGAGGCCAAATTTTTTTTGTGCCCAAATTGAAAAATCCTTCAGAGGACTTGACTCGGGGTGGAATTTCATGCTTAAAAATGGTATTTCTTGCTATTTCTAAAAATCAAGCATTTTGCACCCAGAGGAGGAAAACTCCTGACCCCACGGTCAGAAAAAAGTGTGCTTGGGAGGCCAAATTTTTTTTTGTGCCCAAATTGAATAAATCCTTCAGGGGACTTGACTCGGGGTGGAATTTCATGCTTAAAAATGTTATTTCTTGCTGTTTCAAAAAATCAAGCTTTTTGCACCCAGCGGGGGAAAACTCCTGACCCCGCGGTCAGAAAAAAGTGTGCTTGGGAGGCCAAATTTTTTTTGTGCCCAAATTGAAAAATCCTTCAGGGGACTTGACTCGGGGTGGAATTTCATGCTTAAAAATGGTATTTCTTGCTGTTTCTAATAATCAAGTTTTTTGCACCCAGAGGAGGAAAACTCCTGACCCCGCAGTCAGAAAAAAATGTGCTTGGGAGGCCAATTTTTTTTTGTACCCAAATTGAAAAATCCTTCAGGGGACTTGACTCGGGGTGGAATTTCATGCTTAAAAATGGTATTTCTTGCTGTTTCTAAAAATCAA